>NW_025333960.1:23263125-24756250 GCF_019186645.2 Phyllostomus hastatus
AGATAGGTAGTTGCTAGAAGTGAGTAGTGGGAGGTGGGAGAAATGGCTAAGTTATTTTTGTTTTTAGTTTAAATAAATTGATTTATTTTAAAATAAAATATAATAATAAAGTTATTCACCCTGAATAAAAATGTTCAGAAGTTAAGATAAATTTTTAAAATAATATAGGATAGGTCTAGAGAGTAATTTTAGGTAAGACTGAACTTGATTATGGAAAATCTCAAGGAAAAAAATATAAGCTATTCAGTAAGAACTGTTTGATTTTCACTTTTTGTATATTTAAAATTGTGTATATAACTTTTCACTACTTAGTGGAGGATTTTATTAGATAAGTGTATTTCTAATACAAGTTTCATATAAGAAAAATATATCATATTTTAAAAGGAATATAGAATAAACATTATAGTTCAGAGTAGGGTGTCCTGAATTGTCTTTTCACGAAATGGTTAAAAAAAATTGTGGTTTTCTTCATCACAGAGATGATTAGGCCAAGCCATGGAAAAAGAGTGAGCCTCAGGCAGGGCCAGGGATACAGGTAGGACAAGTAAAGCAGGAGTTAAGGAGCGAGTTCTGGCTTATGATATGGAGATTCGCAGGAAGTGGCTATAAAGTTGAATGGATGCCTCGAAGAGTGGTGGATTCTTTATTCCCATATGCATACAAACACAGTCTGTACAGTCATTTGGCTGGACACTGGAAAACCAACTAGGGCATTATTTATTTGCCTGTACAATAATACTGATGAGCACTTACCAAATACATGTCCCATGCAGTGGAGCAGGGACATCCAGGTAAGGGGAGACACACAAGATCTAGGTACTCATGTAATTTATAAAACACTAATGAATGCAGGCTGTAAATGGATAATTAAAGCAATATAACTAAACAAGGCAATTGCTAATTATAATCATTTCTCTGGCATAAGGAAGATGGAGGTAGAGAGGGTGACTGCAGGGGCTATGGGGGTAAGGGAGGCATCAAAGTAGGTGACCTTGGAGCTAAGCCCTTACAGGTGAGAGCTGGGAGAAACACATCCCAGCTTTTGAGACTATGAGAGTGCTGAGTCAGCAAAGGGCTTGGTTTGGCAGAGGGAGAAAGACCAAGCAGGAAGCATTGCGAGAGAATGGAGGATGAAGCCGTTGAGGTAGGCAGCTGTTACACAGCTTTGTGGGCCCCAGAGCGCTTTTGTTAAAGGGAATGAAACATCATTGAAGAGTTTTAAACAGGGGAGTGATTTATAGTTTTTAAAAAACAGGTGGTATACAAGATGATCTCTACATTCTTTTCTAAACTGAGATTCTGACTCTATTATTATGGAATCCTAACCCTATCATATTGCACACGCAAAAGGTACCACACCTTTTGCTATTTGTTCCATTTAACAGTAGCTGGAGGGAGAAACACCCAGCCTTGTGATTTATCCTGAATCAGCCCTCCTCATTACTGCCTCTTTCCCATAGGTCTATCCATTCTGCTGAGCTGGTCCGCTGCACCTGCTAACCCTGTCCCCCTACCCTTACAATACTCCTTCTAAACTTAAAGCTTCTATCTGGTCAGCATTTTCATCACTAAAAACTGATTGGGCTCTTTTCTCTTGGTTCCAACTCATCCTTTTGCCTCATAATGGAGGGCCTGTCTCCTTTCTGTCACAATGGACTATCTTTTTGTACCAACACCTTGGCCTGGACTCAAGACCATTTTCTCACATTCCATGAGACTATAGTCTCCTTGAGAACAGGGATTCTATCTGGTCCTCTATTATATCTCTGCATTCACTACCGTCTTGGCACCTCCGATCTTTTAAGTCTTTAAAACACACAGTTGAATGAATGAATACTCTGACCTTGGGCGGCTTGTGAGGACATGAGATCCTCCAGACCCTGGCTCTGCTCTCTGCACTCAATTCTACCATTATCTCTCCAACTGCTACACTGTGAAACATGATGGCTCTGTGCCAGTTAGATTCTCCCAACTAATTTAACTAACGCTGAGACGGAGCCTTTCTTTTTCTTAATCAGTCAAGGCATAAACTTGGGACTGTTTTTCTAAATTGTGGCTGAGTCTAATAGAGACAGCTCAGAAAAAGCAAATGATGCTTTGCATCATTTCCTGGATAGCAATCACAGTTCACATTCATTGTGCACTACTGCTTGCCAGACACCATGTTAAGTGCCTGCAGGCATTGTCTCCTTTTATTCTTACTGCAGTCCTATGTGGAAAACATAATTGTCCCCCTTTTACAGATGAGGAAACTGAGGCTTAGAGATGCCACATTGCCAAGGGTCACACAGCTAACAAGTGGTTCTGACATTTTCAAGATTCTTCTGAATGTAAAGCTTGTACTACTAACAAATAGGGAAAAATGTACAAAATAAAATTCATACTAATACATCACATGTGGCAAATCAGAACAAAGAAATGCATAAATTAATTGATGATGGTACTAAAAATGGCATTATTAGGGAACACCTCTGTTGTATAACTGGATAGAATTTAATTTCTTGGTCATACATTTTTCCTTTTCACCTTCAAAAAATCTTGTGTATTTATGATGTTTTATTAGCATGTCAGAGCATATTTAAAGTTTTTTTTTGTAATTCTGAAGCATTTTATTTTAACAGAAGAAACTAGGAAAACTAGGAAGGCATAGAAAATAGTCCTTACTATGTGACAAGATCTATGCTAAGACTAAAAGGTACAAAAAGAACGTAAAGTTCTCATATTCCACTGATATGTATAAGAGATCAAAACCGTTTCTGATTTTTAAGTCCACTTTACTTGTAGAAGGTCTCAGGAACAAAACCAACTTATTTTCCCAGGTTCTTTTAGTGACAGTTCTGAAGTGTCTAAAAGATAGACTTTCTCATTTTTAAGTTAACATCAAAGCACACAATCATATATTTTCTGATTTAAAAAGAGACTGCCTTTAAAAATGTTTTGTGCTCCCGATGTTACTTGAAACACATATAAAATACATATTTGTCTGTCTACCTACAAAACAATAGAATTACAACCGAGGGTACTAGCCTGGTTTAAGGCAAAAATCCAGGTGGAAGTCTTCTTGACAAATAATAAAACCTTTCTTCAGTGAAATAGTTATCTAAAGGAATTCTGTTCTAAAGTTTATACTCACTGTCATGAGTAGATTGTGAAATACTAGGTAATTTGTTGAAGATATCAGAGGAAGTAGTTCTAGCAAATTGCAAGTAAAAACTAAGAAAATAAATGGTAAATATTTTACTAGCTCATCTGAACTAGGGAAAATAATTTCTCAACTTGGAAGAATTATGAACTCAATTAAGAATTTAACTTTCAGAGGAGATTACAAATCTATGAATTTGTGAATAGCCTAAATGTACCAAGTCAGTGATTTTAAACCACCTGTAATAATACTCTGGCATTTATTATACGTTTATCTTTTTTTTGGTGAGGTTCTCTTAGGGCTCAGGAGAAGTAGGAAAACCTGTGCATGGGTCATACTCTGAAAGTTCTCGGCTTTGTACCCTATAGTTTCCAAGTCTCGGTTGCTTTGTTTGTAGTCTAGGAGGTAATAATATTCACCTTTTCCCCTCACAGAAGCCCTGTGTAGGGCAGAGGCATGTATTTTGGAGCAGCACAAACCAAATCCTAGATTTTCCTGTGCACCTAGGACTACACAGGTGAGGTCTTGGATAACTTCCTTGTCTGTCTGAACTGCATTTCCGTCATCTATAAATGCAGAATGTCACAGCTAGTGAGACATTGTTAGGATTAGAGAAACTACATGTAAACATTCTGCACTTATTAAGCTTGTAAATGGTAGCTACCAATGCGACCAAATGCGACCAATGTGACCAAAGATTTGTAAACTGCATTATATGTGTGAAATACTATTACATGATTTGACTTTCTTCAGATATCATATAGTTTCTTATTGCTATAAATAAATCATAACATTACTCCATTAGTCTGTATATATGAATATATTTTCTTTTGTATATTGGAGGCTTGTTGTGATACTTTTCTGGTGAAATTTGTTATGAGACTATGATATCAGCCAGTCTCCTAATTATGAAATCTCTTTGATTTTTTCTCCTTTGCTACATTCCAGTTTGTATTCTGCAGTAAGTTTTCAATCTATTTACTCATTCTTTTACTTATTCCTTCAACAAACACCTACTGAAACCTCACTATGTGACAAGAGCTATGCTAGGAGTTGTATTGTAGAAGGAATTACCCTTTATGCTTCTTCATAGATGGTTTCATTAAATATGTTATTATGATAAATTATTGTAGTAATATAGAAAACAGAGATATTTTGGTTTATATAAATTATAATGGGAATTAAGAATACCTTTTGGCAATATGTTACATATTCTCTAGAAAATAATTATATGCAAACTCCCTTCCCAAGGGTTACTATATAAATTAAATAAATCCAAGGTGTCTATGAGGATTAACCAAAGAAAGGTAGTTAAGCATGGAAACAGCTTTTAACGTGATACTTGTGACTCAATATTGAATTATTTTTCAGAGTAGATTCTTAAGAGCTTTAAATCTAGAATAGCTTTTGAAATTGGCAACAATTGGAAACAAGAGATTACTGTTCTGTTTTTACTTTATTTCCCTTAACAGTCACAGGTCATCAACTATTTCTACTAATGAGAAACAACTGAATTTCACACCACCTGGTTGTACATATATCTATAGTGTTCTAAAACATTTCCTTTAATCATTATAAAAATAATCCATTTCCAATTATCATTATAAACACAATCTATTTTAACAGTAATCAATTATTATTTGCACAATAATTACAAACTGAATGATGAAAGTATAAGGTAAATATAGCAAGGATCTGCAAACCACTCTTTCTGTACCAAATCTGGCCCACCACCTGTTTTTGTAAATAAAGTTCTATTGCAACACAACCTGTTCCATTTGTTCACATACAATCTGGGGCTGCTTTTGTGATACATTGACAGAGTTAAGGCGCTGTGATATAGATGGTATGGCCTATAAATCTTAAAATATTTTCTAACTATTCATTTACAGGAAAGGTTTGCCAACCCTGGCTTTAAAGTAAAGATATTACAGAATTTCCACACCAATTTTGAGTATCAACACAAAACTCAGGAAGGAACTAAGAGAGGGCGAGTTTGCTGTATTACTAGCTCCTGTTAGACTTGTGCCCAAAGCTTGGTGGACACACCACAGGGAGGATAAAAGCTGCGTATCTGATTAGACAGATTCTCTACAAGCAGTCCTTGCTGTACTGGTGGCCCCCGATGCTCCCACCCGAGAAAACAAGCATTCCAAGTGTTGTTCCAAGCCATCAAGCAAATGCCTGCCAGAACCGTATAGTCATCCTTTCTTTTAGGAGCTAGAAATTCAGATCATGTCTAATTGTTGTTCTTAGAAATATGACATTCTATATGTCTATAAACATCACAGCGTATTTAATAGACAATGACCATTATAATTAAGATAGGAAGAAGTTAACGGGTCACCTGTGTGGTGTTCTTCAATCCAGATTTGCAAATACATGAAGAGGAGGAGCCCTGCCACTCCAAACAGCAGAACCGAGAGGAAGACTTGTTTGGGATTCATGACCACTTCAGATGGCTGCATCGCTCCTCAGTTCTGAAGACCACATGATTTGTTCTCCATAGAGCTTCAGTTCTCTCTGATTCTCTTCAGTGCCCAGCCCATGAATAACCTGCAATTTAAGAAAAAAATCCACATTGTACCTTGGTGGTGACGTTTTTTCCCAAATAAGGTATAAATATGTAATGTGTCAATAACACTGAGAACTTACATGAACTGTTAATGCTGTGAAGACAGAAGAAACTAGTAGATATCTCTAGAGTGGCAATTTTCTATTGTATACCTTTATCTTATCTAAGGAATGTATTATGCTACAGTTAATAAGTAACACCCTAACATTTAATTAGGTGAAGTGTGGCCAGATGTAAGGCCCTCTTACATTGTGAAGAGTAAAGCAGGGTTCGGGTTACCTTAAAATGATCGAGAGGTGAAAGACAACTACCAGAATGAATTGCTGAAGGAGGTGTTTTGAAAAACATCTTCATGGAATAAAGGGAAAAATCACTTCATGTCTTACAAATATACAAAGTTAGAAAATGAAGAGTTCACCCTATCATTTCTCTCTCATGTAAAAGTAATAGATTTTTCCACCTTATAGGGCTCATTTTAAATCTCTTAAAGGTGTAAAAGGATAAATATTAAAAGGTCAGAATTCAAGGATGTCTCTCATAATAACACAGGAATACAGAATCTACCTCAGGTTACAGAAGGCTACCTCAGTAATAAAAGCATTCTTTATTTAAAGAAATACTGAAATGACTTCATGTTAGAACAACTTCATTTAGTGTTATCTTAACCTTTTTTAAAGTTGTGCCCACTGTTGAGAATCTAGTGGAAATGTAAACATCTCCTTAGAAAAATATAAATACACACAAAATCTTGCATAAGAGATCAGTGTGTTTATGAACTCTCACTGAAACCTGAGTTAAGAAGCCCTTCTCCCCATGCACTGCCAAGCAAATATGAGCTCACACAGCCTGGTTAGTGAGGCCAAGGTCATGGCTTTGTATTTAATGTTAGCCAAAGATCTTGGATCTGCTACTTGGCCACAGACCACACCCGCTCTTTGGATGAGATGAATAAATGTTTCCTCACTGTGAAGATATAACACACATTGCTGTGTTTTAACATCTCTCTCTCTCTCTCTCTGTCTCTGTCCCTCTCTCCTCCATACATGCCTCAGATACTTCTGGGAGAATATTGATTTAGCCTTTTAAAGAGGCATTGGTGAGGTACCAGGTAAAGTTAAAAACTGCTGTGGGAAATTGCTAGGCTGCTTAAAAGATAACATTTAGCTCTCCTTGGCAAAACCAATTTTCACACAAATATTGGCCTTCGAAGGTAACGTGTGAGGTCAGAAGTATAAGTGAAGTAGTAGAGCAATCTCCTAAGTAGGAAAAATAAATTCACCCAAGAGTTTAAAGTTTTTATGAAGAACAACAGTAAAAAGCACTGTAAATACATTGTTTTCTTTCTATTTTAATGATTACATGGAAGAGCTGTGGATGTCAGCATTACCCGAGGAGCTTTCTCCAGTCCCCTTCTCAGAGTTTCCTGAGGAAGGAGCCATGGTCAAATTAACATTTTCATGAATGCTTTTGAGGATTTCAAGCATGAATTGATTTTGGTAGTAGAGAAAGAAAGTGTGTAAATAAGTAGAAGAAAACTATGGCTTGTCCGATAGGTGATAGTTCACTCTTAAAATGATTCAAAACTAAACTATTTGGGGCTTTCCAAGCACATGCAATGAAAGTCAGCTCCCGAGGGAGAAACTCAGTATGAGGTATTCCAAGACTGAATCCCTCAAGGAAAGCTACACAGAGAAGCCAGCGTTCTCTCTTACTAATGTTACAGTTACACAGTGAACAGATAATTCTTGGGTACACAAGAAAATTCAGATAGGGGAAACCAGTTAAACAAAATCTACTACTAAAAAAGAAATAGTTGTTTACAAGAAGAAAGAGACTTTTACAATCTGTCTACATAATTAAAACTTACCTCCGAAGAGAGACAATAGAAGAAAATGCGTAAATCAGAACAGAGCCACGGACCTGCAGGAATGGTAGGTGTGAAAGCCAAAAGCAGTATTCCTTGGGGGTTTGCACAGAAAAATTATTACCTATGATGCTGGAAAGAGATTAAGAATTTGCCCTTCCTTTCTGTGGGAGATGTTGCTATCCTCTGACATATCCTCCTGGGGAAGAAGTCAGTAGAAAACCCATAATCGTTATTATGGCAGATGTGAGTAGGATTGAGTGATTAAAGCCACGAGGCAGAAAGGCAATCTGCTGTAAAATGGAGAGATAAGTTAGAAATTTCTCCCATCTCAGTCCATTAACTGAACTCGGGCATTAGGAAGGAAACGGCTCTCATTAAACAAAGGTGAGGCAGCGAGAGCAGCAGTATTGCTTTAAGCCAACCTGAAAGTCAGTTGTGATGCGAAAACACACCTATTTGGAGATCATGCATATACATCCAAGCTTGTGGAAGAAGTGCAAACTACTGGAGACTGAAATTACTTGGAATAATGCTGTTTTATGTACAAGCATTATACAACATTTCCACAGTTAAAGGCTTCCTGTATGTTGTACTGCCCCTTCCCCTCCTGACTCATACAGTACCTTGAACCCAATAGGTACTCAGTGTGTTGCATTGAACTGGATTTGGAGCTCCAATAAAAAAAATACAGGCAATTAATTCATTTTCTAGTTGTACTTGTAAATCCTTACCCTTAATCTCCAAATGAAGCAATATGGACTACTGCAATACTGCAAGAAGGTCTCCATGACTTTGCTAAAAATACGCATTGTTATTTGCATATCCTATTTTATTTATCTCTAACAATTACAAAAAAGAAGTATAAAACTAATTGTTTCAATCTGTTATCTCTTTCCTAACACTTTTATGTTTATTTTTTTAAGACAGGCAACATCACTAATCCTCAGGGAAACACAAATCTAAGCCACAGTGAGATATCACCTCACACCTGTCAAAATGGCTATTATCAAAAGGACAAGAAATAACAAATGCTGGAGAGGATGTAGAGAAAAGGGAACCCTTGTGCACTATTTGTGGGAAGGTAAATTGGTGCAGGTATTATGCAAAACAGTATGGAGGATCCTCAAAAAATTAAAAATAGAACTACCATATCATCCAGCAATTTCACTCCTAGGAATATACCTGAAACAAAAACACTATATCGAAGGGATATCTGTACCCTATGTTTGTAGCAGCATTATTTATAGTAGCCAAGGTATAGAAACAACCTAAGTGTCCACTGACCAATAAATGGATAAAGAAATTGTAATACATGAGGTCTGTCCAGAATGTATCCAGCCACATAATATGGAAAATAGATGTATTTACTGAAGAAGATACAAGATACAAGACACATTGTGTACAGGACAATGAAGTCTCAGTCCCCTTCAAAGTAGGCACCTTGGGACAGCATATAGTTCTCCCAGTCACCATAAGCTGCCTAGCTATATTTCCCTAAATCTCATTGATGGTCTGAAATCTCTTCCCTTTCAAATGCGATTTTAGTTTTGGGAAAAGCCAGAAGTTGCAGGGCCCCAAATCTGAGCCGTAGGGGACTGAGCCACCTGGGCGATTTGATGTTTTGCAAAAGAACTCTTCATGAGACATGATGCATGAACAGGCGCATTGTTGTGGTGAAGCTGCCAGTAGCCCATAGCTGCAGCCTTCTGAATCATTTGAATGGTTTCTAAGAAGCTTAATGTGAAATTTACTGCAGATTCATTGCTCTACTCAATCAGGCATTTTGAATGTGACCGTCACACAACACACATGTTTATTCAACAGAGTCTACTGCCCCCACTGACTAGTACAGTGAAGTCATCATTGTTTACACATGAGTATTCCAGTCCACTCTTTTTGGCTGCCAGGTTACATTGATGTTGTGCAAACCATTCTTGTTATATTAATAATAGCTAGACTTTTTCTGGACAGACTAGGATATGGATATGGATATGGATATGGAGATCTATATCTATCTCTATATCTATTTATATCCATACATATATGCAATTCAGTCATATACAAAGGAAATCCTGTCATCATGCCATTTTGGGACACATGGATGGATGGACCTTGAGGGCATTATGTTAAATGAAATAAGTAGGACATAGAAAGACAAATACTGTATGATCCCACTCATATGTGGATCTAAGGAATAAAACAAAATCTCCTAGAAAAAGAGATCAGATTTGTGGTTTACCAGAGGTGGTGAGAGGAGAGGGGGGAGAATTAAATGAAGGTGGCCAAAAAGTACAAACATCCAGTTATGAAACAAGTAAGTACTAGGGATGTAATATACAACATGACTATAGTTAACACTGCTGTATGGTGTGTATGAAATTAAGAGTTCTCATCACAAGGAAAAATTTTTTCTTCTTTTTCTTTCTACATGAGATAATAGATGTTAACTTACTGTGACAGTAATTTCACAATATATATAAATTGAATCATTATTCTTACACATTAAACTTATACAGGGTTTTAAGTCAATTACATCTCAATAAAACTGGAAAAATTCTTTAAATGGTTACCAATACAACCATTTTGGAGCTTTAGTAGAGTAATAAATTACTGAATGGAGATGATTTATTTAAGAGGAAATTATGGGTTGTCTACTTTGGCAGAAGTCTACTATTTTAAGGAGGAAGTTATAGAATTTCAGAAAGGTTAGTAGGACCAGATTATGCAATTCAGTGTAGAAGAACCCCAGAGTGAGGGGCCCATCTGTCCTTAACATCAGCCTCAGCAGGACCCCAGCCATCCTTGCCTTCTGCCTTTCCCGCAGCAGGTGCACCATTCCATTCTCTCTTTCCCATTCTCTGAGCAGTGAGACCATAGGAATGAACTTCCTCAATGTACTACCAGTCTCACAAAGTGTCCCATCCACATTCCTTTGCCTCCATCTCAAATGAATCAGAGTTGCCACTCTTGCCGGTATCTCTTTCAGGCTGCTGTGAAACAGGGTTTCATCAACAGCTCCCCAGCCTGGGTCTTATTCTGAACTTCTTTCCCATGACTTCTTCCCCTGTAAACCTTTCAGGAAGTGGGTTTGCCCATTGCTGTTATTCCCAGACAAGCTACAAGAATGAGTACTCTGTTCTGACTGCCTCAGACGTCTGTCTCCCAGCCATTTCTCAACCCACAGGGGCCTGGGAGGTGGAGATGTGATGGGGCTCAGAAGTTGTATAGGGACTGAAAATTTGTAATTCCTTGGTTTTTTTGAGGGTGGGGCTTCATTTTTTTGCTATCCTAGTTTCCTCTTCTATGAGTTTCCATTTTCATTTCTTTCCCCTTTTTCTTATTGATTTATAGTTCTTTATGAATTTTGGATGGTAATTCTTTGTGAGTTATAAGCATTACAAGAACCTTTCTGTGACCTCCCCTCCCCTCCCCTCCCCTCCCCTCTCCTCTCCTCCCCTCCCCTCCCCTCCCTTTCCTATCCTTTGCTGATGGTATGGTTATTTTATCATTTATTTATAAAATATTTATTGTTAGAAGGAAAAGGAGGGAGAAAGAGGAGAGAAACATCCATATGAGAGAAACATTGACCAGTAGCCTCTCACACACACCCAGACCAAATGGGGACAGAACCTGCAATCCAGGCATGTGAGCCCTGGTGAGAATCAAACTGGTGACCCTTTGCTTTGTGGGCAATCAACTGAGCCACACTGGTCAGGGCAGTGTGGTTGTTTTATTATGGAGAAATTATAAATAAATTTTTATCACTGTTTCTTTAGTAATTTCTTTATCAGCTAGAGTCTTGGAGAAAAACATGTGATATACTCGAAGTCATGAAATTGGGACAATTTACAAAGATGTGACTATGGTTTTGGGAAACTAGCAAGGGATAGAACCATCCCCAAGCACAGGTAACAGCAACCCCTCCTGGAAGTGAAGACAGGAAGAACAGAGCTGAGCCTGGAGTTTGGAGAAGGGCTGGAAGGAGAGGGGTGGCTGATGGGAGCTGCTGTCTAGTGCACAGGAAGGCAGACAACATGCTGCAGCCAGGTGTCTAGGGAACCAGAAGAATCACTATCCCAGCCTCAATTTTCTCCTGTCCTTAGGTTTCCTATCAGTGACTCCTGTTTAGCAAAACAACAGAAAGCCTGAGGACCAGGCAGCTCTTTATGCAGCTTATTGTGTGACCCTCCCATTCTACAGAGCAGATAGGTGGTTATCAAGCTCAGCTTGTGTTCTTTATGAATTTTCTAAGATAACATTCCTTGCCTTCAAATAATAAAATTATTCTTCTGTATTCCCTTTCAAAGTTTGAAAGTTATGAGTTTAATATTTAGTACTGAAGTGGACCTGGAATTTATCTTTGTGCACATTGTAAGCTATCCATTCCATCTGGATAACTATTGTTCAATTCTATTTATTGGGTAGTTTATCATTTTACTAGTGATTTTAATATATTTCAAATTCCTATATATGATTGTTATTGTATCATGGCATTATTCTATTCTATTGTGCCATATTATATGTTTACACAAACTTTTGGGGCTATCTTTGAAGGATGGAAAATAAATCTGATTACTGGTTTAATTTGTTAATGGTTATTTGCTTATTCATTCTCCTTTTGTGAATCAGCTTTAGAAAAATTCTATTGCCTATACAAATATCATTTCCTTCTAAATTTACAAGCACAACATTGTTCATAGGATTGTCTTGTGATATTAAAGATTTTTCACAGCTCTAAGTATTGCTCCTTTTATTCCTAATATTGCATATTTGTGCCTTTTCTACTGTTTTCTTTGATTATTCTTACTAGAGATTTGTCTGTTTATTTAAAAGTACATTATAATGTCCCAGTCTATTTTTTGTTCTCTATTTAATTGATTCCTTCTCTTATATTTCTTTATATTTTCTTCATTTTATTTTTTTCTTTAGGGATATCTGTTCTTTTTAAAAAATGAATTAATTCACGTATTTTAGATCTTTCTTTTTTATAAAGCACATTTATGTAAGCCCACTAGTTTCCTACAAAACTGCTTTAGCAGCAAGCCACAGGTTTTCAAGTGTCGTTGTCATACCATTCTAAATAATTTGTAATTTGAATTATGATAAACTTATGTCTCTTCTTTATTTTTTAAATAGTTTCTTTCTCCTCCTTCTGTTAGACTGATAGCTTCCTAAAGCTATCTAATCCTCTGTTTCTCTTTCTGCTTTCTTTGGATCTATAAATTTTATTTCTGTTAGCTAAGCACTCCTTTAAATTAAAAAATCCTTTCTTGACTATAGACTTTCCTAAAAAATTTTAGTTTCCACAAAACCTTTAGCATTCTGTAAACACTCATTGAACAATGTTTTCTCACCCTGATCATGTCTGAGATATTCTGTTTAATTTGAATCATGTAGAAGAAAGACATTATTAAAAAATTAATGAAATTTACTGGTTTTTTAAATAAGTTTTTGTGTTCAGCATTAATTTTTGAATAGTATACTTTCTTCTGTGTTCATTTTCTTTCTTACTGAACTACAAATATTTTTTTCAGTGAATACCAGTGTCAAAAAATCTTAGAGTTTGTATGTATCTTATTTTTGTTCTCATTCTGGAATGAAAGTTGAGTATGACTTGAGGTTAAAAATTATTTTCTCTCAGTACTCTGGATTTTAATCTGCACTGTCCTCCATCGTTGGTGTGGATGAGAAGTCAGCTGACAATGTAACAGTCTAAGAATGACCTACAGGTTCAATGGATGTATCCTGGCACAGACTGACTTTTAATCACAAAGTTTTATACTTATAGCATATTTTTCTTCAGTACCCAATGTTTCTCCTTTTCTAATAAATAAATTGAAGTTGTTTTAACAAGTAATTTTCAGCATTTTAAAAGTTTTTTTTTGTAATTTTCCCTAAATTCTGAAATTTTCAATTTTTTTTTACATATTTTTTAACTGCTCTGTCATCTTCCACTCTCTTGCTTTGGGAATAGACTAGAATTCCAAAACATAAACTCACTTCCCCTCATCACCAGACACCCCCACTTAACTTTTCAGACTTAATTTTCTTTATCTGTAAAAATGGGACAATGAAATCTGCCCTATGTATCTGACAGCTTGAAGATATTTAAGAAAAATATGATCTTTTGAAAAAATGTGAAAACAGTGTGAATTGTAAAGCACTTTAGTACTCTGGGTTAAGGCATTTAAACTTATTTGGTAGGTGTTATGGGCACATAAATATTTTTAAAATATATTGTCTCTATCAACCATAATGAAGTTAAATTTTGGTATGTAGTCTAATGATATTTAGTCAATTATGGACAGTGTTTTATTTAAAGAGAAAGAAATCTAGATAGTACCCATCTTATTTAGCCATTGTAAAATATATTTAATAACCATAAGACAGTAAATCTTGACTGAATTATTTTTAATTGAATGAGGAATGTGACTTTATTTACTCTTTATTACTTTAATGTATTTACTATTTTACAAGTTAATAACCCTATAATGATCCATTTTATTATAGTGTAATTTTTGAAAATTGATAAATGATTTCTATATATTTTTACCTAATCTTCAAAAAAGCACAAATGCTTTAAAATGTATAAACTTTTGTTCTGAAATTATTTTAGACTTATATAAAAGTTGCAAAAATAGTGCAGAGTCCTTATGTATCCTTAACTCAGCTTCCTCCAATGATAACATTTAATAAACCAAGGACAATTTATTAAGAGCAGGAATTTGACAATAGTGTATGTGCAAAACAGAATAATGACACCCAAAGAGATCTACTTCTTAATCATTGGAATCTATGACTATATTCCCTTACATGGCAATGGGGAATTAAAGTTGCAGATGGAATGGAGGTTTTGCTAATCAGCTGACTTTAGCATAGGGAGATTACTCTGAGTTACCTGCATGGGCTCAATGTAATCACAAATGTCCTTCAAAGTGGAAGAGGAGAGCAGCAGAGAAGGTCAGAGTGACGTGATATGAGAAGGACTTGCCCTTGCTAGCTTTGGAGCTGTTGGAGATGGAGAACAGGAACCAGGGGCCAAGGAACACAGGTGGCCTCCAGAAGCTAGAAAAGACAAGGAAGCAGAGCCGACCTGGAACCCACAAAAAAGAATAAAGACCCGCTGATGCCTTGATTTTAGCCTGTCACACTTCCGACATACTGAAGTGCAAAATAATACATTTGAGCTGTTTAAGCCACTACATTTGCTATGATTTGTTACAACAACAAAGCAAACTAATATAGTACAATACTGTTACAAAGTAACACTTAAAAAAGACAGTGTATGAAATTGCTATGAATGGGTAGAGTAATGCTGATCTTTTCAAATATTTTCCACATGGTTTCTCAGGTATAGTGCTTCACATTCTATTCTTGTAATAGCTGAACTATTCAATGTATTTTACCATTCAAAAGATAAAAACATATTCCTTTACTAGACACTAATTTATAGGTGCTTCCTTATACATTTTCTTGCTTTGATTTCCTGTATAATTTAGTTAACAGGTAGCTTCTACTTTTTAGTTGTTATAATAGAATTTAATTATAATTAAAAATTTTAACAAGACAAGGTTTTGCCCTTAAAATCATTGTTTTAAAAAAGTTTTAAACTTATTTTACACTTTAGTGTTCAATATGGAGTAATTTTTAAGCAAAAATAGAGCTTTAAAGACTGTGTAAGACTAAACAAAAGGTCCTTTGCAAATATTTGTCTGTACAGAGATAGGAAAAGAAACATTCATAGAGATTACTGTTAAACGGATCACTCATCTCAACCCTCATTTCTGCTTGTTCCACATTCTAAAATTTCAGTGTTGAAAGATTTCAGTGTTAAATATGGAAGATACAAAACTACTGCTGTGTTGTACAAACAAACCTCAGTTCTTGAATGTCTCCCATCTTGAACAATTTGGTTCTTGATCAGGTTGTTCACGGAAAAAACATCCCAGTTGTTGAACACAACTTTGGTTCCCCCACAACTGTTTCACAGCGATACCTGTATGATCAATCACCTGAATGGTTTGGTTTTCGAACAAATGGTCTTCTGGAATGAATGAAGTTCAAGAACCAAGGTTGCACTCTACTTTTGTTTAAGCAGTCATAAGGATTTGTTAGGGAATGTGATAACCACTACACTATGGAAATGTGTAAGCAGTACTAAGAATGTGTAACAAGTATTTACATGCCCGTCAGGAATCACCAGTGTCACATTAACACATAACGTATACAAATGAAATTCTATCTATTAAAGGGACCTATGCAGAGAGAGGGAGTTGCTGAAAACTTTTTCGGAGTCCCAGGATTTGGCCATGGTGATATAAGGATATGGTAATTTGCATCATCATGTCTAAGATGGCTTGCAGAGGTTATCAGCAGAGACTATGTCAGATGAAGCATATTATGACATAATGAAATAATTGAGGTTTAATTGCTGTAATGATTAGTAATGTAATCTAGGGAGTGCTGAATAAAAGATAGCTTTCAGTCCATGATTGGGATCAATTATGGTATAACTGATAGAAACTGCTAGGTTTCTAGCAGAAAGTGGAAGGAAGGGACATTCAGGTGGATGCTGCGTTGCCTCCCTTACATCCTTTCTGCTCCTCTGTATGGAAGCCATGACATTTACAACAGATGGTCCCCGCCTCCAGCTCCAGCAAAGGGTCCAAAGTCTTCGTTGCCAAATTCACAGACCCTTCTGTGTAAGGATACATGCCATCAGTTTTAGGCCCACTCAGATAATCCAGGATGAGTTTATCTCGAGGTCCTTAACTTAATTACCAGCAAAGACCCTTTTCCAGACAAACTCACAGGTTCTGGGAGTTAGGATGTGGACATACCTTTTGGGGCATCACCATTCAACTTATTACACCAGGTGATCCAGGCATTTTCTGGCCATAGCGATTGTTTCAAAGGTGATCTAATCAGTACAAAGCCTAGAGCTTTGGTTTCATAGTCATGGGAAGTGATATTTTCTCTCCCAATGAATGTGAACAAGAAAGCACATAGTGCACGCTGCTGCTAGAAACCTTCTGGCTGTCCTTGTGAAAGCCAGCCTAAAATCAAGGTAGAACAAAACAAAATAAATGAAACAAAACAAAACAAAACAAAACAAAACACCAGGCAGCACAGAGGAAGGCAAAGCTGAGAAATCTGCAAAGAAAAAGAAAAGCTCTGACTGAATCCTGACTATACTCACTCTTCCTCTGAATTTCTAATTTAGAAAAGCCAAAAAATTTCCTTTTTTTTTTTCAGTCTATTACAAAGCAATTATACATATAGTACGAGACCTGAGGAATGAGCTGTATTTTGGGTGTAGCAATTTTGGCAGGATAATTAGAAGTAAATGGAAACAATAACAACATTTATTGAGCAGTTATTACATTCTAGGAACTACTCTAAGCATATTATATTGATTATTTAATTTAATTACCACAATAATGCTATCTTCCAAGATTAAAAAAAATCTGCAGGACTGGCTCACATAACCATAGAGTCTGAAGCAGAGTTCAGTGAAAGATGAGGGGAGCGGTACAGGTGGAGACAGATCACAGAGGGCCTTGGTATCAACCTAATATGATTATGTTTGTTTTGTGGACACTGGGAAACCGAAGACAGGATTGAAGGAAGTGGGGTAATCAGGTTTGCATTCGGGGATGATCACTCAGGCTGTAAAGACTGGTCTGAAGGTCAGGAAGGCCATACACATTTAAGGGGAAGCAAGAATAGCCATTAAGCAGGAAATCCTCAGAGCAGAGATTGGACTAGATTATATTCCAGTTCAAAAATCTGTCTGTCTTTTCCTTTATGTAAATTCTCTTGTCTTTCATTACTGGAGGCAGTTTATTGTTGTAGAAACCAAGTATGCAGTTACTTTACACAGATTATATACTATACTACATATATACTACACTGATATGTATTGTGTTAATCAAAAAGTTCATGTGGGTTTTTTTTCTATACAATAAAAGACACATTTTTTATTTTCACCAATAACTGTATTGACTTGGATATTTTGAGAATATTGGCTATGTTTGGTATAGTATAACATTGATTGTTCTCAACTAATACCTCAACTCGATTGCTATCAACTTCAACTGGTCTACCTGACTGTGAAGTATAGACCAGCAAGAAATCTCCAGCATGAAGCTTCGCAAACAACTTTTGACACATTCAATCAGTAACAGTGCCTTCTCCATACACTGCACAAACATTTTTTTTGCATTTCACTTGTGTTTTTACCTTTCTTGAAATAATAAAGCATGATACACCAAAAATGTTTTATTTTTTCCATTTTCAATATTAAAATGGCTATGCAAAAATTCACCAATTTTGATGTTTTTTTATGCATGCTGATACGACAGCTGTCACAATACAATTTAACAAAATTGTTTCAAATGAAGTTAAAGACAACTAAATGCTACTACTTGTACTACTTGCCCAAATATACTTCTTGGCCAACCCAATAGTGTACTGTGCTTAAGTATGAAGATTCTGGAGCCTGACTGCCTGGGTTCCAATCACAGCTTGGCAACAAACTAGTTTCGTGACACAGTTTGTTATGTGAGCTCTCTGTGCCTCAGTTTCCTCACATCTAAACTGGGGATAACAAAAATACCTACTATATGAGGGTGCAGTGAGACAAGTTAATACACAAAAAATATTTAGAAGACTATTTGGTCCAAAGAAGTGCTCTACTGTATTAAGATGTTAATATATTTATATTCTAGATGACCAGCACTAGGACAGCTGCATTGTAGTTAATTGATAAGTATTTGTTGAAAGGTTGGGTATTTTTACTTCAAAAAGCAGTCTATTTGTACTGTTAGAGGTTTATTCTTTCAGTTCAAGCCAATTCAATCCGATCAATAAACATCCATTAAGCCACACTATGACTAAGGCCCTGTGCCAGACCCTGTAGGCAAAGCCAACATGAGTAGGGTTTAAACTCTGTTCTTCCTCAGAGAATATTTGAATGTATCTCTTCACAACTTACACAAGTTGGTTCTAATAGAACCTTCTAGAACAATTCATAACAAATATGTTCTCTTTTTTACATGACAGATTTTATAATTATTGAAGACAATTATCCCATTTACTCTTAACCTTTTTTTACTCCAGGAAATAATAAATATACAAAATTCCTTCAGCCAGTCCTCTCAGGACCTGGTTTAGGAGCATTCCATCAATTTAATCATCTTCCTCAAGACACATTCTCATTTGTTAATGCTTTTCTTTTAAATGCATGGCTCAGAAGTATTATAAATACAATAATCCAAGCATGACTGAATGGGCAGACAGTGTTATGAGAATCAGCGCCATAAAAATAATGGCTTAACTTGAGTACATCCACAGAAAAAAACGGGACAATGAAGCAGGTTACAGGTTAGAATCTTAGAGGCTTCTTTCAGTCCAAACAATAGGAAAATAGAAAAACCTTCTTAAAAACACTTAAGCCAAGCACTGTGAAGTAGGAAACATGTGACAAAGAAAATGCAATTAAGAATTCAAGATAGAGGATTACTGCATGGTAGGCAATAAATAAACGTGTTTAATAAGTAAATGTAAGAAAAGAATGTGAGAAATAGGAGAAACAGGATTATCTATGAAATATGTTCCCCCCTCACAAAAAAATGGAAAAAGAAGAGACCAGAAAAGATGCTTTGGTCAATGTGGAAATTATCAAGAGAAGGTCCAAAAGAAACATGGGATTTTGAGGAGGAGAATTGAAAGATGATAATTTACTACTCCAACCATTAGTTTGAAGTATCAGAAGAGGAAAAGTGTCTGTGCTTTCATGTAGTGCAGAGTAGAGAAACATAATTGTTACATATACAACTGTTATTCATATACCCTTTAACCTTAAGTATAATGAGGCCCTTTAGGCACTATGTAAATTAGCAACATATGCTAATTTAAATTTTTGTTTTCTGTTTCAATAATAGTAGGACAAGGGTGCTTCATGTCAACTAGAAGAGGGAGTTGTTTTTCAGGGAGATAGTACAATATAAAAAGAATTACAAAATCTAGTACGTTTGGTAGGGCTTATAGCTGAAAAAAGTGATATAATCCAAAATAGAATAATACAGGACTGGGGAGAAGACAGAGATAATTTTTTAAAAGCTTCTTAAAAATATTTCTACTTCCAAAAGACCTCAAAAAACATGTTAACAAAACCTGGCATGCAATTAAACACTCTATAAATGAGATATTGTTATTTTGGATAAAAAATTAAAATAATAGGTCTCATGATGTTGTCATAAATGGAAAGATTTAATTTTTATGGCTAACTGAAGTGAGTCAGACAAAGAAAGACAAATACCACACAATTTCTTTTATATGTGTAATCTATACAATGAAATCTACACAAAAAATAAATGAACAGACAAAACAGAAACAAACTAATAGATACATAGAAAAAACTAATGATTGCCAAATGGGAGGGGGACTGGAGGACTGGGCAAAAAAGGAGAAGGGAGTTGAGAAGTACAAATTAACAGTTATAAAAATAGTCATGGAGATGTAACGTATAGCACAGGAAATAGAGTCAATAATATTGTGGTAACTATGCATTGTTCCAGATGGGTAACTAGACTTATTGGGGCAATCACTTTATAGAGTATGTAAGTGTCCAGTCACTATGTTGTACACCTGAAAGTAATACAATATTGTATGTCAACTGTAATTAAAATTTATATAAAATAAAATAAAACTTTTCAAGACTCAAAATAATACAAAATATTTATAATATCTTCTTTAGTGAAAAGAGCAGATTATAAAACTTCTGGAACCTGTAGCTTACTAAATATTGCATTTTGACCATGGTAGAATTACACATGCTGGCCCTCCTTATGGTTGGTCAGGGCTGTGTGGCTATTAAAAACAAAACAAGACTGGGAAGGATGTAAGAGGCAATAATAAGTGACAAAATGTTAGGAAGTCATTTTGATCTTTCCACTTCTTATGAGTAAGCAGTAGTTCAAATTAGAATGTTAGCAACAATATAAAACAGAAGGGATCAGACTGGGTTTAGAGTTTTACCTTTTACAGTAAAATAGCAATATCTATACTTAACTGATGTCAAAAAGTTAACACTACTTCTAGTACAACAAATTCTCATGATAAATGACTTAGAAAGGTTTGTCATTGCTCTATGTTCAACAAAGAGTCTAGATATATGTTCAAATTAGTATCTTTATGGTGTCACAATAAAACATAGATTGTTCTATTATTACTATTGTTACTAGTTGTTATATAACGTCTTTTATATCTTGTCACCTATATGTTACCTTATTGCTAAATTCCCTCCTCTGCTCATCACAATAACAATAAAATCCATTAAAGGTATTACATTTATAGAGTATCTGCTTCCTTATACCAGATATGCTGGGTAGTTATTTCTGTTAATGATTAGCTTGACAGTCAATACCTATAAGGAAGATTGATTTTTTCCTTCACTATATATGTGTATTATCTATACATTTGATGCATTGCTATTATACAATGTCTCTAATAGAGAGGATAATACTGCTTTCCATAAAACAGTAAACTTCTATGGTTAACATAAAACCCTATAAGATACCAGGAATATGTGTATATTCCAAAATGAATATGATTTGTGTCTTGTAGATAGTAAGGTTTGTGAGCCAAACACTCATGGCAAGCTTCAAACAATCTCATGCAAATATTTATTAAATTCTCCCATGCACTCCTTCTTTCCTCCTTTCATATTGTAGCCCATCTGCACTTAGCCTGGAAGCATTTAAGAGAAAAATAACATGAACTGAAACAGCAAAGGTGATAACCTACCAATCTTGGTTTAAAAATAAAAATAAAATAAATCTGCAAAAATATCTACTGACAAAAAAATCATATAGTAAGTTCTTAAGGCACTTTCAAAGAATACTCCACAAAAAATAGTGCTCATATTACAATATCAAAGTAACTGCCTACGGTACTTATTGAAATAAATATAGATATATTGGGAAGCCTGAAATGCTGCTGACAAAGAAAAGCAGGAATAATAGATAACTCTGAATATTAACATTCTGTAAAAAGCAGTAAGCACAACAAAATATATAAAAAAAGTATTGTGAAACCTCAAGGACTCTCAAGATTATACATAATTAGTAATGCTTTTAATGCTATTAATTAACTAATCAATGAAGAGGATTTCTAGTTAAATAAAGGCAGATTGAACTCTCATATTTTCCTCCTCAAAATCCTCTAAAATGAAAGCAAAGCAACAAAAATATGTATATACCTATTTATAAAGGTATAGAAAGGGAAGAGGAGAGATGATTACAAAAGAGTAAGGGAACAACAAAATTTTAGAAAAATGAAGGATAGGCTGAGGAATGATAACCAACATAAAAGATCATAAATACTAAAATAAAAGTGTTTCCATAGATACCAATAAGAAGCAAGATACTGTATACTATAAAATCCAGGATAGATAGATACACTAGTTTCTCCAGAAGACAAAAGGCAAGAGAGAACACAACAGATAACCAGAAGAGAAGCAAGGCAAAGAACAAAACAAACAAACAAACAAACAAACAAACAAACAAAAAGTTCAAAAGAACCATATTTTATATCCTTAGAGAGATAAGAGAAAACATTGGCTATCGCAAAGCAGGATGGATATGCATCTTTGGTCAAGATGGCAGTAGGTAGGTATGGCTTGCCTCTTCGCACAACCATATGAAAATTACAACTAAAATATAGAACAACCATCATTCAGGAACATCAGAAATCGAGCTGAAGGGAAGTCTGACAGCTACAAAATTGAGTTGACTGGAAGTCTGACAACTAGGGAATTAAAGAAACCACATCCATCCAGACTGGTAGGAGGGGTGCAGACACAGAACAGGCTGGTCTAACACACACGTGGATAAAAATTTGGGAGGGATATCTCAGGAGCGAGGAGTCCAAGATACACACTAGGTACCCAGTCCAGGATTCTGGTGCCAGGAGATAAGTCCCTAGAGCTTCTGGCTGCAAAAACCAGCAGGGATTGAGTCAGTGGAAGAAACTTCTAGAGACCCAAGAACTTCCTCTTAAAGAACCCACACAGAGACTCACCTACTGAGACTCACTCTCTTTTAGCTCCAGCATGGGGGTAGCAGCTTGAAAGGCACCAGTGGTATACAGGGAGAAACTGAAGTATCTGGCATCAAGGTGAGCAGAGGCCATTGTCCCTTTGCTAAACTCTCTGTAGGGTGAATGGAGTCAATGAGGCTCCCTCACCCAGATAGATGTATGGGCAACTAAGATAAGCAGCATTCTCACAGCCTTGAGACTGGGCCTGATAAGCAGTATTCCCATATCCTTGAATGGGCCCATATGCACAGAATCATGCTGTGTTATACAATATCTTGGCATCTTGCTGGTTTTGTGTGCATTTAGTATATAAAGGAGTTGGGACTCCCTGCCAGGGCAACAAATGACTTGTGGCATGCATGGATTGCCCCACCCTAGAATAAAGGCACATCAGCCATTCCCAATGGTTCTGTGAATTTTATTCTGTCTACGCAAATCCTGGAACCTGTTTGGCCTTGAATGGTCACAACACACCTTTCCCCCACAGAGCCTGCAAGCTGGTGCCGTATCTGAGACTCCATTAACCTAGCTAGCACTATTTGACCCTACTGAAGATCCCCAGAGGCTCTGCCCCGACAAAACTTATGGGCCCACCCAAGATGCTTTTCTGTAACAATGGCTCTGGTCTTGACTCCTAAATCCTATCAAACAAGCAACTTGGTTTTAGTGAGCCCTAACAGCATCCAAATTTGATTCACAGCTTGGCTTCAGCTGGGAATCTCCAAGCCCAGCACAAGCAGCAGCCATCTCAGATTGCTCTATAGCTTAGGCAGGGTGCTGGAGGCAAAACACAGGTGGGAGTTAACCTTGCCCTTCACCACCTGGGGAAACCCCAGGGCCAGTGTACCCAGTGGACAGCTACAGACCACCTGCAAGCACCACCGCCCTGCCCCTGCACAACTGATTCTCCCTAGAGGGTGGAGGTTGGTGGTCAGTGGTTACAGTCAACCCTTGCCCGTGATGAGCCTGGGTAAATTTGTCCCATTGATCTGCCAACAGCAACTAAGGCTCAACTATAAGAGGGGGGTGTACTCAGCCCAAATGAAGGATGCACCTTGACTACCAAGCTTGGGTGATAGAGGAGGCTGTGCCACTGGACCCTACAGGACACCTATTACATTAGGCTAGACTACCAAGACATGGAGTCAAAATAGTTCTACCTAATACATAGACACAAACACAGGGAGGCTGCCAAAATTAGGAGACAAAGAAACATGGCCCAAGTGAAAGAACAGATCAAAACTCCAGAAAAAGAGATAATGAAATGGAGATAAGCAATTTATCAGATGCAGAGTTCAAAACACTGTTTATAAGGATGCTCAAGGAACTTAGTGAGGACCTTAGCATAAAAAAGACCCAGTCAGAATGAAGGGTATACTAATTGAAATAAATGGCAATTTACAGGGGAATAACAGTAGATTGAATGAAGCAGATTGAAATCAATGATTTGGAACATAAGGAAGCAAAAAACAACCACACAGAACAAGAAGAAAAAAGAATCCCCCAAAAATGAAGATAGTATAAACAGCCTCTGGAACAACTTTAAGAGGTTCAAAATTGGCATCATAGGGGTTCCAGAAGGAGAAGAGAAAATAAGAAATTGGAAATCTATCTTAAAAATAGTGAAAGAAAACTTCCTTAATTTGGTGGAGGAAATAGGTATGGAAGTTCAGGAAGCACAGAGTCCCAATTATGATGGATGCAAATTGGCCCACTCCTAGACAGGTCAGAATTAAAAGGCCAGGGGTTAAAGATAAGGAGAAACTCTTAAAAGCAGCCAGAGGAAAGAAGTTATTTACCAGATGGTTGCCAGATGGGATGGGGGAGGGGAGAATGGATGAAAAGGTGAGGGGATTAAGAAGTGCAAATAGGTAGTTACAGAATAGCCATGGGGATATAAAATACAGTAGAGGAAATAGAGTAGCCAAATAACTTATACACATGACTCCTTGACATGAACATTGGGGGATTGCCTGAGGGCTTGGGGTACACTGGGTGGAGGGGAGCAAAGGGAGAAAATCAGGACAATAGTAATAGTATAATCAATAAAATATAATTTTTAAAAAAGCAGGAGGGAACCCTATATTTAATAAAAAGAAAATAAAGCAGAGAGCAAATTTTTAAAAAAATCTAGTGATAAGTTAAAGTGTCTCCTCAGAAGGTAGAGCAAAAGAACAGAAATTGAAAATTGGACAAGAAAGAAAAGCAGGAAATAGAATTAGTCTAGAACATTCAAAATCTGAATAATAGGAGTTCCAGGTAGACAGAACTGAGAAAGCAAATGGGGAAGACCATTAGTGATGTGACTTGAGAAAATTTCAGGTAACTGAGGGACCTGAGTTTCCAGATTTAAAGGGATCACTGAGTACTTAGCATAGTGCATAAGAGATTAACACATCAAGGAACATCATATTGACATTTAAGAACTAGAAGTGGAGAAAAGATTTCATGTGTTGTCAGAGAGTAACAACCAGAACATAACCAGAGGATCAAGAATCAGAATGACATCAGACTTGTCAACAGCAGTTCTGGAATCTAAAATAAAGCAATGGAGAAAGAATACCTTCAAATACTTAAAATTTTATTAACTTCTACCCAATTCTTAGCCAAGGGTATGGGTACAAGAAGCATTTTCTGATAAGTTCTCAAAGAATTTACATCCCAAAAAGCGATGGGAGGGTCTGAGAAAGCAAGGGAGGAAGAAGAGAGGGAGAAAAGAGATTTAGAAAAGCACAGATCCAGCAGAGGAGGGAGATGAGAGAGATTTCTGGAGGTAGTGAAGGATGAAGCCATGGAGTAGGTTTAGAGGGCAAGCAGTTCAAACTGGAGGACAGAGGCTTGGGAGAAACTTTAGAAATATAAAACTGTAGACTAGCTGATTTCTCTGAACTTCTAGACAGGATATTTAGACAATGATGAAGAGTTTGATTAGTGAAAAAAAAACCCTTAGAACATTAAACAAATTAAAGAGAAAAATATTAACTTCAGGGAAAATGGAAAATTCTGGAAAAGAAAAATTAAATTAAACTGCATGGCTAAGCTGTGAATAATATTTATACAGCCATGATTATAAAAACACTATGTAACTAAAGAAAATGCTATCACTATTTTGGGAGGGTCAGAGGGTTGGAAAGGACAAGGATATATATATGTGAGTAAGATGAAGAAGGAAAAAGGACTAATTTCTACCATGTGAAAAATCAATAAATAGATAAAACAAGAATAACAAATTCCAAAATGTGGATAGTATTTAGAGACACAGAAGTAAACACCAAAATATAAAAGTTCACATGACTCATAACAGGAAGAGACAGTTCTGCTTTTCTCCAAATTACATCTTTTCCATCATTAAACTTAAGTGTACTCCTCAAATAAAACTTACATAGAGTGAGGTCAAAATTGTGAAATCTATTAAAAATTGCTCAAAATGAGCTAATTTACTTTTTTATTAATTACCAAAAGTCAGAACTAAGTAAACTGATAGCCTAAGTAGAATATAAGGGGTATTTGTCTTAAGAAAACATCCCATTTTCCAGCACTGACATCATTACATCATTTACCTGCATTTAAGGTGCTCACAAAGTGGACATCCACCCTGACCTGTTCTAATTGGCTGTCATTTGGTCATCCAGACAACCACACAGAACTTCCTTTACTATGGTTACAAGTTATTTCCTTCTTGCCAGTACAAAATACATTTTTTGAGTTCCTGACCCCTGCCTGCCACTGGCCTGTTGACCACTGAAAGGTCTCATATCTCTGGCTTCTATGGTGATCTCTGCTTGGTCAACCTTTAATAATCTCATCCATTTTTCTTCTCTGCTTAGTTGCTCATGAAATGATCTAACTTCTGCAAGGATAAAAATTTAACCCATGTTTCAGTTCCAATAACTCATATGTTCTGGTCTCATATTTCTAAATGTCTACCTGACATTTCCATTTGTATATTCCACCATCCCTCACACTTCTTACCTGGACCAAATTTCTTTTAATGATAAACAAGGCTCTTCCTGATACAGCTCTTGTTCACCTCTTTTGTTTCATCACCCATACCTCCATGTATCAAAGTCCACTCTAAAGGCAGGCCAAACTACTGAATTTATAAGAACTAACTTTATTCCCTCTTCTCCCTGGGCACATGAACATGCTCTCCTTTCCTTTTCAGACCCTTCACAACCTCAAGCTGGTCCTTGTTTGTTCTCTAGGGCTCATTTTTGAAGTGATGGTCATGCTCCCTTCATGGCAAAAACAGTACCTTAGACATAGTGAATGGTATAGAAATATTTGTTGAATAAATGAACAAAAAGACTTCTGAGTAATTGACTTGTTTCTAGATCCTCTCTCCAATTCAATAGAAATAACACTGCCTGATTGATTAATCTTTCTTAAATATTGCTTATCAAATATTATTCTTTTGCTTAAAAAGCGATCTAGTTTTTAATCTAAGGTGGAAAACTGTTCTGTCTGCCTTATAGGCTCTTCATAAAGTAGTCACCATACCTCTGCAACCTAATTTCCTGCTGCTCCCCAGCGGGAAGCCTCCTTTCTGGTCTACTGATTCCTGAGCACTGCATGCCAATCTCTACAACCACCGGTTAGTTTTTGCTCATTATTCCCTCTGTCATGGAACTTTCTTCCTTTCTGACTCTCCTACAAGTGGACATCTCAAAGCCAACATTTCCTATAAATGCTTTCTTTGAATTACTCTAGCCCATATTTTGATGATGCTATTTGACAGGCATTGTTTAGGTACTGGGGCACAAGAGAAGGGAAAAAGCAAGAAAACAAGTTAGAACAAATTAAAATATGATTACAAAGTGTGACCAGTACTAAAAAGCAAGGGGGAAGGTAAAGAATATTGGTTATAGAACCAGCAGACCTTGTTTAGACATGTTGGTCAGAGAAGGCATCTTTGAAGTGATGATGTTTAGGCTGAGATCTGAACAGCAGGAAAGATCTGGCCAAGTGTAAAGTTGTGGTTAAGGGAATGAGTGCTGCACAGAGTGCCTCACACGTGCAAATACTCTGAAAGAGAAAAGACCTTAGTATAGCCGAGGAACTGAAAGAAGTCAGCATGGCTAAAGCTTAATGAATAAAAGGAAAGTGGTCTAAGATGAGCTTGGAAAGTTAGGCAAGGTCCTCCCAGGTTCTTAAGGGCATTCCTAAAGGGCAACAAGTCATTACTGAATGGTTATAATTAGAGAAGAAAAAGGATTAGATCTATAATTCGAGATCTCTCATGCTGTATATGAGGAATAGGCGGAGAAATGAAGGGGTCAACTAGGAAGGAGGCTGTGGTAGGCTACAAGCATGGACAATGAGGATGGCTTGAATTAGGGTAATGGCAGTAGAGCTGGAAAAAAATAAAATTAACTTTTGAGATGACATGGGATGGGAGAAATCTTCAAAGTTGAAAATCAAGAGCTCAGTTTTGATCTTGTATCATTTTTTAAAGATTTTATTTATTTATTTTTAGAGAGGGAAGGGAGGGAGAAAGAAAGAGAGAGAAACATCAATGTGCGCGGTTGCTGGGGGCTGTGGCCTGCAACCCAGGCATGTGCCCTGACTGAGAATCGAACCTACAACATTTTGGTTCGCAGCTGCGCTCAATCTACTGAGCTATGCCAGCCAGGGTGATATTGTAGCATTTTAGATGTTTATGACCAAACCAAGCAGAGGCATCATGGAGTTAAATATACAACTCAAGATCTCTGTGGCAGAGAGAATTCTATGATGGGCCCCAAAAGACCCAGTCCTGTATAATTCCCTTCCCTCAAGTGTGGACAAAACCTGTAATTTGCTTCTAATAATGTCCAATGGAAAAGGTAAAGAAATCTTACAGAACTAATTAATGGCCTTAATTGGTTCCTTTGGGTTAATTAAAAGAGATTATTTCAGCCATGAGAAAGAAGAAAATCCTGTCACTGGTGACAACACAGATAAACCTGAAGGATGTTATGCTGAGTGAAATAAGCCAGACAGAGAGAGCCAAATGCTGTATGATTTCACTTATATGTGGAATCTAGCTGAACTCACAGAAACAGAGAATAGAATGGTGGCTACCATGGCTACAGGGTTGGGTGAATGGGGAGTTACTGGTCAAAGGGTACAAGCCTTTAGTTATAAGGTGAATAAGTCTGGAGCATGGTGATAGTTAATAATGCTTCATTGTATGCTTGAAATTTGCTAAGACAGTAGGTCTTAAGCATTCTCACTACACACACACACACACACACACACACACAGGAAAGGTAACACTGTGAGGTGATACATGTGTTAATTAACCTGATTGTGGTATCATTTTACAATGTCAACACAAATCAAATCATCATATTTATGTAATAAAAAAGATAAATAAACTAAAATAGAGTATCCTGGGTTGCCTGGCCTAGTCCGATGATCCCTTTAAAAGAAGGGCCAGGATTTCCCTGGAGTTAGAGATGTTCTCCTAGTGGCCTGGAAGAGGCAAGAAGCTATCTGTGACTTCCTTTGAAGAGGCTGACCTCTAGGCACTGAGGGTCTCAGTCCCATAGCAGCTATATGGAATTAAATTCTGCCCATAACTGAGATGGGTCTGGAAGAAGACAGTGAGCTTCAGATGAGAATGGAGCCCAACCTACAGCTTGACTGCAGCCTTGAAGTACCCAGAGCAGAGAATTCAGTTAAGTTGGTCCTGAGTTCATAGCAAGAAGAATTATTAGAACTAAAGATAAGGATTGCATGCTTGGGTCAATTTTCCAAGAAGACATAAGAATCCTTAATGTTTACGTGCCTAACAAGAGACATCAAACTATGGGAGGCAAAAATTGATAGAACTAGAAGAAAAAATAGATGAATCCACTATTAAAGTTGGAGACTTCAACAACATCGCTCTATCAGAAACAGACATATGCATCAGGCAGAACATCATGAACTCAACACCATTAATCAACTGGCTGTCATGGACATCTATGGTACTTCAACCAACAACAGCAAAAATACACATTCTTGTCAAGCTCACATGAAACATACACCAAGATAAACCACATTTTGGGCCAGAAAACAGGCATTAAAATTTTTAAAGAGTAGAAATCATAAAATCTCTCCTTGCAGGTAGGTACAATGGAATTAAGCCAGAAGTTCGTTAAAAAAAGATAGATTTGAAAAATCCCCAAATACTTTGAGATTAAACCATACACCCCCAAATAACACATGGGTCAATAAAGAGACCTCAAGAGATGTCTCAAAATATTTTGAACTAAATAAAAAATAAAAATGCAACTTATGAAAATTTGTAGAATGCTGCAAAATTAGTGTTTAGAAGGAAACTTATATATATCATACATTATCTAAAATCAATCATCTAAGCTCCAACTTCAGGAAATAAGAAAAGGTAGAGCAAATTAATTACAAAGTAAGCAGAAGAAAGGAAATAATAAAAATTAGAGCAGAATCAATAAAATTAAAAAAGTAAATCAATAAATAAAATTAACAAAACCACAAGCTGGTTCTTTGAAAAGATCAATAAAAGCAATAAGCCTCTGGTCAGACTAATTAAGAAAAAAAAGAGAGGATACATGGTTAATGTAGGGTCAATTGCATATATATGTGTGTATATATATATATATATATCAACAATAAATAAGTAGAATTAGAAGTTAAAATAATATCAGGTTTATTGATAATATATAATATCCCTATAAATTAAATATTCAGGTATGGATTTAACAGACTATATACAAGGTTTACATAAAGAAAACTACAAAATTCTGATAGAAAATCAAATAACTAAATAAAAGGGGAGATATTCATGCTTATGGATATGAAGACTCAGTATCACTAAGATGTCAGTTCTCCCCAGTCACTTAATCTATAAATTCAATGCAATGCTGGGACCAGTCAAAGTCCCAGCAAGTTATTTCATGGATATTAACAAAGTGATTCTAGAATTTATATGGAAAGGCAAAATTCCCAGAATAGCCAACAAAATATTGTAGAAGAACAAGGTTGGAGGACTGTGACATTACCCAACTTCAAGACTCCATATAGAGCTACAGTAATCAAGACAGTGTAATATTGGTAAAAAAAAAAATAGAAAAATAAGTCAATGGAACAGAATAGAGGGCCCAGCCCCAAAACAGACCTCCATAAATACAGTCAACTGACCTTTGACAAAAGAGTAAAGGAAATACAATGGAGCAAATACAGTCTTTCAACAAACATGTAGTGCTGGAATAATTGGATACCCATAGGCAAAATTTAAAAAAGAAACCTATACCTAAAACCTGCAGAAAAATTAACTCAAAATTAATCACAGACTGGTAGAAGCGCAAAATGGTACCATCACTTCAGAAGGCAGTTTGGCAGTTTTTTACACAACTAAACATAACACCCTTACCATACAATCTAGCAATCATACTCCTTGGTATTTATCCAAAGGAGTTGAAAATTTAAGTTAAAAAAACACACCTAAACACCTGCCCATGAATGTTTGAAGCATGTTTATTCATAATTGCCAAAACTTGGAAGCAAACACAATGTCTTCAGTGGGCGAAGGGATAAATAAACTGTGGAACACCCCGGCATGGGGACATTATTCAGTGCTGAAAAAACATGTTACAAGTAAAATACGTGCATCTCAAAAGGCTACCTGTTGTATGACTTCAATTCTATGACATTGTGGATCCACAAACTAAGTCTGTTTTCTCAATAAAAATCTGCTTGGGTATGGACACGGGGCACTCCCCACGTGAGGAGTGGCCATTCTGTCCCGATTCCCCCACAGGACCTGGTTGTCTCTGTGTATGTTTTTCCCGTGCTTCGATGAACCATCCACAGCGTTCCATGCTCACTGCAGGCAGGTGGGCATGCATCATTGTAGAACAGGCAAAAGTGTGGAGACAAGCGGAAAAGGTCAATGGCTGCTAGGGTTAGAGGGGAGAGAGGTATAAGTAGGTGGGGCATACAGGGTTTCTAGTGCAGGGAGGCCACTCTGTATATTATAATTGTGATTGCATGTAATTATAAATCTGTCCAAATGCGTAGGCTACACAACACCAGGAAGGAACCATGATGTGAACAATGGACTTTAGGTGATAATGGGGCATCAATGTAGATTCATCAGTTGTACCAAATGTTCCACTCTGGTGGGGTAAGTTAATAATGAGGAGGTTGTGGAAGGGCTGGAGATGGGCAGGAAGAACATGGGAAATCTCCGTACATTCTGCTCAGTATTTCTATGAATCTAAAGTTGCTCTAAAAACTAAAGCATATTAAAAAAGAGAGTACTTCTCAGTACTCTATCTTCAATTAAACAAGAGAAGTATGACAACTTGAAATCACTAACTGTAAAGCATACCTGCTGAACTCTATCTAGAGAGCCGCTAGAAAAAAATGACACACTCACCTACTATTTTTATTTAGCTATGGGGTGATCTCTTAAGGGAGACAATGGAAGAAGAGCCATGACTGCTGAATAACAACAGAGTTACAGACTTGAATGTTTAAACCTGAGGGCAAATTAAAACACACTTGGTGAAAGAGGGTATTCTAGGCAAGACCTATACTACAGATGGAGAATGCTCCACTACACCAGCTCCTGCTATTCCACATTGCTGCCCCCTGCAAGAATGGGGAGAAAATCGGAAAATGGCTTATGGACTAGATACATAGGTATCAGACGAGGGGAGAACGTGGTGTTCGTGGGGTGGTGGTGGATAAGAATTGGGCAAGCAAAAATACAGGAAGTATAACCCACATGAGCCTTCCTAGAATAAAAGCTTTATAATGAAATCTAGCTGCTCACAAACCAGAATAACTCGAAAAGAAAAACAGTAATAAAAAAAACTAGCTTGAGTACTGCTTTCATTTAAAGATGAAAATATGAAATATAAAATAATAAAATGAGGAAAGAGAACTGAAAAGGTCCTTCATTTTCTTTTTATTTTGTTAACATTCAGTAAAATTACCTTGGGGATATGTGCAGTTCTGCAAAATATTATAAATATAGAGAGTTCATAAAGAGAATGCAACTCTTCTATATTTTATTTTACTACTAAAGTGCTTTTTCTAAGTAGGTGAGTAGATGCCACAAAAGCGAAAACCAGTTAGTCAGTGATTTAATACGCAATGACAGGAAGACTTCTCAGGTAGTGATTAGGTATTTGTTTCTGATGTGATGATCTTGAGTGTGGCTTAGCTCACTTCTGGGGACAGATTTCACAGTTCTCCTTTGGAATTTCTTCTGTGATTGCAGTGTTTTGAATGTTTGTACAAATACAACAACACCATTTTTCATTGTTTGTTTTACTTCACCTTTCTGAGACTTTAAGTAAAATGACCTATTAAACATCATGAATGAAAAATAGTTGCAAACTTGATTTAGAGCTCTGTATTCTGAATGCAGGGTATTCAGTACTCTTAAACACCTAGAATTATTCCCCAAGGCACAGTCTTTTACATGGATTTATTATCGAAAGGTTCTATTCATGCAGAGTCTTATTAGCATAAGTGTATATTCAATACACTGAGAGTACAAATAGCTTCCAGCTAATAATCACCTACACAAATTTTCCTTATAGCTGTTCTCTTTTAAAGCCAAATTCTACATGGAAGTCCACTTTTCCTATTGCTATAAATTCAAACAACTTGTAACTTATGTTGTGCATGGTCATAACTTTTAAAAATTATGAAATAAGTATATATTAATAGTTGAATGGCATTACAACATTTAGTGTCACTCAGTCCTCTCAGGTCTTAAAACTCCCTCAGTAATATAGGCATCCATATCTTACTGCTGATACACATATAAGTAGCTCGAGGGAGGGGGTATAGGGGCACTGGGTGTAAGCCCTAAAGCTGTTATTGCAGTTACTTGTAGATGATCAAGACTTTCAAAGAACCAACTCTCTCCCCATGATAATTGTCCTTTTTTCCCATATTAAAACAATACCAAGTTCAAACTGATTATTGATATTTACCCTAATATAAGCTGATGATAAGTTATAATTTTTTAGTGAGGAGTCCCTATCATAGTGAAATCTAGCCTCAAGTATTGTACAAGCTGGCAGTGTCAAGAAACTGGTTCTTTCAGAATTTTCAGAAATGTGAACCTCTCTGGATTGTTATAATGTATAATAATTCATGAACTATGATATGAAATATAAAGGGAAAGAAGTCTACTGATATTCTTATCTTTAGTTTATTGCACTTAAGATAAATAATCAAAATCTATATCTTAGTAGATATAGATTTTATATCTATATCTATATCTATATCTATATCTTAGTAGATATAGATTTTGTTTTTAACCAAAAATCAAGAAGCACCACTCCACTTGGTTCTGGTTGTGTGAAAGGTATATATCCTAAGCAGTCCTAAATGTTGCTAGAAAAGTATTCATGCAAAGTGTGAATACTACATTATATACTTTAACGGGAGGAGAAATATTCTAAACACTTAATTTGAAGTTGAAATTTGTCTGGAGATATTTTATTACACATTTTCTAAATATTTTTATTTAACTTCTTTCATTTTGTGCTTCATGTGGAATTGGCCCTCATGTTATTGACTAGAGAATATTTCTGTGGGGGAAGTATTCAGCTTTAAGTACCTGTCTCTAATACTGAAGCACTGACAGTGCTCGCCTAGAGTTCCGCTGAGACTGCAGTTGAGAATCACACTGGATCCTAAATCTCCCCGGGCCCTGGCCGGTCTAGTCTACACGACACACTGCATACTGCTGTTGTGGATCTTTAGTGAAAATCACCAATAATCTCATCCTTTGTTTTATAGGTAAGCACCAAATGCTTAAGAAAAATTAAGGAAGAAAGGAAAACATAGTACCAAGTTTTCTAATTACCCTTTAAAATTTCTAATGTTGAAAAGTTGTCATCTCTGACTGAAGAGTGAAAAAAAATACTCGTTTATCTAGTATTTACTGAAAGTCTTGTATTATTTCTTCCTATATTGCCTAAAACATATTTTAAGAATAGCTTTCTCTTAAGTGTTTAAATATAAATTATGAAATATTATTAATGCTGAATAAAGATATTTAGACACTTTCTAACTGCCTAATTAAACAACTTTTGCAAATACTAGCTCACTTCATACAATGTGGCAATGATCTCATCCATTAGGTAGTTGGTTCAAAATCATAGAATATTTTACCCATTTTCTATCTTAAAAATTAGAAATCTGTCTAATAAATTAATGATGAATATTATACAATCTTTTTCTACATTACATTGTTAACATTTTGCTACATTATCATTTTACTCTTTCCCATATATTGCTGAACCATGTGAAAGGAAGTTGCATGGATCATGAATTTCATCTGTGAATACTCCCAAATGTGTCTTCTCCCCAAAAGGACCTTCTTCTACAGAACCCCAATGTGATTATGACACTCAGGAAATTTAACAGAGACATAATACTATTATGTGTTCTGCAGCACAAATTCAGATTCCTTTAATTATCTCAATATTAGCCTTCATAGGTTTTTCTTTCCATTGATAATCTAATCAATTAGTTCCATGTCTCCTAGGCTCCTTCACTCCTGAACAATTTTCCAGGACTTCTTTAAAACTGACATTGACATTTTCAAAGTGTCCAGGTCGGTTATGTCAAAGACTATTTGCATTTTGGATTTACACATTTTGGAGAAGAAAAGTCATATGTGATCATTTCCTCATCATTAGATTCAGGTGAAACGTTTTTAGCAAAATAATTTCAGGGGTGCCTGCATGTCCTACTTCATGCACATATCATCCTTAGAAGTACACGATGCCAGTGTGTCCCACTGCTGGTGACGCCAAGTGTTATCACTTGGTTAGGCTGGTGTCTGCCAGATTTTTGCCTGTAAAGGCACTTTCCCCTTTTTGTAACTAGTCAGAAATGTAGGAGGTGACATGTAGAGATAGTGTGAATATCCTGTCCCCATACACTGTTCACCTAATGGTGGATCATCTCTTCATTATTCCTGTAATAGTAGTTGCAAAAAAGTTACTTCATAATTCTACCATTCCCTTTAATTATATTAGCTTGTACTCTTCAGTGAAACAAAGCTCATGGATACTTTTAAAAATTCAATATGCTCTAATCCATTACATACATTATTACTTTTAATGTTCAAGTGACCCCAAATTTGACCAGCCGGTGTCTCTTAAATCTGGCTTCCGAGGTGTTCCCATCCATCGGTTTTTGAGCACTTCCTTCTTCTCTGGCACAAGGTATTCCCCAGGCTTACCAGATGCTCCCCTAAACTGGCTGAAGCAGGAAGGCTATGAAATGAAAAGAAGACTAACTCAACTCACTTTTAATGCAGCATTTGGATTTAGGCACAAATATTAGAAAAGTGCCTAGAGCATAGTAAGTGTCAGTCAGTATGGTTGATCTGCTCCTTAACTATTTTAGCCATAGTTTGACATCTTTGTATAATTCTCAAAAATGTAAACTTTTGATTTATAGCTAAGACTTTTATATTACTTTTTCAATTCAATTTCATATATTTTTTCTTATTTAAATTTTTGTTCTCTTTCATTTATTTTATCTCTATATGGAGATCATATGTACAGGGTAACCTTCAGGGGCTTCTCTTTTTCATAGATTATGGTCTAATGCCAAAATGTGCACAAATCCCCCCAAATTAAAGCCTTTAAAAATTCTCTAAATTACCAAGGAATTTCACATATTAGAGGAAATAATGTGAAGAAAAGCTGAACGGCTGGGATTGTTGTTGTTGTTGTTGTTGTTGTTGTTGTTGTTGTTTTGGGGGGGGAGGGGGTAAGAAATTAAATAGGCCAGCCTCACTTTCTAAGTAAATGAGACCACTCAGACCACTTCTGAATGAGTCACTGACAATGAAAGCAAATTTGATACTTGGGAAGGTCACAAGAAAGAAAAGGTGGGGTCTCATAGCTTACAAGTATGTGTGTATATAGGTATAGACATATGTGTGTATATACGTATGTATGTACATACTTAAATTAGAATGTGAGGGTGGGTGCAAGTGTGTTTGGGTGTACTATATATGTATGCCTGTGCACACAGAGGGTTAAAGATGGGGATGTTTAGTCAACACTTATTTAACAAACACTTATTAGACTCTCAAGCTAAGCAGGCACTATAGTATTTTCTAGGAATAAAGGACCATCACACTAGAAGGGGCTCTACCTTAGTGGTTAAATAATTACATGAATAAATATGAATTTACAACTCTGCAACTATTGGTGATGAGAGATCTGAATACATAAATATGGGTATGTTTATGCATATAAGTATATATTGTGTATATGTATATTATAAGGTGATTCAGCTCAGTCTAAGGGAAGAGGGGGCTCCTTTGAGAAAGAGACATTTGGGTAGATATTTTAAGTGTTAATGAGTGTTACCTAGGCAATGTTTGGGTATGTATGTTTTTACCCAAAAACATGGATGGAGACGGGAAGGGGAAGGAGCAGCAAAACTGGAAGGAAGCCTACCAGTTGAAGCAGAGAGAGGGAGTGGAAGAACCAAAAGGGATGAGACTGTAAAGAGTCTGATCCTGCTGGGTTTCAAAAAATCAGGAGCACAGTTTTGGTCTTTTTCTTTGAAAAAGCAATGGTAATCCACTGAAGTGATGTGTGGAGCCGAAGGAGTGGTAGTTCTATTTGCATCTTGAAAAGGCTTCTCTGGCACCTTTGGAGGATGGATTTGGAGTGGGGAGCAATGTTGGAATATAGGAGAATAGTTATAAAGCTCCTGTAGTTATTTACCCAATAGACTGAAAGCTTAGACTTGGGTGATGGCCGAAGGCAGCTTTGTCAGTATGCTTTGGGAGGTAATAATCAATACCTGCATGGAGGCTGTGATACGGAGATGAATGAGAAGGAATGTCAAGGATAAAACCCAGATTGGAAGCTAGGGAACCCTGAGGTTTGGCGCTGAGATCGGCAGAGATCACAAGTTTGATTTTGATGTGTTTCACTTGATGTTTTTTTAAGACAGACAAGAAGAAATGCCTAGTATACATTTGTATCTACAAATGGGGAACCTAGAAGAAACTTTGAGCCATAGTTATGTTTTCTAGAATGCTCTAAATAAAACATATGTCAGTAATTTTATGGAATTCTTATTGGAGTACTTTGTGTATGTATGCTGGTAAAACTCTAAGTGAACTAAAGTTCTGATGTACTAGATGAACAATCTCTGCTACTTGAGAGTTCAACAATTTGCAAATCTACTTCTATTCTAAATGCTTTTTATAATTCCTTGATCTGCAAAATCTGAAAATATGACTTTGCTAGACTTTCAGAAAGTGAGGCAGAGAGATAACAAAAGTGATAATGTAAGTAAGAATTAATATTTAAAATACTTAAGAGTCAGTACAACTTGGGGTCTACCCATTAATAACGAGCAAGACCACAACAGTGCATGCATCTGAATGCCAGCCATGTCATGGAAGTAGAATCTCATTCTCTGATAATAAAACTTCCTAATTGAAAATAGAGCACAAATACTAGAAGGTAGAATGTTGATATTTACTGCTTTTAGTCCAATAATATTACTAATACTTAAGGATATTTCAATAGATTGAGAAAATTGATCTTTGTGGGGGGGATAAATTACCCATATTCTAATCTAATGTTCAAAGAATGCTGTGGGAAAATGAAATTCGTTTAGTGATATATTTCTAAAAAAATTGTGTTTATATTTCATTTTGAAATTTTTTAAAGCATTCAGTGAACACCATCATTTATCACAGACTGTCTTTGCTTAAAGTAACCTGTAACTGTGGGTCACAGCTCTAATGCCCTCTGTGATAAAGATGAAAAGAACAGAAATGACTACAAAGCTAAAGGTAGCTTCTTGCTTTTGAAACTAAAGAAAAAGTAAGTAGCATATTCTTCATTTGAATTGACAATGTTGTCTTATTTTGTTTTTCCATTTTCATGTATATTTAATAGAGGCTTCCACAATTTTTTCACATTATTTAGGTGTATTTTCCCTTTTCTGAATTACATTCTTGAGTGTTTTAGATTTCAACTTAGAGGGGTAGTATGGTAAAGGAGGCACCAAGAACCTAGTGACTGGGATGTATCTTATCTGTTTATTCTGACAACAAAGGGTTTTCCTGTGTACAAGTTAACAGTTTAAAGAAGATGGAGAACTTTACTGTCACAATTTTTGCCTTTATTCCATACAAGAATAAAAAGCATAACAAGAAAAGGCAGGCATTATAATAAAATTTCATTGCCTATATAGGTCTTTGTGCTGCTTAAATGAAAGAAGCTCCTTATTTTCCTTATCACCTCCACAATCCAACCACTTCAATTTCATCTTCTCCAAGGTCCCAAAGCAGCACTACACACTTACTAGAAATTGTAATAAAAGTCAACCAAATAATGTTAGGGGTCAGTCTGAGGTTGAGTGCCAGGCCATTCAATTGACCAAGAAGCTTCCAGTAAGAATGAACAAGATACAGCAAAACAATCATAGATCAAATTGTGGTCTGTACAATTGCTGCCTCCCCTTTGTAGGAAAGGCTGCCTTTCTTGATTGGGTAAAACATGTCCTATGTAGAGAATCTTGTGATTGTGTGAAAGCAACTGGTATTCACACATACACACAATGACTTCAATTTTAACTGTTAAGGGCTTACATTAAAAAGCTCCTTTCTTTAAAAAATGTAAGATATACAAAGATAAAACAGACATCTAAGATGGACAGAAAGTGGGAAGTAATATAACAAAAATTTCTTACAATTTGGTAAATTCAAGATGCTTGATGCAGCCCATACTAAAATGACATTTCATATTAACTCTTAATTCTAAGAGCAGGTCTTATGTTGTGGTCTAGAAGTAACATTAGAAATTAAAAAAACTTAAAATTTTGCTCTCAATTCCTCCGTGCATCTGGGAACCTACACTCTCCTGCAGGTTGTGTATATGGGTAATCTTCAAAATCTCTAGTCTCTGCAAATACTATCATTTTGTAGAGATGCTGGTGTGCTTTTAGTATGTCAGTAGTGCACAGACTAAATACATTGAAGACAGACAGCACAGTTGCCTATACTCTCCCCTGTCTCCAACTGCTATATGCTAGTAGTAGTACAAAAAAATTCTAACACAGTTTATTTAGATTGGTTGCAGATTTGGGTATCTTCTAAAAGCTTACTTTATAGCATTACTTTTATTTTGCCATTTCCAATATTGGACCAGCGCCATTTTTTTGTTTGCATAAGAATGTTTTGAGGGAATGAAAAAGAAAAACTCAAATAATGCTACCTTCTTTCCTGTTGTTGCAGTACCTGAAATGATATGTGTATACACGTACACACAAATATAACATGCACATATAGGTACATATACACACATCACACATACATATGTATGAATGTATATGTCTATATTTATATATAAGCCTTCAATGTTTTCTGGAGATATGTATTTAAACTAGGTTAAAGCCCATGGGAACTAAAAAATTAACCAGCTTGTATATTAATTTGTCACCATTCATAGTCACCCACAAAACATAGTTTCCAGGGAAATAAGGATCAGAAGCAGTAAATTTTTATAAAAGTGACAGTGATAGGAAAAAGATTAGAACATGAACTTCAACTTGGCGAGCAGTGAAGTTTGTAGTCCTTGTCCACCGAAGGCAGGACACCAGTGAACAAGTGGGATGGCACCATTTAAAAGTAAAGATGGGTGGGTAGGGGCATGAAAGATAATCCATGGCATCATAAAAACATTGCTTCTCTAGCCCTACAGTTCTCATCAGGGCCAGACTACCCCTAGAGAATACTTTGAGAAGGGCTCAGGTGTGTCACGATTTCTGGAGGAGGAGAGTTCTGCTGACTTTGGGTGAGGAGGGGTGGCTGTCCCACTTAATGAAAAATTTTCCAAATGCTCCATATAACACACAATGTCCCACTAAACTAAACCTACAGTGACTCTCAACCTGTAGAATCTGGTACATAATCATACATAAGCATCATATAGGAATCTCCACCAACAAGGTTGCTGTGGTGAGTAATTCAATCATTTTGTGTAGTCTGGCTCCTAACTCTAGAATCAATAGGCTACAATATTACTGGAAAACGAACTTAAAAAGCAATATCAGCACTCAATCAATAATTTTCATTTTGGAAATATTTTATCTGTTATTCATGATGGTATGTTGAGTAACCTGCAGAGTCCCTTGAAGCCAAGTTCACATTAGTAAAAACATGAAAATGTTCCAGGAAGCAGTTTTGGAATTCCAGTGGAAGTGGATTAATAGTAGGTATTCTCTCATTTACAAAATATTATACTTCCCCATTTTTTCCACTCCAATAGTCTATAACTCGACTTAGTATATTTTCCCTAGGATTACCATTACTTCCCTCTTCTGTTATATACAAATAACTCTAGTTTATAATTACCCTAACACTACTCTTAGTTTGCCCTTTCATGTGTCTACTTCTTAAGTGAAGTCTTCTGCTTTTTTGTCTTAAATCCAAATTTATTCATTATATATACACACGCATTTCTGACTTCTTTAATATGTGTTCTAGTGAAGTCATCTCCAAACATTAGTGTAGGGAAATCACATTTTATTACAAGTTACTTTTATTTTATTGCCCCTTTTCATTACTTATATACTCAGTAACTATACTATGGATGGATTACATTTCAGGATACTAAGAGGGTAATAAAAATATTTGTTATTAAAAAGAGGACAGGGTTGAGGACAACGGTTTGGCCCAGGATAAGTATTCAGTGAATGAGAGAAGACAAAAAGATCGCCAGCTTCTGCATTTACCTCTGTACCACTTCATTCCATGACTGTCTTGTACAGTTGCTGTTGTGATGGCCAGAAAGAGTTAATTGCCTTATTTAACTACCAAACTTACTGCAAGGGGACTGGATGAAGAGTCAGGAGGTCAGCTTTCTAGTTTCTGCTCTGCCACTAACCACCACTGTGACCTTTAACAGTTTGTCTCACGGTGGGCCTCCATTTCCTTAACTGTAAAATAAGGGCATTGGAATAAATTACTTTTAAGGTCTTTTCCTGCTCCATAAAAAACCCCCGCATAATTCTGACTCTAAGACTTAGGTCCTCATCAGAAGAAACTGATTCTTCTAATAAATGTATATAAAATATATCCTGTGGGTCTCAATTATTCCAACCACAATATTTAAAAAAATACATGGTTTTATCTTTTTTAAAAAATGTCACCCCCTATAAACACACACACACACACACACACACACACACACACACACAAAATGTGACCTTAAGAAAGAAGTACCCATACAGTTGAAGTAGCAAGCACATTTATTATGAGAACAGAGTCCCCATTCCAAAAGCAACATCTACTTTTTTATTGCCATTCTGCTCACTGCTGTAGAAGTCACAGTTTTACTTTTTGCTTTGAATTCTTGAATGAAAATGACTTTACCTGCTTTTCCAGTTATATATATTTTGGCAGCTCTACCCTTCTCCACAGAGGTTTTCTAAATTCTTTCTAATAGTTCACAGAACTAACAATTCAACAAAATCTATACACAACTGAATGCAGACTATAAACAAGGTGTTAATAGCAAGCACTATGGTGTGAATCAACTTCTTGTTCAAGTAACTGTTTCATCCACAACCAATTTTGCCCTGAAGCTTTTGAAAAACACAACAGAAATCTGTTAAATTGGCAGTGGTGCTGAACTCCAACTATTTTATCTAACCAGGTCCATGGTAACAATGGATACTTGAGAGCTTCTCTTTAATGGAATGTGCTTTGCTGTGGAGCATAGGTGTGGAGATCAAATGGACCAAATCCCTTATTCTGATGGCACCTTGCTGTTTCCTCTTTTGGGAAGTACACATGTAAGACTCAGGAATGTCACCTTCAAACCTACACATGTGGATGCTTTAGGAAAACCTCACACTTAAAAAATTAAATTTAGTAAGATTTATAAATTAGAATCTTTGTATTTGGTTTTCAGGAGCATTTCACTCTCATGTTTAAAAAAAATTAATCACCTGTTACATGTAAATGGGGATTGAATAGCTCATATTTGGATTGGAGGGCTTTTATTTTTTCCAGGAACATGCTTAACTCTGAACATACAATCATTAAGTAGACATACAATTAAGTCCTGATTATTTTTCTGTGAATTATATACAACCTACTACACAGTCACCATATCAGGTTGCTTATTTCTGTCACCCAGCTCTTTTCTGGGCAGGCTGCCCACCTCCTCCATCTCCCCATAAATTGGTTATGGTGTTTGAGGTATGTAAGCTCATTTAAAAATTAGCCTAAACAAAACAAAATAATTAAAAAGGCAACTTGCCCACAATAGCAATGAAAACCTTTTTTAAATCAAACATGTAATACTTTCCAAAAACAAACACAAACCATGATTTGGGGTTATCTTAGCCTCTATTCCTCTCATTAACATGAATAATTCAGAGTGCTTACTATACATGGTGAAACTCTTTCCCCTCAGTAATTCATTTTTATTATGCAGAAAAATAAGATGTAACACATTCTCATGTATTTCCAAAGATTTCAATTAGGCCATATTTTTAAGGCAACTTTACTTTCAGAATTTTTTATAGTATGGGTTCGTTCTTTTCATTGCTATCCTGGTAGTAAGAGGAATCTTATGCTTTCAAGACAAGGGAAATATGGAGCAGTGTAGCTGATAAGAAGGTAGAAGCCCCAGATTTTGGGGGTTCTTGATATTCTTCAAATACATAGCAGTTATTCACAGAGGAAAGCAAGATTGCCAATATCTTTCTCCTCAAAACGATGATTGTGCATTGGGACATTACATCCAGATTTGAGTAAGAAGAACTTCCCAACATTCTGGCTACAGTGAAGAAAGAACATATTTATTATGCACTTTAATTCTGAGTAATAAAAATATCCTAACATTGCAGTTTAAGCAAACATTCCTAAATGGGGAAGCATTCCAAGGACGGGGGTTAGGGTGAGATTGAAAACCTCCAATCTTGCTTGAATGATGACCTGAACCAGATGAAGGCTGTGAATCTGCCTGCTGATTGCATACAAACTTGCCCAGGTTCCCAAATGTGGATACAAAGAATACTATAGACATTTTATTCATATCCTTTGTAAAATACTCTATTATTCATACTCAATATTTGTATGTTTATGACTTAAGTCTTCTAAAATTGGAGTTTGGAATGTTAAATTGGTCTTCTATTTCGTAAACTGTTCCTGGGAAGACATATTCTTCTGGAAATGACTCTAATTTTCTGGAGTTACAAGGCTGTTTAATGCACTGCTTCAGAGCACCAAATGCTACCCTTGTGACCAGAGAGAAGGGAGAGGATGCCATCAGGAGGCGGCTCCAGGGGCACCAATCCTCAGCTTCTCTCTGGTAACAAAAAGGTGGAGGAAAGAAAGCAATCAGAGTCCACTGGAGTACACACTGGTCTGGGACCAAAGGCTCTAAAACTTTTTTTGCTTTTTCTTTCATTGAAAATAAAAAGAGAGGAGCTTATAGTGTAACAACCCAAATGCAACAGTTGCTGAACTTAGATCAATATCAGATACTGTCAGAGCTTTGGGGATATTCATGGAAATTCATGAAACTAGGATGTACCTTTGGATACCTGTGAAAATAAAACATTGCACTTTGAGTGGGAGAGAACAGATGGTTGGTAATGATTTAAAACATTGATGTTTTTGGACCATCACCAAGCCGCTGCATTAAAAACACGGTGTTTAGTTAGCACAGGCTAACGTCTGTATGCAAGGTGCTCGTTATCTGGGAGAGGCTGCTGTAGTCAGTAAAGGTGATAAAAACCATATGAGGCCAGAGGAACATTCTTCTCACTTTCTCAAGACGTTCATTGTGTGCTATATTGGGGGCTGTATTCAGTCTGTGTGATCAGAGGATTTTAATCTTCCCCCAATAACTAGTCAACTCTAAGCGTCTAGTTATGGTGTCCTTCCTCAACACACGGAGTAGAATTGTAATTTTGTTCTGTATATCTGACTCACTGAAGCCCTTAAACACCCTCTGAGCAATAATAATAAAATCTGTTAGTTCAGGGTACCCTTGCCCATGAAAGACAATAACATTCTCCTTATCCTCAGTTGGTAGCTAGGCATATGGTGTTATGATTATGCGCTGGAATTGGCAGGTGCCGGGCTACTGAATCAGGAACACATAAATATTAAATGTGGTCACACTGTATTTTGGTGTGTACATGTGAGTCGAAAAGCCCACGTCCTTTAAATCAAATGGAATGGTACCCGTACAGATAAAATTATGTATAGAGAGACTAATGAAATGTTTGAGGGTAACTGAAGATAAATAAACATGGGTAAACAATACTCTAAAACAGCAAAAAGGAGTGTTTCGGTTTGGTTCCGATAACGTAAAGTAGAAAAGTCACACAGACACACACTCCATACTATTTACTTGCCATCCCTTTCAAAGCCCTGGGAACTGCTCAGAACAGTTTGCCTGTGGGAGGGAGTCGGGGGTGGACCTGCCGGGAGAAGAGGGAGGCGGAGCGGCAGCTCCAGCTTAGTACCTGTGAACTTAGTTGGGGATAATTCTTGACAGGCATCAAACATAGCACCTTCTAGCCTTCTAATAGAAGCATGCTGAGAGACAGGATGTTCAAATGGGGAAGAAGAGGGAGCAGGTAACCCCGCGAGAGCAGCAGCAACACCACAACCACGCAGTCAGTTCCTACTCTCAAATCATGTCAAGCCTCAAGCCTCCCCCCACCCCCCCGCCCCTCCATTGCACCCTCTCGACCCCTCTGCTGGGGCCACATAGGACCTGGGCTCCCAGTCACCTAATGTCTCTCCCACGTTGAAGACAGCTTTGGCAAGGTCTCCGAGTTTGGGACCCATGCAATAAAGCAGAAATGCTCATCTTTCGGCCAAACATGCTGGAGGACCGGATAAACCGGCATCAGAAACTCAAGACTGTTCCTTCTGGTGTCCTCTTTCTAACCTTGCATGCCCCACTGGGGACTGGCACCAGAATCCTGCAGTCCCGGCTGCCCCGCCAGCGCCCAGGAATCCAGCACGGGTAGCTGACCCTTCCTCCTCCTCGGACTCTCTCTCTCTCTGGAAGGCTTCGTACCGCCTCGATCTCCGGGACACCCCATGCCCCCAGCACGTCTGATAAAGTGAATGGGAGTGAAGTGGGTTCATATATTGGCGGCGGGGGGCGGGCGGGGGGCGGTGCAGAATGAAAAGGAATGGAAAAGAAAGGTAAAGAAAGATGCTTCCCGCAGTCAACGGAGGCGAAGTACCTGGAAAGGTGAGGATACACTTCCCCGCCCACCAGACCCGGCTCCCAACGTGGGTGCCGCCCGGCGCCCCGTAATCTCAGCCCGTCAGATCTCGAGCCCCCACGCCTTCCGCCACCCAACCTGCCCCAACCGGTGTGCGGTTACCTCGCGAGCGGGGAGGGGAGCGGAGGCGAGTGGGCGCCGCAGGTGCTGCTTCTCCAGGAGCGGAGCTTCTGCAGGAAAGTTCCCCGCGCTCCGGAGCAAACTCTCGTGGAGTCCGCCCGCTGCCGGGTGGGAAGGCGCGCAGCGCGGGGAGCAGGGGCGGCGCGGAGCCCGGGGACTCGCCCGGCGCGTCGACAGGCAGGGGCTGCGGCGCCGCCTCTGTGCGGTCGGTTCCCGCGCGCCCGCGGGTCCCCGCAGCCGCCGCCCCCGCCGCGCCCCCGCCCGGCCCGCCGCTCCGCCTCCCGGTCTTTATCTCCAGCGCCTCCCGCCCGCCCGCTCGCCGGCGCAGCTTTCTTTTTCTCCGCCTTTGTCGTCCTCTCTCCCACTTACTTTCTGGTCTCACCTCGGCTGGCGACTCGGATGCGTCCCCAGGCTCCCGTGCCACCCCGCTCCCGGTCACGGGAGTAACGCTCTTCCCGTTCGTTTCCTCACGCACCTTCCCCTCCTCGCAGCTGCCCTGGCTCAGGTTCCGTGCCCAGGTGTTCTAGAAACACGTGAAGGGCACATCAGTAGGTTAGTAGACTATCGCAAACATTGACTTCCACATCTAAGACTTTCTGTCGCCTTGCTGATTATATACGTCAGTACAGTGCAGCTCGGAAATATGTGCGGTGGGCTGAAAGTGGCCGTTTCCAGTATTGGAGACCTCGCAGTTCTCTAAGGCCTCGCATTTCAAAATGTAACAAGCTGGAGTTGGAAGTTTGTAAAACGCTCTGCAAAGACAAAGATTAGGATAAAAAATCATTAAAATAAACAGTTTATTGAGATTTAAAAATTAGTTCCAAGCATTATGCTAGCAACAACTTGACCAAACTAGGGCAAAAAATTTAACAGAACCCTTGGTTGCTTAATTTGCACGCAGGCAGTTTCTATGGATTAACAAAGAAAAACTTTTTTCTCTAAGTGGTTAAGTGGTTGAGCCTACCTCATTTCCACATAGAATGTTTTGTTTTTCCCAAACAGATGTTATCAATTGTCTACATTTTCAGTAGGTCTTATTTTTATGAATGGTTTAGGAATAACATATCTGGTAGTAGTGAACTTTGGTTCAGTCAAGAAATGCTGTCATAGTATTATAGGAATTATTTGCCTGATTCTGGTTTCTTTTCAACAGAACTTGTTATACAAGTTGGATTCTTAATTTGTATGTCTGCCGTCTCTTTTTACATTTATCTTAGTGTCCTCTCTGCTGTAAAGGTCTTTATTCATCACCAGAATGAACCTCTTTTCCTGCCCTTGGACTTTAAAAACAAAACAAAACGAGGAAATGCCCCCAGCTGTATTTAACTGGCAGGCAATGGATGAGTGCTTGTGGACTGAATTAATGAATTGAACTTAGTCTCTTTTGGTTTGGTCCCACAGTGCCATTCCACGTTGTATGAACTCTTGGAGTGGTGACCCCCCACTGCACCAGAGCAGTGAGCACGACCCAGCCCCTCTCAGGAGAGCTGCACTGTGGTTCTCCGCTGCTGCGAGTCGCACAGTGCTTGTGGTCTGTGCATTCTCATTTGTAACATGGAGGAGTTGAGCAAAACCATCATTATAACTACACTTTCTAAATTCGTAAAGTTTTTGTAGCTAATGAGGGAGACTGGTCGTGATCAGGTCAACTTCTGACTGAATCTGCTTGATAGCTGTGCTGCTAGGCATTGCCAGTCTATTGTAAGATTTTCCAGGCTGTAGAATTCATTTCATTCATCTATCATAGCAAACCTCTGTCCAAAGCCATTAAAATATGTTTAAGGACTAAGGAAATAAAAAAAATCACCTAAAAATGCGCAGTAAGTATTGGTATAAGATACATCTCATTGCATTGGGCTGGGGGTTATATGGTTAAATGAAAATACTGCCTTTTTAAATATTATAGTTAAACTAATTTAATTTTTACATGGTGAACTGTTTCTGAAACATTGGTTCACAGCATGTTTTTAAACTCTCCAGTCTATTAATTTTGTTTAGTTCTTTGAATTTTTAAAGATGTTTAACCGTTGACTGTTTCTTGGGCAAGCATGAAGCTTATGGATCATTGATCCTTTAATGTGCAGGTTTGTAACACTTATGGTCATAAAAGAGGTTTCTGCATCAACTCTCAAGGTACGTTTGGTGGCAAGAGTGCCTTTGTGGAAGGAGGACTTCATCATGACAGTGCAGATAGCACTGGGGGAAGCATAAGCGATGTAGTCAAACTTGACTTTGAAAATGTAACAAAGTTAATAGTGTAAAGAATGAGCCCAGTGGGCTGTTCACATTTTATGAAAAATGTATGTAAGGAATACAGGTGTAGAGGGGTAAGAAAAAAGTAAGGAGTGGTATTTCCCTAGTATCTGTATGTACAAACAAAGCTCCTTTAAAGTGTGAGTACAGCAATTTTATGGGATAGCTCTTGCTATTTTGGGGTTTGTGCTTTTGTTTAACCATGCAGTCCTCAATGATGACTCAGCTTAATGAATAGCCAAAATAATAATTCAGCAGGAACGTATTAATGTACATGGCCACATGGGGGTTGCAAATATCTCCAAACCATCTTATTTATGGCTCTAAGTGTTTTGTTGAGGAAAAAGTGAAGATATATTTACCTGGAAAGAAATAATTTTACAGGAGTCAATAGAGGATAGTCCAATAGCTAATGTGGTTTCCGCTTAACTTCTCTTTCTCTTATTCCATGGGACAGGAGTAAAGCAAGAAAAATAAGAACATGATGCATGTTGATTCACAAGCAGGAGAATGAACACAAACTATCCCACTGAACCAGAATGGGAGAAGGGCAGAACTCCTATAATAGATGAGAGAAGCCACTTCATCCCGACTTTTCTGGAGGGAAAAGAATAATAGACAATTCTTAAGGAAAAGGAAGTTTAAAATGGATTTTTAAAAGCTTAAGCTACTGAGTTGAAATGGAAGGACTACTGGAGAGCTGGGTTTGGTCGCATGAAGTTGGACACGTCTCCTCTCCCTAGACTCAGTTTTATCCTCTGTAGCACAGAGGTCATTGAACTGGATGGGTCCTAAGGACACCTTCACCTTCAAAACTTCCATGAAACTTACTTATTTCAGTGAAGCTATTTGGATGATTATTCAACTACACATCCGTTTACCTGCATTGTGACATCCAAAGTGAATTCTAATCAGAAAAGAAAAGGCTGCTGTAGCATTTCCCCGGAAGAAATTCAAAACAAAGAGCAGAGCAGACTAGAGTAATGCAGCACTGCTTATCTGAGGTTGATGCAGACTGTGGTATTGTACACAGTAGAGCTTCCTCCCTGAAATTTAAGAAGAGAACTCCTTATCATTTTAGTATCTGGAATAAATAGGGGTAAGCATGAAAACTTTACAGTCTAGGAGGCATCTTGTTGCCTAATGATCCACCTTCTGCAACACTGAACACAGTGGAGCAAACTTTGCAATTTGAGCTAGACCAAAATTATCGTGTAATGAAGAATAAAGGAAAAATATTTGACCCTGTGAGCCCTGTCATCAACACATTTTTAAGGGAAGAAATTATTTCTTAAAAATTAAGAGAAACGGTAAGGACCAGATATATATATATATATGTATGTATATGTATGTATATATATACATATATATGTATGTATGTATATGTATATATATGTGTGTATGTATATGTATATATATGTATGTATATGTATATGTACACACACACATATACATATATATGTATATATATATAAATAAAACTAAAAGACAATTATGTATTCAGAAGAATGTTTAAAAAAAGAATGCAAAGGGAAAAATACATTACTGTAAATAGCATAGTATTAATAATAAATGAAGAATAATTCCTGAAGAACTAAAAACTTTAAACTGCATGATGAGATAATATTGGTCAAACAAAAACTAAAGATAATTATACATAAATAAAATGAAACATTGCCATTATTATAATGAATCTGCTGCCCCCATAAAGTAATGATATAAGTTCAGATAAATTAGAACAGTAAACACCTAATAGTCTTGGTAAATAGAGCAGGTCAATAAATATACATTGATTGGTTGATTGAATATGAAGTGCCTGCAGTTATTTTAAGAACATTAAACTCCCTTAGGAACTTGTGTATGGGAAGTTGTGTATGCAATTTCTTAAACTAAGCAAGTATGAATTTCTTTTAAAAATATTAAAAATAAAACCTTTTCAAATAGTCACTTTTAATTTCTAAACAATGGAACTTTATAAAAATTTTATAAAATAGTATTTATACATAAAAATGTCTAAATTGGAAACATGTAAAATGTGAAAATATAAATGTTTTTCTGTATAAGTAAATTATATTTTACATATTTCATTTTTTTGATAGATAGGATAGGGAAAATTGTATGTTAAGAATTTACCAAAACATGCAATACTTTCTTCTAAACTAATATTTGGATGCATACATTTTTATTTCCCAAAGTGGGTTTAGTTTTTAATCTGGGTTATCAAGATATTGATAGATGACTATAGGACCCTAAGTCAAAATTTAAAAAAGCAATTGTGGTGGCCTGAATTGATGGAAGACCTTTAACACTGTAAGTTTCAATAGTCTGTGGATGAAATATGAAGCTTCCCTGACAAATATTTTACTAATTAATTCACCAAGCGAGGCTATCTAGCCAGTTTTGGCACTCCATGTTGGTGCTTTGGATACAAAAATTAATAAGCTGCTAACTAATAAATTTAAATCACATATTATGAATTTAGAAATATAAGCCTACAGAAAAAGAATGACTTGCTGGGAGTAAAAATCAAAATAGCTTTCTATTCAATGTGTGTGTGTGCGAGTGTGTGTGTCTCTCAGTGAAAGAAAGCTAGTAAGCTCAGGAGAGATTTGATGAAATAAAGAGGGTCTGTCAATAATGTCTCCTAAGTTAATATATGGCATCTGAGGGCAGAAAGTAATTCTAAATCCACCCCTCCCGTGCAATGAAATCTGAAATCGTTCCTTGTCCAGCACTGTGAGTATTTGTGATACACAGCTCACCTTTCCAAATCCAATTATCATTGCAGTCTCGGGGGACACAGACCACAGTGACTACCAAAAGGCTACCCTAGCCTTTTTGACAACTTCTTGCTAACGGTTTATTCAAAGTTAGATGTTAACAGCAGATTTTTTCTAAATAAAAGTAAATAATAACTTTTGAAAACTAATACAGAAGGTGAAAAATTAAAGTATCTCCACACTGCTTTTCACAGTGATTGCACCAGTGTGTATGCCCACCAACAGTGCAAAAGGGTCCCCTTTCTCCACATCCTGGCCAATACTTGTTGTTCACTCATTTCATGATGACTGTCATTCTGACAGGTGTGAGGTGATATCTCATTGTGGTTCTAATTTGCATTTCTCTGATGATTAGTGACATTGAGCATTTTTTCATTTCTATTGGCCATCTGTATGTCCTCTTTGGAGAAGTGTCTGTTCAGGTACTTGGCCCATTTTGTAATTGTATTGTTTGTTTGTTTTGGTGTTGAGCTTTATAAATTTTGTATATTATCCCCTTATCAGGTGTATTGGTGAATATGTTCTCTCATTCCATGTGTTGTCTTTTTATTTTGTTGATGGTCTCCTTTGCTGTGCAAAAACTTTCTGCATTGTTGGTGGGAATGCAAACTGGTACAACCACTGTGGAAAGCAGTATGGAGATACCTCAAAAAATTAAAAATGGATCTGCTTTTTGACCCAGGAATCCCTCTTCTGGGAGCATACTAAAAAATCCCCAAAACACTAATTTGAACATACATAAGCACCCCTATGTTCATTGCAATGTTATTTGCAATCACCAACATATGGAAGCAGCCCACATGGATAAAACAACTATGGGACATTTATACAATGGAATACTACTTGGCCGTAAAAAAGAAGATTTTAGCCTTTGCAACAGCATGGATAGACCTGGGAAACATTATGATAAGTGAAATAAGCCAGTCAAAGAAAGACAGATACCATATGATTTTACTTATAAATGGAATCTAATGAACAAACTGAACTAATGAGCAAAATAGAGACAGACTCATAGATAGACAGCAGCTATTGGGGTGAGGGGAGTTAAGGGGTGGAGGGATTGAACAAAAAGGGAAAAGGACTCATGGATGTGGACAACAGTGGTGATTGCTGGGATAGGGGGTATAAGGTGGTTAAATGGTAAAGGAAAAAATACAATAAAAATTAAGAATAAAAGAAAAATTAATGTAAAATTTAGGAAATCTTATATTTGGTAGGCTTGTACAATTTAGTATACAATAGCAGTAATATATTTACAGACAAATATTTGTAGACAAATACTGTTTTCTAAAGTTGGTATTCAAAAAAGCTAAAAACAAAACCGATTCAGCTTACTACCATTAAACTCATATCATTTAGTTAATTATTTACTTCTGAATCTATGTCAACACACAGTTATTCTAAACACTACTTGGATATTTGCTCTATTTTGGAGTCTTTTTTACCCTGCATTAAAAAATGAGTTAAAAATTCTCTCCTTTTAGAAAAGAGGAAAAGAAAGAAGTTGATATGTGCTAGATATTTACCTTCTTGCTTTTGTGGTTGTGAGAATTAATGGCAGTGGGAGTTGAAACTTGAAAGACTTCTTTAAAGGGAAAAACACACTATTTCTTATAATTATGAAACTATCTTGAACCTTGGGTGCTAATCAAGTCCTGCATATGACTTTTAACACACGCTAACATCCAAGAATAAACTTTCCAGGAAGGAATGTATCTTTATACATATTGAAGTTCATGGAGAATTATAAATTTAAGTGTGTAACTGTTGGAATATTAAAAAATACCCTCACTATTATCTCAGAATCTCTCACTGCTCCACCTTCCCTCTCTTACCTGGGTTCATGTTCGCTGTTCTAGCTACTATACTGAGCACTTTAATTCTTAATTTCAGAGTACTAATATTATTTTGAAAAATTCTCCTTGCAGAGTGTAAATCTGTGGCATGGTTATTGATTAAATGTTGTTTGTCAATGTTGAATGACCGCTTTAGATCCTTTCACAGCGTCATTGGTGATACATCTTTTAGGTTTTATTTTTCATTTTGATTGGAGGGACTATTTAATGAATCAGCACATAGATGTTCAATCTGCATTTTTTAGACACATTTGACTGCACTTCATGAAGTACTAAATCACTTACACATTATGCAAATGTCCTGAAACTATAGAACTCTCTTGGTTTTCTTTTTTCAACCACCAGTAAAAGCAAAGCAGTAAAATACCAGCATATTATTTTTTAAATTTTCTGAATTTTTAAAAATTCTTTTTTAAAAATTATTTTATTGTTGTTCAATTACAGTTGTCTGCATAGATGGCTGTGTGGGGGGGGAGGGGCAGGGAAATCCAGTACATTATCTTTCTAACACTCTCTGTACCTCTGGGTTAGACGTGCTAATGTCCTTTCCAAAGGAGCTTATCCATGGCTATTGTCAAACTGCCTGGAAAGTTTCATAGGAGAGAAAAGTGAAATGTGTTTCAAGGTGATGAAGAAGCAGGAAGGAGAGCAAAGGCTTTAGAAGGAATGTAGAAGCAAATATGTTGCAATTTGACAGCTTTATTGTAAGTGTGGTAAATGCCAGGAATTAAAGCATAAAAAATGGTATGTTCTATAGACACTCCCTAGTTATGAGCAAACTTTCAAATTACTCTTTGGATTAAATGAAATTAAATGGTTTTACATTTAACCATAATGAATTAACATAGAATGTGAACACGTTTATGACTAAAACTTGTAGGATGAACAGAGGGTCACAGAGAATTATCTCACAAGCAATGAATAAGCATTAAGTTAAGGAGGAAATAAAAAGCCCAGAGTTTGTTATTCCTTCCTACTTTTCTTGAATATTTAGAAAGCATGTCTGTTGATGGAAAGAACTAGTAAATATTTATAGATTTTAGGTAGCCTGTCACATTAACAGATTAAACTGGCCTCTTTTAAACATTTGTTTTAAAATTGAAATTGTACCTGCATGAGAAAAATGATTTTCCTCACAGCATCTCCTTCCTGCCATATATTTCTTGTATGTGGGAAAATAAAAGAGAGGACTGAATAGGATGTGGCAGAATCATTTATGACTTTTATCCTCTGTATAAATGTAAGGAGTTGCTAGGAACATAAAGTAATAAAAACAGAACTACAAAACCAACAGAATTATAGGTATGCAGGCATGGTATTATTATCTCCAAATTAAGGATAAAAGTGTTGAGACTAAGCAAATTCTAGGAATATTTTTGTCAGTTGTTCTTTCTTAATCTCAGAGAGCTATGGAAAGTAGAGAGAGAATTGGGAGTAACATAGTCATATCAAGTGCTTAGTATATGGCCTGGCATACTATAGGCAAACATGATTTATTTAGTGATGGAATTAAATGAAACTTGAAATAAGATCATTGAAAAAGATAAAATAATCTAGCATGTCTTCAAGATTTAAAAGAATAAAATGTATTTTTTATAAAATGGACTAAGATCAAAAGCATCAAGGATTATATATTACATTTGTTTATTTATTTATCAAATGTTTATTGAGCATCTCCCATATCCACAGTTGCCTCTAGAGTTTGACATGTAAACAAGAAAAACAAGATCTCTGCCTTCATGATATTTGTACTTAGGGGGAAAAGGACACTAAACAAGTATAGGAACTAAATAAACATGATAAGTAAAGACTAAAAATTTCCATAAAAATAAATGGGGTTATATGATAGTTAATAAGGAAAGAGTTACTGAGAAAGAAGTTCAGGAAAGGAGGGGATGTTTGAGTTGAGTCTTTAAAGATGAGAAGGAATAAACTAAGTCAAAAGCCAAGGGATCAGCATGTGCAAAGGCCCTGAGATGAGAAAGAGTTTGATGTATTTAGGGACTAGAAAGGAAGCCAAATGGACCATGGCGAGGTGAGACCTCATGAGCTGAGGCTAATGAAGCAGGAGGGACCAGTTCATGGAGGGCTGGTGGGACATGATGAGGCACTCACACTTTCTTTTGTGTGCACTGGGGAGCCAATGAAGAGTTTTCAATATAGATTGCCACATTTATCTTTATTGATGGTGAATGTAAATAACCAATACTTAGCATTAAAATAGAGGTTGTATTATCATGATTTCATCATTTCATGATTTGAAACATCTTTTAAATTACAATAATTTCTCCTTCAGGAATATTCTCTATGTGAGCCTACTTCCGTGTGTGTGGAAATGAGTAGTTTATTAATCATAACATGAGGACCCCTTATGTCTGCATCACACACTACAGACACACACACACACACACACACAATTATTTCTTGTTTCAAGCTTACATCTTTTTTTTAAGATTTTATTTATTTATTTTAGAGAGGGAAGGGAGAGAGAGAAAGAGAGAGACAGAGAGAGACATCAATGTGCGGTTGTTGGGAGCCATGGCCTGCAACCTAGGCATGTGCTCTGACTGGGAATCGAACCTGCAATGCCTGGTTTGCAGACTGCACTCAATCCACTGAGCTACGCCAGCCAGGGCTCAAGCTTACGTCTTTAACAAATATCATAACTCACCCTGTAGATGTATGATTAAATTTAGGATCAGCCCTATAATTATTTCTGGAAAGATTTCTGGAGAATTTTTCATTTGGCTGAAGTGATCTGGGGAGGAAATAATTCTCCAGATCTCTTTCAGTTTTTATCGTTGGCATGCCCACTAAAATTGTCAACCGCTTCGGACTTTTCCACCTCGAAACAACAGCAACTCAGAGACTTGCTTGGTTTTAGTGTTTGTTGAAGAAATGTGCCCAGCTGGAGCCACACGCCCACGAACTGGATCCCACAGACTCTCTGATGACAGGAAACAGCAGGCCCTCGCTCATTGCCTGAAGAATGCTGGCTGTGTTCCTCGACTTTGAGATCCATTTTCACTATTTCACTGTTGTTTTAATCATGTTATAAAATTGTGGGCTGTCCAAAACCCTTAGAGGTGACATAATTCATGGCAGAAAATGCATCCTAGAGTTATGTAGGAAATTTGTCAGCTTAAAATTGCAAGAGTTGTAATAGAGGGTAATTTAGTTAGAGCTGCCATAACAGAGTCCCACCAACTGGATGGCTTAAACAATAAATATTTATTTTCCTACAGTTCCAGAGGCTAGAAATCCAAGATCAAGGTGTTGGCAGGGTTGGTTTCTTATGAGGCCTCTCTCTTCTTGGCTTGTAGTTGGCTGTTTTCTCACTGTGTCTTCATATTGTTTTTCCACATATCTGTCTGTGTCCTTATCTCCTCTTCTTAAAAGACACCAATCATATTGGATGAAGGAGCATCCTAATGACCTCATTTTAACTTAGTTACTTTCTCAAAAGCCTGATACAATCACACTCTCAGCCCCTAAGAGTTAAAGCTTCAGCACATGAATTTGGGAGTGAACACAGTGCAGCCCATAACAGGATGTAAGTAAATAATCTGAAAATTAAAAGAAAAGATATTCAAAATTTTATTCATGCAGATTGAAACTCAGCCACATACAACCTTAAACCTCTCAGTTGTCATGCAGTCCAGACTTAGAATCCCATAAGCTATCCACTTTGAACTCCCCTACTCAACATCCCTAGTTTCTTGTACTAGTTTAAATAATATCTTCAATACCTAGAGACCTCTTTTCCTCCCAACTGTAAGGGCATAGCAATGCTTTCAAGGAATCTGACTGTAAGACTAATGGAATTACATTACCATGTGGTGTTTAGAGCAGGAATGAGAAGATTAGATACATGGTAGTAAAGGAGTGTAGGAGGCAAAATAACTTTAACTTTTTCATTGAAGGTCAGCTTATTTTAATTTTGTTGAAACATACTGATCACAAAACTGTTTCCTGTTTTGGAGGATTTTCTCTCTATTTACTCAGAATTTTGCTCACACACACAACAGTTCACTGTCTTGGCGTGTTGCTTCAATATTATTATTTGCCAACTCTTGAAATATTAGATCACTATGGTGGATATTTTCAGTTGGCCCCTTCACATCCAAATGTCCCCTTCCTCATTCTGCTCTGTTCGAGTGCAGACTGTACAGACAGTGTCTGCAGATTCCCCATCTTCTGGTTTCCATCTGGATTCTACCAAGAGGGATACTGGCCTAGGAAGTCGGAGAGCAAGAGGAAAGAGGGAATAGCCTTATTCTCTTGGCTCCCTCTTCTCCAGATTTTCTAGGGGGGAATAAAATACTCTTCCAAATGTCAAGTCTCCCCTGGAGCTAGCCCACTCTCAACAGCTTACTACCTGCTCTGGGCCTCAAAACTATCATCTCCCTTCTACCCTCCAAAGGTACTAATTCTACATCCCCTCAATCCCTTTCCTTAGCCCTGGGGGGTCTACGCTGTTCCCAGATAATTTTCTTAAGAGCTGCCCACATCTTTGTGAATCATCTGCTTATTAAACTTTCCTCAACATACCAGCTTTCAGTATGCCATACTACTTAAACTCCTCTTTACCTAGGCAAAAATCCTAAAGCCATGCCTTAAATACCAAAGAATAAATCTATTTCTAGTTCAATCATATTAGTGAACTTATAAGAAAGCAGAGTCCCAACCTGATCAATTTATTCAATCACTTATTTGTCACTCATTAAACACAATTGTTGGGTGTCTACCATGCTCCTGGTGCCGTGTTTGGTGTGGGGGATAAGGTGGTATGTGGTCTCATGGAACTGAATATCCGTTGCAGGAGAGCAATGACAGGAAGTCATGTTTTAGGAAGAAATGCTAGGGAAAGAGATGAGCAAGTCACTTAACCTTGGGACAGTGGTCAGGGAGAATCAAGGACAGTTCTAGAAGTGGCAGCTCAATTCAAATTTGAGATTGACTAGGAGAAAAAGAGGTCTTTTTGTCACAAGAAAACAAATCTGAGGAAGTCCAGGAGTAAGAGAGAGCAGGGCATGTCTGTAGAACATAACGGAGCTAGAGCATAAAATATAGTAGAGGGAGTAATATGAAGTTGCAAATGTGAGGAGTCTTGTATGTTGTTTTAAGGGCTCTAAACTTTATTCCAAAGGCAATGAGGAAAATGAGGGGATAAGCCAGTAATAACTATTCAGGAAGTTCATGCTGGCTGCAGTGTGGAAAATATGCAAGGCTGGAGGCAGAGAAGAGAGAGAGGGAGTTGCATTAATCTAGGCAAGAGATAGTGACCTGAATAAATGTCTTAGCAGTAGGACTGGCTAAAAAGTGCACAGAGCAGGGAGATATAATCTACAGGGAACTTGCCAGTGGCAACACAGGTAATACTATATATCAAACTGAACCTCAGAATATATGGAGAGTTCTGCTTATCAATGCAAAGTTGAACTTTAAACTTGTTGTAACCTTTCAAAAATTACAGTCAAGCATTTTTATTATTGCTGAAATAGCCATTGTTAGAGATTTCATGGAAGACTAATATTGTAATCTTTATCATGATTTAGACTTGTTCTGTCAATATAGTTTGCCCAAAATAAATATTCGCTGCTAGAATTACTCAACTGCCTTTTAAAAATAATATGCTATTAATGACAACAGAGGTCTATTACATGCTTTTTAACTTCACTTTATCATGCTGGGTAAATTCTAATCTTCAGCAAGAATAAAATCATATAATTTAATATTTTAAAAACATGTAATTTACAGCAGCCCCTTGTGGTGGGTATGGTGTTTCAGTAATGGATTTAGAAGGTGCCCATCCTATTTTTTTCACAAATTAAAAATTCTTGCCAACGCTATTTTTATAATCCTTAGCACCTAAGTATGTTCCTTACTTTATATTTTAGGCAGTTCAGTGTGCATTGAACTGTGAGTAAGATATCACATTATTTTGGTCATTAATACTGTGCTTAGCACAAAAGAATCCTTTTTAGAGAAATAAAGATGTCATTTACTAAATTACTAAGTTTTGAACCTAGGTTACTTGAAAAAAACTGCCCTAGTTCCAGAAACACACAAAAGAGTTACTAGAAACACAAAAGACCATCAAAACTATTTTTAATAGAAATAAGGTGTTCAAGGAAATAAAATATTTAAAGATATTTAAGGTAGAAGTGCAGTAAAGACATTTAAAAGCTACTCAAATTTGACAAGGACTATAAATTTATTTTGACTATACAAATTTACCTCATTAAGTTATTAATTATCATCAAATCCTAAACAGAACAGCTGATCTCCTGAGGACTTTCTGTAAGATTGAGTTAAAAAAAAGGCCTTTTGTAAATTCCTGTTATCACTTTCAGTTGTATCTGGCATAGAATGGCAAATAGCCTCATTTCAGGTTTAACATTCAATGTTTGCAGGTGGTGATCATAGTCTCATCCACACTTCCCCTTTCTTGAGCCTATTCGTGGCCATCTGTGTGTGTTCATGGTCCCATATGGAGGTTTAATCAGGGAATAAAATTCTGTGTCCTTGATGGTGTTATTCTTTCCATTTTCTTTACTATCATAATCCACTGGTGAGAACATTTATTTTTTCATGCACTAATAGAGAAAACTATTTTTGAGGTTATTTTTCCCATTTTTAAAATTCATTAACATTTATGCCTTAAACAGTTATATTGTGGGAGTAGTAAGTCATTATTGATTTAATTGTTGATAATATCAATTTTCCTTATGGGTGCCTTCACCTGCATTGGTATTTAAAATAATCCCCATTGAATTAAATAGTTTAAATGGTAAATAATATTATGTTTGAAATTAACATATTTCTGACTCTTATTATATTGTTCATTATAACCTCAAATATACATTTAATACAGAATTGTAGTCAATATATTATATGTTTCAGAAAAGGAAATACACAGTTTTAAAAATTCTCAAATATACACCAACTATATACTGAATATATAGACCCAATGGACTATATATGGTGAAAATAGTTGATTTAGGACATCATCTCAAGAAACTGGGAAACAAATGAAAAAGTGAGAGAAAGCTTTCATGTATTTAATAAATGAAAAAATGGTTTATATTTTATATCTGCAGAATAGGCAAGGTTATGATTTAGACAAGGCCTTTAAAATTAAAAATCATTATAAGTGCTATAAGCCTTATACGGAAATATCTTGGACTCAGATACACACACACACACACACACACACACACACACACACACACACATATATATGTCCCTTCCGTTTTCACCCCATATACGTATGCATGTGCAAAATCCATTTCTTAGCGGTACCTCAGTTAATGTTTCACTGAGTAACTAAGATATGATGTTTGTATCCCAAGGACTGGGAATCTTGTGAGCTTTTAGAATTCTGCTTACCACGAACAGCAAATGCCCAGACAGAAAATAGCTGAATGATGAACATGGTATTTGTCATTTTCATCCCCAAATTGCTCCAAACTGACTGTATTTTTGAGAGTTGTGAATTAACAAAACACTGAACGAAGAACACAGAACTTCAATGCAACAGGCAAAATTGGAAAAGAGATCACTAACCCTGGAGAGCATTTCTTTGCCAAAACTCAGGGCGCTCAGGGCAGCCTGCAAAGTCCTCAAATGCCACAGGCAGTTTGTGGCAGTGGTGCAGGTGCTTTTGTAGAATAAGCTTTGGAGAAGGGCTGCACGCCCTGAAGTTCCAGATTCAGAAGTAGAAAATGCTAGCAGAAAGAGTTTGAACCTAGAGTAATGCAAATGTTTAAGATGTGTACTTCAAAGTCCAAACTTCAGCACTTCCGATTATTGGGAATGTTGAACGCATGTCCCATTGATAGTGAGCAGGTGAGCAGGAAAGAAACCAATCTGGACTGACATGGATGATCGGGAGCCAGGCTAACACCCGATGTATCTGAAATGATTGGATCCCTATCATCAGTAAAAGTGGAAAACATGAACCAGACAAGGACGATACCTACAGAAAAGTCATCCTAATCTGGAAGCGAGCGGGGATTCCAAAGATTTAATGCCTCACATGTTAAAGAATTTTGAACAACTGACAAAGATTTACTGGCATGTAATACGGTGAATCACGAACATTTTTGTTTGTCTGTTTTACTACTTATGTGATCTTATCCTTCAGGTTGCATGACTGACCATAGCAGGGTGAGTAAATATGCAGTTTTCCAGGTCTGGATAAGTGAATTTGTATTTAATCCTCCATATTTTAGGTGTTTTATTGTTATATAAATGTCCTCGTGTATTTTATTGTCCTTTAGGACAACAGTCCCCAAACTTTTTGGCACCACGGACAGGTTGGTGGAAGACAGGTGGTGGGGGGCAGGAGGCCGAGCTCAGGTGAGCTTTGCTTGTAGCTCTGTTCCTAACAGCTGGTCTGCAGCACGGGCACTGGGAACCCTTGCTTTAGGAAACTGGAAAATTGGCACACATGGAACCTAGGTGTTTTGGTAATGCAATCCTGGAGAGCAACACTTTTCTGAACTCAGGCTGCAGCTGCAGAAAGAGGTACCTGACCTACACTCAGGCATCTGAATGGTATCTCTCTGGTTAACACTAAGGTGAATAAAACATGTGACAATAAAAGAATCTTAGATTGTACTTCTCCCCCCAATTTAAAAGTGAAGTGACCATTGCATGGGATGTAGTGGCAGGTCATCCTGCTGTCACTCTACGGACACATTGGGAACTAGAACACTTCAGTTCACATGCTTTTCACTGGTGCAATTCAAGTGCTGCCTTGCTTTTTCCTCAAGCTTTGCAGCCTCCAAAGCCAGCAAATGTAAGGTTATGGCTTCTCTGACCTGGCAGGTTCCTCACTCTGTGTCAGGTAGCCAGATCATCTCAGCTATATCTCTGACCTGTAATTTTTGTACTGCTTGGTTAGATTTTCTAGCAAAGTTTCTCTGAACCTTAAACTGAGCCTGCATAATCAGTTTTGCCTGCATTTTATCTAAAGAGCACTTTGGCAGGCTGGGGTGGAAGGTGTGGTGAAAGAAAGGCTTTGAGCCAAACTGTCTGGAAGATCAGTAGGAGGCAGTGATGAGAGGGTGGGAGGAGAGAGAGAGAGAGAGAGACCGAGAGAGACTGAGAGAGAGGCCCTATTGGGTCTCTCCCTATATCCAATGTGTAAAATAAAGCTGCACTTTTCAGAATGGCATTTGAAATGACCATCATAGTTATATTAGCCTTGAGTTTTCACACTGAAACTATTTTCTTTAGCACATTCAGAATGATGAGGTGCTGTACTTGTAAAAACTCAAATGCAACTGTATTTATTTTCAGCAAGAAATATCATTGTCCACATAGAGTAAGACAGCTAGGAAAGCATACTGGTAATTCATACTGTCTTCAGAGTGTTGACACTAACTATGGAAAGAAGCAAAGTAGTTTATTTACATACTAACTTTCCCTGTGGCTAGCATAATACCATACTGGGAGTATTGACTTATCTATCTGTAACAAAAACATCCACCTGACAAATAGCTTGAATCATGCTCTTGGGCTTATCAGGATGCCCTTTTTCCTGGGTCATTAATAAAGACTTGCATATACATTTTTAGACTTTCTCTCTTCCTCTTCCCTCATCCATCACCACTATAATTTCCCCCTGAATTCTAGGTATACCACTTTCTTTAAGTGACTCATTCCTTTTTCTAGATAGATTAATATCATTGATTAAGCTCCAGCAACCTCTTCTACCAATTAATCCTAGTCATGAATGATAGATACACTATGGATACCAGATAAATTGTTTCCCACATTGCTCAACTACACTTTTACAACCTACTTCTGGGTTCTGGAGGCATCTTCCTACTGCCTTCCAAGTTCTGGCTCTGATATTATGCTTAGTTTAGCTGGAGAGTAAATTAAATGGTCCATAGTTTGAGCTGAATATCTAACAGCAATTTCTTTTAATGATTTATAAAGCTTCCAGCAAGTGTCTCTTGTAAGGTAGTGCTTTTTGACCTCAGGGAGGGCAACCATCATTTATACTAAAGACAGAGGTCCTGAGAGAGGACAGATTTCTAAGCCCTGGCAAAATGACATGCGAAGGAGAAATTTTCTCTGTTAGGGTCTGCAGCATGCTGTATTTTGTCCTCTCCCTTTGCATATGGTGAAGTTTTCCTTGTTTAGGGAAGAGGCATGGTTTAATACAAAAAAGTGAAACTAGAGATAGCTTTAGCTTTGTAAAAATGAAAATTAGAACTTTGATGACTGTCTCAGAGAGTGCTGTTATAGAAATTAACATGGCACAAAATAAGCCTTAAAGAAATACCTAAACTAGTTAGTTACCCCTCGTCCAGACAGTCTAAATTCTTCAGCTGTTAGCAGAGCCCAGGCATACTCCATAAAACACCTCGACATCCTAAAAGAAATGGGATGTGTTTCTTAAATGATGCATAAGAAACCCCAAACCCATCCTAAAAATATAGGAATGCATGATTTTTTTCCTTAAGAAGCTAAACTCTTGTATGCTATTAATATTACATAGGAGTCACGAGGCCATTTCCAAGGAAAAACTTATTTCAATATTTTTTCTTATAGGTTTCCTCAATTCAATTAAACTTTTTATTTTGGAGAGAGAGAGAAAAATGTTTAAATGTAGAAAGATATATAAATAAAAACGAAACACAAAATACCTAACATAATATTTTACAAATTGCTTCAAGAGATTTATCCCTATATCACATGTGTAGAACTAGTTTCCATAATACCCAGGTGGTGTCTTGGAAAACCGCTGGTCTCGATCTCTCCCTCTTTCTCATTAACAGCAAAGAGCAGCTGTCGGATTGTAGGACAAGGCAGGAGAGCCCTGTGCTGTGCACTGCTGGGACAGGCAAGAGCCCATGAAGGACGAGGAAGAGCATTTCCTCTGGAACAAGGAAAGTGTGTTGCCAGCAAAGCCAGAACATAGAATAAACACAGTAAGCCAAACTTTGATTCTTACTCACTCTGTCTCTGTTTTTTCATTATAATCTATGTATTGACAAAAAGTTTGCCAACTGACAAAAAGGCTGGCATGTGTATACAGCATCAGAACAATGCCTCAGGATTTTGATAATCTATTGAATGGTATTGGTCATTCTTTAGCTTTTCACAGATCTTTCTCTGTGGAATATATAAACTGAAATATTTTAACTGTTTATCTTCCCATTTACCCAAATGCAACTCTTATAATTAGAATTCTTTTCCACTATATATATATATATATATTTTAAAGATTTTATTTATTTATTTTTAGAGAGGGAAGGGAGGGAGAAAGAGAGAGAGAGGAACATCAATGTGCAGTTGCTGGGGGCTGTGGCCTGCAACCCAGGCATGTGCCCTGACTGGGAATCGAACCTACAATACTTTGGTTCGCAGCCCGCGCTCAATTCACTGAGCTACGCCAGCCAGAGCTCCACTATATTTTTATACAGTGAGGAAAAATTCTACTTTCAGTGTGGCATAGTCAACATTTTTAATTCACTTATATATCTTACATTGTTATTTTATGATTATTAAATATAATAATCAGTTGCAAAATTCTGGTAAAATTAGTATTTTGGTTTTATACTCTAATTTTTATAATTTTATTTACCTATTTAAGTTTTAATTTTCATGCATATGTATTAACTTTGCTTTTTCTTATTTGCTGTATGTACCAAATACTGATTTTCTGATGCAAAAGAAAAAAATTAAAAGTCTTTGGGTTTTCTCTATCTTCTATTTTAAGCAATAACATAATGATTTATTCAGCTATGTAGGAAGTGGGAGCTACAGGTCGAGTAGAAGGTATTTGTAGCAGTGTGAACTTACTCAACTATAAAAAGAAAATACACCCCCCAAAAAGGAGGAAGTTAATTTTTGCATTTAAGTTACTATTACATCATAATAATCACCAAAAGACACATGAATACCATGTTAAATTTTTCCCTTTTTGCCTTCACTTTAGCTAATGTGGGCAATCACACCAGCATGACACGTGTTCCCCATAAGTGGCTTGAATGTACTAGTCATGAAGCCACATGGTGGATGGCACAAAAGGAAGTGTCCATCTATAAATAAGTTCCAGAGAAATTCAAATCTGTTGAAAAGTATGTCTTCTAAACAAGGCTAAAGAGACTATACTTCTCAAATGCTTGCATAATAAAATTAGTAACTAAACACAGAATTAAACAACTCATTATTAAGCCAGAAAAATTTTAAATTGACCAGTTAGAATAAAACAAAAAATCAAAATGACCAGCAGATTGAAAGAAGTTGTTGGTATCTACTAATTCATAGCACTTCCTGGAGGCAGTAGCTGATGTTTATTTTAATTTTGCATGTGTTGTAGGAGTGCTGGAGCTCACTGACAGACATTTGTGTGTGTGTGCACTGCTAGTGATCACACTCTGAAAGAAGCCGTGGACTGCCAGGGAACTAACTATGCACCTGAGTCCTGAGCTTCCCATGTGGAATGCTCACTGACCGTCACAGGAGAGAGGTGTGATGGCAGAGGCCTGGTCCATGTCTAGGGCCCTGGATTTCTACCTGTCTGCGCATTGGACAGATGTTTTGCTGAAATATTAAGAACATCCTTTAAGAAATGCAGAACATCCTTTAAGAAATGCAGAACATCCTTTAAGAAATGCAGAACATCCTGAAGGTAGATTTCCAGTGGAACCATGGGTTCCCCTACAGACCTGGCAGTCTGACCTAGACCTGATTAAATTTGCCTAGGAAGGCTGGAAAGGAAGCAGAAATGCCGCTGTGTGTCCTCCCATGGGGCATTCCAATGCCAGGTCTCTGCTCCATAAAGTGTAATGGCGAACATTTTAAGGATGAGACTACTTAGAGAATCAGAGGAACCTTGGAAAAAAACTCTAACTTAACTTTCACATTTTACAGGCAGGAAACTTAGTCTCAGTTATAGGCCTACTTATGTAGTGTGTGTAAAATCTATAATTCTTAAACTATCTTTTCAAGAATATTCATTTGTATGGCTATTTTCACAGAAATTATTGAAAACAGCAATTTTTTCCTGCTGGATCTTATACCATATTATTGTACTGCTTAAGCATCTTTCTGGTAATATGTTACATTAGTAAAGTTATGGATGCTGTTAATTTACTGCTCACCTGAAGCTCAGAGTATGTCTTGGAGATTTAAAGATTTATTACTTGAAGTGATATTTATTTTTCATCAAAAATTATGAGATGGAGAATTTATTTCTTCAAGAGAAAAGATAATCTTTGAACTCAGTGTAGTTGCAAATTATTCTCTCAGATGGATCCAGGAAGCAGCCTGGTTTCATCAACAATAAAATAAAAATTATAACCTGAATCTACCATAAAACAACTATTAAGAAAAATAACATCTCTCTTCTATGGAGGTAAACAAGCTGTCACTAACTGCCTCAATGCTCTGTTAAAAGCCTCTTTGAAAAATTCATTAGGTAGAAGACGGGAAAAGGGGGATAAATGGTGATGGAAGGAGACATGATTTGGGGTGGTGAATACACAATACAATATAATGATACACTATCAAATTGTACAATTGAGACCTATTTAATTTTATTAGCTAATGCCACCCCAATAAATTAATAAAGTAAAAAATTCATTAAAATCATTAATAAAATCATTAATAATCAAATCATTTAATTAATCATTAAAATCATTAATAAAAATCATTCATGAAGATTAGTTATTTTCCTAATTTACTTAAAGAAACACTTAAGTACCCATTAACAACTATTGAATGGTAAATATTTAAAAAATGCAAATAACATTTTTTAGCGATTAGGTTGAAGGTCTTTGTCTCACATAACAATAAAGAAGATGTACCTTTTCTAGAGAATTCCCAGCACCTGAAACCTCCCTTATTCACCAATCCTTCCTAAAGAAAGAAAATATATTTGTGTACCATATGATCTCACTAATAAGTGGAACCTAATCAAGAAAACAAACAAACGAGGAAAATATAACCAGAGACATTGAAATAAAGAACAAACTGAGAGTAACCAGAGGGGAGGGGGGAGAGGTATAGTGGGGGGAAAGGGAAAGGGGTCATCAAGGAACATGTATAAACAGAAAGTTTTTGACAGCTACTGCCAAATTGTGCTTCTCAGAGTTTTAAAGAACAGCAGCACTCTTAATGTTTGAATTAAATTTCTAATATTCCTCCTTTTTGTAGGGAAATCTGAACATCTTTAAATTGATAAGACAGATGAGCTAACACTTCTAGAAAGTAATCTTAGCCTGTAAGAGTCAATGCCATTTTGAAATTGTCAGTGGCATTTTTATGCTAAAGAAATGTCCAAAGCAAAAATTAAAATAATTTAGTTGCTATTGCACATAAATAATTGAAAAGATCCTTGGAGAAAGTAATTCTATTTATAAAGAACAGATATGAAAAATTGACAGCTTTTTCTTAAAAAAATTCATTTTTTGGCATGCTTGTTCTGATATATTATGTAATAGCTTTGTGGGATAAAATCATCTGTGTGAATCCTAACGTTTTGAAAAGTGCAAGTAAAAAATACTTCAATTGTTAACTCTGAACCAATAGAGAATAGAGTCAATAATATTGTAACAACAATGTTTGGTGTCATATGGGTGCTAGATTATTGGGGTGATCACTTCATAAGTTATATAATGTCTAATCACTATGTTGTATACTTGAAACATATAATATCATATGTCAACTGTAATTTAAAAGAAAAATTAAAAAATAAAATAAAAATTATTTTAAAAAGACCTATACCTTAATCACTATTTAATTTTAAGTTGAGCAACAACAAAAAATCAGTTGCTGTTTTGTTGTTGCCAAAGAATTATTTTCCATAAACTTTTGAATTCCAGAGGTTTTTCTTTATGACACTATTGACATCATTGTCAAAATCTATCAAAAAGCATGTGACAAAAGGAAACTTTGACTGCATTTTCCTTGATTTAGACAGCTCACTCTCACTATCCACTTTTGTTGGGAAAAGGAAATTAATTTCTTATACTCTCCCCAGGCTAAAAAGCTAGTCTATAGCATGCACACCAAAATCTTTCTCTTTCCACCTGCAAGATTGATTAATCTATAGAATAAAAAAATGTAAATCTTCAGGGATCTTGTCACTTTTATGGTCTGTAGAAGATGAATTCAAGCAGGATTTCAATATTGCTTGGGCCTCTGGCCCCAAAATAATATAACCATGTCACCAGGGGAAAGTCTGCGGGAACATGCTGTGCTATAATAGTTTACAGATTCATAAAAAGTATTGATCAAGCTTCATCTCCTGTAGTTCTAAATAGAGTATTAAAGGATTTTATCTTCTAGACTATAGCAACCCAATAATGCTAAGCATGGCAATGAACAAACACATGAAAATCCAATACAACCAAGAAACACAAAAAGATCTGGCTTTGTGTTTAATCCAGCCATCATCAAGTTAATGGTGCAGTCATGTATAGCTTCTCCTTTTAATTAAATAATTAGCTCTTTTCTGATGGACAGCTTTATGCTTGGCCACACTGACTGTTTACAGAAGCAGAGCTGGCAGGCATGCCATGGTGGAATAACTTGTACAGCTTTGTACAAACAATAACTTGTATAACAAGATTCCGAAAGCACCTATCCACTTCCTTCCTGGTCATAATCTCCTGCCCATTTCCCTAAGTTTTTGCTGGTGCATTGGGTATTAAAATATTGACAAGGTCAACATGACAATGATACTGACATCTACACCTGGCTCAAATTCTCAAATTAGAAGATTAGACAACTGTGAATACATTTTCTGAAAGAAGCTTTCAACAAATCACAGTAATTTATTTTTTAATTTACTGTTCTGAAATTGTATCTATGGGTTATTTTCCACATATAATGCAATGTAACTTTTTCCATTGACCCAAAAGTTCACTGTGTTGCCAAGATTTGATTTCTTCTTGGTCATACGTCCTCTTAGTTTTAGATGTTCTTGTAGGTATTTCCTTTGGGTAGGAAGAGATTCAGACCAGAATGCTAAAATTCTTCCACTATTCTGCCATAAGAAAACTTCAGTTACATGAAGGAGATATTTCACATCAAATGACATTTATACTATTTGGCAATAGTTATAAATTCTGTAAATAAATTGACCATTTGTGCTATTGTAAAAATCTGAAAGTCTCTGATCCTTATGTGTGGAAGAATGTATAAAGATTTCAGTCTACTTGCATATATAACCCCTAACATCTAGTTACAAAGTTGTGTTTCCTAACATGAAGATAGTCTGAAAGAAAATGGTGCATCTGTATTTTCTTTGAGACATAGATATAGTCAAAACATCGTTCCATAAACAGAAAGTTCTCAGGATGGATTCCCAGTCAGGGCACATGTCTAGGTTGTGGGTTCAGTCCCCAGATGGGACACTTAAAAGAGACAACTACTGATGTTTCTCTTCCTTTCTCTCTCCTTTCCTACTCTCCCTCTAAAAAAAATCAATAGGCATGTCTTCTGGTGAGGATACAAACAAACAGAAAAGAAAATTCTGGTACAAGTTGTGGGAGGTGATGATGCTGCCCACTCCTCTCTCCTCGGGCTTCCCTGCTCCAGGGTGAGCCACCAACGTCCAACGTCCAGCCTCCTTCTGCGCTGCAGCTGTGCCTCGTCATGGGAGAGTCCAGAGCTGTGAGGACTGAATGCTTCCCCTGCATCCAGAGCAGGCCTCAACCAACCACTGATGAGGTTTGCCACATCAGTATCCCAGTTCCCTAGCCTCTCAGGAGATAACACTGAGGTCTGAATTCTACACTGGTTAATCCCATAGCTTACTTATTATATCATTTAAGATGGTAACTTGTTTGCTAATGCATCCTTTATTGGTGCCCTGTTTTTTTTCTTCTCTCACTTCTTCATTCCTTTCCAGTTTCCTGAGATCATGTCCTAAATCAGCTACTTGCAGGCTTTGCCTCTAGAGGAATCCAAATTAAGACAGTTGGTAGTAGAAGTTGAGTAGCGAAGTGATAACTTCTGCTATGCCATAGCCTCACCTTCATCTGTGGAATGAGATGCAAGTTCAAGGGTGTGAACTGGCTTATAAAATATCTCCAGCATTCTGAGAGACAAAGGGATTGTGGTAATTATAGATGGTGGCATTCACTGATCATTGCTAAGTCTTAGTGAAGTATTGGGGTATTGAAACTTCAGATCACCCGAATGTCTTCTCAAGGCATTCAGGAAGTCTTCACGGCAGTGCTTAGGGGGATTCTCACCTCCTACAACAAAAGGGCAACTTGTGTTGAAAAACCAAGCCAGCATCTGATGGTAAGATCACCATGATGGCTCAATTTATGGTCTTCTACAATAAAACCAAAACTCTGATGAAGAAAGAGTGGGGCCTTCGATCTGGCAGCCCTGTCACAAAGGACTAGTAAAATCTTTACTGCTTTAAAGAAAGAAGTACATGTGTTTGAGGACCTTGAATCTCAGATTCCCCTGAACCCTCTGGGCTGGGAGAAGCGGCATCCCTCCCACCCTTTGCTAGGAAATAGCAGCCTTCCTTAGTCTGAACACTGTGAGAAGATCCCACCTTAGACAGATGACTCCCTAGATTGTACTAATCTTCCTCAAGTTCTGCTTTCACCTCTCCTTTTTTTTTCTGGACTAGTAACTGGGGCTGTATCACAGCATGGCCCACTATGGGAGAAAGGAGGATGATTTACTGAAAGAGCCATGGGATCTGGCTAAAATGTACCAGGATAAACCATGCTTCTGAAGAGATTCTGAGAATCCTGGACTGTAGTAAAGTATGCAATGTACGATTGGATAAGGGAGAGTGTATTGCCATGGGGGATCCTGCCCAGGATACCTGTACTGCTCAGATGTCTCCTTGCAGCTTGGGAGAAACAATGGAAAACAAATAAGGTGAAGATCTCAAACTTTTTCAGCAAGTGGACTAGTCAAAGGCTCAGAGAGCTGGTCATGTTAGAACAAATATAAGACCAGAGATCCCACCAACTACTTATATACATTGGGAGGGCCCAGAAGACACTTCTTTCTTTAAGGCACTAAATATTTCACTGGTCCTCTGTAAGTAGGGCTGCCAGGTAAAATACAGCATGCAATATTTGGGACACACTTTTGCTAAGAAATTACTGTTTATCTGAAATTCAAATTTACTTTCATCCTTTGCAAGTGTTTTTTTTTCCCCTCTAAATCTGACAATTCATTCTACTGGCCATTGTTGCTGAAAGGAATGAGCTGCTACGGAAATGAGCTCTCTGGTGTTTTAGGAGATGGAAGGACTTCAGATAGCAGAAGGCAGGGAGTTGCACTTCACCATCGAGGCAAGGGGAATGGGATTCTAAAAAGGGCACCGAGCTGGAATAGCAGCCAGGGATCTGAATAGCAGGAATCTGTAGCAATGACCAGTAGATGGTGGTAATATCAGAGGCAAGACAAATGTATAGCCAATGACAGTGCTGTTTAACCAATATAACCAAAAAGTATCAAGACTAGAAAATTTTGACTGCTGGAATGAAAAATTTTGATCTCTTGCTCAGTTTCCAGACTTAGCCAGTTCTCAGGCTAGGAAACCATAATTAACTGGGAGGCTAGATTCCTTTAGGAAAAACTCTGAAACATCATAGGAGGCATCAGGAATAACTTTCCCAACTTTTCTCAAAGGGACCTACTACCATTTCCAGAGTACCTGAACACTGAGTGCAAGAAAATACCTGCTTTTAAGGACTTTTGCATATAGTGTTTGAATGAAACTGACACCATTGTGGACAAATGAATTCTTGGTCTAAGTCTGTCTCACAGTGGGTCTAATGTGTTCACATGCCTACCTGGGTCATTCATTTCCCTGGACCGTGAGTGTGTAATTGGATTTAATACCCTTAGCAGCTGGAAGAAACCTCATATTATTTCTCTGATCCATGAGGCAAAAGCTATAATAATAGGAAAGGCTCAGTGGAAGCCCCTGAAGCTTCCACCTCCTTCCTGGCCAAGAGAGGACATTGAATGCAAAGCTGTTTCTGGCAGAGATGAGAGCCATCCTCAAAGACTTAAAGGATCCTTATTATACCCCTATTTAATACATTAGTCTCACTTTTGACAAAGACAGGTGCACTGTGGTGGGTGACTGAAGACTATTGTAAACTTAACCAAGTATTAACCCTAATCTCCACTGTTGTGCCAGATGTACTATAATCATTATGGAACAAATCCTGTTATGACTGATCTTGTAATCAAATTCATTAACTCACCACTAAGAAGGAGAAGCAGAAATTTGCATATACTTGGAATTGACATCAACACACATGAAAGGTCTTGTCCCAGCATTTTGTTAACTGTCTTGATTATTTTTACAGTATAATCCATGCTGGTCAACCATATTGATGGCATTGTGTTAATTCAGCCTGGGCAGGAGGAAGGGATAAGAATGATGGATGCTCTCTGCTAAGAAACATTCATGCCTGCGGTTAGAGGATATGCCCTTTGAAGATAAGAGACAGGATATATGGAGAGTGAAGTTTTTAGAGGTCAGGTTGTCTGGGGTCTAACCACAATCTAACTACTAATCTAATCTTTCTAACTACTGAGAAAGAAGCACAGTGATTGATAAGCACCTTCAGATTTTGGAGATGGTATACACTGCATTTGGTGACATGCTGATTACATTGGGCTCTAGTCACCCTGGGAGGCACCAATTTATAATTATTTGGGTTGATACATACTCTGGGTAGGGGTTCCTCTTTCCTTTCCAAGTGCCTCATCTAGCACTGCTTTGTGAGAGCTCACAGCATGCTGGTGCATGATCATGGAATCACTCATGATATCGCCTTGAATAAAGATCTAATTTATGAGAAAAAAGGTGCAACAAGGAGCACACAACCATGAAATTCACCAGTCTTTTACATGTATCACACCCACCACAGCCACCAGCCGGAGAAAAAAATCTGAACAGCCTCTCCAAGCACTGCTGCTCCTTTCTTCCCCACTCGCCCGCTCCCCTGCCAGTATGTCCCGGATCACCTCCTAAACCAGGGGTGTCAAACTCATTTTCACCGGGAGCCACATCAGCCTCGCAGTTGCTTTCAAAGGACTGAAATTATTTTAGGACTGCATAAATGTAACTACTCCTTAACTGTTAAGGAATTAAAATGACCTTTGGCTCTTTGAAGGCAACCACGAGGCTGATGTGGCCCTCCGTGAAAATGATCCTGACACCCCTTTCTTAAATGAACTGTTCACACTGGAATCCTTCAGTCTCTGCTCACTTCTGGGGGCGGGGCCACACTAAAGCATGGATGTGATGACTGCATGAGTTCTGGTCAGTTCGTCAGCATCGCACTTTCCCTTCTAAACATGCCTGCCTCGTTCCACTCTATTTACTAGGCTAGGACAGCAGAAGCATTTGTCTGCAGCCAGCATACATCACATTTTCCCATAGACACCAATTCTTACAATCAGGACACAGGATTTATTAAATTTATTTCAGACTCTGAAATTGACTTTCATTAGGTTTGGCTTGATTTATTTTTAGTGCCTTGAGCCGGTATTTACTTCCACAGGATAAAGCATATGGTAGTAAATTAGGCAGATTTTATGAGGGGATGTAGTCTTGGGTTTGAATCTTACTAGCTTCCTTTATGTTAATGCTGGGTGAGCTAAGTTTGAATATGATAAACTCTGAGCTGAGTTTCATCCTCTCTACTCTGACAATCATAATATATACATTTTAAGGCTTTCTGCAACTGTATTTAAAGCAAGTTGCTCGGTGCCTAACACATAATGGATCCTTAACAAAAGCTAATTTTCCCATACTGTTCACCCAGCTCTGTGTGTAAACGCCCTCTTCTGTCTTCAATACGTTTGCAGTATAGAAGAGACACGGTGTCCGTGAGAATGAGAGGAGCGGGAGTCCTGCTGGTGCACAGTGCGCGGCTTGGCAAACGTTAGCCCCCTTCCCATGCAGCACTATTTCTATCGGCTTTAAATTGTCCGACTTTCGAACAACAACTTTATCTAGTTATGAGTGGAGAGAAGAAAAGCATATTCTTGAATGAGACCTCAATTCAAGCCATTCATTTTCTAGCAATGATTCTAACACATAATCCTTTGATCCTCCTTCCAGGGTTTTCTCATCACCTGGTTTGTTAACGATGGATACTAGTTCTACTTCCAGTCACGGCCCATTTCCAAGGACAGCGATTGCTCTCCAGTGCTCAGGCTTTCAGCACGGGGGTCAGGCCCTGTAATTTCTAGGATGGGCCAGTGGCTGGCTGAGGCCGGAGAGTGGGAACAGTGTACCCACCTACTGGCAATCGTGAGGTGAATCGGCTGTAGGGAATTTAAAACTAATAATAAAACTGACCCAAACTTGGCCTGCTTTTTATTTTTAAATCACCATATGGCAGCAATTTTAAACAAAAACTCATCTCCAAAAAAATCTTTTACCAGACTACTAAATAACTACTGTGAGTACTCTACATAGGTACTTAGCTACATGCATTCAGTTCAACACCCTGTCTCCAACCTTTATGTGTTGCTTTAGGTATTCCTACATTGAAGCAGCATGTTTGAAATAAATGTGACAGCACAGAAATTATAAAGAAGAAACAGAACTAAAGGCATTTCAATTCTATGTGACCATTCGTGTTCAAGATTTAAAGCAGTGAAAGAATAAATGCAAACTTTAAAGTATGTTATTTTAGTTAAGTTAGTAGAAATGTTGGTTCATATGAGAATTATGTGATTATTATTGAAAACCTTGTTGTGTGGAGAATGGGATATTAACATGTTTTGGGTGCCATGTGAGCTGTGTACACCACAGGGACGTATTTAGAGAGGCAACCTGGTCAGAAGAAGGGGCTGGGGTTTCATCTTTAACCAGCAATTACAATGAAGTTTTCATATAGATTGTATTGAACATATTAATGAAAAATAAAGCATTCTAAAGTTGCTTTTACTTGTCTTTTACAAAGATATTTCAAGAAGCAAGTATTTTTTACATTGATTTCAGAGAGAGAGAGAGAGAGAGAAAGAGAGAGAGAGAGAGATTGTCTGCACTTATTTCTGCATTTATTGGTTGCTCCTTATATGTACCCTGACCACGGATTGAACCCACAACCTTGGTGTATCCAGATGATGTTCTAACCAATAGAGCTACCTGGTCAGGGCGAAGCCCAAAAAATAATAGTGACAATGGGAAATAGCGTGCACATGTAAGTTGTCACTATAACAATGTTCAATTTGGCATTCTTTCAATGACATCAATCAAAAGCATGTCACACAGACCAATAAGGCTCAGGAATTGAAGAGTTAGGAAAGTGCTGCTTTTCTTCTGCTAGGAGGAGGCAAAAGCGTTTAACCACCAGGTCCTTGTCTGTTTTCAGATTTGAAGGTAGAGCTGCAGCATCACTTGCTTTGCTATCATTTCCTCATCAAGTCTTTACCTAATCATACATGACAGAATTCATGGTCAAAATCACCCTGCTACATACAGTTGTAGGCAGCAGAAAACCAGCAGACTGCGGGAGGGTTGGGGTCTCACCAACCCCTCTCCCTACCTTCGCACTGCCACTTCTCTTAAGCTGCTTTGTTCTTCGGGGTTTAAGGCTGGAATTTAGGACTATTGAATTGTTTGTTTGCTTGTTTTTTTTTAAAGACTTATTGGAGACTTAACCCCCCCCTTTTTAAGATTATTTATTTATTTTTAGAGAAGGAAGGGAGGGAGATAGAGAGAGAGAGAGAGAAACATCAATGTGCGGTTGCTGGGGGTCATGGACTGCAACTCAGGCATGTACCCTGACTGGGAATCAAACCTGCAACACTTTGGTTCACAGCCCGTGCTCAAACCACTGAGCTACGCCAGCCAGGGCTCTATTTTTTTTAACGAGAATAAAACCATGTTCCTTGGACACAAATATATTGATGGTTAATCTAGAAAAATGTTCTTTGATAATAGAAAGTGCCTTTGGCTTCTGAGGAGAAGACAATGGCAGACCTGGAGGTAAACTTAATTTACTCACATCTTTTGGGTCAGGGCCAACAGTTGTCTGATTTGCACTCTGACCTTTGTTCCTTAGGGATCCACTGGTCACCCAAAATGTCTCCCTGGGCCAACTCATCTCTACACTTCAGGACTCAGACTCTCCCATCAACAAAGTCAGGACCGTCTGTTTGCCTCCAGAAAGGTCTCAGGAAAACAGGACAGTATTTATATCTTGGTGTTTTTTAAGAGAGCCCATGAATACTGTGAAATAGCTTCCAATATAGGGAAAGCAAATGTTTCTGCAAACTAAAGTTATCTGGGCAATTTCCTTCTTTTGCTTTTTCCATTATTAAATATGTTTATAATTCCCTAAGCACAAAAGTCCCCTCACAGCTGCTCTTGTACATTCCTGCAGAGAATCCCAAATGCCATGATAGTGATTAAGATAATAAAATACATAAATAACATAATGGTTTCCCTTCATGAAGAAATAATAGCCAAATTTGGTTTCTACATAGTGGTACTGTTGAGCCTTATTTTTAGGAAATGCTGCTTTAGGAGTATTTTGAAGACAAAAGTAAATGAATGCTTGTGATGCAAGAGAAAGTAAAAAATCATTTATTGTCATTATTAATGTTATTATTTGATAAACATTGTTGGAATTGAACAATTAAAAAGTCTTATTCTTATAAATATGATACTTTAAAAGTATTTATATACCTTTTCAAACTAAAATATATATAATGTAAATAAAATTTTACAGTGTAATTTAATTTTTCAAAACACCATGTATTATAGCTCCATCAAATATTAGCATTTTCCTGTATTCATAGGCAAGCAGACCTGTAAGTATGGTGGTTTCAGGTCCGGACTCCAACGTGATACTCCTTGGATGCAGTCCTTGTTCTATTACCTAAGTTCCTTGATGTGCAGCGTGAAGTACTGGGTCCCCTCTGTGCTTCCGTTTTCCAAATGTGAAGTTAGTAGAATATCTCATGGAGTTTTTTTATGAGCTTTAAATATATTAGTGCAAGCAAAGGGTTTGAGGAAGTGCCTGGCATATAATAAACACTAACTACATATTTATTATAATAATATATTAAATATTTAAAATGATAAACATTTGAGATGCTGTTGAAGCTATCTGAGAACCCCCTGTGGGCTCCTATCTCCTCATGGTAACTGTCATTTTTTTAAAATCTAAATTATTTTATTGTTGTTCAATTATAGTTGTCTGTATTTTCTCCCCACCCCCTCCAAACCGACCCCGTCCCTTGCTTCCATCTTGTACTTGTATTTTCCATCCCCGGACAAGCTTTCATGTCGTTACTACTGCACTTACAATAATGTGTCTGCGAGTAGTGTTTAAGTGTCTTAGAGTTTTCTAACTTTATTTTAATGTTATACTGTATATATTGTCATGTAACTCTTTTTTCCTCATTATTAATATTTAGGGCATTAACATTTTAAATAAATTAATTTATTAAATTAATAAAACACTTCATTGTGTAAGCAATCATTACTTATTTTCTAGTTGATGAGGTATTAAGATTGTTTCTAGTTCTTTTTCTCTTATAAACAATGACTCAGTGAACATTGTGGTATAAATCTCTTGTACCTAATCTCTGGATTGTATATTTAGAAGTTGACTGGCCAGATTAAAAGAAATTAATCTTTTCTTTTTCTTCTTTTTTTTTTTTTTTGATATTTCCAAATTGCTCTCCAAAGCAGTTGTCCTGGCTTAAGTGCCCACCAGTAGTGGGAAAGAATTTCCATTGTGTTAAGCCTCACTGACAGTTGGTATTAATAAACTTAAAAATTTTCCCCAGTCTGGTTCGTATGACATAATCTCTTAATAGGTGTTAATTTACCTATTTCTAGTATTAGATTAAAATTTTATTCATGGTTTCTAGTTACTTAGATTTCTATTTCTGAGAATTTTCTGTTCATAGTCTATGCTTACTTTTTCACTAGATTGTTGGTCTTTGTTTGACAAAAAATTTTTTTTGTTGTTGTTTGGTTAATACTTTTTTGGGTACAACTTTTTTCTATTGGTATGTATATTACAAACATCCTTTTCAGATATGTGACTTGTTTGTTTAACTTTGTTTTGTTTTCATTTTATCTATTATACCCTTTTTAAACCTTTTTGTTTACATTTGTTTTGTTTTAATTTCATCTATAGTACCCCTTTTAAACCTTTTTACCCTATTTTATTTTTAATTATTTATTTATTTTAATTTGTATTAAATTTATTGGGATGACATTGATTAATGAAATTACTATACAGGTTTCAAATATATAATTTTATAATAAATCATCTGTATATTGTATTGTGTATTCACCACCCAAAGTCGTTTCATTTCATCATCATTTATGCCCCCTTTACCCTCTTCTACCTCCTCCTGCCCGCTTCCCCTGTGGTGATCACCGTACTGTGTCTATGAGGTTTTCTTTTCTTAATCCATTCACCTTTTCCACCCATTCCCCCCAACCTCCCTTCTCTCTAACAGCTGTCAGTCTGATTTCTGTGTCCATGAGCCTGTTTCTATTTTATTTGTTTATTTTGTTCATCAGATTCCACATATAAGTGAGATCATGTGGTATTTATCTTTTTCTGACTAGCATAATACTCTCCACGTGCATCCACCTTGTCATAAAAGGTAAGATGTTCATTTTTTGTGGCTGAGTAGTATTTCACCATGTAAATGTACTACTGCTTTTTTATCCACTCATCTACTGATGGGCACTTGGACAGCCTACTGGCTGGGAGAACATATTCACCAATGATACATCTAGTGACAGGTTAATATCCAAAATTTATAAAGAACTGATACAACTTAACACCAAAGAACCCCCAAGCAATTCAATTAAAAAATGGGCAAAGGACCTGAAGATGCACTGCTCCAAAGAGGACAAACAGCTGGCCCATAGACATATATATGGAAAGATGCTCTCTTCCCACTTCCGACACCACACAATTTTGCTCTCTGTCTTCTTTTAAGACACAAACTTTTAAAATTTTTATGCTTGGTCCTGTACTCTTCCTCATTAATATTCTGAGAGCTTGCACAGTTTGCAAAAGACTATGTGGAAATTGCCTTAAAAGTAGATATTAATTTGGGTGAAATCATGTATTTAAAACACAAGCCTTCTAGTCCTTAAATATGTAATATCTTTCTAAGTCTTTTTTTGTCATTAATATTTTGCAGTTTTGTCAAAAAGTTTTTGTATCACTTTTGTTAGATTTATTTCTAAGTTCTTTATGGTTATTGTTGCTATAATTGATTGCACAGTCTAATATTCTAATGCAACATGGGGATATTATTGACTTTTATATGCTGTTTTTGTTTCTAATAATTTTGGTGAATTAACTCATGTTTTATTAGTATTTATTTTTTCTAATTTCTATGAATTTTCTATGCAAACAGCTTTTGAAAAACAAATTGTGCCTTTTTTCAATATTTTTATTTATTTCTTTTTCATCATTTATTTTATTGTCTTAGAAATCTATTAAAATGTTTAGTAGGGCGCTGGCTGGCATAGCTCAGTGGATTGAGCTCGGGCTGCGAACCAGGCATCGCAGGTTCGATTCCCAGTCAGGCCACATACCTGGGTTGCAGGCCATGGCCCCCAGCAACTGCACATTGTTGTTTCTCTCTCTCTCTCTTTCTCCCTCCCTTCCCTCTCTAAAAATAAATAAATACAATCTTTAAAAAGTTATTATACAATAAATGGTAATTAGCCTTTGTAAATTAATTTTAAAAATATTATAGTCATCAAATAATCTGCCTGAGATATTAAAAAGTGGTTTTCAGAAGACCCAAGTCTAACAAATTAATTGTAATATTTTTCAAAATCCTAAATGTTTATTTTATTTTTATATTATCATGTTGTATTAGGCAAATATGTAGATGTGAATTATCTTTTTATGGAGGTATAACTTTTATTGTTTCCTTGATGACCAGAAAAATAATTTATTGGGTCACTAAAGATTTTTCGAACTTCTGAAGTTTTAATAGTCTATATGACAGGAGTCGGCAAACTTTTTCTCTAAAAGACCAGATAAGAAATATTTGTAATATTGAGGCCCACCTGGTCTCTGTCACAGTTACTGACCTCTTCTGTCATAGCACAATCATAGATGATGCCTGAATGAATGGATGTGACTGTGTTCTGGAAACACATTAGTTACAAAAAGAGGCAGCAGCTCACTTTGCCCCAGGGTCCATAGTTTGTCATATCCTGATATACAATTATCTTTAGAAGTGAGTTCTAAATTAAATGTTCCAAAATATAAATACTATTATACAAAGTTAATAGTTTATAATTGATTGAGTTAAATAGAAAAATTACTTAATATTTCATAATTGAGTTAAATGGAAACATTAAATATTAACATAAAAAGGTTCACATGCTATCAATTTCTTTTCTGAATGTTAGACACAAAATGAATAAGGCAAATGCTGAGAAAATTAGATGGATATATTTATTTTTATTGCTGATCAAATTATATTAATAAATCTATATCATATAACTTGCTTATAATATTAACAGTAATTTTTATTTTAAGACATACAACCTGTAGTTTTGGGGGATATAATTCTATCAGAACCCAATGTAAAGTGACTGTGTCCCTTTGACATCTAAACTATGGAGATGTATGGTTCCACTACTAGAGGCGACACTAATAGGACCTTGATAAAAGAGTGCAGGAAGCAGTCTGTAACAGAACATAGAAGCTCCAAAGTCAAAATATTTCTACATGCGCTCAAAAATTAGCTCCCGGACAGGGAAATGAAGCATTGCTCTTTTCAGGAGAATTAACTTTGCAAGGACTGACCCCGGCAAAGATAGGAAGCAGGCTGTGGGTTTTATCCTCAGCCTCCCTTTTTGCCCATCTGATGCCAGTTTCCCTCGCTCAAAGTAATAATATATGTTCTGTGCTCTCACATTGTGTCTCCCATCAAAGTCTATGTACTAGTGGCCACCTGATTTTTACAGGATGTGCATTTTTTTTGCCATATGTTTAAACTTCTAATTTAGTCTTTACTGTGCTTTGAAAAAATAAAATGTCTTCCTCCATTGAGAGGCATTCCAAGCAGTTGTGAAGAAAGGAGCCAGCAAGGATAGTTTGGTGATGGGAGGGTGGTCATCTTGAAGTCCCTGAGGTCGTTCTTACTTTTCAGGTCATAGACTGCTCCCACTGAACCAGGCCAGTCCTGCTGAAGATGGCGCGTATGTGGAAAATACTAAAATATGGTTTTTGGACAAAGTTCGGGAAACAAACTGAAGTGTGGAATTTAAGAAGCCACGATACATTCAATTACATTGCTGCTGTAATTCTAGCTTCATTGTCACAAAGCTTCTTTCTTCTAGGGAGGAACAGAGGCCAGGCACATGGCTGCTCAGAAATTTCTATCACCAAACGACACCGAGCTTTACACACAGGAGCAGAAAGCTGTTCCTAATGTAAATTACTTGTGCATCTGAGCTGGTTTTAGAGCTTTTAGGTTTGCAAAGAACCCAGTGTAAACAATTATAGAACAAGACTTAGAAATTTGAAATATTTGAGGAAATACTGAATTTTGGAATGTTCACCTTAAGTCTGAATAAAGATCTGTCAAAAATCAGTGAAGAAGCACAATGTTAAATTACTCTGATAATAAAAACCTGCCACTTTTGCTTCATAAGACAACATTTCTGGTCAAAGGAAGGATTCTCTCTACTAAACTTAGAGATGGCCTGATGTGGAGGGCAAGCAAAGCACTGTTTTACTGAACACGTGTCAAGGCGTCAGCTTGGTGATCTGTGCGGGGAGAACCTCTGTGCAGGAGATTCCTCCGCTGAAAAGGCTCAGTCATCCTGTTGCTTTCCCTGTTGACTGGTATTTTGAGAAATGAGACACATGGCAAGGAGAAGCCATGCTATTGTTTTCAGAGGCCAAATGAAATGATGCACTTCAGGGCACTTTGAAATAAAAATAAAAGCAGCAAATGTAATTTAGGCTCAGAACATTTTTGAACGAATTTAATTGTGCATTTCTCTATAGCAGACAACCACCTGGACGCAGTCATAGCAGCAGCAACAACAAATCGATCTGGATGAGCAAACTAAGTTAAATATTAAGAACTAATAATACACTGTCTTGGAAGTGGCTCTGAGTTTATTTCCTTTTTAGAATAGTGCTAATAGTTGACAAATGTAGCATATATCTATTATTTTATCGCTACTGAAAACAATTATTGATTTCCACTAAAAAAAGAGAGAGCATATGTACGCATCTCTAAGGCTAATAGAAGTTATATAGTAACATCAAAAACATTACTGAGAACTCATTTTTTTGGAATATGTTGAAGAGTATTAAATTTCTAAGTGTTATAAATAGAAAATCAAAAATAATGTGTTTGAGAATTTGTGTTGTCTACTCAAAAACTTGGTCATCAAGGCAGGTGTATGATCTGTACAAGTGATTAGAAATTAGTATAAAGGTTCACTTGGCTTCAGTCAGCACCTCAACATTTAAGATATTTTCCAATTTTATGTTTAAAGAAAAAACTATATTTGGATAAGGTTTTTCTCATAGCAATTAGTGTAGCCTCACTCATGGAACTAAGGTGTTAGTGACATGGGGAGGAAGTGGCGGTCTAGAATATCTTATAATGCTTATAATGCTGGACAGTAAGCTTCTGATTCCAGGGAACAAAATGTCTAGTGTTATAATACCACTTAAACTAGGTAAAATGGGACCATACTATGTAATTTCATCAGGTTTCTTTAATTTCTATCTAGAATTGGAGATATGTTAGGAAGAGACTATGGATATAAAAACTTATTTTACAAAGTTCAACTTATTAAAAAGAGTTCAGCAGTATTTAATCTTTAAGATTGTTGCAATTAATCCATTGTTTACTGACTAATTAATGATATACTAGATCCCAAGATTCTGATAATATTAGCTTGGCTCTAAAACAAAACCAAATGTCTTTAAAGGAATTCCTACTTATGTCAGGAATAATGTATATTAAAAGAATAAGAAAAAAGCCCTGGCTGGTATAGCTCAATGAATTGAGCACCAGCCTGTGAACCAAAGGGTCACTGGTTCAATTCCCAGTCAGGGCACATGGTTGGGTTGCAAGCCAGGTTCCCAGTAAGGGGCACATGAGAGGCAACCACACAATGATGTTTCTCTCCCTTTCTTTTCTCCCTCCCTTCCCCTCTGTTGAAAAATAAATAAAATCTTTTTAAAAAATCTTAAAAAATTAAGATAAAGAATATTCTTGGTGGTGAAAGTGGTGAAAGAATGATAATTCAAAGTTAGCTTTATGTCACGTGAACAGTCCAGTTGTTTAAAAGTCTGAATACGTTTTTCCTAATGATATTGATCAGGGTTACTACACAGTCAAATCACTCTTGAGTAAAGAAGTATGACATCTTAAAACTAAGGTGGAAATTGATTAAATTAAGATTTTCTTTTTCAGGGGAAAAGATCAAATTTCCATGCTTATTTCAATGTGTGGCGTGTGAGTTACGGCACTTTAGTACACTGGAGATGATGAATCAGAGCAGTGTCCTGGTTGACACTTTTCTGACCATTTGGTAACAGGCATTTTTGGAGATCCTGTGGCCATTCCACTCCTCTATGGCCACGATAATTACATGTTGCCATTTTCAGATCTGCCCTTGGGTACTATTTCAGCGACACTAGCATTAAAGTACATTCCATTAAAATAAATGAATTCAATCTAAGAAAGGTAAAATTTTTAACAAGAAAACCTCTAGTTCTAGAATATACCCTTCTTTAGGTTTAAGATTAGTTGGCATAAGTTTGCCCCATTCGTTGCTGGAAATAGGTTGGCCAAATGGCATTGACTGCCAGTATGCGACGACAAGCTCTCTTTTAGCGATTCTGCTTATGCACTCACCGTCTACATGCCTGGCCTGCTTTGTTGGTCTGCAGATTGCACATGTAAGGTGCAATCAGTCACACAATATGGAGTGCACACATTTCCCTCTGTCTTTGATTAACTCTTATTTTCCTCCTGAAGACATTTTCATATATCCCAACATGTGTAATCAAGTCAGAGGAGACTATGCTGAATGGTGAGTGGCTAATTGTTGCACAAACCAGATGTGTCAGGGATTCATGTAACAGATTTGAATTTGTAGGCTTTGAATTCTCAAAATGACAGAAAAAAAAACAACTGGAACAAGTAGACTTGGTGAAAGCTAATTGTTTTCTCCTTCAATGTAACAGTAACTACCCACATGCCATCAAATTTAACTTCTGTGTTTTGGAACGCATGGTTGCTTTTCACATCCAGTGAAGCAGAAAGGTCCTTATGTTAATCAATAAATTGTGAATATTGGATATTTTTAAGAAAAAATATTGTGATGTATGGATGATAAAATTCAATAATCTGGGACAAATGGATAACTCTAGACATCAAGGAAATTCATGTACAAATGATGTGATTATGATACAATCATACATACATCTCCAACACCGCGTCCCTGAAAAACAAACTAATTTTCCAAAGAAGGTTATATTTTACATGAATAATTTTTGTTGCTTTTAAATTACTTTCTGGCATGTCTGTGAAAGCATCAAGTTAGCTATTGGGAGGAACAGAACTCTGACAAGTGATGGAATGTTATCAGAGTATCTCAGGGAGGGACATTGGAAGAGACATTATAAGTCATCTAGAATAATTGTTTTCTATATTTTATTCATTTAACTATCATTCTCATAGTTTTTGCCTATCTACAAAGCCTTTCTTATTAGTTCTCTATTCTTGCTGTGAACAATTACCTTACACTTGGTAGCTTAAACAATACACATTTGTTGTCATTTAATTCTGCAGGTTGAAAGTTGGACCTGGGTCTCATAGGCTAAAATCAAGGTCTGGCGGTACTGCATTTACATTCTGGAGGCTCCAGGGGGTGACCCAGTGCCTTGCATTTTCCATCTTTCAGAGGCCACCCTTGTTCCTTGGCTCCTGGTCTGCCTTCCTCTGTCTTCAAAGCAGTGTTACTACATCTGTTTGACGCCACTTCTGTCCTTACATCTCTCTGACCAAGCTGAGAAAAGTTTTCTGCTTTTAAAGACTCACGTGAATAGGTTGGGCCCACTCCAGTAATCCAGGGTAATTTCTTCATCTCAAGGTTCTTAACCTTAATCTCATCTGCAAATTCTCTTTTACCATGTAAGGTAACACATATATACAGGTTCTGAGGATAAGGAAGTAGACACCTCTGGGGGGCCATTTCTCCCTACCATACCTTTTAACATAAATTAATGTTTTTATTTAAGTTGACTTACTCACTTAGATTTATTTTGGAAAGAAAAATTTACATAACAATGGTATCGGGTCCAGTTAAATGGATATCATTGCCTCTGAAGGCTCACAACCTGCTGCCCTCTTGGTTAAAAGGTGTGTCAGCATGTTGGAATAGTATTAAAGGTATATTAACACCAACTGGAGGTTTTTCCCCAGGCAGTAAAGGAAGGATTAAAAATAGAATCAAAAAGGGAATCAAAAGGTCTCATGCATGTCAGCAATTTTGAATGCACTGTCCAATGCCAAAAATAATTGTATGCCCTGCTCATGGTTTATTTCCCAGCAGAAATCCACACCTCACATTCTGAGCAGTTCACAGGTAGAGTGTTGAACCCCCTGTTGGTGCAAGAGGTCCCCTTCATAAAACCCATGCCCTGTGCCATTCAGTTCTGGGCTTGGGCAGTTTCTAGTGGTCAGATTTCTGACTGACCTGGCAGCTCATTCTTTAACTCAGTTATTTTAAGTGTGAAAGCATATCGGCCCTTCATTTGGGGCTGATGACTTTTTTTAGGGAGTTGTACACACTTGCCCTAGCTCTGCACTCTGTAGCAATGCAGAGCGAGTCAAATTACCCAGCAGAGTAGACTGAGAAGAGGAGATAGAGTTTGAATCACATTATTTGGATTCAATTCATAGCTCGACCACTAACTAGTGGAGTATTTTAGAACAAGTCTTTGTTTTTTTCAGGATGAAGAAAGGGGAACAGTGTAATAATATTGATAACAACTACAAAGAACTTTTATAAAAATTAAATGTGTTAATAATGTGAAATCTTTTAAGTCATAAACTTGGTGACCATATAATAACTGTTCAAATTGGAACATTTTTGAGAAAGAGGATGCTTTTAATAATTGTGTTGCTACAACAGGCATAAAGAGGGACCGCCCTAGGAAATCAGGATGAAGATTTCTACTAAACATTAGATACCTGAATTTTAATCATTGCTTCTTGTTTTACATGTGCTTCTAAATCTGACGTCAAATGATCTTAACAACTCTGTTTTTTGTTTGATTTTAGCCTAACTTGGTCCACTTCTCTCAAACGTTTCAATATGATATTTCTTAGACCCCCTTTCCTGGTGTGCCTCATACAGATAGGGTGTAGTTGTTTCAGAGTTTTGTTTTTGAACATGAGCAGAGTGTAGAATGCCTGGGTCCAGAGCTCAGCTCTACCATTTACCAGCTTGGGCCTGTTTAATAACCTCTCTGTATTGCAGCATTCTCATCTACATGCCTCACATGTTTGTAACGAAGATTAATACATTAGTATCTCTCTCTAAAGGATTTAGACCCACGCCTGGCACAGACACATAATATGTTTTGTTAAATAGAATTAATAAATGAGGTTGCTGGAACTGATAATATTCAAAACAGTAAATTACAATGTTTTTATTGTGAGTGCCTACATTAGACACTAGAGATAAAATAGGAAATGATGCAGGTACAGTCACCGCCTTCAGGGAGCTTACAAAACAGCAGAGACAACAGGTATTAAGCAAGTAAATGCAGAAATTAATGAGTTGAGAGTATGACTGGTGCGATGAAGGAGAAAAACAAGATGCAGTGATATTGTTTAGTGGCGTTTGGGGGCCCTGTGTTATCTGGCCAGTGTGGACCACAGAGGGACAGTGACTGCTGCTGTGCTGACACCAGAAACATATTAATTAATGTAAAAATTAATTAGCTTCTAAGCAGCTGGGTCACACTATGAGCTCACATTGAGCTTCTGGTCATTAACACCTTCAGGACCTTCTTTGCATGAGCCACTGTCAAATGGATCCCCCAGCTCTGTAACACTTTAATTGATTTTTTAAAAGTCCAAATGAAGATTTCAAATTTATATTTAATAAAGTTCACATTGATGTCTTTAGATCTTATACTGGTCTGTGAAAATAATTTCTAATTTTGATTTTTTATACACCACTTGAAAAACACCCTTTATATGTTTTAGGAAGGCATTTGGAAGAATTCAAGTTTCTATATCCTTTCAGTTTAATTATTTTATTTTTTTATAAAAGTAATTCTTGTGTCTAGTACAAAATATAGGAAGATAAGAAGAGGTTAAAAATTAAATCGCAACTCTATGATAATAATACTATCAACAGTGTATGGAGTATCATTGCACTATTTTCTAATTTGAGGAAAATATACTAAAGAAATTCAGGACATATGGCATATATGTTTTTGAAACTTGGGAGCACATACTCATGTTTTAAAATTTTCTTCCACAACACAATTTAAAAATGTTCTGTAACTTTTTCCTATCCATATTTTATTTAACAAACTCAAGAGTCAAGATCTTATGTTATTTCTATTTTCTTGTTGCCATGAAATAAAGCTGTGATAAACATACTTGTAGATAAAACACTAAATACATTGGAAGCCAGTAATGTTCAAATCTTTCTGAAAGAGGTGTTTTCCCTCCTTTGGAAAATAATGGCTTCTAAAGTGGTTTGCTCAAGGAAACTTCTGTTCCTTTACCATCTGGTTTAAAATCCATCTCATCCTCCTCCCCAGACACAGTTACCCCTGATTACCTTTTTCTGGCTTGTTTTCTCCAGACTACTTATTATAATTTAACACATGATCTTATTCATTTGCCTATGGCCTATCTCTCCCTGACTAGAATGCAAGCTCCATAGGGGAGAATTTTTGCTTTGCCCACTGCTCTATTGTCAGCACCTTGAACAATACCAAGCACCTAGTAGTATTTGTATATTGAAAATGTGGAAAAGTCTAGTTTCTTGGAGATGCAAACTTTGGATGCATTCTTGTCACCCTCATTTTCTGCTCATAACTTGCAGCATTCCTTTTCTGCAATGATGGTAATCTACACTCATTTTTTTTTCTATTTGTCAAGGGGTGTTCCACTTTTCCACTGGGTCTCAGGAGGGTGTGAGGGTGTCAGGCCACAATAAAGCTTGCCTGTATATTACCCATGCAATACAGATTCTAATCTTCCTAAAAATCAAATTGATAGGTTTTACTCATTATACCAACGAGGGACAGGGGGCTCAGGGAGGTAGAATAATTTGCTGGAGGTCACCCAGCTGTGATAAATATCCTTAGTAGATGATGTCACACTGCCCCTCAGTCACCAGCTGAGTGACTCTGGGTAAGCTATTTACTCTTTCTGATTCTGTTTCCCCATTTATAAAATTAGGGGGTTGATTCTGATCTCTGAATCTGACACTAAAATTATTTTGTGACCAGTATGACCCATGTATCTCTTAGGGATTTTTAATTGCATACCAATTGAGGGACTTTCTCCTTTCTGCAGTACTCTTTTAATCTTAGAATTCTAAAAGCCACAGACAGAAGTAATCACTCTAACACCGTGTTCTGCAATGTCAAATCGGGGAGTCACAGTGTAAAAGTGTCATAAAATGATGACAAATGTTTCCAAAAGTACTGCAACATCAATTGTGTTTTTAGGCATTGTATATAAATCAAATTTTTAAATCATTCCTTTATCTATAAAAATAACACCCAATTATTTCTGTAAGATGACAATCATTTAACATTTAATATCTATTCAAATGGTTCTAAACTCTTTGATATGTTAATCACTTCATCTCCCCAATAATGCTGTGAGGTATGTAGTGTTATTATTCCCATTTTGCAGATGAGAGAACTTAGAGAGTTTTAGGAAATTGTCCGAAGTCATACAGAATAAGTGGCAGAATCAGGAATTGGAGTCAAACTGTAATTTCAGAGCTGGGAGACAGCTCTATATTGCCCAATGCCTAAAGGTTGTGTGTTGAGGTAGTTATATCTCAGACAGGGGAAGTAAGGTAAATCAATTCTATGCCATGAGAAAAACTTACAAACATTTGAAATTCAATCACATAAAATGAGATTATAATAGAATGTGTAAATAGAACACAGTAAGTCCTCACTAATGTCATCCATAGGCTTTGAGACTTTAAGCAAAATAAGGTATAATGAAACTAATTTTATCATAGATTAGTTGATATAAACAAAAGTTCCTACAGCATCTCATCAACATTATAACAAAACTAAGTTGAGTTCATTTCATTGCACTCCTTATAAGAGAAGGCAAATAGCAGAAATTCAAATGCCACAGAATGAAATTTTCCTATATTTTATAGGTTGACAAATTCACAAATGGGTCAACTAAATAGTAATGCGTGTTAAAGTAAAAAGTTAAAAACTTTTGATGAAGAATTGCTGCAAGTTTAGGTAGATGGAATTCACATAAACTCAAAACATTTACTATTAGAAATATGCACAAAACCAAGCATAAAAATTATTTAAACTATAATTAATTCAACAACAAACTTGACAGTAACTGGAGGGGAGGGGAGAGGGAAATAACATGGGAAAGAAGGAAAAGGACGTAAAGGAACATGAATGAGGGCCTATGGATGGAGCCGAGGGGGCAGGATTGAGGGGGGGAAGGTGTGTGTGGATAGCGTGGGGAAAAGTGGTGGTGGGAAAATGGAGACAGTTGTATTTGAACATCAATAAAAATTAAAAATATATCTATATTTAAATCATCTAGCCATTTAATACCTGCAAGGAATTGTTATTTTAGAGCTATGAATATTACATACTCTGCTAATCCTTTCTATGTCTGAATTTTGCTGAAACCAATGTCACTTTATTCATTATTTCCTTGCTATTTTGAAAAGAATGTTTTATTTCTACAATTTTATATGAAATGTATCACAAATTAGAATCATTCTCTTCATGAAGTTAATTGCTGTCAATCGTGCTATGGAGTTTTGATATAGTTTCCCCTTCGGCAAGCCAGTTAACAGAACTAAATACCGGCACAGACTGTCAGGTCAAAAGTGGACTCCTGATGTGACAACTGGAGTAAACTGCTACCAAACCTGGCTGTCAAAACAAGAGCTAATGACTTTACAATGTGAACACAGTTAAAAGTTTCTCAGGCACTCATCTGTCAAAAGTCAGGATGCAAAGTGTCTTGCGGCACTCCACTGTTCACCCGTACAGGGGTCAGCAGGCTTGAGCTGAAGCCTCGGAGAGAAGAGATATGGTGTAAATCATACTTCCAGATTTTAATGTTTCGTATATTCCTTATTTTTATGGTAGTAATCTATTATTTTTATATTGATAAAAAGCCCCTTTCAATGGAAAAACAAGATTTATTCTAAATCATGATCAAATCATATTTTTATTGTAAGAATAAAACAAAAAACTGTTTACAAAATTAGGAAAATAGCTATTTCTTTCCTGGCTCCTTCCAAATACAATAAAAAAGATAATTTTCTTATGACCTCTTGTATGGCATTGAACTAGCACTGGGGATCAGTGCCTGCAAAAGAGATGTGTGCAGGTTACCAGCAGGTGCTGTTTCAGGAAAGGCCTGGTGGGAAGGATGACGATTAACATCTATAGAATCAAAATGGGCTAAAATTATACATCTCCAACATTTATGATACAGCATAGGGCAAAAAATACATAATTGGGAAATTAGTTTTATAAAACCTAAACTTTTAAATCTAAACAAGTGACATCACACATTTTGAACAATTGACTCTTGTCAATAGAAAATTTATTTTGTGTTAAGCACGAATATAGTTACTTAGCACCTGTCATCTCATTGAATTATACCAATGCAAAAAAGACTGCTAAAAAGGGAGAGTAATCAATCCAGAGAGCATTCATTAAAGGGATTTCTAAGGAAGAGAAATGTTCCTGAAAAGAAAAGGAGCCAGCATGAATTACGTCATGCCAGTTACCAGTGGTGTTTGGGGAAGAGTCCAGAGATTTTTTCCTGAACTTTAGTCCATAAAAACAAGCACATTAACTACTTTCCACCTTTTATTTAGGGCACCATTTTTTTTAAGTTGACAACCTCCTGCAGGGATGTTTGCAGGGATGTTCTGAAAGACAGAGATGTCTTGTCAGAATTATAAATGTCCTTTGTGGGTGAGGCAGAGAGCATTGACTGTGTAGGACATTCCTGACAAGTCCTTGGAATTGAAACAGTAACTGTATTTTGGGCTAGGCATATTTTTATTATTTTTGCTTGTTTGGGGATGAGAGGAGATGTTTTAAAAACAGTGATGGACAGAATATTTTTAGCTGTTACCTGTAATAGTGTAGGAAAGAGTATATACACAATTTAGCACATAGCAGGTATTCAATGTATATTCAATTTATTTCATTAAACACCCCTTCCCCCATCACTGCTGACAACTTCTGAGTTAAGGGTGAGTTGTTGACTTTGATGGCTGCCAGAGGGGGCATATAGGGTTGCTCAATCACTGGACAATGAGTCTTTGCCTTCTCCCCTTTTATTTCCAAAGTAAGCCATGCTCCTGCCATAGTGAAACCTAATTCACGTAGATACACGTATACATATACATATACATATACACCCTGATGTAGATATACCTATACATATACATACACATAGTCATAATAAGTGTATATCTATGGTATTGTATATATACAAATGTATATAAACAGTATTGGTATATGTATACAGGCATATGTATATGTACATTAGAGTGTGTATATACATTTGGATTTAGCATATGTATTTGCCAGCTCCTTACCATTTTTTTGGCTCCCTCTTACCCCAAATGATATAGTTATTATCAATTTAGACTTAGCAAGTATAGAAAAATGTGAACCTCTACTCACAGTAGTTATGTTCCAGGGATATATCTATCCAAATTTTAATAACTTTCCTAAATGTGTAATAGGCCTTATAACCTAACCTAATATAACCAAAATATAACTCCTGCCACTCCTTTAACCCAGACCACTTAGCCCACCCCCTAAGTAGTACCCTGTTCATCTTCTAGAACTTTCCATCACAGTAAATGGTATCATCACTTATCCTGTTGCTTACTTAAGCTCCTAACCTAAGAGTTTTCTCTCTCCTTCACACTTCTAGATCCAATCCATCATTACACCCTTTTGGTCCTATCCCCAAAATATTTCCCAAACCTACATACTTCCCTGTATTGCCTCGTGATTACCGTAGTCAGGTCACCACTATCTTTTGCCTGAATTACTACAAGAGTTTCATAATTGGTATCCCCACTTTTACCTTTTCTCCCCATACTGTCACCCACAGCGTTTTTCTAGTTCATTTAGCATAAAATTGACTTTACAAGTCCTCATAAACTTATACATGTTCTGGCTCTGGGTTTTGTCTGTGATCTGTCACCCCCCACTCTTATCTTCATTCACTATTCAAGCTTAACTGGCCTTGTTTTTGCCCCTTCAATGTGCCAAATGTCTTCTGTTTTGGTCCTTAGCTTTTGTTTCCTCTGCTTAAATCGCTCTGCCTCTTGATGTTACCAAAACCTGATTTCTATTCATCTCATCTCAGTTAAAGCATCACCTCCTTGGTGACACCAGTTTTCCCTTCCTTCATTCACACAATCACTTTACCACCTTTCTATCTCATTACGTGGCTAACACTTAGCAGTACCCAAAATTGCATGATTCATGCATTAGTTTGTTTGTTATCTCCTCTTTCTCCCACTAAAACTTAAGCTTCATGAGAGAGTGAGTTTATGTATCTTGCTCAGCACATCAAATGGTGCCTAGAACATAGTAGATGAATAGAAGAGTGAGCTAAAGGGAGAAAAATATGAATGTATCAACATTCTTCCCTTCAAATTTTGAAGCTATAATCAAGAAAGAGAATCAGTTTTAACCTCTGTAGTTTGAATCTTAGACATAAAATTCAAGAGCTATTGGGACAAAGCAATAAGAATGAAGCCAAGAGGTAGAAAGGCCGAGACAACAGTGGGATAATTTTGACAGTATTCAACTCTGCTTGTAGTAGTTTGAGACCCAGATGCATTCCTTCCCTTCCCATACAATTGTTCAACTATTGCATGAGACTTCCCAATAGAATGCCAATAAATTCCTCTTTTTTTTCTTGTTTAATTTTGTTTAATTTGGTTCCTGAGACTTACAATTAAAGAATCACATGCTACTCAGCCACTGCATGTCTCTCTTGCCTTGTCTTCTGTCAATCTCATCAAATGCAAAGCTCTAGTGATCATATTATTTCTTTCACATGTCTCTCTCTCTCTCATTCTTTGGGATTCAACTATTATTCACTGATTTTCCTTTGAGAAAACTTTCTGATATCTCAAACCTAAGGTTTCTACTACTATGATCTAACATAGCATCCTATTTTTATCCACAATGTGGCATTAACAACCAGTCTTACCTCTCTGTATTTGTGTTTCTTTCACTGTTACATTTTTTCTCGTTTACTACTGCATACTTGGTGGTACATAAAGTCTGACATCAATCTATGGTGATTGAATGAATAAATGAATGAATGAACAAATAGAGCTATTTTGTGGTTGCCAGAGCAGATAGATCTAAGAGGTAACAGAATAGATTTTGTGTTTTAACATTCTGCTTCACATCAGAATGTTTGTTATTGATACTGCTCTAAAGTTTTGAACTGATCTTTGGTATTCTGTTATTTTGTTAGACAAAATTTATACCTATACTTTTCAGTACTTTTTTCCCTAAAGACCCATTTTATTTTTCTGCTCATGTTCTCCTTTTGTACCTAAAGGCTTTATTTTTTGAGAAGCATTTCCCCTACTTTGAGGGGAGTTTCCACCTATTAGTGCCGTTTGATTTGCCACTTTGTCAAATACAGGCAGCATGCCAAACCACCAGGCCTTCTGTTAAGAACAGGATCTTGTTGACAATAAAAATAAATCCACACCACAAAGATAATTTTCTATTTAGTGTATTTCATGGAATAACATTTTTAAAACCTTAAAAAAACAGAATTGCTATAGCGTCCCCCAATGTTCTTACTTTCCAAGGTCCTTATATAGTCTGCAGTGCTATAAGGAAACAATTAAAATACCCAGGCTTCTTCAAGTTCACATTATAGCTGAAAAATATAGAGTGCTCAATTTATGTCATGTGCAGTTTTTCCCAAGGGAAGATAATGTTTCAGCTGACCTTAACTGTGACCCATTATTGCACTCTTGCTCTGCAGAGTCTCCACAAGTCTCAGTGTTCCGCTGGACTTGACACAATGATTTCCCCCCCTTTACATTTCATGGATCTTATAAATGTACTGACACTAAATGACGGCACTTTGATTGTTTTGCTGGCACCCCCTCTACGAAATTTTACCATTGCTGAATGAATGTGCAACATTACATGAATACTGTCAAAGACTCATTGTAAAATTGGATTTTTGACAGCAACATAGAAGGAGCAAAGTAGAAAACCTTACAAAGGGTATACATTTTGAAGAAGACATTTATAAACTGAAATGAGTTGTCAAATACTGATTATTTTATATAACACCCTATCCCAGCAGAGTTTGTCTGCTTCCCATGAAATTGTGATGGAGAAGATGGGCGATGGGGCAGAAATACTGAACTGTTTCTCAACATCTTGGGGATGAAATAAATAGGAAGTGTTTCTCCAGAATTAGAGCTGTTATAAGGACATGGGTCACACTTAACTATTTTTATTCAGTTTGGAGGTGGTAGAATTATTTGTTTCAACTTTCAGTAATATTTCTGAAGCTATGTTGGAGGTCACTTTTGAAACACAATGTGAGATACTTTGTGACTCAGATTCTGAAGATAGAGTTAACAAGTTTTTTTGAAAATTTTTATTTTTCCATTATCATTTATACCCCTTACACCTCCCCCAATCATCACACTGTTGTCAGTGTCCATGGGTTCTTTTCCTTTTTGCTCAATCCCTTCACCCCCTGACCTCTGCCCAGAGGTTTCAGCCTGCTCTCTATCAGTCTGTCTCTGTTTTGCATGTTAGTTCAGTTTGTTCATTAGATTCCACATATAAGTGAAATCAAGAGTTAACAATTCTAAAAAGTGGATGGGATACATTCAGTGTAAGTAAATATATCCATGGTTTTCTAGAGAATCCAAATCAAAACTGATCTCAGAAGTGATCAGTGGAAGATATGTTAACTTCCACAACACAGTTAATCTAAAAACATGGGAAATGAAGAAAATATCATTTAATGGCATCAACAGTAGTGTTACAGATTTTAATCCGGTGCTATCTAAATTACAGTCAGTATCCAGATATAAATAGGTTATTCATGTAACATTTATTAGAAAAACCCATATTTGTAAAGAAGAATGACATTTCAAATGATTACTTCCTACTTGATTGCTCAGAGAAACTTGTAAAATGCAAGTGTAACTGAGAAGTGACACTAATGAAGTGCCTGAATATTAGATTCTGAAAGCAGGGGGTCTTTTACCAAGGAAGGACTAGAAAGGATGCATTTCCTCTATTTTGCCAGCTTCAATTTTTTTTAAATGGACAAAATTTCCCCTTAATCTTTTGTAGCTCTATTCTGCCTCACTCCCTACCTCTGAGAGTCTCTCTCCTCTCTGTTCCAGATGTCCAGCACCTTCTTGCTATTCTGAGACACACTGAACATCCCCTCAAAAACTTGCATTAAAACTCTCATTTTTTTCAGTAAGGATAGACATTAAAGAAGAAAGCATTCTGATTAAACTAATTCTCAAAGTGTGAATGATTGGAAGCAAATACACACTTAAAGTAGACAGAGAAGACTTACTCAAACTCCACAATTTGTCTGGAACTGAGTTAGAAGTTAGCTTATTATCTCACCTATATCTTTATAAAAGGTTATTACAGAAAAGAACACTAGTGTTCAAGTGGTTTAAGGAACTTGCTCAAAGAGCATAGCCAGTAAGTTATAGAGCCATGATTCAAGACATCAAAAGTGTTCAAAATAATTTGGGGAGAGATACTTGTTGGTGTTAATTAATTAACACAGTTTCAGGTTCAGGTGAAGGGAAGTGTTATTTAAAAATAAAGGGAAAATTAAAAGGAGCAGTGTGTTAAGGCAGGTGTGTATTCTCCAAGACCAACTTAGGTATTATTCTCCTAAACCAACTTCCCCAAACTAATTTAGTATATTTTCTTTCCCATTCTATTTTCTTCATTTCTCATGTTTATTATGCACTAATCTGAAAATTTCAAATTGTTTACAACTCTGACTTTATTCTTTGAGATTCCATTCCAATCATCAAGATTTTTGAGCAGGAAAGAAGTCACATTGTGATATTGTCATGTCTCATTATTTGTTGTTGGAGTTTTGGTTTTCATTGATGGGCATTTGGAAGGTGTTGTAGCCAGTGGAGAAAGAAAGATGTTGCTACCTGGGGCTGTGGAATCCAGCAGCAATTAATGTGGGGAGTGTGTGGTAGGACTGGAAGGAAGAGGGGCAGAAGATAAGGGGAAAACTGGTAAAGCTAGAGTCAGATTCCACAGTTGTTTGGGAAAGTTGGCTGTTTTAATATTACTTTTCATCTGAAATCAAGTTCTCCTTTCCACCACAGTGATTATATAAACTACAACATTGTTTGATTTCATAGGTTCTTGCTGTGGCTTGTAGAAAAACTATCTGTTGTCCATCAAGAGAATCTGAAAAAATCTAGAAGAATCTGGAAAATCACTACTGCTAAAAAATACTTTCCTCAAAATAAATTGACCTTAAAAATGAGGAGTCTCTGTATTGATATTGATTGTTATTTTCTGTTCTGTAATACCTCAGCAATTCTATTAAATATAATGCTGAAAATATTCACCAAATCATAAATGATAAAAAGGAACACCATCACGAACAAAATAACCTCCTATCTAAGGAAGTTATATTTCTTGGTGGCATTTCAATTAAAACAAAACCTACCCAAGGTAGCATGATAATGTTTACTGGCCTCACTTTGCTCTAAAGGCATAGATAAAACACAAATTTTCACTAAAACAAAAGTGTATTGCAATTCTCTTTAGATAAAATGAATATATTCATCAACATTGAAACACTTATATAGCCTAGACTCATTCTCATAGAACTTAGTTTTGAAAGTTTATAATTCACCTGGCTCTTGCTCAACTGCCAGGCACTTTGTCTGCAATGTGTCCTCCTTTGAAGTTCTTATTAAAATAATTAAGTAAAATAGATTTTAAAGTCCGATGTTGACACAATTTACTACTGCTTGTTTACTTTACTTTTCTACTTGCAAGAAGCTTTTGAAAGCAATCTTCCATGTTATCCTCCCCTACTTCTCAAAATAGAAGCTAATACTAAAGGTCAAGTTCCCTTTCCTCCCTAGAGAACCAGAGAATATATGAGCTCTCTTACAGGAATTCAGAAACACCCTCTTGCCTGAGGACATATCATCTGATACTGGGAATGGGGCTCTCAACATTTAATGAATATCTCTAACACTAACATTGCGTGAACTGAGTCATAAATGAAGCCTATAGCCTTTTATACACCTCACAACCCCTCTAGCAAGGAAAGAAGCTGCTCTTCTATGATGAAGATTATAAATATCTTCAGCATCTTCTAACATAAGGAAAGACTAGTGCATTGGTTATGAACCTGACCTTAGAAGTCATACACGTCTGCATGCAAATGCTAGCTCTGCTACCTTTGAGGTGTAACTCATACTAGTCACTTCTTTTAGGCTCTCTCTTCGTTTGTAAAGTAGGATTAATAACACTTGTCTTCTTACCCTGAGGATTGAATAATATCAAGAATAAAAATCTAAGCTAAATGCTTGCACATACTAAGCACTAAATAAATGATTGTTTTTTTCCTAGGAAGAAGAGCCTGAGTTGAAGATTCTCGGTCAAGAAGTTTATTGGTTGAGTGTTTTCAGTGAGAGTGGGAAGAGCAGGAGGGGCAGAGGGGACAGAGTGTGGTCTCATCTGGGGGCTGGTTTCAGTCTGATTTCCTGAGAAATCTCCACAACTCAAATTGCCTTATTCAGTTTTACTTGAAGGGGAGATAGGGATCCCAGGAAGCAGGAGAGGGAAGGCCTCTCCAACCCGGGAGCTCCCATTTGCAGAGGAGAATGCTCTCGAGAGTGGTGCAACTTAGAGGTGTTATCAGAGAGAACTAGCAGCAATGGGAGAGGGGTGCACTCGTTGGTGAAAGAGATCAGGATGGGACACCCACAGCACCAGTTAGAACCTACTCCTGAAATTGCTAGATTCACTTGTGTCTCATGCCAAGTTCATCCGTCCAGGCGCAGATCCTCCGGGTTTCTGCTTGGTCACACTATCTGGAAAAGCTTAAAATAAGGGTTAGCTGGACAGATTAAAACTCCCACTGCTGCTATTGTTCCTGAGTCTGTAACTTAATTGTTCTCAGCCATGGATGATTTTACTCTCCAGGGAACATCTGAAGACATTTTTGTTTGCTGCATTTGGAGGTTGCTCTTGGCATTATATTCAACAATGCACAGAACAGCCCCCACAGCAAAGAATTATCCAGAGCAAAGTACCAATAGTGCTGAGGTTGAGAAATCCTGCTGTCATCCTTCTGCATCACTTTATTGTTTCTCCACCCATTCTAGATTCTCAACAAACACACGTGTCGGTAAAGGTGGCCTTATGGTTGGTTAACACGGACTTTCATCCCTGAGAGATCTGAGCCCCATTTGATGTGCTCATAACAGAAACCGTTATGGTTTCTGTACAAGTACACTCAGTTGAAACTGGATGTGGGACTACCGAGAGATGTTCCAAAGAGTCACGAGTACCGAATGCAATTCTCAACTTTCCATTAAGAGGCTGAATGGCCTCCTCAAGGACTGGCATGGTTCTGGGGCTCAGCATTAATTCTCTGTTGCTAGAAGGTCAGACATTCAACTGGAGCAGTGGGTAGGTTAATTTGAGTGGGAGGAAGCTCTGGCTGTAGGGCCCATATGCAGCCTATGGATTGCTGTGGGCCTCAAATGGCCTTTTTGGTTATTGATCACAATGGTTACTTCTGGCCATTTGCTGTCCCATCATCAGAAGCTCAGTCTTTTCTACCATGAACTAGTAACATTCCGGGAGCTGGTTGTTTTTGTTTTTTTTTAATGACAGCTTTTTACAATATATTGTATTTCATCTTCATGAAATGTGCAATTCAGTGTTTTTAGTCCCTTCATAAAACTGGACAGCCATCGTAATGATCTGGTTTTAGAACACTCTCATCATTGCCAAATAGAACCCTATACCAATTAGCAATAATATTCTATAACCTCCAGTCCTAGGTAACAATTAATTTTTTCTGTCTCTAGGATTTGCATATTCTAGAAATATCATATTAATAGAGTCTCATAATATATGGCATGTATGTTTGGCTTCTTTCACTAAGCATTTTTAAGGTTTATCCATACTGTAGCATGAATTGGTACTTCATTCCTTTTTATTTAGAATTAATATTTCATTATATAAACAAAATTTCATTTATCTATTCACCAGTTAATGGACATTCAGGTTGTTTCTACATTTTGGCTGCTATAAATAATGCTGCTATAAACACTTTTGCACAAAATTGTATGTGAATATGTGAAGTCTGTCCAGAAAGTATCCAGCCATGTACTATAAAATATAGAAACATTTATTGAAGAAGTTACAAGATACGAGAAACATTGTACATGGGACAATGATACCTCAGTCTCCTTCAAAGAAGTCACCTTGGACCCTCACACAGTTCTCCCAGTCACCATTAGCTTCCCTATTATATTTTCCTGGATCTCATCAACTGTCTGAAATCTCTTCTTTTTCAAAGGTGATTTTAGTTTTGGGAAAAGCCAACTGTTGCTGGGCACCAAATCTTGGCTGTAGCGGGGCTGAGTCACCTGGGTGATTTGATGTTTCTCCAAAAAACTCTGTATGAGATGTGATGCATGAGTGGGCACATTGTGATGAAGCTGCTAATCACCAGTTGCCTGTAGCAGCAGCTTTCTGAATCATCCAAATAGTTTCCATGGATAAGTGATTAAGCTTCATGCAAAATTTGATGCAGATTCATTGCTCTACTTGCTCAGTCATTTTGAATGTGATGGCAACACAGTATGTTTACTCAGTGGCATTGACCACCCCCACTGACTAGTACAGTGAAGTCATCATTGTTCAAATATGAGCATTCCAGCCCATGCTCCTTGGCTGCCAGGTTACATCGATGTTGTGCAAACCATTCTCATTACCTTAACAATGGTTGGACTTCATCTGGGCAGTCCTCATATGTCTTCAATTCTATATACCAAGAAGAGGAATTGCTGGGTCATACTGTGATACTACATTTAACATTTTGAGGAACTATCAAGTTATACTCCAAGGAAAATGCAATCTTGTTTACAATCTCAACAAGTTTGAAACTTTTAATTTCTCAGCATCACCAACACTCATTTTCTGTCTTTTTAATTTTAACCATCTTAGTAGGTGTTTCAATTTTGGTTTTGATTTATTTTCCCCTAATGATTAATAATGTTGAACATATTTTCAAGTGTTTATTGATGTCTTTATCTTCTCTGAAGAAGTATCTATTCAAATTACTTGCCCACTTAAAAAATTGATTATTTGACTTACTATTTTTGATTTGTTTAATAGAATTTCCCTCCTCATTAAGTTTTCTTGGAAGCATTTTAGAAACCAATTGACCACAAATATGAGAGTTTCTGTGTTGCCAGTTCTATTTCATTAATCTATATATTCCTATCCTTTCACTAGTAGCATACTGTTTTTATTACAGTAGCTGTGTAGTGAGTGGTAAATCAGAAAGTGTGAGTCTTACAATATTGTTATTATTTTGTAAAAATTGTTTTGGCTATTCCAGCTCCCTGGCAAATCCATAGGTGTGACATTTAGTATCAGTTTTGTCATTTTTTTAAAAAAGCACCTAGGATTTTAATTGAGATTAAATTGACACTGTAGATTAATGCAGAGAGTAACATCATATTAAGAATATTGTCATTCTCGCATTTTTCAAGGGAGTTTTATAGTTATCAGTGTATAATTCAAATTATAACAGTCTTCATTAGTTGTACATTGATATAATTTGTTGTTATACCACACATCTCTGACTCTCCCTTTTTTTTCTTTTTCTCAAACCTATCTTCAAGTTCACTAATCCTATTTTCTGCTAATTCAAAACTGATGCTCAGTACTTGTAGTCAGTTTTTCACTTCGTTTTTTAAATTTTTAATTTTGAAATTTCTATTTGGTTATTTTCATAATTATAATCTCTTATTGATACACTCCAGTTAATCCATCAATGTTTTTTTGCTTTCCTTTAAGTCTTAGTCATGATTTTATATAGTTTCTTAAAAATACTTGAAAGAGCTATTTTAAAGTCTTTGTCTAGTAAGGCTAACATCTGTGCTACCTCAGGGACAGTTTCTATTGATGGATTTTTTTTCCTGTTTATTTACGTTTAATGATTTTTTTTTGTTGAAAAATGTGCATTTAAGTATTACAACATAACAGCTCTGAAAATCAGGTCACACACCTCCCCAGGGTTTTTTGTTGCTGTTTCTTTAGTGACTTTCTTTGTATAAATTAATAAGGTATGTATTTTTATTATGTGTGCACAATGAAGTATTTTTTCAGTTAGCTTATTGGTCACCTAATAATTGAAAAAATATTTCTAGAAATATATATAATTTTATTTATTTATTATGTCTTAAGGCCTTGAACCAGAAATTCCAGTCTTTGCTGAAAGGCTTTGTGTTTGTTTTGGTGGATATGACTTTAATGCTGCAGTAAGCAGTTTAAAATTCTGCCTTGGCCTTTACTACCTGCTGGTAAAGAAACTTAGAGTGAGCCAGAGGTGAGAGAATAGGGCTTTCTTATATTCTTTCTGGGCATGTGCAGAGCCTGGAACCTGTGTATGGCCTTCTAGATCCCCATAAATGTTCTGAAGCTTTTTGAAACCTCTATAGATATCATACTCCTCAGCTCTTCCTTTTAAATCATTTAATTACCCTCTTCTTACCCCCAACTGGTATTATTGCCTCAAGAAACTGTGATGTTAAGCGATTGCTACTGATTGTTTTTGACTGGGGATCAAAATGCCTTGGGGATAGGGCTGTTCATGAGTTCAGAGTCAAATCAGATAAAGACAAGATCTGAGAACATAGATGATCTGGGAGCTGCAAGACAGATCAAATATTGACAATTCTATGGGAACAGAGTTTTTTAGAGAAGCTTCAAATTTGTTTTACCTTCTCTAATGACTGCTAGGCTACAGATTTTAAAAAATATTTTGATTTTGAAGCTGTTGTTTTTAAGGTTACTATAGAGTCATGGAAATGGGAATGGGGATTTAGACAGGTTAAAATACCACAAAGTTCACTGTTGTTACCAAGATTCAGTTTTTTTCTTAAATAAATACTTTTTGAATTTTTTAAGCCTATGGTCAATTTCCAGGGCTATGAAAAAGCTGATTTTAAAAACTTGTGCTAGTGTTCTTATTGCTTTTATGGATGAGTAGATTTTCAGAAATCCATATTGCATTATTCTGGAAGTTATTTCCCCCATGAACAACTTTTTAAATGGTGCATTTAATAGTGCATTTTTTTCTGATGTAATGCCATATGGCCTACGCTATAATTCTGCTATTAGAATTTTTCTGAAGCTCTATATGGCTTCTTTATCTATCATAGACACATCAAATAGCTTGAGTTCTATGGGATTATATAACCCATGAGAAGGGTTGAGCATACTACAGGCTGACACCATTGCTAACCTTTCTTCCTTTGGCTGTATTCATATGTAACAACCTTAATATCACTTGATAAATGGGTTCAAACAGTATTCACAAGTATGGAGTATGTTTCCTCCAAAACTCAAAGAAACCTCCAAATTTTGTATTTCTTTCCTCATGGTAAGAAGTGAGAGATGCAATAACTTGTATATCACTTTGAAGGATATGTCCTAGAGTCCCCTAGTCTACTAGATCCCCAACAGCCTTATCGATGTATTAATCTCCTCAATCTTTATAAGGTTTATTTCACAACTTCTGAAGCACATACTTCCCTTGAGTGTATCCAGAATACTTGCCATCTCTTTTTCATTGAACTTGTTATGCATGATGTCATCAATACAGCCGACCAAAGTAATATTTTTTGGAAAGTGTCAGATAATTTAACCCTTTTAAATTATATTGTTACAAATCACAGTGGAGATAAAGGTCCCTGAGGCATGACCATGATTGTGTGCAGTTGGTTATTCTATGTGAATGCAAAATAATTTTGACCCTCCTTCTCTTGGAAGAGACAATTTGCTATGGCCCCTGGGCAATCCTACACACTCTTGATGGGTGTGCCAAGAATGCAAAGGCCTGAGTGCTCTTTGGCCTGGCCATTTCTCAGGGTAATGGTTGAGAAATGAGGTAATAAGACTTGCTTCCACCTATTACAATAATGGGAAATCTTCCAAGTTATTTATTTTCCTCCTGTAACAAAACCAATTGCAAGTGCACGGAACCTTGATGGCCTCTTTTATTTGATACTAGGGAACTGAAGAAAACCAGCTTGCAGCTCTGACTACTGCTTTTGTAATACAGACCTTTGTCTTGGAGCCATGAATCTTGTATCTTCTTCCAACATTGCAAGTGCTGAAACACAGCCTAACTTGTTACTTGTAAATAAGGCAAAATCCTGGATTCTGTAGTTTTTGAGTTTTGGCAATGAGAATGGGTTGCTGATAGATGCATGAATTTCTGGAATAGAAAGGATGAGTGCCAATGTGGGTTAGGTTAGGACATAAGAAAAAACACCACAAAATCTCATAGTTAATGCTCTTCCCCAGTGCTTGGGAGGGAGTAAAGGTCTCCCATGGTTTTACTTATTAATGAATATTTAGAGGCTGAATGAAGGGAGGTAAGATTGAAACTAGCCACATGCATGGTACCTGGGTTCATTTTCTTCCAAATGAAGGGAGGAAGAAATACTACAATGACAATGGGGAAGAAAGACCCAGGACCTTAATGAAAAGACAATGTGGTGCTAAGTTAAGGGGTCCCAACACTGGGACAAATGATGTCAACCAGTATGGGTCATTAACAAACTGTGACAAATTAAGACGTTAGTTTCCTTTCTCAGGAGACTTTTAAGACTATGTGGGTGGGTTTATAACCATCTATTCCTCCAATGTTCAATCAAAAACTAATGTCTCCTTGGCCCTACTATTACCAAAAAGAAGGACCAACCTGTTCTGTGATTTTTTTGAAGAGTGAAGACAGTATATCCTTTACTAAACACTCTTTCCAGTAAAATGAAAACAATGTGTTCAGGGGATTAGCTAACTGGCCCTAGTATCATTTTAGTGTCTCATGACAAATGACAGCTGCTCCTTTGAAGGGAGATGGAGCTCCTATTTTGCTGCCTGTTGCAGAGTTGTTGATTCAGGAGGGTCCTTAGCTCACAGAGTATTCCCTAAATGTCTGGACCTGGTTCACTGATGAGTCAGTGAACCTGACACTTGATGGTGTCCCCTGGGGCTGCTGCAGCTGTTAGCCTCAGTCTGGGCTGTACAGAACCAGAAGCAGGAGTGGTGATTCTACTCAGTGGGAAGAACTCAAGGCTGTTCTCACAGTTATGGCCAATATTCCTCTTTATAGCTTTACTGACTCTTGTGCTGTTGCCAATGGCCAAGCCATTTGTTCAGTCACTTGAAAAACCACAGATGGGTAGACTAAAGACACCACAAACTGAAAACAAATCATGACTTTATATTTGGCAGTCTCTGTCAAATAGATGCCCATTGTAAGTATCCATTCTGCATCACCAAGTTGCTGATCATGCCTGCATTGCTCAAATTGCTGCCTTGCCACATGAATTGGTCATCACACTGGACATGGTCATGCATTACCATCAGGCTCTGGGGGTTTGTGTTTTATAAAGAAGCTACCATGCTATGTTTGTGGCTTCTCTGATAACTCATTTGTCTCATGATGAAGAGCTTGTTGACTTTCCTGGCTCCTGGCATATTGTAGATGTTGGAGTTTTGATTTTCCTCACCCCCTGAGGGTGACCAATGATGCTACAATGCTTCAAACAGGATTTTATGGTTATAATACTGTGGTCCAATTATACCATTTGGACCATTAAAACTAATCTGTTTCATGATTTTTGCTTTTGAGCCTTCTATGATATGACAATGATATTCCCTTTGTCATGAAGGCCACCCACCAATAGACCAATGGTCAACATATTTGATGGACATCCCGTGCTCCCTACTATTTATAGATTTTGAATATGGTTGAATATTGGAAGGATTTCTGACTCTACTACTCTTACCCTACCCAGTCTACCACCTCAATAAGGGTGTGAATGAATTCATACCCTTATAAAGATAGGTTAATTCTGACTGATTCTTGGGTAATAATCAGGAAAAAATTCTAGGTGTGAATGGAGGATAATTGGATAAAAGTAAAGTTATAGGTACTGGGATTGGATACACTAATTTTGTGGTGGTTGAAGGACAACAAAACCCACTGGCACTGGAGGAAAGAATAATTTAGACCCTGGAATGTATGGAGGGCAGAGATGATTAATTTTCTTTGTCCTCCAGATGCAGCCCTGCTGCTCAAGTCAGGTAGCAGCTGCACCCAACCATCCAACCTGAGGCTAACTTTTTTGTATACATTCATGTGCTCTAAACACAAAACACTCAGGTGAACATAGCAGGGCTTGATCTGTTCTGTTGTGCCTGATGCCATCAACAGTAGATCCCCACCAAAAAGATACACAAACACAACTTTGTTTCTATCCAATTGATCATATGATCCTCTTGATGCCTGAGATAGCTTGGTTATGTCACATGTGGCTACCAAGTTTGCACATATTCAGTGATGCTGCACCTATATCTTAACAAAACCAGTGTAATGGTGATCAGAATCAAGTTTAACAACAACTTCTGAACCAGAGTGACTGAATAATGACTCTTTATGTTGTACATTTTGTGTGGGGAGAATGGGCCATGGACTGACTCTCCATTGGTGTTGGGGGTGCCTTGGGACTCATGTTTTGTTCTCTGTAGTTATTGGGAATTTCCAGCAGCCCTTCTGTCACATCTTGTTGATTAAGACAGTTGTACAGGTGCATCCAGATTCAAGGATCAATGTCATTATATGAAGTGAAAGATGAAACCTATATTGATGTATATTTTGGGAATATACAATCTATTATACTTTATAATTATGGAATTTTATTTTCACATCTACTGAAAGAGTCTTCAATGATTCCTCCATATCCCACTATTGATGCATGAAACATTTAAACCTGTAGAGAATTTTTATTAGTTTGAACCAAACTGATGACAATTGCCAGGAAGCAAAATCTATGGATTGAGAAAATGTTCTGAAAAATGGAAGTTTTGCAGCTTATTGTATACATTATAATCAAAGGAAGAGCTGTAAGGGGGATTACAGGAAATCCACTGATGGTTCTTTAGGAAGGTGAAGGGAAAGCAAAGTGGGGAAATCTCTGAGATTGGATAAAGAGTAAAAAAGAGAGTCTACTTTGCTGAGTACAGGATAGTTAACAATTAACATTTATATTACAGAGAGGTGGTATGTGGGGAATAAGGTAAGAGAGAGGTTCTATGTTAACAGAGAGGTCTTGTGCAGTGGATGTACCCTGAAGGGTCTGGAAAAGGGGGATTACTCACACATTTCAAGGAAATGCAAATAAAAAGAAAGAAGGACAACAGACAGGCTTACTAGTAAGGTAAAGATAGACCTTTGTCAAAGAAGCTACATGTGTAGGATGTGACTGCCTGCCATGACAATCTCTGCTTTGAATTAGAGATTTTTATGTTCTATCGGCCTATGTGGTTACCCTTGGTCTCTGAGTTTGTAAGGCTCACCATGTAGGCCTCCCCTGATCTTGTCAGGTTGGTATGTGGCCCCCTTTTTCTTCACATTACTGTAATGAATACACTTGTTTCAAATATGACTGTATTTAGATATTATTATGCTATTTATTCACATCTCTTATATTCCTTCTTTATTGAAATCAGCCTTGATATCTGAATGAAATATTTACATTATTAAGTCCTACCTCTTGGAGTGTACACTTTATATGAAAAAGATCTTATGTTGCTCCTAGGTGAATACGCAGAATCTAGAACATTATCAGATGTATACTAAGTACACAGTAAATGTTTATTGAATGAATAGCCCAAAGGTCATATGTCAGCTTTCAGTAAGCAGTCAACAGGTAAAGTGCATAGTCTAAGAAGCAAAATTGAAGGTAGGTAACAAGAGCCATTGATGGGTCAAGTAAGAAATTACCAAAGTTCAGGTAGCATGAACATTGCCATTAGGTCTTGAATCATTAAACTGCAGAAAAGATTATGTCTCACCTGGGACTGTTTTATTAGCCTCTCTATGTGTTCTGCAGTTTTAGTTCTCTGGTCTTGGTAATGTAAAGCACCATTTGACATTGAGCAATGATACAATGGCCAATGGGATTCCCATCTTTCACTAACACCTTAAATAAATGTGAAACATTTTGTGTCTATAATCATATGTAATTATCCTACACCCCCTACAGATAAATGTTAATAGTCTCATTTTTGATGATTTACTTATTCAGGCTCACTAGATTGTAACTGGCACAGACTTGATTCAAGCTCTTTATTGTTATTTTCTCCTTTAGCTCCATTGATTTGACCAATAATATTCCACCCACTCTGATCTACTGCAATTGTGAGGCAAAGACAAAACGCATCTTAGCCCTGTGCTTACCCATTGGTGGAATAAATAACTGTACAGACACAGAAATTTTTGTTGCACTAGAATAGTTATCTTAACAAAGAAAATATTTCCCATTGGATCGTTGATTGTAATAATAGTTGTATTGTCATAGTTTAAATAGCTAACATTTATCTAAATTTTACTACATGCTAAGCTGTTTTCTAATTTTTTTAGTGTACAATTTGTTAACATGAAAGAATATTTCATATCTTTCACTCAGTAATTAGAGATAAGGTTTAAAGCCCAAGTATTTCTGCAAATGTAATCCATTGATTCATGTCATGCTAAATCTTTCTTGTTTATCTGTTTCACAGAAATTCTTGTGCTTCCAGGTCAAATTTCTAATCTTCTTCACCAACTTTGGTGTACTGTGAGGGTTTCATTTTCTGAACGGACAGTTTTTTTTTCAGAGCAGTGTAAGAAAATGTTTTCTTTTTTTTTTATTGTTGTTCAAGTACAGTTGTCTCCATTTTCCCCCACCACTTCCGCTACCCCAGCCATCCCCATCTCCCACCCTCGATCCTACCCCTCTTTGGCTTTGTCCATGCATCCTTCATATACGTTCCCCCTTTTCACCCTATTATTCTCACCCACCCCTTCTTGAACTGACAGATTTTATAGTCTGTTTCACTTATTTGCTATTTACTATATTATTGACTTGTAAATGGATATTCATTACACTCAAATTTCTATTAAAAAACAACATATTTTTAATCTTTTGTACCAAGTGTGAATAACAAAAATGTTTGTGTATTTATTTTTTATGCATTATTTATTTTTATGTATGAAAATATGTTTTTGTCCTCTTGTTTCCCAATAGGAGGTAATTTGCAGAAAATATAAACAATGAAATAAAAATAAGATAAATAAGAATAGAAAAATATGAATCCTAGTAGAAAGTAGTGAATAGTTCAGGAAGTATAGTGCAAAGGAAATAAGTCCCTTTGGCTCCACTTACTCTGATGGTGAAAGAAAGGGAATCATAAGCATTCACCTGATTCACATTGAAGAAAACACATTAACTTTTTAGAGAAAGCAAATAATTTCTAGCACTAATCTTTAAATTTTTATCACAGAAGTGTCTTATGAGGACTCTGAGTAAATTAATAACTAATATCCTCAAAAACAGACCTCAGCACACCCAGTATGGCTTTTAAAATGGCATTTCTGTCTTCTCCTCAGAGACATGAAGGATTTGGTAAAACCAACCAATATAACGTTTATTTTTTTTAAAAAAAGTGATTGAGATTATTTCAATTTTCAGTTTTAAAATTTCATTTACTCTCATCCCTCTCAAAATAACTTATCATTGGGAAAAAATCTTGATAAATCAACCCACTTGACAAAACAAAACAAATTTAAAAAACCTGAACTCAGTTTTTCTTAAACAAGGCAATGAATGTTTTAAAAAATAGTAAACTTGTTTATTGAAAAAGAGAATATATTGAAAAGTGCACACATCCTAGGTGTTCACTAGAAGAACTGCCACAAACTGAACAGTTCAGGTAACCATGACCCCACCATGCAGTAGAACATTTCATGGCCTTTCAAGTCACCATTGCTCCCTACCCCCAAATAACCACTGTTCTATTTTAAATAGCATAGCTTACTTTTACTTATTTTTGAATTGTTTATAAAAGGAACCACACAGTTCATATTCATTTGTATCTGGCTGCTTTAGCTCAATATTATATTTGCAGTCCCCACAGCCAAACTTGGGTTGTGGTGTGTAGTAGTGATTCACTGATTTTCATTTCTGAATGGTATTCCATGTACAAATATACCACACTTTATTTTATACAATTCACATGCTAGTGAACACATGGGGTTTCTAGTTTGGGGCTATTGTAACTAACACAGCTTTGAATATTTTTATACAAGTTAGTTAGCCCATGTTGAAGAGAGATTGCTGGACCATCAGAGATGTGTGTGTCCAGTTTTGATAGATATCACTAGTTTTCTAAAGTGTCTGGACTAATTTACATGTCTATTAGTGGTACATGAAAATTCTAGTTGTTCAGTATTCATACTTGTTTCTGTCAGTCATTTAATTTGAATCATTCTGGTGGTACTCAGTGGTATCTCATTGTGGCTTTAATTTGCATTTCCCATGTATATAGTGAAGTTGACAGCTTTTTCTTAAATAGTGTTAAAAGTTACTAACAGTTATAGATGTAAACCCTACTTTTTTATCTTAATTTTTTATGTAAAAAAGTTTTTAATTTTAATAAAATCTAATACATCAATCTTTCCCTTTAAGTTATTGTTTCTTTTTTCTCTTTCTACACTAGGTTATGAAAAAAATGTATTTTGTTTTCTTGTAGAAGAATTAAAATTTACTTTTCACATTTAATCTACATAAAAACTTTTCATCACAACTGCATGAAGAATGAAGTAGTAACCAAATTAATAATGGTAAAAATATAAATAGTAGTAGTAATATCTGTCATTTCTGGTGTGCTAAATATTCTGGAATTTTAATCCTCATGATAATTCTGCAATGTAAGTGTTATTGTCTACAATTTAAAGTTAAGAAAATTGAAGCACAGGGTGGTTAAGTATCTGTTGTCCTTCTGATAATAAAAGATGAAGAGAGGCTTCAAATCCATCTCTGTTTCATTCTATAGACCACATACTTATTATGTCACCAGATTTTCTTCTAAGGATTTCTGTTGGTAGATTGTGTGCGAGAGCCTTAAAATCTGTGTACTCTAAAAGCAAAAACTCTAATTCCAGGAGAAAGAAATCAAGTGCATAAAATAAAAATAAAAAGCAACATGTAGTGGAAATTCTAAAGCAGCACATCAATGAAATCTGAAAATACATAAAGATGAAAATAATGCACTGTGAACTCAGAAGAAAAGAAGGTGGATCAAAGGAACTGGCAACAATAGAGCCTTACAAATGAAATCATTAATGTACTGTTCCAATCTACAAAGCATTGTTGAAAAGCAAGCAAGAAAGAGAAAAAAGCAGGGAAAATTGATGAAAGTCAAGGACATAAAATTCTGAGTGTTATCCATTTTATAGGTTATGTTTCTAAGTTCACACTCAAGAGGCTTTTTATTTCCTTGTTATTTCTTTGTTTTCATGTAGGTAGGCTCTCATCCAGATAGCGGAGATGGTGTTTTTTTTTTTTTATATCAGCTATTGTCAACACAACACAATAAAAAACTTCCCACTGATTAAATCAGAATATTTGCTTTCTATTAAGTTATTTTTCATAACAGGCCTTCATCTAAATGAGTAAACAACAGTAAAATAAATAGCTTTAAATTAATGTAAACATATCTCATTCAATATCTACCTCAATAATTTTCTTTAATATGTTTCTCACAAAGCAAGGAAATTATTTCCCTTGAAGTGGTAAAGAGAAACTCATGATGATTTTTTTGAATCAGAATGTGCTCTATTATGTGACTATTCTTCCACCTACTAATTTTATAGGTTTAATATACCCTCAAATCTGGGTAGTATTCCGTTGTAATTGTTGTAACAGTATATTGTCATTAAAAATTTTAACAACTACAGAAATGTCCATAGCTGTCAAAGTCAGAGACTGTATTCCTCCTCACAAACATTTAAAACAATGCTTAAAAATAGTTCATTGAAGTTTTGTGGCAGAGAGTTAAATTTTCTCACCTTAGCTTTTGTGCCACTTATCTGCTTTGATGATGACGTTCTTATAAAGGTGATGCTGAAATAGTTAAGAGAGTTAAAAAGATGACAAATTAGTAATAAAATATTATAAAAATGTAATAATCATATTATAAATGAAAATGTCATCACTACTTAAGGATTTAAGCACTTAATCATACCCTACTACATGAGTTTAACTGAAGGAAATACCATGAGAATTAAATATAGTATGGGAGAAATGTACTTTGTAGTGAGATAATTTTGTATGGAGGTATTTGATATGAGAGATTAGCACTTTCAGGTTGCTTCTTCTCAGACTCCAACACGGAGCACTCACCTGGAAATGATCTAAAGAGGCTTTCTGTGAGTAAATAACTTTCTCTTACCAGAGAGGAGGGGGAGAGGGATAATGGATGGGATAATAGGGGAAGGGCCATCAAGGAACATGTATAAAGGACACATGGACAAACCCAAAAGGGGTAAGTTCGAGGTTGGGAGGTGGGGATGGCTGGGGTGGGGGACCATAAGGGGATAAAAATGGAGACAATTGTACTTGAACAACAATAAAGAAAGGAAAAAAATAAAAAGCAACAGTTATCAGAAGAAGGGAGTGGGGATTAGTAAAGGGTAAAGGCGGGGCAAATATATGGTGACAGAAGATAATTTGACTTTGGGTGGTGGGCACACAATGCAATATACAAATCATAGAAATGTACACCTGGAAACTATATGACCCTATGAAGTAATGTCACTGCAATAAATTTAATAAAATGACGAAATACATAAGTAAAAGCAAAAAATAAAAATAAAGAGGCATTCCATGTTATGCACAACTATTCCCCTGACCAAAGAGATGAACAGATGGGGGTGGGCCCCTGTGGGAAAATGGAGGCTGAAGTCGCATTAATTTTCTCAGAGACCAACAGGAGGGACAGGAAGGACTCAAACTCAAAATGGATGAAAGACTTGAATATAAATCATGACACCCTAAAAGTCCTTGACAAAAACATAAACAGGATAATTTCAGATATCCCACATAGCAATATTTTGCCCATATATCTCCTAGGGCAAGAGAAATAAAGGAAAAAATAAACAAAATGAAATGCATCAAACTTTAAAGTTTCTGCATGGCTAAAGAAATCATCATCAAAATGAAAAGGGAACCAACTGTATGGGAGAACATATTTGCAGATGATACATTGGACAAGGGTTTAATCTCCAAAATATATAAAGAACTCATATGAACCAACACCAGAAAGACAAATAATCCAATAAAAAATAAGCAAAGGATCTGAATAGACACTTCTCCAAGGAGGACATACAGATGGCCCATAGATATATGAAAAGATGTTCTATATCACTAGCCATCACAGAGATGCAAATTAAAACCACAATGAGATATCACTTCACACCTGTCAGAATGGCCATCATTAATAAAACAACAAGCAACAAGTGCTGGTGAGGATGTGGAGAAAAGAGAATGTTTTTGCACTGTTGATGTGAATGCAGACTGGGGCAGCCACTGTGGAAAATGGTATGGAATTTCCTCAAGCAACTAAAAATGGAACTGCCTTTTGATCTTTCAATTCTACTGCTGGGATTATACCCTAAGAATCCTGAAACACCAATCCAAAAGAATTTATGCACCCCTGTGTTCATAGTGGCATTATTTACAATAGCTAAGCACTAGAAACAGCTTAAGTGCCCGTCAGTAAATGAGTGGATCAAAAAACTTTGGTATAGTTACATAATGGAATACTGTGCAGCAGAAAAGAAAGAAGGAACTCCTACCTTTTGTGACAGCATGGATGGTACTGGAGAATATTGTGCTATGTGAAATAAGCCAGTTGGTGAAAGACAAATAGTGTAGATCTCACCTATAAGAGGAATCCAATGAACAAAATAAACTAACGAACAAAATAGAACCAGAGGCATGGAAACATGGAACAGCCTGGAAGCCACCAGAGGAGATGGGGGAGAGGGATATTGGTGGAAAGAAGGGGAAGGGACTGGACAAAGAACATGTGTGAATGACCCACGGACATGGAGAATGGTGTGGGGTTGGACTGTGGGAGTGGTAGGGGTGAGATGAGCAGAGAGGGCAAAGGGGAAAATTGGGACAACTGTAACAGAATGATAATTGATTTAAAATGATTAAATGATTTAATTAAAAAAGGAAACTAGGAAGGATCAAGAAAGTAAATAAAAATTCAAAATAGAAATCTATAGTAAGAGAGGAAAATGGTGCTTTAAAAAATGAATGAAAAATAACAATGCAGAGAGGAGAAAGAAAGAAACAACTTCAGAAAGTCCCCATAGTCTGGGTTGGCCTGTGTAAAGAGTAGGTACTTCGTTTACCATCCTGAAGTGGTCATCTGTTATTTCCAACACAAGTATTGGAAATGGCATGTATAGAATATGGATAGTTTCTCTAACAAAACTGTATGCTTAATGCTGACAGTAAATAGTTCTTCACTCAATTACCAAATATCTTTGAGTGTTATTTATGTGACAGGCATATTCAAAATCTGGATGCATATATTTGAATATACATAATTCCTGACCTCAAGGGATTCACAGCTAGTAAAAAGTATGTCCAAGTCAGCCATCACCACAAAACAATTCTGCTTAGCACTGTATGGAAGGGTGGTACTCTTTGATTCATGAAGAAAGATACCAAATTTCACGTGGGAGAGAGGCAGGCTTCATGGAGGAGGAAATGGCTGAGATAATTTTAAATTTAAGTAGGGCTTTACCAATGGGCAAGCATGAAAGAATAATTCCAAATAGAGGTAATATTTGGAGCAAAAGCATCTAAATATTAGATTCTGAATAGCCTTCTACATACGAGCTCATCCTTGGGCTTATGGGTATTCTTTAAAGGATGTTCACATATTCACATATTCTTGGATTTGCACTTTAGAGTTTCTAGTATCTTGCTGGGGTTATTCTGGGAGTACACTACCAGGAGAAGAAATAGAAATAAAAATAACAGCTGGAATGTATTGTGTGCTATGGGCAAGGCACTCTCTGAAAGACTTACTGTGTAATATTTAATTCTCACAACAACCATGTGAGGTCACTTTTATTATTGGTTCAGTTTTATAGATGGGAAAATAGAGGAGTGGATTATAAGGACCAAAACTGCTGCTGCTAACTCATGATGAATATATTAGACAGCAAGTAATAAGGACTTACGTGCCAGATCCTTTGCTAATCTCTGCATCTATGCTATCATTTCTAAGTCTCACCATGATAGATGAAACCAGCCCAGAGAGATTAAGTGACTTGCCCATAATAGTTAAGTTACAGAGCTGGAACTTGAACCCAGAGCTCTCTGCTTCTCACCCAGAGGCATGGGAAGTTGAGAGTCTTGTCCAAGGGCCTCATTGGTCTCTTAACGTTAGTGGCTGCGATGCAGCAGCCTGCAACAAGGGGTGAGAATTTAGAGTGTGTGCTGTGGAGATGAGCAAAGGAGTTGGTCAGCGTCACAGACTGTACTCGGGTTCACTGAATGGCATGGAAATATACAAGTGCCATACATTAGCAGTTTACTTAAGCCCTAGTGTTATATTTAACTTAGTTTAAGAGTTTATTAACTCGGGGATGATGCACTGGCCAGAACAGACTGGCGTCCTTGGCAGAGCTCTCTCTCCTTGCCTCCCTCAGTTCCATGGAGACACACTGGTTGTCACGGCTAGTCTGAGGAGCCAGAGCCGGTCTGCACAGGCCAAAAGCTTTGAATATTCCCCACTACCAAATGCTGTCGCATATGCCTTCCTGGTATGCCAGGCTCAGCAGCTACGATAACAAGACACTCCAGATAACAGGATGTGCACAGAAACTGACAGTACCCATTTCTGACTTTATTTTCATTTTACTCACAGGTCTGGATGACTGCCCTAGGGGGGTCGGCTGTGGTCCAGGTTTCCCCACATGAACTCCTACTACAAGGACATGCAGAAATAGTGGTTAATGATGACGATATCAAGGATTATAGCGACAGACTGAAGAACTGATATTCTACCAAAAGTCCACCACAAGGAAACAGAATTAAATAATTGTGAATAAATGACAGCTTTTCTTAAGGAAGAGAAAGAATGTGAATGTTAAAAAGACCATAAAAGTTTGTCTCAAAAAGAACTTTAACTCAAGTGACAGAAGATGGAAAGATACTAATGGGGTGGGGTTGAGGTGCAGGAAGGTCCTGCAAAGTACCAATATAGGCAGCATCAGCACAATCATCCTTATCACAATTTGGGTGAAGTACCTTCTCAATAAGCCCGCCTGTATCTCTTGCTAAGCAGTTATGCGGTAAAGAAAATTTTCAGTTAGTCCCTTGAGAATATAGCTGGAGCTGCTCCTTGCTTCTCTCCAGGCAGAATATTCTGACATTGTTATTTATTTGCATTTTGTCTTGTTCTGAAGATGATTTGAGCTATCTTACAAAATTCATAGTCTATACTGATATAACACAAATAGATGAGAAAATAAACCCAGGAAAATAAGCCTGTGTGTATGTGTGTGTGTGAGAGAGAGATAGAAAAGTACCTTCAAAAAGGAGTTATTTATCTTGTAGTTTCTGATTCAACCCAAAACTTCCTTCCATAAGGTATCACAATATAAAAAAGTAAGTCTTTTTTTCGACAAAATGCAAACTTATATCTCTACTAAAAGAGAAGCTGGAGAAAACCTCTCTTGAGAAAAAGTGAATGGACAAATAAAGATTTCTCATCCCAGACAAAAGAAAATAACCTAGGAAGGGAGCCAAACACAGAAGATTCCAAGGAGAGAGATGGAAAGTAATGCCAAGAGGCAAACATAAAAAAAGATTTAGAGATCTAACTAATTAAAAATTTAAAAGCTTTATTTGTCAAAAACCTCATAAACAACCTAAATGTTCTAAGGTAGAGGACAGGTTGAAACACTCTAACTGCATTTGCAGTGTAGGTGGGAATTTGCTGAGCCAGGACAATCTTTGGCTGAAGGAGGTTAAGCATTGGTTCAAGGTCACTCAGCAAACGTATGGGCTGATATTTCTCTACCCCATAGTGCATGCTCTTAGCCATCATTTTCTTCCTCCTCCTTTATATTTTCCTGGGATTTATCTCTTTCATTCTCTTTTAAAGCTTGTTTTCTTTATTATTTCTATAAATTTTACTTTGTTTTTATATTCACTGTATTCTTCTATTGTTCAATGATTTTCCTGGTATTCTGTTAATGTTTATTGAATAAATAAATGAATATTCTAACTTGTTATTTTTGACATACAGACTTTGGTAGTCAAAAGCTACATTACATTCTCACTTTAATTATGATTTTTTTATATTCTCTTGAATTTTCAGTGGATAGAATAATCATTTTTTGGAAATAATTATAAATGTGTTTTTCTTTTTTAACAGTCCCGAGTTTTTTTTAATATCCCATGTCTTGATGTCTATGCCAGAACTTCAGAACTATGTGAAGTGACACAGGAGATTTCTGATATAGTTGCTTAGTCTATTAGTAAGAATGTGGCTGATGTTTTTCTATTAAGAAGGCTGCTAAATTGTTATGTTAGTTTTTTCTCTGTTTAAAAAAGATGTTTTAGCCCTGGCTGGTGTGGCAAAGTGGATTGAGTGCTGGCCCACAAACCAAAGGGTCACTGGTTTGATTATCTGTCAGGGCACATGCCTGAGTTGCGGGCCAGGTCCCTGGTAGGGGGCGCTCAAGAGGCAACCACACATTGATATTTCTCTCCTCTTTCTCCATTCCTCCCCCACTCTCTCTGAAAATAAACAAGTAAAATCTTTAAAGATTTCAAGTGCTTTTTCTCTCATTTTGAAGATGCTTCCTTCTATTTATGGTTTATGATTTTTTTCTAACAGGAACGGGTGTTGAATTTTATTCACTGTAGCTGTTTTCTTTTTGGGTTAGTTGAAGTAAATCTTTCTATCACTAGATGTCTTGTTGTTAATAATTTCTTGTATTCCTACTTGATACAAATACTATATGGTTGTGACAGATAATGTCAATGAAGTATGTCAAGTTTTATTTCGGTTTGCATAAAAACTACCTGGAACAAATGCTAAAATTCAGATTCTACGGCAATCCTTCTGGAGATTCTGACTCAATAGGTTTAGAGTGAGGCTGAGAATTTTATTTTTTAGAAATACCGTCTTTAATCAAAGACATGGTAATCCCACCATGATTGTAACACAGGTGATACACAGGACAAATTTTGAGAAACATGATTTAAACAAACTATTGAATTATACTTATTTGTATTTTCATTATTGTTGAAGTAATGTAAAAAAATAAAGTTAACCTATTTTTAAAAATGTTCTTGTGTTTGCTTTTATTTTAAAAACATTTTGACATATTTTTATCACTTGCTTTGCTAGCTTCATTAAATAAATTAGAATCTATTAAAAGATTTTTTAAATGATGTTCACTGTTCATAAAACATGAGAATTTTCTATTAAGAGCTTAAAAGAATTATTAGGTAAAATAACCTAATGCTGAGGTTTCATTTGTTTGAATGAATTTTTAGAGAGCTTATTTTTCATCTCTGTTAATGGTTACTGACCTAACAAAAATTACAGTGGGAGAGTAGCCTAGTTTGGTGAGAACATACCATAAACAAGGGCTCTAGCAGAATATAGAACTGGAAAGTTTATATGGGACTGCATCAAGGAGAGTCTTGAATTGGAATTTTTATGTACATTATATAATTTAATGTTATGTATGCATGTATATTTGTATGCAAACACACACACATATTTCACCCCATCCCACCTCCTGTTGTTGTATGGGTAAGGTCATGGAAATCTGAATAGGTAAGTATTGTGACTTGTTTGAATTCTAGGGCTTTTTTCTGGTAATAAGCTAAAGGACTTATGAGTAATATAATATAAAACAGATATGTTTGAAAGTTAAAACATCTCACCTCCCCCACTGCTATGTACTGATCATGTCCCTCCAAATGTACATGTTGAAGCCCTAACATACAAAGGTGATGACATTTGGAGATGGGGTATTTGATGGTAATTAGGATTTGATGAACTGGTGGGGGTGGGGTCCTTATGACTGCATTCATGCCCTTAGGAGAAGAGACCTTAGGAGAAGAGAGCTTGCTCTGTACCATGTGAGGACCTGGGAAGAATGTGGCTATCTACATGCCAGAAGGAGCTCTCTTAGCAGGAATTGATCTCTGCAGGTCTTTGATCATGGAATTTGCAGCTTCTGGAACTATGATAAAAAAAAATTACTGTTTAAGCCACCCAGTCTATGGTATTTTGTTATGACAGCCCAGGCAGACTAATATACCCACTGTATAGTTAGTTTCTGAAATGGAATGTGCAAAGGTAGCTGAGTATAATAAGTGTGCCATGTGAGATATATTTTAAAATAAAAAATAATATATTTTTAGTAGTTTAAATCACTTATACAGTCTACTGGGCAGTTTTAGATTGAATTTTACATTTATAATGATACAATAGTCTTCAGAATGACTCCCTGAATCTAGATTTTCTTATATTCTGTACAATTATAAAGTTAATTCTTTAAACCTACATTTACTTTTACCCATTTATTCATTCACTCGCTGAGCCATTCATTTATTTATTCATTCATTTTGGAAACTCACAGGCAATGAAATCGTCAGAGGCTGGCTGTCTAGTGCATATTCAATATGGCTGGAAACAAGGCACCTCAGAGTAGATGTAGGTTACGTGCAAAGCAGGAGGTCCAGAGAAAAGAGGCATTTTTTTTCAGTTGCAGTGCAGAAATCAGTATTTGAGCTGGATTTTGGTATCTCAATAGGATTTCAACAGGTGAAGATGAAGAAAAGAACAATTCAGAGATGAGATAACTACACAAGGCATAAAGGAGAAAATTTTAAGTTGTTTAAGGACAATTATATGTATCTTGGTTTTATTAGTTTAGAGTGTACATAGGGAATGTAAAGCTGAAAAATTAATTGTAAGCCATATTGTGATTGGTTTTTAATCACAAAGGTTTCTAGGCTTTGTTCTGTAGATAATGAAGAAAAATGAAAAGATTTTGGTGGCGTTATATCAGGTAACAGTAGTAGCAACAACAAACAACTTAAAGCAGACACAAGTTTTAGATCTGCTTTCAAAATAGCATTGACATCTCACTGTTCACAGGTAGTTGGATCAGCGATATTGAAGGGGAGACACTGAGGCTGTGAGCAGCCCCACTCTGGTGAAATGAGACCAGGTAAACTCACTGACGCAGAGAACAGGTCAAAAGAGAAGACAGCTGACTGGCCAAAGTCAAAATCATATATGGGTGGAGGAAAAAGAAGGTAGCATGAATTACTAAGAGAACAAGAATTATACAAAGTCATTATGTTAAATGGTGGGAGTTTAAAAAGGAAGTAGTTTAATCCTGGCTTGAATTATTCTTTGTATATTTTGTGCTTCTCTTTCTTTTCTTTCAAATTAAACTAATTTCTATATTGTTACGGCAAGAATTATTATTTTTACTTGACAATGTTAAACACTGTGCCTAATATACCACTGAAGACGTTGTTAGTTATTTAGTAACACTTGCTTATTTCTCTTGACAATATTTAAATAACCATAAAAATGATCACAACTAACATTTATTAAATTTACAATGGGCAGCTCTGGGTGCTTTACATGAATGATTTATTTAATCTTCACAACTACCAAAAGAGATTGCCAAGTGGGTAAACATTCATTAGACAGATGAAGATGGAGTAATGACATCAAAAGTGTAAGTCCTTCACCATATGGAATATAAAATTCACCTTGCATTTTAAAACTTTGTAGAAAGTTAAAATATTTTATCTCATTATTTAAAAAATTATTTCCTAAGCATATACTGTGTATATAACATCCTGTCAGATATTTTGGGGAACTTAATTTTTGCCCATAATTGTTAGAAAAGTTTTTTTTTCACTTCCAACTTTAACAATATTCTCCTTTAAAAAGAAGAAAGCTCAGATTTTATCCCCAGCAGGTATTATTAGATAGATCATTTGCAAAATCATAATTTAGAATTTCCTAATTTAGAAACATTAAATTTAAGGTTGACAGTTAAAGCCTAATTTATATTTTAAAGAAACCCAGAAAAGAACAAGTGTTGGTGAGGATATAGAGAAATTGGAAACTTTGTACTATTGGTAGGAATGTAAAATGGTGCAGCCACTATGAAAATCAGTCTGATGATTCCTCAAAAAATTAAAAGTAAAATTACTATATGATCTAGCAATCACACTTCTGGGCATATACCTCCTCAAAATGAAAACTGTCTCAAAAGAAGTATTTGTAGACCCATGTTCACAGCAGCACTGTCCACAAGTGCCCATCAATGATTAAATGAATAAACAATGAAGTATATATATGCAATGAAATGTTATTCAGACTTAAAAAGGAAGGAAATTTTGACATATGCTACAACTTGAATAAACTCTGAGAACATTATGCTAAGTGAAACAAGCTAGTCCCCAAAAGACACACACTGTAATCTTCCACTTATATGAGGTAGCAAGAGAAGTCAAGATTAGAGAGAGAATGGTTGTTGCCAGGGCCTGGGGAAGGAAAGAATGGAGAGCTGTTATTTATAAGATAAGAAATTTCAGTTTTGCAAAATGAAAAGTGTTCTGAAGGTATATCTATATGCTGAAAACTCCACTTACATTTTGCAGCTTCAGCCTTCTGTACGTACATACATGGATTCAAAACTAAAAGTACAGGAATAAAAGGTAAAACGAACAAGTGATTACATCCCAACTACAATGATGTGCTTAACTATATAAAATGGAAACTTTTAGAACGTTTTAATTAAAGTTTCCTGACAAAGAGCCTATTTTTGACTTGAAATGAGGAACAATTAATTCTACTATAGGCTTCAGTAGTGATGATAATACTGGGGCCTGATTATACTTTATAATGATAGCAGATAGGGTAATTTAAAAAATGTTTTATTGGATCTATGAAGGGATCATGGTGTGACTTGCATTTAAAAAATCTGCCTTCCAAAGAATTATCTGTGGTTTGATTATTATTATTAGGTCAAGTTATATGTTTGAAGTTGATTAATCCCTTTCTGGGGGTTATTGTCATAACTTGTATTGTTTACGATTAATCCTTTCTGTAATCTGGTTCTCAGTTATTTTTACATGCAATTGGAGAATCCATGCAATATTCATATCTCACATATAGACACATAATAGTGGGCAATAGCCTTGTCATTATCTATGGATTAATTCAAATTTGATAGAATTATCACTCTCCGGAGATAGATTATGAAAGACTTTTAAAAGAACAGATTTCCATACTAACTTTGAACTTAATCAGCTATTTCATAATTATTCCAGGACTGCTACAAGGGGTCCCATGGCTTCTTATTATTCATAGCAGCAAGACAAAATGTGTGCAACCTTTCTGCATTCTAGGAGGCGGTGATAGGTCTCCGAGAGTACCCTTCACATGCTAACATTTCAGAACGCTATTATTTTGGTGTGGTGGTAAAAAAGAAAAGCGACTTCCAAGATTCTTCAGTATTCTCTTCTTTCTTTATTCTCAAAAGCATATCCCATGTAACTAAAATTCTTATAGTGCTTCTGCAGTTATTGAACAAATTTTCATTTACAATGTTTTGCTAGTGAAAACATTGAGTTTTTCCCATTTGAAATGGAAATACAAAATAAAGTTTACCCCTTTGCCTACTTTGTTCATATCCCTTCAGCTGCAGTTAACAGATTTGATTCCAAATTTGCTGGTTATTCACAACCACCACATAGGACCATATTTCCTGGTTTGCTTTTTTTCCTTTCCTGCTTTTAGTTTTGATTTTTGATACTTTACATGTTTAAAATAAGACATTTTTAAAAATTAAATTACATGTGTAATTTATGTCTACTTCTAATATTTCTGATTATGTATTGCAGTGCTACCGGAAGCAGATATTTAGTTGCATAGGCATGTATGAATTCAACTAGAAGTATTTTCAAGTCTTTATCTTGAGATAGTAATCTAATTCATGAAGACGTGGGAAGATATTTTGTGTTTTCAGTTCATTACAATTGGCTTCTGTAACTTTTCCATAAGAGTACCATAAGTTTATGCAAGTCAAGGATTGTCTTTCCCTGGTATGCCGATTTTGTAAAAGCTGAAAAGGTTATTCTGGTGTACAGACAGATTGAAGAACCAGTGCACTTGAAGTTTATCCAACAATGCACGTGGACAGCAAGGCATGTGCGCAGCAGTGGGGTCCCTGTGCACTGGTGGCACACAGAACTAGCTGACAGCTGGGGTTCTCTGGGTAGGCCTCAGCATTTATCTTTAGGATGTTGCCGTTTTGGACCCCAAACTGAAACCTATTTGCCATCTCCTGGTCTAAAATGTTTTCTATCTTTGCACAGTGATTATAATCTTTAAACACTTTTGGACAAATCTATTCTCTGTGTAGCTATAAAGAGTATCAAGTGAACGTGATATTCCAATGAGTTCATTTTTCAGTTAATGAAAATATGAACTTGATGCTCTTTTCTGGAAATAATTCTCTTTTCATTGTCAATAACTTCAGCTCACATCCAGAAAATACATTGTGGGTAAATTTAGTAATAATTGGTAATATTTTCTTTTTTGTTCCTCTACCTAAAGAATGTAGCCTTAGTGATTAAGGACACAAACTTTGTATTCAGAGGGTCTCAATCCAACCTGTAGCTCTTTTGCTTACTCTGTGACCTTAGGAAGGTTACAGAACCTCTTTGTTGTCTCAGTTTCCCCATTAGCAAGTAGGCATGTAAGAGTTGTGAGAAACAATGCATGAGGAGCAATTAATACTCTACTAGTGGATAGGAGATCCTCAACAATTGTGGGTTATTTTGATAATAGTAATATAACTTAGAATTGTTGTCTTATATCACTTTTCCTCAAAATGTTCTTCTTTGACAGTAGAAATTTCAGAAATTTCTTGTTTGCTTTAATTGATATCTAAATAAGCATTATTTATCATTATTTAAATGTATAGTCAGCTATGTCTATAAAAAGATGATTATTACTTGGTTCCAAAACTCAGAATATCTCTGGATGATTTTATTTTATTCAGTCATCTATCCTTTCTCTATATACATCTACCCAACCAACCATCCATCCAGCCAGCCATCCATCAATAAGTATTTGATAACTGCCTTCTGTGGGCCCTGTACTGGTGAAACAAAGATAAACAAAACACATTATCTATCTTTAATGATCTCCCTTTCTTTTATGGTAGATACAGACTGGTAAACAAGAAATTGTAACACCGAGCGTTAAGTACTTATGAGGTGACTATGCGGGGATTATATAAAAAGGCACAGAGGATGGGTTTTAATGCCCTGAAGGTTGGGGAAGGCATTCTGTTTTTTAGGTAATGATACATGTACTTAAAAGGAATTTTAAAAGTTAACCTCAGCCAAAAATTGGAGTACATAAATGAATTCATTGCCTTATGGAAAACACTTAGGACAAACCCGGCCTCTGTCAAAGCTAAAAGAGAGAAACTTCTTTTTCAATCTCATGGCTATTTTACTTCAGGCAGCAGAACACACTGATTATGGCTATTTGGCTGCCTCTCTGTTCTGTTTTTTTAAAAGGTGCTGGTGTATTTTATACAGCTGAGTTGAATAAATCCCAGTGCTTACCACTATAATTTACTGCATGTGAAGCTGGCTTGTCCCCTCAATCACAGAAGAAATTCACCAGGGAAAGTTTCCATCCCAGTTTTACATTTCAGAAATAAATCATTTTTTCTGCACAAAACACATACAAGGTTGTAAAATTTAGTCTAAGCATTAATAATTATCTTAAGTCTTATAAATCCTGGGTTATTTTATAGTGTGGTCACAGGATTCTTTTTTTAAGATCTTTTATTTTTATCTAGTAAAATGGGCCATTAATTATATAGTACTTATTGTTTTGAACTTTAAAATCTGTGTGTTTCTATGTTTGCTTGCTAATGCAAAATGTTAAGATACCTGTGCTCAGAATTTTTTTTTAAGTCAGTGTCCCTGGAAACAAATAATACTATCTATCATTGGGAATGTGCAGGATACTTAATGTATCAGTGAGTCAGTAACAAATCTGATTTAAAAGAAAGAATAAAAACATCGTAAAACCCCAGAAAATCACTGCTGCTGGTACACACAACCATGCCATTAAATTCAGAGCCAATGGGAGCAAGCCCACGACAACTGCGTAGGCTGATGACCATGAGGCTCGCCAACTTCATTCCTGTTTGTTAGTTGTCTTTTTTTCCTATTTTGTCTGTTTTTAAAAACCCTTTTTAAGAAATGTCCTTGGAATAGTTGAAATAATGAAGAACTAACTTGCTCTTTATTTATGAACTGGAAACCAGGAGACTCAATCTGCTTTGGGAATGTAGTCACTAAAACACATGTACATGACTATTTGGATAGAAGGAGCCATTGTATATGAAAGAGTTGGAATCCCTTTATTATTTTTGAAGACCACCAATAGGGCTTTCTAAAGAAAGCCTTTCCCAAATCCTCCATAACCATAATCCAGTCCTGATGAAACAAAAAAAGGGAAAGCGGAAGGCTAAGTGCTCCATCTAGAGTACAAAAGAACCAAGTTAAACAACTGAGAGAGATGGTTCAGAAAAAGGCTTTCTCAGAAATACCCTTTGTATGAGATACAGGTGGTACAATGATGAAACGCTATTTTCATTGCTTGCAAATTTAGAACTTGATTTTTGTTCATTGAATTAGGATTCAATTAGAATTCTTAGAATTTCTTGCTTTTTACAGTATTTCTTAAACATTTCTTGCAAATGTTCTCTTTTTTTTTTGATTCATCAATGTAATCATACATAACAATGAAATAATTCAGCTAATCCCCTAAATGTAATAAAGAAATTATAAAGGTCACCTGAATATGTTGACATAGCACACATGTCAGCAGTTTCTTAATTATTCTTTAGTACAATATATTAAAAATATTTTATTTTTATTATTAATGTAGCATTGGCTGAATTGGAAATACTGAATATTGTAGCATCTCTCATATTTGTCTTTTAGAGGGCCATGCTCAAAAAGTGTTTGCATTTTTTAGATATTTGATGTGTTTTTCCTTTCTTTTCTGGCAGTAATCATAGATTTGTCATTTACTACAAAGCTAATAAAATTAAGCTTTAGGATTTCTCACTCCCGTGCAGTGTCATTTGAGTGGCTGTGGGCATTCAGAGTCTTGCTAACTCACAGTTGAGTTGAGTGTACTTTAGTGGGATTATTTAGTTGACTCATAGTTTCTTGTGTTTGTAATTAAGGTAATATTAGTTGTGCTAGTGTAGGAATAACTTGTAATATTCTCATCCTCTGATATGCTGATACTTTGCAACACAAGTATTTGGATAGTAGAAGATAAGAAGCATAAGCAGAACTTTGCCTGTGGAAAAGTTTTCCAAATCATTCAGTTCACACACACACACACACACACACACACACACATCATTTGTATATATAGTTCATATATACATCATTTACATATATAGCATTCATATATGTGTGTGTATACAAATGCTATTTATTGGGAATTGTCCCAAATTTGAGAACAATCATAAAAATTTACATTAATATTACCCAAAACAAGCTTGAAATTGAAAGAAATGTTTCTAAATTATCAGTGATAAAAAATATCCCTTACTCATGCTGAGATGATTTAGAGGAAAACTAAATTAGCTATGTTTAAAAACTTATTACTGTAGGAATAGATGATCAAGAATATGGAGTCCTGTAAGAAATAAAATGCAAGAAATAAAAATACTATAGAGGTATATCAGGTTATTAATGAATAAAATGCTATGTCATTTTTGTTTTTATGTAATGTTTATTGTCAGGTTTTAAAAATTTATCTTTTGTTGTGATTTTTTCTCATTCTAAATAATATTCACTTTGCATCCAATTTCGTATTTTTTTTTAAAGAGGCCACGCAAGCCTATCCTGGCAATAATTGTTACAGTGGCTAGAAATCCAGTTTGCCATAAGTAGAATATCCAATCTTCTAGCTTAATTTCTCTTTTTCATGGCTCATCTTTAGCCATTTCTCTCTTTAATGCATTCTATCAGAAAATGAGAACTCAAACTCCTCAGAAATTAATCAAGCACTTTTTAAATAGATATGCTAAGTAGAGTAGTTGCAGGGACTTCCACAGAGAATTCCTTTCAGATTTCCCCTTTCAATAGGTAAACAACCAGACTTCTTTTTCTCTAAGGTTGGTGCAGGCTTTTGGAAAGACTACTTCTAGGAAGACTGGAGTATTTCTGATAACCAGACACTCTGATTGAGAAGAGTTTTATACTTAAAAAGAAATTTAAACTTGGAGTCTTTGTAGTCCTGAGTCATTATCAGTTGATCAGTTGGTATAGTGTGGGCTGGACCGCTACACTTTCACTATGGTGAGAGGCTACAAGAGAATTTTTAAATGTATGAGTGACATTCAGAGAACAGTAATGATAGTGATAGATTGAACTACTTTGTTGGAAAAAATTGGATTGGTGAATATTAAATTTTTAAAAAGCCTAAAATATTTTCTACAACCCCCAATTTCTATGAACTCTAATTCCTCTCTGTGCATAGCTAGCTAAGAATTGTGTTCAACTTGGAATCCTAGAAGGCACAGTAAGTGCCATGTTTCAGCAACATAAATAATTAACTGGAGAAGCACATGCAATATTCATAGCTGGAAATTAATACAGTAGATTGCAAAAGGGGAGAAAATATCTAAAAATTGAAGAAAAATAAATCCTTTAGCTTATGACAGTTCCTTCATTTATTTATATAATCAATTCAAAAAAAGGCTATTCATCGTAGGCCAGTGACAAATGGTAGATATGCTAGGTTGTAGCACAATTGGACTGTGCTTGGTATGTGATTGGAAACTATAAGGAATTCAATGATTTCGGTGCATTCTGCCAGGATGTAAGCATTAGGAGCAGGAGAAGTGGGAATCATGTTCTGCTGTTTTATTTAGTGTCACAACCTGCAAATGATTTATTTTACTGAAGGATTTACACTTTTGTGCACTTTTATTCAATCAAAAGTCTATTGAATAAATAAATATTTCCTGGCAGACGTTGCTTTTCTGACCCTAGCCAGTACCAGCTGCAAGATATAGAGCACAGGACACCACCAGTAGTGACACTAATTAACATCATAAAGCTTTATCAAAGAGTGGTATGAGATAAAAAACAGCTGCTATTTACATGATGCAAGTGATTGAATATAGGTTAAAAGAACAATGTGTATGATATCATTTCTCTTGTTGGACACACAGTCTGTCCTCAGATGTTCCTACTTGTCTGAAGGAAAAAGTGGGATTTCCACCCCCTGCCCAAAGCCCCGCCTTTTAAAACCTGTTTGGTAGGAGACTCTAAGAGCTTTAGTCCCTTAGAAAGCAAAAGGTGGATTACTTCCATGTCTGGGGCTTCATTAGGATTTCGGAGGAAATGAAAAGTGGTTTGATGTGAGGCTGAACTAAACCCACCAGGGGTAGGATTTTAGTGCTAACCTGCTCGTTGTGCTGATGAGGTGACTTCAGGGCAAGCTCTAAAAGACGGCATTGTTCAGTGTGTGGCCCCAAGAACAATGATGTGCAAATTAACTGTGTCCAGTCACTCAGAAAACCTGTCATCATTGTCTGGCTCTCTGACATTACCTCTCCTGCACTCTTTCCATTTAGCTCAGAAAGTAAAATGGATTGAAGCGAAGAAGGAGAAGCTGCGGAGATCTAGCAGCAATTTCTTTTCCTCAAAAGGAAGAAAAAGGGTATTTACTTTTAATAGGAAAGTAATACTGTAGTTTAAAACCATATTTGCTATAGATATTAATCATACTTTAAAGCATTTAGAAGTGAGATAGTTCAACTCTTCCTAGATATCTAGAAATTTGTGGATGAGCTGTTTCTTAATCACAATGCTTTCTTTCTCCTTTGTTACTATGAGTAAATGTTAGTCACATTAGTGTCTATAAACATTAATTAAACATGAATACTGTATCCCAAATGGTTGTTATAATATAGTGCATATGTAATGAGCAACCTAGGGAATAATTTAGACATTATTGGAAAGGGTACTAAAGTATTAGGCATGTACGATGCTGTTTCATACACAGAGCCTGTGTTTTACTGGCGTTAACAACTCCTGCATTAGAATCACCAGGAGATGAGTTGTCCAGAATAAACTTTTTTGGCTAAGTTTTACCTCTGAATTTCCAAAAGTTAACTAAGATTTTCAAGATAACTCACAAACTTTAAACTGAGATTATAATTTAAGAAAACAAATGAAGACTATGTCTAATGAGTAAGATTAGACAAAAAGTAATCTATTCTAATTGAAAATCTGTATGTGCATACCAAGGACTTTTGAAGATTTTTGGATTCTGTCCTTGAATATCATTTCTTCATGTAGCTAATAATTCATCAAATATGTTTCCAGCCCCTAATATATGTCAGGCATTTGGTTAGGCATTTTATAAAAGAATGGCTGTATTATGTTTTCTAAATTTCTAACCTATCAATAGCAATTTACCCAATCAGTAAAAATACTGAGTTGACTCAAAGTGGAAAATTATCAGGTAGGCTGGAAATAGTAAGAGAAATGGGAAGAATTTACCAGTGTATTTCCCAGACCATATAGAAGGGAGGAGCCTTTGCCTTTCAAAGCAATTATTCTGTCACATAGCTGGCAAGGTAAAGGTAGTAACTGCAAGTTAGCATTTATTTAGTATAAACTATGTGCTAATTTTTTTATGTGCACTGGTGGCTTATTCCACAAATTAGTGTTGCAAAGTTATAATTTTCTTTGAGTGAGGAAACTGAGGCTTAGAGAGGTTAATTGATTTGCTCAAAATCACATAAATAAACCCTGCAGCCATAATTTGAATCCAAGTCTTTTTAGAGCCCATGACTTCCATATATATGGAATAAATATGTATGTGTTTAGAATAGCTTAATGCCTTTAGCTTTTACAGCCTCTAACTCAGGGGTGTCCAACTCATTTTCACTAGGGGCCACATCAGCCTCGCAGTTGCCTTCAAAGGGCCGATTGTAATTTTAGGACTGTATACATGTAACTACTCCTTAACTAGAGGCAAGGAGCTCAGCACTGCCACTGCCACCGGGTAGAAACAAGGTGCTGGGCTGGATTAAAAAAGGTGGAGGGGAAGATTGAGCCTGTGGGCCTTGTGGTTGCCACCTCTGCTCTAACTCTGGCCCCATATTTACCCAAAATCCTCTTCTGATTTACCCAGAACTTCCACTAAATATTTTCCTTGCAGGGAAGAATATTCTACCAGTAATTTTGAATAGTTGATCCCTTTGGACACTGTATATTTTAAAAATTATAATAAAGCAATTTTGCATTGTGATTTATACTGCCTCCTCTTACAAATTTGATTAATATGGGTTGGCCCCTCCAATATAGGCATTACCTCTACATACATTTGCAAATGATTTTTTTCTCTTTAGAATTCAGGATCAGATCTTAAAACAAGGTATTTTTGGCATGCAAGTAAAATTTCTACTTTATCATTGTTTATATTCTGAGAAATAATGTAGCTGCTTAAAAAAAGAATAACAAACTTACAGAGAAGTTTTAAGTGGAGTAGAAAATAAAGTTTTTTCCTGAAAAAGAAAGGAATACAAGGCATCCAAATTGGGAAGAAGTAAGTAAAATTGTCACTGTTTGCAGATGACATAAATTTATCTATCGAAAATTCTAAAGACTTCACCAAAAATCTGTTAGAATTAATAAATGAATTTTGTAAAATTGCAGAATACAAAATTAATATAAAATCAGTTGTATTTTTATATAGTAACAAAAGTTATCTGAAAAAGTAAAGAAAACAATCCCATTTACAATAGCATTAAAAATAATAATATACTTAGGACAAAGTGGAACCAAGAAGTGAAAGACCTATGCACTATAAATGGTTAGATATTGATACAGGATATTGAAAGAGCAAAAATAAATAAAAAGAATACCCAGTGCCCATAGATTGAAATAGTGAATATTGTTGAAATGTTCCCATTACCTAAAGCAATCTATAAATTCAATGCAATCCCAGTGAAAAGTCCTATGGCTTCTTTACCATAAATAGAAAAAAAATCTTAAAATTCATATGGAACCACAAAAGACACCAAATATCCTCAGCAATGCTGAGGAAGCAGTACGAAGATGGGGGCACTGCACTCCCTGAATTAAAATTATACTACCATAGTTTACAGTACAGTGATTAAAAATTTGGTACTGGCATGTGGAAGAAACAAAGATCAATGAAACAGAATGTAGAACCTGGGAATAAACCCAGATATATATGATCAGCTAATCTTTGACAAGGCTGCCAAGAATATTCAATGGTGATAGTCTGTTCTGTAATGGTTTTGGGATGTCTGGGTGTTCACTGCAAAAGAATAAAACTACTCACAAAAAATTAACTCAAAATGGATTAAAGATTTCTACATAAGGCCTGAAACTGTAAAATTCTTAGAAATATGGAAAAAGCTCTTTGTCATTGGCCTTGACCATAAAGGTTTGGATGTAACACCAAAAGCACAAACAACAAAAACTAAAGTCAACAGATGGGGCTATATCAAACTAAACTTACGCATAAATAAAAGAAACAAGCAATAAAATGGAAAGGCAACCTACAGATAGGAGAAAATAGTTGCAAACCATACATTGGATAAGGGGATAAGTATCCGAAATACACACACACACATATACACATATACATATACATATACATATACATATACATATACATACACACATATTATCTATATATATAATTCAGTCACAAAAAAGGGAAATCTTGCCATTTACAACAACACAGATGGATGTTGAGGGCATTATGGTCAAGAGAAATGTCAAAGAAAAACAAATATCATATGACCTCATATGAGGAATTAAAATAACTGAACTCATAAAAATAGTAGATTTGTGGTTACCAGGGATGGGGGGAGGGAAAGATGGATGAGGTAATAAAAGCTTACAAATTTCCAGTTTAAAGAAGTGCCTATAGCTTAATAATGTATTATATATTTGAAAATTCCTATGAGATTAGATCTTAAAAGTTATCACCATACACACAAAAAGTAAGATGATGAATGTATTAACTAACTTTATGGTGGTGATCATTTGATATATATATATATATATATAATCATTTCACTGTATACCTGAAACATATATAGTATTATATGTCAGTTAAATCAGTAAACTGGGAATAAAAGAAAAATCATAAACTACATTGTGGTATATATGCAACTGATGATGTTCTTTAACAGTGTATTTTAGTAAATTTTTGCCTAAATTAATCCATCTCAATTTAATGGCTGTTTAACTGATGATGCTGTCTTATCAGAGATTCTACTACATTTAGAAAAGTGTTGAATCTGGAAAAAAGTCACTTTCCTGTGTACAATCTACATAAATGTATGCATATACACAGAGAGTTGTGTATAAATACATCACTTACACAAGTGAATGACTCAGATGCTTTGAGTGTAAACAAATCAAGGAGCTAAGTGTATTAAATACTTTGGAAAATTGCACTATCATGTTTGGGCAACTAACTCTAATTTGTGGGCCCAATTAGGGATTTGCTGCTTGACTGTGGAAAATTTAAACCTGACAGAAAGCAGAAATAATTCTGGGAAATACAACTGCTCTATGCTTGTGGACTCAAGTGGAGGAGTTAAGCTTGTTTATTGGTAAACAATAATTTTCAAAATTCCTTCAAACTTTTGGATTGATTTCCTAGGGCTTCAGTAATCAATACCACAAACTAGGTAGTTTAAAACAATAAAAATTTATGGTCTCACAGTTCTTTTTAACAAATGTTTTAAAAGATTTTATTTATTTACTTTTAGAGAGAGGGGAAGGGAAGGACAAAGAGAGGGAGAGAAACATCACTGTGTGATTGCCTCTTTAGTGCCCCCTACTGGGGACCTGGCCCCCAACACAGGCACGTGCCCTGATTGGGAATCAAACTGACCACCCTTTGGTTCGCAGACCCACACTCAATCTGCTGAGCTACACCTGCTGAGGCTCATGGTTCTTTTTTAGAAATATTTTATTGTTTATGTTATTACAGTTGTCCCAGTTTTCCCCCTTTGCTCCCCTCCAGTTCTGAATGCTAGAGGTACAAAGTCAAGGTGTCAGCAGTGCCATGCTCTCCCTGAAGGCTCCAGGGAAGAATACTTCATTGCCATTTTCTAGCTTCTGCTTCCATTGTTACATCGCCTTCTTCCTGGCGTGTCTGTGTATCATTGTCTCATGGTCTGTGTCTCCAAGTCTCTCTCTTATAAAGATACCTGTCTTTGGATTAAGGGTCTACCCTAACCCGATATGACCTCATCTTACCTAATTACACTAGCAAAGACCTTATTTTCAAAGAAGGTCACATTCTGAGATTCTGGGTAGACATGAATTCTGGGGGGGGATGTCACTATTCACCCAGTACATGTTCCCATTCTGTTCTGAGGGTACGTTCATATTCAGCTTTTCACCTCTTCCCTCTGCGTAGAGCATTTTCCTCATGAAGCTCTGTACTTCGAGGTTGCTCCCACAATGAGAAACTGTAGTGATGTGGTTCCTTCCTCCTGTGACATTCTCACGTCGGTTAAGAGCCTATTTATTTTATAGACTAGAATGCAGTATTTCTCCAACTTTTCACTATCAGAAGACGCTTTTATTTTTTCTCATGAGCCCCATTTTTTAATGTATCATATAAATTATAACCATGTAGTAATTAATTCAACTACTCATGAAATTAGTCAGAGATTATTTAATGTAATTTCTTATAAACAAGGAAGCTCGCCCCTTAGCCTACACAGGTTTGCTGTACATCCACGGACGCACATACGCTTCTTGTCAGGCATTTTGAAGCTCCGCGCTATAACCCTATCTGTTGACTTCCAAAGTGCGAATCGCTGTTCTAAAGATTAATGATAAAATTGCAGACTGATGAAAATAGCAGTGAAAATTTTTATCAATTTTCAGTGGACAGGGATTCACCAAGAAAAGTTCCCATATCGTTATCTATTTTTAATGGATGTTTGCCGTTAAGGGCTGCTGCTAAGTAACAATATGTTAGGTAGAAATTAGATGTGGAAAAGCTTTACTTTTCCTTCTCCAGATTTGTGATCAGGAGAGGGGTGGACAGAGAAAGATGCAAGGAGCTCAAAAAGGCATTCAAAAAACATAATAGCAAAGACATAAAATGTTACTTATTTTATAAAACAGAGGATAGTTTTAATAGTTTACATTTGTCTAGGTGTTTTAATTTAGAATATTTTCATATATTTGGTAATGCCAAAATTCTGGGTGTAAAATACGTTTTATTTCCCATAATTTCATAGATGAGAAAGCTGTGAGTCATGGGGTTAAGAGACTTACCTCTCGGCTGGCTGGATAGTACAAAGCAGAAATGAAATTCCAACCAAGGCCATTAGCACTCACATCCACTGTTCTTTCCTTTGCCGCAGTTAACTCTTGCTAATAGCAATTACTCAAGCATTGTCCCTCACATTTTGAACACTGTTACAGGGTCAAAATAGGAGCACAAAGCTGAAATTTATGAATATTTCAGTTCTAATTTCAACAGACCTTTGACCTTTGATGTTTGTAAACTGGTGTGATAACATTTGCCCTACTTCTCTTGTGGGCTGAGAGAAGGAAGAAGGCACAGAAACTGAAACGAAGGGTGAGACACCATGTGGGCAGGAAGAGAAGAGAGTGCCTGTATGAGTGACAACTTTGAGAGTCCTATAAGGCACAGCTTGTGGCTGTGTTTCCTGAGATTCCTTTGTTTCCTTTTGTACTTAATTAAGCTGCTTTTGTTGTTGTTTCATGTGATCAACATACCCTGTTCCAAAGACACCGAGTTTACAGTCTGGTAGAGAACACTGACATTAAACAAGTAGTTTCACTAAAGTATGATAAGAGTAGGGGAACCCCCAAGAAGAAGACTATGTTAAGATGCTATTGTTCATTTGTTCTGTTAACCTAAAAATGCAAAGCCAAAGTGAGGGGCAAGACCCATTTATTTAAGATCAAAGAATAGCTATCCAGGAGGTGCTGATTCAGACAGAAACTCAAATAGTGTTCTGATTAGAGGGTGAAGGTAAGGGTTTTTATGAGAAAGGGGAAGGAAATAATTACATAACTAGAAGAAAGGAATTCCTAGTGGTGCTCATAAGCCAAGGAAGGAATTTCTATAGGTGCTAATAAGCTGCTATTCTTTAACTATGCATGATGGTGCCAATTCTAAATAACATTCATAATCATGGATCCTTTTGGCCAGGAGGTCTGCTTTCCTGTTCACTTTGCAAACAGCTATTTGGAATAAAATGTGGGTTGGGCTCAGTCCGAGAGTTATTTGGTGCATGCCAAAGATTTGCAGGATTTGAGGAATAAGATGTGCAAGGCAGTTCCTCTGGAATGTCTGCGCTAGCTCTGTTTTTAAATGGCTCCACTTACGACATCTTGTCACAGTTCTTTACCATAACTTATGTCCAGGTCCATTCAAAATCTGTATTCAACAGAGATCCCGAACTGTGTGAAGAGGTGCTTCCTGTGAAGTCATGGTGGTTTAGAGGAGAAGGGTATTAAGCAAGGAGACCCATTTAATTCCTTTTTAATGCAGCAGAATGGGAAATGGCTTGTTGCCTTCCCTTCCCAAGTCTCCAATATCTTTTCTTGTTTATTACCTTATTCATGAACTATTATCATTGGTTTTCTCTTGGAAGTTATTTGAGAAAGGTAAAAATAAAACCTTTCTTTCATGTTTTTTGAACTTGAGGATACTTCTTGTATTGTGAGAAAAAAAGAAGATATATGTATGTATGTATGACACTTGTGTAAAGGTGAAAGTCGCTTAAAATACAACATTATAATTTTTTATCAATAGGCATCTTATTAAAATTCTATTATGCTGGAATTTAGACATGATGAAGCAAACTGGAGAGACAAAACCCATCTGCACAAAAGGCAATGTATTAAATGGTTTTAAATCAAGACTCCCTTGTTAGCAATAAAAAAATGACATTTTTACATGTGACATAAAACAACTAGCAAACAAAACTGTAATCATGGGATTATCATTAGCAAATAAACTTGCTTGGATTTATGAAACCATAGATCTGTCGAGAAACATCCATGTGGTAAGTAAAGGAAAAAGAATTCATATAAATTTATATGAAATTTTGTTATGCAATGAATGATTTATTACAACTTTATTTGTATTAACCCAGATGGTGCCCAATTTGGATATGTAACCCTGCATATGTGAGATGCTTTATAAAGACCGCACATCTATGTTATGCAGCAGGACTGCATGCCAGGACAGCATTTCACTTCAGAAGGTCCATGCCAACACGAATATAGAAGAAAATGACATTTTACTTGCTGGAGTAAAGAAACTGCAGTGCAAACAATAACAACAATTGAGCAATCAGAGAAGCGATTAGAAAGAATTCATTCTAAATGACAGACCACAGTGGACCTATGAAACATGACCCAGACAAAAAGAAACTTTGTTTGAAATGACTATCCTCAATGTTTCTGCTATATAAGTCTTTTTATACCAGCTGTCTTTCTACTGTTTATTAAGAGAAAATACCAGAGTGATTCAATCTCTTTGTTGGTATTCTTACTGACTTTGTTGGTATTCTTACTGCAACTCAGGTGCAGAAGAAACTACTCTGGACTATTAAACTATCCTAGACTATACAATTTCAAATTCTTATTAGCAGATCTACAAATGTCAAATAATAGAGCCTATTTTTCTATGCCCTTTATATATTTTTAAGACGTTCTTGACCTAGAGCTTTGTGGTGCTTGTAGACCCCATGAATGGGGCTTCAGTTTTTCCATGTAAAACACAAGTTGATTAAAATTATCATCTGTTTTCTAAGTTTTATTTTTCTGTGCCACTTGAGTAGTTGTAGAGTTTTCTTATACTGGGAGTGTTTTTATTCCTTATTTTTTAAAAAATCCTCATTTCAGGATATGTTTATTGATGTTTAAAGAGTGACAAAGGGAGACAGACAGAAACATCAGTATGAAAAAGAAACATTGATCAGTTGTCTCCTATATGTACCCAAACAGGGATTGAACCTGCAACCTTGGGTATGTGCCCTGACCAGGGATCAAACCTGCATCTTTTTGGTATAAGGGACAATGCTCCAACCAGCTGAGCCACTTTGGCCAGGGCAATTTTTTTATTCATAAGAATGATTGTTCTTGTCGCAGGTTCGATTCCCAGTCAGGACACATGCCTGGGTTGCAGGCCACGACCCCCAGCAACCCACATTGATGTTTCTCTCTCTCTCTCTCTGTCTCTCCCTCCCTTCCCTCTCTAAAAATAAATAAATAAAATCTTTAAAAAAATGAATGATTCTTCTTTGAGTAAAAATATTCTGTTAAACAATATTATTTGAGTAAAAAATATTTTTTTTAAAAAGACAACCAAATAGCTGAATCTAGATTTATTTAATCAATCAAGAATAACATGGTAATATACTGAATCAACAAGATAGCTTCCATTAGCAACTTAAAGAAAAACAAAATTGGAAGGAAGACATTTAGAGAGTAGCAAAGTATTTATGTATTTTTATGTTAAATAAATAAAATCCTTTTACCCAGTCTAAGAATGGAAAGTACAAAAGAAAGTAATGTTGCCTATTAGGAGGATTTTTCTTTTTCATTTTGCAATATGGTTCATCCACTTGTCTTGATTATTCTACCTTAGAACGAGGCTGGGCCATTTTGACCAGTTAAAATCAACCTGTTGAGGGGAATTCAAATTCACTTACAATAACCTTTTGGCAAAATAAGGATGAGAGTAATGTGAAAGCTGCTTAGAAAGTCTGACATCTGGACAGTCAGTGCACAAAAATACATACAAAATGATCAAAAATATTTCAAAAGACTATCTGCCCAATGATGAAACTAAAGCAAAATTCTTTCCTGTTTTTTTCTTGCATGGGCATACTAGTTTTCTAAGGTTTCCATAACAAATGACCACAAACGTGGTGACTTCAGACAAGAGAAGTTTATTCTCTCACAGTTACGGAATCTAGAAATGTGTGATGAAGGTGGTGCTGGGGCCATGCTCCCTCCAAGGGCTCCAGAGAAGAATCTGTACCTCTCTAGCTTCTGGTGGCCCCTGGTGTTCCTTGGCTCATGCAACATCACTCCCATGTCTTGTTTCCTCAGCCTCAAATTATCTTCTTTTCTCTATCTATGTCTTCCTTTCTGCCTCCTATAAGGACACTCATTGACCTTAGGGCCCACCATAATCCAACATGATCCTCATCTCAATCCATCACTTAATCACATCTGCAAAGACACTGTTTCCAAACAAGGTCATACTCTGACGTCCTGGGTAGACATAAATATGTAGTGACTCTTCAACGTACCGCAATGGTATTGCAAAATTTCGTGACTTGTACATTTCTCTTCTGAGCTAACTAGTAAGACAATTAGATAGGGAGGAAATTCATTTTCTTCTAATGGTGATATTTAAGCTTCCATAACTCCAACTGGCTATGAAATCTTTAACATAGACTGTTTCAAGATTTCTGTTGTTAAAGATTCAGTTGAGGGGTATCCTGGTTGCACAGCATCATCTTGCACAGCAAAGGACAGCTTTGCACACATGAGCCATTGTGTCTTATCACCAACGACCTGTCTGATCAGTTTTGGCAAAGCTGAGGCATTGCAAAACTTCACACGTACTTTTATAAGTAACTCAAAAGATTTAACTAATGTAAAATAATACTATCAGCTGTAACTGAAAAATAAAAAAATGAGTCTGTGTCTGACAGTTCTGGGGAATGTTGAGGGGGTGGAGGCATTGAACAAAAAAGAAAAGGAGAAAGAATTTATAGATACAGAAAACAGTGTGGTGATTGAGGTGGAAGAGGGTAGGTGGAGGTGGGAGAGGGTATAAGCTGAATAACTAGTGATGGAAAAATAAATAAATGAAATTCTTACAATAGCTGGCCCTTTGATACTAATAGGCCCAGGCTTTGGCATCTTAAATCAGTCTTTAAGCCATGCTTTCTCTAGTTATGTGCTATGCCTTTATCACTGAGGTATACCCTGGCTCCATCCACAACAAGTACATTTAGGTGGTAAGAAGGAATCTGGAGAATTTTTTATTAGAACTAAAGTTCCTGAGGAAATACCATAAACCAATAAAACAAACCTACAGATCTGCTGAATGAAAGCCAAGTGGCCGAATGTGGCTCCTTTGTCACTACATGGTGAATGTGTGACAGAAGGTAGAAAAAAAAGTGCATTTGCTGGTGGGGAAGTTACTGCCAAGTTTTACTTTCATGAAAGATTAATATGCTAGATACTAATATATTTGAATGTGCGTTAAATGCTAAAGTGCTAAACACTCCCTTCCCTAGACTATTCAGAATACAAATCAGAAAAGAATGGCAATTAATCATAAAATGGAAAAGGAAACATTTGTGCTGTTCTAAGTAGCAAAATTTGAAGAAATATATACCAACAAAAATAAAAGTAAAAAAAGATATTCAATAATTAGGTATTAAATTTACCTCCTGAAGGAAGACATTTACAATTTTTAGGGGCAATGATCTAAAAATATTTTAGATAACAAAAATTACTTTTAATTTGGATGGATATTTTGTTTGTAGGCACTTCACATAATGTCCAACATCCTTAAATAATACCACTCATAAAACCATATTGTAGAATCCAATGAGACTATGAGTAGAAATCCCTTACATATATTTAAATTGATGTTTGACATGGTCAAAGTTGTGGTAATCTGGAGAAAAGCATACACACTATCATAATAATATGTCAGACAATGTCTTTACTCATGATGTTTGACAGACAAACACAAAATGGAAATAAGTAAGGACTTTTAAGAGTATATTTATACTTGTTCACTAACAGAAAAACATATGTAGGAAAAAAGTGACAAACCCTGAATCAAATCTAAATTTTGCTCTTTAGAATTGGTTAGTGCCACAAATTGAAGTACTTAGGCATATACCTAACAAAGTATGCACAGAATCTTACGCTGAAAAAATAAGACCAACTCCACAATCTGTTGAATTTATACTGAATCTCTATAAAAACGAGAGACATGACAGCTTATGAAATAAGCCAGCTTTATTTGGGAAAGTGACGTTAAAATTAAGTGCTTTGACACTGATGCTAGCACGTGGAAAGGCAGGAACATATGGAAACAAATGAACTACCAAATGATGACAAACAAAAGCTATTTATTCTAAGCTTGTTAGAGTGAAGGCATCAGCCATTATCACTGCGTTTGGCAGATATTCAAAGACAGAGAGGCGAGTGACAAAGTAATATAGTGAAGAAATAGAAATTTCAATATGCTCTGTTACAGGCTTTGGGCACAGAGAAGTTTGAAGTTGCTAAGCTAGAAGCAGGGCATCCTATGGGACTGGTTTGGGGGGATCTTTGGTTGTCTCTTGTTGGTCCTGCATTGGAAGCAAAGGTGAAAGGATAGGGAAACTGTAGTCCTTGTCCAAGTCTTGACAGTTTTGGGCCCATTGCTGAGAGGCTGTTGCTTGGCTCGCTAAGTGGTTACAACAGAAGTTGTGGGTTATGCTTCCATTGTCATATATGGTCTGGCCATTTTCCATTTGTATATTTAATTTCTGAGATGATATTCACGGGGGAAGACTTTGGAAATACCATAAACTAATAAAACAAACGTACAGATCTGCTGAATGAAAGCCAAGTGGCCAAATGTGGCTTTTTACTCAATCACTATAAGCTGAAATGCATGATGGAAGATAAAAAGAATAAATGAATTTTCCAGTGAGGAAGTCACTTTCAAGTTTTACTTTCATGAAGGATTTATGTGCTAAATATTAATATTTTGAATGTGTGCTAAATACTCTCTGTATTGAGAATACAAATCAAGTGCAGGGAAAAATATTCTATACCTAAAGTACAGCATATGCAAAAGTAGAGAAACTTGTCTTATGTCTTGAAAGATATAAGTTCTATATAGTATATAAATGGTACAGTGATAACATCACATAGCACATGAATTTAAAAAATTAACCAATTCTATATTTTCTAGTATAAATCACTAATTTTTCCACATTTTCTTTATTCTGGGATTGTGATTGCTGCAAGAGACTCTACATTCTATTTTTATTCCCTTCACACATGACTGATACTCATAACTAACAATGCTGCCAATCATTTACATTCATAAAAGTCCCTGTTCCTCCCCCCACACAAGAGTTATTCAGTCCACACAAAGCTGGCTCAACTGTCGATTTCTAAAAAGCCATCAAGCCTTCATCAGGTTCTCTGTAGCTTTACTTTATAGAATTAGGCAGACAATAATCAATTCTATTGTATGCTATCAAAAGCAAAATTTGATACCGAATTTTGTGCCATTTTCTACAATGAGTGACAGCTATGAAAAATGCTGGTTTGAACAATTATTTGTGGGAAAAGGGTAGAATACTCATCACTTGGAGAGTTTAACTGTTGTCACTGCTTTCTTGCTATGGCTTTTGAAATATTTTATTTTGCTTTCTTCACATAGCTAGTTAGCTTTTTGCTTTTGGACCTTTTGTGACTCTTACATTTCTCTGCAGGTTCTAATGATTTATTTAAAGTTTGAGATAATTAAATTAATAAAATAGCTTTTATCTTAAGGAGAATAGAAAGTTTTCTCCTAACACATGAAATTTGAAAGATACTTGATTTTTTTCCCAACAAAACCATGTCACTAAAAAGAGTAGCATATCATCTCTGTTCTCTTCTCCAGTTTCCTTACTTGTATTATTCCCAGGAATACCTTCCATGTTAACTTTTCAATAATTCTCTTCCTATCATAGTTAGAGGTACTTAATATCCAATTCATTGTTAGACCATGCCTTTTAGCTTTATGTTGTTCCTAATCAACCCTGTTAAGTGAAGTAACACTCTGCCCTTAGGTGACTGGAGTTTGAACTCTACAAAACTTCAGAGTAATAGTTCTTGCATTCCACATTATATCCAAGTTTAAACTTCTTAAACATATATACTTGACTATTTTTAAAAGTGACACCACACCCACATCCCCTGAGAAGATGTAGTAGATTTCATCGTCTAAGAACAACTGAAAACCCTGAATAGTATATCTAAAATAGACATAGGAACACTGAGAAGGGAGAGCTAAGAAGCTGGGCAGGCTAGGAACCCTAAGACCTAAACAAATGGCATGGTATTGAGCTCCTTGGGTTTAATTTTGCCACACATATCTTACTCTTGGAGCTAGAGAAGTTGGCAACCTAAAAATGCTGAAAAGCACAGACAAAAATTCTCTAACAAGACCTATTCTCTCTAAACATAGGGGCAGTGAATAGGAGGCCTAGATCAACCAAATACTTGAAAATAAGAGATTTATTCCAGCTGGACACCATAGAAAACCCAAATAAGGAGCCTAAATATCAACCTTCCTAAATTGGCAATGAGGTAGCCCAGATACCACATACTGTGGTGGGCAGTGTTAGAGAACTGAAACTTTCATATGCTCTGGATAACAATGAGACCTTTTCCTACTGTGTCGATGTAGAGTATATGGGGAGCCTGAGTTTCTTTCTCCATTTACCAATAATGATGCAACTGTCCCTCTTACCACCCAGGGAATGACAAAGGAGGCCTAGTGAAGAGTTAGGACTTTCACTACTGAGGAGCTGTACCGAAGCCATCGCCCGCTCCTGTTGGGTCAGGATAGGAAAGGTGGGGAGCAATAACAAAGCCCTTCTACCACTACTGGTCAGAAAACTATCAGTAGAGGCCTAACTGGCAGCTGGAACTTTCACCACTACCTGGCAGTAACAACGAGCCCCCACCTCAGGTGACAATGCATGCAGAATAGGGAGCCTATTCTGTTACTTTCACCAGGGAGGAGTGAGGGGGAACCAAGTCTTTCTATGTCAAAGCAGTATCAAAGGAAACAAGTTAAAAACAGAAGATTTAAGTTAAGAGCCAGAGATCATTATATATAGCCAGAATATTCAGGTGTCAGTTGAAAATTACTTTTTGTACCCCAACCTAAAAAGATACTAAAATGAATGCAAAAGATAATAAATAGACAACATGGAGATGATAGAAAAGTTAGAATTATCTGACAAAGCAGGTATCATACAAATACTTCCCTAATCAATTCCAAAAATGCTTGAAACAAGTGAAACAGTAAGAGGCCTCAGCTGAGAAATACAAGATATAAAGAAACAAATGGAGGTTCTAGAACTGAAAATACAATAACCAAAATAAAACATTCAGTGAATGGTCTTAATAACAGAGCAGAGTAAACAGAGGAAAGAAAAAATGAATCTGAAGATAGAACAGTAGAAATTACACAATCTGAAAAACAGACAGGAAATAGAAAGAAATGAAGAGAGATTCAGGAGCTCTGGAACTACAACTAAAGATCTAACAAAAGATCTAAGACTCTAACATAATTAGAGTCTTAGAAAGACAAAAGGAAAAAGGTGGGGCTAAAAAAGTACTCATCAAAATACTGATGAAAATTCCCCCAAACATTTAAACCTACACATTCAAGAATCTGAGCAAATCACAAATAGGATAAACCCAAAAAATCTACACCAAGAAATGTCATAGTCAAACTTCTGAAAACTAAAGACAAAAAAAAATTCTTGAAAGCTGGAAAAAGAAAAAAACACCTTACTCATACAGGAAAAACAATTTCATTATTTGTGGATTTCACTCTGGGAACCATGAAGTCCAAAAAAAAAAAAAAGAAACCATATTTTTCAAGTGTGAAAGAATGGAACTCTGTATAGATTCCTGTATCAAGTCAAACTACATTTAAGGAATAAAATAGAAAATAAGACACTCTCAAATGAAGAAAAACTAAAAGGATTTGTCACTAATAGGTTTTCCCTAAAAGAATGAATAAAGGAAATTCCATAAGCAAAGAAAAACAATAAACAAAGGAATTTTGGAATATCAAAAAGGAAGAAAAAAATTGGTCAGCAACAACTATGTAAAGAACATAGTAAAAACCTATAAGCTAACATTATACTCAATGGTGAAAGACTGAGTGCTGTTCTTATTTAGATGGGGGGTTAGGCAAAGATGTCCATTCTCATCCCTTTTACTCAATTTAGCACTGGAAGTCTAAGCCAGAACAGTAAGCAAAAAAGGAATTGAAAGCATCCAGATTAAAAAGAAACACAGTTATCCCTAATTAAAAATGCCATGATTGTCTATGCAGAAAATTCCAAAAAAAATACAAAAAAAATTTTCCTAGAACTAATAAATGATTTTTAAAATGTAACAGGAAATAAGGTCAATGCACACAAAAATCAGTCACCTTTCTCTACAGTAACAAGAAACATGTAGAACCTGAAATTTGAAAGAAAATGCCATTTACAATTGCTCCAAAGAAAAAGAGACACATAAGGATACATCTGACAAAACATGTGCAGAATCTGTACCTAGGAAAAGACAAGATTTTAACAATTACAGATATAAATAATGGAAAAATACACTGTGTTAAGGAATTGAAAGACTCCATATGAAAATGATGTCAGTTAACCCCAAATGATGTATAAACTGAATGCAATTCTTATCAAAATCTCAGAATTTAAAAATAGCAAGCATAGACAAGCTTATTTTAAAATCTATAGTGAAAGGCATAGGGCCTAGAAAAACTAAAACAAAATTGATTAACAGGAATGTAGTAGGAAGAATCAATCTAATTGATTTCAAGACACATATAATTAAGGCAGTGTGATATTGGTTAATGCATAGATACATAGATCAATGGAACTGAATAGAGAACCCAGAAATAGACCCACACAAGCATTCCCCTAACTGATTTTTGACAGAGATGCCAAAGCAATTCAATGGAGTAAAGATAACTTTTCTAACTAATTGTGTTGGAGCAATTGGATGTCCAAAGGCAAAAAAATAACTCAAAATGAATTGCAGACTTAAAAGTAAAATGTGAAACTATAAAACGTTGTGGGAAAAAGAAAACAAAACTTCAGGAACTAAGACTGAGGTTTTAGGCTTGACGCCAAAAGCACAGTCCTTAGAAGGAAAAATAGATAAGTTGAACCTTATCATAATTAAACATTTTGCAGTGCAAAAGACTCTTTAAAGTGGATGAGAACACAGCTACAATTGTGAGAAAAATATTTGCAGACCACATATCCAACAAAGGACCAGGATTTAGAATTATAAAGAAGTCTCAAATCAACCAGTAAAAAAGAACAACAATCCTATCAGAAAATGAATAAAAGACATGAAGAGACATTACACTGAAGAGGATATACAGATGCTAAAGAAGCACATGAAAAGATGTTCAGCACTGTTAATAATTAGGGAAATGTGAGCTACTTTGTGTGCAAACCTTTGTGTGGACACAATGAGTTATCATTATGCACTATCAGAAAGACTGTGATTACACCCAAAACTGGTGAGATTGAGGAAAAACTGGATCACTCACCTATTACTAGTAGAACTGTGAAATAGTGTAGCCACTCTAGAAAAGAGTATGATAGTTTCTTACAAAAATAGCGTGTGATCACGACACAACCCAGCAATTTTACTCTTTGGCATTTATCATAGAGAAATAAAATTTATGTTTTCATAAAACTTGTAAACTAATGTTCATAGCGGAGTTACTCATGATAATCAAAAACTGGAAAAAACCCAGATGTCCTTCACTGAATGACTAGTTAGACAAACTGTGATACATCTATATCAGGAATACTACTCATCAATAAAATGGACAAAGTACTGATACAGAAAACAACCTGGATAAATCTCTGGAGAATAATGCTTAGGAAGAAAAAAAGACATTGCAAAAGTTACATATTGTAGGATTCCACTTATATAACATTCTTGAAATGACAAAATTATAGAAATGAAGAACAGCTTAGTGTTTGCATGGGGTAAGGAGTTTTGAAGAGGATGAAAGTGGGGAAGGGATTAAGTGGGTGTGCCTTTGAAAAGGCAATGAGGGATCCTCCTAGTGGTGAAAATATTTTGTATCTTGACTATGTCAATGTCAGTATCCTGGTTATGAGATTATACCATAGTTTTGCAAGAAAAAACTGAGTGAAATGTACGTAGGATCTGTATTGTTTCTTACAACTGCGTGTGAATCTACAATTACCTCAAAATAAAAATAATTAATTTAAAACAAACATACAGTCAAAAAGAGTGACAAAATAACTTTCATGTTCAAATACGTTATATACCAAAAATTCTGCTTTTTGAATTCTGCTTTTGCCAATCACTGTATTTCAATTTTTATAAATATGTCATTGATTATGCATGTTATAACTCTGCATTATTTTGACAATAAACAAAACAAAACAGAACAAAGCACAAATATAGAAAACTCTGGTTTGTGGATGTCTTCTGGAGTAAAATTATACTTTTAAAAGCCCGTCTATAGCATGAGGAGTATGTTGTGTGGAATTAAATACCAATGAGAGTGCAGGCACACTTATCTGTGTGCATTTTTTCTCACACATAGAAGATACTGTGCAGAGTCACAACTCAGATAACGTTTAACATGTTTTCATGCTTCTATAATGGCTTTTGTTCTGTGATAAGGAAAGATTGCAGTTATTAAATATTTTAGTAAGTGATATCTAAAACAAAATAACTTGTTTTTAGTCTAGGATCTTTATTTGAATACTGTTTCAACATCACAAGGTACCCTCAGGGTACAGTAGACCAGAATGGCAAAAAGAGTAAGCTATGCCGTCTAGAAGACCTTTGTTGTGCCCGGGGAGTAGCTGGTGCCTCTCCACTTCAGGTGCTGATGTTGTGAGTCCTGCCTTTGTCGTGGCTGTGACCTCGGCAGCAGTCCTCATCTTTGCCCATTGGATTACTTGGCACCTTGTAGAAAACTAACTGAAGATGCATGCGTTCTATCTGAAGTCTGTATTCTAATTTTTGATCTATTTGTCTATCTTTTTTCTAATGCAACACTGCTGTGATTGCTGTATTTTGTAGTAAGCTTTGAAATCAGAGTGTTAATTCTCTAATTTGGGTTTTTATCAGATTATTTTGATTATCCTAGGTCTTTGGTATTTTGAAAGAAATTTTGTTTGAATTTCTATAAAATAGTCTGCTGGTTTAATGAGGAAGATCAATCTTAAAAGTATTGGGTATTTCAATCAATGAATATGGTATATCTCTCCATTGATTCAGGTCTTTTAAATTTTTTTCTCAGCTAATTTTTATATTTCACTGTAAAGATCATGTATATTATCTGTTAAAATATTAACAAAATGTTTTATAAAACTACTTAAAATGGTATTACTTTATTTTCAATTGCTTATTTCCTACTACATAGAAAACAAATAACTTTTGTTATTAAGTACTATAAATCCCAGCTGTAGCACTGCCATCTCTGTGTCCACATCTCAGTTTTCTTGTTGCCAATAGACAGCCAGGAAGCACCAGAGAGTCTCCCCCATTGGCCAAGATGGCACATGGGAGGTTCTTATACTGAGTTGCACCAAAAGCTAGAACCATGAATGTACAGGGCCCTAGCATGCCCAAAGCTAGCAAGATAATTGGATAGGAACCCCCCTCCCCCCAAAAAAACCATCCACTCCTTATCCTATAGGAACTGTGGGCTTGAGTGGAAAGGGAAGATGGTCTTTGAGACAGGACCACTAGGACAGGGGTCCCCAACCCATGGGCCACAGACCGGTACCAGGCCATGGGCTGTTAAGAAGTGGGCTGCACAGCAGGTTAGTGGTAGGGGAGCGAGTGGTAGGGGAGTGAAGGGAAGCTTCATCTGTATTTACAGCCTCTCCCCATCACTCGCATTACTGCTTGAACTATGCCTCCTATCAGATCAGTGGTGGCATTAGATTTTCATAGGAACATGAACCCTGCTGTGGACTGTGCATGTGAGGGATCTAGGGTGCATGCTCCTAATGAGAATCTAATGCTTGATGAGGTGAAGTGGAGCTGAGGCAGTGATGCTAGTGCTGGGGAGTGGCTGCAAATACAGATTATCATTAGCAGGGAGATTTGACTGCACAAAGACCATAATGAATCGATTGCTTGCAGACTCATCAAAACCCTGTCAATGAGTGGCAAGTGACAATTAAGTGAGCTAGCTTTATAGTGGCAAGTAAGTTGATGTGCTTCAATTGTATAGTTGCATCTGGTGGCAGGCTTTAAGTCAGAATCTGACATTTATTTTAGTCTGTATGTGGCATGCCCATTATTTCATTTACCCCTCCCATCAGTGCCTCATTTTTGCACTGTACACTTGTCTCAGTCACAGTTTTGGTAAGCCCACTAGCTAACCCTAGCCAAAATGAGTAAAAAACAAATGTCACTGGAAAGCTTCTTTGAAAAGGGGGAAAGACCCAATAATGAGTCAACAGAAGACTCTAAGGAGGCTGCATTTAAAAGAAAATACCAAGAGTCCTACTTAAAATTACAGGTTCATTGCAACAAGCGATTCACATTCTCCAAGCCCACTTTGTATCATATGTGGTGACTGACTATCCAATGAAGCCATGAAACCTTCAAAACTGCTTTGTCCCATGGAGACCAAGGACCCTGTATTAAAAGATAAACTTTGGAGTTTTTCAAAAGAAAAAAAAACATGAACACAAAGAACAGAAGCAATAATTGAAGTCTACCACTTCATCAAATGTGTCTGCTCTGAGAGCATCATTCTTAGTGGCTAACCACGTTGCTAAAGCTAAGAAGCCCTTTACTGCTGGTGAAGAGTTAACCCTGACTGCTGCTAAGGACATTTGTCTTGAAATTTTAGCAAAGGTTGCAGTTCAAAAGGTGGGACATGTTCCTCTTTCGGCTAGCATTGTAACTATAAAACTGATGAAATAGCAGAGGATACTGAGGCACAACTGTTAGAGAGGATTAATGAGTCACCATGGTACCTAAGGTCACTTCAGGGGAGAATGACAACTGTGTTCACGGCAGACAAAGAGGCTGCATTCAAAGCCAAACTGGGATTATGGGGGCAACGAGTGAACATTGGAATTTCTGACATGTTCCAAACATTAGCAGAGATTTTGAAAGAGGCTGAACAAGGGCCTTCTTTCTCCCAGATGGTGCATAATCACCTGTCCTAGCTTTCAGAAGAGTCTGAGCATTACTTCCCCACTGCACAAAAGACTCCTGAACTGGAAAGGAATGGATCCACAACCCATCTGTGAATAATCCAGGTGAATTGACTTTGTCTGTGCTGGAAGAGGATCAACTGCCTGAGATCTAAGTGACAGCTGACTTTACAAGTATGTTTGAGGCAACTGCAAATTTCCATACATTCTGAATTGAAGTCAAGGAGGAATATCCTGAGATTGTAACAAAAACACTTAAAAGTCTGCTTCCCTTTCCCACATCCTGTTTCTGTGAAGCAGGGTTTTTCTGCAGGGACAGCAATCAAAATGAGATTAGGTGGTAAACTGGACATAAGTGACACACTTTGGGTGTCACTGTCTCCCTTCACCCACAGGTGGGACAGCCTAGTTGCAGGAAAACAATCTGGGGGCTGCTACTGATTCTGCATTATGGCAAGTTGTATAATTATTTCATTGTATGTTATAATGTAATAATAATAGAAATAAAGTGCACAGTAAATGTAATGCACTTGAATCATCTTGAAACCATCCCCACTGTCCAGTCCATGGAAAAATTGTTTTCCACAAAGCCAGTCCTTGATGCAAAAAAGTTGGGGACCACTGCACTAAGGAGTCCACTATTCTCCCAGGCCACAGCACCTGAATAAACTTCTATCTTTTTGTACCAGCACGGGTCTCATGAGTTTGGCTTTTGCTGGGGCAGGCATTTGAACCTGTGTATTCAGTTACATGCTCACTTAGGAAATACAGATAATAATAACACCCAATTCTTAGGGTTGTTGTGAGGGTTAAATGAGTTATTATGCATAAGTGATTGCCAGAACATTGTCTAACTTAAGAGTAAATAAATGTTCAATGAATGTTGGTCACTGTTTTTTACTCATTGTCCAGAGTAAGTGCTTCCATGAAACATTTTCATTTTTGAGGGCTAAGGTAAGCTGGGCTCTCCAAACCAGCTCTCCTTCCCTATCAAAGTGGTCTTCACTGGAGCACAAGCCTCTTCTGGACTCGTAGTACTCACAGTGTTATATTCTTTAGCCAGAATGGAGTCCTGGCAGGGGTGTCCGACCTTTCGGCATCTTTGAGCCACACTGGAAGAAGAAGAGTTGTCTTAGGCCACACGTTAAACATTGTGACATATAATCAGGAAAAAAAAGTCTCATAATGTTTTAAGTAAATTTGAGATTTTGTGTCGGGCTGCATTCACAGCCATCCTGGGCTGCATGTGCCCCACCGGCCACAGGTTAGACCCCCGTGTGAATGAATTTCACCCATAAAGTTGAATTATTCTATGAAGGGCTATAGACATCATGGCTATAGTCACCATGCCAAGCAAGATAATGGCACTGTAAGATGCTGATAAGGCATTTATTGTTAATTGTGTCTTCCAAGGATACTAAAAACTGTGGGGATGGGAACTGGGAAGAAGTCCTGTTTTTCTTTTGACATTTAATCCAAAATAGAGTGTGCTAACAGTTAAGAAATAGAAATGTAATTTGAAAGCTAATGGTAAGGCTGAGGTCCAATGAGATGCTGCAAAGTCAGCAGATGTTCAAAAATTTCAAATACAGACAGAATTCAGTTAAGTGACACAAACTCAGGTCCACTTAAGATTTTCTAGAGCCCATGTTAGAACCTGTAGTTTTTAGTGAAACATGAGCTTTCGGGATGCCCAATTTGTTTCATTTTGAAGGAAGCTGAACATTTGGACTATCGTCAGATGAAAGACATTTAAAAGGATTGTTAGTTCTCCGTTTACAGTACGGATCCTTGAGTGTCATGGAATGTTCACCCAGCCAGTGGGCTGCGGCTTCTCACAGCTTCGGCTTGGCTTCCTATCATCTTAAGCAAAATACGCGTTTTGTGGTGCCGTGACATTTTGTCAATTAGATCTGGAAAGATCATGACTAAATTGTGTCTGGTAAAGATCAGTATCCCACATTCATGATTCATGACACGGCCTCTTTTCCAAACAAATCTATAAAGCATAAACTCAGATTAAAAAAAGAAAAAGGACTATGATGTAAACATCAAAAATAAATCATTATATGAATTTACCAGTTGTTTTTTTTTCTTTTGAAATAATTCACACAACTAGAGGAGGAAATAAAAAGAGGGAAGACAAGTGATATCGGAGAATGTGTTTATAAAATTGTATTTTTCTTTCATTTAGAATACTTTTTTCCCTGACTGGAATACATGACTCCTGGGTGAAATTTGAAAAATGAAGACAACTATAAAGAATAAAGTAAAACCAATTTTAGTTTACTGATCCAGTGAGATCTGTCATTGGCATGTCACACACACACACAATCCCACACTCCCACACTCACACACACCCAGTTTTTATTTCTTGATTAGCTCGTGCATTGTTATGTCCTGATTCAATCACAGACATTTCCCCATGACCTAGAAACGGACTTCAGTGGAATGACTTTAAATGGATGCATGCTATTAAAAGTCTTAAGAAACACATTGTTTTATTTACCCGATCTCACATTAGTGTTATTTATGCTGTTCCAATGTTTCATTATTACAAAAACTTGGCAATAAATATCATCGTGCCCTGTGTATTACAAAGCCAAACTTGTAATATTGAAAGGTTTTTAGTTCCTAATTTATTTTCTTCAAGATTTATAAATTTACACTATCACCAACCATACTGAAAATGAACACTGCATTCACCCTCATTTGTCTCACTTTTTGTTTTGCTTGTTAATCTATTATATATATTTATAAACACACATACATATAGATGCTTATATACAGAGTGGGGTGAAAGTAGGTTTACAGTTGTTCTTATGGAAGCTAATACAATAATTAATAAAAATAATGTAGGAATAAACTCTGGTGTTTTGTATACTCACAACTGTAAACCTAATCTTGCTCCACATATATCCTGTATATGAACTTGAATTTTTCATATAGACAAACCATGGATATCTTTATTTGCTATTTCTGCCAGTACTTTTATGCTTTAGGAAGGCCTTATATGACATGAATTAAATATTTACTGTTTTTAAACTTCAGGTGTTTTAATAGTTTCTTCTTTTACATTAACATAATTTATTGGATTACTGTGCAAAGTAGAAATCTTTACTTTTTTCAGAATAGTTAAGCAATTTTCTGGGACCATTTATTAAACAACCAGTTATTTTACCAGTGATTTGTTAAATCACTTTTATCTTATAATAAATTCTTATATGGGTCAGCGTAGAGTTCAAGATTCTTTTGTTCTATTGTTCTGTCTAGCTATTCTTGGAGCAGCATGTCCTGATTCTCAAAGTAATTGAAGAGATAAAAATACATTCTAATCTTATAATCTAAGTGTCATTTACAAATGCAATGTTTAGTAATAAAAATATACCTGGCTAGAGGTTTTCTTAACTGGGAACATCTAAATCTGATATCAGTGGCCCACTGTTCTCAGAGCCGCCTACCTCCTCCTACTCTGCCCCAGCTGCGGCCGCCTGGAGGTGTCTCAGCCTTGAGCACACAAGGAAACCACCTGGAAAGCTGAAAACATCCTGAAAATTGGGCCACATAGGTCAGAAAAATGTCTTGTCTGTGAAAAGACAATCCCTAATGTTTTTTTTTCCTATTATGTTTTAATAGAAGTTGACGCTGGTTTTATACAATACATTGGGTAGGCTTCCCAAAGTTTTTATGCTTTAAAGTGTTTCAATAAAGCCTGAGAATTAAAAATGTTGAAACAAATGATTTATTACTGACCATGAAATTTTTTTCTGAAGGCATTTATTTGATGTGTTTAAATTTGTTCCATGATTCATTTATTTGTTTACGCTTTCTTTAGTTTGTTAGCTCATTCAGCCAATAATTTTTGAGCATCTGTTGTGTACCAGACACGGTGCTGGGCACTGAGGACACAATGTTAAACAGGCCAGAAATGTCTTCTGCCCTCATAGAGTATATACTTTGGTGGTGTGGCCTGTGAGGATTCAAACATGTAAAACAAATATGCATGAAATTATAGCTCAGACTGTGTGGTGCTAGGAAAAGCCAGGGATCTTGCAACTGGCAGGTAAATCAGAGAATAATTAGCTGAGAAAATAAAATATGAGCTGAGGTCTGAGTTAGGAGGAGTTAACTAGGGAAGAGGAGGATGAGAAGCATCCAGGTTGAGAAATGAGCATATTCAAAAGCCCTCAGCTGCAAGAGAGCAGGGGCTGAACGGAAACCTGTGTTGGCAGCAGATGGCAGCTGAACACTTCAGGGCCTTGTGGACTCTCTTAGGGACTTGTGCACTATCTTAAGAACAAATATATTCAAAGATGTTAAAGGAAAGTCAGGGGAGTGTATTATTTAGTTAAAATTGCCTTCCTGAAGTGTGGAGGACAGATAGGGTTGGGATGCTGGTTTACAGAGTAAATGTAAGTAAACTGGTTGGAAGGCTGCTGATATAACCTAGGGGAGTGATGCTAGCAGCTTGGCCTAGATCAAGAGTGTGGATGGAACTGGAGAGCATTACGCTAAGTGAAGTAAGCCAGGCGGTGAAAGATGAATACCATGTGATCTCACCTATAAGTGGAACCTAATCAACAAAAGAAACAAGCAAGCAAAATATAACCAGAGGCATTAAAATTAAGAACTAACTGACAGTAACCAGGAGGGAAGGGGAGGGGGTAACAGAGGAAAGAAGAGGAAGGGTCGTCAAGGAACGTGTATAAAGGACCCATGGACAAAGCTAAAACAGGGAAGGATTGAGGGTGGGAGGTGGCAGTGGGTTGGGTGGAGGAAAGAGGTGGTGGGAAAATGGAGACAACTGTACCCAAACAACAATAAAAAAAAAAACACCAAAAAAAAAGTGTTTGCAAACTGTGGCCTGCAGGTCAAATCTGCTCTCCCACTTGTTTTGGTAAATAAAGCTTTGTAGAAACACAGCCAAGCCCCTTATTTACAGTGTCTGTGGCTGCTTTCATGTTACAATGACAAAACTAAGTAGTTGCAACAGAGACTGGATGGCCAGCAAGGCCAAAATTCCTTATTAGCCAGCACTTTGCAGAAAAACCTGCCAGCCCCTGGACTCGAGGATCAATGGCAGAAATTGACAGAAGAAGGTAGATTTGAGGTAGTTATTTGATCAGTCAAATTTTCTGCTTTGTGTATCAGTTATGATATTGTATTTTTCAGCATTATTGTTAATGATATTTTATCTAATGCTAAATATTATTTCATTATCTTATAATTGCTTTAATTTTCTCATATCTATTTATATGACCTTTTATATATTAATATAGATTTGGATTTTCTGGGTTTTATTGATGAGACTTGAAAATATTTTTCTACTTAATGAGATTTTATAGGGTTTCTGTTTTGTCATGCAATAATTTCTGTCTTCTCTTCTTCTGAGTTTTTATACTTAATCTATTTTTCCTAACTTCTTTAGTCTAATGTTTAGTTCACTCATTTTCATTCTGTATTGTTAAATACTAAAATATGCTTCAGGCTTTATATTGGTTTGGCCAAAAATTGTGTTTAGTTTTTTCTGTAAAATAAAAGATACGTTTTTCATTTTCACCAATAACTTTATCGATTTGGATATTTTGAGTATATCGGCTATCTCCCACTATTGGCTTCTAGTGGGTAGAGGCCAGGGGTGCTGCTAAACATCTTCCAATGCATAAGACAGCCCATGGCAAAGAATTATTTAGCCAAAATGTCAATAGTACCAAGAAACTTCACAAACCACTTTTGACACATTCAATCAGTCACAGCACCTTCTCCATACACTACACAAATCTTTTTTTGCATTTCAGTTGTGTTTTTACCTTTCTTGAAATAATAAAGCATAATACACCAAAAATATTTTCTTCCATCTTCAATATAAAACAACAGCTGCACAAAAGTTTACCAATTTTGATACTTTTTTAAAACAATGCACACGGATATGAGAACTGTCACAATATAATCTAACAAAACTATTTCAAATGAAGTTAAAGACAATTAAGCATTACTAGAAAAAACTAAATGAACTTTTTGGCCAACCCAATATTACTCTTTGAATATTGCTTTGACTATATAGGTATAATTTAACATGTATACTAATTTAAAATTATATGTATGATCTCAAATTATTATGTTGATGTCTATTTTCTTTTTAAAAGATTAATTGCTACATCATTAAGATTGTACTCTATATCAAGTGGGGTATTAAGTGCTTTATCTCATTTAAGTCTAATCATATGGATGGATAAATGAATTACTGTTATCTCCATTTTACAAAATAGGGGACTTAGGTTTGTATTCTATCTAAATTAACCCAATTTATAATCAATACTTTGTTTTCCTTCTTGTTACAAGAATCAAGTTCACTTAGAGTAGGTGGCAAATATTATAAAGATCATATCCATCGTTTTGAAAATAATGATAATTCATCCATAATATGTTAAAGGAAGGGTATGATATTATAGTAGGTAAAATAAATCCAGTATACCAAAGGCCTTTGGTACTGCCTGAAATGCTAACTCTAATTGGACAGGAGGAAATGGTCCGAAGATGTTTAAGTCAGAAAGGGAGCTGAAACGAGGTCGTGGACCAGGCTGCTTAGGAATGGTGTTCGTGAGTGCAGGAGAGATTTCCGTGAGACACAGCGACTGAACCGAGGTACGCTTTTCTAAATTTCTTTTGGATGGCTTTCCGGGTAATCGGAACTATTCAAACATAAAAACGTTTATAATCCCTGACATTCGCTGGTACCAGAAGTCTTACGATTTCCAGCACTTACTGTGGCGTTTTACACATTCAAAATTCACTTTTCAGGAATTAATGTGTGACTTCCTGTTTTGTTTTACTTCTCGCCTTGTGGTTTCCGTGCATTTTGATGCCTGAGTGGATCTAGAGTAAAGTAATGCTGCGCATGGGCTGGAAAGGTGAATGCGATGGGACTGGGCACTGAGTGGGCTACATGAGAGTACATCATCTGCAACAGGACGCCACAGGCTGCGGAGTTTCCTGCCGCATCCAAATAGTGATGGGGTGGGTGGGTGCTGCTGGGGGACGAAGATGGTAGGGTAGAGATTCTGTCCCTACTTTTTCTCAGACTGTTAGGTTTGCTATGAAAGAAAATCTTAGTCACCGACTATGATAGAAAATGCCTTTTTTGTCTCTCCGTATTATTACCATATTTTCTTTCCTGTGATTTTTTTTTCCTTCTTACAGACCCATTTTCCAGCTACCAGATTACAATGGATGCCAATGGTTTTCTTCACTGCTAGATTTCTCTGACTCTGACATGCCCAATAGTTCCCCTATAAAGCTGTAATTGCCTATGTACACATTTATTGTATATATTATATATGTTGCTTTTCTTAACCAGAATGTCTAATCCAAATGCCATGGTATAAAATATCTAAATGCCCCAAAGTGGCAAAATAAATTAGATCATAAGACCCTACAGTTTACTCTCTTTTAAAAATCAGGTCACCGAAATAATAATAATGACAAACTTCCACAGAGGAGTTGAAACTGAAGTCATACTTGTTTTTACTCGGTGGTGACATTTTTATGGTTCCCTGTCTACCAGCAAAGCAGTTACTCTGCAATCTGTGAGCTCCCTAAATCCATTCTTACCCTATTACAGTGGTTAATAGTATGTAAATGTGAGATCATTTTTACCTCTCTTCTTTTTCAAATTAGCTGAGTTGTTACAAGTCACAGATATAGTGAAGAAAATGTAACTTGTCCCTAAAAATTTCCCCACCATCTTTAAATAGCAATATTACGTGATTGTCCGGTAAGGTTAATATCTTTCCATAATATTGCCACATTAGAGAGTTACCTCCTAAAACATTAGATACTCCTTTTTGAAGGAAACTTTATCATTTTCTCAATATATGAGCATGCAGAAGGCATTATTATCTTTAATATTTACTGTTATCTCAGGATCTTTTTTAAAATATATTTTATTGATAATGCTATTACAATTGTCCCATTTCCCCCTCCACACTGCACACCCTCTCCCATCCACTCCCCCCCTTTGGTTCATGTCCATGTGTCATACTTAGAAGTTCTTCAGCTTCTACATTTCTCATACTAGTTTTACCCTCCCCCTGTCTATTTCCTACCTACAATCTATGCTACTTATTCTCTGCACCTTTTCCCCCTCTCTCCTCCTCCCACTCCCCCGTTGCTAACCCTCCATGTGATCTCCATTTCTGTGGTTCTGTTCCTTTCTAGTTGTTTGCTTAGTTTCTTTTGGTTTTGCTTTAGGTGTGGTTGTTAATAATTGTGAGTTTGCTGTCCTTTTACTATACATGGTTTTTTTTTTTTTGAATCTTCTTTTCTTAGATAAGTCCCTTTAACATTTCATAAAATAAGGGCTTGGTGATGATGAACTCCTTTAACTTGACCTTATCTGAGAAGCACTTTATCTTCCCTTCCATTCTAAATGAAAGCTTTGCTGGACAGAGTAGTCTGGAATATAGGTCCTTGTCTTTCATGACTTGGAATACTTCTTTCCAGCCCCTTCTTGCCTGTTGGGTCTCTTTTGAGAAATCAGCTGACAGTCTGATGGGAACTCCTTTGTAAGTTACTGTGCCCTTATCTCTTGCTGCTTCTAGGATTCTCTCCTTCATTTTTACCTTGGCTAATGTAATTATGATGTGCCTTGGTGTGTTTCTTCTTGGGGCCAACTTCTTTGGGACTCACTGAGCTTCCTGGACTTCCTGGAAGTCTATTTCCTTTGCCAGAATGGGGAAGTTCTCCTTTATTGTTTGTTCAAATACATTTTCAATCTGTTGCTCTACCTCTTCCCCTTCTGGTACCCCTATAATTCAGATGTTGGAATGTTTAAAGATGTCCTGGAGGTTCCTAAGCTTCTCCTCATTTTTTTGAATTCTTATTTCTCCATTCTTTCCTGTTTGGTTGTTTCTTTCTTCCTTCTGGTCCATTCTACTGTTCTGAGTCCCAGTTTCCTTCCCATCCCTGTTGGTTCCCTGTGCATTTCCTTCATTTCTTTTATGGTAACCTGCATTTGTTCATCTAATTTGCAACCAAAATCAGCCAATTCTGTGAGCTTCCTGATCACCATTGTTTTGAACTGTGCATCTGATAGATTAGCTATCTCTTAGTTGTTCAAAAGGATGAGTTTTGGGGCACTGATTTGTTCTTCTGTTTGAGCCATCTCTCTCTCTCTCTCTCTCTCTTTCTTTTTTTTTTTGGTCTGGTTGCTCCTGTTATGGTGAGGGGTGGAGCCATAGGTGTTCACCAGGGCTGGGCACCCCCGTAGCTAGATTGTGACTTTGTATGTGAGGGCGGGGTGGAGAGGGAACAATGGCAGGAGCTCCGTTCTCCGTGGGACCTCAGTCCCTTCTCTGGGATCCTGGGTTGCGCACTCTGCCCTGCTCCACAATCACCGCCTCACTGGGTCTGCCACTGCTGCTTGTGTACTCAGGGTCCATCTGCTGCGATCTTGTGTGCCCCAGATGCCTTATGAGCTTCCGGTTGCCTTACGCGCCCAATTTTCCCTCTGCACTGCACCACGACCCACTCGCAGCTGCTTGTTTCCACCCCTCCTACCAGTCTGGATGAATGTGTCTGTTTCAACTTCTTGGCTGTCCAACTTCCATTCGGGTAAATTTTCTATCAGTTCTGGGTGTTATTCTGCCTCTAAATTGTTGTTGTTCCTATCTTGGTTGTGCGTGGAGATACGGTGTGCCCACCTATGCCTCCATCTTGCCGGAAGTCCCCAGGATCTTTAAAATTGTGAGTTTTCCATATTTAGATAGTGCTAGCCTAGAAGGGCTGTTTTTCCATCTATTGTTTTTATTAATGCCCAAAGTATTTTTTTTCCTGCTCTCCCACCAAAATAAAATCCACCTGTTCTGCAACATTCATTAGAATCATTATTTTGGGGGAGAAAGTCACCAGGACAGCTGCCACCAGAGGACATTTCTGACCTGGAGGAAAGGACTGGCAGCTTGTGGGCTGTTGCTCTCTGGGTTTTTCCCTTTAGCCCATCTGCAGAGGTCAGCCACCCTGGTTATTTAATGTCACCCTGTGGAGAAAAGCCTGCAAAGCTGGCAGGAGGGGAGGGTAAGCAAAGATAAACCATGACTGTTCTAGACCCAACGTGAAACCTTCGGAAAGATGGAAATGTCAAGATCACGACCAAATGTTGTCATATTTCATAACGATTCCTGTACTGAAAGTTTGGGGCATTCAGAGTGGGAGTTAGTTGTGCCATGAGTGAAGGAAGAGACTTCATGCAAGATAAGGAAATGAAAGTGTGCACAATGAAAAACAAGCTTCACTTGCTTTCCAGCTACTCTGAAGGCCAGCTCAGTGTTAAGGGAATGCCATTGCTAATTGAAGAGCTTGTTCCTGTGCTATACTTTCTCACTCCCGGCTTCCAGTCTTCCTCAAATTGCTTCTCTATTCCCGATTTTCATATACATGAACCCTGGAACAAAACTCTGGAGGGTTTTTTTGGGGGGGGGGATCTGAACCTTTTAACAGGGCCTTTTCTCCTTCCTTGACTGATACCATTTTCCTTAAAATGACTCAGCAAACAGGACAAGAATACAGCATGTCAGAGAGCTATTTCCATTGACTGGCCTCCCCCTCTCCTTTAGTTGACCTCTCTGACTTTGTTGGAAAAGTTGTGATTCTCATTCACATTATATTCTGAATGAGGCTGTTTACCCTGCATACTAAATGAGATCATGACCATGTAATAAATTCTCCACTCTGTGTTAAGCTTGAAGAGTCAGACTCTTGAGCAACTTACAATTTAACCTTTTAACTGATAAGAACCCTATTGCTCTACAGAGATTGCATATTAAAGAATTGTCAGGATTAAGAATCACAGTAATTTATCACTTTTTAAATTACATATACTTTTAAAAAATAGTGGTTTTCAATTCTAATTTTGAGGCTGATTCCAATAGCTATGTTTTTATTCTGGAAAACAATGTGAGAATACTGTTTGAACTGGTAAATACCCATGAAGAGCTTCTCTTGACATAATATATACACGTAAGTACATATACAAGCAAGAATTTTAGGAAGAAAGTAGCCCAGTGTTTCAGTTTTTAGCCCAGAGTCTGGCCTAGTTTATGTGTGACAGAAAGCCTTCATTGGCTTCTGAGTAGAGTGAATCCTGAGTATTTGGAAAGTTTCATTGTCAGAGCAGAGGGGTACGGGTGGGCAAGTTTGGAGATTTATAGAAGAGACCAAAGTATGTTTGTGGAGGATTGAGAACAGATGTCAGATGTGAACTTTTGAGGTAAATTTTGCCTAGTGGGTGACATAAAAACTCTTCTTCTGTTTCCTACAGATTATTTAGGAATGTCCTGGTGAGTGGATTATTTATGGTGAATGAGAAGTGTGCAATAGACTGAATGTGTTCCCCAGGTTCTTACTTTGGAAAATTACCTGCCCCCCCATGTGTTAACATTGGGAGATGGGGCTTTCAGAAGGTGATTGGGTCATGACAGTGGATTCTTCATGAATGGGATTAGTACCCTTATAAATGAAACCCCAGAGAGCTCATTTACCCCCTTCCGCCATGTGAAGACCCAGTGAAAAGATGCTGTCTATGAACTAGAAAGCTGTCCCTCACCGGGCATCAGATCTGCTGGGTCTTGATCTTGGACTTTGCAGCCTCCAGGCCTGTGAGAATGAATTTTGTTGTGTGTAAGTCACACAGTCAATGGCATTCTGACAGAGCAGCCTGAATGGACTAAGAAAATGCTAATCCTGCTTTGCATTTGAAATGGCTGAAATAGAGGCAGTTCACCTGTCTGTGTTCTCATCTGGGAGAAGTGTCTTATTTTTCAAAACACCTTCTCCACTAAAGCCAAAAATCTTATCATCAGCACAGTCACCATTTTTAAGCAATCCTTTGTTCTTTTACAATGAAATGCAGTGAAAGGGAGTCCTGTGCACCTTTGTAGGAATGAACTCACTTTCCCTGAGAGCTGCTGAACAGACTGGCCACAGAAGAACACAGGGTGAAGAGACAGGGAGGTGTGAGCTGGGACAGTGGTCAGCTTGAATCACTTCACTGCCCTGCCAGTCAGGGTGTGGGCCTAAATGCCAAAGGGTGCTGAGAATCCAGGCCAAGGCATTCTATGAGAAAAGAAACTCTGCTTTTGTTTCCCATTATATCCTACCCTTTTCTACAACTTACATAAACGCTTCTGCTCCTGAATCTCAAACTGAAGAGAGAGCCTGGTTAGGACCCACAGGAAGCAGAGCTATGTAAGACTAAGGAGGCATCAGGGTGAGCAAGGATTCCAGTAGAAATGGAGAGCTGACAATATTGAGAGAGATAACTGAACAGGCTCCAGGGGGAATATATATATATATGTATATGAATTGTGTGTGTGTGTACATGTGGTGGGGGAGAGATGGATGAAATCACTTGTTTATTCATTCATTATTAATCATGTGATAATAAAAAAGTACTGTGTGTCTAGCATAGTCCTCAATCTCAACAAAAGTCCACTGTCTCTGGCATATCAGTCTATCTATGTGACACTAGAGTGACAGAAGAAATGAGTACTAATGTAGTAGGCATGAAGTTTGAATGTCCCAAGGGCATTGCAAACAGGGAGCAGTCAATGTGGATGGCACCAGCAGGAAGTACAGTTTACTTCTGAGGCCAAGACAATGGTCCCATCACAAATTCTGTAGCTGGAAAAACTATGTTACATGGCCCCCTCTCTCACTGGAAGATTGAGATTTCCCCCCACATCTCACTAGGCTGCATGCACCCAGCCTTTTCTCCATTGGTTTACTTTGAAAGACTAAAATAATTTCCATCAACGAAAACTTTTTATGACTGAGGACACACCCAAAATAGTAACCTGGTCACTTAGGCTGCTTCATTTTGATGACATCTACAAATAAAAACTACAGGTGCTTATGATTTCTTGAATTAGTGTTTTACTTCTTCCTTTCCAATTGGGATGCTTTTATTTCTTCTTCTTCTCTGATTGTTATGGCTAGGACTTCCAGTACTATGTTAAATAAGAGAGGTAAAAGCAGATATCCCTGTCTTGCTCCTGATCTTAAGGTGAATGCTTGAAGTTTTTGCCCATTGAATATGATGCTGGCAGTGGGTTTGTCATATATGGTTTTTAATATGTTTAGGTATATTCCCTCTATTCCCACCCACTTTGCTGAGAGTTTTTTTAAAATAATTTTTTAAAGATTTTATTTATTCATTTCTAGAGAGAGGGGAAGCAAGGGAGAAAGATAGGGAAAGAAACATCAATATGTGGTTGCCTCTTGTACTCCCCCAACTGGGGACCTGGCCCACAACTCAGGCATTTGTCCTGACTGGGAATCAAACCAGCAACCCTTTGGTTCACAGCCTGCCTTAAATCCAGTGAGCTACACCAGCCAGGAGTTTTTTAAAATTATAAATCAGTGCTGGATTTTATCAAATGCTTTTTCTGCATCTATTGATATGATCATGTGGTTTTTACTTTACATTTTGTTTGTGTGGTGGATCACATTTATCAATTGATGCATGTTGTACCAACCTTGCATTATCAGAATGAATCCCACTTGATCATGGTGTATGATCTTTTTGATATATTGCTATATTTGATTTGCTAACATCTTCATGGAGATTTTAGCATCTATGTTCATCAGGGATATTGGTTTATGATTTTCTTTTCTGTAGTGTCTTTATTTGATTTTTGAATTAGGATCATGATGGCCTCGTAAAATGACCTTGGGAGCCTCTCCTCCTCTTGAATTTTTTGAAATAGTTTGAGAAGTATAGGTGGAACAGAATAGAGAGCTCAGAAATAAACCCACACTTTTATAATCAATTAATAGTCAACAGAGGAAGCAAGAACATATAATGAGCTAAAGATAGTTTATTGAATAAATCATGTTGGGAAAATTGGACACATATGTGCAGAAAAATGAAACTAGGCCATCTTCTAACACCACATACAAGAAAAAATTCAAAATTGATTCAAGCTTTAAATATTAGACCCCAAACCATAAAAACCCTAGAAGAAAACATAGTCAATAAAGTCTCACATATTGCTTATAGTAATATTTTTACTGCTATATCTCCTAAGGCAAGGGAAATGAAAGAAAAAAATAAACAAATGGGACTACATCAAACCAAAAAGTTTTTGCACAGCAAAAGAAACCATTGACAACATAAAAATACAACCCACAGAATGAGAGAACATATGTTCTGGTATATCTGATAATAGGTTAATATCTAACATTTATAAAGAACTTAAACAACTCAACAACAGCAAGACAAACATCCAAAACAAGACAAAAATTAGTCAAGGACCTGAATACACACTTCTGCAAAGAGGACATACAGATATATGGTGTGTATATATATATATATATATATATATATATATATATATATATATATATATATGAATGAATGAAAAGATGCTTAATGTCACTAATCATCAGAAATATGCAAATTAAAACCACAATGAGATATCACCTCACACCTGTCAGAACGACCACCATCAATAAATCAACAAACAAATGTTGGAGAGGATGTGGAGAAAAGGGAACCCTTTTGCACTATTGGTGGGAATGTAGATTGGTGCAACCATTGTGGAAAGCAGTATGGAGAGACCTCAAAAATTTAAAACTGGACCTACCTTTTGACCCTGTGATACCACTTCTGGGTATTTATCCAAAGAAACTCAAAACACTAATTTGAAACAACATAAACACCCATATGTCCATTGCAGAGTTGTTTCCAATTGCCAAGATATGGAAGCAGCTCAAGTGTATATCAGTAGATGAATGGATAAAATAACTATGGGACATTTGCACAATGGAATACCACTTAATCATAAAAAAAAAGAAAGAAAAATTTACCTGTCACAACAGGACTTGGAGAACATTATGCTAAGCGAAATAAACCAGTCAGAGAAAGACAAATATCATATGATTTTACTCATGTATAGAATCTAATGAACAAACTGAATGAGTAAGCAACACAGAGACAAACACAGATAGAGAGCAGGGTGACAGCCATGGGAGGTAATTTAGAGGGTAGAGAAATAAAGCTAAAATTGAAAGGACTCATGAACATGGACCAGCATGTGGAGATTGTGGGGGGAGGGGTTATAAGGGGGCTAAGTGGCAATGAAAAAATGCAATACAAAATAAATAAGTAATAAATACATAAATAAAATGAAGAAAATAAAGCAAAAAATAAGCCTTTGGGTCAAATAGTTTTCAAAAATCTTGCTTATAAAAAGTTAAGGAAAGAAATAAAGTAGCTACAGATAAATTTCAGTAAGATTCCCTCATATTTATATGCTTAAATATTATATGTAATATAATATACATTATAACTTAAATCTAGATATAATTATATAATGTATAAAGTAGATATAAATATACACAATTTATATATAATTAGAATAATATTAAGAGAAGTTATTTGGAAACCTTATTGCCCTCTCCAATATAACACTTAATGGAAAAAGATTGTGATGATAAATTTGGCTACTTCATGCAGTTTTTATCTAATTGCTGCCAAAAATCTCCCCTAACTCTCCCAACATCTCTGTTCCTCCTTAGGCTCTTTCTCTCCCTTCCTCTCACCTTCCCTTTCTAGTTTCCTAAGGATCAGCTGTGCAGAATTTAATTTATCCAACACTTCTTAGTTTATGAATTACTACTATCATCACTTGCCATTAAAAAAAATCTGGTGATTACTTTTTTATTTAATTATCTCAATCCCATTTTCTATACTCTGTAGTCACCTGTAAATGTTATTTGATACATATTCTTCTAATCCACCTGCTACATGTTTATTTAGATAATTACTGATGCTTGAAGAATACACAGTGCTGTATGGGCATTTAATTTTGCACAGACAGCATTTGCTATGGGATCTCCCATTGCTTCCCTCTTTCTCCACCCAACATATGTTTCTGTGCCCAGGTTTAACCCACTGCTTTTGGCTGCTGCTTTGTATTCCATAATGTGCCTATTTCACATTTTTATTCTCCTACCAATAAATACTCTTTAACATTTAACTACGTACTTCAATAAACATCCTCTTGCCTGTGTCTATTTTGTATGCCTGTGTAAGAGTTTCCTTGAGGGGTGGACAGGTAGGCCTTTCTGGATGGCAGGATTTGTAAATTTGTGATTTCAGTGAGTGTTACTAGATGGCTCTCCAGAATGGTAGTTCCATTTCACATGATTCTGGGCTATTCACATCCATACTTTCCATATAACGTGTAAAATTACCCAGTTTTCACAATTTGCTAATATAATGTGTATAAAATGGTGTCTCATTTTAGAGAATGGAATACATGAATTTTTAAACTAATTTTTCTGTTCTATTGAGACATAATTGACATATAACATTATGTCAATGTAAGCTGAATCAATACAGTGTGATATGATGCACATATGTTGCAGATAATTACTCTGATAAGGTCAGTTAACATATCTATCACTTCACATAGTTACAATTCTTTTGAGGTTGTGGTAACTATAGTAAGATCTACTTTCTTGGCAACTTTTAAGTATACAGTACAGGTATTGTTAACTATAGTCATCACGCTGTGAGACAATGTCCCAGAATTTATTCATCCTCTGGCTGGAAGTTTGCACCCTTTGGCCAAAATTGCCCCATTTTCCGCAACCTCAGCACGCTACCCTTTTTCTATGAGTTTGACTTTTTTTAGATCCCACACATAAGAGAGATTATACTTATTTGTATTTTTCTCTCTCTGACTTATTTCACTCAGCTTAATGCCTGTAAGGCCCATTCACGTTGCTGCAAATGGCAAGACTTTGTCCTTTTTCTTGGCTGAAACATAATAAATGTCTGAATTTTAATTTAACATATGAAACATTCAGCAATTAATTTTTTCATAAGAATTATGAATTTATGTTACTACAGTAAGATATCCCTGCACTAGGTTGCATTACTTTGCCCAAGAATTCACCCCTATCTGGATGTAAACTTTTAGCCATATGACTTTAAAGTTTCTTCCACGAGAGCGAGCATGTGTTCCCGCACCACACTGACGGGGAGCTGAGCAGAGGCAACAGGATGCCAGTGCTGGGTGAGGCCTTAAGAGTATCGAGTATTTCTGCTCATTGAGTTTCTTGTATCTATGTCATCACCAGGGAATAATGAGCCTTGGGTGGTGTATGTATGAAGTTTCTCTTCCACTTTGACTGCCATGACAAATTATTATAAAGTTAGTGTCTTCAAACAAGGACAATTGCTATTTTCAGTTTTGTATGACAAAATTTCAAAACAGGTCTCACTGGGCTAAAATGAAGATGTTGGCAGGGAGACAATCCTTCTGGAGGCTCTGAGGAGAATCTGTTTCCATGCCCTTTCCTGCTTCTAGAAGGTGCCCACATTCCTTGGCTTCCTTGGATCCCTTTTCTTCCTTCAAAGCCAGCAAATTCTCAGGCTACCTTGATTTTGGTTCTCTGTCTGTCTTGCCTCAATCTTCTGCTTTTAAGGACCCTGTAATTATATTGACAACACTCAGATAATCCAGGATAATTCCAGGAGACATGTGGAGCAACTTGAATCTGAACTCTGATCTGGAAATAATACTTAACAGCAGACAAGCTCAACAGAGTTGCCTGAGTTGACCTGCAGACACACAGGCAAGGCACAATGCTTGCTGCTATAGTATTGAAATGTTGATTGAAATGTTGTTGAATGCTGATTGAAATGTTGGAGATGTTTGTTATTGTAGCAAGAGTTGACTCAATCATTTAAAGAGAGAATCCACTAAGAATTTTAACCTGGTTTCACAAGAGCTCAAAAAGTCTGTGAAAACATGACATATTCTGGTTTCTCTAGGATAAACATACACATTATTTCATCCTTTCTTCATAGGATCTTCATTTATACAGGGTGGGGCAAAAGTAGGTTTATAGTTATTTGTATGGAAAACAATTCAGTAATTAATAAATCATAACACAAGAATAAACTCTGTGTTTTGCATACTCGAAACTCTAAATCTACTTTTGCCCCACCCTGTATAATAGTGCTGAATGGCTGTCAGCTTTGTATGGCTTTTATATGGGTCCTTATTGTTCAACAAAATCTCTTTAAAGATTGCTCCTAAAAACTTCTCAGAGTCTCTTATGAGAGACCCTGTGATTGTTTTTTATGAATTAGTTATATTGCTATATCTGGTATTAGGTTGATATGGATACTTATTCTATACATATGATTAATTACTATTTCCACACCCTATGTTCCTTTTCAGATTATTTTCCTTACCTAAATCAGGCTGCATATTTTCTTGTTGAATTTCACTGTGGTTTTGCAAATGTGATATATTCTATTAATGAGAATCATATTGGGCTTCTTTGCCTAATTCCAAAATCTTAGTAACCCACCTAACATAAGCTCTTTAGTAAAATGGTTACCCTGTGTAAATTTTTGATCAGGTCATCAATAAGGTTATTGATTAGGACAGACCCTCCGATCAGTTCCTGCCAAATACTACTCAAGTATCCCATTCGGCTAACACAAAGCCATTGAAATGATCTGTCATGTGCAGCTTTCAAGTCCCCAAAACGAGTAGCATGGTGAGTACCACACTTACTTGTGTTAATAGAGATCTGCAGGTTAGAATCAGAGTCTTTATTAAAGTAAAAATAAATTTTACTAAAATAAAAGTTGAAAAACTAAAAAGCGCCACTCAAGTTATTGATCAATTATGCTACATGTATAAACATATGACGAATTCTTAATATTTTATATTCAATTGTGCACGATGATGTCATCTCAAATTTTGGCTCTCCATATTTATTGGAATTTTTATGTATGGGAATATGACACTCATTAATATGTTAATTCCTAATTTACCATCTCTCATAGAGGATGTACACATGATGGGCATGCTTGGTCAGTTCACTGACAGCAGTGTTTCTATCATATAAGCCATTATTATTTTGTAAATAAAAAAGGAAAATTGGAATTATTGTTATAAACTAAGAAGATTTTTACAAAATTGATGTTAAGTTAGAAAACTGGTCAAATTCTTCTCCTTCCAAAGTTGGGTGAGCATTTAGATGACTTGTCCCTCCCCATATGATTACTGTTCCTGTCTTTGTCTCATTTCTTCCTTTTCTACCCAGATGAGCCATAAGCAGCTACAATGTTTTGACTTTGAAATAGTGCCTGCAAATGATTGTCATCTGTCCCAAGGGAAAGGTTGTATTTTGGCAGTTGTTTATTATAGCAGAAATTTGCTGTAAAGTCTTTTTTATTGATGCTTCATGCCTCCTCCCCAGTTTGTTTGCCAGTGGTCCTGCACCCTCACTTCTGTAGGTCCTTTCCTGCACTTTGTCTAATCTGTATTTGTACTTTACCAGGATCCTAGAACTTAATCTATTGCCTTACCTTGCTTTCCAGTTACTTAATTCTTCTGGCTCCTGACTGCCTGATTGATTTGTCCATTGGCTTGCTGTGTCCTTGGGCTTCATGGGTCAATTCCTCACAATCTTGCTCAGAGTATAAGGTACTGTGCAGCCCATCTTTTGTGGTGCATCTGCTCCTGACTTACTTGGATCTATCTATTATCTGGGTCCTTTACATTAAAGAGGGTTGATGGAATATATAATAACAGTAATGTCCATACAAATTAATATTAATGGCATAGTAATGTTTACGGACTCATTGAAGTTCTGAATTTAGTATGTAAAAAAGTTTTTCCACTAAAAATGTATTTATTGGTCTGAATATTGAATGGTTTTTGTCCTAAATGGATATAAGTTCTACATATCTTTGTTGGAATGTATATATAGAATTAAATATCTGAATAAATTATGGCATATATATGCAGTAGCCTTTTTCAAAATGTGGACAATGTGATGTTCACTGATACTAGATGAATTAAACCAAAATTGTATTTGCAAAGTTTGGAAAATACTGGGTTTATCAAAGTTAGACAGGTTTCTTTCATGTAGGTTTTCTCTGAACCTTTTATATGTTAATTGAATTCTGAATCTTTATGATAAGAGGTAAAGTTGGCAGAAAATCACTGAGAAGTTTGACTACAGGTTCCTTTTATCTGTGCAACATCTTTTACATCTCACTGGATACCAGGATTCTATGGAACATGATTTAGGAAATGCTGCAAGATAAGCTTTCAGGAAACGTTTTAATGATAAAATATGCAGATCAAAATAGCTCTTCCTCTCAGTGAGAGAAATCTGCCTCATTGCAGCTTGAGTTAATATTAATCTGTGTGCCTGAGACAGGAACTCAGTGGGATAGTTAGACACAGTGAAGAACTATCAAAAGCATGAGAACCAACTGGGCATTGTGATTGCTCTCTGGGGGAAATGCCTGTAACAGGCAACCTTCCTTTTTCATTTCAAAAGCACAATGCTCCAGGCTACAAATTCTCTCATCTCTTACTGTTTTATTGTAATAAGAAGGAAGGACCAGAACTAGTTCCATCCAACTATCTCTGATACAATGTTCACATGAGGATGCTTATCAGTTTGAAGCAATAACTTTAGTACATGCTACTTTTGAAGAAGCACCAATTAGAAGCTCAACGTTAAACTGCAGGGGTCCACAGTACACTGTTTAAAGTTTTCATTGCAAAAATACTATTGAATTCTTAAAATGGTATTGGGCAGAAAATTATCTTTATGTATTGACTATCACTTTTCCAATGTATTTTTTCTGTTTCTTGTGATGATCATGGCCCCATTTTATTCCATAAATCCCATGTCCTAGAACTATGGCCTTAGAGAAAAGGACATGGGTGAATTAAAATATCCGAGCATCAAATTCTTGCCCTTTACATACAGTCCCCAGGTCAGGACATAAAAATAGATCTTGAAGAATAGCTGAGGATACTGTCTATCTCTCCAAGAAGCTAAGAGAAGAGTCTGCAGGAGGAGGGAAGAAGACAGAAGACCATCTGTGAGCAGAGGTCAGGGCACCAGGACTGGAGAATCAGGTGTGAGTGATCATACTGACCCCAGGCATCGGCGTGCAGGACCTGCCTCATCTCCAGCTGAATAATCGTATGGTGCCTGTAATTCCTGAAAGTCACATAGAAGTGAAGAAATCACCCACAAACCACCATTATTTCTATTCCAGGGAGGTTGGTCGATTGTTTGTATGAAGGTGGCAACTGAAGCATAGTTCCCATTGGCATCAAAAAAGGCTCTGACCAACCTTTGACAGATTGTCACCAATAAGAGAGATTCCCATCTGTGCCCAGAAATACTGTCTTCAAATTTAACTTATGTGAACAATCCTCCTTTTCACAGCCCAGGACACTAATGATCCCCTGAGAGACAAAAGGTCCCTGGACGCATAGAGGGGTAGTAATGATGTAGAAGGGAAAGCATCCAGGGTACTTGTGTAGACAAAATAGAACCAGTTCAAGATCTTCCTATACCAGGTCAGTGTTGAAATAGGTGAGTGTTACCTCACCTTGTCTTACAGATATATTCCTGCTTCTTGGCAAACTCAGGCTGATGTTTGGCCAAATACATGAATGTGTAAAATATACTAACACATTCCTTGACTGAAGGACCTCAAACTTTTATTATTTCAAATATACTTCCAATAATGTTTTGATTTTTAAAACTCATTAACCATAGTTGTAAAATCTACCCAGCAGAATGGTTTTCTAGGGTGACGCCTCCCTGAAATAGCGCAATGGATCATCATAGGGATGTGCTGTGGTCTCCAAAGATATTTTCAGGATACAACAGTGTCTGCTGGTGGCGGCTCCTCTTTTTAATGGCTTGTCCACTGTATTGCCCCACCTTCCAAATACTCCAGAGCAGAGCCACAGGGCTGGCTTCCTTCTAAAATTATTGTGAAAATCCTTACTCTCTGTGTGAGGTTTCAGAAGTGATGAACTTGCTATTAGTCTCATTTGATTTAGGCTCCCATTTTGCCTCTAAAGCAAAAATATTTTGCATCTGTATAAACCTTGGAATAATCTCTCTAAGCATGTGTGTCTGGGAGCATTTCCATTTTATTAGAGTAACTGAAGTCTTCAGCACATTTGAAATGTTTCAACTTTCACCCGGCTTACTGATAATGGGTTCTATACTGGGCATTTCCATTTTTATTTATACGTTAGATTTTTCTACATGATCAACTTTTATTGCTAAATTTTCTTTCATGTCACAGGTAACTTTCCCAGAATAGCAGACGAGCAGTTATGAAAATACTATTGCATATTCTAACATGATCTTTTTGAAAAATATCTTTTTTCCATTGTATTCAAATATCCTGTTTCTTAGAGTTACATGTATGCATAAAATGTGGTTGAATACATCTGTGCACAATACATAATTATCTTTTTGTTTGTCTGAAGACTGGGCTTTTGTTTTAGGCAGTATTCAGGTACTGAATAGGAGATAATACTATAAAATGCATTTAAAAAGAGCTCATAACTACTCCCTTCCCTTCTCATCACACTCAGGACCACAATAATTATACATGTCTTTGTCTTTCACTTAGCATGTTAATTTAAAACAAATCTGAAGAGGCCACCAGAAAGTCTATTTCACTTCCATCTCAACCACCTATTAAGAAAATCATATTAGAGCATTTTCTTATCATAAGTAGTAGATGATCTCTCCTTTTGGATTTAACATATGACTACTTGAAAGCAGAGGGTAAAGTGCATTATAAAGTTGATCTCCATGTTTTTTTTCCTTTCTCCATTTAGTGTTCTCTTTTGCTTCACTTACTTTTTAGGTGTCCACCGTCTACTGGACTTCTTTCAGCACAATATTTTTTATTTATAACATTTACCTTCTGCTCTAGCACACACAAAAACCCCCACTTGTCTCTTGTGTTCATCTCCTTGAAATCTTGCTTCTGCTACTTTGGTAAGCAAATTTGAGTTGAGTTATTATTTGATGACAGTTGTCATTATGCCAGAAGAAAAAACTTAAAATTTTAACTCAAGCCTGCAATAGTTTCCCTAAAAACATTTATTTTTTTCATTCACTTTTATTTCCTGAAAAAATGTGCAGGTTGCTAGATGCATGACACTGAATAAGACAGATTGCAGCCTGGTAGGGAAGAGAGTCATCAAACAATTTTATTGAGTTCTACGTAGGAGAAATGTTCTGTGGAACCATATGAGAGCGAATTGTACTGTGGAGTCCAGAAATACTTCCCTAAGGAAATGAAATTTGTGTTTCCCATAAAGGAGGTACTGGGTAAGTAAAGGAAAAGTAAATGGGAGAGAGAGAAAAACTATATGACAGCGTATATATCAGTCCTGGGACAAAAAGGAGAATGGTCCACCAGAAGAATTTCTATTTTTTAAAGACCAGTAATGCTGGAGTGTAGAGAGAAAAGCAAGTGAAAGCAGGAAAGACAGGAGGCAGCCTGATCATGCAGTACCTCAAAGGACATATTAAGGTTTATAGACTGTTTTTTTTTTTAATTCTAAGAGGAACAGGAAACCACTGAAAGGTATTCAGCAGGGAAGAAGGACACAATCTTGTTTTCCAGAATGAATACTGTGGTGGCTGCTTTATGGAGAATGAACTGGAAGAAGGTGATAATGAGTTCAGGTAAACCATTTAAGAGACTTTTGGTTATTTGATGGTGGCTGAAATCCATGCATATCCCGAGGAAGAGGGAAGAATGAATGGATTAGAGAGATATTTGGGTAGTAGAACCAACAGGATTTGGGGGGAGTCAAGGAGAAGGAGGAATCAATAATAATTCCTAGTTTGTAGTCATGTGCTGAAATGGGAAAAGTGGGATAAGAGTAGGTCAAAGCATAGGAGAACATATGAGATCAATTGCTTTGGACATGTTGAGTTTGTGAGTCTTTGAGAAATCTAAGTGGCAATGCTGAGTGGGCATTTATATCTACCCCTTCCAAGCGTAGATTAGTGATTAGGACTGGACAGAGAACTCTGATGTCATTGGTCCTTAGATGACCACTGCAGCCATGTGAGGTAAATACGATTGTTTAAGGAGATGGAGGAAATAAGGAAGGGAGCTTAGGAGTAAATTCAAATGAATAAGAAAATTTCTGACCTCAAAGAGTAGAGGCAGAGAGACATACTCGATAAATTCATCAAGATATTTTAATTCTACTTAGATGGATGGGGTCTCAGAGCTACTGTTTAGTTCTAATAATGGAAGGGTGCAGTTTTGGAGGAGGGATCATATTAGACAACCAGGACCATTTCAAACACCAAGCTAGCCCAAATGCACACGCACACACACATCTTATTCCAAACCACTGGGACTGCACATTCACACTATTCTTCCCTTCCAAAGTTGGCTGCAGTTCTCAGGCCAAGAAGATGTTACAGAAATGCCTTAGCCATGTTCAATCTTACCTTCAAGGTTTCTGCTGACCTGAACAGATTGTATGTGTTTTGCTAACTCCAACCTTAACTAACCAATTTCAGTTCCAGGATTTTGCAGTAAAGGTAGAAAACAGACAAATTCTCCACCCTATCCCTATGTGCTATCACCTGTAGAAATAATTTTATTACCTCCTTAGTCATGTGTCTTTTTGAATTGTAGCATTCTCATTCTATAGAAACTGAAAAGCTGACTAAAAGACAATAAACTCCCTCTTTTTACCTCTCTATTAGCTCACGGGCTCTAAATATATTTCCCTCTCTCCCTCCCTGCCTGTCCCCATCTCTCTCCCTGGTTCTGCTTCCTGGCTGCATGCTGACCTACTACAGTTGTTCACCAATGATGACAAAGAACAGAGTGGTGTCCCCAGGATGCTGAACACATGCCCAAATCATTCCCAGGCAGAAACCATCATCATCAACTTTTTTCACTGTGTTTTTCATAGCAAGAATTCTTTTGGATTAAAAATATTCAATGAAATTTTCTTACTTTTTAAAAATTATAAAATTGATATTCAGTAAACCCATAAAAGGAAAACAAATGTACATGGCAGTGGGAGAGAAAAACAATAAATTACTGAAAGTGGAATCAAGTCTCTGAGAGGCCAGGCAGAAGTTCAAAGAGAAACCCTATGTTGTTGTTAGAGGCAAATCAAATGGGGTGTAACAACAGTTGTGCTGGAATTGCAAAGATCAATATGTATATGTCATGTAATTTAAAGTTATTTTAGAGCCAAGATATATTTAAAAATAAAACAGCTTTATTGAGATGTAATTCACATATCATGACATTCTCTTGAAGTGTGCAAATTAGTGGTTTTTGTATACTCACTGAGTTTTATAACCTTCCTCACTATTTATTTTTAGAACACATCACCCCAAAAGAAACTCCCTACCCATTGGCAGTCATTCCTCCTTCTCCTCTTACTTCCACCCCTAGGCAACCACTGAAAAGATACTCTGAGTGCTTCAAATTCCCATGTGCCATCCCAATATGCTGCTGCTAAAAGATATCTGAAACTCAGAGGTCAAAAGAGGATTAAGAATTTGAACAATGGCTTTTCTTTCCTTTTTCCTTCCTTCCTTCCTTCCTTCCTTCCTTCCTTCCTTCCTTCCTTCCTTCCTTCCTTCCTCCCTCCCTCCCTCCCTCCCTCCCTTTTTTCTTTCTTTCTTTCTTTCTTTCTTTCTTTCTTTCTTTCTTTCTTTCTTTCTTTCTTTCTTTCTTTCTTTCTTTCTTTCTTTCTTTCTTTCTTTCTTTCTTTCTTTCTTTCTTTCTTTCTTTCTTTCTTTCTTTCTTTCTTTCTTTCCTTCCTTCCTTCCTTCCTTCCTTCCTTCCTTCCTTCCTTCCTTCCTTTCTTTCATTCTTTCTTTCTTTCTTCCTCTTACTTTCATCCATCGCATCTTTTATCTCTGTCTATCCATCCTATCTCCTAAAATCTTGCTGTCCTTTATAGCTAAGTGGGCAATACTACCTCCTACTCCTGTACCACTTGTTACCTGCTCCCTGAAATATTGCTTTTGTTCTCATTATCATGAAAATGCACTTACAAATTATTTTTTAAAATTACCCAAAGATATGCTTATTGATTTGAGGAGGACATGGATCCACTGCCCCCTGTACATGCCTCAACTGGGGATTGAGCCTGCAACCCTTTGGTGTACCAGGTAATGCTCCAATCACCTGAGCCACCTGGTCAAGGATCCTTACCACTTACTGATGAGCTTATCATCATCAAATTAAGTGGATTTTCTTAGCATTCATATTTCTCTACCTCTCAAGAGCAGTTTACATAAGTCACCAAGAGTTTTGATTCAAAAATGTCTTCTCCTTTCAATTTTCTGGAATCCCCTAGTAGCATCTTTTTTCTACTTTTGTGCATGAATAAAGAATTCCCCACACTTCTGTCTCTTATCTCTTTTCTTTTCTCTCTCAGTTTATGTCAACAATTTGATGGATTTTAACTTTTATGTCTTTTAGAATGAGTATGGAATCAGTGTCTTTAGGTTGAAACTTTTCCCTGTTTTGAAGTTTGTATTTCTAATGGTTTGGTGGGCATCCTTCCAGCACCTGAAACACACAATACCTTCAACAGTACTCATCATGCCCATTCCATCAAATAGCTTTCTGCTTCTAACTGCCTTCAATTGAGAAAGTCATCTTGAGCTGTCATCTGGCTTAAAATATGGGCTTTTTAATTTTACTTGTTCACCTCTTTACTTTTCATAATCAGTTGTCAACTCTGAAAGTTTGTTCCTTTTCAACATTTTGCCCACCCAACCTTCCCTTTTCCTTTAATGCTGTCACCCCAACCACAGGGAGGGGAGCACTATCTTTTCCCTCTTTTCACTGCCTTCTGCCCAGACATTCACTGACATTACAGCCAAGTTAGTTTTCACAGTGTAAGGTTTGCATCAATCTTATTCTCTAAATACACATTTTTTTTGCCTGACATCATTTCCTGTAAACAACCCCAATCCACTTGTCTTGCTTTCTTTTGTCTCCTGTCTGTCTAGCCAAATTAGATCACTTTTGATTTTCTCAGATGCCCTTCTTAAGGCTTATGTTAATTCAATCTGTTACCAAAACAGTAATTTTTTCCCTTTCTACTACACATTATTGACCCAAATTTCACATTGTCTTTTCCATACAGTTCTTTTTTCATTTCACAAATTTTTGTTTCCTTTTTGTACTCTATGACATTCAGTTTGGATACCTTTTATAGCCCACTTATTCATGTATATACCTTATTTCCCTTAATAAATCAGAGGAATCCTGAAAGCAAGGAAGGGCTAGACCATATGTATAATCATCTACAATGTCTAGTACTTTGTTTTACTGTGTTAGTTTGTAATAGGTATTGCTGTGGGTATCAGAATAACCTAAACAATAGTGCTTTAAATAAGACAAAACTTACTTTTCTTTTGTCTAAATGAATTTCAGGCTAGCAATGTAGCTCTGCTCCACCAAGTCTTCAAAGATCCAGGCCCTTCTTATGTTGTCACTGTGCCATACATGGCTGTGACCTTGGGAACCAAGGGGGATTCTGCACTCCAGACATGGAGAAGAGCAATGGGCTGAAGAATAAAAGAGCAAAGCATACACTTGTTCTGTTTCTTAAGGAAGACCCCTGGAAGCCACTACAAGTCACACTTTCTTTTATGTTGCTGGTCAGATTCGAATCATATGGCCATAGCTAGCTGCAAAAAAAAAAAAAAGCTAAAAATATGATCTTTATAAATAACTGGTGGTTAATTTATAGCCAAAAAATGTATTACTATGGAAAAAGAGAAGAGGAAAATTAAGGCATAATTTGGGTGAAAATGATGTATCGGTGAAAGTTCACCAGTTGGAACAAACGCAACACTGTGGTTGTGGATGTCTGCAGTGAAGGAGGTTGTGTGGAGGATGGGGCGGGCAGGAAGGGAGGCTATTGGAACCTTCCATATTTTCTGCTCAATTTTGCTAAAACTACTGTAAAAAAAGTCTATTTAAAAATTGAGGCAGAGCAAAGAGCCTCTGCCTTATTTCTCAAGAATAGATGAAAACAAACATTATAGAGTAAATGAATGAATGACAATAGTGGATGAAAGGTAGTATGCAAAGATTGAAATCATTTTGTAAAAACATTATATTTAGAATTTTTTTTTACTTAGTAAACTTCATGCTGAATAATCTTATTATCCTTAATATAATATTCTATTTTCTGGGCTAGTGATTATAGTCTTTTTTTAAAAAATTATTTATTTTTAGAGAGAGGGGGAGGGAGGGAGAAAGAGGGGAGAGAAACATCAGTGTGTGGTTGCCTCTCATGCACCTGCAACTGGGAGCATATGCCCCAGACCACAACCTAGGCATGTGCCCTGACTGGGAATTGAACCAGTGATCCTTTGGTTCAAAGGCTGGCACTCAATCCACTGAGCCATAGCAGCCAGGGCAGTCTTATTAACTTTATGAAAAGAAATCTTCCCAAATCACTTCCTAATCAAGTACAGCTTTACTGGATTTATACCTAAATTATTTCTTTTAAAGGAGAGGAGAATCTTTCTTCTATATCATATTTCTAAAGGATGACAATTATCATTACATTTGCATGAACTTCTAAAATAGCTATTTCATCTACTATCTATGTAACTTAAATGCTTTAGAGTAGGCACCTACAACTCTCATAAAGAATTTCCAAATAGTTCTCTTTAATTGTATATTTTCCCCATATTTCTGTTGCCTAGTAAGCCTTAGGAAGGTAACTTATTTTTTAATAGTGGTTCATTTCTTTAGTCTCTATATAGATTTGAAAATTTAACCTATTTATTTTCTTTTCCTCACTTTATGCCAACTCTTCTGATCTCCCAAGAAGATAACTGGGTGAGTGTTTAAGGAGAATAATTTGTTCACTTATTTTTTTAATGTATACATTAATTACCTGAGACCTTACTGGGTAATCTACCCTACTGGAAGACTAAAATTGCCCATCTCACAAGGAGAAAATGGGGATGGTGCTGGATAAAATTAAGATCTGTTAATATTGGAAATTTCTGTGTGTTCAGACTGAGCTAAGTCTAGATAACGACTTATAGGAAGGATTCTCTCCCAGACTGCTGTTGCTTCTCCTGGAAGAAACCAGGAAGGAGGCAAACTTCTTACCCTTCCCCAGGATGGCACTTATGGGCCTTTTCCTCGGCCTTTTCCATTCACAAGTCTTTTCCTCCAGGGCTTTCCCAAGGTTTATTTTTTGTCTGTGGATCACATTGGCCCCAAGAGAAGGCTCAGAACACTTGCTTTTCAGGAACCCAGTGTTGGTCTAAACAGACACTGGAGGGCTGACTCAGGACTAAGTCACATAAGTTTTCTTTTGACACAGAAGTTTTGAGTAGGATCGTTATGTTGACTTTACCATGACAGGAAAGAGTTTAAAGGTGCTTCCTGGAAACTGGTGTCCCCAAGTTAAAGAAACACTTTTGAATTTGTTTTGTACCTTCTGACCCTCTTTGATACTCTATAATTTAATTCTCTGAGTACAAAATGTTCTTCAGCAGTCTCTTTAAATTTCCTTGTTCTTGGGTCTCTTTATTCTTAAATGTACTATTGATCAATTGATGTAGTTGCTTTTTTGTACTATTTGAGGGGAGTTATTATGAATCCATTCTTAGACTCTTAAATGGGTCAAATCAATTTTCCAGTTGCTTGAAAGTAAATATGAAATTCCTGTCTTTCAGGAGCTGTGAACATACAAACCTCCCCCCACTAATGAAATAGTCTCTTGTAAGTGTTATTGCAGATAGGAGGGAAAAGGTTGTCAAACTAAATGAAATGTTATAACTATGTCTCTAAACCTACTTAAGATATGACTATCACAGATGTCCATCAAATTTCATTGACTTACATTGTCTTTTCTTGAAAACTGAAAAATAATTATAAGTCATGAACATCTTTATTTTTGTCATTAATTTATTTAATAGCTACTTTGCATCACTAGCACTGTGAGGAATACAAAGAAGGAAAACTCACAGTTCTCCTTTTTAATGTTTTTAAAATCTACTTGAATAACTCTAGCAGGTTATAGAGAGGGACTTGGGGCAATGGGTTCAAAACATTGGAGGATAATGGGGAGAAAGAATCAGTTGTGTCAAAGGAAAGGACTGAGAAAGTGAACTAGGTGAGAACTTAGTTTGAACACAGAACAAATGAAAGCCTCAGAAAAGACAGAAAGTTTAGTGCAATTTTAGATCTGGTTCGGGTGTTAGGATAGGAAAGTACAACACAGGGAGCCAAGTTAACAAGAGCAAGGTGATAGCACATTGTAGGAAAGAAAGGTGTGAAAGTGAGATAGGGACTGATAATATGTAGGAAACACCTTGGGAGTTAAATATCACCATCAGAGATGTTATAAGGTTCCATATATGATTAAGTAGTACTAGTAGTGAACATGTGTTAAAATCTAGGTGCCAGGCCATTTCGAATAATAACTTTGACCTTAAACTATTAACGATACTAGTTAATTTAATCAGCCTGGTATTCATTTCATGCATTTGCTATTATTATCCTCGTTCTATTGATAAGACAGAATAATTTACTGGAGTGTTCAGAGCAAGTAAGTTGGAAAGCTGGGCTATGAGTCCTGCAGCCTAATGAGAGCCTGTGTCCCCGACCACTGCAGGGTATTGTGTAGGTGTCGGGAGCAGGCAATTACTGAAAAAAAGAAGGAAGAGACGGTAGGATCACAGTGGGCTGGGAGCCATGGCAAAGACTTCTTGGAGATTATTTAATCTCACTAGAGCTAGAGTTAGCATTGTCATGGGTGGAGCGTTGAGGCTGGTGGGCTAATATTTAATTAAATAACAGAATAGGAAAAGTAAGCTAATAAATGACAGGATGGCAAGGTGTTATTGGAACTTGCATAACTGTGTGTGCGTTCAGAAAGAAACAATTATTGAAATACTAAATTCAAACTGAACATTGAGTGGAAAGTATGATTTTGTTTCTAAACATTTCAAAATGATAAATTATGTAAAAACGAAAGAGCAAAAACAAAACTAGATTCTGTGTTCTTATGCAATGCTCACCTTGAGCCATCCAAGGGGAAAAAAATGTAACAATTCAAAAAAAATTTTTGATGTTGCGTGGGAGTTTGGTTAGCTTTTCAGAGTTGCTAGAGGAATTTCTCATTATGTCTCTAGCCATGGAGGATTGCAGGGAAATAAACAATTATTGGCCTGCCCATCAAACACCCAACACGTGGTACCCAGAGACAGAGTGGGCTTATCTTTTGCAAACTCAAATCATGTAAGGTGACACCTCAAGTGACTTGATGTATGAGACCAGCAGGAGTGTAATAGTGTAAGGTCCCAAAAGACAGTAGAATTGCACAATCCAGGTTTTGCAAGTTCACTAACTTATCATAGCTCACTTCTTTAAAGTCATTTTGTCCATGCAATACTTGTACCCACTGGGAGAAATCTTTATCAGTATCAAAGCTGTGGAGTTGTGTATGTTCATACTGTAGGCTACATTCTTTATGATTCTAGTTTTGTTACATATGTGTCCTACTTACACAAATAGATTATAAATTACATGAGGTCATTTCCTCCCCAAATTTACATCATTTATCTATTATGTCCACAGTGTTCTTAAATGAAATGAATGTATAATTTCTCTGCCTAAAAGCTTCCCAGTGGTTTTCCCGTTATCCTTAGATTCCAAATTCCATACCATCACGTGTATCTTAGTCTTTTCAGGCAGCTATATCAAAATACCATAGAGTCGTGACTTAGATAACAAATATTTGTCTTTCACAGTCTTGGAGGCTGGGAAGTCCAGGATCAAGGTGCAGTCAGATTCAGTATCTGGTGAGAACCTACTTCTTGGCTTCAAGAGAGCCAATTTTTTGCTGTACCCTTACTAGTCCATGCTAGTGCATGCTAGTATAGAGAGATTTCTCTCTCTCTCTTTCTCCCCTTCTAAGGGTACTAATTCTGCCATGAGGGTCCCAACCTCATAATTTAGTACAAATCTAATTATATCCCAAAGGATCCATCTCTAAACTGGTCGATAGGGTTTCAACATGTGAATTTGTGGAGGGACACAAACATTAAGCCCATAATAAATAACCTGCAATATTTCATTCCAGCCTTACCCTCACACCTGACCTTCTACCCCTCTCCCTCTACATTGTTCCACATACTGCTTCTGCTATGTGGGTCCTCTTTCTGTTTGTTAAATATGCCAAGATTATTCCTACTTCGGCCCTCTGTATTTGCCTAAACTGCATTTCCCACCATATTTTCACATGCCTTACTGTTCAGCTCTCAGTTCAGGCATCATCCTCTCAGACAGGCTGTCTTTGTACACCTTGGTATAAATTTGTTTTCTTATACCTCTATGTCATTCTCTGTCACAAAATCTCACCTCTTTTTCCTTTTTAGTACTTACAACTATCTAAAAATTATCTCCATTATTGTTATTAAAATTGCTATCTGTATATTGTAGTAGTATGTAGGCTCCATAAGGAAAGCCAACTTATCTGTACTGTTTATTACTTTATTTCCAGAATGTAGAACCTAGCATAAAATATATAAATATACATCCATAAATATCATGTGATAGAATTATATATAATGTTATATATACATTTGTGTGTGTATATATGATGCTTCAATACCCAGCGCATTGTCCCAAACATCCTTGATGTTTATTAATATTTGCTGATGATGGCAATTCTATAAGTGACAGTTTGCAATATATACATGTATTTTTTTTAATTTAACATTCTCTCTCCTTGCCTTCAGCAGGGTTCTTCCCTCTTGTAGAGTCACTTTTGCATCACCACCATCAACCAAAGATTAACTGCTAACTCATGCTCAATATAGTTTAGCATGTAACACTATATCAGGATTCTAATCAATCACGGGGTTGGGACGTCTACCAGTGGTGGAATAGGAATGATAGGCAGATGGAAAAATATTTTGGTTGGGCATAGGGAGGCTTCTTGGCACTGTTCTTATGATTCTACAAAGGTAACAGTTTGTATAGGTTGGGACTGTGAGCTGAGATTTTCTTCCTGGACCGAATCAAGAGAGAAGATCCTGAGACTCATCCATCTAACTTGGATGACAAGCCCTGTAGTACAAGCCTTACTGTGTCTGCCTACTGGGCTCCTTGCTTTTCGGGGTCTGACCTACAGTATGGAAAAATCTTCTCAGAACAAACCCATTAATCATGAGGGGCCTTATTTATGTATTTTTAAAAACTGCTGTCAGGAGTCCCGCCTCTGTCCCCCATGTCACCTACTAGTTCCTAATGAGTGGACTGAGCCAATATGCCACAACTTTCTGACATTCATATCTTATTATGAATAATGAAAATGCAATTCAAGTATGTGCCTTCTCATTCTGTGATCTTCTCATTCTCTGCTCTTGTTTTTAGTGCACAGTGTTAATGTCAACTCTGTCTGCTTTAATTGTGTTAAGAGGTTATGTTGGAAGGTTGTCCATTTAGTCTTTAACAGCATGAAATTGCACTTATATTGTCATTGTCATTTTCTGCACATAAACAGGAACTTGATTAACAGTAGCTCACCATGAGAAAATAGATGTTCTCTTAAGTGCAGACATTTTTAGTGGATAAGCACTAGGTGTCACTAGTATACTCTCAACTACAATTATCTATACCTTTAGAGAAATCAATGTTGAGTGAAGCAGACTGGTGAAGAAATACAAGCATTCTGAGAAACAATGGGGAACTATTCCTTCAGGATATAATATTTGTTTATATCCAAACAAGTGCCTTTTAAAATATTTTAAGGGGATTATAGTAAAAATAGCAAAGTAACTTCGAGATACATGGAAGACGATCATTATATATATATTAGAAATGCTCCTGGCCCTGACTGGTGTGGCTCAGTTGATTGAGTTCTGGCCTGCAAACCAAAAGGTCGTCAGTTTGATTCCCAGTCAGGGCACACGCCTGGGTTGTGGGCCAGGTCCCCAGCAGGAGGTGCACAAGAGGCAACCACACATTGATGTTTCTCTCCCTTTCTCCTTCCTTTCCCCTCTCTCTAAAATTAAATAAATAAAATGTTTAAAAAAATTTTAAAAAGAAATCTACCTGAAGATTATGTGTGAATCAAATGTTTATAAACTGAATTATGCTTCCACACTGACATTTATGATTTTAGGCAAGTAATCCCATCTTTCCCCTATGTCACAGTTTAGCATCACTTTAAAATAAAAGTTATTTTGAGGTGGCAGCAATGTTTCATATTTTTAAATAAGTGGTGGAAATAAGTGGATGGAAAAAAGTCATTGAGCTGACCACATGGGATCTGACATTTTACTGCAAAAAATTATACTCCCATAAATCACTAGTAAAATTATAATTATTCATCTTAATGTTGCTTTTAATAGCTTTTGCTTTTGTAAGCAGATATTCTGTGATTAAGTAATTATGCTACATAACATTTGCAAGTACTTAGTCAAATGAATGCTATATCCATCTGATTTTTGCATGGTAAAAAATATGTAATAGGGCAAATCTGCACATCTCGGGACTGTTCCCCACTCAGTAAAAACCAAACTTTTAATCTTTAAAACACCACATTGGTGATTTTCCCATTGATATGAAGTTATTTTGTTGGTTGAGATAACTGAGCCTGTGAGCTGGAAAAGATTTGGTGGATGTGAACAAATATACTATTGACTGACAGTTGTTTTAAATTGTGTCCTTTAATTTTTCTTAAAGCATATATATCAGCATACTACAAAAACATTGCTTAAATTCACTTATTCAATTCTGAATAATTTGGTTTCAATGTAGTCTACCAGCCCGACTACTAAATAAAACCCTAGCTTTTAGACTTGTTCTGTAAATTAGGTGATTAACCATTCATTAACTATCTGGAACCTAGAATCAAAAGTTTGTATGAAATTCTTTCAGGGGAATTACAGGTGCTTTGAAAAAAAACTAATAATTGAAAATATATCTAAGCTTTTTATGCTTCACTTTGTTCTTTTTAACCCAATCATTGACCTCTTGTTGCCCAAAATGACATGTCCCTTTCCTGATTTTCAGTTTGCTTGTCTGGAAAAAGCACAAGGAATGGGGTTCTTATCTCCCATTGCTCGATCCATTTATTGGATCTACATTGATCTTTGAGAACGCCATGTTTTCACCTTGCCTATTAGCTCATTGATCAGCTCAGCCTGTAGGTTCCTGCACATTCCCTTTCACTTTAGACTTTGCGAATTGGTTCCATGTCTGTAAATAAATTTAGAACAATTTAGACCCTTTCTGCATTCTTCTTAGCTTCAGGTCTTCTGAATTTTTATTCTGTATCTATATCTGCCAATCCAATACAGCAGTGTGACATGTTATTTCATGTATTGATACCCATATGAAAAGTGTTCCCCAACTATTTCACAGAGAGCATTACCATGCTACAAGATTTTGTAGGTTCCTCCCTCACTCTGTTGTTAGAAGCCAGAATAGCTATATTTACAGGAAAACAATTTAGGTGAAAACAGCTTATTGAGTTCCTAGTATGTGTCAGGTACAAAGCTAAGGAATGAGGGATACAAACACAGGTTTAGACATGGGCTCTAATCTTACAGATCTTACAGCATTTGGGAGTCAATTACTCATAAACTGATAATTTCAATATTATGATGAATACTTCCTATACACTATAATTTTATAAACTCTAATAGAAAAGAAAAAATAATATTTTTGCTGCAATGATCTAAAAGTAAGCAATCGTCTTCCTTTCTGAGGCAAAGGATTAAGAATAGTTTTTATATAGTCATGATGTTTAACTCTCATTTAAGCATTTATATTAGACTAGAAAAGAGATCAAGCAAGATTGGGGCTAATAAGCTCAAACACAAATACATGTATATGTATATGTATATGTATATGTGTATGTATAAATGACAGAACCCAGTGGCATCCACCATTTCAACAAATAGGACAGTGACAGACAGTAGCCCTGTCCATTTCCCAAATGCCTGATTACTTTTGACTAATATTTCCAATCTTGTTCTGTTCAATAATGTATAATAAGAAAGAGCAATGCTAATGAGTGTTTCTTTTCTTCTTCTGAAATTTTCTCCTCAAAAAATCACATTTCTTACAGGATTCTCATTGGGAGTCTGTGGGGAAGACACAAAATAGAGAGAAAAATGTAGAAGAACAGCTTCCATGAATGATGAACGTGATGCATCGTGGAGTTAAGAGTCATTATTGTCTGGGGCAGCTGTGGACGGAGGTCCCATCAGCGTGTTTTGGAAGCCTGCGGCCATTACTCAGGGTGCCCTGTCAGCTCTGGGCCTGGTAGGAATCCCTGATGCTGTCACAGGGCTGTGTGCTGCACATTACAGTGTCTCAAGGACAGACCCAGACAAGAGAGAGAAATGTCAGGTGTTGGCAATATGAAAGATAAGTTTGCACTTGATTCCACAGACGAAAAATGATGGTTTAATATCAATCATCACAGACAATTGCGAAAGAACTGGATGTTCACACACAGGAGATATATTAACCGTTATGATGACAACCTATCACAAAGAGTACCCCAACACTTACTGACTGAAAACTGAATAAGCATCATATCTTCAAGAGTAAATGAGTTCAAATAGATGTGTTTGCCAAGATAAAATTAAATTGACCTTCAAGTGCCTTGTACTTCCAGGGTAGTAACTAAAGAATAGCATCATTTAGGACTTCATTACCCTAAGTAGGAGGAAAACTTCAGACTTTGTCATAAAGTGCTAGTAGTTCTCAACCTTATTTTATCATTGAATATAAGTATACATATACACATAGCCTTATCTTTTTTTAACTGTTTGTAAGACATGTCCCATTGAATCACAGAATCTCAGAGTTAGACAGAAACTCAGAGATCATCCAGTGATTCCAAACCTTGGTCATAGCAGAATGACCACCAAGGAGGGTGGAGCTTTCAAAGTACAGATTCCTTTGCCTCACTCCTAAAGTTTCTTAATTAGTAGTAATATTTGCTTCCTTGGGCTGCCATAGCAAAGTACCACAAACTGGGCATTTTAAAAGAGTAAAAATTTATGGTTTTGCAGTTGTAGAGTCTAGAAGCTGAAATCAAGGTGTGAACAGTGCTATCCTTCTTCTGAAAGCTGCAGGGGAATCCTTCTGTGGCTCTTTCTAGCTTCTGATGGTTGCTGGCAATCGGCATTCTTTGGCTTGCAGGAGCATCATTCCAGTCTCTGCTTCCATTGCCACATGGTCTTCCTGGCTCTTCATTTCTTATAAAGACACCATTTGTATTGGATTAGGCTCCACCTGATTTAGAATAGCCTCATCTAACCTAATTACACTGCAATGACCTTATTTACAAATAAGGTCACATTGTCAGGTCCTGGGGTTTATGATGTTCCTGTACCTTTTGGGAGGAACACAATTCAACCCATACAAATGCACTGGAGTGGAGTGAGAATGACTTAGGTGATTTGGTCATAGCTGCCTTCAACAGCCACTGGTCAACCAGCTCAATTCTCTTCTTTTATAGAAGAAGAAACTGAGGGTTAGATATGTCTAGGACCTTTCAGGTGACAGAACATAATCCATTCACATATCTATGCAAATTGTCACCATCTAGACTCTCACTTAATTATTATGATAAGGATAATGCTTCTTTGGATTTAAATTAGGATCACTTAATATTTGTCAATTTTAATACAAAGTTCTATAACTTTTTGTTTTGTTTGTTTTTGAAAGTGTTTTTTAATTAATTGATTTTTTTTGAGAGAGAAGGGAAGGAAGAAAGAGAGAGAAATAAACATCAGTTGGTTGCCTCTCAAATGCACTGTGACTGAGGACAAAGCCCACAACCTGTGTATGTGCCCTGACTGGGAATTGAACCAATGAACTTCCACTTTGTGGGATAAATGTCCAACCCTCTCAGCCATACCAGTCAGTGGGTTGAGCATTTCTATTTTAAACTATGATGCATAATATTTAGTCCAATAGCTTTGCTTCTAAAAAAATTCTGGTAGCAATCTTCTTTAGGTATTCAAGCAAGGCTGATAAGCAGTTCAAGTGAATTTGCAACTATAAAGGAGTACACCAGTACATAAATGCACATGTTTCATCTAATACAGTCCAATGTTTTTTGAGACTTGAATTCTTTTTTGAGATGTGGGTGCTCATTGGGGCAATACAAATGGTGGCTTAAATGTCACTGAAATAAAATAGTTTTTAGACATTTGGAGGATGGGTATGTAAAATCAGAATGATAAATGTAGAGTGGGGCTAGTACATTTCCTGATGTGTTTGCTTCTTAAAGTTCTCTCCAGTTATACTTTGAGTTATGTCATGTTGTAATGAAATAAGTCAGAGAACACAGGGTTTATGAAATATGGTTTATAGTTCAGAGGGTAAGGCATCAAAATGATTCCTGCACAGTTGGAATTATGCAAACCTCTGTAATGCAAAAGTGCAAAAAATTTGCAATGGTGTCATACAACTTGGGACAGAAGGACCATTGGAATGAAGAATTAATTTGGAAATCATGATAACTGTCTCCAAATATGCCAACATTCCAGTTGTTTCTACAGGGGAAAATGAAAGCAAGATTGACATTGTGTTGGATGCTGTATGATCAGAGATACGGATTTGGAACACAATCTCACATCCTACTCTTCTAGGCCCCACTCTTGCTAACAAACTAAAAAGGAAACTTTACGAATTTGACTACTTTTCTTAGTATAACAATAAAGATGTTGAATAAACAGGGTTTCGATTCTAGCAGCATAGGCAGGGACACTTATCCTCTGAGAACAAATATTTGCAACCAGTCAGCAAATGATCAGGATTGAAGGGCACTGCTTTGTATGTGGACACTGATGGCTCTGAATACACATTTAATGAAGAGAAATAGAAAAGTCTAATGATTTATATACAAGAAAACTTCAAACTTGTGACACGTAAATTGAAAGTTACCATCTTTTCTGATCATGAGTTATCTCAAATTCATTTTAGAAAGCTAAGAAATGAGATGGTGATAGGACCAATTTGTTTACACAGTGGAATGATGTGCAAAATATCATAAAAATATTAAGTCATTTTCAAAATATTAATGGTTGGCTATCAAACAATAATATGGAGATAATCCCATGTAAAGTAGCACAATTAAGTATTTTGAGAGACATTTCCAGCTTCAGATATAATTGAGAGCAGAGGTGAAAAAAATGAAAAGAACTAATAAACATCACAAAAATGAGGGGGAAGTTTTCTGTAGAGCAGATCAAGAGTGAAGGAGAAAAACCAAGGTGAAGCCTGCTTGAAAGCACTGTAACTGTCTCAGAGTGAGGTCTTCAGACTGCAGACACTAGTGTTAGAATCTCCTGCTAGGTTTGTTAAAATGAAAAGTTTCGAACATTTTATTATGTTCCCTCATATAATTCTTATATATGCTTCACTTTGAGAGATGGTACCTCAGATTTTATGAAACATAAAGAAAAGTTCAGAGGGGACGGCTCTAAGGAATATAAAGAAGCTATATAAGATGGGGCTGAATGAAAAATCAGAGTGTATAATTCAAAGGTTTATATAAACTTCTTTAAAGAAGAAGAAAAGATAAAGAGCAAAGGGCAAGTTCGTGGACTGACAATTGATTCTAGGAAACGAAAAGGAAATCAATAATTTAGAGGCATGTGCTCATGAGTCAAGAAAGAGGATGGTATGATCAAACTTGTAAAGAATGGCAGTGCCTTGGGATGTGCCCTTATAAATGAATTCCATACAACTGTGGAATATCGCTTGATCAAGTGTTAGGGAGCAGCTCTGAAAGGCACACAGAAAAAAAAGATGAAAGAGCCAGCATCTGGGGCGAACCATTTCTGTGACTGCCACGTGGCCACTTTAGTGAAAGAGCAGATATTTCTGCCATCCTATGCCTGATCACTACTGTTTACCTGTATTCAAACTTCGGTGAATGCTTTTGGTGACTTTGATTCCATAAGTTTAGCATTTACTACTTTATAATTTCAATGATCTCCTGATGCCCATAATATTATCACTGAAATCCTTACTAAATAATACTGCTAGGGCTAAGGCTAAAATTCAGGCCTGAAATAATGCCTGAAAATCCATGACTTTGAGAGAGGATTTAAATGCAATAAAATGTCACAGAGATCTCCAAAGTCCATGATTATGTGTTCTCATGTAAATTTAAGAGCATGTGTGCTGTAAAATAATAATAGAGGCAATGCTGGATAGAAGAATATCAAAAGAAAAATATCCTATAACTCTTAAAGTATACCTGCTCCAAAATACTCCCCTAAGCTTACATTTATTCACATGGGAAAATTTTTATTAAGTACTACAAGCTTTAAACTATGTAGATCTTTAGGAATTTATCACTTGTGTAAGATGCAACTCTGTAATGTTGTTTAAACATAAAGGATATGATAGGGAGTTTTAGAACATTAGCTTGAGAAAGAGGAGGGACAAATCATAAGGGTTTGAATGCCATGTAGAGCCTACAGAATTCAGTTTTTCATTTCTTAGGGAGACCTTCATGAGAGCAGTGTGGAGGAGGACAGGGCTAGAGGCAGAGTGACCTGGCAGGGGACTACTTTGTGATTAGATCAAAGAAGATCGGGACCTAAATAGGTTGCTGATGGCAGTTTTGGGGAGGAAAACATAACTTGAGAAGTATTCAGGCCACTCAGTCAACAAATATTAAGTGAGTGCCTACTATGTGCCATCAACTGTTCTCTGCCTTGGGAAGGGAAATCCACAGCATCTGGAGTTTGATTGGATGTGTCAGTTGTCAAACAGAGTAGCTGACCATCTGCTAGAGGAGTAAGAGAAAAGGGAAATTCCTCTTGACTAAGAAGTTTTGCAAAGATTCTTCAGACCAGATAGAGTTTAAGTTTTGCCAGAGAACAGGGGAAACTTTTGAGATACAGACATTGAAAAGCAATAATGAAGCTGGCCAAGTAGAGCAAACAATCAAACCAAGGCCTGGTATGGGGCACACAGTTTGGAATGTAGAGTTAAGCCAGTCTAACAGAAACTTTAGAGTCTCACTGGTTTTAAGGGAAAATTAAGCTGAACATTTATATAAAGCATCCATTGGGAAGACTTGTGAGGGGCAGGATAAGGCAATAGGTTTTATTCTGAATGCAGTGAATGGTCACACTGGCACATTTCATATCAATTCGAGACCACACTTAATTGAAAAATTTGAAGGTGAGATGAGGGCCATGTATTGTAGCATGAGTCCAACCTTTGTATATGTGGGCACTTGATTTAAAAATAACTTCATCACATCAGTGACTTAATCGTCCCTCTTTTTAACAGTCAAATGTTTCTAATAGATTTGTTCTACTTTTTATAATTTGCACAGTATATTATTATCTGAAACAAAAATTTTATACTGTCCCAAGACCTGTTCATTTTTTCCCAAGTTAAAGACTTTGTATAGCATTCTTATATTAAATTAAAAGATAGTTAAATAGAAATCTAACTTTTATTGTTCTGAATTAACGCATGTTATTTTCTCTCATTGCAAGTGTGTATTCCATATCAAATGCTAGTTACATTTCAAAGAAATTATTTGCATTAAATCAAATATTATATTTGTCTAAAAGCATCCAACAGGTATTTAATCACAAAGAAGACATTGCAAACTTCAGATCTTTCTTGTCTTTTAATTTGCAATTTGTACATTCCCAATAGCTCATTCAGTTTTATGCTAAAATAATGAATGGTTTTAAAACATTTTAAAACCATTTTTAAGACTGAGATTGAAAAATATTGTTTATCTATTTTTAAGTATATATTATTGATTATGCTATTACGGTTGTCCCAATTTTTCCCCTTTGCTCCACTCCATCCAGTACACCCCTTCCCTGCAGCAGTCCCTCCCTTAGTTCATGTCCAAGGGTCATGTGTGTAAGTTCTTTAGCTTCTCCCTTTCCTTACCATTCTTAACATCCCCCTGTCAATTTTGTTCCTACCATTTATACTTCTTGAACCCTGCACCATTCCCCCCTTTCTCCCCCTTCCCCTCCCAGCTGATAACCCTCCAATAATCCCCATACCTATGATTTTGTTACTGTTCTGGTTGTTTGCTTAGTTTGTTTTTGTTTTTGTTTTTTTAGATTTAGTTGTTGATAGTTGTGCTTGTTGTCATTTTAATGGTCAAAATTTTGATCTTCTTTTTCTTTTTTTTAATATTTTATTTATTTATTTTTTAGAGAGGGAAGGGAGGGAGATAGAGAGAGACAGAGAGAGACAGAGAGAGAGAGAGAGAAACATCAATGTGCGGATGCTGGGGGTTATGGCCTGCAACCCAGGAATGTACCCTGGCTGGGAATCAAACCTGGGACACTTTGGTTCCCAGCCCGCGCTCAATCCACTGAGCTACGCCAGCCAAGGCTGATCTTCTTTTTCTTAAATAAGTCCCTTTAACATTTCATGTAACAATGGCTTGGCAATGAGGAATTCCTTTAGCTTTACCTTGTCTGGGAAGCACTTTACCGGCCCTCCCATTCTAAATGATAGCTTTGCTGGATAGAGTATTCTTGGTTGTAGGACCTTGCTTTTCATCATTTTGAATACTTCTGGTCAGCTCCTTCTTGCTTTCAGAGTTTCTTGTGAGAAATCAGCTGACAGTCTTATGGGAACTTCTTTGGAGGTAACTCTTTGCTTTTCTCTTGCTGCCTGTAAGATTCTCTCTTTATCTTTAACCATTGGCATTTTAATTATGATGTGTCTTGGTGTGGTCCTCTTTGGGTCCAACTTGATTGGAACTCTCTGCTTTTTTGACTTATATGTTTACTTCCTTCACCAAACTGGGGAAGTTTTTCTTCACTATTTTTTCAAATAGATTTCCAATTTCTTGCTCTTTCTCTTCTCCTTCTGGCATCCCTATGATGCGAATGTTGGACCTCTTGAAGTTGTCCTAGAGGCTGCTTATTCAACCATCATTTTTTTTTGGATTCCTTTTTTTCTTGTTGTTCTGATTGGTTGTTTTTTTTCCCTTATATTCCAAATCATTGATTTGATTCTCAGCTTTATCCACTCTGCTGTTTTTTCCCTGTAAATTGTTCTCTATTTCAATTACTGAATCCTTCATTTCTGACCGGGTCTTTTTTATGCTGCTGAGGTCCTCATTAAGTTCCTTGATCATCCTTATAAATAGTGTTTTGAACTCTGCATCTGATAGATTGCTTATCTACATTTCATTTAGTTCTTTCTCTGGAGTTTTGATCTGTTCTTTCATTTGGGCCATGTTTCTTTGTCTCCTCATTTTCGCAGCATCCCTGTGTTTGTTTCTATGTATTAGGTAGAGCTGGTTTGACTCTGTGTGTTGGGAGCATGGCCTAATGTAGTAGGTATCTTGCAGGGTCCAGTGGCACAGCTTCCTCTATCATCCAAGCTGGGTATTCAAGGTACACCCTTCATGTGGGCTGCATACACCTTCCTCTTGTAATTGAGACTTGGTTGCGGTTGGCAGATCAATGAGAGGGATTTACCCAGGCCAGTCAGCTGTAAGGATTGGCTGTGACCACTGACCACCAGTCTCTGCCTTCTGTGGAGGATCAGCTATGCAGTGCTCCAAAGTGGTGTGTAGCTGTCCACTGGGTGCATTGACTCTGGAGTTTCTCAGGTGATGCAGGCTAAAGTCAGCCTCCACCTGTATGTTGTCCACGACTACTCTTCCTGAGCTATAAAACAACCTGAGAAGGCTGCTACTTGTGCTGGGCTTGGAGATTCCCAGGTAAAGCCAAGCTGTGAAACTAATCTGGCTATTGCTAGTGCCTGACCTGGAGCTTACTGAGGCTGGTTGTTGCTTATTCAATAGGATTTAGCAAGTTGTGAGGCATATGCCATGACCAGCTATTCATATGGAAAAGCAGCATGGGTGGGCCTGTAAATTGGGTGGAGCAGAGTCTCTGGGGAGCTCCAAGGCCTGTCAAACAGTGTTAGCCACATTGATGGAATCTCAAATATGGCACCAACCCATAGCTCTTTGGCTCTGTGGTAGGGCAGGGCAGGGAGCTCAGAAAAGGGACAATGATCTCTGCTCACCCTGATGCCAGACACTTGTGCCTTTCTCAGTTCACCACTGGTACCCTTTAAGCTGCCATCCTGGTGTTAGAGCTCAGAGGGAGTGAGTCTGAGTAGGTAAGTCTATGTGCGGGTTCTTTAAGAGGAACTGCTCGGAGGTTTAGCAATTTCTTTCATTGACTCAAACCTTGCTGGTTTTGGTGGCCAGAAGTTGTGGGGACTTATGTTCCTGCCACTGGAAACCTGGACTGGGGGGCCTGGTATGGGGCTGGGCCTCCTCACTCCTGAGATGTCCCTCCCGAATGTTTATCCACCACATGTGGGTGAGGGCCCAGCCTATTCCATGTTTGTACCCCTGCTACCAGTCTGGATGAATGTGGTTTCTTTAATTCCATAAGGAATTGTCAGGCTGCCATTCAACTCAATTTCTGATGGTTCTGAGTGATGGTTGTTCTATATTTTAGTTGTAATTTTGATGTGGTTGTGCGATGGGGTGAGCCATGTCTGCCTACACTGCCATCTTGAGTAGAAGCCTTGTTTATCTATTTCTATTCAATTTCTACCAAATGGTGTTTAAATTTGTCTCCTGCATGTTTTAGTGGACTATACCTTTAAGCAAAAACATAAATTATCTTCTCCTAAAACCTGATTGAGAACTCATTGCTTCTAGGAAAACTTAGAGGATTGATTTTTTTTGGCTACATGTTTTTTGCCTCAGGGCCACCTCAGAATTTAGCCAATTTGTGCATTTCTAAGTCACTCCTGTCATTAGCAGAAACCAGCAGCAGTAGCACAGGTTCATCAACAGTCTTTGAGATCACCCTCTCTCTGAACCACACAAATGCAAATATACAGAAGATTCCATCACTAATAACTCCAAGAGAGAATAGCTAAAATAAACATATGGCAATTTAACAGACTGAAAGTTCCTTTTGGGTAAAAGTATCCTGTCAATTATACTGAGTCCCTTATAGAACCTAAGTAGGAAATATTTTATACAGGGTCTGGCACAAATAACATCTGTTTTTATTGCAAAATCTTTTATTATAAAATCATAAGCATGTACTTCTGTAACATAACATTATCACACTCAAGCACACCATATGACATTTTAGGTGAAATGTTCAAATTAAAAGTATAAATTATTACACCCATATTGTGACCCTACCAACCACACTGAAGCAGGCATTACTTCAGCTGGACTGAAATAAGTTTCAGTGGGGAAGTGAGGGAGGAGAAATACTGGGGTCACCAGGGAGCAAAGCCTTCATAACTATTCAGAGAGAAAGAGAGCTCATGGGATTAGCAGTTAGAGCTTCCTCCTATGAATGAGCTCAGGTTTTGACCACTACTTGGATACCCCACCTCCACCTCACACCCTCCCCCAACTCCATTTTCACTACTTGTGATGGTGGCAAAACTTCTCAGCTGTTTCTTAAATAGAGCAGGTTTTTGGAGCTGAGGGCTGGTTCTCTATTGTCAATAGAATGTCCAACCCAAAACATGAGCAAACAGCCAGACGTCAGGGGGCAGCCAGGCTGCCAGCACACCCATTCTCCTCTGTCAACTCTGAACCCCCCAAACACATGGCTGGAACTCAGTGGGGTTACCTGGTTAGACCTCTCATTCATGGTGTTCGGCTCCTTTTTTTAGATTTGTCAGAGGCATATTCTTTTTAGCCAAGTGTTCACAGGTCAATAACTACATAGCCTTATTGATCACTTTCTATTTTTCTATATACATGTGAGATGAAAAACTACCTTGCACAAAATATCAATATTTTCTGTGACCCATCCATACAAAGAATTTGTTTTTTTCTGTTTGTTGCTCTTTTCATAAGATGTCAATTCTTCTGTGATCCACATAAACAAAGTAATATTGGATGGGCAATGAAAAACTAAGAAAGTACGATAAGACAGCTACAAAATGATACATAACACTGCTTTCTTGGATGGTGCAGTTCATAGAAAACTCAAAGATCCTAGATTCTAATCAGCTACTTGACTTGAACTCGTACCATAGTTATTGGAAATACAGTCCTATCAACCACCACTCTAGTGGCCACTGTGACATTTTCAAGTCAAGAAAATACCTTACTTATATTCAGGTAATGCAAAAAAATCACCAATCAGAGTGGAATGTTGACTATAACAAGTGCATGGTATGATGGACCTCCCTTGTAGGGATCACCTGCAAACACAATCGCTAGTGGTGAGACACAGTGTTCTATGACAGTGATTTTCATTGTTTTTCATCTCATGGTGTTGCCAGTGGAAATAGGAGTCTTCCACAGAGTTGTGAGCAAAGCATTTTGGGGACTCACAAATAGAAAAATATAAACAATAGTGGCAAGGTTTATTGGAGCAAAAACAAAGGATTGTCCCCAGGTATCTGATATTTCATCCATGACCAGATGGCTCTGTTCCATCTCACTGCGGGAGAAGTCCTGGGCCCAGTAAGCACAAGTGTCCACCAGGAGGGTCAGGATCCAGGACTGTAATGCCATCGCCCTGGGCTCCAGTAGTCCAGCAAAGTTTCTGCTTCTGGCTGTGCTCTGGCTCTATCTGTGCTTCACTTCAGCCCAAACTGCTGCTACAGAGAGAGAACAAGCAAACAAGTAAGTCGGGACCTTTGTTAACCTTTGATTATATCTCCTTGGGTTTGGGAAGGAGTAAGATTCCTTTCAAATTAGCCAATCATTTCCATAATTCTTTGCAGGTTTCTGCTGGTACCTCCCTCTATCCAATCCCTCTCCTGGATCTTCTGGGGTTGAAATTATCCTGTCCCATTCTTTCCCCAGATTTTCCCAGGCTAGATTCCTCCCCTTTGTGGTCACCATCTTGGCATCTACTGAGCATGCATGCAGCAAAGGAAATTCCCCCTTACGGTTTTATTCTCCCTCCCACCCCGGTAATCTATGGGAAGGAGCTGATTATTCATTGGGGAAATTGGAAAACAGGTCCTGCCTCCCTACTCAGAGAGACAGGGAACAGAGGGCCATTAATCACCTTGGCAGGGCAATGTTACTCTCCCCTTAAGTACGTGGAAGTTGTAGCTTCCAGACTTAATCAGACTTAGCCAGTTTAGCTCCCTTCACTTTTGTTAATACCTAGCTAGCTGCCTACTGGAACAAATGCTCACATAAACTGACTACTAAAATTCTGTGGCACACCAAAAAAATACACTTTTTGCTGATCTGACAAAAATAGGTATAATTTTCATTCACTCATACCACACAGCTAATGCATTGGTTTTTGTTATTTTTTTGAAGTTTGAAAATCTAAGGGAGGCCTGGCTGGTGTGGCTCAGTGTATTGAGCACTATACTGAGAATCCAAAGGTTGCCAGTTCAATTCCCAGTCAGGGCACATACCTAGGTTGTGGGCCAAGTGCCCTGTAGGGGGTGTGCAAGAGGCAACCACACATTGATGTTTCTCTTCCTCTCTCTCTCCCTTCCCTTCTCTTTAAAATTAAAACATAAAATCTTTAATATATAAAATTAATACATAAAATCTTTAAAAAAAGAAAATCCAAGGGAAAAGAAGCCAGTGCCCTTGATTAAATAGGTATTGCATGTTTTAAAACTCTTGTGGCACACAGGTGGGCCACAACTCACCAGCTGAAAATTGCTCTGCCAGAGCCATTGTGGTGGTGGTAAAACGACTTCTTTATTACCTCAGACCACCATTAAAAATCATGTCTTGAAGACCAAGAATCTATAGAGAGAGATGGAAGTTTGTTTGTTTTTTATAAACTAAGCAAAGGGAACAACAAAAAAAAGAAAGGAGATAAGCATGAAGGGCAAGACTCTCACTTGGGGGGCCTGTTGTCTATTCAAAAATAAGCCTGGAAATATGGTACCTAGGAATACACTTAACTGAAGGGATGAAAGACCTATACTTGGAAAACTATAGGACATTAAATAAATAAATGGAAGTAGACACAAACATGTGGAAACATATACTGTGTTCATGGATTGGAAGAAACAACATTATTAAAATGTCCACACTACCCAAAACAATCTATAGATTCAACACAATTCCTATTAAAATACCAAAAGCTTATTTCTCAGATCTAGAATAATCCAAAACTTTAGAACCAAAAAGATCCAAAATAGCCTCAATAATCTTGAGAAAAAAGAACAAAACTGGAGGGATCATAGTACCTGCTATCAAACTATATTTCAAAGCTATTGTGATCAAAACAGCCAGTACTGGCACAAGAATAGGCATATAAAAGACTGGAACAGAACAGAGAGACTGGAAATCAACCCACAACTTTATGATCAATTAATATTTGACAAAAGAGTCAAGAGCATAAGATGAGGTAAAAACAGTCTCTTCAGCAAATGATGTTGGGAAAATTGGACTGATATGTGCAAAAAAGTGAAAATAGACCACCAACTTACAAATACACAAAAATAAACTCAAAATGGATAAAAGACTTAAATGTGAGCCACCAAACCATAAAAATCCTAAAAGAAAACATAGACAGTAAAGTCGCAGACACCTCACAATATTTTTGCTGATGTGGCTCCTAGAACAAGGGAAAGAAAGGGAAAGTAAACGAATGGGACTATTGCAAACTAAAAAGTTTCTGAACAACAAAAGAAACCATCAACAAAATGAAAATGGAACCCACTGTATGGGAGAACATATTTACCAATGATACATCTGATAAAAGGTTAATTTCCAAAACATATAAAGACGTACTACTTAACACCAGGAAGAAAAACAACCCAATTAAGAAAAATGGGCAAAAACCTAAATAGACACTTTTCCAAAGAAGACATACAAATGGCCAATAGACATATGAAAAAATGCTCAATGTCCCTAATCATCAGAGAGATGCAAATTAAAACTACAATGAATCATCACTTAATACTTGCCAGATTGGCTACTATCAATAAATCAACAAACAACAAGTGCTGGTGAAGATTGTTGGTAGGAATGCTGATTGGTGCAGCCACTGTGGAAAACACTGTGGAGTTTCTTCAAAAAACTAGAAATAGAACTGTCTTTTGTCCTAGAGATTCTACTTTTGGGAATATATCCTAAGGATCCCAAAATAACAACCAAAAAGGATATAAGCAGCCCTATGTTCATTGCAGTGCTATTTACAATTGCCAAGACTTAGAAGCAGCCCAAGTGCCCATCAGTAGACGAGTGGATAAAAAAGCTGTAGTACAGTTACACAATAGAATGCCACATGGTTATAAAAAAAAGAAGGAACTCCTATCCTCTGTGACAGCATGGATGGACCTGGAGATTATTATGCTAAGTGAAATAAACCAGTCAGATGAAGACAAATACCATATGATTACCTATAAGGAATCCAATGAACAAAATAAACCAGAGGCATAGATACATGGAACAGACTGACAGATCTCAGATGGGAGGGGGCAGGGAGGACTGGAAGAGATTAGCCAAGGAACATCCATGCATATATGCATAGCCCATGGACACAGACAACAACGTGGTAAAGGCCAGGGGTGCTGGGACTGGGTAGAAGAGGGAAAGGGGGCAAATGGGGTACATCTGTAATAGTGTCAACAACAACAAAAATTAAATTAAATTTAAAAAAGAGAATATAACCCACTTTAAAAGAATAATAAGCCTAGATACCTGACTCAGAGAAGAGGTTAGAAAACCAGTGATGAAAGAGCCGTCTGTTAGGTCAATGATTAAGAATATGGAACTCCTCAAAATAGGTTGATCATTATTAGTCATTTATCCCTGAAACATGACCTGGCCAGATAGTGTACTAAGCTGGTCAGGACACACATATATCTTAGGAATTACCAAAGGGGTGAGAAGCATAGCCAATATCCACTCCCCTTCTCCAGCAATTACTTTTCCTAGCCCATGAATCAGTTTCCTGTTCAGCAGTCAGCCTCCCTCTCTCCTGGCCCACCAGAAACACTGTCATCCTACATTTCCACTACGGAATCAAAAGCAGCTTCTAAAGATACACCTGATTTATAACTCTTCAGCGTGGGAGGCCTATATAAACAGGGAGGATCTCCTAGCTGGTCTAGTCTTGGGGAACTGGGAGAAAAGACTGGGCAAGGCCTATCAGATCCTCTCAGGCTGCAGAGGGTCAGAGAGTGGGCCTTTGGTAGCTGAATATATCTGCAGCCACCTTGAAGCTGTTTGTATTGTTTGCGTGTTAAATCAGTAAACGTAAGGTAACCTGCAAGAGAAAAGCCCCAAAGATATAGCCCAGGAAGCAATTTCCCTACCCAAAAAGCTAAGTGAGAGAAAAATGAATGAGGCAGGACCAGAAAGGTGGAGTTTGGAGCTTCATTTTAACTGCTCACAAATGTTATTTCATTGGAACCTGAATGTTCAGACACTAACAGAGGAAAGAAAGGGCATGAGAGAGATGAAAGCCAGATGAACCGGAGTGCATGCACATCCTTCTCCTTTGTTCTCTTCACCAAAGGAACAGGAGAGGGGATAATTTAGTGCCTCCATTTAACCATCACAAGAAACTTGAACTTGAACAGTGTTTACTGTAAAATATGTAGGCAGTAACTAAAGTTGCCATTGACTTTGGCTGAATTTCTTAACAATTCTCTACCCTTTTTTGATGAGCTTCCTCCTTGAAGAAAGCTCACTTCTCTACTCAACAAAATTCATCCCCCAATAAATTCAATAATTAAAAAAACTAAAAAAAAAAGAAACTTTATCTCTTTCTACTCTCAAATCCTTCTCAGAAGCTTGCAAAAATATATTTTGGACCTAAAAGAGGTATTTTTAATTGAACATAACAAACAAATCAATATTCTAAAAAGGTAGATATGATATGGAATGAATTTAACTCTATAAGAATTATATATATATAAATGCACTCTCATAGTAAAAAGTCCTCAACTGTATGTTTACTTTTTAAAAGATTAATTCTTATAAAAAATGGAAAAGTCATAGGTCAGAATGCAAGCATTAATTAAAACATTTTTTAAATTAATTAATTAATTTTTAGAGAGAGAGGAAGGGAGAAACAGAGGGAGAGAAACATCAATATGTGGTTGCCTCTCACATGCCCCCCACCACCAGGGACTCAGCTGCAACCCAGGCATATGCCCTGACTGGGAATTGAACCGACAACCCTCTGGTTTGCAGGTCAGCACTCAATCTACTGAGCTACACCAGCCAGGCCTTATTAAAACATTTTTTTTTGATATGAGGAAAGAATAAATAGTATGAAAGAATTAATTAAATACTATGCTATTTTTTATTGTATGATCCTTTGTAAAAAACAATACTCATGCACACGAGAGCTATGAAGTTATAACCTGAAACAAAATATCAAAATTATTAGGTATAGGAGGCAGAAAAATCTTCCTATAAATTATTTATTGACACTTCCTGCCAAATCAACTTTACAAACAATCCCTCAAGAATTTTAAATCTTGATGAAATACCCTCAAATTCAAAATCTGTTGACTGGTAGTAGTGAGCTTCTTAGGGGAGTGGTCAGAGAATATTTCAGCCAGGTGGGAGCATGCAGGCAGCCACACTTGCAGGCAGCCCAGGAGCCAGCCCGTTCCTGAGAAATTAAACTCCAGGCTGAATTCATTGTCTTCAGCTGAGTGGCTGCCTTCAGGTTTCTGTGGTTTAACCAAAGGGTATCTGTGAGCCAGCCAGTTCCCTGTCTTGAGTGTTTACTTGAAAGTATACTCTTCTGGGGTCTTTGGGAAATAAGACAATATTTCCCACAGCTGTCAAAAACATTGTAGAGCAGCTCTATTTGAGAAAGAGAACTTTAATTTCTTTTTTGTGTGTCATAAGAAATCTAGAATTGAGGTTTTAGCTTGGCCTGGTAAGGGAAGGTGGCACCCACATTATGAACTTGGGTGAAGATCTTAGGCTGAGTCTCTGAAGGTGTTGCCAAGATGAAAATGAACGAGCCATATTTTGTGTCTAGTTATATATTTACCTTTGGGGCACTTATCATTTTCATATCAATGAGCCTTTAAGTAAAATTCTTCTTTAAATATCGAGTCTTTTTTCAATTATGTTTAAAAAAAGTTCTGAAAGAATAAAAGAATAATGTCCCCAGAGGCCAGGGTAGTGTCAATAGCAGGACAAGTGGGGAGTCTCCAGGGGAAAAGTGTAGTCAGAGGGTCAGAGCTGGGAGTACAAATTCCTTTTCCCCCCTTCATAGTCTTTATGCATAGTCATGTTTCTAGGGTTTGATTTTACTGGGTGTAGCAATGGTTTTCCTTATTGCTTTTATTTAATGTCAAACACTCGACTAGATCCTTGAAACATAAGTAAGACTTAGTCATTGCTTCAAGGGGGTTCAAGTTACCTTGGCTAATTTGGCTTTTAAAATTTTTATTTATTTATTTATTTATTTTGTTGTTCAAGTACAGTTGTCTCCATTTTCACCCCACCATGCCCCCCCCATCCATCTCTGCCTCCCACCCTGGAACCCACCCCCTTTGGCTTTGTCCATGTGTCGCTTATACATGCTCCTTGATGGCCTTTCCCCCCTCCCCCCCCTTATCCCTCTCCCCGCTCCTCTCTGGATACTGTCAGTTTGTTCTTTATTTCAATGTCTCTGATTGTATCTTGCTTGATGGAACTGGAGAGCATCATGCTAAGTGAAATAAGCTAGGTAGTGAAAGACAAATGCCATGTGAACTCACCTATACGTGGAACCTAATCAACAAAACAGATAAGCAAGCGACTTCCCTTTTTAAATCTAGGAAATCTGAACTTGACAGATATTTGCCATGAGGCTCTGTCAAAATATAAAGTGATTATTTGAAAGCAGCAGTAGTACAATAAAACCTAACCTAGTCTCTGATCCTCTTTCTCCTCTTTACTCCTACCTACCTATGGATGAGAACTCAGATGGTGCTAACAATAGGAGGAAAAACTCTGAGTTTTAATTTTAAAAGCTCAAAATGTAATAGCTAATTTTTAAGGCCATGTAAAAGTGACTATTTCAGTGTGACTACATCTAAATGGCTCCATGGAATCCTCCTAGCCTCCTAAGATTCACAGGTTTCAGAAGAGGTAAGCAGCTTTGAAGAGAGTCATTGATTATCCAGGAGAGCTTACTCAGAGCTGTGGTTTCCAGCTAGTGGAGGTGCAGGGCAGTTGCCTGCCTTTGCATATATTTAGTGTTGAAAAAGTTAATGGAGAATCAACATTAGATCTAGAGCAACCTTGGAGAAGCAAGGCATCACCTGTGATTTCTGTAGCCTGATTGATCAGAACCCTGAGTGAGGCCAACAACTGACTAGTTGACTTGGTTGATCACTCTTTGAAAGTTACTATTTGGCCAAATGGCTGTGTGCATTTGTGATTTCAAAGCTGAAATGGATTTGTCCCCTTTCAAACCCATAACACCAAGCCATGCCCTCTGGCCACCCTGGATTATGTAGTTGGTTATAATATATAGTTGGCAGTTTTTTTCAGCTGAGTGAGATCTATGTCCCTGCCACACACCTACCCCATTTTCCCAAGGCAGCACTCCCCAAAGTATGTGCTACAGAACAATCGTGTCTTGGGTTGTAGAATGCATTTCATGAAAAACAGCTTTCCTGGTCAAATAAGTATGGCAGGGCTTTCTTTAAACAATGTGAAATGGATTTATTTACTCCAGGACTTTTCATAACCCCAAATAAGGGAGTGAGAGAAGTGCATTAGCTTTCAGACTCTTATTTGAGTCTTAACTCTATTTCTTTCTAATTTTGACCTTGAGGAACTTACTTAATCATTCCAAAGTTTAATATATTCATCTATAAGAATTATAATACAAATACCCACATCACAAAATCAGTCAGTGGATTAAACAAAGGAAAACACCTGAAGCGGTTATAGTTCTATTTCTTATGGGATGTAATTTGTATTATGATATTTCTACTTCACCCTGCAACTTGGATTATGTCTTTGTCATGCCAAAAGTGCAGATTCAATTTTAATGTACAAACAAAGAAGAAGTGTTGCTGATAGATTTTAATTCTACTTAATCATTGTTTTATTAGATACCCTGCCGGAGATCATACAGCAAATCTCTGAAAATTGGCTGACCATTTTACGCCCCCTTTCTAGGTGACCTTAGTGTTATCCTATACTGGCCATTGATTTTTCTATTGGAATTCAGTCAACCTCTAAATGGCCCTGCACTAATGATACCAATAGATTTTACAATAGTGTCGGAAAGGTATACTTCCTAGACACAATGTACACTCTTGCTGAAGAGCTAAATCTCACCAGAGGCACCATCCTTTGTTCTCATATTACAGTGAGTTGAGTTGCCTGGTTTGCATCTCAAGAGTCATCAGGATATCTGAGCTCTGAATTCCCAGCCCAGCCACACCATCCATCTTCATCAAGGTGCAGTAAATGTGTGCAGAGGTAACTGTCTTGGAGACAGTTCAAGTGTTAGTTTCATCACAAAATGAACTCAAAGTAAATCATACTTTTGCCGTTCAGAATCTTCCAAAAGAGATTACATTTCATGGATAGAGGGGGCTCTAAAAATTCTTTATCTAATGTTTTATAAGCATGCTTTTTGGAAAGAAAAGAGAATTGTAGCTGTAGATAAGAAAACAGTGATTTGCTATGGTTTACCTCATCTCTCTCTCTTTAAAAATGAGTGGCATTACCTTTATAAGGTTACCAGAGGCAGGTTCTGAAGGATGGCAGTATGTGTGCTTATCTTTCTGCATTAGAGACTGTATTTGGATATAAAACATGTGTAAGAGCTAAATAAATATTGTTTGTTATTTTCTTTTAGACATATATGATACCAAAGGTAGAGAATTCCAAATACCTTTAACACAAACAGGTTGTAATAAAGGTTTGCAAGGAGACCATGGGCTCTGTGTGGCAGGGTAAGGGTTAGGGTTAGGGTTAGGGTTAGGGTTAGGCACCCTAACCTCCAGCAGCACTGGGTACCAAAGCCTGCCCCCAGCCCTATGTCCCTGCTTTGTTCTACAGAACTAATGGCCTGGGACATTCCAGAACTTGAACACCAGAACCTTTTTGGCAGTGAAGGGCTTATTGCCCAGGAAGATCCAGTGCTGACACCCTTAACATAGTGGCCAAGTTCCAAGGTCCCCCAATTAAAACTTGGCCATCAGTGCTTCTTCATACATGTCCACCTTAAACTCTTCAAAACCCTTAACCTAGTCCAGTGAGTACAACATACTTGAGGCTACCAAAATATACCATTCACTCTCCTATCCTCTTTGTTGATGCCTTGCTATCAATAAACCTTTCCTTACTCTAACCTCTGAGGTTTGGGGTTTTGGCTTTTTGAAGAATCAGGCACATGAACTTGGGTTTGGTAACAGTCCTACTTAGGCAATCCTAAAGCATCCAACAGACAGCTAGAAACAGGGAGTCAGGTTCAAATTCAGTGGCTGTGTTATGGTCCGAATGTTTGTACCCCCTCAAATTCCTAATTCCCGATGTGATGGTACTTTGAGGGGAGGCCTTTAAGAGATGATTTGATGGTGAAAGCAAAGTCCTCATGGATGGAAGTAGTGCCCTTATAAGAGATCCAGGGAAGAGAGCCCCCTCCTCCCTTTTGCCCTGTGATGTTACAGTGAGAAAACCACCAACAGAGAGGAAGCTGACTCTTACCAGACACTGAATCTGTATGCATCATGATCTTGGACTTCCCAGCCTCCAGAACTGTAAGAAATATAGTTTTGTTTTTTATAAGCACCTAATTTACGGTATTTCATCATGGCTCTCTGAATGAACTAAGACAGACAGGAAATGCAGTTAGACACCATCTACAAAGAAGTGCTATTTTGAACCATATGAGAAATGCTGTCATTGAAGAAATGAGTAAATTTTAGAGAAAGTCTAAGATGAGAAAAAAGAGAAACTAAATAAATAACAGCATTGGATATTGAGGTATGTTTAGAGTTATATTTTGAATCTATTATGCACTCAAAAAAATCTGTTATTATTATTATTATTATTATTATTATTATTAATATTTGACAATGAATCCTAGGGAGAATTAAGTTATGGCCATCCAGTGAAGGAGAGAAGTTAAAGTGAGGAGATCTCCAGTGCCTTATGTTGCAAAGAAGATGAGGACATGCGGATGAAGACTGCAACACCATTCCTTTCCAGTGGGAGTGATCAGTGACTGAAGTGCCTGGTCTTGGCAATTCTTGCCTCTAGTTGAGACTCCTTTGCAATTTAGGAGCAAGATTATGTGATGCTCACTTAGCCACCTTTACTGTGAACAACGTGTGATTTGTTCTCCATCCCCCAAAATACCTCTTCAACAGTTATTGCACCTGCTACAGATGAAAGAGAGATTCTTAAAATAAATGCAACTGGCAAGCAATTTTAACATAGGGGGAAATAGGAAACAATGAATTAATAAAATACAATTCCCTGTGATGATTTTTAATAAAGCCAAATACCAAATATTGGCTTCCCTTGTACTAGAAAATGAATAGCTAAACACTTCTGCAATGGCCTGGAGGCTTGGCTAGAGAGAATAAATAAATTATTGACACATGAGGAGTAGACAATTCTCCATCCACTGCTGAGCTTTTCGTTCTTTGTGAAGCAGATGGTCTAAATAAAGCATCCAAAAATAACAGGTGGGTTTTATTGCATTAAGCCACTGAAAACACTAAGCTTCTACAGTTTAAATCATGTTTAAAATATTAAGCCTTAAAACCACCTTTGAAAATAATCTTTTTGATTTACAAACACCTTTGTCCATTTTAAATGATATCAAAACACAAGGGCACATGTAAGCATGATCACATATTTAGGGACAACACAGGAGAGACAGATAGGAACAAAGAGCTGCTCTTTATGGATATGGTTTAACACAGGGCTGTTAAGCCGTGTTGATGGGCTCTAACTGATATGGATAATATCAACTCTTCTGGGACCAAACAAACCTTGGGTCTAAGTCATTGCTGCCATAAATATAGCTATCTCACATCTCCATCTACCATATGGAAGGCCGCTACAAAGAACCCAAATACATTATGTATCCTATAAATTGGCCAGTGCATAAATCCAATTCCAGAAGTCAAATGGGAGTTCAATAACATCATACTATATCCCCCCTGTGTATTTGTTTTATAATATATGTTTTCATAAGTCAGGTGGGAAGAGATAAAGGGAGAAAATAATACTTGGATCATCAAGGGATGAAATGTTTAGCTCCATTGAGAGATTATTGCTTTTTTATAGTATTCTTTACTAATTACATGCATTTGATGGCTAGAGTTTTAAAAGTGAAAATCATGTCCCTTACCTTCATTCCCCAAACTCCTTTAGCATTTACGAGTAACCTTCAGAATCTGTGCATATACAACAACAGTTGAAAAAATGCTGAAACCATAAACGCTACAATGAATTTTAAGAATCTAGTACATTTATAAAACATATTCATCCTTTTTGAATAATTAAAAAGCACAGGCCCCTTTCTGAGTATGAAGCACAAATATAAAAAATAAGATCATGTCTCTAATGCTTGCAAATTGCTTTAAAAAAATTCAACACTGCATCATGGGCCTCTTTAATTGCCATACATGGAGATTTATTCCATATTATTTAATGGATGTGCCCTTTCTTTAGGTGTATTCTAATTTATTTAATTATTCCCAAAGAGAAGGATATTTGTTACTTCTAATTGTCACCAAAATAATGTTGCAGCTGGCACTCTTACTGGTATATTCTTACTTGTGCACTCATACAGGCATTTCTACAGTGGTTATTACTAGAGACCGACTCGACAGATCAAAGGTTTTGTGGATTTTCATGTCAATGTCTTTGGGAATACCGATTTTAAAATGTTCCTCAATTTCCTTGTGCTTTCAATATGTCATACTATGTTTTTCTTTTTAAATCTAAAGTATTTATTTAGGAAACTATCATGTCTTTTATTCTTTCATCTGAGAGTTGGTTGCATTTGGGAATTAGTTAAGAGTTATATACTGTTGTTGATTGCATATGGGAAAGGGAAGGCGATTCGGTGAAATATGGAAAAGAGTTTAAGCCATCAGCTGAGAGTTCTGATAGTGTCAGCACTGCTACTAAGATACAATAATAAGCAGTAGTTGTGGTGTATCTACATTGACAAATTGCTTGATGAATGTGCCTGTTGGGCTTTGATTATCGAATAAAATCTGTCTTATGTAAGTTTAATGCAAATACAGATGCTTGCAGAAGATGTGGGGGGGGCGGTTTGTGGTGGTGGTATATTTGCTTAAGAGAGGGTTTTTGACTGACAGCAATAAGAAAAAGTGTGGCAACTGGATATCATGGTAGTTGGAATGAGGCCGTCTGAACAGGAAGAAATGCAGAAATGAGGAAGATAAAGCATTCAATCCTTGAAGAAAATTCTAAACAACTGGAAAGTGAAAAGAGAGTTTTCTTATGTAAAGAATACACAGGAGGTAATTGTTTATGAGGGTCAAAATACAACCTTGGGATTTGCCTCCTGAGAATCAAAAGATTGTGTGTGAAAACAAACGCAGGCGAAAGCCAATGTGAGTAAGGTCTGAGCAGGACCAGGCTCACAGAAGGAGACAAAGAAAATCTGGAACTCAAAAGACACTTAATTTGCTTAGTGCTTATTCTGACTCCTCTGGACTATGAAGAGCAGTTGCAATTTGCTTATTTTTGTATAGGCTTTGGGACGAGTGAGCCAAATGTAGGTGTGACAGGCAGGATTGTCCTCCAGCAGTGGGCAGTGGAGGTCAAGAAAGATCATGTTACTCAGCTACACAGAGAAAAGAAAAACAGACAACGGCACACCCCTCTGACTCACTGAACTGATTTCCCCTTAGCTGGGATCACACTGTTCTTAGCTGAGTTGAACCCTTAGAAAACCTTTTTCTCTAAGTAATATTAGCACAAAGGTTAGACAGAGGATGTTGAATATTGTTGGTTTATGTCTTCCTAGTCTTGACTGAGTTTTTGATAGCTTTTCAGAACCACACATTCACTTATACATATGTATCCCAATCTAAACATATAGAGAAAAATGGCTGAGAGAACTAAGAGGTCCTTTGACCTTTCTTCCCATCAAGATTGCATCTCACCAATTTTTGCCTAACAGGGTTGGACCTGGTGCCATTAACTATTTTTGGTCAGTTAAGACGACTGCATTCTCAAGAATTTTATGAGGTACCATTGTGTTGTTCCCCTGTTTAAACTTTCCCCAAATGTTCAAGAAAATAAATGTGGTTGGGAAGACAGGAAGTAAGAAGAGTATGGAACCTTGCAAAGGCAGTTGTAGTTTCTCCATATCAGTTTCTTCATTCCCCATGTCCACGACTGTCTTCTTACCACCAGGGGGCCAGCTTCGGTTTCTAATAGATATTTGTGTGTGAATCTTGATGTGTGTACATTTTATGCACCCTGTGCCTCTACTACCAGAGTCTCCACAGCACACTCATGCTTCCCACTGGCTGCTCAAATGTGCGCCATTTCCTTTCTGTATCACATTTTTACTACCTTAAAATTCCTGTATAACAATCATTCTTCTTACTGTGGCTTCCTTCCTTCTCTCCCTTCCTTCCCCCTTAACCCCTTTCCAGGTGCTTAAGTTCATGTACTCTGTGGTAAATTAACCTGGGTTCAAATCTTGGCTCTATCTATTAAGTAATCTTAGACATTTACCTTTCTGAGCCTTCCTGCCCTAATGGGGAAGGGTAATTTAGTGGTGCATTTTGAGTGAGAATTAGAGGTGGTAATTCATATCAAGTGATTGGCATAGTGTTTGACACTAATATGCACCCAGATATCATTTATTATTGTCATTAATATTAAGCACCCACTGTTTTCCAGGCAGCATGAAGGTACCAAAAATATAAAGTTAAACAAGATGTGGTTCCTGGAGAAACTCATACTCTAGGCAGTATTTGCAGCTCAATTTTATTCCTGTTGGCGAAAACTCCTGACAAGGCATTTGGCTACTTTTTTCTCCCTTTGAGCAAGAAGAGAACCTCTCAAGTGAGGTACTTATATCTCAACCCTCTAAACTTATGCAAGGTGCAGAGTGGTCAAAACCAGCCCAGTCTTTCAGACACACAGTCAAGTTGTTGATTCCAACACTCCACATTTCTCTCTCTAATGTGGGCAAAAAAAAAGGTTCTTGTCGACCCTATTTACAGGGCCTTATCATGTGACCACGTCTCTGGGATCAGGGCAAATGGTTCCATCCTCTAACTCTCTGGGGTGAAGGTGGTGGAAGACTTGGGAAAATAATCCTGTGTTCTTAGTTACTCTAATCAGTCTGTTCTAAGAACTTGGTCATTACTAGGCAAAGGAAGCCACTCCAACCAGGTGAGTGTCTATAAAGCCTTCAGAACATGGAAGCAGTGTGCAACTTCAGACTTCAACTTTTATGTAAGTCTTTAGGTCTTAGTTGAACAAAAGCCTTTTAAAAGTCTCCTAAAACCCACTGTGAATAATGAAAAAGAGAAAATACAAGAGAAAAAAGTCTTTATCTCTAATGAAACAAGGAAGTTTTTACAGCCTTGAACTATACACATACTTACTAAATATTGCAACAACTATGCTGACATCACAAAAGCATTTAACTCATTAGGTCTCAAAGAAATTGCAAACAGCAAGAAAACTCTTGAAAAAATCTCATAGGAAGATTGAGCTACCACAACTCATAAAAGAAAAAAACTAAACAAAGATAAAGCTCGAAGTCACATTAGAAATAATAATAATAATAATAATAATAATAATAATACAGTAGAAAAATTATTGTTTGTAAGTTGATAGATGTGGAAGAAAAGGAAATTGGTATACCCATAATTGCTGAAGAAGAGTATGGGACAAATGGAACAGTTGAAATAATAAAACAATATCACCCATGAAAAAACCACGGTAATAAGAAAAAACTTGAATTTTCAAATTTAAAGGGCACATTCTATCTTGGGAAAATTCAGACAGTATCATCTGACACATTTTGTAAAAGTTGCTGTCTTTTAACCATTTATAAAACATTTTGAGCCGGTGAAAAGAAAGGTAAATGGTATGCAAGAGGTAAAACTTGGGTTGGCCACCAGTGTCTCTAAGGTAACGTTCAATCCTGAGGACAGTGGATGATACCAACAGAGTTCTGAGAGAGCGACCCAATAGTCAACACTGTCCACATGTCTTTGGGCCAAAGGTGAAATACACTTCCTTGAAGTTAGCAACTTTGTTAACAATTTAAGGACCAAAACAACCTTGAGCAGAGTAAATACTAGGCAGACAAGTTATGAAGCTAATACAAACTCAGATATGAAGAAAATATGATAAAAAGACAGATGGTAAATATTGAATCAATTTAAATACAGAATGTGGGGATTAAGGTTTCAAATAAAAATAAAAATAGCTACTATTTAATGCAGAAACATGAAATTTTATAAAAGCCTTACACTAAAATGTAAAAAAAAAAAGGAAGACTGAATGCCTCTTAAAGACACCATTATTTTAGTTTTACTTCAGTTTCTTTTTCTGTACCTAAGTTCCATAATTTTTATTTAAATAGTAAATATAACATGATAATACTGTATTTGTACTCTATTACCAATTGATCTCTCTCTATAAGGAAAGGTATAAAGCTGTGCTCACAAAATAGTAGCTAGAGTAATCTGGAGGTGGTAAAAATTGGTATGGTTTTGAAAAATTATCTTTATTCATACCTTTGTAAATGGCCTGATTATTTTCTAAATGAGCATGTATTAATTTTACATAAAAAGCACTTATTTAGCTTCTGTTCTAATAAGGTAGAAGAGGAAGTGAAAAAGGGAATGAAATAAAGCAATAACTGTTTACACTTTTTCTAGAATACAATAATGCAACCAGTGACTTCAAAATCAATTTAAAGATTGGCCACAAAATCATACTATTCTGTCTTTGTGTGTTTGAAATTTTCTTTAATACAAAATTTAAAAGTCACAGTTTATAAGTTATTTATTAAAAGGTCAAGTTTTTGGCATACATATAGTCCCAGAACTCTATAATACTGTGCTGAAATTTTACAATGAAAATATAATGTCCTTTTCTCCTGTTTTGATGGACTGTTTCCCAAGTTAATTTACAAAATATGAGAGTCAATCAAAGATGAAATGCTCATATATTATTTGTATAGCTTTACAACTGCAGAGGCAAATTTGTGTATATATATTTTTAACCAGAGAAGCTGAATTGCACAAACTTTCTTTATTGCTTTCATTTTTCAGAATTATTTTTCATTTGATTTAAACTAGAATAATTTAATGACAATGTAACAAGGGAAGTAAAATTATGATGGCTGAGATAGAACAGGCAGGTGGATTTTGATGAAGTATCTATAGCTAAAAGTACATTATAAAATTCAGATGACTCTTGGTTTTGGTTGAATTATTAACCATTTGTTTGCTTTTCATGACCAAAGTATTTCATTGCTATGTTATAGAATTTTAGCAATAACCAACTACTTCTTTTGAGCGGAGGAAGAGAAAGAGGAGAAAAGAGGCAATGAAGATGATTATTTCTGTTTCTGTTTTCAAAACTATTTAAAGCTCATTCAGTGTCCTTCATTACCAAAGCCACTGTCACAAATATAAGACAAGAGGGAATAACTTAATATAAACTTCTATGACCATAATGATCATATTCACAAAGTGTTGAAGTATGGACTTTATTCTCCTGCCTCTCATTCTTTGCAGCCCTACAGTCAAAGTCAGGAATGTTGAAAATGACAACTGATGACCTTATTAGGTCTCTGAGTGGCCCAGAAAATGTAACTTCAGAGCAGAAAATGAAAAACTATTCTACCTGTTATCTCCTCCAAAAGGTTTTATGAAGTACTCACTGAGTCTTTTTCACCATCTGGGGTAGGGGCATCGAACTCATATTCACCGGGGCCACATCAGCCTCACGGTTGCCTTCAAAGGTCTGAATGTAATTTCAGGACTGTATGAATGCAACTACTCCTTAACTAGGGGCAAGGAGCTCAGTGCTGCCACTGCATAGAAACAAGGTGGAGGGCTGGAGGCCTTGTGTTTGCCACTTGTGCTTTAGGGTGTGATATTAATCTCTTTAAACTGATACAACTCCAAATTCCACAGAAGAGTGTTGTTTTTTGTTTTTGTTTTTGTTTGTCTTGGAGACCATGGACTTATTGGTATTTGAATGAGTTTCAGGGGATCTATGAAATTTCTACATTTCTATATAAATAATTTACTGAAAAGAAAATCCAGAGATTAAGAACAAATGCTCAAAGCAGCATTTTATCCAAATGATACTTGATACAAATAGTAAAAAAAATCATATACCTATATTAAATGTTAACTTTTGGAAATGTCCCATAAAAGTATGGGCTCAAAGGAAACTTTCTAATACACTGGCACAAAAAAATAAAGACTAGTTGTGTAAGTTTTACCAACTCTGCATTCCAGATTCCTCCAACAAGAAGGCTCAAAAACACGGCTTATTCTGTGAGATGACTCAACAATCATGAAAGTACAACCATCCCTGGGCTGGTGGGCATGTTCTCTGACTCTTCGGTTGTGTGTTTAGCCTTAGAAGGTAGAAGAGTAAACTTCATTTGAATGCCAGGGTAATCTTCTTTTTTAAAAAAATTTCTCCACAAACAAAGTGAAATTAACATCTATAGAATAGAGTGGTACTATTACATTTTGGGTGAATTTCAGTAAAACATTGTATGACCCATAGTCATAGTCATAGTCATTGTATGACTATGTTTACTTCTCTTAGAACAATTATCTCTTAGAAGCCAAGAAAAATAATGTATGTATCATCACTGCTTAAAACTCTCTAAGTCATCTTTGGAGGTTGCAGGTATGAGGAGAAGGTTAGAAAGCCCATCAGCTGGAGCTTTTGGAGTTTCTCTGACAGACACCTCTTGGGCCCTATCTGAGAGCAACCTCATATACGACCTCCTTTCTGAGTAGCAAATCACCAAGTAATGGTCTCCTGTTGACCTGTGCACTATCTAATAAAGACTTCATGATTTAATACTAAGGTTCCTAATCTTTCCTCATGATGTTGACACATCAGAATTTCAAGCCTAACTGTAAGAATGTTAAGTGTTAGGAAAAAAATGTTGGGGCAAAAAATAATGTGATCATGGGAAACCACAAAGGGAAACTTGAAATTATAGATTGATCCTTTTGAAAACACGAAACTCTGTACTTCCAGTTATGCTCTTCAAGTACACATTCATTCATTACATTCATTCATTACATTCATTCAATACAGTCTCTGTTCTTTTATTGCTCACTTATAAGGGAGCATTAACTGTAAAAAATGACACATCTCTTTTTCTTTTTTTCCCAAAACTAAGTAAGGTTTAGTAGGAATTGGCTGATAAAGAAAAGAAAGTTAAGTTATCCCCACCCCTAAGTTTACTTTTCTTTCCCAGCCAAGGCAAGAATGCTGTCTCTTCCATCCTCTCTCTCCCCTATCCCGCTTTTGGCCTCTCTAACCGTTCTAAGAAAGTAACTGATGTTATGCTCCTGTCCTCATCCTCATCCAGAAACACAGGATACATTTCCACAGAGAGCAATTTTCAGGTGGAAAGTGATGAAGTAGTCAGTCAAAATTATAGTTTCTCCAGACAAGTTGTGACTACAACAATTGGCCTAACTACTATTGTCCTGAGTCAAATAATAGAATTAATTACTTTTCGTTATTGTTCTTCACTTTTCCACAGACATTACTATAAATTTCAAACCAACAGGGCTCCAATAATTCAGGCATTGTTCGATGCTAACGCAGTCTGTGAGACACTGTGTTCAGCTTTCCATAAGCAGTAAATGTGGTTGCTTTCTTTTAATGCTCCCCAATTTATTAGGCTATAGATTACCGTGTGAAACACACTTGTCAGTGCACAAAGTTGCTATCACAAACCTGCCTACAAGACTAACAGTATGAAGATACAGGATTCATAGATCTCTGTGACGGAATTGTTGGTCTTTCTCACTCCTGACTAATGAAGAGACAGTGGAAGGCACCACACTGCTGATTTATAACCGAGCGCCAAACTTTTATGACTGTGAGCTCTACACTGCAAAGGCACTTGGCTAACCATGTTTTCTAAGTAAATTAACTATTTGGCATACACAAAACAGCAGAATCTCTTTTCTTCAACTCCCTTTTTTTATCCCTCTTTCCTTCCGCCTCCTAACAATCCCCCCAAAGTCCAACAGGATTACATTCCAAACCATCATCTTGACAGTGTTGCAGTTTTGAACTTTTAAGAAATGTTTTCCTAACTGGCAGAGAGGGTCCAGTTTAGGTCATATGGGAGCGGAGCATGATGGTTACATGGTATTTCCTCAGTTGGCAGATAATGGTTCAGCTCATAAAACACCATCACAGGCATTATCATCTCAGTATTACCGTAACTAGACTGGGTCTCTGGAAGGTTAAGGCACTCAAGGTCACGGTAGACCAAGTGGGCAGGCCCCTGACTTGGGTTTCTGCCCGGGATGCCTCGCTCCAGGTCATCCCACCGCATCACGTTGTGACTGTGCAGCCATTTTGTTCCAAAGAGCAACTTTTTCAACCAGAAAAGTAGAGAATTTTATGAAACCTATGTAGGAGATGATGACAGCATGTGATTTGAGCACTGCTGTGTGACAGTGTGACATAAACGCTCGCTCATCTCTAAATCCCTCTTTGACTAGATTATAACAAATGCCTAATATTTTAACGTAAGTGATACATTCCCTGGAGCAAAGACTTATTTTCCAGTCAGAGCCCTGTTAAAATGCAAATATTCCAAAAAGGCAAAAATTCAAATGATGAAGAGAGTCCATTTGTTAAATTTATTTTCAGGGCTAAGTGAGAAGAAATTGAACTCATGCAAGTGACTATTAAGTTTTGAGAAATTTGCTGTAAATGTGTCAGACTAATGGAGGCAGGCCTGAGCATTTTGGACAGTTGATATTTTTCAGATTAAGTCCTGGGAAGAGTGCAGCATGAATGTGGATCCTAGACCTCGGTCTTGACCATTTAATTAGTACTTTATTAATAAAGATGCTAGAAAAAGGACACTAGAAAAATTGTGAAGCTAGTCATCTGACATGCTTTTGTTTCCACTATGCCAGACTACTCTTGCTCACCAAGTTTTTCTGTCTTTCTTCCCATATTCTTCATGGCAGTTCTACTCTCCTGGTGAGAGGGTAGGCAACAGGGGCTGTTTAAGGGAATTAGCAGCTTAGGGTCTAGTTTGGGCTGGAAGACACATGATCGATGACAGTCTGTTGGAAGGTGGCTGAGATGGAATTTCCAGGCCAGGAATCTTAATCCTTTGAGTTATAGGGATATTTATATATCTGATAATAGCAGTGGCTCCTCTCTCTAAAAAAGTGCTATAACATGACACAGAGTTCTAAGGAGAATTTTGAAAAGATCATGAGCTATGTGGATACCTCAATATAACCTAGTAAGAGATCCACAGAACGCACAGTAAAACTCTTGCGTCCATGACTAATAATTGTAGGCACATAAGTGTTTTTATTATGATTGCCGTGGTGCCAAACACCATGCCTGCATACAGGGTAGGTACTGAACAACAAATTTCTAAACACATAACCTACAGTAACAGTAATATATCAGCAAGGAAAAATATTAAACTACCGATTTATGCAAAAACATGAATTAATCTCAAAAAGTTGATGATGTCAGTAGACAATTTCCTCTGCATTTTTTCAATGTTTCTGCATTATTTAATAACTTTGAGTCCAGGGGATTCTTTGCAAACATGTCTTAGAAGCCAGAGACACTATCTCCCAAACGACTGAATTTCCAGAGATGGTCAAGTAAATAGTATCTCCTTGTACTCTTACAGAGACATCTGTTTACACTCCAGAGTGGTAGCCTTAGTCTCCCCCTTTCTGGGAGAAGACTGTTTACAGCTCAGGGTAAAAGTATTTTTCTCTTGGCAGGAGAATGACAGATGTGCCAGTGCCCTATGTAAGTTCCAAGTCTCATCATTTTAGGGTTCTTCTCTCATGAGGCAAACCCAATGCATGTGCAGATAAACATCTGACCCTCATTCTGTCACCTTTTTGGTATTGGGGCAGGGGGAGCAGGTGCTGAGGTGCTGCTCTGGCTGCTTTTTGCTGTAAGTAATAAAGCACCTGTGTCTATGACCCAGGGTCTTGCTTTACACCCACACACACACTCACAAACACAAGTTAACAAGCTAACTGGTTACTTCACATATGCAGTAAACACAGTCCTCTCAAAGTTTCAGACTTAACATGAAAAAGCCATAGATTGACAGAGGGAATTTTGTGTGATTTCACTTGTATGGCATTCAGAAAAAGGCAGAATGATTTTCAGTGTAGAAGTCGGTGTTGTGTTTTCCTCTGGGGTGTTTTAACTGAAAAGGAAACCGAGAGAGTCTTCTGGAATGTTGAAAGTAATCTATATATTGCTTTGGATGGTGGTTTCATGGAGATACAGAGAAAGATACAGATATTTAGTTGTCACGTCACATTTGTGTGATTTAAGGAATTATGCTACAGATCACTAAAATGTTTCACAAGGGAAAGACCTATAGTAAAATGAACTTTGCTTTTCAACAATAAGGAGATATGTCTATGAAGAGGCATTCATTTCCAAAAAAAACACTTTAATTTGGGTACTTGACCCAATTTATAGGACCTATTGTCACTGTTAAATAGAATCAGAGTGGGCTAGATATCACTTGGTTAACTATTCTTGCTACCACAGCTAGGGAATCTGAAAGGTTTGTATGACAGTTAATTCCATGTGTAAACTTGGCTGGGTTATGAGATGCTCACATGTTTGGTCAAATGTTAGTTTGTGTGTATATATGAGTGTGTTTTGGGATGAGATTAACATTGAAATCATTGGACTGTGAGTAAAGCAGATCACTCTCGACAATGTGCAGAGGGCTCATATAGTTAGTAGAGGGCCTGAATAGAATAAAAAGACTCCCCAAAAGCATGAGAAAATTCTGCGGTAGACAGTATTGCTTTAAAACTTCATCAGCAAAAGTAGGCTTATCTGGTGCTAGGGCACACAGCTTTCAGATTCGAACTGGAACATCAACTCTCCTGGGTGTCCAGCCTGCTAGCCTGAGTCCACTTTGCAGATTTTGTACTTGCCAGCCTCCACAATAATGTGAGTCAATTCTCTCTCTGTATATCCTATATATCCTATTGGTTCTGTTTCTCTGGGAAACCCTGACTCATACAGCTCAGGGTTGAAGTTTTGCAACCCCAAAACTTCTAGGCCATCATCACTGCCCCCAATTCCATGGTCTTGACTACAGTGTCGTCACCCTTCCCAAACACAGCAGAAAACCATCGCTCAGTCTACCTTGTTACAGCCTACCTGAAGTCCTTTTTATTCCTTCTAGCATATTATTTCTACTTACATGGGGTTCCTACTGAAATTATAGGTGTGCTTAGATAAAATCATGAAACTGTTATGCTGAGAATGTCATGTAAGTGAGGACTAAGAAGAGTCAGAATATGGGATGTCATCAAAATGAATTAAAACTTGTTTAGCAATCAATATTGTAATGGAGCCTTTAAACCAGTTCCCTTCTATTCTCCCCTCTTCCTTCTCTATGGTGTTGTATTCGTCATTGTTCTCCTGCTGGATATCTTACCTCCACTGAACATATGGCAAGATAGAGAATAATGTAGCAGTGGTTAAGGGTTGCAACATATAGTTCTGGCTTCCTGATTATCATGACCCTTTTATAACCACTGACCTAATGTTTTTTGAAGGTATAAAATTCAGAATACATGTATTTTATATAAGTATCATATCCAGCAATAGCTATTAAATTTTACGTTTGATCCTAACTGGTACAGTTTAAAATTCACAGACTAATGTGTCCTCGGTGTTTACTTGTTCTCTTGGGTGATTTTTGTACAGCTTTATAACAACTACTGTTCCCATCAAAACAACTTTTACTAACTATTTTGTTTCCTGACCTCTGTGTAACTGTATCATGCAGTTTTAAAAGAAAATTAACAATGTTTAGATGACAATATAAGAGCAGTGGTGATGGCTGCCGATATTTATATGAATAGGTACAAAATTCCTCACCATTAGCTTGCTGCACAACCATGGCAACCTGTGGGAAAATGTTTTATTTGCACAAACATAGCAAGTGTAAATATGACTGTTGTTCCTTGGAGTAGGCCTCTAATTTGGGAAAGGGCCCATAGGGTTATTTCTCTCACATATTTCAAATTCTTTTTTTCAAAAAGTAAGGTCTTCATTAATAAATATGTATAGTTATTATACACATGGACACATGTGGACCATAGCTCTAAGAATAGTTGCATGGGGCCTTGAGAATGAACCTCACAGATCTCCAAATACAGAGAGCATCACTTACTGAATGCCTGAGGCTTCTATGCACGGAACTCCATCTCCACACTCTGACCGAGGCCCTGCTTTTTTCCATGCTGCTCCCAACTAGTGACTGGGCACAGCAGGGGATACTGAGTCAGTCTGTCCCTGGAAGAAGGGCATCTCTGAGTGACTGACTCACAAGCTTCCCCTGCAGAATTTTTCTTAAAACTGTGCTACCATCTGGCACTGGCCCCGACCTTTGACCTCTTACTCTTCCCTCTCTATTCTCAGGGTCCAACCTCGTCACGGTTGGTCTGACAACTATGCTAGTTTCTCCACTCCCTCTCTGTTTTCTCTCACTGGCATCTTCTCAATCCATCATTTATTTCCCTGTTTAACCCTTTATATCTTGTTTATAATATTTGATTCCCAAAGGACCGATACAAACAAATATAGAGTTAGGTGTATTTTATTCTTGAAAACATTTTTTGAGATGAATCATTTTTATAGAGAAAGAACAAACTGAGGAATAGCAGATAAAGGAAATACCAAAAAGATAACATGAAAATGTAGACAGAGAAGCAGAATATCAAAAAGAGGAGAAAGATAGGAAAAAGTGTAAACCAAAGGACCCCAAAAGGGAGATTGGACAGTGAAAAAAAGGGGAAGCATCAGATGACTAACATTATGGGGAAATAATCTGACTCCCCCTGTGATCCCAGACTTGGTGATGGTTGCAGCCCTCTGCTTCCCCCTCACCCCAGGGTGCTATGAACATGGAAGCGGAAGGGAGAGATGAGGCGCGGATGAGAACAGACCCCCCACCTATCATCCAGTCTTTCATCTCCATTCATTCTTTATGTGAATCATCCTTCTCATCCTGAACCAAAAAATTGCTCTTGAAGGGTCTGCAATTTTAGATTCCAAAAAGACAAAAGTTATAGCCTTTGTTGGGTTCTTATAAATAGCTGGCACACTTCATTATTAGAATATCCAACTATATGAAGACTGGTCTTGTTAAAAATGCAGGATTGTTAAATTCAGGACACTGTCCTTCTTATTATACCAACATTATTTAAGTGTAGTCCGTATCCTTACTCTAGGATTGAGTTGGACAGTTTGAGAAATAGTGGTTTACCTGTAGGGCATGTCTTTTGATTCAAGCCATGACTTCTTTTAGTGAACTCAGATTTTGTAACCTAAAAGTTCTTTTGTTTAATCTTTTTTCTTTTCTTTACTTTTGTATTTTCTGTTGCTAAAAGGAGTTATTGTTTTTCTTTCACTGGTGTCAAAAATTTATCATGTCAAAAGACCAGGAAGAGCACCTTTTTACCTTTTCATCAGACTAGGGTTGAAGCAGTGCAGGAAAAGTCTAATACAATCCATTCCGTCCTTCTGTAAAAAACAGGCTTCATTCGTTCAAAGGATAAAGTGGGCACAGTCATTGAGGATATGAAAGCAAGGTGTCTCCTATCTAGCATCATTTCTGTGGCCTTGAACTAGCCTCCTATTCTCAGGTTATCATGCAAGCTCTGAACCACACAAGCTCTGACTCTTCTACTCACCAGCTGCATGAACTTAAACATGGACTTGGCAGAGCCCCAGTGCTTCAGTTTTTGAACAGAGTATTTCCTATGGTCTAGGGTTATTGTGGGCACAAAATGAGAAATAGGTTTAATAGAAGGGGAAAAATTTGGGTCTCAATAGAGTTAGCTATTAAATTGTATCAACATATATTGATCATCTTAAATTTTGAATAAAATGCTGCAAGTTAGTTTTATTGTTGTCATTATATATATACATTTTTATTGCTTAGGAACCCAGGACTGGAAAAGGTTAATTTTTCCATGGATATATCAACTTAGTGTCAAAATTGGTGGTTTTCAAAACCTGATTCATTTGATTTCCAAGTTTATGCTCTTGGTGTAGCTGTGAGTGAGTCCTGCAGCCATGCCATACAGAGCTGGGCGTGTCTTATGTTCTTGGCTTCATGTGAGTTAGCATATGGGCTATGTTCTACCTGCCAAGGAGTCTGTCTTGCAGAAAAATGGAAGATATACGATAAGCAAAAGCCCAGCGTTCCTTATGGATGTGAAAAGATATACAATGAGCATGTTTGCTCCCGACTTTACCCCATCCCCAGGGAAGAAAGAACAATTGAAGACTGAACTATAGAAAAATAGGATTGTTTTTACATCCAAAGGAACTGCCGTAGAGTCATAATGAACACTTAGCTCTCATCATTCTTCATGTGTTTTATTCTGTTTTTGGAAAGGTTTTCTGCTTCTGATTTGACAAGCCATCTGCCTTGTTAGTTTTGCTTCCTGTTTCAATTTTCTTTTTAGTTTTTAAAATAAACTCTAGAAGCTGCCCAAGGTAAGGCAAAGAAAAATAATGAAGATAAATATGTGCAAAGGGCTGGCTGCTACAAATGTCCGTCCCTAGTGTTTTTAATTTGCCAGTGTGTTTTGCCTGATTGAAAGTCCCTGAATAAGAACATAAATTTGGTGATGCTGCCGGTATGCAAATACAATTATTCACTATTTCTTAATACTGAATTACAAGATGGCTCACTTTTAGAAATCCAGAGGGAAATGTAATTAGGCAACGAGAACAGTTTGACTTTTCCAGTCAAATATTTCAGTAACTTTTATTTACATACTAGTTTGTAATTATCAAAGCACTTTCATATATATATCATTTAATGTAACCCTCATATTTGCCTACTCTGGGATTAAGTTAGGTTGTAACTGAGGATGTGGATAGGTGGATTGTATTTGGTAAAACTTCCATGGAATCTGCACACATATCCTAATATGGCATTTGGCCACAGGTAACAAATTGACTTAGCATTAGGGATAAAAAAAAGACTAATCTGCTTTTTCTTAGTAAACATTTGCATTTTAGAAGCATTCAATTATCTCTAAAGTTCTGCCTTTGACCTTTTCAGACTTCCCAAGAACTTGGTGGGACAGAGAACCACCACTTAGCATGCAGTGGGAAGCCTGAGGCAAATTGCTTAATATTTAAAGGCTGAAAATAATTACTTTGGCCATAGTATTAGCATTTTTTTCCTTGAATCCCCTGTGATCTATGAGAAAATTACTTTATTAGGAAATCATTACAGCATAATTTGCTTCTATATGCTACTGACATTAATATTCATTTCTTATAAGAAAAACTACAAGTTCTCATGATATATTATTATTGTAAATAGCATGTTGCCAGATATCGATTAGAAGTTGTCATTAACCCTAACACCTATGACTTTCTTAAAAAGCCTGTGAATTTACCAAGGTTGTGTGGCAGTTCAGCCCTCTCCACCTTACCTAAACACCGAGTGATCTCTCTAAAGACAGACCGAGGTGATTCTCGAAATGAATTTTTATAAATATTTCCCTTTGTGCTGCTTTGTTTTTATTCTTGAAAGACAAGAAAACCCAGCTGAATTTGCTTGGATCATTATGAATGAGTTTCTTCCTGTTACTGGAAATAAAATCAGAGCAAAGTCAAAACCACAGAGTTTCAGGTCAGAATTACATGGGACATGCAGTAGCCCCTCCTAATGTGTGGAGGGCATGTTCTAGCACCCTCCCCACCCCCCATGGATGTCTGAAACTCTGGGTGGTCCAAACCCTATGCACGCTGTGTTTTTTCCTATGCGTACACACACACCTTTGAAAACGTTTAATTTATAAATTAGGCTCAGTAGGACATTAACAATAATTATAAAATAAAACAATACATTGTAATAACAGTTATGTGAATTCAGTCTCTCAAAATACCTTATTGTACTGTACTCACCCTTTTTCTTGTGATGACAAAGTGCTTACATGATGAGATGAAGGAAGGTGAATGGCATAAGCATTGTGACATAAACTTAGGCTACTATTGACTTTCCACCTAATTGTCAGAAGGAGGATCATCTACTTCTGGTGATCCTGGACCATTTAGCCATGACAATAGTGATGGTTGGATGTCAGGGACAGAGGTTGATGGCTGAGGAAGTTTAATAGTTTCAGGCAGTAGGTGGCTGAGGTAACTGAACCTGAAGAAAGTGCAGCAAATACAGAGAGATTACTGGGGAGAAGAGCGGAAATTCAGGAAACACTGGAGGTGGCGGGACTGTAGTCACAACACAGTGGGTGACAGATTTCCCATCACCAAGGGTGGCATGGGAGAAGCTGCTTCCTTGGGCTAAAGGTAAGTAAACCAGTGCAACAGCATTGCGTTGCCCTGACAACTGAGCTAGCATGTCACGTGATACCCCAACCTGGTCAGTGATAGCTGCTTTCGCTAACCAGAGTGACCAACAGAGGCTGGCCCTCCTACCCGCCTACTGGTTCCTCACTGAAGGGGAAACAAGAGGTCACAGAGGCATGTGTACCTAAAGGTTAACATGGCAGCAAGGGGAGGTGCCAGGCTAGCCTATGGGGTTGGCTGGGAAGTTGGATGCTTCCAGAAAGTGTGGAATTTGGGGGCCAGAGATTTAAACAGAGGAAAGGCAGAGACTTGCCCCTTTTCCTTCCCCTCACTCGCCCTGTCCAGGGTAGAAACATTTGCAGACAGGAGGGCCTCGGGGACCATGTCGTCTGGCAGCAGCCGTGGGCCCTGGAAGTGGGAAGCAGCTGCAGAGTGGCAATGGCAGGGCCAGCCACGTGTGTGCATACTTCATGGAGGGAGCCTGAAGCCAGAAAGCGGTCCACCAGCAGCCTTGTGCTCCAAGGGACAGATAAGAATGGAGGGAGATCTCTGGGCTTGGTTTTGGGTTTCAGTCTTTTGGAGAACAAATGTGTTTTTTCTGTGTTTTGTTGAAGAGAGGGTACTGGAGCCTGGAAGTCTCCTGAAGTCTCCTACTTTTCCAAATTGTGCAACATTTTAATAAAGCCTCTTTTCCTTCCCCACCAACCTTTGTTTTATGCTTGTGTTCAGCACTGGGCAGCTGAATCCCACTTTTTCTCAGTAACAAAACTGCCTGTGATGGGAACTAACATAGGTAATTGTCAGAAAGAAGGCTGAGAATCAGGACTTTCAAGGAGCAAGAATGCACAAGACCCCAAGCTTAAATTTCCTCTTAGAATCTTTGTCTTGTCATCAAAGACATTTCTTTAAAGACAAATGTTGTTTTTTTCAATTCAACATATGCCAAGACTTTTGCCAAACTGTAGTTTTCCAGGCTATTTTATCTTCAGTAGTAGGTTACGACTCTCAGAAAGCTCAGCCCAAGAACAAAATGAAAGGAATTCAATGATAAGCCCTTAAGTTATTTGATAAATAGGAATCTGAAGAGGGAACAAAGGTGTATTATTTCAGGATACACACTTGGTAAGAAAACAATGGATCTGATGAGCTCAGACTAAGTGGTATGTCTTCTGTGCTATGGTTTCAAAGTAACTGATTTGTTTAGGGTTTCAAAATAATTTTGCACATGCTCTTTTTCTTCATTGGTGCCATGGTTTCCTTTGGCAATAGTCAGGCAAAAATGGACTCCCTTGCCCTCTTCACAATAAAGCACAACTGAGAGAAGAAAATAAGCCTTTAACCTATCTTCTCATCTCAGTTACTTGGAATTTAGAATTGATGTCTTATTTTGGAAAGCCTTGTTCAGTAAAGTTCTTGACAACATGTAAAAACTCCTGTAGCATCTTACAAGAAGTTTGAACATTTATCATTTTCTTAGAGGCACATGAGTTCATTTCATGAAGGCATTTTTTAAAATAATAAGGTCCTGGTTTTTTATGATGCCCTGTGTGTCACTTGGTTATGGAAATCATTAGACAGCATATTTTGTAGTTCTCAGACTCCACATGATAGAGGACAGTGTAAGTATTCTGCATCCAATCCTCTCTGTGGTGAGGAAGAGCAAGCTAAAAGGCAATCATTTAGCTATGGACTGAGCTGGAACTGAAATTCAAACTTTTTCACCATGAGAATATTGTCCACTATACCATGCTATCTCAGAGACTTGTCTCCTGAAAAAAACTTCCAGGAAAGAAAAACTCAGTACTTTTTTTTCTGGAATCTCCCCTCTAGTAGCCTTTCTTGCTGCCCTGGTTCCCAGCACCTGGGACTTCCCAGTGCCTGGGAGTGCCAAGCACTTGAGAGTGCCCTGCTGACAAAAATGTGCTAGAAGCCTCTCTACTGTCCAGGAGTTTCCCAACTCATTTTATGAGGTCATCATAATTTCAGACCAATATTAGTCAGAAGAATGGATATAAAAATTATTAAGTATTCTTAAATTGAATTCCAAAATGTGTAAAAACAAGATAATTCATTATGTGTAATTGAGAGTAGTCATAGGAATTAAAACTGGTTTGTTAGTCAAAGCAATCATTTACTATATTTCAGCATGTTATGGAAAAAAGAGAAATACCTTATAAAAACTCTAATAGACACTAGAAAAGCATTTGACAAAATTTTTTTAAGATTTTATTTATTTATTTTTAGAGAGGGAAGGGAGGGAGACAGAGAGAGAGAGAGAAACATCAACGTGCGGTTGCTGGGGGCCATGGCCTGCAACCCAGGCATGTACCCTGACTGGGAATCGAACCTGCGACACTTTGATTCACAGCCTGCGCTCAATCCACTGAGCTATGCCAGCCAGGGCTGCATTTGACAAAACTTAAGGTTTATGCCTGAAACATAACAAGCTAAGATTGGAGGTGAATTTGTTAATCTGATAAAGGTCACCCATGAAGAAAAGCCAGAATCACACTAAATGATGAAATGTTTAAGACTGACTACACTAAATATAAAAATCATTTGGAAAAATTTGTCAGTACTCACAGCATACACTTAAGATCAGTGCATTTCACTGTGTGTAAAGTTTTGCAAACACACTGCATTTCAGCCTTTACACTGAAAACAAATTGTATCATTGGTTCCAGAGCTCCTTTCATCCACTCCCCTTCCTCAGGTTCTGATTCGATAGTAGTAGGGTTGGCCCTCAGCTCGGATTGGCTGTATAATTTGTGAGGACCAGTACAAAGGGGAAGTGTGTGTTCACCCTTGCTTAGAATTATTAAAATTTCAAGACAGCAACAACAGAGTATTAAATCCAAGCATGGTCTTGTGTGACTGCACAGCTGGTATTCCCAGGAAGCCTGGCCTGGCCACAGCGAAGGCACTTTTCTAAAAGCTCCCCTAATGATCGTTGTGAGCAGACTGGGTTGAGATCCATGTGCAGCATAATGCCTATAGGTTCACTTGTAACAATCTGCAAATCAGTCCAAATTCCAACAATTATGGGCTTAACTAGTATATGGATTAACTACTACTTTAAAAAAGTTACCAGGGGAGAGATGTGGGGATAGGTGGGGTGGGGGGAGTGATGGGGGATGAATGGAGACAACTGTACTTGAACAACAATAAAAATAAATAAATAAATAAAAAGTCAAGATGGTATTATAATCAAAAGTTAATTTGGTCTGTACAGAAAAAGTCCAATCATTGTTAATATAATGAATGTAGCTTGCATGGTATCAATGTAACCTGGCAGCCAAGAAGAGTGGACTGGAATGCACATGTGTGAACAATGATGACTTCACTGTACTAGTCAGTGGGGGCGGTAGATGCCATTGAATGAGCACGTGAACTGTGTGGATGTCACATTCAAAATGACAGAGAATAGAGCGACGAATCTGCATTAAATGTTGCATTAAACTTGAATGTTCCTCCACAGAAACTATTCAGATGATTCAGAAGTCCAGAGCTATGTGCTACCAGTGAGTGGCAGCTTCATCACCACAATGCGCCTGTTCATGCATCATGTCTCCTGCAGAGTTTTTTGGCAATACATCAAATCACCCAGATGACTCAGCTGCCTACAGTCCAGATTTGACATCATGTGACTTCTGGCTTTTCCCAAAATTAAAATCACCTTTGAAAGGGAAGAGATTTTAGGTAGTTGATGAGATTTAGAAAAATATAATGGGGCAGCTGATGGTAATTGGGAGAACTGTGTGAGGTTCCAAGGTGCCTACTTTGAAGGGGACTGAGGCATCATTGTCCTATGTACAGTGTTTCTTATATCTTGTATCTTCTTCAATAAATATATCTATTTTTCATGTTACTTGGACACTTCGGATGAATACTTTCTAGACAGACTATATACATATATATTTTTTAATCCATACCCAATGTTTTATTTATTTTAATGATAGAGGAAGGGAGAAAGAGAAAAACATCTACCGGTTGTCTCCTTACTGTCTCCAACAGGGGATCGAACCTGCAACCTATGTATGTGCCCTGATCAGGAATAAAGTCTGCAACCTTTTGTTGTATGGAATGATGCTGCAATTAACTGAGCTACCCTGACAGGGCAATAAAATATATTTTTAACATTATTAAATTAATAGTTTAAGTGTCATTACACATTTTGTTATTATGTGGGAATGAATACTGAAAGCACAACTGACACGTTCAAGGAGGATACTAACACTTAAACAAGTATGGGATTCACTGCTTTGCGTGCTATTATGCATCACCCCATTTAGGGCTTTTCTCACAAGCACTGTTCTCTTCTGATTGTGGGCGTATCAATATGGATAGAGTTTCTTTTCTACTAAAATACCCATTCACTATATTACATCTTTAGTAATATAATTAATGGATCATATTCGAATGATTTATTTTTTAATGAAATTCTTTATGGATTATATTTTAGCTGAAAGGTTATTGCAAAGCCCTGAGTGATCTAGATAAGCAGATGACAGGAAAAATAGAAAAATGTGGATTGGGGAAGTGATAAATGACAGAAAAGGTAGATCAAGAAAAGCAATGCTCTCAGTCACCACTATTTAAGTAATATAACCATATGAAAATATTTATTGAAATATTAGAAATGCTTAATAAATGTACAGTGAAACTTCCATGAATTAAGCAGTTTCAAATGTCTATAAAAACCCCAGGATATTATGCATGTACTTTTTTGTAAACATATTTATTGTTTTATTCAACAATATTTTTTAGCCATCTGTGAAATACAACGCCCTCCCCATGGAGTTCACATTGTAGTGAGGGGATTAGAAACAGTTGGTAAAAGATAATGAGACATTCACACTACTGAGTCCTAGTGCTCATAAAAATAATTTAAATGGATAGTTGTAAATAAATGTTTCTGGAATGTTTAAGTAAAGGGTTTTTGCCTGTTTGGTATCTGAAGAAGACAGACACTTAGAATAAAAATTAGTAATTCAGGCTGTCATTTTTTACAGAATAATGGAGTCTTGATGAAAAGAAATAAAGACCAGAGTCCAGGCTGATTTTGAGAGAGTGGTCTCAGGAGCCCAGAGATAAACACACATCACCAAAAGGTAGTTTGCTTTAGGCATTTACAGGAAAAATTTCTGAGGGAGTCACAAAGAACTGTGCCTCTTTTTTTCTCTCTCTCAGGAGATAGGAGCACAGGGGAACAGAAAGATTCAGGTAGCATATAGTCTGAGCCTTTCTTTCTGAGGCAGTCATCAATTTTGCGTTCTATCAATGCAAGCTCATGCCTCTGACTGAAGAGAATGTGAAAAGTTGAAAAGGACTGAGAAATGCCTTTCAGGACTCTCATAAAATAAGAACGATCAGAAGAAGATTCTGGGGAGAAAGTGAGAATAGAAATGGGTATCCAAAGCAGTAGCTATATAAACGCAACATAGAAGAAAAAAGGTTCTATAGCATGTAAAATATTATTTTTATGAATGGTAATTCTGGACATACTAAATATAAATAGTGTCACAAACTCTGAAAAAAATGTCATTCCCTAGTGCTGGGAAACACAAGTGTATTCTAAGTGCTGTGAGCAGTAAAGGTTAAAGGCAAAGTTGATTCTCATGGTAGTCTGTAAGAGCTTTGAGGACAGAGACTACGACACATACAACTTTCTATTCCCAGGAGCTTGCACAGTGTCTAACACATTAGCATCTGTTGAATAAAAGAATAAATACAAACACACACAAACAGGAACATGGTGAAATAGTAGATGACTTTGAAGTATATAATAGCTTTGCTGCTCTCAGAGAGCTTGAAAGAAAAGAAGCAGGAAGTAAGTGATTATTTTTTCTTCACTGAGGAGATTATTCTTGATGACACTGATAGAAAATTAGACTTTTCTTTAGAGAGTACAGGCTTTCTGAAAGTGGGAGAAATAGCCTCTCTGATTAGAGAGCATTAATTGACGGTTACAAAAAACATTGGAAAATAGTGAACTCGAGGGAGCAACACCTAGTATGAGCGACAGCAGCTGAAGAGTGTGGAGCCAGTGAGGGGATGAGGCAGAACTGATGCAGACAGCCCAGAGCAGAGCATCCTTCCAAAGACTTGGAGCCCAGAAGCAGAGAGCAAATATTAGAGGAAACAGTGATCAGCACGTGTGGAAGTTTCAAGAAACACAAAGAACACAAAAGTATGCAGAAGAGAGAATGTACAGAGAAATGGAGTTCATGTGGGATAAACTGAGTGAACTGTAAAGACAGTTAGCAAGTTTTCTGCAACAAATACTAGAGCAAATGGAAATAACACATTAAAACCGAGAAAATCAGTAGGGAGTTACTAAACTAGTGAGCCCTGTCTAGGGAACTATTGTTGACCACGATTTAACTGATTACCAAACAGTAGCTGACAGAGAGTATGTGTAAGTTCAGTATGTTTTTTTTTTTAAATAACTAAAGCTATAATTAGAAATAATGAGTTTAACTATATAAATGTTTATGTTCATCCACAGTGTAAGTTATATTCAGATAATCTAATTTTGCCTAAATCTGTAATATTGGAACTCTAATCTGGTATGACAGGGTGAACTGAATTGGATGGACCCAGTGACGCTGTTGTCACTAGTTAGGGGGTACTGGGACCAGTACCTCCTGGATTTCCCTGAATTTTGGGTCTTCTGGCAGAGAGGAACTAGGGGTAACAGCCTTGACACCTTGAAACCAGGTGACTCTACAATGACTCTTATCAACCAGAAACTAGGAGGTGGGAAAGCAGCATTTTGTGGGTCTCTGCTAAGGAGTACAGAGGTAGTTTGTCAGGAGGCAAAAACATGAGGTGGGAGGGAGAGATCTTTTAAATGCTCGTCAAACTCTTTAAATGTTATCCACTTCTCAGGAAAATCAGAATTGAGGCTATCCCAGTAAGAAACTTGGAATGCATTTCTAGTGGATGGTATACATATACACACACGCACACACACACACACACACACACACACACACACACACACACATATATACATATACATATTTTAAGTAATGAGTACTTTAAAAAAATCTGAACCCTTTCCCTAAAAAAATACACATAAACAAAAATTAACAAATAGAATTTAGGGTAAAAAGACTTGTTCCAGTGACTTTATGTCTTAAGCAAAAAGCTAAGAAACTTAGAGGGCATATTTCAATATTTGGCTATGTTTAAAATTTAAAGCTGTGACTGCCTAAGGTATGAGAATTTAATGATGTCAAAATTACAGAGTTTAACTTTTGAGTCCAGGAAAAAAGAATTTAAGTTTTTTTATAACACTGAGATAAACTTTCATTGAATATTTAATTGATAGTTTTGAGACTTATGTAAACTTTTACATAATTAAAAGGTATTGTCTCCCTAAGATATTTAAGTCAAGAATTCTCTCTTCTATCAAATAACAGAATTGAGTGATTTCAAAGTAAACTGGAAGGAATAAACTGAAGATCATAGGGATATTTCCTCTAGGAGTGAGAGTCAGGAATGAGTAACAGGATACAGATACTGAGCTGAAGAGCAATGACAAAGAAACAAGAAGAACATTATTTAAAATATAGATGCAAGCCCTGGCTGGCATAGCTCAGTGGATTTAGCACGGGCTGCAAACCAAAGTGTCGCAGGTTTGACTCCCAGTCAGGCCACATACTTGGTTGCAGGCCATGGCCCCCAGCAACCGCACGTTGATGTTTCTCTCTCTCTCTCTGTCTCCCTCCCTTCCTTCTCTAAAAATAAATAAATAAAATCTTTAAAAAAATAAATAAAATAAAATATAGATGCAGCTATCTAGGGGAGAGAGAGAGAGAAAGAGAGAAACAGAGACAGAGAGAAACTCCAGCTTGCCTTATGTTATTTTTATGAATATATATATATATTTTAAAATATTTTATTTACTTATTTTTAGAGAGGGAAGGGAGACAGAGAGAGAGAGAGAAACATCAATGTGCGGTTGCTGGGGGTTATGGCCTGCAACCTAGGAATGTACCCTGGCTGGGAATCGAACCTGGGACACTTTGGTTCCCAGCCTGCGCTCAATCCACTGAGCTACGCCAGCCAGGGCTTTTTTATGAATATATTAACAAATGGAAAAAAAAAGAATCCTATCAGAGGTATCAAAATCACAGGAAGCCTAAATTAAATCATGGAGAACTAAAATGTCTTCTCAAGGGGGCAAGATTTAGATCCCCTTGAGTTACTAGCTTCAACCCCACTGACACTAATGGGAGTTATACAGCATGAGCCCCTAGAGCAGAGATTCACCCAGTTAGGAGAGGTGCATAGCTAACCACGATGAATCACTGGAAACACTCCTCGGAGCTCATTCCATGGCCAAAAACCTTGCACACACCCATGGAGTGAATATGTGCTGATTTTGTAAAGTAAGTGTCAGGAAAAATAAGAGGACCATTAAAAATGTTCCAAATGGATCTGGGGAACTACTTGGGAACAATGGGCACACAGGAGGCTCATTCAGGCACTGCTATTTCAGATTGCAAACCTCTGACAAAGAGAACCCAGCTAGTTTGTTCCCCTACTCCGAATTCCAAAAATGTCAAAGAAAGAAATCTTTTTTCAAATCATGGACAGAGATTATAGCCTGAGGGGCAGAGAAAAAACAACAATTTTCTGGAGCCTTTGTACTTTGTAATATACCAACAAAATGAACAAAACGGAGCTATCCTAACCACAAACACTTTTAAACCATATCTGCAGTGATAATAATTTCATTTGTTTGCTGAAATCCTAACTATAACTCTCTGCTATTCTGGTGGATTAAATACCATCTGATTTTGTGTTTGGATTTTAGTAAGGATGATTTCTTTCCAAGGATCCTTGGTGCAAAAATTAACAGAATCAATTAAAAGTGGTGAAGAGTCAGAGCTGGCCTTGTGTGAGGAAAGCCATACACATAATTTTGAACCCACCGGTCCCCTTGCTTGAAACAGTAACATGCTTAGCCTGCTTTCTGGTGTGTGAGATGTCAAAATTACATCCTAATTTCTCTGGTTTATACCAAATGTACGCTTTGCCTACATTTGATATAAATATAAGCAGACCTATTTGCAAATACATGTTTCAAAGGTAACTATCTCTTAAAGAGGAAGTTCTTCATATTTTATCAATTATTTGCAATTTACTGTGGTTAATATGCAGCATCGTTTCCTGAAAGTCTCTCTTTATAGATATGACTCCTTAAATGCTGGGGCAAAAGGAGGAAGCACAGCTGCAGGCATTACAGCTGTGGGAGCAATCTAAGATATGCACGGAGAGGGACCACAGGGAGGATATCTACCTGTCCACGAACCTGTGTGGCTATGCTCCAGAACCTCTACAGTCATGCTTCCCACATGCATGTATTTTTAGTATTATCCCTGTGGCAGAGTTACCGCATTAGACATTTCTGTTATTAGATGTAAGAGAATTAGCAAAATGCATTCTTATTTCATGGTATAGAAGAATATTTTTAAAAATCTTTTGAGAATTATATTGACACCAATTTATGTTGGAAAAAATCTGCTACCTTTAATGGATGGAGCACAATCAACATATGATTATAATGCAAGAGAATGAGGATTATTCATGACGTAGTAGAGAACATTTTAACATATTTATTGAAAAATATTTGATTTATGCCAGTAATTGAGCATGAGTTTAAAATATCCTTCAAATTCACTTCCAACAATCCTTGCAAACACACCATTGACATTAATCAGAACATTGTCCACATTTTCCTGCTGAATCTACTAGTTTTATCTAGGCTCTCTCAATTCAAGGGAAACAGCTTCTTACAGAGACCAGTGCAGAACTGCAGCCCAAGGTGACCTCTATTACTTGGTCTCCACTCTAGTATGCTCTACCCTGAAGTTATTAACAGATTAAAGTTATATGAAAAGATTTCTGAGGTGGGGTTTTAAAAGAAGAAAGGCCACTGAAGGCCACTTCTTCCTACTGGTGCAGATACTTGAGAACCCCAGCAGCCAAGCTCAGCAGTGGGCCGCAGAAGAAGGGAAAGGCAGCTGTAAGTGCTCTTTTTTAAACCAAGGGGATTCTATAACAAGTAGACCCTGAACGATTATGATTCAGATTCAGTGGTAAGAAGGCCTCTGTAGAGAAAGTAAGTAGAAACTATACTGAAGTATGCTGACTATGATCATTGTTAAAATGGTCTTTGATTTATTAAAAACCACAAAAAACAGATAATCTGAAGTCAGTAAAATGAATGGTCTTGTAACCATTAAAGAAATTGAATCTTATTAAAAATTTCCCGCAAAAGGAATCTCCAGGCCCAGATGGCATCACTTAATAATTCTACCAAATACCTAAATAAGAATTAACATCAATGTTATGCTATCATTTCCAGTATTAAGAGGAATATGTCCCAATGCATTTAAGTATTATGCTGATAATAAAACCAGACAAAGGTAGTTTCTATCTTCTTTTTATAAAAAAGGAAAGCAAAGAAAAAAAGGAAGAAAGCTATAGATAAATATCTTATGAATTTCCATGCAAAATTTTTAAATTAAATATTAGCAAATAAAATCTAGCAACTTGTATAAAGAGAATTATACCCAAAGACCAGGTGGAGTTTATTCCAGGTTTGTAAGGTTGATCCAACATTCAAATCAATTTACTGTAACCCACCATATCAACAGGCGTTAAAAAAAATCATAGATCAATTGATGCAGAAAGTGCAGTTGACAAAATCTAACTTCATCTATGATGAAAACTCTCATAAAACTAGAACTAAAAGGGAATTCCCTCAAATGTAGAAGAGCATATCCGAAAAGCCTGCAGGTAACAACACACTTAAAGGAGGAAGACTGAATGGTTTCCACCTAAGACTGGGAAGAAAGATAGCATGTCTGGCCCCACCATTCTTAGTCAACACAGTACTGAAAGTTCTAGCCAGCAGAACTGAGAAAAAAAGAAATAAATACAATTTAAAAATATCTATACTGGAAAGGAAGAAACCAAACCATTGCTATTTGCAGATTACATGATTGTGTACATAGAAAATCCCAAGGACTCTGCGAAACACCTTTTAGAAATGAATTCAGCAAGAATAAAGGATATTAGGTCAACATACAGAAACAAATCAATACATCTCTACAAACGAACAATGAACATTTAGAAACTAAAACTAAAAATGTAACATGATTTACATTGGCTCCAAAAGGAAAAATATTTAGTATAAGTCTATCAAAACATATACACAATCTGACTTCCAAAAATTATAAAGTACTGATGTGAGGTATCAAAGAAGACCTAACTAAATCAAGGCACATACAATATTCATAGATTGAAAGACACAATGTAGTTAAGACATCGATTTTTCCCAAATGGATATATAGTTTTAGTGAAATTCCTAACAAAATCCCAACAAGGTTGTTTTTTGGGGGAGCAGATATGGAAAAATGTACTCTAGAGGGGAGGTTGGAGAGGGATAATAGGGCAAAGAAGGGGAAGGGTCATCAAGGAACAGGTATAAAGGACACATGGACATGAATGTGGGGGGTGGGTAGGCGGGGGAGAGTAATGTGGGAAAATGAGGATAACTGTAATTGCACAGCAATAAAAAAATGGATAAAAAAGAAAACGATACTCTAAAATTTACATGTAAAAGCACTGGAGCTAGAACAGCTAAAACAATTTTGAAAAAGGAGAATAAAGTAGTAAAAATTACTCTACTTGATGAGAAACCTTATTGTATAGCTGCAGTAATAAAGATATACCTTAGACACATTGAGCAATGGATCAGAATAAAGAACTCAGAAATGGACCATAACAAATAAGGCCAGTTGGTTTTTGATGGAGACATAAAGGCAATTTACTGAAGAAGGTAATCTTTTTTGACAAAATAGTGCTGGAGCAATCAGATATCCACTGACAAAAGAAATGAAAGTAGGCCTGAACCTCACACCTTATACAAATATTAAATCAAAATGGATCCGACACTTAAGTGTGAAGCATAAAACTACAAAATTTATATAGATAAACATTGGAGCAATCCTTTAGTAACTAGGGCTTGACAAAGAGCTCTTAAGGCCTGACACCAAAAGTAAAAGTAAAAAATGATAAAGTGAACCTCATTAAAATCAAAAACTTTTGCCAAACAAGAATCCTTGTTAAGCAGATGAAAAGGAAAGCTACAAGGATAAAATTTAAAAATATAAAAATATTTGCAAACTAAATATTTGACAAAGAAATAGTAACTGGAATACTTAAGAATGATTAAAACTCAACAGTTAAAAAAATACCAGTTGGAAACTGGTCAAAAGACATACACAGACATTTCACTAAAGAGGGCATGTAAATGGAAAATAAGTGTGTGCAAATATGTTCAACATTATTAGTCATGAGAGAAATACAAATTAAAGTCACAATGAGATATTATTACACACCTATCAGAATGGCTCAAAAAATAATAATAACACCAAACCCTGGTGTGGATGCAGAGAATCTGAATTACTTATACATTGTCAGTGGACATGTAAAATGATACAGCCATCCTAGAAAAAAATGAAAAGTTTTTTACAAAGCCAAACATGTGCTTAAAATGGTTAGTACAGTCTAGCAATTGCATTTTTGGGCATTTATCCCAGAGAAATGGAAACTTATGTTCACACAGAAACATATTCTTGAATGTTCATAGCCCCTTTATTTAGCCTCAAACTGGAAACTACCCAGTGCCTTTCATGGGTGAATGGTTAAATAAACTGTGGTACATCCATACCATAGAACACTACTCAGCAATAAGAGGTGGAAACTGTTAAAATACACAACTTGGATGAATCTCAAGAAAATGAGAATGAGTGCAAAAAGAACAGCCAATCTTAAAACGTTACCTACTGTATGATTCCGTCATACAGTGTTCCTGAAACAACAGAGGGCAGAGATGATAACAGATTACTTGTTGCCAGGGGCTGGGAAGCGGGTAAGGAGAGAAGTAACTGTGGCTGTAAAGGATGAAGGATCCTTAGGATGGCACTGTTCTGGACCTTGAGTACGGTGGCGGTCACACAAATCTGCACATGTGGTAAACTTGCAAAATCACGTACATGCACACACACGTAAGTGCATGGAGAAAAAAGACCATTGAGTTTCAGACAGTGATATCTTTCATTCCAAGATATTATTTTTGCTAACAACAGCTATTAATTACCACATTGCCCATAGAACAACCTCAATTTACAGAGATGGATTCTCTTAAAAGACCTAGTCAGTGACTTGTTGATTACAAAACTTGCATCTTCCACTATAATTAGCTTTGCTTTTTGAGACCCTAAACTCTATCCTGAAGGTGTTTCCATTTCTGGCAGTTTGTAATTTAGAGAATGTTGGGGTATGGGAAGAGTAGTGGGGTAGTACAAAGAATAACTTTAAAGGGGGCAATGCAGAGCAAGGTGGATCCTCAACAATGCTCAGCTATTTTATAGCTCTATTTGCTGCATTTCTTCTCCCCTCTCCTTCCTTTCCCTTCTTCAATGCATTCATTCATTCATTCATTCATTCATTCATTCAACAAATGTCAGTGTGCTATGTGCCAGGTGTTGTTTAAATGCTAGGAATCCAAGGGTGTAACAATGAAGCACAAACTCTCATTGAGCTAACCATATTCTAGTAGGGAAAGAGAGCTGACAGAGATAAATAAATAATCAGAGAAGAGAACTTTTAACTTTGTGGCATACACAGCACTCTAAATTACTGAATTGCTTGTGTTCCAATGTAATTAGTTACATGTATCCTCTTAGGAACTCAGTCATTGGGGAGAATGCCATTTCAGAAGAAAGACACCACACCCACCAGTGTGTAACCTGAGTCTGTACAGGGTCATGCGCAGGGAGACAATCTCCTCAGGTCTCTGGTGCCCATGCAGGGCTTGCATGTAAAAAGCACTGACACCTCTTTCAGGCTATCTTTTCAATGCTGTTTTCACAGTGAACAAGCTCGGGGATAAAGTTTTGTTCTCTCTGGAGCGGTGGATAAGTTTGTTTTCTGCCCAGATAACAGGGTTACTGGTATACTCTCCCCCTCAAGATGAAAGCCAATAAGATTAGCTAGCTGTCCATTATTAAAAATTCAGGCTTCTTAAGCTTGGAGTTTCTCTTCAGTAATATAACCTACTGCATAAATTGCCATCACATCACCATGGGAGACTTGAGATTTGGGGCTCAGGAAATTGGGGGTGAGAGAGAGATTATATTCTGCCTACTACAATTGCTGTGAAAAATAATTGTTTGTTTTATGACTCAGGAGTCTCATGTCTTCTTTCAGCATTTAGAAAACAGTGAGAAGCTAACATGTTAACTTACAATTAACAGTTTCAGCATAACTTGTGTACTAGAGTAAAATTTCAGACTCTGCAGTTCTTCATTCCATGGTAACAGTAACTCCTAAATTTCTCCTGTATAAGCAGGACCTGAGTTACTATCAACCTCTCATCCCATCCCTCAAGTGTTTCTGAGAATTCCCAGAAGATGTCTCCTGTATTCGTTAATGGTCCTTTTGTTGCTCTGTCTCCAGCTCCCCTTGTTGAAATCTACTGCTCTTGAAAGCTCTGGCTGATAGCACCTCATTATTGTTAATGTTTTTCTTTAGATTTCAGGCACCTCTGACCAATGTGCTGTCTTCAGTGCTACAAATTTTACAAAACTAAGTGCAAAAATGACATACACACTTTATTACCCTAAACTCATGGTCTTCTTTCTCATTCTGCCACATTAATCACCTGGACAGTAAAGCAAATCTGCTGTGATGCAACTTCTGAGCCTCTGCCTAGAGTCCCTCTCTGTTTGGACCTGAAGTGACCAACATTGGATTCAAGGAACTTGGCGGAGACCTGTAACTTGCTGTGGTCTCCAGGGTGACTAGTATCTGATGATGATGCCATGTCATCCTCCCCATTTTTATCCATCCTCTGTGATTCAGGAAAGCCCATTTCTTATTCCTTTACTAAAACAAAATGTAGAATGCGTTTTGCACTGATCACTTTTGTTATGTTCATTCTTGTGGGTATTATGGCATGGTCTTGAAGTTAATGTTTTAAAGATTTGTCATTGCTAAGACTCCCTGAAGCATCATAATATATAGAAATCTATTGCTCTAGGAAGAGTTTTGCTGGTGCATATAAACACCAAGAAAGGTGTGGAGATACTAGTATAGTAATTTATTAAATTCTTTATTTTTTAAAAAAATATTAGTGGCCTTTTAAAGGAAGAGTTTTTATTGGAAGCAATATGTAATAAAAGTAGCTCATAAGGACACATATACAAATAATATCTAATAATTAATAATAAAATATTTTTGAGAAAGATGAGATTTTTTATAACAGCTTTATTGCAACACAATTACACACCATGTAATTCACTCATTTAAAGCATACAGCTCAATGGTTTTTAGTATATTCAAAGTATTGGACAACCATCAATACAAACATTTTTAGAATGTATTTATTCATCACCCCAAAAGGAAATTATGTTCCCATTAGCAGGGAATCCCATTCCCAATCTCCTGCCATTCTCCCCAGAGCCAAGCAAAAACCGATTTCACTTCAGTCTCAGTAAACTTGCCTATTCTGAACTTTCATAAAAATGGAACCATATAGCCTGTGGTCCATTGTGACTGGCTTCTTTTATTTAGGATAAAATTTTCAATGGTCATCCATGTTGTTGTGTGTGTATATATATATGTATATATATATATATATATATACACACACACACACACACATACATATGTCATCAATACTTCATTTATTTTTATGGTTGTGAATATCTCTTTTTATGAATAATATTTTTTATTTCATGGACATATTACATTTTGTATTGATTTATCAGTTGATGGGTAATTGGGTTGTTTCCTCTTTTGTATGAAGAATAATCTGAATACTGCTGATAAATATGAACATTATAAAATCAACATTCAGGTACAAGTTTATGTGTAGTTGCATGTTTTCAACTCCCTTGGAATGGACTTGGGAATTGGATTTTTGGATCATGCAATAAATCCAATTGAACATTTTGAGAAAATGCAAAGCTCTTTCCAAACTAGCTGCACCATTTTTCATTTTCACCAGAATGCATGAAGATTCCAATTTCTCAAATCGTTGTTAACACTTGTTGTTGTTGTTGTTGTTGTTGTTGTTATTGCCATCCTAGTGGATGTGCAGCAGTATGTCATTGTGACTTTGATTTGCATTTCCCTGAAGACTAATGATGTTGAGCATAGTTAGTGTTGCTTATTTACCATTGGTGCATATTCTTTTGATGAATGCCTATCTAGGTACTTTGCTCATTTTAAAATTGGGTTATCTTTTTGTTATTGAAATGTAAAAGAGTTCCTTGTATGTTCTGGATACAGGTCCCTTGTCAGATATATGATTTATAGCTTGTTAAGGTTTCAAGCATTATTGAACACAATGTACATTTTTTATGGATGTAGAACTGAGAACTGGGAAAATTAAGAGATCTATTCAATGGTGGATGGTAGATTTGGGGTAGAGAAAGAGCTAGGCCAAGATCTTCCCACTGCTAGGTGAGGAAAGATGGTGTCATTTTAAAGCAAAAAAAAACCAACCGAACAGGGTGTCTTCCAACGTTTATTTCTTTATTTCAGCTTAGCCTAAATTTTGTCAAACTCTTGAAGTAAGAAAAGTGTCTAACTCACAGACTCCTATATTGGAAACCACAGAAAAACTACTTTGTGACCTTTATTTAACCTTCCTGACCGAGGACATCTTTTCCACTTCGGTAATATCTAACAAAGCATTTCTGAGCTGTTTCTTCTCTTTTTTTATTTAATTCTGTTCAGCAGGAGATCCATTCTAATGCATATAAACCCTTTAAAAGGAAAGCAGGTATAAAATAATGTTACTAATGAAGACTGAATTCAATGCACAGAACCACAAGAGTGTTAAAAGCCAAAGAAATGGTGTTTGTTTTATTACTAGGTGTTAAGAAATACTGTGTCATTAAAGCATATGTGACAGTGTAGTTAAAAAAATGTACCAAATTAAAAGGTAACTTCTCAAGAAGGATTTCTTTCTGAAAAGGTCAGCTATAAAAAAGAGAGGAAAAAAGAGTTCTTACTCCCAAGATCACCAAAATAACATCGTTTACTTGTTTTGATGTTCATCTGTGAAGTGTTACAGTGTTAACCACAAAATGTAGCAAATGTAGTTAGAAGACAATAAAATTAGGAAAGCATCAGTAACAATGATATCGGTAATAATAACACAGAAAATTGAAATTTTTTCACCCTTTACAAAATACATATATTACTTTGTTTTTTAGGTTAGGTACTTTAGGATAGAAGGTAAAATGGCTTTAAAAAGTACTTCACTGAATATAAATAACAGGTGTTTTAAAATGTCATCTTCCAGAAAATAGTCTATTATTCCTACGAAATATGCAGGAATGTCTTTGATGAATGTTTCTCATTCTATATAGCTAATTGCCCTCCTTATGTATCTACTTTTAAGAACAAAATATAATGAAATTTATTCTTTTTAATTTAAAAGAGTCTTTTACTTTTACAGATTACTATTGTAAATTACTTGCACATCAATCGAGGGAATAGCTAGGAACACAATCTTATATTAATATAAGGGTTGCAGATTTGTGGATAAAAAATGGATACTGAATTTGTAAGAAGGGTCTGAGAGTCTCTGTGAGCACACACCACATCTTGTCCTTCACAGCAGATGGTTTCTATACCACAAAAGAGGTCATAACTAATGTGCTTATGTGTCTTCAGGTTATCACATGAGTTCTGGGCTGACCTAAAAAACTTCAGTCGTGTTTAACTTTTAAGTTTTGCTTTGCAGGGTCCTAGAATCTGAGAGCAGTTCCCATCCAAATGATGCAGTATTCTGGTCTCTCTTTACATTCTTCCTACTCATTCCTGGTCTCTTCCTTAGCTCCAGCTCCATCCCAAGGATCAAACAATTGTTGCCATTCTAAAAGATGTCAGCAGCTATTGCTACATTTCAGTTCATGAAGGTAACATTTCTGGGAGAGGGGACATGCTTTCAGGGCCATTTGGACCCAGATGTTTTAGTAGAAGGTGAGACTGAAATAATAGAAAGGAGTATATAAAAAAAACAATATAGAAGTTTTTCCATGATAAGGATAGGGGTTAAACTTTTGCAGAGATTTTTTAAGTATGTGAAAAGAAGTAAAGTTTTCTCTGTTGGATCCAAGGATAAGGAAGAGAGAGTAAAAAAGAAAGAATTGTCCCTAGAGGTGATAAGGGCTATGCAATATGCCAGTAGGCTAGAGATACAAATGCTTTTCTTAAATATTGTTACACATATCAGGTGAATAGTTTCGAGATGTGACTAGCTGCACGTTTGTATGTGACTAATGTTAAGCCATAATGTTTAAGCAATCAGTTTGGTTATAACACATGTTTCATAAGGGTTTGTGATATTCGATACACTTGACCTACACTGTAATTTTTTTGACTACAGCCTCCAGGGTCTAAGAAAGAGACAGCCAGCAAGACATCTTTTCATCTTTGACCGAGTATGACTGGCAGACCTAGAGGAGTAAAGACATGGGCAGTTGAGTTCTTAGTTTTGTTTTTTGTTAATTCTCTTATGATAGCTTCAAGTATTTCCTGAGGCTTTTTAAACACAAAGCCTGAGTTCAGTGAGGCTTAGGGGAAAGAAAGGTGGGTATTTGCAGGAACAGAAAAGTAATGCACTATGAAAACAGTCAAGAGAGAGGAGGAGGAAGGGGGTGTGGGGAAGTAGAAGTGGGTAAAAGGGGATAAATAGTGATAGAAGGAGACTTGACTTCAGGTAATGAACACACAGTGAAAAATACAGATGATGTATGATAGAATTATACACCTGAAACCTATATAATTTTATTAACCAATGTCACCCCAGTAAATTCAATTAAATTTTTTTTAACGAGAGAGCTAGTAAATGGAAATGAAAGAAAATGCTTGGTGGCAGTCTAGAGGGAGAGGTGACAAGTGATGCCTGGTTTGCACTAAGCACTCCCTAAGCATTCTTAAAAAGTCTTAGAGAGAGCAGAGCTCCTTCAGTTCTGAAGATGGGGACTAGAGTTACTTTACTTGGGAATAGTAAAAGAAAAATAGCTCAGAAGACAGGGAAGTCTAGGGAAGCTTAGAGAGTGTTTGCGAATTACGGATTTCCAGTGCAAAAACTCAGGTCTTCTACGTCACTTGAGTAGCGCCACCCACGGGCCTCACTTTCAAAGGCAGTGGGAAGTGAAGAGGTGAAGTAAAAGCCGCAGATGCCTTTGTCTGAGTTTTCTGATCTGTGGGGTTTCTTTTTTGTTTTTATTTTTTTAGAATTATCCTTGTTTTCTTCCTGGCATGGTCACTTCACCCAAGACATGAAAGTGCATTATTGGGAGGAGAGTGACTTTCTCCAACAGGTGATTCCAAGCACAGCATTTCCTTTGGCTGAAAGAGTGGAGGCTTCTTTTGCGTTGAATAGACTTCATAGTCAGCAGTCTTAGAATTATATTAGAAGATAATTTTGTGCCCACTAAACAAATCACCCTACAATATAAGTCAGACACCTTCTTTGCGATTGAAGCAGCTCTGGCTGCTCTAAGTCCAAAAAGAGAACATTGACCTTTCGACGATGACCAAGACAATGGACGAACAGCTCTGCTGCCACCCTTGAAACCCGCAGAACAAGGAGCTGGCAGTGTCGCCTCGAGTGATCACTCTCTGCATGCCGTGAATCTTAAAAACTGAAAGGATCTCCATTCTGATGTGTCTGTGGCTATCAAAGTAAACAGGTCAGGTGAATTATTTATAGCCTTTGAATCAGCGATGCCCATGGACTTGACAAATGCTAAGGGCAGTGAAACGTATTTTTCATTCCCCGAATACTCTCTGCAAGCTCCTCCCATCTTGCCCTACTTCTGTCACTCTCTGTCTCAGAGGTCCTCTCCCCCACAGCCACCAAACCCATTTTTTTAACATCCATTAATTCTACCCCATCTTTCAGCTATCCCATGAAGACTTCTTTAAATAATCAAACTCACAATCATTTCTACCTTTTCAGCACTGTCTTCTATTATTTGTGCTATTAATTAAATTCAATTATTAATTAAATATATTATATAAATATATAACATTCCTGTACAGCATCTGAAACATACCCTTCCCCCCATTATCTATCCTTCCCCCCACCTTCCCCAAAAGAACACTGGGTTAAGGTTCAAAGGCTTCATGAAATTGTTAGTTTCCTTTTTACCTCAAGTCTCTACTGGCATTTGGCACAGCCTACCTCATGTGTGTGTTCTTGCTGATTAAGAATCATATCTTGGGTCTCTTCTCATACACCTAACACAGTGGCATGCATATAATAAGTATTTTAATTATCTATTTACTAGAGCTTTTAATTCCACCAAGCTCCTGGATTGCAAAGAAGTGCTGCACTAACTGTTGCCATAGATCAGTATCAGTTTCTTAATCCGACGGCACCTGCGCGATGGAGCCACTACCGAATAATGAGCAAGTCGGCGTCCGCCTGCAGATTGTGCCAGGAAGGAACAGAGCTCTGCGGCGAACCGAGTGTTTCGTGTGTATTCAAATTTCAGGTATATTTCATTCACATTCACCTCTAAGTCTTTTTAAAATTTTATTTATTTATTTTTAGAGAGGAGAAGGGAGAGAAAGAGGGAAACAGCAATGTGTGGTTGCTTCTCCAGCATCCCCCCTACTCCCACTGGAGAGCTGGCCGGCAACACAGGAAGGTGCCCTGACTGGGAATCAAGCCGGCGACCCTTTGCCACAACGGTCAGGGCTGTCTCTAAGTTCTTATCATTGGACCTCTGTATATAAATTTGTAAACCCTTAAAAAGTATTTTTAAAAATCTAGGAAAACAGACTTATGGCAGTGTTAGACTTGCTCTGTCCTGAGAAAGACCTCTTCAGAAGCTCTTCTTAGGAATCCCAGGAGGCCCACAGGGCCTTCTTTCCTTCCTAAGTGCCAAGACTCATTGAAAGGGTGTCGGAAATACTGTCACAGCATATTTCAATCAGTAACCTGGTGGTGAGTTGCTTATGTGTGGCAAGCAAAAACCAGGAGAGATAGGACTGCTTGTTTAATGAAACAGAATCTCCATTCTGTAACCCCGGTATGCAGTAAATATTTTAAAGAAAGGTTTTAGAGCAAAGAAATCCATAGACTTTAAGACACTGCTGTTGTTCACTGTGGACTACTGTTTTTGTTGCCACCTTTGTGAAACTAGTATGAGTCTCATGTACACATAAGCTTAGGGAAGTAGAGCAAAAGAAAAGCATGCATGTGTGTAGTTGATTTGCCAGAAAACCTAGTTCATTCACACCAAAAGAAAAAAAAAGGGAGGGAGAAGAAAAAATTTATCGGTCTTACTCTTGAAATTTTTAGATGATAAAATATGTGTAGATCAGGGCTTGATAAAAAAATAAAAGGGTTCAATTCATCAGCTGCAGAACAGTGATAAAGCCTGATAGTGTCCAGGTATAAATATAAGATGGAGCAGTTCCTTAATACAATTGCAGTGTTTTAGCCTCAGTGATACCCACTGCAGACAAAACAGGGGCCACATCCTAAACCTGGCAAGCTCAGGGGAGGCCTGCATGGTGACCCTTACAGACTCAGAGACTGAGAGTAACCACGTAAGGTGGTCTGAAATTAAAACTTCCTTACTAAAAGTGAGTCACGACAGGTAGTTGTTTCCTAGGCCAGTGTGTTCCTTCAGAAAGGTCACTCGTTGCCTGGACTGAGCCTGTCTATTGCTTTTTGAATCCATGATAACATACTTTTGGAATGTCACAGTAATCCCCTTTTTCCGGATCCCTCAGGGCACAATCTCTCACCAGAGCACAAGGTCACAGAACCCCCTCATTGCTACCTTGTTGCCCAAAGACATCTCACTGCGCTGTAAGTGTTGATTGTTAACTATCCTGTACCCACCGATGTATAAAAGAAGTGTTTGCCTATCCATTTTGCTTTCCATCCAATCTCAGAGATTTCCCCCTTTGCTTTCTCCTGCCTCCCATCTACCACGAAGGAATTTCATATAACCCTCCTTGTGCCTCCTCCTTTGATCCTAATGTATAAAATAAGGTATAAAACTGCCATTCTCCTGAGTATTCTCATTCCATTGAGGTTTGGCTTCCCAGCAATTGTTGTCAGTTTGGCTCAAATAAACTCAGAAATATTCTTATAGTTTGGGACTTGCTACATCAACACCATTGATTAATTGTTTTTCTTTCCCATAGTGGTTCTTCTAAGTTTATATCCCTGTGTCCTCAGATGATATTATTTGCCTCCACTAATCGGGGGTCCAACACCGTCCCAGGAGCGCGCACTTGACAAGCTCGGGGGCAGGATCTTGGTGCCTTTGTAATTTGTGTAGCATTTTAATCCTGCTCCCTGCTTTCGTCTTTAGACTTTAGAGTCTTTAGAGGCACATTTGTTGATATGCAATTGAATAATGACACTGAACAACTGCTATTGTAGAGAATATAGCCCATAACAGAATTTCTTAAATTCTTATTTTCAATGATTTGCTGTGGAGGCATACATATTCACTTTATTGGTCTATTAACTACCCCCTGCCATGCCTTCGGTACTCTAAAACCTGCTTAGCAAGAGAAATTACATCTATACAGTTAGACTCTCAGTGTACTGGGGAGTGTCCAAGTATAAAATGCATGTTTTTAAGTGTACCTTTTAAAGCAACTAAAATGTAGTGAAACAGTCTTTGAGATGCAACATGACAGATGGACAGAAAACTTTACTAGCATGATGGATGGGTCCTATATTTTTTCCTCTGTGAATGGCTGCTGATCATAATCATTTTTATAGCCTGACTGCAACAACAACAAAAAAGGATTATTTCTTTTGTCCTGGAACCTCAGGATGAGCATATTTGTGCAGAGAATGAAGGATACCAAATTAGATTGAGCAACCGGGGCATAATAAATTCACAGCAATCACAAGCCAATGTTCTTTAATGTTTAAGACACTATCAGCTTTAAATATTCCGATCCTCTCATAGTTAGCTCCCTTATCCTTTTGTCCTTATTGAATTAACTGCCTTTTCTTTTTACATTGTCTCCCGAGGGGACCTCAATTTAAATCTTTTCAGTTTAATTCCATTAATTGGCATATTGTCTGGTCTTATGTTCTCCTCCTGGGTCTTGAACTTATGTTCCTTTCAGTTCTTAAACTGCTTAGCTATATTTTGCAGCTTTGAATGACAACTTGCTCCATCTGTAGACAAAGCATGTGCATTCTTATCTTTCACTTCCAGGCTACTGTTTAACAATGAATTCACAATCCTGGCAGTTTATCAGCCCATTAAGTAAACCCAAGAGCAGAGTTCCTGGATTTTAAAGCCATCACACTGAAATCCAGGGGTATTGGTTCAATAATTTGAGCATAATTTAAGAGGTAACAATTCTAAATGATAGAAATTGGATCAAAAGTAGATATAATTTTTCTTTTCAGGTCCCTCTGCTTAGAAATGAGGCAGATCTGGGGTCACACCACATTGGATTTCTATCTAGTCTTCATCATTGTATTAGCTAGGTAACCTTGGGCAGATATCGCTCTAATCTTCAATATTCTCTTCTATAAAATGGGAGTGAAAATAAGAATTCATACAAAAACATAGTGTAGTGATGAGGATTTAATGTGGTAATTCTTATAGAATGCACAAGGTAAATAATCAATACTGTCGTTATCATTGTTACTATTAAAGTACCATTGTCCTTATTTGTGGTGTATTTATATTTTACTGCAAAGCGCATCTAAATCCCACCTTATTTGAGACCTCATATTCCACCCAGAGAATGTCATCTTGGGAGGTAGTCTTTGTACAACTTATTTGCCACTGTGTACGAAAAAGGGGCCACATATTAAACCTAATGAGCTCGAGGGAGGCCTGCATGAAGGGCCTCACAGACTCAGAGATGGGAAGTAACCACATCCTATGATCTGAACAACAATTTCTAACTAGAAGTGGGTCATGGTGGTAATCACACTCTAGGCCTGTACCTTCCTCCACAAAGGTCAACCTTTACCTTAACTGAGCTTGTCTATTATTGTTTTTTAGCTGCTAAAATAACATACCCTTGGAATGTCAGCTGTAATCCTTTTTTGTTCAAACCCCTCAGGGTACAACCTCACCTCAGACCAGGAGATTTCAGAAACCCTCGTTGTTGTTCTCGTCCCTGAATCATCTCTGTGCTGCAAATGTTAATTGTTAACTACCCTACACTCACCAAAGTAAAAGAAGTGTGAGTTCCTCCATTTTATTCTTAATTCAATCTCAGAGATTACCCGGCTTCGCTTTCTCCTGCCTCCTTAATCTACCACCAATGGATTTCACGCAAGCCCTCATATGTCTCCTCCTTTGATTCTAACATATAAAATAAATTGTAAAACTGTCATTCTCCAGAGTATTTTCTCAATCTGTTGAGATTTTGCTACCCAGCAATTGCTGGTTTGTCAAAAATAAACTCATACAAATTCTCTACAAGTTTAGATATTTCTTACATTACATCATTCATTCCATACCACCATTATACTCTACCCTGTCTTTTGATTAAACTGTGAGTCCCTTACATGGAGAGACTGATAGGGGCTTAAGACTTGGGAAAATTTAGTTTAAGGTAAATAGTCATAAATCTAGCAAGTAATGTGTATGTTAAGTTTTTGTTTCAGTAACTACAGATAAGGCCCATCCTGGCGCCTGAGAATAAGCAGTTGACCTCCTGGGGCATTGGCTGGAGATTACCTTATCTGGAGACATCTGTACCAAGAAGAAGCAAGCGACTACCCTTCCCCCTTGGAGGCAACTCTTGAATTTCAAAGTCTTTCGCTGACACCTTGTTTGCCCTCCCCCAACCCCCTCATAAAAGATCTGACTGGGAAAGAAAGAGCAAGATGGTTTGTTAGGGTATGAACCCGCCATCTTCTCAGATCGCCGGCCATCTGAATAAAGCGCCTATAAAAGATTCAATTACTGTCATTGCTTATTGGATTTGGTAGTGACAGGCAGCCCAAACGCCGGTGTTTTCCGGTTACAAGACCACGTTGTATCTCTTTACAAACTCAGGCTCAGAACAATGTCTCCCTCCCCCAGAAAAGGTGATATAACCATTTATTATCACTAATAAGTATATGAGAAATCAGATTTTATATTCAACTTATTTTGAGGAAGAGGCCCAAACTAAAAGCAGATGGTGGGTTATTGCAAGGTTATGGAACTAATTAGAGGGGAGAAGCTTAGAGAAAGATGAAGAGAGATCAATCTATCTTTGGGCCAGTCTTGATCATCTGTACATGATAAAAATAAAAATCAAGTGATAAGCACAGATCATAATGCTCTTGCTCACAAAGTCCCACTTAATAATTAAATCATTTCATTGCATTCAATTTTCAAATATTTCAAAATGGATTTGGAACATGATGTTTCAGAAAACCACCCATGAAAGAGATTGACATCTGGTCTGTTGATACAAGTCAGGTACTTCGCTGATAACTCATTAAAACAGGATGCCAAGCTGTGTCTCATCACTTGGACTGTAAAAATGACTGTGATGGATGGTGCCCTTAAAGGTTTTATGTCCTAGAGAGATCAAAATTCTCCAGAAGAATTCTAAGCTTACTCAGATTCCTAGAGACGCTCTGGTGATGACAGGGAACAAAACTGGACTGCTAGAACTGTCCAAGAATCCGAGTGTTCTCCAAACAGAAAATTGAGGGGTTAACTTGAGATCAGTCTATCATGGGCTCAATCTTATTTTACCTCCATTTCTTCTCATTAACATATTTCTTTCCTTATACAAAAAATAACAGCTGAAACTGAATTTAAAGATTTCATATCGTCTATAGGGAATAACATATTTTTGATGTTGCAAGTACAACTACTTAAATGTAACTGGATTCTGGCCAGTGACATGAGATTAGATAGTCAGTTTCTTACAACTTCAAATGGGAGGCAAAACAACTATCATATGTATGGTGACTCTAGGAAAAATAAATGATAGTAATTATGCCTTAGGCCAGCCATTTTACAGACTCAAGTGACAGATTGAATGAAATGAGCAAGTAGGAGATAATCCTCAGGTAGGCAAGTCACCTTGATTTTATTCCAGGGCTGTGCTTAAATGCAGGGGGCTATTTATCCTATATGGATAATAAAGACAGACACTAAAATTTACTGTTATGATTTAGAAAGAAAAAAATAAAAACTTCACATAACAGGCATCTGAAATGCCAGACTAAAATTGTTACCTTTGAAATGAAAGAAACAAAGTAGAGGATTGGCAATAAAAAACAAATTCAATGAAGAAAATTATAAGAATTAAGATTCTATTTAACTCCATATAACAGAAATATATAACAAATACCTTAACTAAATACAAGGGGGGGGCCCCCAAAAACTGGAATTATCTTCTGGAGGATAGACCCCTTGTAGTACAGGTTTCTCCCTCTAGATGAGTGTTCTAGGAACCCATCTGCATCAGTGTACCAGCTGGCATTGTTGTGAGAGGCTGTGCTCAGCTTCAGCAATTTTTTTTGAAGATTCCTTCTATGTGTTTGCCCATTTCATGATGGGTGATTTACAAGCACACCTCCTCACACTGTGATGAATATTCATCAGGTTTTGACCAAAAAAAATGGCATGACCCCTGTGCCTAATCCTTCCTATTCACCCAATCTTGCCCCAAGCGACTTTCTTTTGTTCCTTCTGATGAAAAAAAGTCCTCAAAGGGAAATGTTTTGCTGATGTGCAAGAGGTGAAACAAAATAGCAAAAGTACTAAACGGCATCAAAATTGACCAGTTCAAAAACTGTTTTGAGCAGTGGAAAAAATGTCCCAATAAGTGTATTGCATCAAATGGAAAGTACTTTGAAGATGACTGAAGTTTAAACATGTAAGAATAAAAATAGTTTTTAATAGATAAATTCTGTTTTTTGGGGGTTCCCCACTCCCATAGATGTTTATTCTCATCACACGTGACATAGGCAGAAGTAGGAGTCCATCCACGTTCCCTTTAATGTCATAGGAATCAAATTCCTTTCTTTCTGTTTCTCCACCACTAATGAACAGCTTCCATCTCCACAACTACAAGCTGTTTGCTCCATCTCCAGGCATTTGTCCCTCCAAATACGACAAAAGAGGAGAACAAAGACAAAGAAAAAAATACAAAAAGATATGTGATGTTTGAATGTTCTTCTTTCCTTCTTGCATTTCCAGAACTTTTATTTTACTCTGGCTGGGCCTATCTTCCCCTAGATATCTGTATAGTTTCTTCCCTCTTTACTCACACCTTTGTCCATTACCTTCATTTTCAAGGATGCTTTCCTTGATTACTTAACATTACTACTATTTGCCTTTATTGCATTTCCTTTACTCCTCTTTGGCACTTTATCTTCTAAAGTTCTATGTGATGTTGTTATAAGACTGAAGGGGTCCATTTGCCTGCATGCATCAAAACCCAGTAAGACACACACAGGAGTTTGCAGCCAAGAAAGTAAGAATTGATTAAGGAGTTGGTGCCATGCTTGGAGTCACAGGTAGCTCATGTCCAAAGAACTGGCTCTCCAATGGCTTCCAGGGGATGGACTATATAAAGAAAAAGTCACCAATCATGGTGACTAATACAGTTAGGGTCATGGTCTATACTGATTGGTTGGTGCTAGGGCAAGGATAATTGATCATTGCATTTGGTCCTGATGTCAGCCATGGACTTGATCTGTCCAATTTTTCAGATATTTGTTCAGTGGGATCATGCCACATTTCCAGGTATGAAGCTACAACACAATGGAGGCCAAGATGCTTTGGTTTGATTGAAAACAGTGTCAATAGTCAGTAGACCCAGGTCCTTGTTTTTAAGATGCTGACCAGAACCTCATTGTCCTGAAGACCTGTGGCTAAGCAAGAGAGAGGGAGGTGGATGAGTCAGGGAAGTGGGTGAGGCCAGTTTGAGCCAAAGGAAAAAAGAAAATCATAATAAAAGGCCAAATTAAGGAAAATAAAGTTTTTGTGTTGTTACAGTTTTCATGCTGTTGTCTCCATATCTTCTCCCCCTTAGAAGTAAGCTGCACATAGATATGGTTTGTGTGTGTGTGTGTGCTTTGTTCACTGCAGTCTAAGTAGTACTGGGTGTGGAGTTAATGCTTAATAAATATTTTTGAATGGATAAAGAAATGAATGAATGGATTGCAGCAATTACTAATATGGTAATTACTTTAATTAGTAATGAAGTAATCTGAAACCTCGAGTACTCTTGGTTGGGAAACACAACCTTAAATTTAAACGGTGGCTTTTTCCAAGGGATAGATGTTGTCAGTCATTGGATACTAGGGGGTTGAATTCAGTTCAGTGATGTATTAAGTAAATACAAATCTTCATTTTTTAGAAATTATCTTGAAACACGTTACTTTTTCAGATAATTCATATGTAGTAGCTGCCTCTGAGGAGGTTTGATAATTATAAAATCTCCAATAGAAACTGCATATTTGTTTAGAAAACTGATCTGAACATGACCTTGCAAAAAGGATATATTTTAGATCATTTAATAAATAGCTCTGGTCAGTTGGCTCAGTTGGTTGGAGCATTGTCCTGTCTCGGCCACCAACTGGCAGTGACCTTGGAACGCTGAGGATGGTTTGTCGAAACATGAGAAAAACATACACAGAGACAACCAACCAGGTCCTGTGGGGAAGTAGGAACAGAATGGCCACTCTCTCTAGTGGGGAGCGCCATGGTCAGCCTCCATAGGGGAGAGCGTCTAAGGGAGAGTGCCTTGTTCTCCCTCCCCAGCAGGCTTTTTATTGGGTTCACTTGCATAAGAATTCAGGTAAAGCTTATTAATCATTGCCAGGAAGTAAGGATCAAACAACAGATAACAAGGAAGTCTGAGTGCCTATTTTGAGTCAGGGTCAAGGAGCTGTAAAACTTTAAGGAACAAACTTACTTCTTTCTTGGACCCTTATCATTCAATTGAGAGCATTCTAAACAAAGCAGGTTTCACAGGATTTTACATATTCTTTCTTAGTCCTGATCATCCGGGGAACCCGCCCTTTCCAGCAGAGCTGCAGCACCCTCTGTCATTGCTTCAGGCTTAGGTGGAGAAAGGGAAGTAGGGCAGCCAAGAGATTAGGAGATTTCCTTGAAGACAATAAGGACTCAGGCTATGTCAGAGCCAAGGGGCAAGGGTCCATCACCCCCTTTTGCTGTAGCCCCCAAAGTCCTTCCTTGGGGGCCTCCCACATGATCGTGCCTGTCTTAGATCGTTCCCTCCTTGGGGAATCTTACCCGTCATTGGCTAACCGACCAAGCATTGGAGGCCAGGCAGGGTGAAGTAAAAGGAACAGAAGTGGCACTCCTGCCAGGGAGATAAGCTTTTGTCTCCTTGGTGGCTTACAGCCCAAGGTCATTGCCTCAGCTTTAGTCTTGGCAGGGGTTACAGCTTCTGATACCAGGCAGGGAAGCTCCCAACATCATCCCATATACCAAAAAAAGTTTGCAGGTTCCATTCCCAGTCAGGGCACATACCTAGGTTGCAGGTATGATCCCCAGTTGGGGTGTGTGTGTGAGGCAACCAATAGATGTTTCTCACATCAGTGTTTTTTCTCTCTCTCTATCCCCTCTCTAAAATCAATAAACATCCTCATATGAGGGTTAAAAAATAATACTAAAAATAAATAAATTTACCAGCATTTAAGCTTTTTCTCTACAAAAAAAATCTTTAACAAGAAAAGTTTCTAAACATAAATCCATTGCCCCAGTGAGCTGGCTGCAGTTTTATGATCAACAGTAAAAGCCATCATCTGGTCTGTCAATTATACACAAACTGGAAGGCCTTCAAGGAGGCCTTTTCACAGAGGACTCTAATGACTCACAAAAAGTCTACATTAGAATACGTGTCAAAGAACAACTAATTAATAAGGGCCTGGTAAGGGAAGACTGACATTAATGTAAATCAATGACATTATGGAGTACAGTGACAATCTGCAATTGAAGATTTACATAATCAGTCATTATAGTTCCCCTGCTGCCTCTCAGGTCAATAATGTGCAGTTTTAAGACATGCTAATACATATTTACTCATTAAGCTGCAATGCTTTCATAAAGAAGTGTGGGTCTCTGGTTGAATTAATTTATATTTAAATTGTAATAACATAACTGCTTCACAGATTGGAAGTAAAATACACAAATTCAAAGGCGTAGATTAAAAATAGATCATTTAGAAAAGTCTTTGTGTTTCTTATTTGTGTTGTAAAGACAGCTTATGATCTACCGAAACATCATAATTAAAGGCTCAATTGAGACACGGTCTTAGATCCATATTTGCCTTGGGTCACCTAAAGTGTCTGTGAACAGGATCTTTGGCAAGCACAGGGGAGGGAGAGGGTGGGAAAGGAGGGAGAAGAGATAAATTTGTTACCTTTTACTTGGTCATAAAAGCACAGAAGTCTCAAAGCAAAAGGCCAACAGTGATGAGAATAAATCATTCAAAGTTCTGGGTATTCCCTATGACCCTTAGAAGGAAAAAATCACTAAGTGATAATTACTTTTGACACTTTGCAATAATGAGTTTAATCTTTTAGTTTTGAAATTATCACAATCTATCACAAAAATGAATGCAAAATAAGGCTTGCCACTTTGATGGGGCCAATCATACTGACCTATTTGTTTATATAAATGCAATATTTACTAAAGAATATTCTGGCCAGAGGGACTTTCCCTTACTTATTTTAAAAGCAGTTTTCCTGTGTGCTACAATATGTTTTCATAAACATTTAGAGGGTGTTCAGATGGCAGAGTCTTCACAGTCCAACCTGGGACATGAAAGATAAGTGGTCAGCAGTGCCTTTGGTCATTGCCAAAGTCACCTATACATGGAAGCTATACACTGACTTATCTCACTGCTGGTGATAAAGACCAAACTCCTTCTTTTAAGATGCACAGAACATTGGGCATATCTTTTCATCAGAAACCAAACAAAATGTTTCAGATTTTCAAATGGCAGTATCTTGTTGGATGAATGAATGATCTTCCCTGCTATAGTGTGCTCATATCGCCCACCATGGGGGGAATTTATCACATCCTGATAAAAATGCTTTCTAAACAGGTTGCAAGGCAATGCTGTCATAGCATTGGGCTGCGGCAGCACTTCATTTAGAGAATCATAGAAATCCCTCATTTGCATGGGCACGGACTTGTCTCCTGAAACGACCTTAATAGGTATTATCAATCTACTGTTTCCTTGCTAGCACTACAGCTCTGCCAAGAGATAATACTCTGGGAAAGAATCACGTGGGGACAGCCCATCCTTGTGTATAGTCGACATCACTCAACGACCCTGCCTGTCAGGATTTGATCCTTCATAAGGGGAACAAAGAAAACAGGAAAAAAAAATAAAAATTTAGCCAAGTTAAGAAAAAGCTGATGCATAAAAACATTATCTGACCTGACTATGATTGGGAGAGATGGTGTAATATGTGTTTATATGGTTTGAGAACTTCAAAATCTAGTCAGAGAAGAATTTGGGGGAGGGGATAAAATGGGGTACAATATGTAATAATGAATGACTTCTAGAAAAAATGCATGCATAGTCAATGGCATTAGATAGTTTTAATTAATAAATTCTGTAAATTTGAGGGCTGTGGCCCAGATGAAATGGTCTCAGTCTATATAAACTAGCCACTTCAACTTGCAATGGAATGCATGTATAGGACTATACTTAAGAGAGAACCAGAGAAGGAAGAGAGAACAATGTAGACTTTTCCCTAATCCCCACAGACAGTTTTTCCATGGGCACTGAAATATGTCACTGCAGATGAAACCTCACACGAAAAGCAGCTGGTTGTAGTTCCAGAGGGATCCTTCACAGAGACCAGCCTCTATGTTAGACAATCCTCTTTATCGTTCGAGTTTGGGGCTATTTCACTTTTGTCACTCTTCCACAGGGTGTATCGTGTCTTAAAGCCTCTTTTTTTTTTTTTATCAGACCAGTGCACACACTGGTCTGTTTATGACTAACTAAACAAGCTATACAAAATATAAAAGTCATCTTTTAAAAAGTGTCCAAGAAGAATTTTTCAAGTAAGGGGGAAGAGAGGAGTTAAGATTCCATACAGAGCTGTAATCAATAGGTAGTCTTGCCCAGGAGGCACCTGACATTTTTGAATGTGGGACAGAAACTGAGTGTCTAAGGTCTGTCTGGGTAGGGAGCTATTGCTGGGGACACAGAAACTATGAAGGCTTTTCAAGGGCTCATGGGGCTAGGGTGACGAAGTGGAGAGTTACTGGTCTCCAGCTGCTAGAAGGTTTTCTCCTAAAGTCACTTGCTGAATTCTGGAGGCATGCAGAGTGGGAAGGATAAAAGCTAAGCCACTGACCTGTTAGAAGCAGAGTAGAATTTTTTACTCTTGTGATATTGAGAAGACAAAGACTGGAGCTCAAAGCCTGTCAGGAAGAAAGATCTTGATAAAAAAAAAAAAGGCACTAACTCCTATTTGAAAGTCCTGGAAGGCTATGACCTCGGAAATGATGAACAAGAGGAAAATGGACCATCACCAAAGCTACAAACTGGTTGCACAAGGCAGGTAAGTGTTACCTGATTGGACTAAGGTGATTAGCTTCCTAACCCCGCTTGCTGAAAAAAGGAAACAGTTATTTCTTCTTGAAAAAGAAGCAATATGATTTATAGCCTCTGTACTTATTTTATATACAATGCCTATCATTCCATATTAAAAAATTACTAGAAATGCCAAGAGAAAGGACTATATTACCAAGAGAAAGAAGACTCATAAATATTTAGATATAAAAGTTAGTAGACAATTTTTTTGTGTAATAAGTATATTCAGAGAAATAGAGAAAACAATGGAAAAGAGATGAAAAAATAATTTTGTCAAATATTTGGAATCTAAAAATAATCAAGTAGAAATTTCAGGCCTAAAAATACAATATCTAAAATTAATTACATGAATTAACACAGCAAAAAATAAGATCAGTAAACTAGAAAATGATGTCAAAACTTCTACTTAACATTGTACTGCAGATCCTAATTAGTGCAATAAGGCAAGAAATTAGAATAAAAGGCATAACCATTGAAAAAGGAGACCAGGGTATTAACTGAAAGTGACATAATAGTGTACATAGAAAATACACAAAGAATCCACAGGCAACTACTAGAATAAGTGGATTTATCATTATATTTTTATATATCAGCACCAAAACCAATAGAAAATGAAATTTTAACATTTTTACACAGCACCAGAAACAGCAAACATTTAGAAATAAATCAAATAAAAACAATATAACAATAGAAGTTATGGGGAAATTTTAAAGAACCAAGTAAATGGAGGGCTATATCATGTTCACGGATCAGATTAATTATTATTAAAACATATTCCAGGTTGGTTTATGGATTCAAAAAATCCTAATCAAACTCCCAGCAGTCTTGTGGTGTGTGTGTGTGTGTGTACAAATTGACAAGCTGATTCTATAATACATGTGGAAATACAAAGGCATAAGAATGTACAGCCAATATTGAAGAACACTATCAGATAGCAGATTGTCTATACAACTATGGCACTTAAAATAGTGTGGTATTGGTGCAAGGACAGACAAACAGATCGATAGAAACACATAGAGCAGAAAGCCCACATGTATACAGTTGCTTGATTTATTACAATTGCATTGCAGTGAGAAAAATACAGTCATTTTTGTTCTAAATGGTGCTGAGTCAGTCCAATATCCATATTTAAAAAAAAATTAATCTGTACTCTCAGCACAGTAGAAAATCAATTTCAGATTGATTGAAAGTCTAAATGTACAAACAATAAGGCTTCTTGAAAATAACATAAAAATTCCTCTGACCTTAGGCTCTGCGGTAATCTGGAAAGATTGATATGCTTAGCAGAGTCTGGGTAGGGCTCCAGAAAGGATAGGGAGTTGCTGGAGAACAGCCTGCCTGGACTATCGGGCACACGAGGTCTGAGGCTGTGTCAGTCAGTCCACGAAGACTAAGTGCTGGTGGGTCTGACAGGCAGGGAGAGCATCCAGATCCCAGATATAAGGTGGGGGCTGGTGATATGAGGAATAAGGAATTTACCATAAAACCCAGCAGCAGATGCATCTAGGCCCACATGGAGATTCAGCATCCAAGACGCAAACCTGCACCTGCCCTCCCCACCCCAATGCCGCCAACTCTCAGTCAGCTTGGTGCCATCACACACATATACACACACCACACCGCAGCTAGCATTTATTAAAGGACTCACCATGGGTATTTCATGTTTTAATTCACTTGATCCTTACAAAAGCCTGTAATGGAGTCATTGCTATTACACCCACTTTACAGATGAGTATCTCAAGGCACAAACAATTAACATAACCTACTCAAAGTCTTAGAGTAATTACCGATGGAATCAGGGTTGAAACCCAGGCAGTTTGACTCCCAGGAGAACATAGTTTTCATTGCTTCAGAAACAATCCTGGAGGATGGACTGAGGCTGCAATTTTACCACCTTGAGAGAACAGGAACTCAATAGACTTCAGTTCAATGTTGAGTATTTGAAAGATTAAAAAATCTACATTATGTTTCTACATACCTGGGTTTGTGCACTAAAGTCTGTACTCTCCATTCTATAAACAAAAGCAGAAAAAACACTCTGAAAATGCATACACTATATTCTAGACATTTTTGCATATGCATCTTACTTCATTTTAATTCCACGAATGAAGAAGCTAGAGATTCGTAGAGGTTTATATACATAGCAATATATGTTTATATACATATATCATAGAGGTTTATATATGTATACATGTTATACATATATAAAATGGCAGAAGTGAGATTAATGACCAGTCACCACTCATTCTGAACACAAGCTCAATGAAAACTAAATGCCATTAATTAGTAGATAACGATCATTTGACCTTTAAATCTGTATTGGTGCCTAGTTATAGATGATTAAGAGAAAAGCATCAGTGAATAATTACCTATTTTTTTTTCTATTTTAGAGCTACAGGCGACTTACCCAAGGAAACACAATCATATACGATTTACTATGGTTTCTAACCCACCTTCTGGGTAGAATGATGGCACCTAGAGATTTTCTCTCACCCCAAATCCCAGTCCTTTGCAAGCTCCCTAAAGCTATCATCATTTTAATTTGTGCTTTTCTAGAGATGAATGAGGTTTCCACAGCAATAACCACCATAACCACCTGATGTTATTAAGAAAAAGAAGGAAAAATAGAGGGGTGGATGCCACCACAGAAAAGAAAATGACTTCTGTGGCCTTAATCTGGTCCATTCCCGAGTCTCACATTCTTTGCTCCTCAATAGCACTTCAGGTCAATGTTGAGTATGTGAAAACAGACACATTTTCCCAGCCAGATCAGTGTTCTCCCTCCAGACACTTTAGTGTAGGTTTGGGCTTCACATTAAATCCGGAGCCTTTCACAGATCATCTGGGGTTATCTTTATGGGTAACCTTTATCTCATTCAATCTCTAAAATAAACCACCAGGAAGGCTTCCTTCCTTCCCTAAATTGGGAAGGAGTCAGACGATAGAGTGAAAGCTGGTTGAGATTGGATTTTCTGCCCCAAGGTCACAGCGTTAGTAAATGGTAGGGCTGACATCAGAACCTGAGTGTTCACTAGCTTCACCAGCCATGTTCTGGGCTCCTTTTGGAAAATCTCTTCTCTATTTTTACAAGGTAACAAATAGGTATTTAATGTATTGATATATTGGAAATTTTTCAAAAGACTTAAAGAAATGTAAGCCTCAATTAACAATTTGAAACTGTTAACTTGATGAATGTTATTTAATGATAGAACATGAATTGTACAGCACCTGTTCACAATTTTCTGAATAATTGGACAGCTCATTCATTATCTTGGTCCTTCAGCACCTGTTAGGTATTCCAAAGGCACACTTTCTGGGACCAGCCATGCTCACAGGAACAGAATCCCAAGTCACCTAACAGGGCTCCAGAGTCTGAGAACATGTTTCACTTCAAAATGACTAGAAATCGTATGTCTTAAGCTAACTGTACTAAATCTTAGTCAATATTTTCTAGCTCATAAGAAACACCCTACTCCCTCTTCTTATCTAAGTGCATTAATTGCTGTGCCTACTCAGGTTAATTCTGAAACAAATTGCCACAAACTTATTTGCTTAAAGCAACACAAACGTATTTAATGCTACAGCTCTGAAACGCAAATGGACTTCACTGGGCTGCAAACAAAGTGTGGGCAGGGCCACACTGCCTCAGGGGGCTTTAGGGTGTTAATAAAAAATTCAATGGAATAAATTTTAAAGACCTTATTGGCTTTATTTAAAGATTATTGAATCAGGCAGCATCTGACTTAGCAGATAGAAAGGAGCCTTGAGGGGCTGTACAAAATAAAGGATTTTTACACGCAGAAGAGAGCAGAAACAAGAATAACAGGCAGCCCCCCCCCCCCCCCCCCCCCCCCCCCCCAAAAAAAAAAAAAAAAAAAAAAAGAAAGCACGTTGGTAATTGCAGAATTAATTTCGCAAGGTGATGGCGAAAGCCTTTCAGGTCACTTACCTAACTACCCTGGTCAAGCAGTTCCTGAGTGACTGGTTTAAGATTCCATTTCTGGGAGAAATGAAATCATAATTAAGCTAAATCTTGGTTTGGTGATGTGGGGCTTGGCATAAGTGACTCCATTTGAAGCCTGTTGTCTTGTTTCTAGTGGGAGAAAACCTCTTTTTCAGTTCATAGAGCTGCATTCAGTTCATAGAGCTGCATTCCTTAACTCACCGGCTTTCTCTGTTTTTAAAGTCAACAGCGTAGCATCTTCAAATGTCTGTTTTCATCATCCTGTCCCATTTTATCCTTTTGATCTCATCTCCTGCCTACCGATTATAAGGACCTCCGTGATCACTCAGGGTCTGCCTAGATAATCCAGGGTAATTTTTTCAAGGTCCTTCAATTAATCACACCCTCAAGGTCCCTTTTGCCAAATAAAGTGATATCGGCTGGTTCTGGGAGATTAGAACCAGCGACATCTCTGGCATGGGGGATGTGGGCCATTATTCAATCTACCACTGCCAGGAAGCAGTTTTCTACTGAACATTTTCAGATAGTGGAAAAGAGATTTTAGGACATACTATCAATGTTGAATGGTTTGTAAACATTTTAGTAGTGGCTTATTTTTCAACCAAGTTAATTATAAAGTCATTGTTAGATAATAAGAACTTTCTTCAGAAAAGCTAATAATAAACTAAAGCAACAATAATAAATTAAGCTTCACTTCCTTGAGAATTGCACTGTAATTGTTCTCCAAAGATGTATTGCTATTCACCTCACTGATGAAGTAAATAGGAATCTTGCCCTCAAATGATAAAGAATAATAAAAATAGAAATAAAAACATTTAATATCAGCCACTTGTAATTCGAAGGGTTTGGGTTTACAGTTTTAAAAGCTTTTCACAAAACCAGGAAGTTGCAATAATATTTGAATCAATGTTATTCAGATGCCTTTGCAGGGCAAACAAAGCTCTACCATTTGAACAACCAAACCACTGTTCAAATTAATCAGTGGGAACTTGATAAATTCCACTGATGTAGAAAATTAGCACTTTGCATGTTTTCCAGATTTTGATTTCATTTGGGCGTCTGGTCATGAATTATAAGCACTTTTCTTGGACTCAAGCTATTTTGCTTGAAATCCATTATTTCTAGCAGAATTATGAGTCTTGTTAGGGAAACGCCAGCTATTTTCATTTTGAGCATCTGCACTGCAGTTCTATTATTAACATAGAGCTCATTTAAAAAAGGGGAAGCATTAGATTTGTGTCTTTGGGGCAGTGGAGGAGGGGTGGGTGGTGGCGACTGGAGCTTTAGTGAAACAAACAAGCTCACAGAGCTGCTTCCAGTTGACACAGCTGTCATGTAAATATCTGTCTCTGCTGTAGAGCTAAGAGATCCTGGGCTTAAAGACCTTGTAGCCATATGTAAACAATGCAGGGCTGATGACAGATTTACAGCACTGGAGACAACATGTGCAGCTGTTTTATCCTCCTTCCTATAGTGAGATACAAATGTTCAGGACGCTGATGGCAGATGCTTAGCACCAAGTTCTAGAAGCTTACGGGGCTAGTCTTGCATTTGTGATGTGCTCTGCACCATTGCCTGACTGGTCATACTTTACGTACTGCCCTGCCTGTGGTGTGAACACTTCCAGAGCAGGGTCCCTACTGCTTCTCTCCCTCCCTCTCTTTTCCTCTCTGGCTGTTGCCCATTGTTTCCCCTGGGAGGCAGTTAATAAAGTATCTCAATGCCTGACCCATGCCTCTGCATGCTGCATTGATTAGAGGGCTCCCCAGATCAAATAATCTAAAGAGTCTAATGCCCAGATAAGTCATTTCCTCTGTTCACTGCTTATTGCCCTCTTCTCTTCAGGCATTCTTTCCAGTATGCAGCCCAGACTCATTACAAACCAATCAAACAGAAAACAAAGTATTATTTCAGCCAAGGTTCACTTAGTAGAAGTGAAAGCTCCTGTGGATGTGACCTGGGAAACAATTACTGTACATATGCCAGTTCGGAGAAACATTTTTTGCTTTCTCTTTCAGCTCTTCTAATCAGAACTGAGGCAACTATGCACATTTTCAGGCCAACAAACCCCTCGTTTTGACTTTTAGATACTTACTTGGATTCTTCTAGGAAGCATAGTATTTCACAATCTGAATTACCCACAGTCCAAACTTATTTTGTTTTCTCATCACATTATGTGTTGATGAGCACAATCCCAATAACAAGTTCAATTTTTAAACTTTTTTCCCCCTTATTGGAGCTACTTCCTTAAGAAGCAGGATTCAGATTTCTGAGCTCCACTATTAGACTAAATCGTTTTAAATCCAGGCATAACCACTTATTAAACCTATGATTTCAGGTAAGCCACTTAAGCTACCTCAGCTTAACATTCCTTATTGTAAAATGGGGATAATAAAAGTACTGATCTCCTTAGGATGTTTTGAAGATTACTGGACAATCCATGCCAAGTCTTCAGTTTAAGTTCTGACATATAAGAACACCCATTAAATATGAGCCATGATTATGCCCTTGCTGGTGTGGCTCAGTGGATTGAATGCCTATCTGTGGACCAAAGTGTTTCTGGTTCGATTCTGGGTCAGGGCATATGCCTGGGTTGTGGGCCGGGTCCCTAGCTGGGGGCATATGGGAGTCAACCAATCGATGTTTCTCTCCCTTTCTTTCTCCCTCCTTTCTTCTGTCTCTAAAAATAAATAAGTAAAATCTTTAAAAAATGAACCATGATTATAATTCTCAGATATTAAGAATACTGGTGTAAATTAGCACCTCTTGCCAAAAGAAAAACAAAAGCTTACCAAATCTGTGCATAGATAGCTTCCCAACTTCCAATCATGTAAAAGGCAGAGATTTACCCACCAAACGAAGTTTCCCCTGAAAACCACCAACTGTTCTGGATCTAAGATACTACATATTACCCAGAGAACTTCCTTTTCTGTCCCATAAATTTGGAATCTCTACCCTATTTTTCCTGAAAAATATTTGGGCAAGAATCTGATTTAAAGCAGCTCAGAACTTGAAGAGTTCCTTCTTTGATGAGAACGGAGTAGAAAGCTCTAAATGGTGGACAAGCCATTGTAGGTTGTTTGGTAGTGTGAGTACACACCCTCAACTATATACTGGTTTGACAAAACTGTTATAGATGGGAATTGGAATTTAAACACTCTGAGGATGTTGTTTTTTTTGGAAAAGTTCATTGTGGGTTTCAATAACTGACACACAAGCTGACCTTTTTGGGTATACTAATGTAAATCCAATTATTGATTGAACTAATAATTAGGTTTATACAAATATTTAATGACTAATCTTTCCTGAGCTATAATTATGTGTCACTACTATCCTAACCCCATATATATGTGTTCTAAGAACTTTAAGAAGTAAATAATATTATTCTAAATGAATTACTAAATGAAGAAATAAATGCATGAGGAAATGACAACAGACATTTATAAACAATTCAGCCACTATTTGAGATTTAATAATTATAGACTTTTGGAAAGTTCACCAAACAATCTAAACACACAGCAGAATTTCCTGAGATAAATTGCTAGTAAAAGCTTCACAAATAAATGTCTGTTCAATGGTGATAAAAATACAAACCAATCTAACAGCCGAGGAAATGAAATGTAGTCTTCAATGCAATAACTAATATAAGGTTATTCAAGAAAGGAGAAATAATTAATAACTCAAGTTATATGAGTAGGAACTTTCAAACTCATCTAATTTTGTCAATTTTGTGTTCCCTGAGAGAACTGATAAAATTAAAAAATTACATCTTTCATCTCTGAAAGAAGCATTTACCTTTAGCTGAATAAATCCACTAATAATGTCAAAATCAATTCACAATATTAGAGGTATCCTACTTCAAGAGCTGGAGCTTTCATATATTTCTAATTGTAATGCTGTTCTAATGAAAATGTTATAAGGGATGTGTCTACCTGAGAGGAAATTGTCAAGAGAGATTATATTAAACTTCATAGTGTATACAGTTCTGGTTTCACATTTGATAGATTTATAGCTTCACATTCACTGTGAAAGGGTGGTTATTTACTCTGTATTATCTTGTGACTTTAATTTGAAGGTTTCCATATCCTCGCTGATGCTGGTAATTTTCAGTATGTGCTAGAAATAATGACTGTATTTATGACATGTTGAATATTTTTACAATGTGCTCCCCCTCTAATGGGGTCACAAAGTATTTAAGCACAAAAATTTGCAGTCACTCTGCTACCTACAAACAAAACAAACACATGGAATTTTAGTGTGAAATCCTAACAATAAGTATTTCTTGTGTCTAATGCCAGATATAGGTAGTGAAACAATTTGATAGAATAAATTGAGTCTTTCTTGATAGAATGACTTCTCCTAGAACAAGGCTTTATATATTATGGATATAAAAAATCAAAAACAAATGCTTCAAATTGCTAATTTATTATGCATGCATTGCCTTATGTTCTATAGTTCAATAGCAGCAGACTATAGGCCTGTCAACCTCTGCAGAATATCACCATACTGTTCCCCCATGGAATGAAGTATAGAACAAAACCTCAGATCCTGCTGTGTCTCTGCTAATGAGATATACTTGGTGAAATGCTTGTTCATTAAAAACCTAAGAACAGAAATAATGGGATACATGGGAATTGAAGTTTCAGGATGTCTGAACACTAACATAGTACAAATCATAGTCAAGTCATATTTAATAAACAGCCACATATACTCAGACCACTTAACCATCAGGTAGCCAGGGGTCTTACAATAAATAAATTATGCTCGCCTCACTGCTAGGACATAAAATCCAGGCAATAAATCTAGGACATAAAATCCAGGCTTTCATTAGGTAGTGACTGGGGCACTAAAAGTGATAGTAATGAATTCAGAGCAGAGACAAGAATTGAATTTTTCTTCAATATTGTTGCTATACACAAATTATTGCCAAACCCAAATTAAAGAAATATTTATTTTCTTTTGACTGTTTTTTACATATGAAAACATTTATTTTCAAGAAACAAAAATAATATTTTATGAATATCATACAAAATCACCAAGAAAAATTTCTATGTGTTTCCAGGGAAATTTGAACACCCCTCCCATGTCCTATAATTTTATTGTATTAACAATTAATTCTTATTACATTCTCCAGGGGAATAAGTTATGCCAAAAGATAAAATAATGCTTTCTTTGTTTTATCATTCAGTAAATACCTGGAAAAGAAAAAGGAAAAGAGGAAAGATAAAGAAGTATTTTTCTAATGTCTTCTAGGTGTTAGATATTTTCATATTTATTATGAAATTAACTAGTTGCTAAGCATTATTATTTTGATCACTCCCACTTAAAAGTAAAATGTGAAATTCTGAGGGTCAAAGAAGTTAATAAATTTGCTTATAGTCATGGGCCCAAATTCATTTGTTTAAATAAATATTCAACAAGTACTACTATGTGCCAGGCATTCTTCACTGTGGTAAAGAAGTAGTAGTGGTGACTCAGAAAGTTCTGTCTTTAAAATAATAAAATCCTCATGAAAATACAGATAATTACAGACTGTGATGAAAACTATATATCAAATCAAGTGGGTGTTGTTGCAACGGAGAGTAACTGACGGAGGATGTTCTTCATTAATTGGGTGGACAGATGAGGCTATTTTGAGGAGGTGGTATTTGAACAAAGATAAGGAAGTGCAAGAGTCAATACCGTGTAAAGCTCTGGTGCCAGGATTGCAAGATAAACAATAAATCAAAGTCCGAGAGGCTGAAAGTTGTTTGGTGTGTATGAGGAGCGGAGAGGCTGATCCTGTGGGAGTCAGTGAGTTAAAGAAAGATTCGTTAAGTCTGAAGAAATAGACCACGACCAGGTCTTGTGGTACATTGGAGAATATTTGGATGTTATTATAAAGGTATTGAGAATCCATTGATGATTATTTGTTTTTATGTTTTTAAAATACTGCTTAAGTTGATTTTACAAATGGATTATAGAGTTTCTGTTTTTGGAATGTATTGCAGAATAATCCTGGTGGGCTCAAGAAAAAATGGACAAGATATAAAAATCATCTGTTAGAATGGATGAGAGAACTACAATGCATGAGAAATTACAGGTCTTCAGCCCTTTAGAAGAAGGAAAACTAGGTAATCAAGCCAGATGTGTGGGATAGCTTTTTTTGCAAGGAGTTTCTGCTAATGCCAGAAGGAACATCTGCGATACTGGGGAGCTGGGCAGAAATTTTAAAACTTTCTTGGGTGGAAAATAAATAGTACACGTCAGTGTCTTCCCAGGATGGGGAACTTGGGTCAATGTACAGGACTTTGGATTGAGACTCTGAAGATAGTACCTTATTGTTAAGTATGAGTGAGAAGCAGGTCAATGTTAAATTTGCAATGCCCAATTTCAAATAATATTAATTCCTATAGGTGGGTTAAAATGATCTGTGATACCTAGTGGCCCAAAAAGTCTGCAAGGAGCAAATATAAATCTTCTTAGATAAAGATAACATTATCCTAAACTTCACATTATTTTATAGCTTTTCATTTAGATGTTCATATCAAACAGTAAAGGAGACAAGACAATGTAATAAAAACTATGATAAATAACAGATAATAGAAATATTGGAAATCCTAAAAATGGGGTTTATCAAACATAGACTCTTAAAAGAAACCTTAGACAATAGTGAGAACTTGGCAGAGAAATAAAAATTATAAAAATAATCTGATGGCAATTTTAGGATTAAAAAATACAATAACTAAAATCTCAATGGATTAAGGGATTGATTTAACAACAGATTAGACACAGAAAAAGAGAGAATAGGTAAGAGATGGCTGAAAGACAATAGTAAAAATGAAGGAGAAACAAAATAATAGAAAATACAATAGTTCCCCCTTACTGACAGGAAATATGGGTAAAAAATATGAACTGAGATTGGAGCTGCAACTTTAACCACAGGAGAGCTTTTTGCACCCTGAAAGATTCTGCATATCTGCTATCTGCCCCAGCATGCAGCAAGTCTGTTCAATGCCCTTTGTAAAGAGGGTGGGGAGGCTCAAAGCTTCTACCCCACCACAACCTTCAGCAGGCCTTGGCCCCGCATGGCTGAGTGTATACCCCACCAGTCTCCTAGGCGCAGGAGGGTCTCTCTCAGCACTCCAACTCTACTCTCAGTCCAAGGCAGAGGAAGCTTTCATGTGCCCAGAGGGCTCAGTGCAGTCCCATGAAAAGAAATGGGGAGGTGGGTGCTAATTACCTCTGTGGTCAGGGCTTCTCACTATTCTAATCTCTCTTTCCTGCCTATACATTGTTAGTAAAACTTTGTAAATTTGGGGTGATTTCTCCTTATCTCTCTTTTCTCCATTGCTCTAAGGGATAAAAGCAGCTATGGAATTCCTCTCTTCAAAATTCTTCATTCCATCATTTAGCTTTCTTTTAGGTTTGTAATGAGTTAAAAAATAAACTATGGCTTTTTAAAAAGCTATTCCACATTGCTCTTAATGTTAGTTTGAGTGTGATAAGTTTAATAATTTTATATTTTATAAAATAACAATTTTGGAGTTTATATTATTTTCCTTACAGAGCAAATATTACATGCATCTTCCCTCTGTTATAATGAAAATGAAAAAAAAAAGTTGTATCTAGTAAATTTAGATGATTTTCATGCATATTATAAATAGTTTTTTAACATAAGCAATTTTTGAGGAAAGAGAAATAAAAACACATTATAGCTGCAAAATTACTTTCCTTCAAAGTGCTTTAATTTGTTTGGTAGGAATAAACTTACTATGAGATGTGTATTTTCAGGCTCTTAATAATTTTTAATCATTTGTGTAAGGAATGCATCATTATAAAGCTTCCCAAGGACACCAAAGGTATCATTAAACCGAGATAGCGAGGCAAAGAGAAGGAAAATTATTCTTCCCTACAAAATAAGAGAAATTATGTTAATACTGCTCCAGAAAGACATGGTCCAGAGCTCTGGTGCCAGAGCCCTGGTTTGGCTTGCATATTTTGATGAAATGGTGAGAAACCCTAACCTGAAATTTTGGGAAAATCCTTAGCATTCATAATCTAGAAAAGGTTGTTGTAGCCAATGGTCATAATATTACTAAACCAACAAGAATAGGGACCATGGTTTTCCATTTTAATGTAAGATAGCGTAGAAGGCAAATTATATGTGTGCAAGGTCATACCTGTTTTGGTGACTATTGTACATCTCATGCTTATTATAATCCCTAGGACACAGTGGAATCACAAGTGATTGAAATATAATGAGAACATAAATATATCAATTTCCCACTTTAAGGTTAATCATCTTTTCTTTTTTTAAAGATTTTATTCATTTATGTTGCGCGTGGGTCACCGGCCAGCAGTGACCACGGAACGCTGTGGATGGCTCGACGATAAACACGCGAGAAAAAACATGCACAGAGACAAACTAGTTTCTGTGGGGAAGTAGGGATGAGATGGCCACCCCCGCTAGTGGGGAGCGCGCTGATTTACCATCCGTAACTGCTTTTATTAGGCTCATTTTGCATAATAATTCTGGTAAAGTATAGTACTCATTAGGGGGAAGTAAGAAACTATAGAAAACAAAGAACTCTGCCGGTCTATTGAGTTGGGGGTCAAAGAGCTGTAAGACTGAGGAACAAAATAACTTCCTCCTAAGACCCTTCTCATTCAACTGAGAGCATTCTAAACAAAGAAGGTTTCACAGTAATTTACATGTTCTTTCTTAGGCCTGTCACCCCGGGAAATCCACACTTCTCAGTACCGAGCTGCACCACCCTGTCATTGTTTCAGGCTTAGGTGGAGCAAGGGAACTAAGGCAACCAAGAGATGAGGAGATTTTCTCCCAGACGCTGAGAACTCAGGCTATGTCAAAGCCGAGGAGCGAGGGTCCATCACCCCCTTTTGCTGCAGCCCCCAAAGTCCTTCTTTTGGGGGGCCTCCCAAAAGTGATCGTGCCTGGCTTAGGTCGTTCCCCCCGTGGGGAATCTTACCCGTCTTTGGCTAACCGACCAAGCTTTTTGGGGTTCAGTCATGAATAAAGCAGCAGAAGCAGCATTCCTGCCAGGGAGATAAGCTTTTATCTCCTTGCTGGCTTACAGTCCCAACGGCGTTCCCTTAGCCTTAGCTAGGCAGGGATTTCAGCTTCTGATACCAGTCAGGGTGGTTCCCAACACATTTATTTTTAGAAAGGGAAGGGAGGGAGAAAGAGAGAGAGAGAAAAATCAATGTGCGTTTGCTGGGGGCCCTGGCCTGCAACCCAGGCATGTGTCCCCACTGGGAATCGAACCTGCGATGCTTTGGTTTGCAGCCCGCGCTCACTCTACTGAGCTATGCCAGTCAGGAGCTCTTTTTTATAAAACATCTGTGCTATTGACAGTAACCTGATACCCTACTCTTTCACTATGTAGAGCAGAAGAATTAAAGTTGAAATACAACAAGAAGTGGAACATACTTGGAGCTATCTAGGACCTTACTTAGTACTCTAATTATGTGTTTGGAATAGCTAGATATAGGAGACCATTCTGCGTGGCGTGGGCCCAGCTCCCACTGGGAGATGCACAGGACCCACGCCCATGGATAGGTTCTCCCGTGGGGAATCAGGCCTGCAATGTGCCTAGGCCGCTTTGAGTCTTGCTTTTTGCTAAAATCTCCCTCACCCTGTATTGAGGACATTTACTGCAAAGTAACTTCCTAAAATCCAAGGATGAGTATAACCAGGTTCAACCATTTTTGCCTTTTCATTTGCAAATATCCCTCTTCTGTGATGTGATTACCAGCATCCTCTCCTTTGTTTCCTGTAAAAGGTAACCACCTAAAGTGAACCTGTGCATAGTAAATGAGGACCATCTTGTAAGGTGCTCAGAGATAGAAATAAAGTCCTGTCATGGAGGAGGCCGTGGCTTTTGCTCCCCTTGAGAGAAAAGCCATGCTGTCCCTTTTCATCCACCGGACTCAGTAGCCCGTGTGAATGTCTCATTTCATCCATAATGACTTGGACATGGGTCGGTGTCTGCATCAGCTAGATCTGGGCAGAGCTGAGGTGAGAGCCTGCTTAGACACATGATTCTGTGTTTTTTACACTGTGCTAAATAAGAAAGTCAGTTTTGGGATTGGGTGTGAACTCAGTTCCTGGCTTTGCAACTTACTAGCTATATGACTTTCAACAAGTTGTTGGTAGTCCCTGAACCTCAGTTTCTTTATTTGTCAAATGGGGGTAACAATAGTATCAACCTCATTGGATTATTGTGAGGATTAAATAAGAAAATGTATGAAGTTCTCTGCATTGTGGTTTCATATAGCATTTAATAAATTACCATAGTAGTAGTCATTGATGTTGTTATTATTATGTACTCAGTTTCTTCACCTAGACACAGGCAATAAGCTTACTTTTTTCTATAAAGAATAAAATATAGATGATTAATTTCACACAAAGTGATGAATCAGCAATCTTGAAGTAAGGTTATCATAGTGAAATTTTCTCCTGGTTTAAAGATTAAGGAAAGCTTTGTGGTAGGTATCAAAAGAAAAAGAATGTTTCTTTTTTTTCCTTAAGAGATCCAAAATTCTGTTCTTGTCAGTCCTAACTAATGTGGGTAGTGTTCAAGAGAGGCACTTTCCCAGGTCCTGGATCAGCTCGGACACCAGTTGTACAGCTAGCCCACACACTTTAAGTGGATCTAAGGGATTCCTACAAAGAGGAAAGCCAGTTGTTTGAAAAAGATTTTGCAAATGCTTGGTTGCACACTCAAAGCTCTTGAATAAAAATAAGAACCAGATTAAATTTATGGATAACATTGCTCCATTCTAAAATGTACTATACTTGCTTTTGTCAGTAAACCATAGATACACTCATGAATCCTCTAATAGGCATTTAAAGAACTCCTGTATTAACAATAATCTCTTATGTGTACTTAGAGTTAATTTAAAAGAAAGTGAGGTCAGATTTGGAGTGGACAGTACAGGAATGATTAAAACAAAAGTGATAATTGGAGTCAAAGGAAAGAATAAAATTACCCCACGAGAGTAAAGTGCCCAAGCCAGATCTGCTTAATATGGGCTGGTGTTTGATCTAATCCAGGGCATGGTTAATTGCCTTTCTTGAACCACTTACTCACACTAGTTAGGACGGAAAAGAGCGGAACTTTGAATCTCTTACGGAAAAATAAAAACATTCTTTTGAAATCTCCCACAAAGCTAAATGTGGGGATCAACAGAAGCAAAAAACAAAACAAAACAAAACAAACCAACAAAAACCATAGAAGGAGGGAGAGCAGGAAGAGTCTTTGAAGCAAGGACAATTTTCTAGATGAGGATAACCAGTCCTGTCAAATACTGCAGCATTAATTCCTTCAGAAATTTTATGCACAAAGTACGTAAGCATAAGAAGGAAAGCTTGTGGGCACGTCAGACTCAAAACTGCATTTGTGAGGGAAGTATACCATTTTTATTTGGATTGTACGGTGTGGGTACAGGTTGAATGTGGGGGTGGGATAGTAGCAAAAATCATGGGGGGAGAGTTTGATAAAGGCCGCCAAGCCATATTTGGTGTCATAGGCAGGCAAAGGAAAAGCTGAATTGTATGTAAAATTTTTAAAAAAGATAATCATATATTCCAGCAAAGTGGGCTGTGGTGACCTTTTCAATGAGGAGGGAGTCTAAGAACTATGTATGTGATGAAACAGGAAGTTTGTTATAAAAGTTGTCGGGAAAGAAGAAAGATGGAAGGGTAGCTTTATCAGGGGAGAAAGAGCGAGAGAGAGACAGAGCGGGAGTGAGCGGGAGTTACAACATGTGGAGTCAGAGAGCTGTGCAAGTGGTGGAAACCCACACTAGCTGCTACTGATTTTATCACTGAAGTAGGAGGCCAAGTCACCTGAGCATGATGCTCTGAGCTGCAGTTATGGATTGGAAATGAATGGAAACTGTTCAGATTACCTGCTGTACAGAATAAGCTACAGAGTTAAGTAGGGGTGAATAAGAGGAATGAAGAACACGCAGAAGGTCTGGCTGAGGTTGAGTAATAACTACAAATGGCTTTGCACCAAATTAAGTGGTATGACTTTAATAAATGACCCAATAAGATAGAGTCTATTATTATGTTGAGCAATAAGACCTCACGATGGATCATTGAGTTGGAAGTTAATCTTGGAAAGTATATCTACGGTTCCTTTCATAACTTTAAATGCTGCCTCCAGACAGCATTTAAACAGAAATGGCTTAGAGATAGATGAAAATATTTTTAACATTTAATCAAAAACTACACTTTGTTTTCGCAGGAAAAAAAAGAACTTCTAAAATTCAGTGGATTTATCATGTATATAGAGATGTCATTAATATATAAATAGACAATTTAATAGCTTTATCAATGAACTATTGTTGAATATTCACAAACCAGAAATGGTTTAACTTCTCTTAAATGGATAGCTGATAATAATTATTATGAAAATAATTATTCATTTCCAATTCATTTGCATTTGCTGAGTGCCCATTCTGCCAGGTCTGAGATAAGGCTCCTGGGATATCAGGATAAATAAGGTGGAATTCTTGCTTTCAAGGATCTCACAGTATAGATAAGAAGATAGACTAAATAGAAATAAAACTTGTGGGGCATAATGATTACAGTGGGCCCTAGAAATCAGAAACACACCACCATGAGGGCCTCTCAACCACAGGTGAATACTTTTAACACATTTACACGGTTCTAGGGAGATTTGGGAGCCCTGACCGGGAGGAGAGAAGTGTTTTTACCAAGCATAGAGTGCCTTCTTTGTGACGGGCACTGTGCTGAACAAAGAGGGTAAAGTGATGAATGAGAGACAGGTGGTCTCCGTCTGTTCTGGGGTACAAATGCATGAACACATTTTTAATGTGCCGTGCTCAGTACCATGATCATGATGGTGCTGGAGCTGTGGGAACACAGAGAGGAGGCACTCTCAACCTATTTGGTGTCACCAGCCTACATACAGTTATGGATCCTGCAGGAGGAGCCCGCAGAGCCCTAAGAGTTTGGTACTGAGCCAGGTGACATGGTGGAGAGAGGGGAAGAGAATGTCTAAAGGCACAGATGTGAAAAGGAACACAATCTGTATGGAGAACTCTCAGAGCAACTTAATGTTTGGGGCACCTAGATTTTCAAGCAGGGAAGGGCAGCTGTGCCCAGCAGGGCCTATCCTCATTGCACAGACAAGAAAGTTGAGGCCTGCATGAATAAGAACAAGTCAGCATAGTTACACTGGTAGCAGATTCTGGGACAAAACTTTCACCCACGTCTGTCAGATTCACAAAATTTGCTTTTTCCATTTCTTCAGAATTGCTTTTTACAGATATATTTTGATAAAGGTTACAACGTAACAGGAAAAATATTTTATTTTTTATTTTATTTTATCTGTTTCTGTTCAAAAGAAAAAACATAATTCTTAGGAGTCAGAACTATGAAGATATTAATGAGAAAAAAACCCAAAGTAACAGACAAGAGGGAAATAACAATAGACAGAATATTTATGTGTATATAAGAGAAATGATGCAAATTTATCACATGAAAATAGCTTAAATTACTTGTTAACTTGTCAGAAACAAAGATATCAAAATTATAACTATGTAGTAACAGATTAGCATAGGGATAAGGCTTAAGACAATATTCTCTGGGTTGAAAATGTCACAGACATGTAAAAACAGCTCCCTGGTTGTCTTTCTCCACCTATATTGGAAACTTCCTCAAATGATGATAAGATCTCTCTACCACTGTAAAATATTAAAGTTATGGAATTTTTTCACCTTTTTTCCCAACTCCCAAACTCATAATCAAGTATCTTGTCATCAGCTGGTCTTCATTAGCAATTTGCCATGACCCATTCGATTCTGATGCTCAGGACAGGACTGAAAGACCAGGGCATGCTTTATTTTCCATCCCATTAAAGTAGCTAACAAATTGGGCATGAAGAGAAATGATGGCAATGTGATGAAAATAGGAACAAGGTAATTAAAATGAGATAATTTAATAGTGTATACCTTAGGTGAGAGGAGAATGAACTTGGAAAATGTAACTCATTAAACCACAGCAGAAGCAAAGGAAGCAATAAAATCCTGCAAATGCTACATAACCCTGGAGATCTCTCAGCACAGCCAAGTAGCAGACCTCTTGATGAAAAGTGATTTTTATAGACCTCATGAACAGGACACATAAGCAGAAAAGCAATTATATTACTGACTCATCAAGGGGGGGAGTAGAGGGAGTTGGAAGAGGGAATAGGAGGGTAAAATGGTGGTGGAGGCAGACTTGACTTGGGGCAGTAAACACACAATATGATACCCAGATGACGTATTATAGAATTGCATACCTGAAACCTCTATAATTTTATTCACTAATGTCACTCCGATAAAGTTAATAAAAAGGAAAAAATAAAAGTGACAGAAAATCTCAAAGTAAATAGTAATAATAATAACTACAATAACAATAATACTGACCCATTGTACTGGAAGAAACATCGATAGCTGAAAATAAATGACATGACTAAAGGAATATGTGAAAATGTGTACTGAGGTATTTTTCATGAAGCAAAAGAAAGAGGAGCATCTAAGTAACCTATGAGCAAGAGCAAGAAGATGGGTATGTTAACTATTGACTACAGTCTACTTATAAGGCCTAGTTTTAAGGAACAGAATTTCAGGTTAGGGACAGTTTCTTGGTTAGCACAGACCTTAAAGTGCTAACTACACAATTTGTTTAGTTTCTCATTTTGTTTTTTGTTTTTTTTTCTTCTATAGGTCATTGTGACTATAAAAACAAAAACCAAAAGATCTCAGGCGTAAGACGTTTAACTCCAGACTTGTGGTCATTCTGTACATGTAAGACACTATACCCTCAGTGTGTGGGGATTTCACTGGTCAACTTACTGCACATTTCAGAGGATTTTTAGGAGATTTCTTTTGTACCCATGTTGCATGAAGCAAAAAAATTCAGAAGAGGTTAAATTTCACTAGTAACACAGTTGCAAAGTGGACTGGCCTAAATGAATTGAATATCGCATTTATAGATGTTTATAAATTGAGTTTCATTTTCTGACCCAGAGTTACATGCATACAATTAATGGCTAATGAATACTGGAAAAATAGAGGTACTTCTAGACTGAATTTAATATAGACAAGAGGATTATTTATGAATGAGTCAATTATATAAAATATGATATAACCAAAATACTTAAATAGATTACAATTGTATAATTAAACCTATAGTTTGAATTTGTGTGCACTTAATACATATAGTAAGTGTTAATGGCGGTTGAGGCCAAGTCTTCATTCATACACATTTTGATTTTGTAAGATTGGAATTAATGAGGTTTTATTATACAGGACACAAGTATTAGAACTTTCTGATATTACAAGAAAAGACCTAGCTACAACATAAGATTATGTACCCTAAAAATTCCTGGAGGTGGGAATTAGGAGAAAGAACAGAACAGAGCATTAAATAATACCTAAGTCAAAGGTTTGGGAAAGAAAATTCCTCTAAGTGCTAGATACTAAGCTATTTACTCTGCATGTTATGCATTCAACTATATGTTCAGTGAATAAAAATGAATGAAGGAAGGAGTAGACACCCAAAGACTAAATAAACTCTGGGTTACAGCAAACAAAACTCTCTAAACATAGTAACACGGTGGATTTCCACTCCAAAGACACATCACATGACAACTCCGAACAGTGAGTTACTGCATTTTGTCACATGACTGGGTTGTGCGGGGGTGACTAAAATCTCTGTGGGTACACATGTCATTTGACAAAGTCCTCTTTGCTGATTTTTAGACAATAGTGGGCTCTGGATTTAGATGTACCGCTCTCAGCTGAAGTAACTCTGAAATGCCACTACATTGTATCTTTTTTATGTCAAAATTAAAGAACATGACACCTTAATTTGGCTTTAAGTGATATCACATAGTCCATGCTCTTTATATTCTTCTCACCACTCTGAACACATCTGAAGCCCTTTCCAGCCAAATCCCTTGTCCAAAGAGCTGGACTGTGAAATCGTGCTTCACTTTACTTTTCCAAGTTGGCCTATTATTTGTACCTCCTCTCCCTTCATCCACATTCCTACTGTTATTTCCTATCTAATCTGGTCTTTCTCTTAGCTCTTCAAAATTTAACAAACCGAAAACTTAATTCCCCCTAGTATAGGTGTGCAAAAGTACTCATGATTAATTAAATTTACCTCCCACACCTACTAAACAATTTTTCATGCTTAAATCTGAATGTTCAGATTCAAATACAATTAAATGAGCACAAATGATGTGGGGCAATTGATGGTATTGAGGCATTATCTTCCTATTTTGGATGAAATAACTTGCTCCAGAGCATATGCTTCAGAGACTGGATTCGAAACCATGATTTGTGACTACAAGGTAATGTAGTATTATTGTCTAACTCAATCTAGCAGAATTCGAAAGAAGCAGGCACGGACAGATAGTTCATGCTTGTTCCCAGAGCCCTTGCACTGCCCCGTACGGCAGCCACCAGGCACAAGTGGGAACTGAGCTTTTGAGACCTGGCCGGTGCAGATTAGATGAGCTGTAAAGTGCACATTGGATTTCCAAGGCATAATAGTTTTTAAAACAATGCAAAATATTTCATTAACGTTTTGTATGCTTTTTATATGTTGAAATGATGTTTTGGATATACAGGGTCAAGTGAAATATAATATTAAAATTATTCTCATTTGTTCCTTTTTACTTTTTGACATAGGAACTTACATGCATGGCTCACACTATGTTGCCATAGGACATCTCTCCCCTAGACCCTGCTGTTCAGACGGGGTCTAGGTGGAATATGTCACAGTTCTCTAAGCACCGACAATATGCCTTCATTTGAGGGCTTACTTAATGCTTACAAAATACTGATTTCAGTAAATAATCAGATATTTCTTTTCTATTACTATACCTGCTTTTTCTGTATTGAAATGATAATGGCTACGAAAACTGCCTGTGTGGCTGTACTATTAAGAGTTTAAAAATATAAATGGCTCAGACACCAAAGACAATAGGAAACAATGGCCAGGTGAACGATAGGACATATGAATTCCATGTATATAATATTTCCCTTCTTGGAATAGAAAAATCTGAGATTAAAGCAATGGTATGAGAAAGCCCAGCAACGCTATGAGGGTCTAATTGCTAGCCAGCTCTCCTTTGGGAGCAGAGTGAAGGAAAGTTATTGTTCAACGGTGCAGGCAGGCAGACCGTTGCTTTTGTCTGTTTTGCAGTTTGCAATTTGAGTGAGAAGGGAAACCAAGCAATATTGTTTTCTGGATTTTTTTTTTGTTCTTATTACCAATAGTTCTCATTCTGGTTCACAACCAGCCACTACTCATGGAGGAATTCAGATTGAGTTTGTTGGTTCTCAAAGCAAAGTATCATGCTAATGAATTGCTGTAAAAAGAAAGCTGGTCTAATTATAGCCAAATGGTGCAAAATAATCTTACTTATGATTGCCTCTGATTAGGTGTAGGCTGCTGTGTTCACTGCAGGGGACTGCAGATTATCATTGCAATGGGAGGTGCCCGCCAACTGCCAGGAGGGGAAGGACTTAGAGAAAACAAAAAAGTTGCAGTGACTTTGTATCCTTTGCTCTTAAAGTTATGTCTTAAATTTTCCCATACTCATTAGCTTGACATTGGCATTGTTCAGTTAATACTTACGAATGACTTGATCCCAGGTTTAATGAATAAATATTAATCAACTGATAAATATTCACCCATGGACTACCATAGTATTATAGTTAGGCTCATGGGCATAAAAGGAATACCAATTTGTTTAAGTTTCTACAGACAAAAGATTATTTACTTTAAATCTAAGTGGAATCCCACAGAATTCTAAGGTCAGGAATCACCAAATACAGGCCTCAGTTTGCTGGGACTGGCTCTAGAGAACTTACTAGACTTCCAAAACCTTCCTTCTAGTGTCCAGCCATTGCTTCCCAGGTACTCCGAATGGGACTGCTTCCAACTCTTCACTCCACTGCCTTCTTCTGGGGATTTCTAGTTTCCTCCCTCTCCATGCCCTGTTCTTCCACTAGAGCTTATACTACTTGGTCAAGTTCTCCCCAGCCAGAGTCTTATTTGATGATCTTTCTGATACAGGTTTCATTGCTTCCTGGCAATTCTTTCTGTTTTCTGGCTCAGATTTGAGAGGAAGTTTCATTAACTGAAGTTATGTTTTTAAGTCAGTCTACCTTTGTAATCAGGTGGCTATGCCCTGCAACTGTTGTTAGAAGCATTTCCCTAACAAATGGTGAGGGAGCCAGACATCATAACTGACACTTCCTAGTATATATTCTCATAGTAATGAAAACTTTATTGAGAATGTACTATGTGTAGGTACTATTCTAGGGACTGGAAATACACAATTGAGAAAGACAGACATAGTCCCCAAAATGGTCAGCAGCCACTGTAATGATATGATCCCATAATCTTAACTTACACAGTTGAGTTTAATAATTATGATATGTTTATTTACTTTAATTCAATTTATATGTAAATATATCTTCTTTGCAAATATAAATTTATATGCTAATAAAATTAAGAGAAGGCACTCAAATTGCTTAATCATTAAGAAAATGTACATTAAAACAGATGCCACTACACATACACTAGAATTTTTTTAAATATCAAGTTTTGGCAGTGTAAACTGGTATAACCTCTTTAAAAAACTGATTGGCAGTACCTACTTATATTGAACACACACATATACTATACTGCATGGCTCAGCAATTCCAGTCCCAGGTATACAAGGTCTGTTTGGAAAAAGTCCAACCATTGTTAGCACAGTGAGAATGATTTGCATTACATCAATGTAACCTGGCAGCCAAGGACAGTGGACTGGAATGGGCATGTGTGAACAATGATGACTTTACTGTAATAGTCAGCAAGGGCTGTAGGTACTTTTGAGTGAGCATGTATACTGTGTGACCACTGCATTCAAAACGACTGAGTGAGTAGAGCAACGAATCTGCATCATATTTTGAGTTAAGCTTGCACATTTCTTGGAGAAAACTATCCAGATAATTCAGAAGGCCACAGCTATGGGCAGCTGGTGACTGGCAGCTTTATCATGACAATGAGCCAGCTCATGCATCACGTCTCTTGCAGGTTTTTGGAGAAACATCAAATCACCCAGGAGACTCAGACCACCTATAGCCCAGATTTGGCATTGTGAGACTTTTGGCTTTTCCCAAAACTCAAATCACCTTTGAAAGGGAAGAGATTTCAGACTGTTGATGAGATTCAGGAAAACATGATGGGGCAGCTGATGGGAATTGGGAGAACTGTGTATGGTCCCAAGGTACCTACTTTGAAGGGGACTGAGGTGTTAGTGTCCTATGTATAATGTTTCTTTTACCTTGCAACTTATTCAATAAATGTCTCTATATTTCATAGTACATGGCTGGATACTTTCTGAACAGACCTTGTATATCTAATAAAATAGTGCATATGTACATATATGCACTAAAAGACATGCACTAGAATGATCCAGTAGCTCAAACTGGAAACTGTCCAAATTCTCTTCAACATTAGAATAAATAAATATATTATAGTATACTCACATTGCAATATGACAGCAGAAGTCAGCAGACTACAGCCTGCTTGCCAAGTCAAGTTTAATGCCTATTTAGTTACTAGCCCTTGAGCTAAGAATAGATTTTATATTTTTAAAGGGTTGTAAAATCAACAGCAAAGAATATGTATCAGAGACCAAATGTGACCTACAAAGCCTAAACTATTTAGTGTGTGGTCTGTTTTAGAAAGTATGCTGACCTTGACCACAGCAAAGAGAATGAATAAACCACAACAAAGACCAGTAATATGGATGAACTCACAAGCAACATGCTGAGCAAAAGGAGTTACAACCACAGAGTACCTGCCATATAAAAAAAGGTGAAACCAACCTGTGATCTGAGAAGTCAGGTTAGTGGTTACACTTGACCAGAGTAGAAACTGGAAGCGAGGATTAAGTAATGCTTTTGAAAAGCTGCTTGTTTCACAGGTGTGTTCAGGTTGTAGAAATTTGAAAGCTGTATGTACCATTATGAAATGTGCAAACATAATTACTTGAACAAGTTTTATCTGACAGGGTATAGAAAAATGCACTTAAACTATTTCTTCCTCTCAGGCCATGTAAAAATCTTGGGAGGGTGGTGCGGAGCTTCTGTGGTACCCAGAAAATTGAAGGAAGACTTTCCATCTTTGGGTTATTATGATTACCAGTGATGTCTTCATTTTCTGAATCACGTGTTCCTTTCAGGCACAGCTCCCTGAACACAAAACTAACTTTCTTTCTTTCTTTCTTTCTTTCTTTCTTTCTTTCTTTCTTTCTTTCTTTCTTTCTTTCTTTCTTTCTTTCTTTCTTTCGCATGCTCTCTCTCTCCCTTCCTTCCTTCCTTCCTTCCTTCCTTCCTTCCTTCCTTCCTTCCTTCCTTCCTTCCTTCCTTCCTTCCTTCCTCTCTTTCTCTTTCTCTCTTTCTTCTTTCTTATTTTTACCTGATATTCAGGCCTCTGTAACTTAGGTATTTGATTCTTTATGCTTGATTGTGTTTTTTCTTTCTTATCTTGTATCCAAGCCACTAGGGAATTCTGTGGGCTCTACCTCCAACCCAGATCTGCAGTCTTTAGAGAGAGGGGAAGGGAGGGAGAGAGAAAGGGAGCAAAACATGCATGTGCAAGAGAAATATCATTTGGTTGCCTCTTGTGTGCCCCCAACCAGGGACCTGGCCTGTAACCTATGCATGTGCCCTGACTGGGAATCAAACTTGGGACCTTTTGGTTTTCAGGACCATGCCCAACCCACTGAGACACACTGGTCAGGGCAACATTAAATATTTCTTAAGTCCACATTATGCTGTCATATAAAATATATCAATTTTCTGAACTTGTCTTCTAAAGTTATATTTAAACAATCATTCACTTATATAAATAAAGCATAAATGCACCCAACAATGGGAATGCAATGCAAGACTTACTGTGGAGAAGTGAATATCCACATGAAACTTAGGTTCAATATTTAAAATGTTTGTTTTTTACTAAGGTTAAGAATAAGACTGTGTTACTACAAGGAGATGATTTTTAAATTATATTTAAAAATATATTTGGTTCTATGATTATTACCACAAACAGAAATCTTATTTGTTAATGGAAATGATACAAACATATTTTGGTTTTAGTTGACTTGGTGAGAAAGTTTATCCTTCCATGGAGAGAAGAACAAATGGATGGTAAGTCAAAAGTTTTAGAATGCAAAGCAAGCTAATTAAAATGTCAAAATCACTTAGAAGAAACAATATTAGTGGTTACTCAAAAATTATAACATCCTGGAATGCTCTTTCTCTCTCTTGAGCCTGCCTACACCTTTGCCCACCCCCTTTTTTCCCCAGGGCGTGCTCTTCTCTCTGGAGCAGGTCTATGCCTTATCTCTCTCTGCTTCCTCCAGGCGCATATTCTTTGCCTTTCATTTTCCTAAACTCCAAGAGCCCTCATTTTGCATGTAGAACTTGTTTCCTGAGCTCAGGAGCAGTCCAGCTGGCTCACTTCTTCTAGGGGTTCACTTCTCCCTCTGTGGCTTTCTAAATAAATTTTGCTTGATATATATCTATATATCTATGTATATAGATATATATATACACACACACATATATGTATGTATATGTATATACACACACATATATACACATACACATCTATATCTATTTATATCTATATACCTATCTACAGATATAGATATACCTATAGATACACCTATCTATATCTGTATCTCTCTCTGTATATAACATACTTTATCAAGGGTTGTTTTATTGAAAATTTTAATGACAAAATATTTTCTTCAGCCAATACATCTGGGAAAACAACTGACAATACACAAAATAAATTATTTTTAGTAAAGTTTGACAACTTTTTTACTTAAATAATTGACCACATAATGTTATTGACATGTAAGTGAGTAATTAGTCTTTTACTCCAAAATGTTTGATAAGAGGCTCAGATTCTACTTACAATTATTTTTTTTGTAACTGAGTACCCAGAAAACATTCCTATATACAGCAGCTGAAAAACTAATGGGGGGTGGGGGAGATGGGAGGCTTGATCTGCTTTTAAACAAATCATGCTTCAAGTATAGGCTTAGTAATCACATTGACCATGGACAAATTACTTAACTTACCCAACACTTAGTTTTCTCACCTGTAAAATGAGGACAATAATAGTGTTCACTGCATAGGATCATTGTGAGGATTAAGAGAAATAATATGAACATATAGTTGAGTGTCTGACACATAGTACAAATTCAGTAAATGCTAATTATTGTTTTTATTGCTGTTGTTATTATTATAGATTTTTCTAAATGAGCTTTGTGAATATAGCTTTACAAATTATAGTATTGATCTCTTTTTGCATTCAGTTATAAAACTTCAAATTTATTTTTTATTATAGTCTTCATATTAAATGCAGTCCTATATTATTAATATCACCTTAAATCTCAAATTTATTATCTAATTTTTCTTCTATCCTTCCTAGCCTCATATTATTTGCAGTTCTAATTGTCATGTCTTCTAAACCTTTACCTAACTTATGTTTGAAATGAGAGTAAATAAGCAAGCAAAATAGGATAATATTCAGATACCTAAATTTCAATCTTTGAGTTTGATTGATAGTAAGCCAAAAATTAGCACTCTTTGGGCAATCATTCCATCTGGTAGAAATCTTTAAACATTCTTTCATAGTGTCAAAATTGCATTTATCAAGTTATACTTTGAACAACAGTGATTTTTCTAAATTTCTTGATTGCTCTACTAGACTGTAGCCTCCTTGTTATTAGGGACCATGACTTAATCTATTTTCATCATGTATTTATTTAACCTACAGCATGTAGCGAAGTACCTTATATATGTACTTGCTCAGTAGATGCTTTACTCACAGTTAAAAGGATGAACACATGGTTTATGGCTTAGATGAACATATCTTTGACTTAAAAATATCATGACTCAATTGCAAAAAAAAAGTTTACTTTCTTTAATCCAACAGCCAGTTTCTAGAAGGGAACTGACCCTCTTTTGAAATCAACACAGTGACAGTGATCATAAAAAGATCATCTTCGCCTCTATTTCATTTTCCAAGTATTACATGTCTCTTCTTTATAATCCTTCTTGCCTTCTTCCATCTTAGATTCCCCTGCTGTGAAGCTTAATTAAACCATGTTTGCAAAGCATATTGAATCGTTCAGGATAAAGATGTTACAGACTTATGGTGTATATACGGTGATATGCTGTTTCTGCTCCCTCCTTGGTCTTGTCTATAAATCCCATGTTACTCCAAAGTGGTAGCAGCAAAGCAATATCTAATCTGAAGTGATATAAAAATATAACACATTTCCACTGAGTGTTCCTAGAAGGCTTTAAGAATGTGTTTTCTTTTAAAACATACCCCTTGTAGTTTTTCTTCTGAAAGAGCAAAGCAGAAGTTGGAAACCAATTCCCATCCTGCAAAAAATTAACTTTGTTTCACTGAACTGCAGTGGACAAATTGAATGACCGTGGACCGTCACCTTACAGTTTAAACTCCAGTTCCCTCACTTGAAAAATATGGAGTCAGAATAGGTGATCTCTCACCTTTGAAATATGCCAAAAAGTCAAGCAAAGAAGGCAGGTGATTTCTTATGCACAGATTTATATACACCATTGTATATGACATTACAATTATAATTCTAGTCCTCAGTTATTAGGATGACAAATGAATTCATTATTTAAACATATATGATTTGGAGAAAGATTGCAAAATTTAACTGATTGTCTTAAATGTTAACTGCCTGAATGTCCTCCCCCTTACTCTTCCAATCAGACACATCTTGGCTACCCCCAAAAGTCCAGCACTTGGGCCATTCTATATTGTTTTAATTTTAGTCTCTACATGTTTTCATCCTCAATCTAAATTGTGAGTTCTTTAAAAAAGGATTCATGTCTTATACTTCTTGTTAACTTTGAAAGGACCCACCAATCTAGGCATCAGAGACCTTGAGAATGCAATGATCAAGGAGCTTTTATGAATCTCTAATCACTATGTCAGTTGCATCGCCATTGCAGTTAAATATGAGCAACTTTCCATGTCCGTGTAATACATCATAATGAGACTCAATATGGGTCCAGAGCCCAACTCTGCCACTTACTTAAGGTCTTTACCTCTAAGTTTCAAATATGTAAAATGGGGAATTGTCACCTGTCTTTCAGAAGTGTTACAAGGATTAAGTGAAATAATGCAAGCAAAGCAGACGCATAATAGGTATTTGATAAATGGTAGCTATCAGTATCATGATTAGAGTGAACACGGTAGTCATACCTTTCCTTTTGTACATTTACAAAACTAATCAGCACTCTTTGACGTCTCTGTGCAAACAGATCTCCTGAGGAGCTCCTTAAACATTCAGCTTCTTAGGACAGCCCTAGAGAGCCTGACTCTGGCGATCCCAGAAACTTACTTTGAGAAATGCTGGCTCACAATTGAATTGTTCATAAATCATTCATATTCTTAAAATACTTCAGACATGCATTCCTCAGAGTCCCAAAGTTGTCAAGCATTTGACTCTTTACTAAGTATAAAAATATTAAAATACTTTTATGCCTGCTATCTTGGAAGTTAGGTGGCTCGTTGAAGCAACCTGAAAGCTATTAGCTTGAAAAACAGGGATGAAAAATTACCTGGTGTAATTTTTCTGACTGAGGAAAATAATTGCTTTCTCACATCCTGAAAATTACACAAACTTTTTTTACTCCTCATATTATAACTGTCATTTCCAATTTTCGAGTATGGTTAAGGCCTCAGGTTACCCACATATACTTTGAAGTTCATCGTTTCAGACAATTATTTTGGGGGCAAGGTCTATACCTGATCTCATTTTGTTCTTCTGCTGATTGGCAGCATCACTATACAATTGATATTAAAACTGGTAGCAGTAAATTGCTTCAACCAATACTTTTTGACATATTGTTCCTTAGCTCAACACTCAAGCACTCCAGAATTTTGAGAGCAAACCATAATGGTTATGGGCACCAGGGCAAACACATGTTAGGACTATAGAGACAAACAGATTATAACCAACACAGATTTCCAAATTATTTAAACCTTATATATAAAATTATTTTAAACCTTAGTCTGTAAACATTTTTAGTATTTAAATTTTTGTCTTTTCTCCCAAAAATGTAAGCCATTATGATGAATGCTAATTGGGGGCAACAAATTTGACTTTGTTCTTCCCAGAATCGAAATAATTTCCTTTTGTATTAGTTAAGATATAAGATTGATCACTATGAGAGACAGCAGAATAACGGTGGTTTAAAAAAGATGAAGTACATTCTTTTCACATAAAAGTCTGAGTCAGTCACCCATTGCTGGTAAGAGGCTTTACAATCAATAGAAATCCAAACACCTTCCATCTTGTTGCTCTGTCATCCTCACACAGAACTTAGATTTCACTGTCCAAAAGGGATGGATATTCTGGCTCCTGCCAATGCAGCCTCATTATGGCCCACGGGAAGGGGTCATTCAAGGGGTAGGCATGGTTCTTCCATTGAAGTGTTCAAACCAGAAACAACACCTAAAAATCCAGTCACATTCCAATGGGCAGAACTTAGTTGCATGACCACATTCTCACAAGAGGTTGTGAAAAATATACTGATGCATCTTTGGATGCATTGAGATAGACCCAGCTATAAATTCCATAAGTAAGTGAAGAGTGGATATTGGAAGTCATCTAGCTTCCTCTTGATGTTTAAGTGGACTTAGTGCACAGTGAATGAGATTGAGTCAGTGCACTAAATGGGGACCTCAGGGTACTCCATTGTCTGGTGACGTTGTATGGAAAGCAGAAATTGTGCTAAGAAAGGCAAAGTTGAAGACTAGAGACAAAATGTGCTTATGTTACATCTTATATTTGCCACGGGTCAGCGTGATGACTTAATGGTCTAAAAATGTTCAGATATCTTTCTAAGCATCTAACTTGCTAGTGAGTTAAGGGAATCTAGCATTTTTTAAAAACATACCACAATATATTAGGTGAAGAAACTTGGGCCATGTTTAAGGAAACCAGTATAAAGCTGACATCAAGTGTTTAATTTTGTCACCAAATCTGTACAAACTCCTGGAAATGCTAAAATTTGAAAATATATATTTACTTGTAATAGATCCTGTGATCATTCCTTGGAAGTATAAAAACTACCATTTATTCCCTGTATAGCTGCTTAGTATTTCATTGTGTGAATGTACAACTGTTATTCAACTAGTTCCCTATCGGTGATAATTTAGTTGTGTATATCTGCTATTACCAATAGTGCTACAAAAATGGCTTTGTGTGGTTATTAATTTTTTTATGATATTGGCAACATATCTTTGGGATAGAGTCTTGGAAGTGGCATTCTATACCTTTAGGATGGAGTGAAGAGGTAGTGTGGGGTCATTGCCATAATAAAATTCACCATATTTTTGGGTACCTGAAGTCAGGAGAAAGAAGGAATCATTTGATATAGGTGAAACACTTTAAAAAATATCTAAGCATAACTTTCACTTTAGAAAAAGTGGCATAACTAATGCAAGACCTTTAAGCTAGAGGGAAATTCTATCCTAGTCAATGGATAAGGAAAATCACCCTATGTATGGTTTTATACTCTTGCATATGAAAAAAGAGAGAGAGAGAGAGAGAGAAACATTGATGTGAGAGACAAACACTGATTGGTTACCCCCACACAGGCACCCTAGGTATGTGCCCTGATCTGGAATCAAACCCACAATATTTTGGTGTATGGGGTAATTGTCCAACCAATTGAGCCACCCTGACAGTAGAAACTTTTGTTTTTAAAATTATTCCCCAATTTTTTTATCTTCTGTTTCAAGTTTCCACAGGAAACTTATTGATGTCAAATGTTGATCTATAATGATTAATAGAATTTTATCTTTAATGTAAGAGATGCATTTTTCATCTTGATATCTATAGTGCGTAGCTTATTCCATGGCATAAAGTAGCTGAACATAAATAATTGTGAAATGAATGAATGAATAATGAATGAACGAAGGTCTGATAGGTAAGCAGACTATCTGGAAAATCTAGCACTAAGCAACCAGAGAATGTTTATGCAAGTCTATGTCATTAAGAAGCAAACAGAAATCTCAGGAAGCAGGTAATTGCATAAATCAAAAAATAAACAGCAAGAAGATGCAGAGACAGAATATCAGGAACAAGATTCAGTCTTCAAAGAAGACAGTAGCTCATAACTAAATGTCAACCTTCAGAGTGTCCAGGAGGTGATGCAGCCTGTCACAGTGTCCATTTAATCCTTTTGATAGCTGTATAATACAGGTACTATTTGCTTCATTTAGTGGATAAGAAAAATAAGTCCTAGGAGAGTAAGGAAAATGACCAAGTTTGTGCAGTAAATAGTAATCAGAGAACTGGAAGGCAGGTCACCCAGTGATCTAGCTATAACTAATAGAAGTATAAACTCTTAGAAGTGTTAGGCCAGAGTAACTCAAGAAACCAGACAGATACAGCAAGCTAAGGAGCAAGGTTTGTTAGCGGGGAATAAGAGGGAAAGTAGAGGCAAGCTAGGGAGGTTGGGGAGCCAACCAAAGGAGGTTAAGACTAGCTCGGTTATTCTTAGGGCAGGGTTTTTAAGCACAAAAACCCACGAAGGGTAACTGGTTGGGGTGTCAGAGTCTGATTGACTAGAGCTGGTTACTGGGTGCCATTTCTGCTGACCATTGTTCTTGATGCATCTTGTCAAGCTCAAGTTAAAGCTCCATCCTATTATGCCAGATAGGCTGACCTCAGACCCCGGTCTTAGCTGGACATGTTTGTCCTGGGTAGGGTCAGCAGGCAGTTTCCCGGGCTACAGTTTCCCACAGTACGTTTTTTCCCACCTGGCGATTTTCCATTCGTCCTAGGCCTACCTAGGTCTGTCAAGACCAACTCAAAGGGTTCCCATTTTGAGCATTCAGGCACCAGAGTTGCTCTCAGGCACCTGGTACCTCCAGTGTCACTAGAGAAAGCCAGTCCTCATGTGAAGGACTCCTGTCAAGGCAGACACATGTAAGTAGACTAGCTCTCCCTGGAGCACAGAAGTAAGAATTTGGGGCCACAGTGTCTGTTTCAGTATTCAAAGTCTTACAGTTTCTTTGAAACAAGGGAAGGAATGCCCCAACAGTGTGACAAATGATTGATTTCTGACCAATAATATTTCTCAAAACAATAAATAAATAAAGAACATCGCTATTTTTTCTTTTCCTCTCCTAAACTTTTGTTCTGTATTACTGAACATAATTTGCTAAATTACAATGTAAGTGAACTCTCTCTTTGTAAATCAGTGTGCTCCCTCTTTAGGATTCAAAATCACAGTGCTGCTTTGAGGCATCCAGTGCTGTTCTGCTTCCATGGTAGCAATTTCTCTAAATCTTTGCCTTGTGGCCTCAGCGAATGCATTTGGCAGGAGGAGCAGGCCGACAGGAAAAGGCAGCGCTTCTGTGAACACAAGTGCCTTGGGAAATCAGCAGTCATGTGAAAAGAAATACATAAAAGCTGCCCAGCACAGTATCTGTGTTTAATGGGACTTCATTAAAAGTATATATTTCTTAAAGTTTGCCTCAGCCTGGCAGTGGGTTTCTGCAAGATGAAGTCTGAGAGCACTTAAAAGTTTTCCTTGCCTTACTTCTGTTCTTTTCAATTCACTCGCAACAAGCTTCGCTGTAGAGAAGGAGAATTACTGCTTGTTCAGATGACCTTTGTGCCAGAATTTATACCATTTTCATTTTTTGCTTATAAAATACTCAGCTTTTTATTTATAAAAACAAACTGGTACAGTCATTTAGCCATCATCCCAGATTCAACAATTTGCTATGAGCTCTTGGCCAAGCCTGTTCCATTATTCCCTGATCATTTTTGTCTCTTCCTGAATCGTTTTAAAGCACATTCATGGGTATTTAATTATGTAACTTTAAAATCAAGAACAAAGGGGAAGCCTGATGTTTGAAATGAGAAGTTCACTCAGAAGGAGAGAGGGCTGAGCAGGAGGTGCCTTTGGGGGCTCTGCACCCAAAGAGGTGTGTGTGCCAGAGTGTTCCATCACACAGCCTTCACTAGTGCCTGGGCTCAGGGGAGGGTCCTGATTTCAAGCAAAGTCTGGCACAGAGCTGGCTATTAATGAATAATATCTCATGAATGAGTATCACACCGGTGGGAGCAAAATTTCAGAACTCAGGAAATAGAACCAGAGTTCCAAGGATGGGATCAAAAACAAGAAAGAGAAGAGTTTTTAAATATGGCAAACATTGACCTCAATAAGACAAGAATTTTGTAGGATAGAGGAAAAATATTTCACAGATAGGATGAAGTCAGTATGAGGACTTACAATGCTAGAAAGATGAGCTTTCACTTTAAGCAACAGGCAATGGAGAGCTAGCGAAGGCTGTCAATGAAGTGATATCAAAGTTGTTCTTTAAGGTTACCCAGCAGAATGATTTCGATGGGAGGACTGTATAGGGGTAGCAACAGTTCAGGAGTCTAGCTTAGTAGAACAATGTAGTAGTTAAGAACACGTGCCTCTAAGACAGATGGGGAATGTTATTCTCAATGTGAGATTTATTATTTGGGAGGTCCCAGGTGAGTAACTTTTTTCCTAAAGCATCATTTTTTTTCTCATCGGCATAGGTATAATTTATGAACTCATTCAATATTTTTGAGTCTGCCCTTTTGTCACTCTCTGTTCTAGAAGCTGAGGCTACAAGTATACAATAGGAAGGCTCACTAGCGTGAAACTCTCTGAAGAGTGACATTGAAGTCAAGTACTAAAAAGGGGGTGTTACAAACAGTAAGAAGATAAGCATTCTATGAAGAGAAAATAATTAGTATAAACACCTTGAGGCAAGAATGCGTTGGGCATATTCAAGGAACTGAAAGAAGGTCAGAATGCCCTTGTGATGAGGGGGAGAGTGATATGGAGGGAGGGAGGCAAATTGCCAGGCAAGGGCCAAATCATGGAGAGATTATAACATGTTTTAAAAATGTCTGTCACGTGTAAAGTGTGATACTGTTGCTATGGTTATTGTTAACGAATCAGCCTACATTAACAAAATGTCTGATATATGCCAGTCATGGGAATAAGTGTTATTTATTTTTATTTTTTATCTATCTATCTATCTATCTAATTTTACCCAGAATCCTAGATTATTAATTCTGGACAGAACCTCCAAAGTCACTTCATGGAAGGCCTCTGAACACTGGACAAAGGTTAGACAGATGCACAAACACCGGTGGAGCTTATTAAATACATAAATTCCAGGCCTCCACACTTGGTCATTTGGATTCTTCATGCCTGCAGTGGCCTCTGGGAACCTCTATTTTCATAAACTTTCTAACAGATTGTAATATACGGCAAGTTTGGGAACCATGGCTCAGCATCTTTTTTACAGGTAGGGAAACTGAAGGCTAAGATTGCAAAGCAGGTAAGTGACAGGTCAGGACCATTACCTGCATGTTCTCCTCCCAAGCTCAGGACCCGGATCCTGACAGATGCTGACACACTGCTGCACGGGGAGCAGGCTGAAGGTTTACATGCCTTTTTGTGTGTGTTCTCCCTGGGTAGCTATACCGAGAACAGCCATGGCAAAGAGAAGTTGGTCTAGGCAACACACTGACCATGGTGGCAAAGTAGATAGTCTGGTTCTAGCCAATAATCAGATGAGCTCTGTAATAATTGTGTCAGAAAGATGGTTTGTAAAATAGAGAGTACAAATAACAATGAGGTGAGCTGATGGCTGCTACAATAATCCAGACCTGTAAGTATGGTGGTAAAGGTAACGTGAAGTGGTAGGCAGAAATTTGGGAAAAAAGTTTGGAGGGAAAAATAGCAGGGACATTTTGACTCAGTATCAGCATGAGTACCAGATTGACAAAGTCTGTGCATGAAAACAGTGTCAGGTAATGGGCATTGTACTAATCTTTTCTGTCTTAGTGAGGTGATTCCAAACCCTGTCTGTGCATCAGAATCCATACCCTAGATTTCTACTTTTTAAAAGCTCTTGAAATGCCTAGGTTTGAGCAGACAAGAGCTCACTCAAGATTCTACACTCCCACTATAGGTAGATACACCCCCCTACACACATACACGCAGCTGTGTAGTAGGATAAGGAGGACAAAAATGGACTCTAGTGGGTTGCCATTAAAGATAATAGTAGCTATTTCACCAACTGCAGTCAGCATGACTAGTGATTTCAAAGAAAACAGTGGGAAAGCAGTCACCATGCCACTGGACCTTAATGTCAGAAAGTGGATGCTACATTAAATATATCATCCTTCTCCAAAGGGGGAGGCACTTCCGTAAACTACTTATAACAGGGTAGGCCATGGTATTGCACATAAAGACACTCTTCTCCTCCACTCTTACTGAATACATAGTAGCAGGAAGGTATGTAACAGCAGCAGGATACCACTGACTGGCAAGCACGCCTAACGATGACAGCTCGATACGTACCCAGGCTCACTGTATACATTCTTTTCCTGCTCTGCTACACAAATGAAATTATTGTAACTGGGAGAAACAGGTATAGAGAAGAATTATGACCCTCTAGACACTCTTAGTTTTTAATTTAGAAGTAGAGAAAGTTTAGGCAAAGATGGTGCTGTCTAAGGCACCTCTAGGACATCATACAATTGAGATGGAACACTTTGACCTTCTCCTAGACAAATGATGGGCTCCTCCAAATGTTGCTCATGATCCAAGGCTTGATTCCAGTATAAAATATCAGGAAGATGCTTCTAGAAACAATGTGTAACGTGAATCTTCCCTAAAAGCAGATTTTAAGACTGGAAAGTGGGAAGTCTTAAGTGGCTAAAACTTTTACACGTACCCAGTTATCTCTAATAATGACAATGCCCAAAGGCTGAGAAAGTGAGACACCATTGTCCTAATCAGCATCATAGCTGCCACCCACACAGAGGCTTCCCTTTGAGTTCCAGCTTTGTGAAGTCTTCCCAAACAGCTGCTGTTAGCCGGGTTCTCACAGACCCCGGGGGGATGAGCAGTTTTGGAAGGGTGGGGTGAGATACACAGAGTATTTGCTTTGGCCTCACTCTTGGAGTTTCTGTTTTGCTTAAATCAAAATGTTCAAGGTAATGAAAAACTCACAAACTGCTACAGAATCAGAGAAGGAATATTGCTGGCATTTCTAACAGGTTGAATAGACATATATAACTATACCAAATATCAGAATGAGGAAACTTTTTGTTGCACTATTTAACATAAAGGTAGATGAAAAGGATATATTAAGAAAAGAATCAATGTTCTATATTTCAGGTGGATTTTACAAATCTTACTTCTTGCATGAACATTTTAAATACAGAATTCTAGAAGGTAAATCACAAAATGATTTTCCACCTAATTCCTATTTATAATTTAAAATTTTAGTAATTTTTTTTAAATTAAGGTAATTTGCCATATTTTAAAAAATGACTACTGGTATTGGGTTTCATGTCTTTACAAAGAATTCTTGGGCTGTGTATTTAATTTAATCTAGTTTCTATAAAGGATACACCTAAATTAAAATGAGCAAAGAATAAATAATTGGCACTTATGAAATGCCAAGATTATTTAAATAGACTTTATTTTTTTATTCTAAATTTCTTTACCTTTTATCTCCTTAAGGCAAAATTAATGCAATTATCTTTCAAAATCATTTAAATTTCATACGTTTCATGAATTTTACAGATAACCTCAAACCATTATCTCTCCCAGTGTAACCTGGGAAAATCTACATTACCTTTGCCTGGGGACTTGGTGAAACTTGCAAATGTCCAGACCAAGTTTGTAAATCAGAATTCCAGAGAGTGGAGCCCAGGAATTTGCATATTAGACATTCCTTCAAGTGCTTAAAAAAGACCTGATACTCAGGACTGAGAGCCATTAGGCTTTCTAAAAGTAAACCACACCACAGTTGACTTGCAGAATTACAAACAACACTCAGATCCAGGATTACCAAGTAACACAGAGCTAAGTGATGGTGAAAAATTTACAGCTTCAAAGGATTTTTCTCAATTTTATTCAGCCTGCACCATATTTCTTCAGTATTGTGCTAGTCAGTAAATTTTAAAAAATTAGATTCAAAGTGCTTGAATTCATGGTAAAGGAAATCAAAAGATCTATTTCAGATGTTTGGGATCTAAGAGCTCACTAAACCTCTCCTTCCTTTTTTTATTTTTTTAAAGATTTTATTTACTTATTTTTAAAGCAAGGGGATTATAATATTAATATTACATATGTTAATATGTTACTCTCAAAACAATGGCATGCGTTATATGATGTTATTGTTATTATTAATTTCTATTTTATAGCCAAGGAAACAGAGACACAGAAAGGTTAAACACTCAAAGTCTCATAGCTACTAAGTAGTGTAACTCAATTTGTGGCTTTGTAGACTACAGTCTAAATAGACTATATTTATATTGACAATACACAATGTGTATATTCTTATTGTGTCCCTCACTGCAAACAATGCTATGATAAACAGAACTGGAAATAAATATTTAACCACATCTCTCACTATGTCCTTTAGAATAGACTCATAAAGAAGGAGTAAAGAAGGTCTAAGATAAAAAAATATGATTTCTTAAAGAAGGTTTGAGACATAATGTTCCATTTCTTTTTTGAAACAGTCCTATTGATACATAGCAGTATTTCATCCTAACCAAGATAACTTTTTAATTTTGTTAATTTTTGAAATATTAAAAATAAGAACAATTTTTATGTTTAATATGTTCCTATGTTTATTACATTTGTGTCTATGTTTCCTTCTTATTTTTCATGATTTTTCACAATATTTAGTGTGCTAAGATTTGAATGAAATTTTTATGTATCAAATGAGAAGTGTGTTCTGAATATTCTCTTTGCTCTAATTTTCTTTGCTGATTTATCTTTACTTTTTCTGTGGACATTGATTTTAAGGTCAAATCAATTTTTTTATTTGCATTTTATTTCTCACACATCTAGTCAGAAGTTCCTTGCTCAGCCAGTATAGATCAGATGTATTTATATTTTACTTAAGTATTTTATAGTTTTGATCTTACAAACATAAAATTAAATTAATCTTATTGCATGCTGACTTGAGGAGCTAATTGGGCTTTTTACTAAACAGTAAAGCAACTACCCTGGTATCATAAACTTTATACTCTTTTTTCCTAGTGAATCAGATGAACACCTTATCTTAAATTATTTTATACACTCTTTTCTCTGCTGTATTCATCTATTATTTAAGCGAAACAATGCAGTGTGAAATAATGTGGGTTCAGATTGGGTATTGCCACTGTCAAGTGACCTTGACTAGTCATTGACATCTTTGAACCTCACTTCCTCATCTGCATATGGTTGTTCTAAACATTAAATGAAAAAAAAAGCATATAAAGCACTTTGTTTAACACATGGTACATAATAAGCCCTTAGAAATAACTAGTTTTTATTGTTTGTTTTACTATGCCAGGTCCACAGTTTAAATTATTAAAGTTTCCTAATTTCATTTCCCCACTTGCAGTAGACCTACCTAAAAACCATGTGGCCCAGGCAACTGAGTTTTGGTAAATACATAACATTTCCAAAATGGCTTCTCACAGGAAAGGGAGACTGCACTATTTCCCCCTTTCACCTATACTCTTTATTTCAGAATGAAATCTGGAAAATGCGGCTGGACATGCAGTAGCCCTCTTGAACCATGAGGTGAGAATGGATGTTAAGAGCTAGGACACCGGAACAATAAACTAGGTTCTTATGATCCTGCAGCTGCCCAAACTGTTTCTCTTCGCTTCTTTAACTCACTACACTAGTGTTTCTATTACTCATTGAATATGTCATTTTTTATTTTTAAATACATGTTATTGATTATGCTATTACAGTTGTCCAATTTTCCCCCCTTTATTCCCCTCTGCCCTGCAACCCCTTCCCACCTGCATGCCCCCCACCTTAGTTCATGTACATATAAGTTCTTTGGCTTCTCCATTTCCTATAATATTCTTAACCTCCCTCTGTCTATTTTGTACCTACCATTTATGCTTCTTTTAATAACTTTTCCCCCATTCTCTCCTCTCCCCATTGATGTTGACAGCCCTCCATGTGATCTCCATTTCTGTGTTTCTATTCCTCTTCTAGTTGTTTGCTTATTTTGCTTTTGTTTTTGTTTTAGGGTCTGTTGTTGATAGTTGTGACTTCATTGTCACTTTACTGTTCATAGTTTTGATTATCTTCTTTTTCTTAGATAAGTCCCTTTAGCATTTCATACAATAAGGGCTTGGTGATGATGAACTCCTTTAACTTGACCTTCTCTGGGAAGCACTTTATCTGCCCTTCCATTCTAAATGACAGCTTTGCTGGGTAGAGTAATGGTGGATGTAGGTTCTTGCCTTTCATGACTTTGAATACTTCTTTCCAGCCTCTTCTTGCCTGTAAGGTTCCTTCTGAGAAATCAACTGACAGTCTTATGGGAACTCTTTTGTAGGTAACTGTCTTCCTTTCTCTTGCTGCTTTAAAGATTCTCTCCTTCTTTTTAATCTTGGGTAATGTAATTACAATGGGCCTTGGTGTGTGCTTTCTTGAGTTCAACTTCTTTGGGACTCTCTGAGCTTCCTGGACTTTCTGGAAATCTATTTCCTTTGCCAGACTGGGTAGTTCTCCTTCATTATGTTTTCAAATAAGTTTTCAATTTCTTGCTCTTCCTCTTTTCCTTCTGGCACCCCTGTGATTTGGATGTTGGAATGTTTAAAGTTGTCCTGGAGGTCCCTAAGCCTCTCTTAATTTTTTTTGAATTCTTTTTTTCTTCGTTCTGTTGTGGTTGAATGTTTATTTCTTCCTTCTGCTCCAAATCATTGATTTGAGTCCCCATTCCCCATACATTTCTCCTCATTTCACTTTTCATAGCCTTCACTTTTTCCTCCATTTTGTGACTATACTCAGTCAATTCTGTGAGCATCCTAATTGCCAGTGTTTTGAACTCTGCATCTGATAGGTTGGCTCTATCTTCATCATTTAGTTATATTTTTAGAGCTTTGATTTGTTCTTTCATTTGGGCCATATTATTTTGTCTAGGCTCAGCTGTTACATTGTAAGAGGTGGGAGCCTTAAGTATCTGCCAGGTCAGGGCAACCCACCTCACTGCATGGTGGTGTTCCATATGGGTGAGGAGTCTGAGAGAGAACAATGCCACTTGCTCGACTCTTGGCTGGCTTTCAGTCACTTCCCCTGCTACCCACAAGCAAACTGGCCTTTTCTGGTGCTGATTTCTTGGTGGGTGGTTTTGTGTACATTCTAGGACCTTGTGAGTCTCTCCAGTGAACTCTCCTGTGAGGCTGGGAGTTTCTCCCGCTGCTGCCGCAACCCCCACAGGTGTTTCCAGTCAGAGGTTTTGGGGCTTTATTTCCCCACACTGGGACCCTGGGTTGTGCGGTCTGTTTTGCTTCCCAGTTTATCCACGTGAACATGTGGGACTGCCTGGACTGCCAGCCATCGCCTTGCTTGTTCTGGTCCTCTCCTCTCTGGCTGCCTGTCTCCTCCCCTCCTACCCATCTGGATGAATGTTTCTCCTTTAACTCCTTGGTTGTCAGGCTTCTATACAGTTCCATTTTCTGGCAGTTCTGGTAATTTTCTGTTTTAAAATTTTTTGTTGTCCTTCTTTTGGCTGTGTGAGGAGGCAAAGTGTATCTACATATGCCTCCATCATGGCTGGAAGTGAATATGTCTTTTTTCAATGTTATGTTTGATTGTCCTGGTGAAGATAGTATCCTCATTTGTATACTTATGTGTGTTTTTTTTGCATTAAGAGTCAAAAATGATCTCCCTATTCTCTATCATTTCTAATCTAGAAAACCAATATTTGAACCTTTTAAACTGTAATCAATTAATGCATTACTAATTGGTGCCATTTTAAAAAATGAATAAAATCTTAACCATCATACAGATAAAAAACTGTCTTTTTGAAACTTCCCTAATTGTACTTCATATGAACTAAAGAATTAAAAGTAAATATATTTTTCAACATTGCTTCAAGGCTAAACCACACAAAATAGATTAACTGTCAATGAGGAGAGCAAAAGCAGGCAATTCAGTTTCCCAAAAGAGATTTGGAAATGAATTGTCTGTTTGGCATTTTGCATCGATCACTTAGCCACAATAATTAACAATCCTCTTATTTATATTACATTGAAAAATTGAAGTTCAGAATTACACGATCATTTATTTTTCATAATATTAATTACCACTCATTTTAAATTGCCTTTATTTTGTCTTCTAATGAAATCAGAAGTTTCAATTTCACCAAGTTAATCTATTACTTTGCCTTCAAGACATGGATTATAAAGTTCCAAAAAGGCAAGGAACTAATCAGATTGTTCCTTTACTTTAAAACTGAGTGGCGTATGTTAGTCCTGCTATGTCTATTACACTTGAGCTCATGCTCAAGGATGAACACCGAGAGAGGATATGGGGATACGGTTAGAGATGAAGCACCTGAGGCAATGTCCCTCCAAAGAACCCATTTGAGGAGCCCTGCTCTATTATGCTTCTAATATTCTGTATCAAAAAGGATATCCATCATTTCTATCTTACCCTCTGGCCCCAGAGTATGTCCTGCTAGATAACAATGGGTAAAATAAATTGTTTAATTTCAGAGGGTATACCATCCTGCTTTAGCAGGCTCTAGACTGGCTCAATGAAAACGTCCTCTTTTCAAAAAATATATATTTTATTGATTAAGGTATTACAGTTGTCCCATTTTTTTCTTGCCTTTATTCCCCTCCACCCTGTAACCCCCATCCCACCAGCATTTCCCTCCTTAGTTCATGTCCATGGGTCGTACATATAAGTTCTTTAGCTTCTCCATTTCCTATACTATTATTAACCTCCCCATGTCTATTTTGTTCCTATTATGTTTCTTATTCCCTGTAATTTTCCCCATTCTTCTCCCTCCCCATCCCCACCGATAACAATCCATATGATTTCCATTTCTGTGATTCTATTCCTGTTCTAGTTGTTTGCTTAGTTTGTTTTTGTTTGTGTTTGTTAGGATCAGTTGTTGATACTTATGAGTTTATTGTCATTTTACTGTTGATAGTTTTGATCATCTTCTCTTTCTTAGATAAGTCCCTTTAACATGTCATGTAATAAGGGCTTAGTGATGATGAACTCCTTTAACTTTACCTTATTTGGGAAGCACTTTATCTGCCTTTCCATTTTAAATGGATAGAGTAATCGTGGATGTATGGCCTTGCCTTTCACAACTTTAAATAGTACTTTCCAAATCATAGGGGTGCCAGAAGGAGAAGAGGAAGAACAAGAAATTGAAAGCTTATTTGAAAAAATAATGAAGGAGAACTTTCTCTATCTGGCAAAGGAAATAGCCTTCCAGGAAGTCCAGGAAACTCAGAGAGTCCCAAAGAAGTTGGACTCAAGGAAGCACACACCAAGGCACATCATAATTACATAACCCAAGATTAAAGAGAAGGAGAGAATCTTAAAAGCAGCAAGAGAAAAGAAGATAGGTACCTACAAAACAGTTCCCATAAGACTATCAGTTGATGTCTCAAAAGAAACCTTTCAGGCAAGAAAAAGTCCTCTTTAATAATTTACATCAAGTTGATTCTATGACAAAGCACATTCTGTGGGCTTTTTCCAATCAGAAATATCTGGATTTTACTAGAAATTTAAAAGTCTCTACATTTATCTTTTTTATACCTCACAAAATTTAAGAGTATTGACAATTTGGGGTTCTAAGATTTGTAGTTGAGTGATAGATTGTTGAAACTATTGTGAAAAATCTCAAAGCAAACATAATTGCTCTAGGAGTTTATTCATTTGCTTATTAGGTAGATACTATGTACTAGGTAGTGCAAATAAAACACAATCTACATTCTGTTCTCAAACAATCTAGTCTGACAGGGAAGACCAATATGAGAATAATCATCACAATCCCTGGAACACGTGGGAAGCCAAGACTAACTTTGCTTAAGTATCAGGGAAAGCTTCACAAGAAAGTAATATGTGAGAAAGAGTCTACGTGAAGGGGAAAAACCAAGAGATCTCTTGGTTCTTCAAGTAATTTCTAAACTCATAAAACTCTAGTATATTCCAAAGAATGTCTGGTTGGCTTCTGAGAAGAAAAGGAAAGAAATGAACATGTTTATAAGTTTGATGCCAAGATAGGAGTTACTTGCTAAGAACTATGTATGCATTAACACATGTAATCTGAGTAAAAAACATGAGACACGCAAGTGACCATATACAAATTAAAAATTGTTAAATTATTTTTCTGAGGAAAACGTGACTTAATAGTCTTGATAAAAAAACAAACATATTTTTGTTACCTGTAATAGGAATTCTCAGAACTCTCTTATAGTAGTAAAGTGTAGGGTCATGAAAAATACTCACCATGTGTGGAAAAATGAATATATGTTTCAATATATTATTTAATGTGTATATATATATATTGCCCTTGCAATTTTACAAACCAGTATTACCTCATGTTATATTGATTCTTTGGACATCTTTTCTCAGAATAAACCTAACATCTAAATATGAGTATAATTAAGCTAGTGGTTTGCTTTATTTAGGTACCTAATTGTTTTGATATTGGATAAATTATAAACACTAAAGATGTAAGGAAAAACTTAAATGGCACAGGTGCCTAGTTCTCTTCAGAACAGAGTCTTACAGGTGTGTGTGTGTTATAATAGGTACTGCCTTTCTTTCTGTTTCAACCATTTGAAGTATTTAGCAAGCATAGCTAGAAGGAAGCTTACATCATCCCATTCAGCCTCTCATTTTAGAGTTGAGAAAGCTGACAGCCAGAGAGGTTATTTGCTAATGAAGTTAATTAATAACTCCCCTAGAAAAAGAAATTCCTTCTTCTACAATATCCAGCTCATTAGGAATCATTCCTAACTCTGTAAACTCTTGAATAATTTGACTAGAACTCCTAGTGACAAAGGAAACTAAAAAATCTACAGATTTGAACTCATATATCTTATGCACGAGAAAGATCTTGTTTTATTTTTTGCTTTAAATGATGTTTTAACATTGGCATTTGCTTTACAAATTGAGCATCCTGCCACTGGTGTAACAAACTGTTAGAAGAGCCTATTGTGTGCCAGCTTTATAATATAAATGTTTGTGTAATTTAACAACTGTGTATCATGGAGTATTTGCAGCAAGCTTTTAATCTCTTTTACCTGTTCCACTTTTTTGTAAGCTTCTAGCTTATGGTCTCTCATAAGAAATCTGTGTACCACCAAATTTCCCACCTAAGCACTTAACGAGTAGGCTCAGCATCTTTATAATTGTTGTTCATTATTTATGAAAATTACTTGTTTGATGTTTAATATTTATCTCACTGGTAGACTATAAGCTCAATCAGGAAAATCAAAGATTACTTTATTATATCTTGCACCCAATCCTGGCACATAATTACATATCAAGAAATATTTTTGGACAAGTGAATGGAATACAGACTAGTTTCAATATTAGCTTTAGAGAAAAGATATAAAAATAGAAAAGCTGTACTATGTCACTGGTCAAATGCCTAAAGTGTTTTCCAAAGGCACATGTGCCATATCTTAAAATACCACATTTAAAAAAGTTATCTATCACTAAACTTTCTTGAAGACAGGGGAATAATGAAAACTTCATTGAACTTAATTCTTTAATAGTATTTGCCTGAGTTTGAGTCCATGTTTCTCAAGATAGTACTTTTTTTTTAACCAGGTTTACTAGATCAAATTTAAGAATAAAATTGGAGAGCAACCAAAAAAGGGGGGAAACTTGAAATTTTGTTACTGTAACACAAGATGATAGAAATAACAATAAAATATTAGTTTTGCTTTTATTCTGGGAAAAAAAAACCACTGTCACTCTATGGTCCAAAATAACACTTATCTACCTACCAAAACTTTCTCATTTCAAGTATTCTCTATATAATTTGTTAGTAACCCTGTATTTCCAGTTCTTTAGGCTAGAAGCTTCAGAACCATTCTGAATCCATTCATTATCTCACACCAAACATATACTCTATTAAGAAATACAATTGCCTATACTTTGAAAAATATATCCAGAGGTTATCTTGGTGGACAAAAAGAAGTCACATATTAATCAACTTTCCCAAGTTTCCTTCCAAAACAATACCAAATAACTTCAAAAGTACAATAATTCTATGCAAAACGCCCCAAAACAAAACTCTTCACGTGACTTGAAAACGGAGAGCACTGAAACTTCAAAATAACTGTGAGTAGACAGAGAAAAGTTAACGGAGGCCAGAACTCTAACTCTCTCACATTCCTGCCCACTCCTGCTCAGACATAAACCTTTTCAGTGAGCAAGGGCAGAAAGAGGACTGTCAAGAGAACAAAGGAGGGTTGCTAGTGAAGTATGAGAGTTGGGATGGCCATTAAAAAAATTAAATTCACGCAAGATCTGAATTATAAAATAAAGGTAACTAAGTAGATCATGGTACTCATCACCAGGAAGGGATTTTAAAGTACACATGATTTAAAGGCCCATGGGATCTACAAAGGTCCAGGTATGCCATTAAAGTACATTTAAAGATTGTGCATCATTTTAAAAATACAGGTATGATATAGATAAAAAAATAGTCTTTCCAAAGCATGGTTTCTAGGAGATAAAAAGACAAAAAGGAAAAAGTACCTTCTGGAAATCTGATGATAAATGGGGAGTGGGATATGGAAATAATTTTGAAGGTCTGCAAGATAAAATAAAAACACAAAATTGAAAAGTTCACAACTTCTCCCACCAACAAAACAAAATTAACAAACAAAGCCTATGAATCTACAAATATGTAATAGAATCAATAACATGTAGGGGAGAAGTGACCACTCTTCCTTATAATAGCATTCTCATTAATAATTGTAGAAAAGATATAGAAAATCATAATTAGATAATTATATACTAGTAATTGTTGCAGACAAAATCCACTGATAGATACTAAAATTAGTGGAGAGATGTTTGAGAAGAAACAGATTTGCATAGTATAAAAATATTGCTTTTACAATGTAGAAATCTAGAAGACACCATAACCAAGTGATTAAAGTCAACATAACCAGTAATAAGACATGTCAACATCATGAGCCCCTTGCACTAAGTATGTCATGTTTATGGTATTATGTAAATAAGTGTATTAACTCATTTCAACATGAGAAAACATCAAATTAAAATTAAAATGCATTTGACCAAATAACTGATTGGTATTCTTTATTCATTCACTAATATTAGAAGCAGAAACTTGAAGAGTATGATTTTTCATTAACTCTACCAGATACATCCTTATAAAGTAGATATTTAGATCCTGAGAGTAGCACAAATGTAGTTCCTTTTTTTTAAAAAAGTAAATATATCCAATTATATTTTTTTATGCAACAACTATTGAGGGCTCCTGGAGAACACATTTTTCCTCACCTTAGGATTTTATTTTATTATTTTTAGAGAAAGAGAGAAAGAAAGAGAGAAACATCGACATGAGAAAGAAATATCAATTGTTTGCCTTCTTACATATGCCCTGACCAGGGATTGAACCTGAGACCTAGGCATGTGCTCCAACTAGGAATTGAACCACAACCTTTCGGTCTATGGGATGATGGGATGACACTCCAACCCACTGAGCCACACCTGCCAGGGCCTGGGGAATAGTGTGATAACCCCTTTAGTAAACTGGGATCTGTGTCATGTTACTAAATTGAGTCTCTTACAGCTAAGCAGCCATGATCAATGTCAAGGCATAAATCTGACAACCTAATACAATTTTAGAATATGAGAGTACAGTTCATCTTTAGATATATATCACTAAATTTTATTGGACCTTTGTTTACATCAAGGACCAATAAGGTAATAAAAAATTACTCTTGATGTCCTTACATCAAGAGTAATTTTTGATGTTTAGGCTTTTTATTTTCTGAACTTTGTTATTTTCCCCAGCGGATCCATGAAGATCATCATCCTTTCCATAATCACTTGTAGACTTTTAATTGATTCTATTACGCTTCTCAAGGGAGTTAGAAACAATAGACATTATGTGCCTTTAACGGACACAAGTCTTTTGTTTTTGCAACATCATCAACAGTAACTGCTGAATGCTTTAAATCAGTGGACTCATTTTTATGAGACTGCTTTTCTGCCCCCTTTCTATACTTTCATTTTTTCTTGTCTTTTTTTTTTTAATAATGAAAAGGAGGCAACGGGTGTCGGTATTGTTGCTGATTGACAAGTCCTTTCTAGCACACAAGCAAGCTTCTTAGCAGCCTTGTGTTTTGTTTTCTAATTTGTGGTTTGTTGCCCCCTTTAACCTTATCAAAGCAGTTAAATTTCTTCAAACTGTCAACCAGAGCCCTGTCGGCATCTCAGGGACGGCCACTGCTGACATGACTTGGCAAGACTCAATTGATCTTTCATCCCTGGGGACATTCCACACAGCCAGCCCCTTCACCACCACCAGGAGCTTGATTTAAAGTTCAGCCCTTTCTACCTCCTGCGAGGAAGGCAAGCTGTGCTTCTGCAGAGCAGAATTTAAAAATACTTCTGTTTCTGTGTACAACACGTCAGCTTTTCTGTGGGCCTTGTCGGTGCCTAGGGGAGTGAAGTTCCAGGAAAGTAACTGAGTGAGATGGAAGTAAATCCAATGTATTGTGTGTTTAGTAGATTAAATGACAATGAGACCAAGCCCACCATTGCCAATTCAAACGGCACCCTTCTCTCTCCATCTCTGAGTTTTTCTTGAAACTTGTTATTCTCTGGCCCATATTCTATCATGCTTACAGGCCTATAAGGATAGGTTTCTAGAATAAATTCTTCAAAACAGAACTAGTTGCCTCATACAGCTTCTTTACTGTCATAACCAGAAAATTTTACTAGTCTCTAGGATGTCTGGATTTGAGAATAGTTTTCCATTTTAGTAAGCAACCACACTGAACAGTAATTACAAGCCTTCTCCATAATGTACTATATCCCTGAGTTACTTTTGTATCTTACTATTATGGAATTCTTTACAGAAGAAATCTTGTGCTAGAAAATTTTACATAGAGTAAAATTGTTATTGGTTTGATAATAGTTCTGCATAAAAATCTGCTTTTGAACTTAACTGCACTAAATAATCTGTAGGGTAAAATAGGCTCTTGGGCTACCATGAGCTCTTTGAATAAAAATCTGAACTTCCTTGAGTTCAATCATCATTTATTGAACATCTTCTGTGAGCTAGGCATTGGGCTTACTGTTTGAATCATAAAGATAAATAAGGTGGTTCTTGCTTTCGAAGAGCTCACAGTGCAGTCCAGGGAGCTAGGTAATCACTAACAAAATGCCATGTGCTAATTGCTCTGTGTATGCAATGGGGATGATGCATTTTCCATGAGTAAGGAGCCATAAATCCTCACACTCCGAGAAGGAAACAACTCGAAACTTTATTACTGCTGTGATGTAGCTATTACATGAAACTCTAAATTGGTGGAATAAATGACACAGGATTCAAGTAATTTATCTAAAACCTAGAGGTTCTTGGCTGACCAAGTTGTGCATAATATTCCCACACAGAGAATGTGATATCCAGGAGCTTAGACGGGAGACTAGAGAGTGCCAGTGGTAACACAGTGACCGAGAGGCTGCTTCCGACTCAGTCCTACCCCAACTCCTGCTCTTTTATCAGCATACCACAAATGCACATTTCCACTCAAAAAGCACCTCCTCACTGTTCTGACTTCTCCCTTCCTTCAGTAACAAAATTTTATTTCCTCTTTCATCCCCTCTTCTTCTCTCCCTATCTCTGTCTTGACATACACACACAGACAGACACACAAACACATTGTATTAATATACATTATATATACATACTCTTGTAGGATTTTACTCTCCAATTACCTAATAGGTTTACATATAGAGCACCCTACAGTTACTGACAACTTTCAGCTTTCTGTCTCTCAATCTTATTTAATTTCATAGATCCATCAAAGTTAATGACCTTCAAAATTGTGATGCTCAGCCATTGGTTTAATGTTCACAGGTCAAGAACATACAGGCATATCTCGTAAGATAGTGATTAAAATGATCTTCAATACCTTATTTGTTCATAATATTATCATTGAAGACAACTGGATTTCATAAATCATAGGAAAAATTCAAGATACTTCACTTTATAAAGAGACCATACATTTTTAAAAAATCTAGGATATTAGGTACTACAGGAGTCTATGAAATTGCCAACTGGTAGAATTTTAAGTACTGTCTTCATTGCCAGTTATATATCCCTTTGGGAATATCCCTTCATTTTCACTTCACAATCAAACTGTAATTACTATGCTTTCTCTGTAATCATTTAAAATACATTTCTAGCTATATCATTTGGTGCTTTTTTTCATTTTAGAATTTGCCAGAATGTTCCATGTGCCTTTTATTTTCTCAGTAGAATTTTTAAAGCTATTTTCAGAAACTATGTTTTGTTATGTGACATTTATAGGAATTTTTCATGATCACATGGTCAATTTTAAACCAAGAGCTAGTCACTCAGTAACTCTCATTTACACATTTCACAGCATTCAACATCACTTCCTTGAAGGTTTTGCAACAATTTCAGAATTACCATTTATTTTCTTGATGTGCCCTCTGAAAGGGATCATGAGGGACCTTAGGGCTTTCATGTAAAATTTGAACTGAAGCGGTGATGGAGTCCAGCAGTTACCTCCCATAGTGATAGCTCTGATTCACTGGGACCAACCAAAAGGGCAGAGATCAACAGGCTCCCCATATTTGGGATTTGGGAATCGAGTGAGGAAGAATACATTTCATTATACTTAGTGCCTTAGATGTCAATGACATGGCTGAAGAAATGGGAAGGACCAAGGGTGTAGGCAGACATACCACTGAGGAGCCTATGAAAGTTGTCTGTTTACAAATGATGAGGGCCTTGGCAACAAAAATAAAGAGAGATGATTTTTTGCCAAGTATTGAGAAGAATGACAAGTCAGGACATTTCAATACCTCTTCACAAGGGCACCTCCTACTGACTCTGTTGTGATCATCACCTCAGAGAGAACACATTTCCTCTGAAGTGGCCCTTTTACAACAGCCTCCTACTTGGCCATTCTGCCTTTAGTCTTCCCACACTGTCACATGCTGGAATAATCCATAAATTGAAAATAAAGTGCTTTTGTAGTAGCTCTGTTCATAACACTAATTAGAGTGGGAATAAGAGCTGTGTGTCTCTTCATCATCTTCAGCCAATGAACTTGGAATGTTTAGGATTAGACAACTAAAAACTAAACAGGAGGAAAGGTTATGTTAAATTGATAGGTCAGTAATCATTATACATCATACAGTTCTCAAAGTATTTTCACATTTGATTTTTACAACACTTGGTAAAGAAATTCATTTTCAATGATGGATATGAGACTCTCATATGACAGATTTAATTATCTTGCTGAAAATCATAGAACTATTAAATGTTAGTAACTTTCAGCAGAGTACAATATAGAAAGTTCCAATTATTAAATAGTTCCTTCTTTTATCCAAACTCTTATTTCCCAAATTAGAGACAATAAATTATGAGATCTAAATATGCTGGAATTGATGAGAATAATAAATAGAGATTATAGGAATTTCTAAGTTTTTACACTATGAACTCGATTTATGGTTTTCAACTTTTGTCTATTACATGCCATAAAAGTTCATAGAGCACAATCTAAAAGAAGTTTTTAATATTCATTGTTATCAAGAATCAGTACAAAACAGTGGAGTTTCCATCCTTTAAGTTTACGTGACATCTGGACTAGCTGGTGTGATGTCATAAACAGCCCGGTAGCTTTCCTCTCATCGCTGCCTACAAATCTCAGTTCTGTTCCTGGGAAATAGGCCTAGCTCTCAAAGGCAGGAGATCAAACTACTAGAGAAAAGACTGACAATATCAATTCTTCTCTCTCAAGCCATGTCCAAATAGTAACAATCTTGTTCTCATTACTCAGACCTTGAACTTCAGCTTCTCTTCCCTGCCTTGCTTCCCTGCAGATGCACACACAAATGCACACACTTCCAGAATCTAGGGCCTCTGGCTCAATTTTAGACCCTTCTACTCAAAAAACTGCTGCACCACAGTGTGAATTTCACTGGACTTGACATTGGAAGACCCACAATTAACTCCTAGTCCTTCCTCAGATAATAAGCACAATCTTTAGCTAATATTTGTTGAGACTTACTTAATTACACACATTATTCTTAGTACTCTACATGAACTAACTCATTTATTTCTCGTAGCATCAATATCAGCTAAGTATTATTATTATTATCATCCCCATTTTACCTCTGCAGAGCTCAAGACACTGGCGGACTGGGATACTTGCGTAAGCTGGTTAGTAGCAGAGTTAGGACCATTGGCAATTTACTAATTCTATCTGAACTCACTTCTTTATCAATGAAATGTGGATAATAACACACCCCTCACAGAGCTGTACCTGGACTATAAAAGAAAATGTATGTTAAAATACTTATTAAGCTGTGAAAACCTCTGTAAGTCCAAATAGTGTTGTTACTGACTGATGTCTTGATACCACACTTAATCAGATTCTAAATAATGTCTGGCCCCAATCCATGGCTTTCTCAGACTTTCTAGCTCCTTTCATTCTGAGCATCCACTTCCATTTGTAGCCTGCAGTTACATATTCATTGACATTACCAATAAGAACCTCCAACCACTAAATCAAATAGACAATTTTCCCCAACTGTATCTAGTCAGCCAATGTGGGTGTGCTGAGTTTATACATTCCTTAAATGAGAACTGTCTACATGGCTCCAGACTATAAATTCATGATATAGACAATCACAAAAGCAATTATGTAACATCTAATATCCCCACAAGTATGAGAATTTATATTAAAAATGTATTCCACAGAGGATAGAACCATCCCATAACTAATTAAAGAAAAAGCAGGAAACAGTAATCAAAGGCAGGTGAAGTGTGGCCAGCATAGTGTCATTTGACCATGTGGTTTGTGTCTCTTATGTGCCTCTAATGACATGCTGTTCTCACATTGAAAAAAAACACTGGATCCATAAATTGATCTATGGGGCCAGGGGAACATTGTTTGTCTCAGTGTCTCTATTCTATGTTAGCCAGAGTGTCCTTCTGATCCAGCCTTCCTTTACATTTTTAGTAAATACTTGTTTGCAAACTGTGTTTTAAAACCTTTTGCTCTACTCTGGACCAATATAGTTTAAATAACAAATTGAGGGTGAGTGGAATCTTTCCTTTCCTGTATAAAAGAAAAGGAAGTCCATTATCTCTTTTCTTTTACTTTTTTATTGCTGTTCCATTACAGCTGTCCCCATCTCTCTCCCCACGCCCTACCCTCCCCCACCTCCCACATTCAATCCTCCCCCTTATTTTCTTTGTCCATGGGTCCTTTATACATGGTCCTTGACTTGACCCTTCCCCTTCTTCCCCTGTTGCATCAAGGCTGCTATAGTGCCGTTGCCCTCCTTTATAAGCTGCCCATAAGATTATATTGGAGTATCTGGAGTAGCCATATTAGCAACAGGCAGAATGGGCCTGCTGGCTCTGCTTTTGGGCCACAGTCTCCCTTCATGAGGTGAGACCCAAAGGAGAAAGACAGCAAGGCTTATAAAGCATCTTACAGGCTTCTTTTCAAGTCTGCCTGTCTATATTCTTTCACTGTTAAATTATACACCATCATATACATGAAGAAGTAGGCCCCAAAGGATTGATTTCTCCAAGGAGCGTAGTTGAAAACAGAACCCAAATTTCCTGACTTTGATCCATAGTTCCTCAGAGTGAACCAACACTAATGAAACTTAATCAGCAAATATTTACTGATCTTTTTTTGTGTGCTAGTGAGTGTAAGACTTGCTCTTTGATCAAAAGGACCTCATACTCTATTTTTGAAACTAGATTTATATGTGTAAAAATTTTACACACATGTATATGCAAGTTACTGAAAAACTAAAGTATAAAGTTATCATAGTGCATATGAAATGAATTTGCAAGTTTTAGAGGTATATATGATAAGTTTAATGTATTTGGATGAGGTTATGACTTCTGGGTAGGAACAACATCGAAAGTTTGATCAATTGTGCAGTTTATACATTTTTATATTTATACATGGGTCAAATAGGTATGAGCAGAGAAGAAGAAGGAAGGAAGGAAGATAGGAGGGAAGGAAAGAAGAAAGAAAAACAGTGGGAGGAACTGAGGGAAGAAAAAGCCATAATAATGGAGCAAAGTGAATAAATATATAACTGTGAAAAAGCTTAAGTATAATCACTCTTAGAATTTATTAAATACCATTACCTGATCACTGTTCACCCTTTAGCACACTAGAGTCAGTTGTGTGACACACCCATTCACACTTTCACTAACATATAGTCATACTGAGTGGATCCATTTTCCTTTGACAAAGCTTATAAGCCTTCAGATTTTTATCAGATTTCACATTTTTGTCAGGCCCATAAATTTTTTTTTCATCATGCAAATGGCAATCACTCCAATGGCAGGCTTATCCCACCAGCTCTCTAGATAACCACAGGCATGTCTGAACCCACAGCGTATAAACAATAGCAGCCTTCCTTCTCTAATTATTTTTCCAAGTGTGTGTCTGTGTATATTTATGTGTATAACATACATCAACATAGCACATGGAAATACACCACGAATGTTCTGTGAGTAAATAAACCCAAAGCTCAATTGTCATATTTGCAAAAGCCATTAATATCTCAAGCCAACTGGTGAATTGATTATAATTCTATGGAAAATATAAGATGTATTGTTAAATTTTTACATTGACAATTATTTTTTTCTCAGCAACATTTGCTAACTGGTATTCTTTTGTAATGTACATGGGCAAGTGTTAGAGTGAGTATATACTCTATCATCCAAATCACAGCAGTTTTGGGGTTAAGAAGAATGAGATTAAATAATTACATGGGGACAACAAGCATAAACCAGGTCTGTCACAAGTAAACAGGGCACTATATGTGGTCACTCAAGCTAGTGACCATAATGTTAGAAAGTTTATGTTGCCAGTGTGAACATTAGTATAATATAAAGTGGTGAGTAAATAAGGGGAGATGCATATGTGGCAGATATTAATGGAAATGCTTCATTTTTTATTTCATAATTGCTGCCTATGGGGGTTTTATGAAATAATCATTATTCTGTATCAAAAATGAACACCAGGATCTCTCACTGTTTTTTTTTTCTGGTTTTTCCCTCTGCATCTATTCACACATCCCATCACATATGGAATGAATTGCATAAATCTGATACAGCATTTGTAGCTAACTTTCTAAACTCTGAAGAAAATGTGCAGCTATGATCAGCATTTATCAAACTGGTCAAGGGAAGCAATTGCTAAAATAGTTCCATTCAAGACTACCAAGTACAATCTATTAAAAGCTGTTGTAAATGCTTCAATGCCCAGTAATAGATAACTATTCCATGCTTAATTAAAATTTTAATTGTTTTAAGTTTATAGTTTATAATCCAGATTATGGAATATATGGTAGACTCAGAGTTGTGAAGCTATGAAAACATCTTGTTACTCTTTATAAGTATTTAATAGAGAGAAGCCAGACTTTGCTGGTCATAGGCTTTGTAAATTGTCATGGTAACAATTAGCATGCTTACTCTATTGACGAATATAAATGAGAATTTGGGGACTTCTGCATTGATCTAGTATACAATTTAAAGGTTCAGGGAAATGTTGGAGAAGAAGAAAGCTAGAGGAAAGGCCATGATAAAGCAAATATCGAGTACTAGAGTATTATGAAGCAGCAAGAAGGGAGTAAAAGCAGAGTAGCTTGGCAGAGAAAGAGTTCAAAATATAGAGTAAGGCCAGGTCATGAAAGGTGTTTAGATCATGGAAGTGTTAGGTGGGCTAAGGCAATCAAAATAATGGCTCCCTAGATGTTCATATCTAAATCCCTAAGGCATGTAAGTTTGTTCCCATTTTGTTAAATGGGAAAAAAAGGACTTTGTAGACATGATTAAACAAAAGGTCTTAAAATAGGGAGATTATCATGGATTATCTGGATGTGTTTACTTCAATTACATTGGAACCTAGCTGGTGTGGCTCAGTGGATTGAGAGTCTGCCTACAAACCAAAAAATTGCTGGTTCAATTCCTGGTCATGGCACATGCCTGCATTGGGGGTTGTGTGAGATGCAACCAGTCAATGTCTCTCTCTCACATTGATCTTTCTCTCCATCTCCTCTGTCCCTTCTCTCTAAAAAATAAATAAATAGATAAAAATCTTTTTTTAAGGTCTTAAAATCAAAGAATTTATTCATGTATGGTCAGTTGAAGAGCTTTGGGTCAAAATGATGCCACATAGCTGGCTTTGAAGATGGAAGATAAGGGTCATGAGTCAAGGGATGTGGGTGGCTTTGAGAAGCTGGAAAAGACGAGATGGATTGTCTCGTAGAGGCTCCTGAGAGAAATGCAGCCCTACTAGCACCTAGATCATAGTCCAGTGGACTTGTGTTAGATTTCTGCCTTAAAGAAATATAAGGTAATGAATTTGTGTTGTTTTAAGGCACTATGGTCATGTTAATTTTCATAGTAGCAATATAAAACCAATATAAAGATTCTGAATGGAGTGATGATATGATGATATCTGTGATCCACGTCTCAAGTGATTCCTCTGGCAACCATGTGGGGAATATATAATATTATCAGGGGGCAAGCTAGCAGCAGGAAGACTAGTTAAGATGGTAGGTTAACACCAACCATAGTTGCTTGGGCTAGGGTAACCAAATGATAAGAAATGGTAATATTTGGATAAAATTTGAGTGTAAAATAAGCATAAAGGTAGTTTCTAAAGCCATAGTACTAGATTAAACCATCCTACAGCAACAGTCTAATATGGTAGCGACTAGTTACACATGGCTATAAATTAAAATAAAGTAAAATTCAGTAGAATTACACTTTCAACTTTTCAGTTATACTAGTCACATTTCAAGTTTGCAATTGTCACATGTGGCTAGTAGCTACATTACTGAACAGCACAGACAAAGAATGTTTTCATCCTCACAGGAAATTCTTTGGGACATGACTGATGGTAGTGAGACATGATGGAGAAGAAATAAACAAAAAGGATCAAGAACAGATCCCTGGGTTGGTCTAACTCTCAGAGTCAGGGATAGACTAAAAAGAAAGTCATCAAAAGAGACTAAGAGTGGTTAGTATTTACCTTTTCCAAGACTCAAAGATATCAAAACACAAATTAGAGACTACACATAATAAAAAACTTAATTCTATGTGTGATTAACATAATTGTTGTTTCTACAAAGGTTTAGCAGTTGAGTCAACTAGTAAGCTGGAGATATTAAGTTTCCCTGAGATTCCAGTTGTCATTAAGTCCCTTCTAAAATGGACCTTTGGCTCTGATAGACAGTCAGGAAAGGAGGGGGGCCATGGAGAAGGGTGTGGCATGCACATGAGTAAAGTATGGCTGCCTTTGCAGATTTGTGTCAGACCATCTTTGAAAAAGACAGGGAGAGGAAATGGGAAGAGGGGCTGATAAAAAAGGAAAACAAAGTTAACTTGAGCAATAAAACCAACACATTATTTTTTTCTGACCATTCCCAAATTCACAAGAAGCTTAACATTTTCTCTTTATTTTTCTTTTTGTTTGATAACTAATGATTTATGTTATTAATAAATGATAGTGGCTGTGGATTTTTCAAATATCTCTTGTTCTCAGCTGCAGTAGTGTGTTCAGTGTCTCAGAAGCAGTTGACCTCTGATGCCACATTATTTGATGGTTTTGATGTGTTCTTTAAGGCCAGAAAAAATCAAGAATCTTACACCGACTCAGACCTTAGGTGAGAGACAAACGGAACTCTGAGACTGGGAAAGAACTTTAAGAGCTGGAGATTCTGAGAGGGGAAGCAAGTAGCACAGGTAAGGGGAAGGTCTCCATTATTTTGATTGTTATAATACAGTATATATAACAGTTATCTAGCAAGTATTTCCCAACTTGAGTCAGCTCTTTGATTTTTTTTGTTTTTGTTTTTTGTTAGGGAGTAATGAGCAAAAATTGACTTGAGTTCAGCTTTCCTTAATTACTGCCTGGGGAACACCAAATGAAGGAAATTGAGAAAAAGAATTGAATAAAATTAACTAAGAAATATAATATTGCTGAAAGAAGAGAGAAAAGAATAAGCCAGATACGAGTTTCATTCATTCAACACATTTATTGAGCACTTACTGTTTGTCAATCTCTGTCCTTAGTTTAAAGAGTGAAATGAATGCAAGACATAGAGTTTTTGCCCATGGAACTTACATTTTACTCTACACAGGCAATTTTTTAACTTCTTAGTTTTTTTTGTGTTTTTTAAAATAATTTTTTATTTTTCAATTACAGTTGATATATAATATTAATTTCAAGTGTATGATATACTGATTAGACATTTATATAACTTGTGAAGTGATCACCCAATAATAAGTCTGATACCTATCTGACACCATACATAGCTATTACAATATTATTGACTATGTTCCCCATCCTTAGAGAGTGTACCTTATATTCTTTTTTTTTTTAATATTTTATTTATTTATTTTTAGAGAGAGGGAAGGGAGGGGGGAGAGAGAGAGAGAGAGAGAGAGAGAGAGAGGAACATCAATGTGCAGTTGCTGGGGGTTATGGCCTGCAACCCAGGCATGTACCCTGGCTGGGAATCGAACCTGGGACACTTTGGTTCCCAGCCCGAGTTCAATCCACTGAGCTACGCCAGCCCGGGGTACCTTATATTCTTCTGGCAGTTTTTATTACTGACAATATGGACATCTTAATCTCCTTCCCTTTTTTACCTATGGCCCCAACTTCCCTCCCATATGGCATAAAGGATTTAATGGTACAAATTCTGGGTTTTTAATTCATCTAGAGGATTTTTCTCTTGCAATTTTAAAACAACCGATATCTAAGACCAAAGATTCAATACTTTACTTGTCATGATCTCTAAATTTGCACATGATAATTTTTATAAACTTTTGTTAATATATTATTGGATTAAATCCCAGGGATACAGATAACTCTTTGTATCTTTAACTAGTTTAGCCTCCACCTCTGTGGTAGTACATATGGAAAGTTCTATCATGGTCAGAACAGAGAAACCAATATCAAAGAGCTTTTTCCTTATTTTTTTTTCTAGGAGTTTTATGATTTCAGTTCTTATGTTTAAGACTTTTATCCATTTACAGTTCATTTTTATGAGTGATGTAAAATAAAGGTCTAATTTCATTCTGCTAAGTGTGGTTATCCAATTTTCCCAACACTATTTTTGAAGAGACTATTCTTTCCCCATTGATTATTCTTGGCTTTCTTGCCAAATATTAGTTAATTATATATGCGTGAGCTTATTTCTAGGCTCTTGATTCTTTTTCATTTATCTGTGTGTCTATTTTTATGCCAGCAGCATCCTGGTTGGATAACTATAGGTTTATAGTATAGTTTAAAATCACAAAGTGTGATGTTTCCTTTATTCTTTTTTCTATTTCTGTGAAGTATGCCATGGTAAATTTGATAATGATTGTGTTTAATTTCTAGATAGCTTTGGATAGTATGGACCTTTTTAACACTATTAATTCTTCTGATTCATGAACATATATATCTTTCCATTTATTTGTATCTTATTCAATGTCTGTCATGTTTGGAGTGTAGAGCGCTTTACCTGCCTTGGCTAAATTTATTACCAAGTATTATATTGTTTGTGATGGTACTATAAGTGTGATTATTTTCTTTTTTTTCTTTATTTTTCAGATAGTCCATTGTTAGTATATGGAAACACAACTGTTTTTATATGTCGATTTTAGGTACTGCAAATTTACTTAATTTGTTTATTGTATTCAATACTTTTTTATTGGAGTCTCTAGGGTTTGCTACATATATAAGACCATGTCATCTACAAACAGAGACAATTTTGCTTCTTTATGACCAATAATGTCATACCTTTTACTTCTTTTTTGTACCTAATTGTACTAAGACTTCCAGCCCACAGTCTGGGTTTTATGACTAGGTAGGCCATTCACTATGTTCTACTAATGGGTGAGGTCACTGGCTAGGCTCTGCCCAGAGAGCCTAGCCAGTGACCTGGGCAGGGTCCCCAGGTGTACCCTGCAGTTGGATGGAGTCACTCTCTAGGCTTCATGATTGGGTGGGGCCTCAGGCTTTGTTTAGCAGCTGGATAGGGCTGTAGGGTGGGCTGTGCTGCTAGGCAGGTTGAAGACTAGGTTCTGTGCTTGGGTGGTACTGTAGGCTGGGCTAAGATGCTGTCCAGTGTCTCTCTTTAGGCTCCCTTGCATAAGGTGGCCAGAGGCTCAACAGCTGGGCAAAGCTGCTGGTTTGGCTCTCAGCCTGAGCAAACTTGTAGGACAGGTCCATATTCTCTGGCTAGGTTTCTTGGTGGGATGAGACTGGAGATTATGCTCAGCAGTTGAGCAGAACTGTGATCTTTCTCACCTGCCCAAATAGGCTGTAGAGTGTGTTCGTTGGCTGCCAAGTATCTGTGGCCATGCTGCTATTGGGGCAGGTCTAGTGGTTATGTGCAGCAGTTGGGTGAGGGTTTGAGTTTGCTTCCTGGACTAGATAGGCCATAGAATGGGCTCCATGGCTGGTATGGCCTATTAGTCGGGATCCTATACTGGGTAGAACTGCCCACCAAGCTCACTGGCTAGATGAGGCCATCAGCTCAGCTTTAAAAATGGGAAGAGCCACTGGCTGAGACATCTACTGAGGCACAGCTGCAAGCAGCAGTTCAGGCTGCCCAGATCTGACCTCTGGTTGCCGTAACCACTGCCCCCTTCTTCATTTTTATCTGATCCCCAGTTGTTAAGCTCTACAGATATAGCATTGATCCCCATGATACAAGACCCAAGCAGGCCTTCTGAAAAGTGTCCTATAACACAAGGAAAGCTGGATATCCACCTTCCCTCCCTTTGCCCCCAGGAGAAGCCACATGCCCTGAGGCACCCCCTTGTTGATGTGTTGTAGTGGCCTGGGGGAGGGCAATGGGGTTGATGTAAAACTACTCTTCTTACCTTTCTAATGTAGTTCTTCATGGTCTGTTTATCAGGTATGTGTTTCTGTCTTACCCCTGGGTTCTGGGATTCTCACAATGTTATCTCGTCTATGAATAATTGCTCATTGTTCTTGTAAGGGGGGACTGAAGTCTGGAATCAATCTATGTTGCTATCTTGATGACTTCACTCTGTTCTGAGTACTAACATGAATGTTTCACTAAAGCCTCTATTGAGTAACCGGTACATAATATCCATTATTATTCTTATATGTGAATTCTTTTTCTGGTTTCACTGTGGAACCAAAGCTTCTGAAATAGCTTCTGTTCCACTCTATTTTCTCCACTCATTCTGATGAAGATACAACATCCTATTAGAATTTTGACATATTTTGTGATTTTGTTTTTCTATGCTATTAATCAAGAAGTTAAAACATTATAAATGTTGTAGTTATGAAGTTATAATTATAAAGTTTAAATAGTCCTAAAAATCTATACTAAAGCATATTTATATTCTCCTTTGGCAAGCAAATAAAGCAGAAAGGCATGTTGTTTTTTTTTTTTACTGGCTTTTCTCCTGGGTGTTCTGGAAGGTATTCTTTCCAACTCTTGTTTTTATTTCTCTACTTCACTATGATTCTCTCCCTCCTGCCAACCTCTGCACCTGATAAACAGACCCACAAGTACTTGCACAGTGAAGCAATGCTCATGCACACACTGAGTAGAATGTGAGCAGAGACAAGAAACAAGTTCATAGCAAAGGGATGAAACTGAGAACCTAAGCAAACCTGTGTTCCAGTCAAGCTTGTTGAATGCAAGCAACAGAAACTTACTCAAATTAGCTCCAATGGAAATTGGCAAGGGAAACTTCTTGTAGTTTCAGAAAGTAAGGAAGAGTTAAAACAAGCAAACAAACAAACAAAAAATCCACAAATGTCAAAGGGACACAAGAAAAGCTCCCCACTGGCCAGAGGTGAAAAAATATTGATCAATAAATAATGTAGCATTGATTATAAACTAAAATATAAAATAAATATGCATAACTTTCTATATATCCATTATATGGCTATAAATAAGTGATTGAATACATAAATATTTGGGAGAGGAGAGACAAGTCTGCTCTGCAGAAGAATTCCAATAATATATGTAGATATTCTGTTTCCAAGGAGAAAGAGCATAACCCGCCATTTCTTAGCTATGGGCAGCACATAGTGACTTCCTTCTAAACCATACAATATGAAAAGAGTAGACAATAGATTAAATTTATAGTGGAGAAACCAGACAAACCCAGGTGATCAAGTTCAACATCACCAATGATGGGCCACCTTGATAGCATGTGCCTTTGATGTGATGTGATGACAATGGCACTTTATCTCTGCGATCTTCCTGTCAACATACATGACCCTGGTGTAATCATTAGAAAAACAACCCACAGACAATTCCTAATTAGGACACATTCTACAAGGCAGCTGCCCAGCACTCTTCAACACTGTTAGGGGCATCCAAAACAAGAATGATGAAAAACTGTAACAACCAAGAGGAGATGTGATGATTTAAGTAACATGGTGTCCTAAATGTCTGTCCTGGAACAGAAAAAAGACATGAGGTTGAAAACTAAAGAAATCTGAATAAAGTATGTACTTTACTTAATAATATGCATCAATATTGGTTCATTAATTATAACAGATATATTATACATAAGGTGTTAATAATAGGGAAAATTGAGTGCAGGATTTCTAGGAGCTGTGTACCCTCTTCATGTTTTCTGTACAGGTAGAACTATTATAAAAAATAAGTTCATTAAAATAAAAAAGTTGAGGGAGCACAGTCTGGCTGGTTACTGAAAGTGAAAGGGAATCTCCCAGAATCTGCTGCAGGACTCATGGTCATAACCACAAAAATCAGAGTGGGGATGAGAGAGGAAGAAGGTCTCCCTTTCTGTCTTCCAGAAGCTACAAGATCACTTATCTGTGTCCTCTGGCTGAACTGGCTTCTCTTTTGTGACATGCTTCATCTAACTAGGAACTAACTATGCATGGTCCACATGGCTACCATCCCTGACATTTCAATCATTGTATCAGCTTCAGTAAGTGCCTCAGCCACCTTATCTCAAATTCCTTTATTCAGATTAGATATAGAATGTGATTAGCTTCTAGCCAGCCTGTAGTTTTTCTGTCCTTGAAACAGGTAGGCAGCCTGAATCCAAATGGTCATGTTGGCAGAAGGAAGTGAGGGACCACGTGGTAGCTCTTTCTAGAACCCTCAAGAGAAAAATTTGAAAAGACAGCTGGTGGGGATGGGGGAGGATAGTGGAATAGGTTTAGCACATATGACACAAACAAAATATAAATGTATATTTATGCTATAAATAGATTATAAAGTATGTAAGTTTTATATATAATAAATATAAATTATAAAGCCTAACATAAATGTAAAGCTATGGCATAAATTATTCTGTTATAGATCGTCACAATAGAGTGACATAATACCAAACACAAAATCTTGGTGTCATCAGATAGAAAACATGAATTTAACTCAGGGTTCAGCAGATGTGGGCTGGGCTGAGCAGATCTAGCCATGCAGGTGTGGTCCTCAGTGGAGTATTGCCACAATCATGATGTCTAGGGGTACAAGCTGTCAGCTGGGACAGTAAGGACATCTAGGCCACATGTCTCGTATTCTCCATCAGGCTAGCCGAGACATGTTCTCACAGCAAAGTCAGAGGAAGAAAAGAGGAGATGGTGATGGCCTGTACTTTTACAAGCCTCTACATGCATCACAACTGGGAATATACAGTGGACAAATCAAATCACCTGGCTCCACTGGGAACCAAGAATACTAAGGACTGCTAAGTAACATTGCAGAGGCTGTGGCTAAGGGGCGGTGACAGGGGGTGAAGAATTGGGATTATTAATACAATCAATGTACCACATAAATAAAATATTAAGGTAATCAGATGGTGGGATTCATTTGTGAAGCCCACCCAGGGGAAGGAATTTTGAATAAATGTTTAAGCCAAATTATAGGAGAGCACGTATAGATATAGTCATCATGCAGTCTGATTTAAAGGTATTTCTACTTTTGCTATTATGGATAAAGGGATCAAAAGAAGACAGGATGTAGCTTCTTCTATGTCCTGGAGTGAAATTATGATTCAGTTATTAACGCTGCTGCTCAGTAGCCCACAAGAAGTAATGCCGCATCCTTCCATTTGGCCTTATCTGTTGTGACATGGCTCCAGGGAGCTGATGCATGTGAAATTCATTTCATGTCTCATTCACAGAATGCCTGAGTTTTTAAAAAAGATTTTATTTCTTTATTTTTAGAAATAAACAGAGAAGGGAAAGGAGGGAGAAAGAGAGGGAAAGAAACATCAATGTGTGGTTGCCTCTCATGCATCCCCTACTGGGGACCTGGCCTACAACCCAGGCATGTGCCTTTACTGGGAATGGAACCAGCGACCCTTTGGTTCAAAGGCTGGCACTCAAGCCACTGAGCCACACCAGCCAGGGTGGAATGCCTGCCTGAGTTTTGAAAATACCTCTATGATGTTTTGGGTTTCAGTTACCTAGTGTGTGATCTCACAAACTCATGGTCTTCAAAAGAAAGAACATTAATTTCTCAGAAGCTTGAGGTTCTTTGTTATGAAAACCCAGGAGGACACACAGGAGCACATGGGTCACGTTTGGTAAAATGTCATGTATTTTATGGGCAATAGAACTGTACATTATGCAAACTCAAAGTTGAATAGATGGCACCAGGTTCCGATAAAATGTATCAAAACCATCCTATTTATAATATATTAGCAAAGAGATCACAGACTTCCCATATCTCAGGTTTCTTAAAATACTTTGTATAAATAAAGAAGATGACATTTGAGGCCAAGGCAGCAACTAGATAAATAAATATGCAACTAAGAACAAATAACATTTAGACTCTAACAAGAAAAATATACAATAAAATTACATCTTTCTTCCATTAAATAAGAAGAGATAAGAATACACAAAAGAGATGATCAGATATTTAACATCATTTTGTTACTTCTGCAGTATATTTCCAATGTTGTAATTTATCAGGTCTACTCCTTTCCATGCTTGCCATAAGCCACCTGAATTAAATCTGATTTTTTGTTGTTTCTTGTCCAAAATTAATTGAGAATAGGGCAATGTTGCAAATGCTTGGCATTTTCCTCATGCTCATGGCAGATATCACAGGTCTATTTGGGGGCTATTCCTAGTAGAGGCTAGATCAGGTCTCAAAATCCACCTCAATTTATTCCCTTGGTTAACTCCATTATGAGATTAGAATTAGCAACAAGGGAAACCATCTCTGAGGCATTCACACTTCCTCCTTCTCTACATGTTTACATTTAGCCAATTCCTACTCATCCCTCAAATTTCAGATCACTCATTTCTCCAGGAAGCCTTCCCAGAGAGATCATTCTAACTTTGGTACATCGGTGTCCTCATAATACCCAGGCAAACCTTGACAAAAGAGCTATTTGCATCATATCATCTTCTACATTCAGTTCTCTATCCCACTCACTAGTCTCTGAAAGAAACATAACTAAGAAGAGAGAACAACTCAATTGTGATTTGTCTGGGAGTGGCAGCCGAATCTCACAGTGCAGCGCTCAGAACGTGGCGCCCACACTTGAGGTGACTGTGTCCACACCTGCGCGGTGAGAGAATAACTAGAAAGTGAATGAACTTGGAAGGAAAAGCCCCACGTTTGTATCCTTCTTCTAATCCATGCTCCTCACCCAGGAAATGACCAAGTGTTGGTGACATTTTTCAGAGCTTCTTTGCACCAAAAGTAGTCCAGCTGGAAAATAATTGGTCTTCTACAGCACATCTCTGAAATTCCTGGGCTAAGGTGAGGGGGTGGAGAGGCACTGTGGTGCTAACAGAAGAGACTTTATTTTGGGCTCCATTCAGAGCACTGAGGATAGAAGTTTGTTTATTTGGGCAGCTGAGTGGCGCAACCAGAGCAGTGGTGCTGAGAATCATCTGGAGACCACATCTCACCTGTGGCAGGTTACTTACAATTTTTGAGCTTCTTTTTCTGCCCTAGGGATAACAAGAGCTACCTCTCTAGAGTACTCTAAGGGGCTGTTGTGACAAGCCAGCCAGATCAGTGCATTCCTCTTAACCTGGAGGACACACTGGTGATATTAGCAGGACCCTAGCAGCTGCTGACGGCCACAGAATAAAGTTGGAAAACCTGCCAGCATCCTTTTATTCAAGGAGATGGGCACATGTTAATTCTGTATTAAAATAAATATGTCTATACATGTATAAAATGTAAAATGATTGTGAATATTTATGATAAATCATAGGACTTCAAAGAAATTTAATGCTAGGATCAGGGAGCAACAGACTATGCCTTAATTACCCAAGGGTTCATATTTACTTTCCTCTGTTGCTAAATTTAAAAAAGTTAAAATAATCCAGGATTATGGTAAATGATTTCAAACATCATATAATTGTGTCAGATGGTCAGAGTTTTAAATTTTAAAGTGATTTAAAATTTGACAATTTTTCCTTAGAAACGAGTCCTGTATCTTGAGTTTGTGTGTATAGATCCAAATCCAGTAGAGGTTAAGCTGTCTTATTTTATTGCCCATGTATAGAATTCTTAAAGCATATTTACATAATTATTTCCCTGAGCATCTAATTAATTTATATTTTGCCATTCATGAATGCCAACTATATCACTTTTTGGCAGACCCTTACATGTAAACAATAGGAATGAGAAGGAATTTTAGACTTCCTGCTCTGACTCACACATACAATAGGGGTGGGAACTCAGACTGTAGAACAAATAAATCTCAACTCCTCTGGTGTGGAAAAATTTTCAAACACAGCGTGCACAAGATGCTATTCTGTGTTTGCTTTTAGGATTTGAGAAGAAATTCCATGTGAGTGCTTTGCGAGAACAAGAAATTGCCACCACTATTGAATTCCATATAACAAGCAGACTGCTGTCAATGTGATCACATTAACACTGCTGCTTAAAGAGATACCAGTATGTTCTCCCCAACTCATACACGTGCCTGAACGACCACACAGACATACACACGCAAGGCTGTTCAGTTGATGGTGAAAATAAGAAGCTATGAGATTAAAAGACATCAATCCAAAGTATAGATGATATATGGACATATAGGTCTACCACAAATGTAAAAGAGAAGCCAAGCATAGAAGATACATTATGAAGAAAGAAAAACAGAATTTTCAAGGTAGAACTAAAATCTGACTATGAAAAATACCTGACAAGAGGTATTATAAGCTGATTAAAAAGTGTCTGCATTTTCCACATTCTATCTGCACCTGCTTCTAATTTCTTTTAATTTCTGTTTCATATTCTTTGTGAGTGAAGTTTTGGGTTGTTTGGAGAGTGTTTGCGTTTTGTGCTTCGGGGCTGTTTACCATCAAAAGAAAAATACAGACAGAACAGGAAGACCTTAAGCATCAGAGCTTGGAACAGTTTTAAATACCATTCCTGTGGTTTCCTTTGAGTTCTGAAACCAGAAAATAGATCCTAGAACAAAAATGTTCATATTTATGAATTGGTCCCAGAAGGCTAGCTATTCTTTGTCAGCTACAAAATGTCCTATCTTCTGATTTACCTGGAGGCACTGATGCGGCTGCAGATTGTTAGAAGAAAGCCTTTCCTTTCTTTGCAAGACCCAAAGGACAAAAGATGCTGTTTTTCTCCCTAACAATTTATTTTACAGGTTCATCTTGATTTAGTGATAAAGGAGAGTACTCATGCTTGATAAGTACTTTGGGCCTGATGATAAATGCCATGGTTGGGTATTATTTCTATTGAAGTGTGCAAAACCCTGGAGATTTGATTGCTGGCAGTGGACTGCATTATCTGAATAAGGCTTCTTGCCCAACTTCAGTGGTCCATCTGTTGAAATGGTTTGATCAAACTGTCCACGAGGTACCTGCAGTTCCAATGCTGAAGACCATTTGGTTGTTGAGAGATTCTTAACCCCTTTGTGACTTCTAGATTAAAAAATCTAATTCTAGAGCCTAAAGATACTGAAATTATATCCTGCACTCTGGTCAGTTTTAGCTCTGAGGTCAGAGTGTCACCGATATTCAGGAGGAGATAGTGACCGCTTCACCTGAGTCACATTTCTAAAGAAGTCTCTTTCGGACTGTTGAGAGTATGACAACTGCATAAGCAGTGAAACTATTTAAGGAATTAATATTGGCCAATAATGTCAAAAACAGTCTAATTCAGGAGACAAGCAATGATAAAAATAATCTGCATGTATCTTAAGTTGTCAATGCAGTAAATCTTTGAAGAGATGCACACTGAAAACTGAGTCCAACATGTGGTCAGATTAATACTGAAATCGTTCAGGGATTAAATTCAAAATTAAAAACATCACACTCAATCAATATCCAGAGTGTTCTAGATCTGTATTCCATATACCCCTTAATAGATGTGTGTTTTTAACGTTTTCAAATTGATCTGCTTTAAATAACACTGAAAAGATGCATTCAGAATAATCAGGAGTTTTAGGTATAATTCAAATCTAAGTGCCATTGAAAAGACAATACTAATGAACTCAGGGCTGTTTCTCTAGTATCGTCATAGCAATATTCATTTCCTCCCACGCATGCATGAATCTATTCATTTTCTTGTAAGAAGACACAAATTTAAGGGTTTCTCTAGGTAAGCACATGTTACCATATTTTCATTTCTACGGACTCATCATGACAGGGATTAGTGGGACTTGAAAGAGAAATATCAGGAAAACAATTTGTATGGCTGCGAAAGAGGATCAGGAGAAGCCCCTAAAACAGAAGACCTTCCTTTTTTTTTTTTTTTTCTTAGAAACAGGAAGAGAGTTTGCAAGCCTGTGAGAGGAGATGCTGAGACCTCTCTCCTGCAGGCTTTGTCGCAGAGTGCTTGCTCTCACCCACAAGACACTTCTGTCACTACTCTCTGCTGGTCTCCTCTTTGCATTTAAATAAATCCACTCATTTCTGTTTTTCCAACCTGTTGGCTCTTGCTACCCTTTCTCATTCTTCCCAAAATGCTCTTTTCTGTTTTTTTCTCCATTGTTAAAGAAAAAAATTTAAGGTAGTGTAGAGACTTTATTTAGGGGACTACTGCAGTAGGCAGATTTGCAGTAGGTGTGAGGAATTGGGCTCAACTATGAACACCAGGACAAGTGGAGATTTAGAGCCAAGGAATGAGATTGAGGTAGGAGGTGGTCAATGGATGGGACATTATTAAGAGTAAATATCAGGCTAAGGGGGTTCTTGCTAGACTAATTTAACAGGATTCTCGCTGACAGCAAGCCAGAGGAGAAAATACCAGTGGTAGAGCATACGGAAATTTGATCCAATATTAAGAGTTTCCAATATTATTAAACTGACTCAGGTGGGTAACTTGCTAAAATGGGACTGAATAAGCCAAAGACAGAGCAAAAGACTGGAGCCTTCAGGGTTTAGAGGAGCTTGGTAGTTCAATCAAGGAGAGGGTCACAAGCATCCTCAGTACAACCCCTATAGGCGGTGCCTCTCCAGAAGGGTTGCACCATAGTCTTTCCTATAAGTCAGGGCACACCCCTGACTAAGGGGAAGTAGGTTGCCAGGCTGAGTTTATAGCCAGCAGCAGCAAGGAAGGAGGCGAGATCTATAAGAGCTGTTCCTCAAACTTAGCTTTTATTATACTCAGGCTCACATGAGATAGAATAACAACATTACATTAATATCCTATCCTCTAAAATATCACACACAGTTAACACAAAACAATCAATGGGAGATTAATGAACCTGAGTCCCAGAGTCTCAGTCCCAGGTCGGGGAGACAGCATCAGTGAGTGGGTATCTCGGCGTAATCAGAGAGGTCTCTCAGGCTGGAAGTCCTGGAGTTCAGTTGGCCAGAGCTTGCTGTGGTTAAGTGGCCCAGAGTAGTATGGAACAGCATCTCATTGTGGGAGATTTGCTGTCTCAGTGGTGGCTCTGAAGTCCACTGCAGTTATACCCAAATTCTTGGGACCTGATTGAGCTGTGGCTCAAGGCCAAGAGCCCCCAGTGCTCTATCAGTATGTGTGCCCTCTCTGAAGACAGGTCTGTGTGCTGATATCTTGGGTATGCTGCCCTGGCAGACATTTGGCAGGGTACCTGGTGTGACTTAGGTAGTTTCCTTCTTGAACCAAAGTGTCATGGCTGACTGGCAACCATCTCAGTTGATGTGAGTGATGCCATTCTGTTTTATGCATGTTATGCTATCTTGACAGGAGCAGCACTATTTTATTGGTCTTCCTCTCCACAGAGAACATCTTTATCACTAGCCAAAATAAAGCAAATGTTCCCTGAAGCTCCACTTTCCAGTCCTCCCAAAAGGTACTCTCCAACAGGTTCTTCTTTATCCTCAATGTCTGAGAATAAATCTGCACAATTATAGTCTCCAGACTGCTCAGGGTCCTGGATAACACTGCTATTCCCAACATAAGAAGTAGTTCTTGTTTTTTATTTCTGCCATGTTATTTCAGCAGAAACTTAGAGTCATTTTTATTCTTTACTGTCTCCCACCTTCAACTGATTAGCCATTTCTTTGCATTCTACCTCCACAACATGTTCCCAACACTATGCCCACTTCCAACAGTCCTCATCTTACACCACCTCACCATTTCTCTTTCCTGGATTCTGTCAACAGTCTTTCAACTGGTCTCCCCACTTCTCTTGTTACCCTCATTCCTTCCAAACTTTTCTATATACAGGTGGGAAATATAGCATTTGGAAAATAAAAATTGGATCAGATCATTAGAAAAAAATTTTTATTGAAGTTTCCATTTTATTTAACATATATCCAGCTCCTTGCTTTGGTCTATAAATCTGTGCATGATTTGACTCCATCTTTCTCTTTCTCTTTTTTTAAAAAGATTTTATTTACTTCTTTTTAGAGAGAGGGAAAGAGAAGGAGAAGAAGAGGGAGAGAAATATCAATATGTAGTTGCCTTTCTTGCAACCCCCCCCCCCCCAATGGGGACTGGCCTGCAACCCAGGGATGTAACCTGACTGGGAATCGAACCAGCAATGCTTTAGTTCAATCCATTGAGCTGCATAAGTCAGGGCCCATCTTTCTCTTTAATTCATCTTATTCCAATTTCCCTCTAGTTCATTTTGGTACAGCTCTCCACATGTCTCCTTTCTTTTCCCTTTAAGTCTCAGGGTAAATGTCCCTTCTTTATATAACATTCACAGAGGGACTCTGTTCTTCTCCCTCTCAACCCCTTGTTTGTTCCTTCATAGCACTTAATAAATTTGAACATTGTGTTTGGCTGCCTCCCCCAGAAACAATTAGCTCCAAAGAGACCAGCACCTGTTTGTCTTATTCATCACTGTATGCCTACTATCTTAAAAATTGCCTGATGAATGGTGGATACCCAATGACTATATTTTGAATAAATGAATGTCTCCAAGGTGCTTCCCAAAAGTTCCTTAGACAGGAATTTCTAGTAAGAGTACAGTAGTCTTACTTAAAAATGCTATTGTCTTTGGTTTTATAGTGATTTAAATTATTTCTCACAAATATATTCTCCACTCAATTTCTCCAACCATATTCACATTAAGTTTATTGATGAGTATTGATCATTAATAAGGTATAGATGGCATCAGTAAATTAAGAAGAGATGTGTGTACAAAGAAATCTACTTTTATGAACTATTTAAGCCTGTTCTACAAGCTGCAGCACAACCTTATCAACAAGTAGAAAGATAATTTGAGTAAATGAAATGTAAGTCCTATGTTTATTGTTATAACCAGTGACTCCAGGATTACCTTGGTGCAAATACTGACCCAAGAGCAAAGTAGTTGTGCCCTTCCACAGCCTCAAATATCATTAGGAGAGAGCCTGCCCTGAGGTCATGTATGTTCCAGCACAGTTCCTGCCAGAGGCAATGATCAGTGGTGGGATACGGCCAACACAGTGCTCAACATGCTTTGGGAGGCCAAGACAGCTGGCTGAGGCAATTTGGCCTCAGAAGAATTGGCATGTGCCTGAGACACACAGAGTACATTGGATTACCTTCCCTTGCCCAAAATAAATTAAATGCTGATCAGCATTTCTCTTGGGATAATCCTGAAATTGGACCTGTGATTGTGTCATCAAATATCCACTCAAGAGAATCCATGTTACGCAACCTGCCCCACTCTGGAAGGCTCAGTCACGTACACATTTATGGCGGACTTTTTGGATGAGCTTCAGTAGCTGCTTGTCCTAAAGAGATGAATACAGAATTCATAGGCAGCTTTTTGTGTCCACTCTTTTGAAGGTCATACAAGAATTTCTGTTACTGAAGAATTTTATGTAATTTGGTTGGTACGGGTGCTGGTATCGATGTGGGCAAATTGTGATATCACTGTAAGATTTTGTTTTCATTTTCAGTCAGTCACCTTTTCAGGATAAAAGGCTTATTTGAATTAATTGTGACGAAAGTACCATGAAACAGTTTATGTGACAATAAGGTTAGTGAACACAGTTCATATTTCCAAACACTTTAAGCAGAAGTAATATATCACTTTCTCAAGAAATCTTTCTAATAAATGGTGCATATACTAATTTTCCTTATTTGCTTTTTTTCATATTAATAATCCCAGTTATTATAATTGTTTCTTATATTCAATTTTAGGGACTTTATTTTCCTTTTAAAAATAAAATGTCACAAATTGAACATGATGATGTAGATTTATTCATATCAAGGTAAACAGACTATACTGCAAAATAATAAAGAGAAAATTAGATATAAAATCAGAGCTATATTCTTTTTAAAAGAAATCTTAAGTTCTTTGCCAGGTTTTTGTGTTACTGGAAGGTCCTTACATTCACTTGAATGCTGTTTGGGTTGGGGGAATGCTGGGAGCAAGTTTGAAAGTAGAAGCAAAGGAAAGATCAAATTGTTCTTCCAAATAGACTGGAAAGAATTTGGAGGGGAGAAATCTAGGGAAATTAAAGAAGAGAGATGAGAAAAAAGAAGATGAGAGAAATAGAAAATAAATGATAAGGAATTAGAAAAAATCTCAAGTGGTAGGGTAGTTAAAATACTATTTAAAAAGAACTTGAATATGCAATTTCAAGTTTCTTAAATTTTTGCAAGGTAAACTTCTTCCATCTTCTAAATCTTTAATTAAGTGTAATATATTTCTCTGTCCCTCTCTCTCTCTCTGAAAATCATAGAAAGGCCCAACTCCATCCACACACCATGTATCATAACATGAGCAAGGGCACCATGCTTAGGATGGAAAATAATCCATTACCTGGGTTAATTAAGTGGAAGTAAATCCCAGAGCACAAGGTGACAATTAGGACATAATCCCTCTATGATTTTACAATCATTTCTAAATCATGTCAAACTTGGAGAAAATTTAAAGAAGAGGAAATACCTTCTATACTACAGTGAAACTGTGGAAAGGCTGCTGGCAAGAGGGAGAAAGCCACCACTAGAGCGTCCCAGTAGCCAAGGCTGGCCACGCGTGGAGGAAATACAGTGTGATGTTGGCATTCCTCAGACACATAGTCAAAAGCGGATCGCTGTAGGAAGGGAGGAGAATGCATGTCTACAAGTAGCATAAAAGTCCAGATACAAGCAAGAAGCCGATTTCATAGAGACTCATTTGGAGTGTAGGCAAGAAGGATGTAGCAACAGAAAAATGAAAGCAGAGGATCCAAACAGGATTCAATGGAGACCAAGGCCTGAGAAAATCTGATCACAGGCTTCCGGGCCTTCATGAGTTCTCTTGTGTCAAGTAACTGGTATTTAATCTGACCAATGCAGGTACATTATTTTAGTGTGTTGTATTCAATAAAGCAAATTATAGAGTAAACCCATAGTGTGAGTTCATTCATGTTGAATAATTCTGTCTCCTTTTTTAAAGTCTTGGCTCTCTAAATTTCTTCAGAACATGGTGAATACCTGTCTGGATTGGGAAATCCCCATCTGGCAACTCTTTGCCTGATTCTGTAACCCAGAGGAGGCAACCCAGGTTAATCAGAGTCTGTACAAAGCACTGCATCAATCAGTTTCATTCTTGCAGGGGTTTAACGTGTGATGCCAAGTTGGTGCAGACAGTGGAAGAAAAAGAAGACCTGGAAGGTACACCAATATAATACTTATCCAACAGTTTCTCTGCCTCAAACAATAAAGAAGATTATATGGTGGCAGCTGGCAATACAAAGGGAACCTTAGGTATTGATGCCTTGTCTAAAGCCCTTTCAACTAGAGTTCCATTATAAAAATATTCATAAAAACAGAATTAGGATGCTTCTTTTGAAGCATTATTTCATGAAAAAATTGGTTAAGCAGTAAGATATTAAAAAAGATGAGATTCAATAATTGCCCTACATTTTTAAAAAAAGCATTTTCCCCAGGTAATGAAACAATAATAACTACAAAAACCAAAGAACTCATGACACAAAGGGACCAATTTGGTGTTTCATCATAATTCATATATATGCCCTTGTTATGGTTCTAAGTGATGTTCTTCTCTTTTATCACTATGGAAATTGAAATCAAATTATTTTCAATGTATTCTTAAAAGGTGAATGAGCCCTTCTAGCAAATAATAGAGGTATCCATATCACATAATGAAACTGACCACTGTGCTGATAGAAATCTAATTGCTGATGAATGGTATTTTAAGAAATCTTTCTTTATTCCCTAAATGCTAAGTACATTGCTTTGCTTTGTAAGAAAACCTACTCAACAACCCCACAAGAAGTTATGAATGGGAGAGAGCTAGTTCTAGCCTCACATTTGAGGGTAGACAGATGAAAGATTTGTTTTGAATTTTTATTTTATTTTCACTAAAAAGGAAAAAGGACATACTGGCCTCAAATGTAACTTAGAGTAGATCAATTACTAAATGTTACGTACTCTGTGGTCAAAAGGAAGTTTGTGTAAAGGAAAAGCAAGATGCCATTGGTTGATGAACACCTGAGATTTTCTGAACAAAGAAAACATTAAGATTTAGATTCAGTCCTAATGAAGTGGCCACTTAAATGGGACAACTAGCTGGTGCTTTTCTGGAAGGGCATTGGAGTAGGCTCTCCATTGACTCTATTTCCTTGTCTCCTTCCAGTCACAAGCCTGAAATTTTTTTTTGGGGGGGGGGGGTTCTACCTTATTTATTCCATCATTTTCAGAGACTGATAGAAAGGGACTTGCTCAATGATCCTTGATTATATGTAATAGATTATAGATTAATACCCCTAAAACTGATCCTTTTTTTGAATGTCTACTTCATTTGTTATCCACAGAATATTCTGTTTCCCTGGGTTACAGCCATGGCCAGGCCTGTCATACTGAAATTTCAAACAGGGCTGATGATACTGAAAAAATTCCACTGCAGAAGTTCATATCTGTGGTAAGGCAGGAGATGATGGATCCAGAACAGATCTAAAATCCAGGTGAGGTGGGGTGATGTAGATCCACTGGGCCACCCTTATTCTTCACCTTAAAGTTATTTTAAGTAGGCCTGAGATCTTTTGAGCTGGTGGACTCTTCATTCGTGCAAGGTCCTGAAACCATGAAAATTGCAGCTTCCCTCCCTGAGAGGTAAGGGAGGCTCTGGAGAAAAGGTCCTCTTATATCTGCAATTTCAAGCATATTATTTGCACTGCTTATTTGCTTATTCAAAAGCAGAACAAAATGAAAAGGTAATTCCAGCCAAGTCCAAGTTGTCATTTCAACCAAATTTTAAGCAGAGTTTAGCCTATAAGGCCAGCCTTGGCTCACCTACATTCTACCTCTTTTCCTCCTGTTGTGGCCTGAAGCTGACTACCTCTCCGGTCTGGTACCTGAGCAAGGAGAGCTTGCTGTCTAAGATGGCCATAGGAGCAGACAGCCTTTCTCTGTGGTTGGCTCACTTACATCCTGGCAACTTCATGGAAGTCAGACTCTTCCTTGGTGGCCCCCGAATGTTGGTGTTCTGGTAAACAGGACAGAAGACACATCACCTTTTATGGCTTATCTTTGGAAGTTATTGAGACTGATCAATCCCACTGCACGCTATTGATTACAATGAAGTCACAATTCTGCCCAGATTCAAGAGGAAGGTAATGAGGTTCCACCTGTTGATGGATCAGTACAAGGTCTAGAAGGGCTTATGAAACAGGATGTATGTTTGTGGCCATTTTTGAAAAATATAACCTCTCATGGTATGTACATCACACCTGAATCCCCTGATCATGGATCAAAAAGCCTCAGAAGAGAAGAGAATGGAGATTCTCGAACTTGAACTTGCATTCAGAATCACCTGGAGGGTTTGCTAAAACATAGATGGTTGCTGGGTCCTACCTCCAGGGTTTCTGATTTAGTAAATAGGTCTTGAGATTCTGGAGCGAGGCCTGAAACTTGCAGTTCTAACAATTGTCAGGTGATGCTGATACTGCTGATTCAGAAACCTGGCTTGGAAAACCGTTGGAATAGAGAGAGAGGAAAAAGGATAAGATAAAGGTTTGAAGAGACCCGAGTAAGACAGGATGAGCCAGTGAAGTTTACTGACAATAAGCACAGAGTGAGGTTGGAGTTGCAGAAGCCAAAAGGAGACAATGTTCCAAGAGAGGTCAAGGAGGCAAGAGTTCTTTCCTGGTTAATTCTGTTACCCAAACCTCATTACCTTTCTTTCATCCTATTGTTCTGAAGGTTTGTAATTTAATTCTCATCAGAAGATAGGATTTGCTTTTACTTTGTTTTGACCTGAATTCTATATGTAGACCCTTCTCATGGCAGACACATTTCAAAGTCAAACTTACTTGAATCAGATATATAAATCAAATAATACGTCATAGGCAGAGGAATTGAAAGCTTCTAATTTTCCACTTTAACAAAGGGTGGCAATAATCCATTACTTCATAGGATCAATGATAATATGTATTTTACATGACATGACATGATATTATATGAATTTGAGCACAGCTAATTTTCTGGGAATCTACATGCAAAATAAAATAGTGAAGTCAAACCAATATTCTGACTAAAAGATAATCAAGGAATTTTCTGATTTTCTTACTCTATATCCACCCATCTTCTCACACTACACTGTCAATCCTCGTTGAGTATAGACATAAATAGAGCCTCGTCTAGGCAAAGGGAATCTCTCTAGACATACTCTTGGAACTATACCTTCCTTGAGAGTAGAGAGAAGACTGTTACAACTTTGTAGAAAGTGTTTAATTTGACATTTAAAGAATCCTATTGGTTTAAACATATGGAAGGGAAAATAAAAAGATGGTGATGGCATCAGTGAAAAAACTGAAAGTCAACAAATTTTCTTGTAACTGTCTCTACTTTCTCCAAAGCTAAGCATTTGCCTTGTGTGCATGGAATGGGAAGGGACAACCCACAATCACTTAAGATCCAGCAGCCACACACTTTGCACTCTGACAGGGCTTCTGAGTTTCCTCTCGGTGTTTTTGGACTCTTACTTGTTGTTCAATCTTTAATGTAAATCTCCATAAGAAAGTGCATAGCCATCCATTCTTGTCTGCCTCTTTTCTTCTACTGACATTCCCAGAGATAGGTCAGTAAGAGACATATTACAGTGTCTAAAAATAAGGCTTAATCCCCCACTATAATTGTATAATAATATTTCCTTTGTTAATAGCATCCTTGTTTAAATCCTTTTCCAAATGAATTCACACTTTATTTTAGAAAAATACCCCATCCCACCCCTCACAAGTAAGAGCTACCTGCTCTGGGGCTAGGACTGTGCTCTAGCAAAAGGCTGAAGATTGCTGGAAGGCTTTCTACTGACTACATCACCATTAGCATTCCATCAGGTGGACTTAATCTATACCCTTCACCACAGGCACAGTACAAATGATAGCTGAGGCCCCTCATACTCAGCCTTCCTTCCTCCTGATTGGCTCGGAGGCTTACAAACAGAAGGGCATTTACACAGCAGATGGCAATCATTGCCAGCCTTGGACTGGGGAGTGGGAAGAGAGGGTGGGGAGGTGGAGACTGGCAATGGTGGGAAAGCAGGGCCAGACAAGTACTTGGAGTTCAGTAAGGGCAGAAGTGTGCCTGTATGTAGAAGTTTGTAATACATGGCTGAAAATGAGTGGTCTTTATGTGTTAAAAAACACCAGGGAGATTAAAAGGAGAGTCAGCTACCAATGTGGGTGATAAAAAAATAAATAGAAGTGAAAGAATTTGTGAATAAGAAAGACACTGAGAAATTTTTGATAGTAATATTTCACAGTTCAGTTGATCTGTACTATTTCCACTTAGCCAATAAATTATTTTTCTTCCTCTTTTTTAAAAAATTAAATGACATTACAATGGTCATTTGTTCTTGTAAGATCATACACAAGCCTGGACAATTTTAATTTCCCTGTGTCCCTCAGTCACAGGGTAAGAGCCTTTGTGCTACCCACAGGTCTGTGCTATGCAGTTTCTCTCTATGCATCTGTGCTATTATCCAAGTCTTACAAGAAGGCAAGAAAGCAGGTAAACTAGTAGTTCTAGAGTCTCAGAAGAAAGAAAGAGATCAAGATCGTTCAACATAAAAGAGAGTTTTCAGACTTCCAGACCATTCCATCCACTTTATAAAAGCAATACAGTAGGCGAAGATATGTTCATTTCCATTTCAATAACAGTATGTACCAGGATTGTTTTGCATGAAGGTTAGCAGAACCATCCATCATTTCAGCAGAACTGCAAATTTTCTTGTTCAGCGTTGATAGATTTTTATTTTAACCATAGAAGTTCCTCTCAAGGGACTCTATTAGGGCCACTGTCATTGTTTATTCTGCTCTGTTACTTCTCCTTTGTAAACTTTGATCTACACAGACAACACATTCTGGCTAGGGAAATTTAATTAGGTAAGTCTACAAATTAATTGTTGCAATTAGACTGCTTCTAACAGCCTGGTTATGAATTTATTTATGCAATAATTATTATCAGATGTTGGGATAAAAGCCTGTAGAGCTAAAGGTGTTACCTTTCAGATGTGTGCACAGCACTTAGCACTCCACATTAATTAGTCACAGAAAAAAATAAATAAAAGCATGCATTTAAAAAAATAAAGAAGAAAAGAAAATATTGCCTTCCTGGTCTTATGTACAAACAAATTTTGAGAAACAACTCATGAACAGAATCTAAATAAGATTGTTTTCTTTGCATATCAGCAAAATTCAGAATGTTAAAGACTACATCAATCACCATAAAACAATTTGCTAGGATATAGCTACTTGAAAATACGAACATCAAGTCTGCCATATAAATGACGTCTAGCTCTTTCGTTGTTGTTTGTGATAGTGATTGCAAAGGTATATTTGAAGAAAATGATGATTTTTCAGTAAATTTTATATTTAATCTTTAAGATCATTTACCATGACAAATTTTACAGAGATCTCCTAAGGAAATAACAAGGGCTCTTTGAGTTGTTTTCTCAAATCTTTTCTTCTGTAACCAGGGGCATTGTGGCTTTTAGTAGAAAGATCTGATACCTCATCTGGTGAAGACAGAAGTTTATGCACAGAAGTTTGAAAATCCAACAGTAACATGAGAATGAATCTTTGGTAGAAATACAAATAGATGTAATCTTCCTGAAGGACAATTTCAAAATGGATTTCTAATCACATTAGAATATTCAGTATCTTTGACTCAGTAATTTAAAAACTGGGATTCAAACTGAAATAAATACCAAATTTAAAAATAACAATAATACTCATCCCAGCATCAATAATAATAACCCCCAAATTGTAGCAAGTTACGCAGTCATTAATATTAACATTATTATTATTGTTATCATATATTTTAAAACATGAATAAGCAATTCCTTATTTTATTTATTGCTACATTCATTTAACAAATATTTATTAATCACTTACGAATGCAAGGAATTTGTCTCTGTATTAGGGCCACAAACAGAAAACTTCCTACTTTCAGAAAGCTTATTTTCCTTTGAAGGGAGATGCATAATAAACAGGTTAAAAGATAAGCAATATCATTTCAGAACAATATCTAGGTGGCAGGGATTTAAGAAACATGAGGTACTGATAGTGTTTGGTGTGGGAGTGTGGAGTGTTACTGTTTTGGAAAAAGCAGATAGAAAGGCCTTTCTTAGATGGTGACATTTGATAAGAAACCTGTATTAGTGATTAATAAATGCATTGCTGAAAAATAGGACACACCAATATTTTATCATTTATTTTGTATAATACTGACCTACTGTATTTTGCAAAATAATAACAATAAATCAGTTCAGAATTCACAGAATAATATAAAATCCAAAAAGCTAAATATTTATTAATTCCAACAATAAAAATGTATAAATGTATGGCAACATTGACTAACTCACACATTTGCAAATAAGCATTAGTTGTGGTCAAACAAGCATTATCATTCTAATATAAATTATTAGCTGATAAAATAATAAGTACAAAATTCTTTATGTGTTTATGTTGGCATACTAAAGGTATTGTTGTGTTTTCACTGATAGAAAACTGTTGTTTTTATTTCAAAAAAGTTGTACTTTGTCATTTCTTGTGTTTTATAATATTATATAAAACTGCCTGAATAAATATCAATACTCTCAACATTTATATCCCACTTATTTGAAATTTCCTTGGACTGAAATGAGAATTATTATTGCGATAGAAGCTGTGCAACGCTCTAGTCGTTTGTCATCTGTCGGCGTGGACTGCTCCAGATGCGTACACTGGGCTCTGCTATCTTTTCATAGAGACTGAATGATTGAACTTCAGTATTAATTTCAAAACATTCATGATTTAAACTTCAGATCATTTTTATTGGTGCAGTGAGAGTGTAACACAAACAAAAATACCAGAATTTCACTTCATAAAAGTAGGAAACACGCTGTAAACCCGGGGCACCAAAAATCAAGTGTTAAGCTCTGACATGGGAACTAACAAGGACACAAGTGTGCCCCAAGTGTGGTTAAAAAGGAAAAGAAGGTTAGGGTTTTCCACTGGAGCTGTGAGCAGAGGACAAGATGTAAAAGATTCTCCATGGGCTTAAGTAAAGAGTTTTGATTTTTATTCAAACTATCATGCTTTCACAGGATTTGTAACCTAACTGAAACCTGATAATATGATGAAGAGTGAAATAAAGATACACAATTATTATGCAGAATGATGATAACTATGACTTTTTATAACAACAGATAGGACTTTTTAAAACTGGAGGAAATTAAGCTAAACTGCACAGAGTGTTCTATAGGTGGGAGATTATGCATGTTCATAATCGTCTGTACTTACACGAAAATCTTTTATGATCCATATGTATTATTGTTTTAGAATGGAAAAAGCAAACTTAAAAAAATCCCTGACAGTTTTACTCAAATCACATGGAATACTTTTAAACAAATAAACTATACCAGGTGGAATTGTTCTAGTAATAGTTTACCATGAAAGAGCTAAGCGTGAAATGAAAAAAAAATAAATAGAGATAAGGCAACAGAGAAAAACCCAAATGAAAAGCTTGTTGGGTGGTGCCCAGCAGTGTGTTCCCATGTGGGCCCTACAGAGCCCCGTCTCCAGGAGAAGCAGTGGCGCTCCATGAAGCACCGTTCTCATGGCCATTCTCTTTGGGATTCGCTACATCGCAGTGTAGCTCCCTTTTGGAAATGCCTAAGATATCTTTGCATATACAAAGTTGTTGAACAATCCAGGAGTAAAGAACACTGAGGAATTTTATTTAACCCAGTTTTTCTTGAACTTAAAAAAAAAGACTTTGAGGACTGCTTTCGAAGAGCACAAATTTGGGGAACATAGCCCTGGAGAAAGTCCGTGTTCTCTTGAAACCTAGATTTTTACTTAGAGTAGCGGAGGCGATGCTTGACTAAACGGAGAACAAGAGGTTAGCTATTGATTAGCTTGAGCAGTAATGGAGGCAAGTCTGTACTAAAACTAGATGTTTACCCTTAGTCCCTTAAATGACTAAGAGGTATCTAAAGTCAAGCTGATGAAAATACCTGAGTTGGATTCTCCCTTCTCAATACTGAGAATCCAATTAGAAGCAAGGGAGAGGGGAGTGCATTTAATCAGGAAAATGGAAATTGGAAATGGAGGAGTAACCGAGTCAGTGTGTACTTTAGTCATTTCATATCAACAAATGCTTTTCCCTTCCACTTAATTTCCCTGAAGTTATAACCCTCCCTTCCCCTTTCACTCAGTTTTGGTTAAGCTTCACAGGTTGCAGAAATGTTTATGTTGCCCTCCGTAATGTCACCTAATTACCATCAACCCTTCCTTGTCTACTGGTCTTTGTCATCTGTTTTTTATGCCTCAGGCTACGTTCCATCCCACTCACCACCCCCACCCAGCTCTCACACACATCTTTTCACTTTAAAATGCACAGAGATGCTCATCATTGGCTTCCTTGGGACAGGGCTGGTGCTAACATGTGCTCACCCTTTGTCAGGTTTAGGTGTGTCAAAACTCCCAGTCAAAAATAAAATACACAGCAGAAATTGAGGTCAGAGTAAAAAAATTAAGTGCAGCATGGAACACTCAGTTCTGAACAGCACTTCATAACAATTACTGGCTGAAAGAAGTTGCCCTAAAACTCATTGGCCAAGAACTTACAAAATGGTCTGCTGCTGCTGCTTCTCCAGTTCTTTGACTTAGATCATAAGATAGCACTCAAAGCATAGGTGGTGAGGAATGTGTGTGCGTGTGTGTGTGTGTGTGTGTGCACATGAGTGTGCTGAAATGGACTGCTTTATGTGAATACAGTGGGAAATCTTCAGGGAGGAAGAGATTATATTGAACGAGCACTGTGCAAGGATGGCATACAAAAATGGTGTCTGTGTATCCTTCAAAATGGCTCTTACAGTTTCCAAGGCTGGTTTTCTTCTCGCTGTATCCTCATAGAGAGATATGTACTGAAATTCAGCTCTTGATCAGAAAGAGAACACAATTCAAAGATGTGGTTTATTATATCATATTCTGCCAGCCTAACTTGTACCTTTGATCCTGGGAATTAAAACTTGCTACGATCCGAAATACTACTAGAAGGTAACTAGTTCAGTCGGTATCACATGGTTGGGAGATCCAGCTCCACCTGGTACTAGCTGAATGACCTTGAGCCTGTCAATCATTGCTCAGGGCCTCTGTTTTCTCGTGTTCAAAATAAGGAAAATTATAGTAAATGCCTCACCTCACAGAACTGTTACAAAGATCAAATGTATTTGTCAGTCTTTTCAATGGGTATCTGGCAATAATATGCACTAAAAAACTTGAAATAACCAAAAGCAAGTAATTAAATGTTATTCAACATAGGAGTCCATATAGATATCAAACACCTTATTTTTACCAGTTTGTTCAGTTCTAATTTTTCAGAGCTATTCACGGGGTTTTGTTTTATATTTCTCTTTTGGCACATGTGTGTGAATACTTCATGAACAATAGAAGTTCACGGACATAGAAATGCTGTGTCATGGAGTGTGTACATTTTTAAGGCTCTTGGAGCAAACCACGCAGTTGCTCACTAGCATGTGAATATACATTTTTCAAACTAACATTGAAAATCTTTTTTGTCATTTTTGCCAATTTTTATGTAACAATCATATTTTGCTGTTGACTGAGCTTTGATATTTTTCTATTAGTCATTTTATGTCCTTTTTATGAATTGTCTATTTTTGGAAGTGTTTCCATTGGTCTCCAAAAGTTATTTACAGCTGAAAATATGAATATATTGCCAACTTATTTTCCCAGTTTCTCTTTGCTTTTTTTCAAAGATTTTATTTATTTATTTTTAGAGAAAGGGGAAGGGAGGAAGAAAGAGAGGGAGAGAAACATCAATGTGTGGTTGCCTCTCATGTGGCCCCCACTGAGGACCTGGCCTGTAACCTAGGCATGTGCCCTAGACTGGGAATTGAACCAGCAACCTTTTGATTCACAGTCTGCACTCAATCCACTGAGCCACACCAGCCAGGCCTCTCTTTGCCTTTTTTATGGTGTTTTAATACTCAGAAGTAGTCATGTGCTTGTGTATGTGTGTGCACAAGTGTGCCCACATCTGTGTGAGCATGTCCCTTGTGTAGGAGATCATTCTGCATGGCGAGGGCTCAGCTCCCACTCGGAGATGCACAGGACCCACACTCATGGATAGGTTCTCCCGTGGGGAGTCAGGCCTGCAATGTGCCTAGGCCTCTTTGAGTCTTGCTCTTGCTAAAAAAACTCCCTCACCCTGAATGGAGGACATTTACTGCAAAGTAACTTCCTAAAATCCATGCTAAATCTTCCAAGGATAAGTATAACCTGGTTCAACCACTTTTGCCTTTTCATTTGCAAATATGCCACTTCTGTGATGTGATTAGCAGCATCCTCTCTTTTGTTTTCTATAAAAGGTGACCACCTAAAGTGAACCTGTGCATAGTAAATGAGGACCATCTTGTAAGGTGCCCAGAGATAGAAATAAAGGCCTGTCATGGAGGAGGCCGTGGCTTTTGCTCCCCCTGAGAGAAAAGCCAGGGTGTCCCTTTTCTTCCACTGGACTCGGTAGTCTGTGTGAATGTCTCATTTCATCCATAATGACGTGGACACTGCGGACCGGTGTCTCCGTCACCTTGTGTGTATGTGAGGTGCTCTATTTATTATGGTTTCTCCCTTTTTTATGGGCTTATGATGATCTTCCCACCCAGAACCATGTAAATAATCACCCACATTTTCTCTTAGGAGATAGTTTTCAATTTTAGTTTTTATATTTAAATGTCAAATCTATGTGGAACTCATGTGATTACAATGTGAATCAGGGATTCAATTTCGCTTACTTCCAAACAGTCCTGGCTCTCCTTCAAAGCTCGAGTGTTACTGAAGCTTCCAGAGTGGGCGCTGCATCACTAAGCTATTTCTCTTATGAGTTCATGGTGGAACTAAGGATGTGGAAAGAAGTATAGTTAAGTCGAGTGGGCAGCAGGTAACCCATCCCAGGTGATTTTCCATGTGACCCTGTAAGCAAATAGTCATGTATGGACTGAGGCTATCGACCTAATACCTCAGCAAGCAGCTGGTTTTTGGTTTTGGTTGTTTTATTTAGTCTAAGAGGAAATTTTAATTTTCATATTTAAAAAAAAACTGGAATTAATAAAACGTGTCCTCACTTTCAAATCCAAATAGAAAATAACTGGTATTGCACGATAGCATGTAAAAAAGGCTTAAAGTGCTTTTAATATGTCACAGCTGTAATTGTAAGCAGATATGTGTCTTTTTTATGGGGCCTTTTATGAAGACATACTATCCTCTACACACGGGCACACATTCATCTGCACTCTTTGTGTACGTGTTTGTTTGGTGCCAAAATATTCAGATAATTGTTAAAGTTCAGTTAAATACCCCAATGCCTTAACAATGTATAATTCCAGTCATCTGGATAATTTAAAGTATCTTGGGTCTCAGTATAGGGTTTCATTCATGTTTTCCTGACATAGATGGGTAGGAGGAAATTGGTATGCATATGCTGGGCAAAGCTTGATAATTCCGAAAGCTCTCTCCACAGATTTGCTTAAAACTAAGACAAAGAATATATCATATACTGGAGAGCATTATGCTAAGTGAAATAAGCCAGGCGGTGAGGGACAAATACCATGTGATCTCACCTTTAACTGGAACATAATCAACAAAACAAAAAAGCAAACAAAATATAACCAGCGACATTGAAATTAAGAACATTGTTACAATAGTCAGAGGGGAGGGGGGAGGGAACAGTGGGGGGAGGGGTTTTCAGGAACTATTATAAAGGACACAGGGACAAAACTAAGGGGGAGGGTGGAAGCTAGGGAAGGAGGTGAGATTGGCTGGGGGGGTGGGGGTGGGGATGGGGGTGGGGAATGTAGACAACTATAATTGAACAACAATAATTAAAAAAGAATATATCGTATATAAATTTAGATATCTGAAGTTACACTATCTTACTCCATTTGGGCTGTTATAACAAAGTATCACAGAATGGGTGGCTTACAAGCAACAGACATTTGTGTATCACAGTCTGCCTGCTGGACATCCGAGGCTAGGGTAGGCACATGGGGGCCTTGTTCTGGGTCACACATTCTGGTTGTATCTTCTGGTAGCAGAAGGGGGCAAGGATCTCTCTGGATCCTCTTCTGTGAGTCACTAATCTTTTTCATAGGGGTTCCAACCTCAAGGCTTAAGCACCTACCAAAGGCCCCCATCCTCTAATACCATCACCTTAACAGGTTAGGATTCAACATGTGAATTTTGAGATGATGCAAAAATACAGACCCAAGCATATACTAAAATATGCAATTGAAAAAAAATGTTATCTAAGTTAACAGAATTTCAATTTTGTTTTCTAAATTTATTTTTTAGAGAGGATAAAAGTAATCATTTTACCTAGTAACCCTTTCTTAAAAAACAGATTAAATTTATAATAACTTTATGCTCAATAAAAATGTCTTGTGTTTTTTCTCATCATTATTTCAGTAATATATCTAACTATTTCATAGTTCATATGTGATGGGGGATACCCCCCAAAAACAGAATTATCTTCTGGCGAGCAGGCCTTTTGTGATACAGGCTTTCCCTGCTAGGTGAGTGTTCTAGGAACCCATCTGTGTCAGTGTACCAGCTGGTGTTGCTATGAGAGGCTGTGTTCACCTTCAGTGATTTTTTTTAACAGTCTCAATGCATTTACCCATTTCATGGTGGGTGATTTATGAGCATACCTGCTCACAGTGAGCTGAATGTTCATTTTATTTATTTATTTTTAGAGAGAAGGGAAGGGAGGGAGAAAGAAAGGGAGAGAAACATCAGTGTGTGGTTGCCTCTCATGTTTCCTGCACTGGGGACCTGGCCTGCAACCCAGCCATGTGCCCTGACTGGGAATCAAACCAGTGACCCTTTGCTTCACAGGCCCGTGCTCAGTCCACTGAGCTACACCAGCCAGGACAATGTTCAGCTATTTTTTGACCAAAAATAGCACGACTCCCAAGCCATACCCTCCCTATTCATCTGACTTTACCCTGAGTGACTTTTTTTTTGTTTCCTCAGATGAAAAAAAAGTCTTCAAAGAGGAACATTTTACTGATGTGGAAGAGATGAAACACCAAACAACAGAAGCACTGAAAGGCATCAAAATCAACGAGTTCAAAACTGTTTTGAGCAGTGGGAAAACATTTTGACAGGTGCATTACATCAAATGGAGAGCACTTTGAAGGTGACTGAAGTTTAAACACAAAAGAATACACAATTTTTTATAAATAAATTCCACTTTCAGGGGGGTCCCCCCTCATATAATGATCATTTACTGTGTCTCAGGATGAGCTTCATGCTCACATAGACAGATACTATAAAGTGTAACCCCCAAATTCCTTACTTCTATACTACCATAATCAAGGGAGTTTCTTCAATTTACAGCATCTTCTCAGGAAGTGCTCCTTCTCATTAAAATTCAAAACTTTTATTTGATGAAAATAGTAAATTAAATAAACACTCTCATTCTATCATCCTAGTCTAGTTGACTTGCCAACTCCTTAATGGAAAAGAAAAGAACCACTTGGAACTGGTGAGTTGTTTGAATAAAAAGAAATCTCTGAAAAAGTCAGGAAAATTGGAGGGCAGTTTTTGAAGTGTGCTGCAGAAGGGAGATCTAGAAAAGCAGAAGTCCTGGACACCGAGAAAAATAAATAAATAAAGGCTGAAGAGGCCCCGCCCCCGGTTTGATCTAGACCAGATTGTGCCAGCTCCACACTCCCGCTGAACCTGCTGAGGGCTCCCAGACTCACCTCCTTACACTTGGTGACTGTGGCTTCTAAACACTTTAATTCATACACTCTTTAACAAGTTTTAAAAAATGATGCACTGTTGACTCATTTTAAGTTGTCTTTGAAATTTTGCCACATGATTTTGAATCAGTTTACTTGTTAATTGTTATTTGGAGGGAGAACATTAAATGTAGTACTTGAAAATACGGTGAGAACTTATTCTGATGGAATAAATATTTCAAGTTTTGGTAAAAGTAGGTTTAACTACTTTATTAAATAACATTATAATTTTGTAAAAATTGAGTTTTAACTACTTTATTAAATAGTGTCCACAAAATTTGAGAAAAAATATGTAACACTTTTATTTATAGAGTTTTATGTAATGTGGTTTTGAAAAATGTGGTAATTTCAGAAAACATTCCAGTTGTATTTTTAAAAATCAACGTTATAGCCTCTACTGCTTTGGTTTTTCTGAATTCTGAACATTCTAAGGGAAGGCAAACATCTCTCTTAAGAGACATGAGCAAAAAGGAAGGACAGAAAGTTATGTGGGTTTAAGATATTTTAATAGATCAATAATGGAGACATTTTTCAAACCAGGATTTCAAATCATCACCATTTGGGTGCTTACAAGGTTCTCATTGGCTAGTGCTACCCACTCTAATACAATTTGGAAAGATCATTTTTAATTTTTTAAATGCATATAAGCTTGTTCTCAGGCAAATCCAGTTTGGAGGAAAATACATATGGAAGTTGAGCATCTATAAATTAGTGCCCTTACTCTCTACGCAAAAGTACCCTGTGTTTCTGACAGTCCCAGAATTTATGTACCCCACTTTCAAGACTCCAATGTAGGAGTGAATTTTGAAAAACACCTAAGCAAACAATGAACTCAGAACAACATGATAGACTATAGAGCAAAACTTAGGAGTCTTGCCAAAAGTCAATACCTAAGGACTGAAAGATAATGTGCTCCTCAAATAAGATAGAAGAGCCCAAATGTGTTGAGGACTGCGCTTTAGAAGCACCATGTTTTCATGAGGAGCAAGAGAACATGATGGTGAGGCAGATGGGTGGATTGTTTTGTTCCTCCTTGCCTAGCATCTGTTCACTCTTCTGTTATTTTCTCCTGGATATCAACCCTCTACTCCCCATTCTGTGTAGGTTTTTTTTTAGAAGGCTGATACTTTATTATCATTATCATTATTATTTTATTTTTATTGAATTTATTGGGGTGACATTGGTTAATAACAATATATAGGTTTCAGATGTCCAATGTTTTAATACATCATCATTTGTATATTGTATCGTGTGTTCGCCATCCCAAGTAAAGTCTCCTGCCATCACCATTTATCCCCCATATCCTCTTCTACCTCCTCCCAACGCCTTCTGTGCACTTTCAATGGAGTTAATAGGGTTTGTTCAGGGAGAAGGTAGGTGATCCAAGTCTTGCCAATCAGACCTTTACATGCTTGGATACGTTACCCAACCAGAGTCACCAACTCACAAAGGCATTTTTAATGGGTCTTCTGGAAGAGATTCATGTTTGGCACCTTTGGACCTAAATCTATAAGCACAGGGATTCGCATCTGCTGGCAAGCCAATCGGAAAAACGGGAAGGAGGAATTAGCCCTGACTACATCCTGTGAGCTGTGAGACTTGAGCACAGGCATAGCCCCATTTATGTCTAGAACTTTCAGGTTTGTGAATGACTGCCCTCATCAGATTAATGTGGGATTTGAGTTTTCTGTTACCTGAGACCAACTGTAATTGATAGAGGACACATGCAAATTTTGTTTTTATTTTCTAAAATTGGGTATTAAGAGCTATAAGCAAGTCATTGTTTGCTTCTTTTAAATCACTTTCTGAAATTTTAAGCTGTTTTATGGTGGACATTGGTGGCTGGTTACACTTGTATGTTTCAAATGATTAATTGCTTTTCAACATGATTAATTCTCATAATGTATGTTGTAATATTGTGTGTACGTATGCATGTATATAGATGTATATATATTAACTTGTTTTTTAAACAAATAAAAATAATAGGAAAACTATTAACTCTTAATTATAAAAAATGCTATACATCTTAAATGAAATCTTTTAAAATATATAAGCATTTAAGTATAATTCAGTACTTTTTTACTTATATAGGCCTTGCTTAGACTTTTCTGGGTATTACCATCAAGGACAAAAAAGTCAATTCATGATTGTACTTTTCTTATAATTAGAAGCCACTCATTCCTTCTCTGAGTGCTTCAGAATTAGAAGAATTTGATATCAAAGACCATTCTGAAGACTTTCATTTATGCTTTTATCATTTTATGGGTGAAATAGATTATTCAATATCAAATAATAATTTTTCCATTAAATATCCCCATTTTGTAATTGTACTTCACTTCTTTCATTTCCTTCCCTCGTCTTGTAGAAAGCAGAAAAAGGTGGCAATCATATTAATGGTATGTACAAATTGACAGTTTATGATTTTTTTCTAACTATGCTCTCCAGAGTCTGGGGTCACACAATATAATGAAACAAAATGAGATTTTAAAAATTATAATTCTGACTATTAACATGGTAAGCAGAAGGACAGTGTCTCTCAGAAATGTAGAAAAGGTAACATATGACATTAGTGAAACATTGACGCCAATTTTTGTCTCTCAATACCTTTAATTAGCTTAAATACACCAAAAGGTAAAGCCAAAATATCTCAGTATGGGTTCTAATAAGCTCAGTGATTTTACCATTGCTAAAAACATTTAGAGTGTCTCAAAATTTCTACTTGACAAAAGAAAGAAACTTTGATATTAGGGAGAGATAGCCACAGAGATTATGGAAATGCAAGTGAGAAATCTATCATATTTTGCTTTTACAGATGATTAAATATATTTCATTAGAAACACCGTATATAGCTACTAATATATTCTGTCCACAAACTAGGGTCTCCAACTACAGAGCAGAAGTCTCTAGAAAGAGCCTCATATTTAAAAAAAAATTATTTTAGAGGTGGAAGAGCTCTTAGAGATCATCTGACCCAGTCCTCTAATTTTACAGTTGAAGAAACTGAAGCCAGAAGAGGTTAAGTAACTTACTCAAGGTCGCACTGCTAATTATTGGCAGAGTTAGAGGCCAATAGGTCTCTGTTTTATTCTTCATTCTGATTCTGATGACCTTCATGACATAAACCAAACACCAAATTTCTTGGTACTTTAGCTACCTCTGGTATAAAATGGAGTTAACACCTCCTGGTCCCTCCATAAGCATATTAATAGATTTTGTGTGAGTCATGAGCAGTGTCCTTCAGCTTCTGTGAAAAACAGATAATTCATTATTGTTTTATCCGTTCAGAATCTTTGAGACAAGCAACAGAAAACACACACAGCTTACCTAAGCAAAAAGTACATTGACCAGAATGGTAAGAGGGGCCTCAGAGGTTGAAAGGGGTCTTTGCGTAACTGTCTTGGCAGGAGTGAGAACAGGGGCCCTGGAGGAGGGTTGAAGTGGGAACAGCTCAGCAGCCTTACCCAGCACCAGCACTGAAAGGATTCTTCTTTCCCCAATGGGACCCTCCACAGGGGATCTAATGTTGTGGAAAGAAGAAATGATTGACTGAGATTAGAGGATGAATTCACTCCTTTTGCCCCAACAGATAGATCAGTGAGAGAAAGCTATCACAGAGAGCCTCCAAGCCCCGTCAGAAAGGGCTTCCTCAGTTACTGGCATTCCAAGATGACACACAAGGAGGGAAAGGTCAGTCCTTCAAAGGAAACAGAGGTTGCCGTTAGGAAGAGGAAATCATGTACCGACTAACCAAAAAAATAACACATGTCTGCTACGACCTTCATATCGAAGGTAACTAATGAATTTCGCATTTGATGTCATTGCCCTAGAAATAAAACTGTAAACTTGAGCCATGTGTACTTGATGCAAAAAAGAGCAGACTGGTACTGTTGTGATGACCAGTTCAGAACACTCAACAACAAATCAATCCAGTTGCTGCATAAGAAATGAACTTATGTCCATTCAGTGAATGGAGTCACTGAACTTTTAAATGCTCAATTTGCTGATTTTGTAGGCATGCCTGCTTTCATGATTCTTTTAATACAGCTACCAATGTTAGCTAAGGTTTAAGGCATACAGAAAAATGTTTCCATTTGAATTTAAATCTGGATGGTAAATTCACCACCGGTTGATCAATAATCCAATACAATCCGATTTCCCCTTGACTTTATTGGGCATAGTATATACACATCTCCAAGTGCCTCCTTGACCTGGAGGACATAGGAGCGGGAGTCAATTCCTTCATATCAGGCTCAGGTAGCACGTTCCCCTGGGGATGCAACAACAGCCATTTCATTAGGAAGACTGCGGATTTTCAGCAATCTTTTCTTTCCCATCTCTGGCATAAACTTCTTCACCTTCTGAGGGGAAAAATTCTAAGATTAATGACAGTGTGAACGTGTTTTTCTTAAAAATACTTACACACACATTTGAAAATCCTAAACTAAAAAGAAAGTCAAAGATATATATATATATACACACACACACACACACACACACACATTTCTGTATGTCTTTTCATATATATATATGTATATATATGTGTGTGTATATATATATATATATACCTTTAAATGCTATGTAAGGTTTCCTGCACTATTTGACCCCCGCTCACTTCCAAATCCCACTATACTTGGGCCAAAGTTCGTTTCAAGAACAGTATAATCTTTTAAAACAAGCAAGATCATGTTTCTCCTCCATATGAAGTTCTCCCCTGACTCTTCATAAACTTCAGGTTGGCATGCAACTTCCTTCACGCCAAGCACCCTGGGCCCCTCGGGGTCAGCTCTCTGCCGGCCTCCCACCCTCTGCTGTTCCCACTTGCCACCGTAATGCACTTCACCATAACCCAAGAACAACTATTGAAGTCTTTGTCACTTAATCTGTTGCTTCTGCCTCCTCCATCTAGAGTGCCTTTCCTCCGTCCTTTGTTAATCCATCCCTCCTTCCTGTCTCTATTCCAGTTATCAGTCCCTGATCCAAGTCCCTTCTTTGATTAACTTTGTTAATTATGGAATTTTCAGCTCATATGTCTTCTCCTTCAGAAATTTTCCTGAACTTCCCCATTTCAGATAGGCGACCCCATCGACGGCCTCGTAATAGTGCCCTCTGCATGGCTACCATCATCATAACTGTCATAACCCTGCACTGCCTTATGTATTTATAAGTCCAACTCCATCATTAAAACTGTGAGCCCCTTGAACAACAGGAAATGTGCCTTATTCCCCTTGTATATGATACAGTATCTGGCACAAACTATGTGATAAATACATACTTATTGAAGGCAACAAAAGCACTGTACTAGGGCTAAGGAGGCATAGTTATTATGCCCATCCTCATTGTCTTCCAAGCCTGGAAGTAGGTATTATCATTCTTGTATTATCCCCATGAGGAGAATAAGAGATCTGCCTCTTCTCTGCTTAAAGAAAAATTACAAGGGGTGGGCTGTCGTCGCTGCATACAAAATGAGGCTTGAGTGCAGTCATCCAGTCATCTGGCCTCCTACCTGGAGTGGGTGATGACTCCAAGCTTTTCATTCAGTGTGAAAACCTCAGAAGACTTATTTCACAGGCAGTCAGGGGATGATTTGAAAAGCATTGGCTTGGATTCTTAGGATGCCAGTGTGATAGAGGAACTGGAAGGGGCAAAATCAGAGAGCTGGGCTTGCTCTCATTGTGATTTGATGTCATGGTTTCCAAGTGCAAAGCAAAGGACAGACGCGAGGGCAGGCCAGGCATGGGACTTTCCCAGCAGCATTGAAGCGGTGGCCTTTTGCACACCAAGGGCTCTGGCAAAACACCGATAAAGGAACACCTCTCCTGTGATACATGCAAATGGACAAAAGGGAGTTGATGGGCTAGAACAGAAGGAGTGAGCCGTACTGTGATTCAAAAGGCATCCAATCCTTAGATCTATTTTATCCATCTCAGATTTACTGACTGGCATTGGTGAGCCTGAGGAAAGATGCAGTTAGTGGAATAATCACATTCTTGAGTCTTGGCTAGTCTGACCACCAGCATCATGCAAAGAGAGAGGTGCTTTTGTTTGCATTTTATACAAGAGCTCTCCTCCCTTTTAGTCACCAGCAGCTGGTCCAGAGCTTCACACAATGCCACATATTTTTGAAAGCTGGCACCATTTGGATTTTCCACCCATGACAAATGTGAAAAGTTGGCATTTACATTCCCTAACGTATCCTTCTGTATGAAAACAATGTCAGAGCCTTAAGCACTTTGGCATTTTCTGGACACACTATAAATATACAGGATATATTTTATTATGTACTGTATGTTAGAGCACAGGGACAAAGAACAAACACCAGGGAAAATGGTTTGAGGCAATTTTTTCAATGTATTTTCCAAGGCCATTGCAAATGACTCTTCAGTCCTTGAACTCCCTGGTGATCATTCTAATAGCAACAAGAACCATTTGGTAACTGGCCTGGACTGCAGGCTGCGTTTGGCTTTAGCTGATATAAAGTCTGCTGTCTTTTGTTACTAAGAAAATAGTGTAATAGCCTATTACAAAGATAGTTAAAATTTTCCTAACACCATGTACCTAAAATTTCAGAATGCTCTAAGTATTTCTGCATGGACTTTTTTGTTTTAACCACTAACTGAACTCCTCATACTGTTATCAAACAACAAGGGGGGCCTGGGATGATATACTATTACCAAAAGAAAACCCCAGGTCCGTTATGTCTGCCGCCTATCGGAAAGATGTCTCTCAATGCCAGAGATTCGTGAAAATGAAAGGAAATGTTTATTTAATGCTATACAAACTTAAAGTAGTGACCTAATGTCTTCATCAAAATCTCAAAGTCCCTTAAAACACCCACAAACACACACAGTCCTTCCTTCCCCCTTTGCCCAGTCTGGGGTACCGTATCTCAGGGAAAGAAATAGAAGTCCATGGCTCAGGCAGCCCCGGGTTCTTCCCAGTGATCCGTCTCAGCTGTAGGCCTCCCTCGGTTCTCAGCACCCTCAGCTGTGTCGCTGGGATCTCTGCTCCAGCCACGTGGTCCTCTCTCTCAGGGCCATGGGAGTCCCCACTCAGCCAAAACCACGTGTTTCTCCCCTCAATGCTGCAGGGGTGGGGGGTCCACCACTCTGCCAAAGCCAAGTGGCGGTTCTCTGCTAAAGCCACATGGTGGCTCTCTCTCCAATGGCTGCCGTGTCTGCGTTTAAATCCCCACACCAATCTTCCTCTGCAGCCCCATTTCTGACTCCTTCCACACTCAGCCACACTTGTCCTCAATCTGCTGTCCTTTCCAGCTTTTCTGGCTGCCATCATGGGTCTGGGCAGGTGTGGCCCCATGTCTTGGAGCCAATCATCTCCAAGCTCCCACGCAGGTGCTGTAACTCGGGGGACCAGCTCCCCAGTTATGTCTTGGTGGAGAAGTTACTTCCATTTCTGGCTCAGAGCGTGGCCATGGCTATTTAACATATCTGTGTAGCCAGTCAAAGGTTATAGATGTGTTAAATGATCACACCAGAGGTTAGCTGCAAGGCTGTTGCTATGCGAAACAGCTCTCAATGGCACTGCTCCATTTGTTCCTTCCCCCAACCCACACCTGTGCAGCGGTGCGGGGGGGGGGGGGTGAATTTGGACATCCTAATATTTCCTGGACACCCTGAGTTCTGGGCCCCATTCCAGTCCCTATTTGGGGTCCCCCCTGTCTTGGCTGCACCCTGTTACAATACTTCTTACATTGAGCCATTCTTGACTACTGTCTTCCTAACAGAAACCCTGTGCTGAAACCTTGGTCAGCTGGAGGCATCGGTCAGGACCAGGAAAATGCAGATGGGGCTCCCCATGAATCTGCTTCATCACTCACCCAGCAATTTTCATCTCACTGCAACTCACTTCTATCTGCTTGGGCGATTCTGGAACCAGAGAAAACAGGGCAAGACTCCTGGGGCAGACACACACATATGAAAATAATTTTTGTCTCACCTCTGATCTTCCCCCCATTTGAAACGTTAAAGAGAGCTGAGCACGCTGGTGATACGTCAGGCTGGGTGGCTGCCATTGATGAATAGCGTTTCAGGAACACAGCCCAGAGTTCTTTTGATTTGCCTGCACCAATCAATTGGATTCACTCTCCGACAAATAACAAAGTTGTTATTTGGGCAGTGTCCCTTCATATAACAGAAAAAGCCGTGTTTGTCTCAGATGTATCTTTGTGGCTGAGTGACAGCTCCGCAGGGCGTGGATCAAGGCGTGGCCCCGCTGGGAGGCCTTGGAGAGAGCCGCTGAAACACAGTGTCAGTCGGGTGCCTCCGTGGAAGCAGCGTCTGGACAGAGCGGTGCCTGGGACTGTGAAAAGTTTAACAACGAATGATTTTATCTGAAGCCCTTCTTACTCCACATTTCCATGGAAAATGAAACCACGGGAGGCATGAAAATCTCTGAAGGGCTTTTACATATAGATTAATGTGGTAATTCTCTCATTACTATGTTCTGAAGAAGAGCTTCCTCCACCAGGCTCTCTGCTTTGCCTTCAGTTATAACATGACTTTGCATTAAGTGTTTTAATAAAATGTGAAATTAAACGATCATCCCCAGTGATATGCATCTCTTAGTTGAGGGAAGGAAAAATGTGACTTCCACAATACAGGAAAGACAAAGGGATTAATTTGCCCCCAATGAAGAGATCACTGGTCAAATGACGTGGTTTCCCAGGGTCTGCGTCTCCCCATTAACTGGAAATTTGTTACTACTCTCTCCTGCCCCCTTTGAGAATTACAAATAATTTACAGCTATGGAATGTGTATGCTGTCAGAAGATAACCAGTTTAATTTATGGTTTTTAGCACCTTTAACCAGGTAGTACAGGGGAAAGCCATTATTGGTGGTGACAGTTTATGCCATTTTTTAACTATCGGTGCTTCATTCTGTTATAACAGTAACCAGAGAGAAATAGAAGCTTCCAGAGCAGCATCGATCTATCCAATGGTAGACGCATTAGCTGTAAGAGGTGTGGACAATAAAGGGAGATAAAATATGATTCTTTGGAAGAGAAAATGATAAAACCTCTTTTCATATGACCCATTGTAGAATAATGAAGAAATCCTTCAAAACTGTTGAGGTTTTTGCCAGTTGTCAAAGCAAGTGGTGTTGACCACAGCACACAACTGCCCACTGATGTCAGGCAAGGCTGCAGCAACAGCTTCCCCAAATGGGTTATTATTGCTGCATAATAATTCCCCAATTCTTCCTTAAACAGACAGTGCAAGGCCGAGATGGACCAACCCAAAACAAAACTGCTACATGTTAATTATGTTAATTCTTTAACAAAGGATTTTTTTGCCCCCAATGAAGAGATCGCTGGTCAAATGATGTGGTTTCCCAGGGTCTACACCTTTTTTGCTTCCTGGTGCTTGCACAGCAGAAGACTTGGCTCAGAGGCAAATTACTTGAAACAATAGTTTAGAACATGGGCACAGAACTGAGACTTTCTGAGTTCAAATCTTGGTTCTGCCACTTACTACCTTGGACAAATTCCTTAACTTTCCTACAGTTTAGTTTCTTTACCTATAAATTGATCATATACATTGTGTATTCCCATATGAAGATTAAATGAGATACTAGTGATACATTGCTTAGAACAGGGTTGGGAACATGGTAGCTGCTCAAGAAATGTTAGTTCTTGTCAGACACAGAACTGTAAGCCCTCCCATAAACTCCTAATCTCTAGTTCTCCCATCCCTAATTTCACTACATTTCATAACCATGATTTAACTGGACAATGGTGTCATTCTCTTAGCACACATTTGCAATAAAGGAAGAACCTGAAAGTTGCTACTTGGAGCTCAGCATTTTTGAGAATGTCAGTGACATAATGAATAGGTTAAATTTTATCAGCTGTGTCTCTCTGGGCCTCAAGGACATTTTTTATTTTAGCAGAATCAGAAGTGACTGATCTCTATAGAGCTTAAACCAAAATTTAATGACTTTAGTGAAGTCACTCCTTATGGTAGATTTTATGTAAAGGTGCTTAATTTGCATCCTGTAGGTGAGAATAAAAAAATAATGATGAAAAAATGTAAATAATTCTCTATAGTTATAACAAAATCACTTGTGATTTTTCTCCTTCTCCCTCTCCTGGCTACAACATTAAATAATGATTTTCAGAATGTTCTCAATAACTACTTGTAAAGTAAATTAGTAAACTCACAGGGTAGCTGTACAGGAAAAGCAACACTATGCTATGTTGTTTTGGCTGCAAATTGAAAATCAGGATTAATACTATAGGGTGCGCATATGCAAATTCTTCACATTATATGCCAAACATATATACCAATGGATTGTTGGGCAAAGAAATGGGGATCTGTTGATGACAAAACCAAATGAGAGTGCCAAAATCATCTAAAACAATGTATGCACTGTCCATATTGTAAAAATAACATTGGTTATTAGGATTGTTACATTATTGACTCAAAGTCACACAATTAATTAGAGGCAGAGCTAGAACTAAAATCCACACTTTTTGTTCAGACTCCCTTCCACCACATCATCCTGGCTAAATTACTCTGAACTTGCTTTCAATTATTCAGAGTAAATGCTGAGTAAAACCTTGTTAAAATCTGAGAACATAACCAATCTTATTTCTTGCCCAGACATGCCGGAGTATGGTTAGATTGTTAATCTTGTTGTATTGCTTGATTCAAAAATAGACACACAATTGAGTTATTTCCAGAAGGATTAATAGGTTTCTCTTGTGTTAGAAAATATTCACACCAGTCTTAAAAATACTGAGTAGCGTTATAGAAAACAAATTAACCAAAGTTCAAATTACCTTTCAGAAATCAGTGTGTTGACAAATCAGCCCCTTTCAAATTACAAATAGCTACAAACTGTCTAACTGGGAGCGACTGTTAATGTTTTAAATGCAAGTCTTCTGTGAAAGCACTTCTCCTAAAGTGAAAGTTGATTTTCTGCAGAAGGAAGGCTTTTAATTTTAGGTGTGTTAAGTTTTCACAATAATTACAGCATTCCTGATATCCCCTTGTACGGCAAAATTACTTTTCCACCCTCTGATAATACTTGGAAATATGTTTATTTATTTTTCAAAAGTGCTAAAATAAAACTCATGTCATTGTATGTAACAAAAATCCAATTATTCAATTAACTAGTGGGTTCTTAATCATGGTAACTTCTGTCTGTTGGAAAAGGGAAGAGTACTGTGGCTAAAAACCTACTGCTGCCACCTAGTGTTACTGGACAAGCACTGCTTCAGCTTGATTCCTTGCCTTTGTGTGTCACAGAGAGACCATCCTTTCTATTGAGAAGTGGGGAGAGAGAGAAGGATGGGTTACTTTATCAATAATCTTCATAATTAATTATTTAGAGAACTTGTATTTTTCTATTGACTTTTTTATAGTTCAATACTCTGGGTTCCAGACATGCCTTTTTAATATGTTTGACATTTGAATACTTTGAAGGCTTTAAAACTGATGAGTACTAAGGACAATGTGATAGCTTAAGGCAGTCATCCATATTGATGAAGTTTTCTATTAATAGACATATGCTTCAATAACCCATATGTAAAAACAATGTGTCCTTTTTATTCTATCCCTATTGATTCCAAATGTCCTAAGGATGTTCTCAGCAGTAGCTGAGCCAGAAGCATCAGAAGACACACAGACCACTGCGTCATTTTGCAGTACAAGGACGAGACACATCCAAGAAAGAAACCTACTACTGTATTTCAGTTGAAATGAGAAAACAAAGCACAAAAATTTTCCTCTGCAAGAAATTATTTTGCTGAATAAAAACTTCCTTTCAAAGGGTCTAAAATTCACAACCATTTATGGGGGTATTTATATCCCAGTCAGTACAAGCTGTTCGGGGAGGGGTTGTTAGAAATGTGGAAGGCTGGAGTCCTGTGGTCCAGAGCAAGCTGGAGCGGCCCGTGTGTGATGACAGGAGACGCAGGTGTCAGGAGAGGAAGGATACCGTGACCGCTGCCTGCCCCGCCGAGGCAGAGCAGTTGTGTGTACAGAAACCCAGGCAGTCTTCCTGGGCCGGAGTGTGGCTGAGTGTGGCTGACGGGAGAGCTCTGTCTCAGAAAGCAAGGAAGCATGACCTAGTGACAAGGTCACAGAACTGATTGTCTTTAGGTGTGAATTTTTCCATGAACTTGATGTGTCTTTTTGAGCCACAATCTATCCCTATTGGGTCTTCTCTTACTCATTTCTACAGACCACACCTGCACAGAATAAAATCAAGAAAGTTTTCCTTATTCCTGTGACTAAATTCACCTCTGGGCCATTCTCTTCTGAAAATACAAATAGAATGAGCTACTCTTTAGTTCCTTACATTTTGAGAAATGTACAAAGAACTGGGCCCCCCAAAATTTCAGTGGCTTAACACATATTAAAGTATTTATTTCTCATTTGTATACTCGTAAAATACAAGTGTTCTCTAGTTAGTCTGTCATGTCGAGATGAAGAGACCTGGGACCTCTGTGCCTTATGGCACCTCCATCCACTGGGACCTTCGAGTCTTTCACTCCAGCCAGCGATGGAAAATCAGAGAATGAAGAGGATTGCACAGGACATTTGTGTGAGCAGACCTGGAGTGACTGATGTCACTTTCACCTTCCTTCCACTCCGCAGAATTCAGACACATGGCCAAACACATACTTCATACACTGGGAAGGTAGAAGAAATAGATTTTAATGTATATTTAGCAATACACTAAATACATTACATAATAACCTCCCAGATACCACACATTTGTCAGACACAGGGGTAGGTAAACTACAGCCTCTGTGCCCAGTCTAGGATACCGCGTGCTTCTGTACAGATCATGAGCTAAGAAAGACTTATTACATGTTTACATAGAGAAATGTAAGAGAGAGAATATGCAACAGGCCCTGCTTGTGGACTTCAAAGCTTAAAAACCTCAATTCTCCAGGCTCTTTACAAAAAAGAATGGCCAACTCCTGGTCTACTTGTATTATGAGTGTCCTGGGAAAAAATAGGTGTCACCCTTAAAAGAGCATTCAATAAAGGAACTCGTATTAGTTTTCTATTGCTGCATAACAAATTACTACACACTTACTGGCTTAAAACAACACACGCATATGATCTCATGGTCTCTGTGGATCAGGAACCTGGCACCACTTACCTGGGTCCTCTGCTCAAGGTCTCACTGGTTTGCAATCTAGGTGTTGGTGGGGACTGTGGTCTCCATGGAGGCTTGACTGGTAAAAGACTCTATTCCAAGTGTCCTCAGCTTGTTGACAGAATTTATTTCTTCATAGTTGTAGGACTGAAGTCTTCATATGCTGACCAGAGTGTCCTCAGGTGTTAGAGGCTACCCACAGTTCTTTGCCATGTGACCCTCTTCATGGGTTGTTCATAATGAATTAGCTTTTTCAAGGCCAGAAGAGCCTCTTATGAAATACAACCTAATTGAGAGAGTGACATCTCATCACCTTTACCATATTCTATGGATTAGAAATTCTACCTGCACTCAAGTGGGACAAATTACTCATGGGCATAACTATTTGGGGGAGGGTCACCCTGGGGTGTCTGTGACAGGATTGTTTATAAAGGTTTAACAAAGTTGAGGGAAACCCAACTCTAGACTATGGAAAGCTACTGCCACCCCTAGATCTGAAGAAAAAGGGGGAGCAGCTACTAGAACTGGGTCAGATGTCTAGTCACAGGAGAGGATCACCAAAAAGGACCTGTGGCCTTACGTGAGGAATGCAACTCCTGCCAACCCATGGCCTCCCAGGAGGATGGGGGTGGGGAATAAACACCAGAGCTTCTCTTTCTTCCAGTTCTCTGCTGCCTGGCCCTGCCCCAGCTAATGCAACAGAGAGACAGAGGCCATCAGTGGAGACCGATGCAATCCATGGAAGTCAACCTCCTGAGACGGACAGCAAGGTGGACACGGGGCTTCTGGAGGGCAAGTAGGAGCTGTTCCCAGTATCTGGCCCTTGACTGCCTCAAGTTTCAAGAAAAGCAGAAAATATCCTTCAGGCCAAGTACCAAGTCTAATAGTTATCTACAACAGAAACAAGAATGACCAGGGCCTGCAACCATTCAGGGGATAATAGGTTATTCAAAATCCTTCTAAGAGCCAACACAGCTTGGCTTGCTTCAGAGGTGAGTTGAATTTAGAGAACACTGATGCTTACCCAATTCCTAGAAAGGAAAACGCAGCAGCACGCATTTCTCTAACCAAGTGATGTGGTTGGAGAATGTTCTTTATGGAAAAGAGGAACACACCTCCACCCAACACCCAGGGCAGGTGACACCTGTGAGCACTTCTCATTGGAACTTCCAGCTGAGTGTCTCTTTTTAAATGAAGTCTGAGCTTTCCCCCACTGAGCCAGGCCTGCTTGAAAAACAGAAGCATGCTCCATTCGGAGAAAGGTGGTATTTAAAAGACTAGCCTTTTAGTAAGCACATTTCTAAATGGTAAAGCATGACTACCTGGTTGGTTTCCCCAAACAGCTGCTGAACTACCTCCTTTGCAGCTGAGAAAGGATATGTTTAAAAAGCAGGAGCATATTGAATCTGGAACTGCTAATGGCTGATTAAGGAGACAAATGCAAAAGAATTAAGGCACGTCATTCTTTGGCATGTTTCTGGTTTGGCACATTTTTGTTTTGTTTTCAGCATGTAAGAGAATAGGTTGTGATTATCCAAAAGTGAGTTTTGAATTTATATCATTCTTAGATAGCACATTCATAGCATTTAAGCGTATCTTGTAAGTTGTAAATGGAGACAACGGCACTTGAACAACAATAAAATGTGAAAAAAGGTACTAGAGATACAGAAAGTAGGAACAGATTTCAGAAACAAAGATTTGAGCATGAATCTATTGCTAATAAAATTTGATTAAATTATTTGATTAATACAAGAGGCTTTCCTTTGTATCACTTCCTCCCATACCTCAGCACCCAACAAGGTATTTCTGTTTAATTGAAAAGTTTTCTAATAAGAGTTTAAGTAAAACTAATTTTAAAGAACTCGTTAGCTAGATGTGATAAGATGGCAAAGTTTCTACAACAATTTTACTTATTCCCTATAAATAGAAAATTAATTAATGATGAAGAAAATAGAGCAATACTATACCAGAGTGTGAAAGGTAGTATTATTTTAAAATTCTATTAACTATTAATTCATTGCAATACATTACAGTGGTCATGGAATTTGAATACCAAATTCACTTATGGTTGTGCTTCTAGAATTAGGTACCAGGTGAGCTCATAATAATGAGATATTTTAAAGTCTTATCATTAATTTGCAACTGGAAAAACCATTAGCACCAAAGTTTTGCTATCCTCCTGGGCTGCACAAGGACATGCTAACTTAAAAATGAGAGTCTTTAGGATTTGTGGGTAAGGGAATGTATAAATATAAATAAATTCTTACCCTAGAATATGTATTTTATTGATGTGAGGGGGAGAGAGAGGAGCATTGATGTGAGAGAGAAATTTTGATTGGTTGCTTCCCGTACACTTCCCAACCAGAGATAAAACCCATAACCTTTTGGTGTACAGGATGACACTGCAAGCAAATGACTACCCATCTGGGGCTAAAGGAATATTTTTAAACTTCTTTTTTATTTGTAGTATCTTTTATATCAAATATTACTTTTATAATACAAACATAAAGTCCATTTCTTTAAAAAAATTTGGTATAATATAGATAAAATGTAGTTAGAAATTTGTTTTATACCAACAAAGTGTAGTGAAGAATTTTATGCTTTTTGAAGTAGGTAAAAAGTAGATATTGAAGAAAGAAGATTGTTTTATTTATCTTATTCAAGAGACACTTGAAAAATTTCTTACTCTCAAATGTAATGTTGAAGAGCCCAATATGTTTAAATAATACGGCGTTAAGTTGAATATAGTAGTTATCTTTATTACTTTGGCCATCAATCAAAAAAGTTAAAAAATAAGTCACATGGGGCATGTATTTTCTAGAGTAAAAGTGGTGTTTATATTAACCAACTTTTCTTAACTGGAGTCAGATTCTCACTTCATACTGAATAAGACAGAGCCAGAACGAGAGCCATGGATTTAAAGTGGCATCCCACAAGAGGCTCCCACTCTCTTTCTCTCTGTGTGCATGTGTAACACACATAACAATTGTCCAGACTGCTTATGAGAAGAAATTAGCCCCTTGGTAACCCCGTTCTCTTTATATACCAGACTTAACTGGCTTGACTCCCTAAACACTCTTCACCGTCAACATACGGGACTGGGTGTTCTGGCTTTGCCTTCCGTTTTTCCCTTTCTTTACATCTCTGAACGTGAGATTTCCTCAGTTTGAAATGTTCCCCCCCTTTTTTTCCAGGCATGTAAACTTTTTCTCAACTTGTAGCATAAGCACACTCTTCTCTAAAGCCTCCTTAACACACTTACACAAAAACAAGTTATTCTTTCTGAGAACCCATAAGCACTTTGTAAATACCATGGCATTATTTAAACTGCATTGCAACTCTTTGTTTCCATACCCCTCTCCACTGCTAAACTGTGAAGTACCTTATTCTTACTTATACCTGCCCACCACTAGCATGGTAGCACAAAATAGACTTTGATGAGTCTGTTTAATGCATGAATGATAAGTGAATGTCTGAATATGAAAGTTGCCCCATTGAGAATCCATAGTCTTTTCATACAGCGCAGAAAAAACAAAGGGATTCAAAAGTTATCATATCAGTTATCTCTAACCTAGAGCAATAATAAGAACAAATGACAGGGACTAATGCAACCTGGACCCTACCATGCATGCCAGTTTCTAATATCCTGGATCCACATTTGTACAGACATAGCTTTAGTTTTCTAGATGGTTCTGCTAAACCTTGAACAAATTAATAGGAATGGCATAGCTAGATGAGATCAGCGAAGAAAGGAATTGAAGTTGGTAACTTTATTCTGGCAGAAAATATGAAAGAAGAACCCAGACTCACTGGGTATTGAATCTTTACATCTTGGTATTTAGAAACCACTCTGGGACCACACAAAGCATGGTGCAGCTCTTTGTCTCTGCCAGTAGAGGGCAGGACACACTTCATTAACTAGGGGAGCAGGGTGTGCTGAATTCCTCCTTCAGCAGCCAGAGCTTGGAATAAGTGTTCTAGCAGCAAAGATCCCATATTCTCCCATCCCATATCCTTCCACCTCAACCAAAGTCCTCTGGAAAAAATTTATTCTTTAAAGATTTCTGTGTTACCATCATTTCATTAACTTTTATCACACATTTCAAACTGTGATTGCAGTTACGCCTTGATAAAGAGAGAGTGTGACAAAGTAAAAGGAACAGAGGCTATGGGAATAAAAAGAACAAGTTTATACATCGGGAATCTACCACTTCCAGCTGTGCAGCTTGGTCAAGTTACTTAATCTTTCTAATTCTCCTTCTTCTCGTATTCAAGTCACAGATAATCAAATCAAACTCATAGAGTTGATGTAAGATCAAATAAAAATACAGAAATCAGTTTGATGTTTTGTAGTTGCCACCCCCCTTTTTCTGTTGTTTCCCATGTATGGGTGGGGGCGGGGGCGGGGGCGGGGGAGAAATGCACCTCCAATGTCTATCCTGTGCCAATGTCTTGCAAGGCACCAGGGCAGAACCAGACACTTCCCAGCCAGAACCAACCTGGGATAAGTTTCCCAAGTGAGACCAGTTTGTCTGCTAGGAGCTCCAGCAGAAAGTAATAAATTACCAGGAAAAACGCTACTTTCTTGAAAATAGTAAGCACATTACCCACTATGGATTTGTGGAACTATGGAAGATAAAGCCAGTTAAAAATGTGTAATACAACAATACTACAGTTCACAGGATCTCGTAGGGTCTCAAGAGGTTACTCCAAATTCACATTAGCCAAGAGATGGAAACCATTTAATTGTTGATGGATGGATGAATAGATACAATGCAATATTATTCAGCTATGAAAAAGAATCATGCCATTTGAGACCAAGTGGTTGAACTTTGAGGGCATTATGTTAAGCGAAATAAGTTAAGCAGAGAAAGATGAAGAGATGAATTCTGCATGACCTCACTTATGTGCGTAATCTAAAAAAAGTGAACTCAAAGAGGCAGAGCAGACTGGTGATGGCTGGGGTGGCAGGCTGTGTGTGAAGGTTGTCAATTGGTGCAAACTTCCTGTTCATAGTTAACAATGCTGTATTGCATACTTGAAAGTGCTAAGAGAACAGACCTTAAAAGTTCTCATTATACCCACCCACACAAAGGTAACTATGTGAGGTGATGAGTAGGTCAGCTAACCTATCACAGTAATCATTTGCAATATATGTGTATATCAGATCATCACACTGTACACCTTAAATTTACAAACTGTTAACGTGTCAACTACATCCCAATAAAGCTGCAGAAAAGATAGTAGTCCTCACCTGTAGACACACAGGCACACGTCCCTCAAGATGCTTTTTCACATTATTTACCTTAGTTTGTTTTCCATTTCAAAAGTTTAATTACCATTTCTAACAGGAAATTTTATATATGTGAAATTAAATAAAAGTATATTCTAATTTTCAGTCCTGTCCAAGTCTCATAGATGTTATGATGCAAAATGTTTACTTTCATTGGTGTTTATGTTGAAAGTTAGAGTCCAACTGTATTCTCTTGTTTGCATACAAATCTGCCTAGTATTGGGAATTTGTCATTTGTTATGATAAATTACATTAGTGAGTTTCCTAGAAATTGGGTTAGGTGCATTATGGCTAAAGAAACAGTGAGGAATTCTGTCTGCTATTATTTTATTTATGATTTGTGCCCTGAGAGTCATCACTGAGATTGCAAGTTGCGCCATATTTGTCAAGTATTGGTATCGGTGTTGCACTGCATCATAAAGGAAGTTGGACCACTATTTGTTTTTTCTTCTAACACTGTAAAAAGAGCTTTGAGATTACCTGAGTTTAAAGTTTTAGCAGAATTTCCCTAGAATAGTGCATGTGATCATTTTATGGTGGGCTGTTCTTTGACATTTATTTTGTCTATTAAAATTGGTCTGTTTAGACTTTGTATCTCTATTAGAGTAATTTTTGGAAAAAAAATTTTTACAGGTTTATCAGTTTTCCAGATTTTCAAATTTAATTACATATAATGAACAAAACTATACTTGATAATTACTCTATTTTTATGTTCTTACCTATGATGTTTGTCCTGTTTGTCATTTTTAAACTTATGCTTCCAATATCCTCCTCTTTATTAATTATGGTAGTTGGAAGTCTGTTTATTTTTACTGATAAAATAAAAATATTTAGCCCTGGCTGGCGTAGCTCAGTGGATTGAGCGCAGGCTGGGAACTAAAGTGTCCCAGGTTCGATTCCCAGCCAGGGTACATTTCTGGGTTGCAGGCCATAACCCCCAGCAACCGCACATTGATGTCTGTCTGTCTGTCTGTCTGTCTCTCTCCCTCCCCCCTTCCCTCTCTAAAAATAAATAAATAAAATCTTTAAAAAATATATTTTATATTATATTTTATTATTAAATATTATTTATATTTTAAAATAGAAAATATTTTATTTTATAGTTGTTTATCTGTTATTTATTTTACTCTTTCCTTATTCATTAATTCTTAGTTTATCTTTACCACTTCTTCCTTTGGCTTTCTTTTGGTTTACTTTTAATTTTTTTTCCAGCTTTTTTTAGTTAATTTGTAGCATTTTTATTAATATATTTAATGATATAAATTTTACTTTGAACATCACTTTCACAATAGCCCTGTGTTAATATTTTATTATTGTGTTAATATTTTATTATTATTTTCAAGAAAGTTTACAATTTTGATTTTATTTCCATAATTCAAATCTCCAACTCCCCTTTGAACACAGCACTAAATTTTTTCTAGATATAAAGGCCTTTTTGTTTGTGCTTTTGTTTTATTGCATATATTCTGAGAATTTTGTTTATATTCTGCCTATATTTTAGAATTATAAGTCTTTCCTTGAGGTATAAAATGTGTTCAGTTTATGTGAAACATTCCATGTTCTTTGGTAACAAAAGGTGTATACTCTATTACTGAGGTAGAGAACTCCATATAGAGATATGAGACTTACCCTATTTATTTTTGTTATCAGAGTTTCTCTTTCCTCACTAAACTTTGTTAACTTGATTAGGTGTTAAATTGTGAGACATATAGTGAGGTGTATTTTAATTAGTCTTGTTTTTATCTGCTTTTCCTTACATCTTATAGATTTTTACTGGTAAAAGTCATTGCTGAGCATTTAGGTGTACAAATATGTTATTATATATTTTTTTGAGTTATAGTCTTTAGCATTATAATGTTTCCTTTTTTGTACTACTTGCTGTATTTAAGACTTTTTCGCCTAAATTTTACCTTGTCCAATAGCAATATTGCAATCCTTCTTTTCTTTTGTTTGCATATGTATTTTTAAAAACATTGTTTTGAATTCTCTTTTTTATGTATGCCTCTTGTATACAGCACAGAATTAAATTTTATTTCCTTAGCCAGTCCCAAAATCTTAACCTTTTAATGGGTAATGACATGCTTTCACATTTATTGTCATAACCAATATGTTGGGTGATAATTTTGACTTATGGTCTATTTTATTTGTTTCTTTTTTTAAATATTTATTTTCTAATTTAGAAAAGATTATATTTCTTTTCTAATAGCTGTTATTATACAAATTCTTTTCAAAATAATCATAGTCCTCTCATTTGTGGATAGCGTCTGTTGGTTTCCTATGAACAAAATTGAAACTGTTTGGTAATCTCTTTTACACCTTCCTCTCCTTCTTGCCTAACATAACTTCCAATAACAATTTGTACAACCAGTTCATCCCTATAAGACAGTCAGAGGTTGTATCCTACTTTTATTGTCTCTGTTTTCTTCCTATGACATGACACATTCTCTCTCTCTATTATCAAAACTTACTCCATGTCAACTTTAAGTAAGTGTCAAGTACTATCCAGTCATTTCTTAGTTGCCCAAGCACATATTTTAATAGAGACAATGCTCTTTCTTAAACCAAAGTCAAGCCCTCAGGACAAAAAAATAGAGGTGGAAGCAAAGTTTCACCATGTTTTACTGGTAACTCACAGTAGAGTTTGTCCAAGTGGATGCCCACTGGGTGAGACCCACAAACTCAGTGTCTGTGAAGTTAGCGTTAACAACGACAGACTACAGGGCCTATTCCCGGGTTCTATCCTTGATTTTATTTTTCATGACAAATAACACTTTTGAATAGCTTAACATAAAACAGTAATAATAAAGACAGTAAAAAGGGATGAAAAGGTCTGATTCCACCAAGGTTACTAAACAAGTAGGAACCAATAATGAAACCTGGGTACCAAACTGAAAATAAATAGCTGAGAAATTCAATGCAGAGACAGCAGAGTTCAGACTCATGGCTGACTTGCTATGTCAGCATGAACTTGAGAAGCTGTGAGCAGCAAGGCCGAAGAGGCCTCTGTGTCCTGTCTGGTGGCACCTGACCAAAGGCTGGGGTCTGCAGCAATGGGCAGACCATACTATGTCTTGATGGGACTGCCATGAAAACTACAGAAATAAGTAAAGCTTCCCCAAATGAGAGCAAGCAAAGGCTGTTAATCCCAAGCTTTCTAGTTATCAAGGAGGTCTACCAGATCAACTGTGCTTGGCAGAAACCCAAAGGCAGGCCGAGGAATGGGAAGGCTGTCCAGGGGAAGAAGAGACAGCTTCAGGCATGGCCTGATTGGACACTGTCAATATGGAGACATTGTAGACAAGCTAAATAGAGTACACGATTGGTTAGAGTGCACATTTGGCTTTTTCTGATTGGACCAAATTTGGAAGACAGGACAAATAATAGGCAATTTGTCAGTTATTAACCATGTCTCAGGCATTTTGAACCAAATATAACATGGTTATGTTTGGCTGCCTGAACTGGCTGCTATAGATACCAGTCTGACTTTTGAACTGATTATTAAGTTGGCTTCCTGGGTTGGTTTTCACATGTTGTGGGTCAGAGTTTTATTTTTATATATGGTCTGACCTTTCACTTTTTGTAGAGTTAGTCTCTCATTACGATAAAAATGACTCTTAAGTCAATAATATATCTTCATTAATCTCTTCGATCTCCTAGTCTCTGATCTCTGAGATCTCTAATTCTCTGTCTCTGTAATCTTGGGTGAGTCACAGTTTTTCTAGGCCTCCATTTTCTTGCTGAAAATAATAGGGTTTATTTAGCAAACAGTTTCCAGGCTCATGTCATGAGTATGTAGTTAAAGGGGGAAAAACGGCTCTAGAGGAGGGCGTGTAGGCAGTGATGCGAATTGCACAGAACCCATAGACTAGTCTATCTTACCTTATGTAGCACACTCAAGTGAATGATATGAGCAAGTAGCTAGGGTTATTGATATCTGGCAGGAATCTTGCTCTGAGGAAAAAATTAGTGAAAACCACTGGTCGAGTTAATCTGTCAGGATCATTCCACTGTAATTATGGTAAGAACCAACTCTCAGCTATACACTACCCGCCTCTCAGTCTGTGTGTGACTACCACCAGCATCATGAGAGCGGGAACAGAAGCAAACACTGTCCTAATGATCTCCCTGGGGTCAACTGGCAGGTACGTGTTGATCAGAGGCCAAGGTCAAGTTGTGATATTGACTTAGTCATCAAGCTCCTCTTGATTTTCCAGTCTAACTAATTCTGATCCTCTTCTGTTTCAAATATTATTTTTTCTTGAAAGTCACTGGACTTTGCTAAAAATTAAATTACTATTAATGTTTATTTCTAAACAAAATGTAGGGGAAATGCCATGTGCTTTGCTCCTCAGATTATTGAATAACAGTGCATCCTTGATCATTTTTTAGTAGTTTGTAAGAAACTGTGATGAATTTCTTATGTTTTTAAAAATTTCATTTACATAGTTCTATATACCCAATGATAATTGTTTGTCTATTTAGTATTTATTGTTCTTAGTAGAAGCCAAGTACTGTTGTAAGTTCAAAGAAACCATTAACAAATGAAAACAGATAAGTCTTAGTCCTCATTGGAATTTATAGTCCAATGCTGCAAGTCAGACTTCAATACATAATGTTACTAAAGTGGTAAGAACTTTGAGCTAAAATAAGGTGATACAGAATAATGAGGGAGTGTTTTGTTACATAAAATTGTGGTGAAAGACTTCTATGATACATTAATATTTGAGCGGATACATGAAGAAAGACGTGAAAGAAAAAGCCGCGTGGATTGCTGGAGAGGAAATATTGATTAGAGTAAAATCAACCCTCACTGTTTGGGCATCATCCCATAAAGTGAAAGGTTGCTGATTTGATTCCCGGTCAAGGCACAGGCCTGGGTTGCGGGTTTGCTCCCCAATGAAGTGCATATGAGAGCAACCGATTGATGTTTCTCTCTCACATCAATGTTTCTCTCCCTTTCTTTTTCTCTCCTATCCCCTCTTTCTAAAACTAAATAAAATCTAAAAAAAGAAGAAAATCAAAGAATATAGGTAATTCTTTGAATGAGTTCTCCTGAAAAGATGAACTAGAAAGAGTGTTACTTCCTGAAAGATGAAAAAAATGTAAGGATTTTTAAAAAAATACTGTACTTTAACATGTTTATATAGTAAAGGGAATTATACAGTAGAAACAGAACAATTTATGATGCAGGTGAGAGAGGACTTCCGTAGGAGTGTTGGCCTTTAGTAGCCAAAAGTAACATGGCTAATGTCCCGTTGAAGGGACTAATAGTGTATGTGAAGTTCATTTCAACAGAAAGGAATATGGACTTAGGCACAAAAATGTAAGTAGATTGGCATATATGGTTATGAGAGTAGGAAAATTTTCTTCTCCATTTTTTCCAAGGAATAAAAAATAGTCCATCAGCTAAGATTGAAAAAAAGAAAAAAAATCATTAAATGTTGGAAGGCTTCTAGAACCTGGTACAGTTTATATAAAAAAAAATTGAGCTTTGCTCCCAAGTCAGAGTATATAAAGCACATAAAGACTCAGCTGTGAAATTAGCATACTGTTATAAACAACTTTTGTAATGTGTTCATTTTTTCACTCATGTGTTTACCAATCACTTCTTAACAAACTTTTATTGATCATCTATAGTATGCAAAAGCCTGTGATCAACTCTGGAAAAATTATAACCTGAATAAATCTTAGTCACTGTGATTATAAAGAAGATTACAGTTTAGTCTGAGAGAAATACAAGTGGGGGGAAAACACTATACTTCTCTTTGTTTCAATATGATAGGTATTATCTTTACTCTGGCCGTTTTTGCTGTGTATTTGGGGACATGGCCCACTTCAAATAATCTGTCATACTCTACTAATAAACATAATCAATATAAGGCTACATCCTTCCATTTTTGCTTCAGAAAATATGGTCACATATTCATGAGGCATGTTCCAAGTGCTAGCAGAACATAAAGGAAGAAGTTACTCACTGTAGCTAGAAAGTTAGAGAAAGACTATTTGAGCAAAGCTTGAAAGGTGAATAGAAAAGGCAACCTTGAGCATAGCTTGAAAGGTGAATAGAAAAGGCAACCATATGCCATCTACCAGAAAGATGGTGTATGAAATCATAGAGGCATGAAACTAGACAGATAGGCTGAGGAGAACTTGCTAAGAAAGATAGTCTTTATTCTTCAGTTAAATGGGAATCATTAAGCTTTTGTTTGTTTGTTTTAAGAGGAACAAGAATAACATAGCTGAATTTTGTTTTAGACCACTTAGGTGGCTGAGTGGAAGGTGGACAAAAGGAAGTCGAGACTGGTAAAGTGTTAGCTGTCACAGTTAAGAGGCAGGCAAGGACCTCCACTAGAACATGCTGAAAAGAATGGATAGATGAAAGAGCCAGTTTTGAAAAGCAATTGACAAAGATTGCTGACTGACTTGTTATGAAGAACAAAGGAGCCTAGGAGAGTCAAAGATCTGCCTGAGTTTTCTGCCTTAATAGATTAGGTGAAAAGTGGCATTGCTAACTGAAACGGAATTATAGGAGAATTGCAGTCTCTCTCTTTCTTCTTTACTTTTTGGAAATTTAATGAGGTTTGAGTTTTAGAATCATGTTTGATTTGTAGGTATCTATTAGACAGTGAAAATGTATGACAGTACTCTGGAGACAAGTATTTGGAAGTTATCTTTGCATAGTGTCAGTTAAAACCACGGAGGATGATCTTGAGTATTTATGTCTGCAATGGATAAAGGAGACTGAAGACCAACTCTGAGAGCAAATGCTAGTAAGTAAGAGGCAAATCGAGATGAGCCTGTGAAAGAAGGACGTAATCAACGTTCCAGCGTTCCAAGGAATCTTGAAATCAGGCTTTAGAGTTAAGCCATGAGTCAGCCAATGGGGGCTTCAATGAATACAGCTTCAGTTGACACAGATACATAAAAGAGAATGGAAATTTAACAACAGGGTTGATAATCATACATGTTTAAAGATAAGCAGGAAGGGAGGACATGCGAGTAATGATTAGGAAGTATCACTCTGATGTAAAGAACAAAATTCACGGGATTGAGAATTTATGCTCTAATTTAAATAGCTACTCAGCTCAGGTCACGGTTATTACCATAGAAATGTTCCCCTTGTGGGGAAGTAAGAAGATGGGGCAGGAGGTGGCAGAAAAAAGGCCAATGGTATATAACTCAGTTAGGAGATCTTGATCACTCTGTTAAGAACAATATAGTATGAAATATAAAGAGAGCCCCCTCACACCTATGCAAATCTCTTCTTGAAAAATGAACAGACAAGTAAAACCCAAATGTACAGCTTTACCTGAATCTCTGGGCCCAGAACTAAGCATGTACAAGAAGGGATCATGTGAACAGGAAGGGGCATCTCTATTCCTTAGTGGCTCTTTCTAAGTGGCTCTCTAAATGAGGTGGTGTGAACAATTCATAGGAAAAAAACATTTTGGGTATAATTATTCAAACCCAGTACATTGATTTATTCTTTCCAAAATGCATATTAAAAATATAAAAACAATAAGAACAATATTTGTATGGCCTTTTTCCATACAAGAGATTTTTTTAAATCCAGTGTATTCTTCCACCTCCCAATAATCCTTGGGCTTGAAAATATTATTATCATTATTATTAAAATGTGAAAACCAAGCGTCAGAACAGGGTAATGAATTTAGCTCTGGGTTTTCTGGATAAGAAAAGGCAGAGCCAGGATTTAATTGAATCCAGGTAATCTGACCACTATATTCTTTTCACTTTATTAACGATTACCTTCAACAGGTGGTGCCCAGACCCATAGAGATTTTCTTTAATTCCATAAGAAGCAAATTGCTGTTTTAACTGGGCTAGTCCCTCTATATTTTGACAAATCAAAGTGGAGAAAGACTGTGGCTCCCTGGCTGGGTTGCTTAATAGGTTAGAGCATTGTCCTATTCACCAAAAATGTTGCAGGTTTGATCCTTCATCAGGGCACGTTCCTAGGTTGTGGGTTCGATCCCCTATCCGGGAGTGTAAAGGAGGCAGCCGATCAATGCTTCTCTCTCACATCAATGTCTCTCTCCCTCCCTTTCTTTCTCTCTAAAGTCAATAAATATATCCCTAGGTGAGGATTAAAAAAGAAGAAAAAAAAACAGGCCATTTTGTATGGGTTAGTGTTCAAAGGTTAAATAAGAAACTCTTACTCTTTCATATCCTAAGCTATATAAGTATGTACCAAAAGCATTGAGAAAGAAAAGAAAGTAGCAAGTTAAGTAGTGTAGGAAGTTCCCTCTGAAATTCCACCCTAGTGACTGTGTCCTTCAAGAGATAAACGTAATCAGGCTTTAAGCAGTTGTATGGTGGTAAAACACATGAAAAAGACGAATGAATGATATTAAGGGTTTTCTGACTGTTTGCAAAGACTCCCAAGCAATGGGGGAACAGTAACTTCTTTAAATCCTAGGGGAAGGACGACATAATTAGTTGCAGGCCATAGAGAAACATGGACTAACAGAACATTTAAAAATATCTGCAGGTTGGGTGCCAGATGGTTGCTAGACTTAGTGTAGTGATCGCATTGTGAGTATATAAATGTCAAGTCACTAGGCTGTCCACCTGAAATGAATGTAATATTGCATGCCAGCTATTCTTTAATAAAAATTAATTTAAGAAGTCTGTAGGTTATATGTACTATAAAATAAATAATATAAACTGAACCACTTCAAAATGGAGTTGGAGCTGCCATCCCAGAGGAGCCGCCTCCCATTTCTCACTCCTCCAACCTTTGGAATGTTGAAACTGGGCAAAATAACTTTTGGGCTGGGCCTAAAGCAGCACTGTATTCCAAAGCTAACAGGAAAGCAGTCATTATAACTACAGACTGAAAATGAAAGACATTCTTTAGAACTAGCATCACTATGTTAGCTTATCTGCACCTATAGAAATTCCTTTGTTAGCTTATTAACACCTCCAAGAATTTCTTCTACTCATTTAATTATTCCCCTTCCCTTGCTTTCGCCTAATCAGAACATTATTTGGGTTTCTGCCTGAATCAGTGCTTCCGGATTCTTTTGGATCTCAAGTAAACACTTGTTGCCTCTCACTCCCACCTTTTATTTTTAGGTTAACAATACAAAATCAACCGCATTGCACTATTCTTTGTCAAACATTTGAGGAATTATTCAGGAATATCTTAGTAAGATTTTAGGATTTTAATTTTTTTTTACAGAGACCTACAACACAACACTTCGGGAAAGTGTGTGTACTGTAACATCACAGCCCGAAGATTTTCACAGTGTGGTTGGAGGACACGTGGAGCTCTGGAAATACGGATGATTTAAGAGAGAAGAGCAAAATGAAAGGCAGTGATGCACACAGTTCATAAAACCAAGACAGAGGACTTGTGTCAAATAGCTCATTGTTGGAGAAAGTTCCTTCCTAGGGGTTTTTCTTCTCAGAGGCAGGAATCAAATCCAGTAACTTTATTTCCAGTCGTATGAACTGTGTTCAGCTGCTAACGTAGATACCCAGTCCTGCAGGCTCACAACAAAATCAAGCAAATTTCTGCACTAATTTCTGATTTCTGTAAAGCTACCGTTTTCTTTACACCAAGGGTTACAACTTGGATGTGCTCTTTAAAAATATTTGGAAACTTGGGTGGGGGGGATGGGGCAGGGGAGAGCAATGAGGAAAAAGGCAGGACAATGGTAACTGAACAACAATAAAAATTGCAAAAAATCAATAAATTTAAATAGGTGTATATATATAAAAATATTTGGAAACTTGTATGTTGATTTCATATGTACATTTTTCCTGGGGAACTTTCATCATATATAGAACAGGATCTCTTCAGAGTCTAAGGTTACCTACCTTATAAGGAAAAGTAATTTCCAGTACTTGTTGGAGATGTTGTTGTTGTTTTCCTTCCTAGATAGCATCTAATTGCCATTGCCACAAGATGATACAAGGTGACTCTGAACTTCACCCAGAATAAAGCACCTCTGTAAATTCAAACTTCATTCTTTCATTGAAATCATTGACCAAAATAGTGGCCAAGGGCAAACCAGAGATGGGGAATTTCTGTCACCCACAGAACTGAGACTGTTACTTGAATAAATGACATGTTAAGCCATGTTTGGCCATTATACTTCCTGCTGTTAGTTGTCACAAATCATAGATTTCAAAATGCCATCATGGGAAAGAAATGAGTGTTCTAGGAGAGGACAGTATTTCTCTTCTTCAAGTACAACTCATCATTAAGTACAAGTGTCTGGAAAAAAAATAACAGTTCAGTTGACATTGTAACTTTGCTCTTTTCACTAAAATTACAACAGAATTTTTTAAAGGAAAATCCGCATGACCTTAATTAGTTTCCTTGATCACTTGCCAATCTGTAATTAGTGAAGTAGCAACTTGTACAAAGATTTTTTAAATGCATAATGCAAATAGGACAAAATTATTCCTCTTGAAAGGTAATCAATGTCTTTAAAATTTTAAAATATATTTTAAGCAATGCTATTCAAGAATATATACATTCCTTAGCAGACATGAAGAAAATGAGAAGATGCAAATATCTGGCTATTTAAAGCTTTATATTCTACATAGGAGATATCGATTATCAATTGTGTATTAAATAACAATTATACTTATTTCAGCTGTGTGTTTTCCATCAAAAACTAAATAAACATCATTTTTTAAAGTATAGTTAATATATTTATTTCAAACTTTAAATGGAATGCTTGTCTGTTTAATGACAGACATTGACTTAGATTATTTCTCCATTCTAGCCAAAAATCACCTTTCATCTCACAAATGAAGGGCTTATTTAATGTTGATTGATTTTAATGGCACAAATTTGCTCCATTAACAATAATATCAGATAAAAGTTGACATAAAAAATACTTAGCCTTTAGATGAGTCTTTTTTTCCTGGAACAATCAATCTCATTTCACACATACATTACCTCATCGATCTCCAACACCATTCAGGATGGTGTTATCTACATCATGCAGATAAGCACTCCCACCCCACCTTCCTTCCAAAAAGCCCCCCCAATTTAAAACTCAACTAACTGTTAATGTGCGTGCCTGCTATGGGATAATCACTTGAACAAAATTTGAATCGAGCACCTCCTAAATTACTAAAGGGCTTATTCTGCATTGACTGAGAGCGCTCGACCCATTCATCAGCTTCCTTTTGTTCTAATTCCTCTGTCCTCATGGTGCTGCATGTCAACAGCTGCACGAGTGTTTCATCTGGGAGAAAGACTCAAGATAACTGGTCTTATGGCTAGGTATGCAGACCTTCGTTGCTGGATATAAAGTATGGTTGATTGATAAAACATATAGACTCTTCAATCTTTTTGTAAAAGCTAATCTTCAGATAGATTTCTCAGTGGAGGTAACAGCTTGCCTTGACAACTTGGTGAGCACAGTATCATCATTTCACACAAAATATATGGCAGGCATTAATTTTCAGTGTCAGATCAATTCATTGACCACAGCCATCAAGAGCACAAAGAGACTGGACAATTAATTCCTTTGACATGAAATTACTGTATAATAGAACTGCAACCTTCCCTCTTTCTCCAAGCAATTGTCAGATAACTACACTCTCAGAGGTCATTGAAAGCACGGTGCATAAAACCTGTGACCACAGCTCTTGCCATGTTTCTTTTTATACTTGTTTGCTGATTGATTTGTATCAGATCCCTGTTTTCTTTTCAAATGTCACCCCATTCTTCCAAAAGTGCTATTTCTCAAGTAGAAATATCAACAGGGCATAAATTCAATATTTCTCACCCCTCTTATAATTTGGTTGATCAATTTTCCTTTATACAGGTGTTTGTATTATTTGTACACAACATCAAAGATTTTTGTATTTATATCCACCATATTTTGCTGTATATAATGTGCCCATCATTTTTGTGTGCATTGTACAGAGGACTATTATACCCATGGCATGCAATCATTATACCCATGTTTTTGCCCTAAAAATTTTGGGCAAAAAGATGTGCATTGTACATGGCAAAATATGGTAAAAATATGGTATATCTCTATCTCTATATGTCTATATGTCTATATGTCTATATCTATCTATATATAGTTGGTTCCTGTCAAAGGTAGGCAGCCTCCTGAGGTCTGAAGTTGGTACTTTAGAGTTCTTCCTCCCTAGGGTGAATGTGAAACCTGATAATTCAGAATGTTTCAACATTAAGATATGGAAACTATATTTTCAGAGGTGTCACCAAAGAGTCAGATGAGTCTATTGAATGGCCTTTACCACACCACATCTTTTATATATCTAGCTTAATGCCTTCCATGGAGTGGGCATTCAATGAACACTTGTTAAATTAATGAATGAGTTTCTTTTAAAGACATTATTGCAATGTCTAATTTACATCAATTGATTCCAGCAAGTTGGAAGTAGATTGTATTTGTCAATGTTAGTCATGTCCACTTCCAGTTAACAGAGATGGTTTTATACACCCCTGGGAATGAAGCTGATGAAGCAAGGAAGTATGGAAGCATTCTAATCTATGGGAACTGTATGGCATTATGAATAGTTGAGAAACAGCAAAAAGGATCTTGACATAGGGGTTGAGAATGTGACTCCAGAGCTAAAGTACCCAGATTTGATTCCTGCTTTTGCTCTGGGACCTCAAATTGTTTGAACTCTCTATTTAACAGAAGTGATAATAATAGTATCACCTTAATAGGCTTAAAGTGAAAGCATTAGATGAATTAAAGCAACTAAAATATTTCCTTACACAGAGTAAGTTTGTGAACCAGGAAAGGTTCACATCTATTATTCACCTCCAAATTCAAAATTTAGTTTTCAATTTTTTTTTGTAATTGCTCCTCTTCCCTCTCTTAGCTCATTGAGCTGGCATGCAAATATAAAGATAAATCAAAATATTTAAAGTATATTTCTCCTCTTATTTTATATTTACAGTTAAATGACATTCAGTTTCCATTAATACATCTTCTCCTGGGAAACCTCTTATGAGGCTAGGTACTAACCATTCAGCACTGACCTCTCCATGACCTTGCAGGATGCCCAGGCACATCTTGTTGAGTGTCTGCAGCATGCGGAGGTAAACTAGCTTTGAAGAGCTCCCATTGGGCTGCTGATAGTCCCAGGTTATGCCAAGTTTCCCACAGGTTTCATGACTTCTGATGCAGGCTCTCAATAGAGCTCTTTGGCCCTAGTGCTCCAGGAACTCTGTCCCTCCAAATCTCAGCTTTCTAAGACTCCAACTCACCTTTCCTTCTAAATTGACCTTCAGCTTCAACTCTCTGATTGATTCATCAACTACCCTTGGCCTGAGTTCATTAGCCACTGACTTTCTAGACCCCTATCTTGGAAGCAGGTGATAGTGCTCACAGTCCATGATAAAGGAACCACTTAAATACACATAAAGCATTTAGACTAGAATTAAAGTTGGGAATATGTAATCCAAACTAGTACATTGTGAACAGCAGTGAACAGGTCTTCTAAAAAATAATCTTCTTTATTGTCCATCTGTCACAGTGTGAAAATTTCATTTTATGTTTGAGATTTAATCCCTAAGTCTTAAAAATGTTCTATCTTTTCTATTTAAAAGACTCGATGTTTCTTAGACATACGGGTTGCTCAGGCTATATCTGCACAGCCCTCTGTATCATCTGTGTAGATCACCAACCAGATAAATGTGAGACTCTAAGAGTTTATTACATTTAAGCTTATTTTCTTATATATTATATTATTCTTCAAGTTAAAGTTGCAGGTCACAGCCACTATCACAAGTTCAAGATGAAGAAACTTGGGTTCAGAGAAAATTAACTAACTTGCAAATAGCTAAGAAGTAAGTAGATGTGAGTGACTCAATTCCTACTATATTTCCATCCTGCCTGCTGAAATTTGGGTGGCTTAAATGTACCTATTTTAAATTAAAAGTTCAAATTCACCCAAGTAACCTTTTTTACTTACTTTTTCTCTCTCCAAGTAGTTGTTTTGATTTGTATAAATATCAGTCTCATTCACCAGTTAATTTCAAAGGCTTTTTAAATGTCAGGAGTTGAGCTGAGATTTCATAACTCTCCCATCTCTGAACAGGTCATTAGTCCAAAGCACTTTTAGGCCAAACCACCGGCCCCCAGTGACTCCAAATGCCAGTTAAACAGATGCCCACTCTTGATAATATCTACTTAAAACCCAAAGACTAAATCTTATAAGTAGCTCTGAAGATCTGACTATTGAAGGACTAATGGGTCCATATAAAATAATCTTCTTCCAACTTCTGGGTTTAGAAAAGCCCTAAAAACAAATTAACTTTAATGTTCTTCCAAGGTTTGTTACCCTTGCTCGCTCAGCAGCTGCTCTGCTTTCATAATGAAAGAGAAACAAAGCCATAATGGCCCCAAGGTTGCCAAAATTTGGGGGTGAACATGCTTTGGTGCTCTTCAGAACATTCCCTGTCCATGAAGTATGACTGTCAGATTCCAACAGTCCCAGGACATCCCCATCTCGGCAGTGATGGATGCCACAGATAGACAGCAAATACGGCTGCCGTGAAATTTAATGTTCACTTTAGATGCTCCGGCTCTTATTAGAAAAGGTCATGCATTGTCCCGCTCAGATGATTAATGCAGACTCTCACATCTTTACGGAATATTTCTGCAATATGTGCTGTCTAAGTGACTGTTTGTTCCTCATTTCAGACTCGATCAGTGCTTAATACTCAACATGAATTTAGATGGGTGGAAAAAATGCCACTTTGCAGCTTCAGGTGTTTGTAGATTGCTCTGCTAAAAGAAAGCTTAAATCATGGGGTCCAAAGAAAGCTTGAAGCCCATTTTCGTCAAATTTCCCATAGCAGTTTGTTAAAAAACATGTGATGATAGCGTAACAACCATAATACAGTAGCCCCTTTTCAGTGGTACTTGGAAAATGCAAACCAGAACTTTTTTCTTTCAGAAGCTGATCAGTTAAATTCCCTCAGACCAGGAGTAGTAGCAATAATCTGTTATTTCCAGTGTTAAAGTGAAACAATGTTGAAACATAAATTCTTTCTAGATGACCTGTTCAGGAGTCACAACACGGACACTCAACACTGCCTGTGATTTTTTTTTTTTTGAGATGGTAAAACTTGCTTTGTCATGTTTCTGTGGTCAGAAAGAATCACAGTGTTCAGATTCTCTTCCTACACTTATGCAAAAAATTTTTAGAGGCCCGAATTGTTCAGCATCAACCACACAAATCTAAACTTCTGAATTCGGATGTCTCTCATTTTTGTTATCTTTGGCTCTCATTTATTATTTTTTACCAACTGGGGAATACTGAAAGTACTAAATGCTTAAAGCGCATTTTTATATAATTTTCACTCACATAACATTTACCTAGCTGTGCAAATTTACCACCAAGTTTCTACCGTTGCTCTGAAAAATGTTTATGAAATCCTAGATTTTCGATGGAGAAAGCATATTTTTCAGATTAAGTTGACCTGGAAGAACTTGCCCCATCACTCAAATGGCTTTTTCTAGTGGCATTTTTCTTCCTCAGCCTATTAATGGGTTTGTTGTTATTCTCTTACAGGGCCTCTTGATGTGAGTTACATTTCATAACACTACAAAGTTCAATGTTAGTGGGCCAAATTGTTTTGGATTCTGTCACTAATGTTGGTCACAAAGAACTGATCAAATTGTCAACAGTCAATGTGAACAAATCAATTATATAGATCCAGCCCAGAGCTGTAGAAATGTAGGTAGTGAAATGCAATTTTCTTTTCGTTTTACAGGCCCGTCTTATTTGCCAAAGTAGTCAAACCTGTTCACTTTGAATGCTGCTGCCTAAATTTGGAAGAGTTCATGTGGGTGAGCAGAGATATGATGAAAAGATGAAAAATAACAGCTATTAGTGAATACTTATAATTTGTCCTTTTGTTTAAAGTACACAGGTAAGAGCAAAGCCTGTGTTTTCACAATTATGTGTTAAGTTTTAGCATCACTTCAAAACTGAAATGGATATGTGAGCAATTGCTCCATTTTCCCCACAAAACTCTGGTTTAAACACAAATGCGTAGACATCCAAATTGGAAAGGAAAATATAAAATCATTTCTATTTGCAGATGATGTTCTCTTTTAGGCAGAAAATCCTAAAGATTAAAAAAGAAGTGCTACAACTAATAAATGAATTCATCAAAGTTGAAGGATACAAAAATCAACACACAAAAATTATCTACATTTCCATACACTAACAGTGAACAATTCAAAAAGGAAATTAAGAAAAGAATAGCATCATTGTTTATGATGAGATCAGTCTTAGGCAATTTGAGTTGCTATAACAAAAGTACTACAGACCAGGTAGTTCAAACAATGAACATTGATTTTTCATGGTTCTAGAGGCTACCAAGTTTGAGGTCAGGGTGCCAGCATGGTTGGGTTCCAGTGAGAACCCTCCTCCTGGTTGGCAGATGGCCATTTCCTGCTATATCTTAACATGTTGGAGCTTAACAGGAAGAAGAAAGCTCTCTCTTGTCTTTTTTTATAAGGGAAATAATTCCATGATGAGGGCTCCACACTCATGACCCAATTGCCTACGAAAGGCCTCATCTGCAAATACCATTGCATTGGGAATTAGTATTTCACTAGATGAAGTTCGGGGCAGCACAAACATTCAGTAATAGCAGCATCAAAAATTTTTTTTAGAAATAAACTTAAGGAAGCAAAAGAATGGCACAGCTAAAACTATAAAAGGTTGCTGAAAAAATGAAAGCAGACACAAATAAATAGAAAGACATCCCAAGTCTGTAGCTTCAAAGACATATTTTTAGGACAAAAGTACTATCTAAAGCAATTTATATACTCAATGCAATCTCTAATAATCCCAATGATTATTTCACAGAAATGGAAAAGTTAATTATATAATTCATATAAAATCTCAAGGGAGTCCAAATAGCCAAAATAATCCTGAAAACAAAGAACAATATTGGAAGACTCATACTTTCTGATTTTAAAATGTGTTACAAAGCTACAGTATTGACATGAGGGGGTGGTACTGTTATAAACATGGACATATAGACCGATAAAGTAGAATAGAGATACCAGAATAAACCCATACATAAGTGGTCAAATAGTTTTTGACAGAAGTGCCAAGAACATATAATGGATAAAGAACAGTGTATTACAAAAATAGTGTGGGGAAAACCAGATATTCACATGCAAAAGAATGAAGTTGGACTCTTACTTAATTCATATACAATAACTAACTCAGTGGATCAATGATGTAAATGTAAGAGTTAACACTATAAAACTCTTAGAAGAAAATAAGGAAAAAGCCTCATGATATCAGATTTGGCAATAATCTCTTAAATATAACACCAAAATCACAAGCAACAAAATAAAAAATAAATTAATAGCCTATGTAGAAAGGGATTCTCTGTACTATTTGTAGTTTCAATAGAATTCATTAAACTTTGATTTTAATAATAATATTTCCCCCTTAATATTTGTATTTTGAACATAGCCTCAAAGTCTAATAAAGCCATTGTTCTTTAATGCTAATTTTTCTACATAACTAAGATTTAAGATATAATATACACACTTTTATCTCCAAAATAGTTTCAGATTTCCAAAAATTAGCATTTGGCAGAAAATGTATTCTAACCCACAGTTCTTCAAATCACCTTAATTTATTAAGTGCTACTAACATGTTTATCTTTGTGTTCTTAGTCCTCTTAGGAAAAGAAAGGTTATTGTGTTCTGCTTCATAAATCCTAAGGATGCCAAACAATTTTTTTGGATGAATGATTATTTTTAGTAAATGAAAAGATAATGCATTTTAAGCTATCTTTCAAGCATTGCTGAAATCCAGTTGCTAATATGGAATAAACACTTATATAGCTTTTAAATACAATGAGGAATATAATGTGACAAAGGCGATACCGACTTTGTACCTTGTCCAATCCCTATTTCATATATGTAGACATTTGACTGTTGACTCTTACATGTTCAAATAAGATTACATAGTTGGCTGTAATGGGTATGTTTTGTCATTACAAAGTGCAAATTTCTCACTTATTTTTTTCAGCCTATTCACTGTGTCTCATAGAGTGCCAGGTACCCTGAGAGACCTCAACTGTGAATGGAGTTCTATTACTTAAGAGGTTGTGGGATTGATTTTCCTCCCCTCCCCCCGAAAAAGACTTAGCTTAGAAGGCACCTGCTTCTCTCTGTAGGTCATTCACATGTGGTTGAGTTTCTCTCACTACCATGTTGATCTATTTAGTAAATGACTGGCTAGCAATTAGAATACACATTAGTTTAGTCATTATCAGCCTTTGCCAAGCAGGAGACCAGGGCCCCTGCACTTGGCTTTGTCAGAACACTAAGGAGCATGCTGATGCCAGGAGACATCACTCAGGGGTGATTAACATCATCTGTTGGTCCTACTTCCATCCTGCACGCACGTCCCTTAGCATTTTGTTGCCCCATTTAAGTGGTAGTTGGCTGATAGAGTTCAGTATGACAAATATTTATTAATCACTACTTGTAAGCAAAGCACAGAGTTAAACACTGCTGGAGGTAGTAAAATAAGAGGAGTCCCTCCTTCCAAGTAAATTACAAGCCAGTGAAGAAATAGGATATTTTTTAAAATGTATTATTTTTTAAAATTATTTTATTGTTGTTCAATTACAGTTGTCTGCATTTACCCACCACTACTGTCCCCCCAACCCCAGCCAAACCCACCTCCCTCCTTTGCTTCCACCTCTCTTGGTTTTGTCCATCTGTCCTTTATAGTTGTTCCTGAAAACCCTTTCCTCCTTCCCCCATCATCCCCTTCCATCTCCCCTCTGGTTACTGTCAGATTGTTCTTAATTTCAATGTCTCTGGTTACATTTTGCTTGCTTTTTTCTTTTATATTCCTATTATATCTCAGATTGTGGCAAATGTGAAAAAAGACATAAAAATCTATGAAAATTTGATAAAAGGAAGGGAAAATTATTCACTAAATTAGAAGCTAGGAACTACCCCTCCAGGTGTTTTGAAAATATGAGATTTTCTGAGGACTCCAAATTATAGGACATCTTCTGGTATAAACTACACTGAGAGAATCACAGCTTTTAAGTAGTAGATAACATGTCGCAATGGGAAGTGAACCCTCACTATTTTAGGCAAATTGCTTTTTTGAACTTTCTAAAACAAAATTACAAGACTTTGGCACACTCATTCATTTTACAATTCAATACATTTTATTAAACAGCAGCTAGAAACTAGAGCCTGGCCAGGGCTAGGTAATGTTGCAGTTAATGAGACAGTCTCATTGGGTGGGTGGTGCAGGGCAGTAATGCAGCTCTTTCACTGCGGTTGTCCGTGTGCGCAGATGAGATGTAAGTTCAGCCCTCATTCTCATTGTGTCAAAGAGAGAGTGCCAGAAAGAAACATTTCTGTACTGAAAACTAAAGAGGCAGCATTCCAGCCCAGAAAACAGCATAAGCCAAAGCCCAAGCTATTTGAAGCACTGTATTCCTATGTCATGAGACCCTCCAGTTGCAAATATCTGTCTTTAAGGAAAACATTTTACCCTTTAGTGGCACGCTAATATAAATCCTCACTTCCCATTATATTATCGATTCATAGACTACACATCCGTGCAATCTAGAAGGCATTCATTTACTATAACTTACAGCTATTAAATATTCGTGCACATTAAATTTGCACTTGGTTAAGTAATGTGCAATACTGATGGTCAGCCAGTCACACTCTCACGGGTGTTAATTTAAATAAGAAGAGAACAAAATTGTTTATGATCAAGAGAATTTGTATGGCATTTGTTTAGGAAGGAATTACGAACTGTTGGTAGGAGAAAAAGATCAGAGGGGTTTGAGTGCTTAATAAATACTGTCGTGATGATCTGATTTTTAGTCTGATTTAGGAACTGCGGACACAATCTCGGCTCTGCTCAGGATGCAGCTGAAGTTCATTTTGGATGATCAGTGAAGTGAAGAAGGTTGAACACTTTCCGTGCTGCAGTTAAGTGATCTCAGCAGTACCAGAGAGATCCAAAGAGATTTGTTCTAGTTAAAGAAATGAGTATTTGGAACTACTTTTGCAGTACTCATAGGGACATTTATCTTATTTGCTAACATGAATGAAAAAAATAATTCTATCGCTTTCGCCAAGGCCTCTACAAAGATATAATTGAAAGGAGCTACACGGATTGCATAAGGGCAGCCATGATGCTTGGTGTTCGTGAGCTCCTGTGCACCCATTTGAAATGTGCCCTTGCCCAGTCCCCTGTGTGAGATGCGGAGCGTCAGAGCATCTTTTCCTGTCTCTCTGGCATCGGCTCTTTCCTTTCTCTCTCATATATCTTCAATCTCTCTCACTCCAGTGACTTCTACTCAGCATTTATGTACTAATATGTCTCATTTTTTTAAATACACAGAGCATATTTTTTAACCATGCTTCTCCTGGCTTCTCTTTTCTTGCTTTATCCCACTCATAGTCACAATCCTTGACAGATATTCTGTATTCGCCATCTGTACTTTTTTTTGCCTTGCAGTGGCTCTCCAATCTGGTTCCTGTTCCCATACTGCTCTTTCTGCTCAAACAGTGGTCACCAATGACCACCTCAGAGCTAAAACCAATGGGCTCTTCCTGATGACTTGTTATTGACCACTTTGCATCTTTGCATTGTAAATATCCTTCTTTGGCTTTTGAAATCTCTTTACAGGATCACTGATTATTGCTTCTCTGGTTTGCTGGCTTCCCCCCCCCACTCATATCCCTTAAATATTGCTCTCATTGACCTTCTTTTATCAATTTTTATACAGCTTTAAGCATCTTTTTTTGCCTGGTGAATCCCGAGTCTGTGTTATCAGGATAGGATTATCTCCTGAGTGCCATGCTTATAATGCCACCTGTCTGTGCAACAGCTCACCTGAATGTCACATAAGCACTTCAAACTCAATGTGGCTGAAACCAAAGCCATCATCTTTCATTTCTGATCCTCTCTACTACTTAGAATTGATCAGGCTTGCCTTTGGGGAATATTTTTTGTCTACCACTGACCTTTATTGCATGCACATTTTAAAAAAAACGTATCTATTCTACTTATAAGTCTCTTGGGGAAAAGAGCTCTGAGTTATTCATTTTTGTATACTCAGCACTTTGCAAGTACCATAAATATTTGGGAATTATAAATGCATGAATGGAGTGACATGAGGTCTGAATAGCTATGCTTTTTTGCACTAAAAAAATATATTAGATCAGAGTCCCAAAACATGGTTGAAGATGCTCCATGGCATCACTGCTCAGTGAAATACCTCTTTTATTTCTCCTAGCAGCTATCAAAACACTGTCATGTGCTCCAGCATTCTCTCTCCCAGACAAGCACCAGAATGCAATCCCAGGAGAAAGTATAAGGAAAGAAAAGTGCCCATAAGAGCACAGCTGTGAGGAATGAGTGCATGCACAAAGGAAACCCAGCACCATGCTCCCAGGAGAAGGACTAGGCTTTTCTTCTACTGTGTTATTTAACACTCAGCAGACTGAGAGCATTCAGTCTGTAGTAATGGATAGCAGCCTTGAAATATGTGAGCAGATTTCAGCATTAAGCTCTACAAATCATAAAAATCTCAAAGGAAATAAATTTAGTTGGAAAGATAAAATTGCTATAGGGTAACACCAGGACTTCCAGCCTTCAAAAGCACATATATGTCAATGTCCAAGGACTCTTTGGAATGTCAAGTCTACATTAAAATAAAGAATTGAAAAAAAAAGAATTGAAAAGAAGACACTACAAAGAAAAGGAGATGCTCAACTGGTCTAAAAAGCCAAGAGAGTCCTGCCTGAGAAAGAGAAACACACCAAGTTTCGAAAGTCACCATTTGAACTGGACATTGTAAGCAGGAGGAAGAGCTTCTAGTAGGCACTGGGGGCAAATATGACATCTCATTTTGGGTGAATTATGGCCAGGTTATCAGGACTTAAATGTAATGTAGGTGTATGGGAGGTGGGAGATGGGTATAGAAACATAACAAGGAACAAAGCATGAAACACACTGTATGTTGCATTTTACAGTTTGACATACATGGTAGAAAGGGAGCAATGGAAGGATTTTTTAACAGATAAAGAACATGATAAAATTTACATTTCAGAAAACTAATTCTAGAGCCACCATATGTGGTGAATTTGAGAGGAATATGCTTGGAAGACCATTGCAATAACCAAGCAAGCAACCAGGTTAGGACAAGAAGGCCAAGGAACCGGTTCAATAGTAATCCCGGAAGTTGAATCACCAGACTTATGGAACAAACAAGACGTGTCTAGGATGATTCCCAGGCTTCCAGTTTTACTCTGTGATTTTTACTCAGGCATGTACAACGTCTCTGTTAATACAACATAAGCGAGACACAGCCTCAATGAACTCACAGGCTAGTGGGGTCCTACACAAGTGAAGAAGGCCAGGAAACATATGCAGTGGGACGTCTGACCCAGACTTGAGGTTCATTAAAAGATTTCTGACAGAAGTAGCATTTCTGCTGAGATCTTTTTTTTTAATCCTCACCCAAGGACATTTATTAATTGTTTTTAAAGAGAGAAAAAGGGAGAATGAGAGAGAGCTAGGTAGATAGATAGATATCGGTTGCCTCGTGTACACACCCTGACTGGGGATCGAACCTGCCACCTTTCAGTTTACAGGATGACACTCCAACCAGCTGGGGCTCTGCTAAGATCTTAATGATGAAGAGTATGAGCTAAGTCAAATGGACCAGGGAAATATTCCTGGAAGACAGTCTAGCACATGTAAAAGCACAGAGGTGAGAAAGCAAAACTTGTTCATTTGGGAAACTGCAAGAAAGACTGGGTAGCACCATACACCAAGAGAGGGAAGATAGGAGGATAAGAAGGCTTAGTGGTGATAAGCCCACATTCATGTCTGTTGAGTTGGAGATGTCCATAGGATATTCATGTGGAGAGATTGGGCTCTGGAGTTACCACATTTATGCGGGCTGCCTGGAGAAATAGATTTGAGACACAAGACAGGAGGTAAACCTGTGAGGGTGGTAAGGTTTCCCAGGAAAAGTGCAGAAAATGAGAAGAGATGGTGAAGGACAGAATCACAAGGAGGGAGAGATGGAGGAAAAAATGTCAAATGATACAGAATCAGGGGGAGAAAGAGAGGCAGTGTGAAATCTAGAAACCAAGATTTTCAAGGAAAAGGTACTCAACACTATTAGATGAAGCTAGAGCTCTCGTAAAATAATGACAGAAAAGTACCTATTGGAACTAGCATGTATGAGGTCATAACTAACCTTGTCGAGCACTGGTATTTGTAGGCATGGAAGCCAGGTTAGGAGTGGATGGCAGATGGACAATTGAAATGGTGACTATAAATGATTTCAATAGCTTGGTTATGAAGGGCCAAAAAGAGAGATGGTAGCAGGGGGGTTACTTCATGGGGCTGGGAAAAAATGGTTAAATTTTTGTAAGGAAAGGAGACACATGAACAAATTTATCAGCTGAAGGAAATAAGTGAAAAAAAAAAGGAAAGGTAAAAGAAATGTTACCAAGAAATGGAGGAGACAAGGGACAAGATACGCATTTTGAGGAGGACTAGCTTTGACTTTTAAAGCAAACAATTTGTCCTCCAGAGTTGACAGGAGAGGTGAAGAATGGGTGGAAGAAGCCAATAAAGTGGTAGGTGGAGTTCCAAAGAGTTCCGGGAATAACAGCTCTGATGATCGGCCATCTTCTCTTTGTGGGGATGAGACCTACAGCACGGGAGTCCTCTCAGCCTCCAGCCGCACATTTTCCCAGTCCCCTTGCACATTCTTACCTCCAGCTGTTGCCAATCAAATCCATTAACATTCTGACAATGGATAAAATGTTAGCTCACCTGGAACACTACAAATAAATATAAAATAAATCTTGAGGCTGCCAGAAGCTTACATAAATTTCCTTGACATGTATCACTGAATAGACTAAATAAATAGAGAAATATTTACACAGAAAAGATGTAGGAAATTTTTTCTCCATGAGATATTAGAAATATTTGTATTTTATCCATGACTGTTACGTTCCAAAGCTATAAAAGGTATCAAATGTGCAAATGACTGTCTTGAACTCAAAACTTCAAGGACTCAAGTGTCTGATAAGTAAAAAAGTGGTTTTCTCCAAAATGAAACAATGATATAATTTCAATTTAAGTTATTGTGGGTTTGAATACATAATAAATAATGGATAGTCTACCAACCACTCTTAATAAAATGACTTATAACTTGTATGACTCATAATACACACTACCTAATTTTTAAAATGTACTTTAAACATTGTTCTGAAGATAAATTGTCTAAAGAGTTGGGGGTTTTTGTGTGTGTTTGTTTTCAAAGATCCAGCATTTATTGCCCCCATGAGTAATCTCTTCTCCAGTTGGCTGGAAATTCAGATGGTGCTTCTGAAGGCTTGACATTGCATCTAGTATCATTTAATAATTTTTGTAAGCATCTCAAATACAAAATTGAGAAAATGAAGTGTGTGATGGCCAGATTGCTAGCATCCCAGAATATCAAACTAAAATTATAAGTGACAAGACCAATTACAGAGACAATCTACCCAAAACACAGGGGAGTTCAAATGAAATGAAAATAGATTAAAAGTTATACATTCTTACTAGGCTTACTGCACCTCCTCTTTGTGAAAGAAGATGATCATCATTTTTATGACATTTCCTGTGAATGCATTCGCTGATGTTGGTCACAGTTAATAGTGGATAACAGTATACTTCTGTGAAAAGCATAGATCAAAAACTGAAAGTCAAAAATTGAAGGGCATTCATTTATTGCAAAGCAAATCATTGTTAAATGGTTAAAATAGGATTAAGTTCAGTAAAGAGTACTCGATAGAAAAATTAGTAGTGGTTCAAACAGGATAGAAGTTCAGCTTCTCACTCAAACCAAATCTAGAAATGAGATGCCTAAAAGTGGCTTAGTAACCCCATGATGACTAGAAACCTTAACTCCTGTGTCCTTTTGCTCTACAACCTTCAACATGTGGCTCTACCTGACAGTCACAGATGCCACTCAGCCTCCACCCCTGAGGTCTACATTCCAGCCATTGAAAAGAGAAGGGAGCAGAAGCGCATGCCTTCTTTTCTACATTTTTTTTTGTGCATGCGTGTCTGTGAGTCTGAGTTAAAAACAAAATAAATAGCAAAATTTCACCATTGTAACCATCTTCTTTGTGCAGTTCAGTGGAATTACGTACATTGACGTTATTCTGCAACCATTGCTACCATCCATTACTGTAACTTTTCAAATTCCAAACTGAACTCTATACCCATTAAACAATAACTCCTCACCCCAGCCCTCCCCCTTGGTAACTACCATTCTACTTTCTGGCCTTGTGAATTTGACTACTCTAGGTACCTTATATAAGTGGGATCATACAATAACTGTGCTTTTGTGACTGGCTTATTTCACTTAGCATAATGTCTTCAAGGTTCATTCATGTTATAGAATGTGTCAGAATTTCCTTCCTTTTTAACACTGAATAATATTCCATGTTTATTGTGGACCAAGTGACATTCATATGTCACTTTTGCTGTCAATGATCTCTTGGGTGGCTCCTATCTTGTGAATAATGTTGCTAGAAACATGTGTGCACAAATATGTGTGCAAGTCCTTGCTCTTGATCCTTTTGAATCCATTTACTAAGGTGTCATATTGGATCGCAATGGTCTCCCTGGCCACCTATATCAGATCCCCATCAAGAACTTATGTTTGGGGCAACTGTCAGAAGTCACTGAGGAGAGAAGAGCACTGCTGGGCTGGTCCATGCTGGTGACTGAGAAACACAGGAAAGAAAACCATAGGAAGGGAGGACAATACTGAGAGTCATTCACAAGTTCATCAGCACCAGTAAGACACTGGTTGAAAATGCCCAAAGGAGAGAGGGACACTGGGATAAGACTGGAATCCCCAGAATTACAGGCAAGAGGCTGGAGATGGGCCTTAGGTGCTTATCCTCCCACACATACATCTCACTGGGGCGGCTGGGGGACTTGGGATTTCCTGAGTCTGTAATCCTGGGAGGTGGGGAGGAGGGATAGCAGAGGAGAAACAACCACCTTGTATTCAAATGAAGATATTTTAAAGACTAAGATATTAGTTCCACTTATTTTCAAATACTCAAGTCATGTTTTAGAATGTTTATCATGTGAACCTGTGACTTAACTTGAGATTTCACTCCTTTCACAGACCGGAGGTATCTCGCTAGAAAGGAACATATGAGCCATTTTCCACCTCAAGGACCACAACATGCAGGTCAGTTATCAACAACAAAGTCTCCTTTAAAAAATTTAAACCAGCAAAAATATATAAACTCTCTTGAAATAGAAAACCCGGTGGCAAATACCTCCAATTTCTCTGGCACAATGAAGCTAGACGCAGCATCTGTACAGTCTGTTCATACACCCTTTTCATAGACGGCTTGTGAAACCAACACTCACACTCTCTCAAGAGTGTCTCGGGAGAAGCCAGACTTCTCATCCCCACCCTTCAGAATTCTAGCATGAGGGAGACAATCTGAAGCCACGTCATCCTTAAGACACTCTGTGGAGCAAGATGAGATCAGCTCTGGAATGGCTAGTGTGTGCCATAGAGCTCTACCTGGTGTCGTGTGTGTTTGTGAAAGAAAATGCCCACAATCGTTTAGGTCGGCAGCCCTTTCAGCAAACTCTCTAAAGGCAACAATAGAGGGGAAAGACAATCCTCTGGCTGTGTAAACACACAAAGGACTTGCATCCCTAGAGGCTCATCGTACTTCATAAACATTGTTAAATGGAGACCACATTGACTTGAGGAAAAGGACAATGAAAGAAGAGACCATGGTGCCACCATATGTCTGGCACAGGAGATCATAAAACTGAATGAGGGCAGTGTGACCCCGTGACCAGAGCCCTCCCTTGGATATATGATCAATCTGTTCTTCTTTTTCACCCAGCAAGGTTCTCATGTTCTTAAATGCTTTGAAATCCTGACACAAGAAACACAAAACATTATCATTGTTAAAATCCACACAGTTCTCAGTGTTTCACTAGAGTTCTTGGCTAAACCACAGCAGAGAAAGTGCAGTAGGCTCCCCAGCTTATTTATAACAAGCACATAAAAATATCTGGACTCAGTGAAAAATGGTCTCGCTCATAAACCGTTTTCCTGGGCACAATGTAGACCTCACCTGCAGGGCCTGATGCCTGTCTCTCCCTCTGAGCATGTGCCTGAGCCCGACAAGGTCAAGCATACTTCATCTCAGGAGACATCAGCTTGCAACACCTTTTTAACAGCAACACTTTAGAAATGAGTGATGTGGACCCCAAAAGGTTCTTAATGGACCAGTTGCAATCACCACAATAGATGCTGTTTAAGAAGCTGTCTTTCATATTTGCTGTGCAAATCATTTCTGTAAATGTGTGGTTTTATTGATCTGAATAAACCATCCCTTGATGTAAAGAAGGTAAGATCTTTGTTAGTCATAGAATATTTCAATGCCAATAAGGCCACTTTGGAGAATTTGTTCCTCTTTGGACTTGTTGCTTTTTGTTTTGTTTGTTCTTTTGTTTGGTTGGTTCTGTTTTAATCTGAGTCCTCAGCACCTCTGATTGTGTGATTTACACAGTGTAGAGGAAAGGCCTCCACTCTTATTTCTTTTCGTCTTCTTTACAGCACCTGGTGCAATGCTTGGTATTTAACAGCCATGTTAAATAAAGATTTATTATACTCCCAAATTGAAAAATTCATTATGTATTCAATATAGGACACCAAACATTAACTAACACATTAGAAATTGAAATTAAGAAGAATGAATAAAAGGATCTGTATTAAAGTTTCAAAGGTTCGTTTTAAGCTGGTTGAGGTTATATATAGTACAGTTTTCACTGGGCCATAATAATTGGAAAATATGAAAGGGAGTGCTGTGTAGCATTATCTTTGCTTTTTATTCTGAACAGTGTCCTGCCATTTATCTAATGGATAGTTAATAAATAATTTCTGGGTAAATGTATTTTGCCACATTCCATCAAAGTATGAATTCTAATTCAAGGAAATCCTTTCCCACTATGAAAAACTATATATGTGAGGAAGCCTCTTTATGTATCTCTACCTTACCTTATCAATGGAAATCTGAATTATCCAGCATGAAATAAAATGCCTTCTCATTTTATCTATGCTGTATCTTAGTGTTCACATCTGAAATCGACATTAAAAGAAGAAAAGCAGAGATCCACCCCTCCCAAAATTATTTTAGGTTTTTTTGTGGCTGCTTTTATTATTTTTGTTTTAACCATGGTTGCCTATCAGTGAAAGTACTTATTTGATTAGGTACTTATACATACTTGATGCTTTTTTAATGCTATACACTTCAGTGCCAGCATAGGTTGGCCTTTCATGGGGGCAGTTCTAGGTGGCAGAATGTTTAAAAATTGGGCAGTAAAGGTGAGGGGCTATTAAGCAATTTTGCATAGTTACCATAGTGTTTATTATTAATATTTGTTACTTTTATTATATGTTCTATTATACCAAATATACCCTGAAATGCAGCAAAATAATCTAGTATGTCTTACAAGGTACATATTCCCAGTAATATGAATGTTGCAACTTTAAGTACAAATTGTATTCAGAAGTTTATATGATGTGGTGAATTTCCTAGTTACATGAAAGGTACATGATGAAACAGAAGTTTATTGGTTCTCTGAATATAATACAAAAGGAGTTAGTGACAAATGGTTTCTGATCAGGAAGAGGGGTTGAGTCTGTTGTTGCTTACGAACTTCAGCTGCTAGTTAATCAGCCAGTTAATCAAAAGAGGGAGCTATCCACATGACTGCTTGATCTCTGCAGTTGGTCTTAATACGTACCCAATAATTTGAGTGTCATAAATATCATGATAAACTGAATTGATTTGCTTTCAAGCATAACATTCCTTTACCTGATGTAACAAACTTTAGTTATGTTTACATTGTTGGTCAAGGAACAATCATTATATTTTATACTAACCCTATATATTTGAGTACCAAGTAATCAGCATTAAAAGTTTAACTATATTTAGGGGACAAGAAAAAAAGAGAAATCAATTTTTATTAGTAATTCTTTAAGGATCACCTAATAGCAAAAATTAAAATCATCATATAGAGGTAAACACCCAACTTGTTAAAGCAATCTCTTAAATTATTTTAAAGTCATGTGCAAATTCCAACTTTTTGATACATCAGAGAGAACATATGAAAATGTACCCAGTCTGGCATTTGTGGGAGAAAAATCCCTTAGCTGCAAAATTTCATTGGCTGCTCAGATAGGAAAGTCATTTGGCTTTGCTTAAAAATTAACACATCCTCTCACTGACATTTAAGAGCAGTAATTGGCTGTGAAGTGCTCAGTGATGCTTTTAGATGAACTATGGTGTATATATATAATGAATGTAAATGTGGGATATATATCATTATATATAAACTATAATGGTATATATACACATTATACTTATATATATATTATATATATAAATAATATATACACATGTCATCAAACCAAGTTTGTTGTTCTCTATTTTGTTACATCATCCTGTTGTGGCATGCCTTTCTGCACCTAGGTGCTATATTGTATGGAATAATATAACATTGAAGAGCATACTGTATAATATACTATTGACTACCTTTTTTCTCTCTTAAAGAGTTTCTGACAGGGTAAAAGTTGAATCAAACACCTGTTCCAAATCCAAACAATGCTAATGGTTGGAGGTTAAAAAGAAAGGACACAAGGCTGAGGAAGCTCTCTCACATGTTTCGCTATATTTTCATTCTTTATGTAATTCTATCACATTTTTATAACCACTCTGTGATATATCCAGCCACATTTTAATTATAAATATAAAAAGAATGAACCAAAAAAGAAAAAGTTTTGGAAGGGGAAATCACAGAGTCTTAATATACCTAACATAGATACACCTCTATGTAGAATATTTTCTTTCTATTTTTATTAGCAAATTAAATTATGACTGAGAAACAGTTAAGGGCAACCACTGAAATAAAAGGAAATGAAAGAAGCAATGGCTGGAAAACTTACTGTATTTTCTTTTTCCCCCTTATCTTCAAATTTTGCCCCTATTATTTGTCTCCCAAGCATTTAGAAAGGACACAGTAAACAAGACCAACTGTTTTCCATCACCAAGGCTTTCACCTTCTCTCCCAGAAACATGCCCCAGTTAAAGAATGACTAGCTTTAGTTTTACTGTATTTGTATCATAAATAGTTACTGAGTACCTGCTATGTATCAGTTTCTTGAATGTTCCACTTTCACATTACATTGACCATGTTCCCTCTCGCCCAGACACATGTAACAATGCCACCTGAAATGCCTCATCATTGAAAAACAGGTAACATTGAGAAACAGGTAACGTTGGGAAATACTGGGAATTGTTTCATTAATTGGAGAGAGCTGACTACTTGCCAGAGGTGTTAGAAGTTTTTATTGGATAGAAAATAACAAATGATATAGCAATATTTGATTAACCTGTTTGTAATTTTCTCTAAACATAGAAAAATTATATATACTGAAACTCTCTTTAAGTTTATACAAATATTTAGGTTCAAGAATCCAAAGAAAATTTGTACACACACACACACACACACACACACATGGTCTGGCACAAATAACGCTCCATTTTTATCACAAAATCTTTTATTACAAAATCATAAGCATGTAATTCTGTAACATAACAATATCACACTCAAGTACACCATATGACATTTTAGGTGAAATATTCAAATTAAACCCATAAATTATTACACCCATATTATTACCCTACCAACTACACTCAAGCAAGCATTATATATACATAGAATGCTACTTAAAAGGCCCCTGTTCAATATAATGCATTATGGATTGAATATACATTTAGAGAGATACAAAGTCAGATTGTTCTTAATGCCTATTTTTTTGGTAAAGAATGTTTCTAAGAGCTTTCAGTTCAGGTTAGGCTGAACTCAAAGATCACATTCATTTTAAATTTATTTAGTGGATCTGTGATAATTCTATTTCTCTACATCATTGACCTATAAAATAGTAGTTCTGATTTTCACATAATGGTAGTCTTGCTTTTTAACAAAGGAGAAGCAAAGTTAATGACAAATCTGTTTTTTCTGACAAAAGTAAATACTACAATGAATACATAAAAATAATTTGGTCTATTCCTCTTCTTGGCTTATTAAAAATATTCTTTTTTCTTTTTATTGTTGTTCAAGTACAGTTGTCTGCATTTTCCTCCAACACCCTCTCACCCCAGCCATCCCCACCTCCTTCCACTGATTCCACCCCCCTTGGTTTGTCTACGTGTCCTGTATAGTTGTTCCTGAAAACCCTTCCCCCTTTCCCCTCAGTATCCCCTCCCACCTCCTCTCTGGTTACTGACAGGTTGTGGGTTATTGTTAAGCTGATTTGGTCTATTCAAATTACAGTATTAGCTCCCAGTCTTTAAAATTTTAAAAAATACTTATCTTTAGTATTTTACCTACAATGAAGCTCTGCAGAAGTTTCAAAGAAGTTACGTCTTTCAAAGTATGCTACCACCCACAGTTCTAAAAGCACTGCATACAAAAGCCATATAGGTTAATCACTCATTTTATTTATACTTTAAATATTAAAAATTAACTAACAATAAAGAAACTTTACCATACTACTTTCCTCAAAAGAAAATAATCACCCAGTTAACAAAGAAACAAGATATTGTATAACTTTAACTTGCTTGAAATATGTATTTTTACAATTTTGGGAAAGCATTATAGCATTATATATCAACAGTGCTCAAATGTTTGTATCTCTTTTGATCTTGTATTTACATTGCTATAAAACAATCTGACATTCCCCAAAATATTTAGTACATATATATTATCATTAATATTAGAATACATTAATATTAATTAGAAACAAATGAAATTAAGGGCATGGTTAAGTAAATTACAACACTTGTGTAGAGAAAATATTACTAAATGATTGCAATCATGCTTTTGTAGTTTTCTTTGAAGTTTGATTGATGTAAAATATACATATAAAAATTCATAGCTGGATGAATTTTTTTACAAAATAAACACACATATGCCCATGCCTTAAAGAAGAAACATAATATTATTTCTTTTCCAATATGTAAAATTTTTAAAACCTGGATTCTAGAAGTATGGTCATCAAACTAGCTGCATAACTTCATATGGAAACTTGTTAGATTCTCTAACTCACAAATTCTCCGATTCCATCCAATCAGAGGGCTCAGAAATAAGGAGACCCAGCTATTTGCATTTTATCAAAGCTCATAGATGATTCTGAAGCTTGCTCAACTTTAAAAACATTAGCCTACGGAAATGCATTTTGTTATAGAATAAAAAAATGTTTACACATAATATGTTAATGATGTTAAAATCAGCATAGAAGAAATGAATGAAAATGAATATGATAGATTATGATACTACTATCATTGCTAGATAGTAAAATTGTAGGTCATTTGTATTTCCTTCCTTATATGTTTTTTAATTATCCATAGTTTCTGCAATGACTATAATACTTTGGGTATTTTATTGAGCACATTTATTTTGGTCTTTTAAAGTACATTATTATCAGCTAACCCAGAACAGCTTCCTATGATTGCACTGTACGGTTGGCTTGCCTAAACTTGTTATCATTCCAACCTCATTCTTCATACCAACATGTACATGTGGCATATATAAGTGAAAAAACTCAACTCTGTTATTCTTTAAATGTTTGGGAGAATAGACGTAAACTGCAGTTGAGAGTTGCACAAATGGAAATAAATAATTGCCTAGCATGGACATCAGAGGCAATCTCAAAATTGGAAGGCAAGTTAATCCTCAAAGACTTTAAATTTACCAAGCCCTTTTATTTTAAGGAGCATGACCTTTTAAAAAAGAAGCTTTCAATTCTGTCTCTTCCCCAAAGGCTGCAATAAATAGTTCTTTATCACAGCAAAATGGATCTTCGATGAGGATAGTTGAAAAGAGCAATTCAAGAGCTGCAAGACCTGGAACCTAACTCTGACGGCAATAAAGTGATTATAGTAGCTGTTATTGGGGCTCAGCCCCTATCTCTCAGCCCTTATCACTTTAGAAGTCAGGACTTCCACAGGCCAGTATTGAGCCCTCTATCTGGAGGCTTTTCCTGAAAGCTGCTCTGTTCTATGACTCAGATCAGAGGTGCCAACAAATTAACATTCTGAGAAGCAGCCCTCAGCCAATGACTGGCAGTGCGTGTATAAGTACAGTGGCCTTGACTCACTAGTGGGGTAATTCTTTTAAGGGAGGAGAATGATTTTCCCTCCACTTTTTCTAGGTTCTTGGCAGAGACTTCTCTGTAATAAGACAGATGAACAAAAGAAAAATAAAGAGAAGTTCAATATCATGTATATCTCCTGTATACAGGGGAGATACCCAAGAACACTGAGTAATTCCCACAGATGGTCAAGTCATCGCCTTAAATACCATCTCCAGCTAAAGACAGACATTGGAAGGGGGTGAAGCCAGTTGTGGGAGTTTACCAGGCAAAAGTCAGGTACGGTCGTTACATAGATTTAAGTCACTGCCTTCTCCATTGATAAGTGTGTCTAGAGATTTAGTCATACTCTTCTTCCTGGTAGGAGAGGGAAATACCCAGGTGGCGATTTCTCTTGTAAATGTAAATGTCTCTTACAAAAGGGTAAATTTTATCACTCATTTTCAGTTTTTCCTATCTGCTCAAAATCATTCTTATGCCAAAGAGGCATATTTTGGGGTGGCAAATTCTCCTCCCCTTCATTCTGAGGCACACATCTCAGCAATTGTGAGTTTCCCTGTGGGACTAAGCTTCTCTCACATTGTGTTAAATCATACATTGTAGGGGCTGCCTCCCTTTCTGGCATCACTTTCCTTGGACCTCCCAGATTAATGACTTCCACTTGAAACCTTGTCTCAGTGTCTATCTCTTAGGCAACACACACAAAGGAAGGTGCTAATCCGCTGAATGATGTAGGAGACAGGCTAGGTTTTACTTACATTGTTTATTAAAATGTACTTTTATAAGCATTTGGGATTATATTCATTGTTATGATTATAATTGTCAACTTAAGTTAACCTTGTTAATTAAAAATTGCTTCTTCTGGAACAGAATCACAGGAAAGGAGATAACACAGAGGGTTATCAGTGGGGAGGGGAAAGAGGGAGAATGGGGGGAAAGGTACAGGGAGTAAGAACCATAATTGGTAGGCACAAAATAGACAGGGGAAGGTTAAGAATAGTACAGGAAATGGAGAAGCCCAAGAACTTATATGTACAATACATGGACATGAACTAAAGGGTGGAGGGAGATTCTGGAGGGAGGGAGTGCAGGGCAGAGGGAGATTAAGGGGAGAAAAAATGGGACAACTGTAGTAGCATAATCAATAAAATATACTTAAAAATTGAAGATTTGAGCTGCCCTCAGTTTTCCTATAAAGGTTTGAACCATTATTCGTATAATGAAAAGGGCATATCCATTGTTAAATAAGTTACTTAACAATGGGTATGACATAATTGTTACTATAATAATTGTAAGAATAATAAACATTGCTATAGAGCTAAACCAAATCCCATTTGCCAGATATTAACCATTTTGAAGGCAAGATTGAGAGTTCTTTTTAGGGTCTCGGGTGAGAGTCTGGAACAATGGAGGAGTATTTGATAAGCTCAGGCAAGTAGATACTTAACAACCAGTTTAGAAGAATTTTGATACTGTAATAATCAGTAAGGCCCTACTGGTGCATACCATCTGAATATCTGCACCTCCAAAGAAGCATTCATATATAAAAGTATCTTCTTTCTGTAATGCAAACAATTGAGCATTATTTCCAATAGGATCAACATATTTGGCATGGAAAATACCCACCGGGGCTCTCTTTCCTTGGGAATCAAGTTTTCAAAAAAATAAATAAATAAACATGAAGAACATGGATTATTCTTAAAATATCACACAAAAATGCTTTCCCTTCAGCAAAATGATTGTCAACAAAGAATAAGTCCTCCTGGTGATGTGAGTGCAACTCCTCAACCTAAATGAATACAACATGCCTATTGAAATATAATAGCCTCCTGATTGAGACACCTCCTTATTTACACCATGCTATAAATGCACAAGGAATTCACCCTGTGTTGAGTGCTGAATAAAAAAGTGAGCAAAAATACTCTATTGTTAAAAAGGTTGTAATCTCCAAGTACTACAAAGAAACTCAAGGGCCAATAGTAGGTTAAGGCTGAAATACAATGTGAGTGGCCGTTGTTACCAAAATGATTCACTACAGACTTGGAAAAATTACTAATGTGTGAAAGATGAGGCTGCAAAAAAAATGTTGTTCCTATTATAGCTGTACATAAAAGAAGAAAAAAGAAATAAAGGGGAAAGAAACCAGCAAACTCTTGTTTGAAAAATTCAGGATCTGCAGTTTTTAACAATATTTTATAAACCTCAAGAAACAGCTTTTTATCTACAGAGAACAAAAAATCAAATTGAAATGAACTTTTCCCGAACTTACGCAAACAGATAATGAATGAAATGACTTCTGTATTCGATTTTAGCGCAAGCTATTTAAAAATAATTGTTTCCGCATCTAGAAAAGGTAACATCTCTGAACAAGATTTTCCCCTCTGTTTCCCAATATACATGATAAGAGCTTGTGTTTAAGTTTTAAAAAGTAGCCCCATCACATAATCACAACATAGCAGGACTAGCAACTTCTCCTTTATGTTTTGATTGTAATGCATACATTTAAATAGTTTTTCCCCATTCAATTAGGATGCACAGTACTGAATGAATTGTTTCCTTGTGCCACGACATTGACATCACTGATCTCTGTACGACTTGCTTTTATTGGTTAGTTACTCAGTGTTGTTTTTTTTTTTTTAAGAATGTAATCAACACATGCTAATTCACCATCCTCAAATCAAAGCTAATATGTTGAGCATTACTTAGATCTAAATGCTTCCTCAGTAAAACCTTCTTGGCTCTACCATGCAAGACAGCCATCATCCAAAACTGTGCTCATCATTTCCTAGCTCTCCTTTGAAAATAATTTGTTGCATCCGTATGTATCATTTGTTAGTTTATTTGATTGAGTTCTTTTTTCTTTTTCTTTTTTCTTTTTATTTTTTAACTTTTTATTGTTGTTCAAGTACAGTTTTTCATTTTTAATGTTACAAAATAGTAGTACACTACATGTAATCTTTGAGACTGTTTTTTTCTATAGTATTTATTGCTATGATTTTCTATGGTATTGCTTGTTGCTATAATCCATTCACTTCATTGATAATATTCTATCACATCAATATGCAATTTATTAATCCATTCTCCCATAAGTGGGCATTTGAGTTATTTTCAGTGTTTACTATTGAAAATAGCATTACAATATTTTGGTGCTTCTCTTTGTAAATGTGCAAAATTTTCTCTTTAATGGAGATTTCTCCAGAAGTGGAGTTTGCTGAGTAATCGTAAGATGAATGATGGCTTCAGGAAATAATGCCAAACTCCACTCTTACCAGTGATGTATAAGAAATCCCATGGCCCTGTGTCCTCATTGAAAAGTGTTGGTGTGGCAGCACTGACTGACCCTGTCTTCCTAGTGTGAAATATAAAATATGTGAGATTAAATTAGCAGTACTAGTGAGAAAGAAAATATTTGTACTTTTATTTTAACTATATTTTATTGATTATGCTATTATAGTTGTCCTATTTTTTCTCTCCCCTTTATCCTCCTCCACCTTGCATCCTCCTCCCTCCAGCATCCCCGACCCCTTAGTTCATGTCCATGGGTCATACATATAAGTTCTTTGGCTTCTCCATTTCCTATACTATTCTTAACCTCCCCCTGTTTATTTGGTACTTACCATGTATGCTTCTTATTCCTATACCTCTTCCCCCATTCTTCCCCCTCTGCCTCCCAACTGTTAACCCTCTATATGATCTCCATTTCTGTGATTCTGTTCTTGTTCTACTTGTTTGCTTAGTTTGCTTTTGTTTTTAGGATTGGTTGTTGGTAATTGTGAGTTTGTGGCCATTTTATTGTTCATATTTTTTATCTTTTTTTTCTTAGATAAGTCCCTTTAACATTTCATATAATAAGGGCTTGGTGATGATGAAGTCCATTTACTTGACTTTATCTGGGAAGCACTTTATCTGCCCTTCCATTTTCAATGATAGCTTTACTGGATAGAGTAATCTTGGATCAAGTCCTCGGTTTTCATGACTCTGAATACTTCTTTCCAGCCCCTTCTTGCCTGCAAGATTTCTTTTGAGAAATCAGCTGATAGTCTTATGGGAACTTCTTTGCAGGCAACTCTCTCATTTTCTCTTGGTGCTTTTAAAATTCTATTCTTATCTTTAACCTTGGGTAACTTTTCTTATCATGTGTCTTGGTGTGCTTTTTCTCAGATCCAACTTCTTTGGGACACTCTGAGCTTCTTGGACTTGCGTGTCTATTTCCTTCACCAGATTGGGGAAGTTTTCCTTCATTGTATTTTTTTAAATAAGTTTTTGATTTCTTGCTCTTCCTCTTCTCTTCCTGGCACCCTGTGTTTTGGATATGGAACATTTAAAGTTGTCCTAGAGGCTCCAAGGCATCTCATGTTTTTGAATTTTGTTTCTTTATTCTGTTCTAGTTGGTTGTTTATTTCTTCCTTTTGATCTAAACCATTGATATGAGTCCTTGTTTTCTTCCCTTCACTGTTGGTTCCCTGTATATTTTCCTTAATTTCATTTTTATAGCCTTAATTTCTTCCTTTATTTTGCAACCATACTCAATCATTCCTATGACCATCCTGATTACCAGTGTTTTGAGCTTTGCATCTGATAGGTTGGCTGTCTCTTCATTGCTTAGTTGTTTTTTTTTTCTGGAGTTTTGATCTGTCATTTCATTTGGGCTGTGTTTCTTTGTCTCCTCATTTTGGCAGCCTCCCTGTGTTTGTTTCTGTGTATTTTGTAGAGCTGCTTTGACTTTGTGTTTTTGCTAGTATGGCCTAATGTAGTAGGTGTCCTGTAGAATCCAGTGGCACAGCCTCCCCTATCACCCAAGCTGGTTAGTTGAGGTGTACCCTTTGTGTGAGCTGAGTACACCCTCCTCTTGTAGTTGAGCTTTGGTTGACATTGACAGATCAATGGGAGGGATTTACCCAGGCCAGTCAGCTGCAAGGATTGGCTGTGACCACTTATCACCAACCTCCACCCTCTGTGGAGGATCAGCTGTGCAGGGGTAGGGTGGTGGTCCTCAAATGTGGTCTGTAGCTGCCTGCTGGGTGTGCTGGCCCTGGGGTTTCCCAGATGGTGCAGGCCAAACCAGACCCAACCTGTATTTTGCCCACAGCACCCTGCCTGAGCTATAAAGCAACCTGAGATGGCTGCTGCTTGTGCTGGGCTTGGAGATTCCCAGGAAAAAACAAGCTGTGAATGTAACCTGCTACTTCTGAGCTTACTGAGGCCAGCTTTGGCTTGTTTGAGAGGATTTACAAAGTTGTGAAGCATGAGCCATTCATATGGAAAAGCAGCTCGGGTTGGCCAGTAAGTTGGGTCCAGTGGAGTCTCTGGGGATCTCCAAGGCTGGCCAACAGTGTTAGCCAGGTTGATGGAATCTTAGATATGGCAGCAGTCTGCTGGCTCTGTTGGGAGAAGGCCCACAGAAGAGACAATGGCCTCTGCTCGCCTTGATGCTAGACACCTCAGCCTCCCCGCTGCATGCTACTGGTGCCCTACACTGCCTCCTTGGTGCCAGAGCCTAGAGGGAGTGAGTCTCAGTAGGTGAGTGCATGTGTGAGGTCTTTAAGAGAAACTGCTTGGGGCTCCAGAAGTTTCTTCCACCAACTTAATCCCCACTGGTTTTTGTAGCCAGAGGTTGTAGGGACTTATCTTTCTGACACTGGAACTCTGGGCTAGGGGGCCTGGTGTGAAGCTGGGACTTCTTACTCCTGAGATACCCCTCCTAAATTTTTATCTACCACAGATGGTTGTGAGATCAGCCCATTCTGCCTCTGTATCCTTTGTACCAGCCTGGATGGATAGATATGGTTTCTTTAATTTCATAGTTGTCAGACTTCCATTCAACTTGATTTCTTTCAGTTCTGGGTAATGGCTATTTTAGTTGTAATTTTGTTGTGGCTGTGCAAAGAGGCAAACCATGTCTGCCTATACCACCATCTTGACCAGAAGTCTCTAACAGTTCATTTACTAACAAAGAAGACATCTTTCCCAAGTTTCCTCTCCAGTGTCACCCCCTCCACATGCCTGTGATGCCCATGAGGGTCATTGTCTCTCACACATATACTACCAGTCTTTTTCACTCCCACACAAAATTCTCTTCCTGAGAATTCCTATTCAGTTTTATTGTCTTACATACCATTTGCATACTTATAAATTAAATTTTTCTCTTCAATCTCAATCCCTATCCTGAGCTCCAGATCCCAATTTCTATTGACCTATTGGAGAAAATCAATGTGTTCTCACACACTCCCAAGCTGTTCTTCATCTTCTGTATTTTAGTTGTCATTGTCATTGCTCTAGCCACCAAACTAGGTATCTAAGTTAATTTCCCTTCTTCTCCCCCTCATTTTCAATTCTGGTTACACACTGAATAGCTTGATAAAATTTGTTATCATAAATAAAGATGCCCATGCTCTACCCCCAAATAATTCAAAAATATCTCAAAGTTAGAGTCCATAGCTTGGGAAAGTCTTCTAAATGATTCTAATGGAGAACCAAAATTGCATAATTCTGCTTTAATCCAATAAATCTGTCAATATGACTAATTCTACCTACTGACAACTTCTCTCATCTTTCTTTTCCTTTCTTTCCTCAATGCCTTTCTCTTTTAGATTTATCATTTCTTATGTGAATTGTTTTGTATTTTTCCTAACTACTTACATCATCCTCAATGTCTCCTCTAAGTCAGCTATAGCAATGGGAAAACAATGAGAAACTTTTGTTTTGGATTTAGTTTTTAGTTTCATTGACTTGGTCATTACCATGAGTTACTCTGAGTCTGGGGTAGGGCAGTGACATAGGGACTGACATAGAGGAAAAATGAAAGATGTTGGGAAAAAAGAACCTAACTTGGAAACTAGACAGAGTTAATACCCAGGCAAGTAGGAGAGGTGAGCAAAAGCATATATTTATAGGGCAATTTATAGTTTAAGTTGCTAGGCTATGGTGACATTTTAACTAAAATAAAAAGAATAGGAAGAGGAAAGTTTATAAGATGAATTCATTCATTCACAGATATATTGGCTAAGATGCCTAAAGAAAAGCCATTTATTGTTTGATCTAAAGACTTGGGAGTAAAATGAAGGTAATGGTTGAAGTTATACAAGTTTAGCTGCAAAAAAGAGAGAGAGAGAAAATTATGAGGTGAACAGAAAGTCAAAGAGTAAAGGAAAAGACCTACCTATTGAAATCAAATGACAAAAGAAGACCCAGTAAAGGAATTTAAGATGGGCCAACAGACTCTTACTTGGTTTCCAAAACAACACCTAGATTTTGACAGTCACTAGTGCTGCTCAGTAAGTATTTCCAACCCACCCCCACTCCCAGGTGCTGCCCCTGATTGAAATCAAGCACAGCCATATGACTACCTTTAGCTAATGAAATGTGAATATCAATGCTGTAGGGCCCTCATGGTAGAAGGCACTTGTCTGTGCTTTGTCAGCCTGAGTGATTACTGTGAGCAGAGCCGCCCCCCACTCCCCCAGACAAGCTGTGATGGACATAGAGAAAGAAGGAGAATAACCTTGGGTTAATTCAAGCTACTGAGGTTTGGGTTGAGTGTTAGTGCAGCCTCACCTAGTCCATCTTTCTTACTGTGAGGAGACTGACACTCAGGAAGTATATAAGAGTGTATACAGCTGGAAAAAGGAAAGCCAGAGTTCTAACATCTATCATCGGACTGTAAAGCCCTTGTTATTTCTGCTACCTCCTTGGAAAGAAAAAGAATATCATTGAAATGAAATATTGCATAAAAGCCAAATAGGAAGAATTTGGAGGCAAGGGAGACTAAGAACTTACTTTAGTAAACTATAATTTGAGTAGAGGATTAAAGGCAAAAATACCAAATGTAAGTAAATTACAAAAGAATAGGAATTGGGGAAGGAAAATAATGAGTATAAACTGTTCTAAAGAACAGTCTTTCTTTGGAGGAAAGAAAGGTAAACATGGATATTACCAGGTGTGTTTGCAGGTATGTTTGTTGTTCCTTTGCTCATTTTAAGAGTAGAAAACTTTGAGGACTTTTGCTAAAAGGAGAGAGGGATTGGGAGGAAAATATTAATATGCAAAAAGGAATTCATAATTACTAGAACATAAGTATAGAGGTTTTGATAGAGGACTCAATTCAGAGTCCAACTGAGAGTATAAATGGTCTTATGGCTCAGAAGCCATCATGCAGCCTTTCCCATTTTGTCACTAAAGTTTCTGTAAAGACAAATAGTTAAGAAATACACACAAATTACAATTGCTACAAAAAACCTATCACTATCTGTCAACCTATGGGTAGATCAGGGCTCACATCATGCTCTGCCTCTCGGAGGTATGGGAGAAAGACACCCAGGCCCTGCCCACTGTCCACTGCCTTTGGGAGGAACTCGAGGTTTGTGCCCATCAGAACATAAAAACCATTGTCCTGGTGTCCTCTCTTGTCATCACCTCTGGTACTTCTCTTATTGTGTCCTGTTAGAAAGTAAAACTTTCAGAAAATCATCAAGGTAGGAGGCAGGGAGTGTATGCCACCACCTGGCAGCCTGAGCATGAAGATCTTGGTGCTTTCTGTTGATCTGCTCAACGGTCTCAGCAGCTTCCTACACTGTATGATTCCAAATATCAGGGGGGCACTGATGAGGAAGAGGAAGATGGTATTGTTTTACCCAGCCAAGCCACAGAATATAAGTACTATCTAGATTATGAAAAGGATGTAGTTATTGGACGCCTTTTTAACTACAGGTCTGAGAAGAGAATTTGAACGGGTATTTAAATGGACAAGAAAAATACATGTCTTTATTGACACACTGTGATTCTAGAGAAATGACTCCTTGTTAAAAAAAACATCATAAAGAAAAGCACAACCAAAAATACTAACAGAACTTGAGGGAGGAAATATCACTGAATAAAGTAAAGGTAAATCACCTTTGTAAACTATTCAGAAACAGTGTGAAAGTCTTTATTATAGGTAGTAGAGAAAAATGTTAGATAGTTTTCTGAAAGTCTCAATTAACTTCACAAGTTATAAAATGAAAGAGCAAAAACAAAACAGGGCAAATAATAGGATGACATAAAAGAGAAAGAGGTGAGAGAGAGGTGTGAAAAATTGCAGGGAAATTAATATTAAGTGTCAAGTTAAAGATACACTGGAGGATTTAAAATGTGTGGTATGACTTGTGATGAGGTCTTCTAGAACTGAAGGGACCTACCACAATGAAAATTCTCATGCTACAAACGTAGTGAATTGAAAGTAAGTACAAGCAGATAAATAATAAATCAAATAATTTAATCAATAAATGATGGTTCTAAAATTAAAAGTTAAACTATTTCACAAAAACCAAGGAGATGAAGATAGGAATGGAGGGAAATAGAAGATCTTGATGAGGGAAAGAATTTGCAAATATTAGTAGAGAAATTTGTAACTGCATAAAAGTATAGAAAGCAATCAATGAAACAGAAAAGTAGTAAAGAATTTCTAATTTACAAGAATTAGAATTTCTTTTTTTTTCTTTTTTTTTAATTTTAATCATTGTTCAAGTACAGTTTTCTCCCTTTTACTCCCAATCCAGCCCACCCACCCAACCTTCCCCACTTCCCTCCCATTACCACCCTCCCCCTAGTTTTTGTTCATGTGTCCTTAGGAATTAGAATTTCTAATTATAAAAATGAAATGAACAGAAGCATAATCAAAACAACAAAAATAAAGAAAATAGATAAAAGGGGCAAATGAGAAATAAATGGTAAAGTAAGATGGAAGGTGTTAGATCCAGAATATCAGTCATTACACTAAATGTGGACTTGCTGAATTTGCATCAGAGAAAACACAGGTCACCAGGCAGGTCAAAATGAAAACATAACTCTATGCTGTTTACCTGAAAGTACTTAAAGTGAAGTAATAAAGAAAAGGTGAGTATAAAGGATGGACCAAGAAAAGCAATTACAAACAAAGAGAGAAGCTGTAACAGGTAATGCTAATACCATACCAGGTAGAACTGGGGTCAAAGGCACAATATAAGATAAAGAGGAACATTGTGTAGTGATAAAGTCATAAATAAAGAAAATATCACAGGCTTAAGTGCATGTGTTCCTTAAATCATTACAACTAAATAAAAAAGTGAGAACTGTTTGAAATGCAAGGTGGACTTTATAAAATCGCAGTGTAGTGTAACGCACGGTTTCCATACACCTCTCTCAGAACTAGACAAGTGTCACAAATAAAAAGCAAATGAGGACCTGGAGGAGCAGACCAAAACAATCAGTAAACTTGATTAGCAGCTAATGTAGATAGAACCTTACAACTCTCTAACAGAAAAATGCATAATTTTTGGTTGACTCATGGAAAATTTACAAAATAGTCTGTATATTTTGTCACAAAAATCTCTACAATTTTTCAAAAGTTGGTATTTTATAGGTGGTTATATCTAATCATTCCAATGAAATTAGAAATAAATAATAAAGTGGATCTAGAAAAACTCCAGAAGTATATCTCATTATTCAAACACCATATATTTATTTATAAGTAAGTATACAAAGGGTAATTAAGTTAAGTAAAAAATATAATTATTTAATAAATGGCACAAATGATCATCCATCCAGAAGAAAATAAAATGGAAATAATATCATTCAAATTTTCATATAAATTTTTAATATAAAAAATAAAATAATATTTTTATGCTAGAAAATATAAAGATAGATTCTTTATTCAGTTGAAAAAACAGAAAAATATAAAAGACTATGAATGCAGAGCAAAACTATCAAAAACAAAGTCAATCAATAAATGATGTATTTTGAAAACATGGTAAAACATAGCCATAAGACCAATATTTAAATCTGCAAAGATATCATTGCTCATATTGAGAAGCAAGCAAACCATTAGATTATGAAAAACAATTCACAAAAAAGCAGTCTCTATGACCAAAAATATATGAAAAGAAGCTCACAGTCACTAATAGAGAAATGTGAACTAAAGGTATTGGATATCATTTTATACCCATAAGAATGGCAAAACTTAAAAGGCTTAGAAAATATATTGTATGTGAGAATATGAGAAAAATAGTAAGTATAGTGGGAATATGAGGTTTTGGCACTCTTTGGAAATCAATCTAGCTGTATTTCATGAAATAAATAATTGGTATACCATTGAGTCAGCAGTGTCATTCTTGGTAATGAATCTCCTAGGAAGAAAGTCCCAAGAGAAAATAAAACTATTTGAAGGAGCATAGCTGAATGATGCTGGTATATCCATGGGGAGTAATATGCAGCTATTAAAAAGAATGAATGTGACCTATAGTCATTTGTCTTTGAGAAATTCCCAAGGAAAAAAAAGCAAGGTGCAGAAAATTGTGTAATGTGACATTTAAAAAAATGAACAATAACAATGGAAACCGTATTTGTGGAGAAAAATATGGAAGGATGCATTTTAGGCGTTATCATGTGTGACTGAGTAGAGGAAGAGGCTGATGATTTTAAATACACTGAACGTTCTTTCATGGGCAATGAGGATAACCAAAACTATGGATTAGTGATTCTTTTTAATCACAGTTTTTAAACTATCAAAATGCAGGCAATAGACCTGTGTACATTTAAAAATGCTATTTAAAGCCAGTCACATGGTTTCATTTATAAAACAGTGTTTCTTCTCATGAGTGGAGATTTCTTCAAAGGCATTGGATTTACTTTCAAAAGTCCTAGCACACCCTCTATTGGTCTGGAAAATTAAGTGGGCAGGGAGTTTTTTGTCCTAGATACTAAAAGTCCTGCAGACCTTTACTGTTTATTCTTTTCTTTCTCTCTCCCTGACTCCTTTTCCTTTATTTTCCCTAAGGATAAAATTAATGGTCAGCTGCACCTGTCTGTCTGACCCCATTGGTTAATTTAGAATTAAAATTTACTTATTCAGCAACACTGTGACTCCTGTAGATATAGAAGGATAGCAATAATTCCAATTAAAAATGTACCTGTTCCTGTATGTATTATCCAAAGCCCAGACCTTTTAAAAAAATAAGTAATGCTGCTTCTCATTGTCTCTGGGTTTTCAGTAACTCCATTTTATAATAGCTTTGCTTTTAATCATTTGTTCCTATTAAAAAGCAGAACTAGGCAGAAAGAAGAAAATGCATGTTATTTGTGTCTCTACAGAGAAATTGCTTGGAAAGCTGTCAAGTTTTCTTTATTTAAATCAGGGATGGTAGCTTTTATAGGAAATGAATGTGAGACAACAGATGAGGCTGAGAACTTCACTGTGGATTTTTTTTTTTACGTTAGTGTGCCCAGTGTATTGTGGGTTTGTATTTGTATATGGGTATGCAAATGCTTATGCATTTATAAGGATTTGAAAATGCATGTGATCCAAATCTAAAAACCTCCAGAATAAAATCAACTGATATGTTTTAGTAGCTCACAGGAGTTCTAGGCTCCTTCAAGCGAACACACCACTCAATAGAATATATATCTTGGGTTACCTTAATTTGCAAGTATAGTCAAATAATCAATATTATCCTAAGCATTCTTATACAGAAAGCAGTCCTTTATGCTTCAGACCTAAGTATGCCTTAGAATTCTGTTGTCCTAAATGAGGAGAGAGTCGGCTACTTACTTAAAAGTATTTTTATCCTGACAGAAACAAGCCAACTCACCAATAGGCTAGTACTTCCCTTGTTATATTTGCTAATAAATCTTTTCCTAATTTTACATTGTTAATGTTTTTGTGATATTTAGTTTTATTTCTATCTTTTATAGGAAACTTTGATTAGAGTATATTTTATCCTTTTAAGTCTTTGTCTTTTATTATGGAACTTTAAGCCACTTATCCTTATAGTATTTGATATGACTAATCTTAATTCTGAAGTTTAAAATTTTTACTTACTCTTTTGCCCTTCTTACATGTTTTCTTTATATTTTGTTTTTTGTTATATAGATGATGGTTTTTGTTTGTCTTTAGAGATTTATGGCTAATGATTTAAAGAGTATGCATACCCTTGTTTGTTTTTTTAAAACTTCAATGGGAAACTACAAATTCTTCCAAAATATGCATTTTTTGTTCTCAAAGTCAAGTATGAACAATCGAGGTGTTTAGGACCTATAGTCCATTTGTAATATCCTCATGTTCCTTTTACAATCATGATCTGGAACTTTTAGCATTTAATAAGGACTGCTTTTGGTAGTCAACCTAATTTTATTTTTAACTGATTTAAATGCTATTTCTAAATCATTTCTTCTACGACTCTGCATTTTTATTTTGGAATTTTCTGTTCTTGGGCTGCAGTGTGTCTTAGAGTCATTTTCCTGGAACATTTTCTGAAGGAATGCCTTGCCTTTGCTTCCGTACCTGAAGCTTCTGGGCAAAGACCTCCTGTAGCACGGCTTGTCCTCCCCCTGTTCCGTGTCTGCAGAGTTCTGTTCTCCCTCAATAGCTCAAACAGCAGGGGAATAGAAAAGCAATCTGACTTCTGTTCCTTCGTAGGGATTTTTTCCAAGCAGTTTTATGATAAGGCATTTTTAAAGTTTTTTTTCTTTTCTCATAATTTGGGGGAGGAAGTGTCATAGCGTGTTGAGGTATGGGTTTTTTCTTTCTTTTTATCACTCTTCCTAACTATACATAAGCATTTTGGGGTATGCATGATCATCACTGACTGCCCACGTGGACATCTCTGTCTCAGAGCCCATGAGTGCCCTTCTTGTCAGGTGCTCTGACGTTGGCCAGATCTTCAGCTGCGCTTCCTTTGCTCTGAACCTTAGCTGTTTTTCTCTAACCCCAGATGTCTTCATTATTTTGTATCTTATTTTAGAATTAGCATTTCCCAAACTCATTTCTATAGAAGGAAGAATCGTGCACAGAATGTCTATATAATTTAGTAGAAGATCATTGATTACAATGATAGATTATGAAAGGAAAGATGAACAGGCCTAGGAGATATGTAGTAGAAGATTGCCATAGGTCTCATTGCACTAGTGTTTTTGAACACCAGGTTGTAATCTGGAGTTATAGTATTGATATTTATATAATGTGATATGTCAAAAAATAAATATTAAACCTCTCCAACTTTGTCCACTTTTCTTGCAATCGCAAGGGGTTAAAAAGCTGAAGCTATGTTGAAATCCTGTCTCCTGCTTCAGACAATAGAAGAGTACCTGCTATCTTTGGAAGCAAATGAAATATGCCTTGCTCAATATCTCAGCCTTAATGTGCAGGCGGTTCCATTGGAGCTCCAGGAGAAGTGATGAAAGACCACATAGTGCTAGGAACTCATTGCCCCATTTGAAGCACACCATGCCTGAAAATAACAGTTACCCTCTTCTAGGGACTTCTTGTTTTCCCAAATACTCCCTTTCCCTCCAAGTCAAGAATCTTATAAAATCCTTGAGGATATCTTCTACATTTTTTGTATTCTCACAACAGCCACCTCAATGTCTTCAATACGGAATTTGCTCAATTGGGAGTTAATGATAAATGAACGAATGAAATAGTTGTTGATCCAATTTCATACCCATCTTCATTCCTATATCAAAAGTAAATTACTTGGTTGAAGTGAATCAAAGTTGAAACTATGGGGCAAAGTTCTTTTCACTTAAGCTTGTCTATGGCAAGTACATACTTTTCCTCATTGTAACTCTGCTTGGTTCCCTGGAGAAATATCTCTTAAGAAACACATCTCTCTCAGGTGTGTGAATAGACTTGGCACCACTTCCGGGAGCCAAGTATAGAAGTCTTGAGTATTCTGGTTGCTGTCATCGCCCTCAAGACAATTGCTGTTCTATTTTAACCTCACGCCTTTCAAACATTGGAATTTGAGATAACTACAAAGCTACTTGATGTATTGAAAACCACCCAATTTCTATCGACTTTCCTTTTTGTCCTTACTCCTTGGCTGACTGAGAACATTGTATCCACCCTGTCTCTCTCTTTCCCTCATGAGAAAAGGAACAATGAAGAGAATAATTAATGATCCTTTGGAGCCCACTCTAAAGAGGTACTTACCTGTAGGCTTTCAAGTGTCCCATAATTATGCGACAGTCCCCCCTCTTTGCTCTCCTTGCCTAGTCTCCACATTCCCTTCAGAACACTGGAGGTGTGTGAACACCGGCAGGTCCTCACGGCAGTGGAGCTCAGTGTCCTCGGTCCCTCCGCTCCATTGGGATAATCCCAGTACACGCCCTGTAAACTTCGGAATCACGCAGTTATGGTGATTGTAAAATGCTTCCTCTGAGAAGTTTGAGATAACCACAGACATCCTGTGGGACCTGTTTTTCTTTCTTCTACTTCCACCCACAAAGGGATTTAGAAAATATCTCCCTTGGTCTGATTTCAGCTATTTCAAATAAACTCAGAATTCTTTTATCCCATCTTGCTATGGACTAGGCCATTGAGAGAAAATAAGTCAGTGTGTTCTATAAAACTTGGCTATTACTTTTTGAAAGATAAAAATATATAAAGAAATACATAAAAAATAAATGGGGGTACAGTGGGGCTAAGTATGTTCTGGTGTAAAATATGTATGCCTGGGCCTTCTGGATCTCTCAGGAGTTCTCCATATGTCCTGTATTTAGTTAGCTCTAGTTGTGGCTGGTGAGAAAGGCTTAATATCAATAGGACAGAGATAAAATGTGGGGATTCGAAGGCAGATTGAAAGAAGAGCATCTTCAGTTCTCAAGTGATTGTTATTTTGGGGGGCAACTTAAAGGCCAATCAAAAACATCACTGAGCTCTGGCCTGTGTGGCTCAGTTGGTTGGAGCTTCATCCCATATCCAAAAGGCCAGGAGTTCAGTTCCTGTTCAGGGCACATACCCAGGTTGCAGGTTCAGTCCCAGGTCCAGGCATGTGTAATTCACATCTTGTCCCAGGTCAGGGCATGTAGAGAAGGAAACAATTTGATGCTTCCCTCTCATTTGATTTTTCTCTATCTCCCTTCCTCTCTCTTTAAAAGCAATTTTAAAAAAATGTCCTCAGGTAAGGATAAAAAATCATCTTTTTAAAAATTTTCCTTAAAAAAGATGATACATTTCTTCCATGAAACTAATCATTTTCTCAATTTGAATATCTGAAAAAGATGTTGCTAAGAGCTTTTTTCTTATAATACTATTTTTATAATTAAAGAAGTGTTTTGTTTTATTTTTAGGAATTCTTTTTAAGTGCATTTCAAGGATTTAGGGATAAACTTTCCAACATGATGAGCTAAACATCTCACTTTATAAAACCACAAAATAAGATGGGTGACTAAGACATTGAAGAGTTTGAGATGAATCACCCCAGGAAGATATTTCCCAGTTCTCAAAACCCTTGGGAAAACAATGCCCCGAAGGACCGCTGTTCATTCAGGGTTGTCACGGATTGCTGAGTGACTGTGCAACGCTCAGCTCTAAGAAGCTTCTGTTACCCTATGAGGGGATGTCTATACTGTGGCCCCCAAATCCATGTTTACCATGTTTACCATTTCCATGTTTTAGAAACCCAAAGGAAGTAGTTTTTTTCACTTTAGAAACATTGAATCTTAAAAATATGTGTATTATTCAGAACCCCAATACATAAAATAGATAAAAGCACCACAGCTCAGGCAAATTGTGTGGGTGAGGAATCCCATAGACCTTCCCTGGAAGGGGTTTTATGTCTCTGTGAAAAGCAGCTCAAAAGTGGTGCCTTGAAGTAAAAAGTTTGCGTAAGAGAAAGACATACTTTTCAAGATTAGTTGAGGCCATGCAAGATGGTGCAATAAAAAGAGTAGTAACAGAGGTATCAATAAACCACTTCAAATTGGACTGCAGGTGGCCATTGGACTAGCTAAATGATAGGGGTATGATTCTCTTTTGAGCTATGGGCTCTTTAGGAATCTGAAAAAGAAAGCTGTAGATCAGCTCCTTATACCTGCCCAAAGCTACAAAGGACCCAGAGTGATGCTTCCCATGTCTCATGATAACTGGCCCCTGGAGCTCCAGAGGCACCTAGTCTAGACAAGGACATCATTTCAGATCTCAGTGTTATTCTACATTTCTAAAAACATCTTAAGTAATTATAAAGTCTAACAAAGAAAGTTACCTCTGCATTCTGTTTGCTTCCTGAATGGCTCAGTTGGCTTTCCTCTGCTCCACAGATGCAGAATAAGATTACCTGCCCCACCTTAAACAGTATTATTGTCAAGTTTGCTAAGAAAAATAAAAAGACTGGTTGTAATGAGTACAGCTCAACACAGTCCTTACCCTTCTCCTGGAAACAGGCTTTATGAAGGAAGTCCTTCTGAGTGAAGATGCTAGATTATATTATGCACCAAGATAGCACTGCTGCTCAGAGGAGATGTTACCTGAAGCTCTGGAGCTGGTGGATGTCCAGCTGTGTCTAGGTAGCTGGACAGAACAGCCGAAGGTGGCCACCAGCCCTTTGAGATGAGAAACTCTCGGCATCTTTATATATTAGGCACATAATATTTCTTGTTGGAAAAGCAATGATCAGGATGTTAGAATATGCACTCCCCACTCTGTTCCCTCTCAGTTTCAAACTGAATTCTGAGAGAGTTACTGCTGATATTAAATATAATCTCTACATTTTAACCTCCTTGGATGTGGGTTATTTTATTATTTAGGGCCCTGGCCATTTGCTGAAGTAAAATATGTGCTCAATGTAAATTCATTGAATGAATGAATTAATAAATCAATCAACCAATTTAACCAATTAATCAATGTACCTTAGCCATGGGTCCTAAATTATCACTACGGGCCAATTCTATTCAAATCTTTCATGTTTGATGACAATAAAGTAGACCAGAATTCACATTTTATCTTTATGATGTATTAGTTATGAGATTTGGGACAAATTCTTGAATTTTGACTTCCAACTTCCTCCTTTATAAAATGGAGATGATCTTTCTTTTGCATAGTTGTTCTCCAGATTAAATAGAATGAGAACCATAGAGCACCTACCAAGGTCAGGGCCAAGTGAATACTAGGTACTACTCTTGTTAATTCCTTAAAAGCTCGCTTAATTCTTTCCAGGCTTACTTTATTTTTTCTCTTTTTTTTAAAAATTTAAATGATGTAATAGGAACTTAACCAAAAAAAATTCTGCAAATATCTTATTATTTAGTTCCTGCTGAGTGATAAAATGTCCCACTTGGACTGTACTCCCTTTGAGCACTTACAGAAGCGGATGACAATAATTTAAAAGATAACACAGCTGAGCTGATTAATCATTTAGTGCCCTACACTGAATCATAAGTTTCCCTGGCTTCCCTAAGGTGCTTGCACATTTCCTACAGCCCTTCGTGTGACACTTAATAATACAAACTCCATGTTTGCCCTTCAATAGGCAATTTTACTCAGTTATTGCATTTTGAGAAGAATAAAATTAATAAAGTGAAACTTTTGAAATGAATGCCATCCTTATATATATAAGTATTTAATTTCTTATGATTCCTTTTCCTTTCAGACACAATCAGAACCCTAAGTGAATTTTAGTTTTTATAAAAGCATTTTGTTTGAATTTTTTAAAAAATCACTCACATCATATGTTTTAGAATGATTCCCACTTTCTCTCTTTATGTGTTATCCACTTTTCTAAATTTCTGAAATATTTAAGAAAAATATTGATAAAAATGGCAAACCTTTTTGTCTAATCATAACCATCTTGTTCAAAATATTGAATGTCTTCTTAAGTTGTTTTTAAAACCTAATAATCTGGTCTAGACAGACACATTGGTGATTAAGTAAACCATTTAGTCAATTCAGTTAAATAAATTAGATATGACTAACCCATTTTGATATCCCCTAACTCAGCCTGCTGCTTAGTCCAAATGTAGTAGACACTAATAAATATTTATTGATTTAAGTTGTTTGTTCTTTGAAGCTAAATGTACTTAGATTGAAACCAGAGCAAGTAATTTTGATAATGCATGTGCAATGCCTAATAGCTCCTATTAAGTCCTTCTCCAATTCATGTGCACCTTCTCCTGATTAGTGAGTTTTATTTGTTCCTGTTATGTTACTGAGCTTGGACTTAGATGCAGACTGGCACATTGCTTTCCCAGTATCTATTATGTATTTTGTTCTAATATCTGTTCATTGGATTTTGTCACCTCCCCACTGTCATTGTTCTAAGTTTCCCTTTATTGTGAATTAGCATTACATATTATTTAAAAATGACTAGAAAGAAAACAAAGAAGATACACCATAGATATCAATGAGAAAAGTCTTTTTACCAGCAGATGTGATTCATTAATAAGTCAGTTCATTTTGAAAGGAAAATCATTAATGTTTTCACTCCTATGAGACAATAACTCTGTAAGAGTTAGATTTGATCAAATAATGATTAGATAAACTGTAGAAGGGTTTGGATTAACTGTGAAATGATTACTTATGAGAATCTGATTTAGTACTTTTTAAATTTTTAAATATGAGGGCATGATATCCAGGAAATCAATAAGTGTGAGGAAAGAATAAGATTAAGATATCACCCAGTGTGTTCTTCTATTAGGAAAAAAAATGGTTTTTATACACAACTAGAATTATACAATTATGAAGTTTATTAAAATAGCTACATGTTGTATTATCTCTTTTTATCCTTTGTATTTGGAATTCCAATAAGCTACCCCTACCAAACCTCAAAGGGGCGTATACTTCTATCATAATATTTGCATTTTGTCATTGTAACCAAAGCAAAATGTAAATCATTGTCCTTTTCTATGTGGCATAAATATAGAATTGCTATAATAACAACTGAGGTTAGAGATGGCTTTTTAAAATTTAGTCCCAAAGGTGGACTAATATACCACTGATGATGCAGAGCCACTAATATGGAAAATATATAGTTGACATACATGAAAATCATATTAGTTTTCTTACTATCTCTTTCTGAAGAATTAGAAATAAAGAACACCAGATGCTTCCTCTAAGATATCCTGATAACTTTATTGTCACACACAAACAACCACAGTGCCATAGCAACACAGAATCCCACAGTGGTGCTGCAATACTACATTTAGATCCGGACAGCGGGATTACTGCCCAGGGCCCCACACTCAGTGATCCCCAGGTGCCTGTGGCTGGCTAGAGCCAGCAGTTCCACCTGGGTAGGGTACTTCAAGCTTGGACAAGGACCCACATAGTCCTCAGTCCTGATTTCTAGGATGCTTTCTGGGCACTCTCCAACACTTCAGCTCTCCATGTGGGGTTGACCAGATGCCCTAAGAAACTCTGAAATTCTCATCTATGTGGTTATTATTGTGGCAGGTCTAGATTTCAGGGGGCAGCTTGGCAAAAGCAGATCACTCTGGTTCTCTGGCATCATACTTCTTAAACAGGATCGCATGAGATTGGGCTGTCAGAAAGGTGCTGACATGCTGATTTGGGGAAAGCTTCAATCATGTCTGACTTGAGTCAAGACTTGAGCCATGGTTGAAAGCCCATGTATGAGTCTGGATATCCATATTTAGACCTTGATATTGTTTTTGCTCTTCAGTGGGATGTAATATAGGTTAGGCATCCTTTGCCCTGCTGGTGGTACCAGGGCAGCCCATCACTTTCCTAGCCTCCATGGCAAGCTTCAGGCTGCCCTGGGGATAGCTATACCTATGTCCTCCCAGGGCATTTGAGATCATTGCTTCACAAGCCAACAGACCTTACCAGTCCAGGCTCCCTCTTGCCCCTGACCCATGTGGTTGTCATTCTCCACTATAGACTGTCTTAAGCTGTGCTGGAGAAAGGATGGACATGGCTTGCACAAATGTGATTGCTTTTTTCACACTGCCGACACTCTCTGGCACATGGTCCCTACTGGTGGTGATCTATAAACACAATTTATGTTCTAGGAATGCAGTGATTACAGCCCAAAGAGTGGTTGAAAGTGTGTTCTCCTATGTTTATACTATAACATTCCTATGGGTAAATATTTCATGATCAGAAAAACAAATTATTGTTCATATTTTCCTGTATATGTTAAGTAAGAGTTTGTGGTCTTCTTCAATAAAAAAGCCCTTGTTTGAGAGAGACATGGAAGGTAACATTCACAGGTGGTACCACTGATGATGCAGAGCCATGAGTAATGATGTGGTCAACATTTCATAAGTGGTATTAGAAAACCGCAAAAGGAAAAAAAAAACTATACTGCTTCAAATACAAATACTAAAGAACCATGTCATTGTGAGAAATAACAGCCTGGTCACCTTCTTCCCATGGTGGGAGATGTTACCCTGAAGGGAGTGCATTTGACAATAGAGAGTGTAAAGAAATGGTGCCTGGATACCTCACATGCACGGAATGGATAATACATGTGTAAGTACTTCTCTGCCCATTATTTTATATCTTCATTAATAACTCTCCATGCCCGATGACTGCCTATAATGTGTGCATTTCATAATGCATTTAAAAAATGAAACTGTTTATATAGGCAGGGACCTAGATATACATATGCCCTAGCAGTGGCCCTGAGGTCCTAAATTTGAAAAAGATTTTGATATGTATCCTTAGGCAATGCAAAATCTGCTAGCCAGTGTTTTTCAAGCCTCATCATTGTCAGATCCACTGGGAAGAAGCTTATCATAATGTCATAAGTCAAACAGTTATATTTTGGGTCAGTGTCTTAGTCAGCTTGGGCTGCTATTAACTGCCATAGACTGGGCGGCTTAAACAAGAGACATGTATTTCTCACAGTTCTAGGGTCTGGGAAGTCTGGGACCAGGGTGCCAGCACAGTTGGGTTCTGGTGAGAACTCTCTTCCTATCTTGCAGGAAGAGACTCTCTTCTTTCCATGTTTTTACATGGTGAGGAGAGAGAGACAGAGAGACAGAGAGAGACAGAGAGAGAATGTGTCTCTGGTCTCTCCTTATAAGGGCAGTACTTCCATGATAAGGGCTCTACTCTTGTGACCACACCTAAACCTAATCACCTCACAAAGGCCCCATCTACAGTTGTCACCACATCACTCCGGAATTAGGGTTTCGACATATGAACTGGGGGGACGGAATTCAGTTGATGGCAGTCAGTCCTCAGTAATGAAAATTTTGTTCCTGACATTGTAGCAAATCCTATCTTTGCATTACACCCTGATGCCAGGAAAGAAAATGTTTGCACTTGTAAGTTTGGGAGTGCCAATCAAACTACCAAAAGACAGATTAGGCACATACTTATTATTAATATTTCCATGCAGAGGAGTTCGCAGAAAAGAAGTGAAACTCAAAGAAGCAGTTAGACTCAGGGGCACATATATTTTTTTAACAAAGGAAAGAGGTTTTGGACTCTAAAGGATGCTAAATTGTGGGGAAATGACAATAAAATATATGAGGAACTAATGGAAGGTAAGAGCTATTTTAATGAGGTCTCTTAAAGCAAACTCCACTTGGTGTTGATGCCCCAACCTCAGTAATGAGTCTCTCATCGCCCCCTGGTATCAAGGGCCACCTTTCTTAAAGGAAATTTTATGCCCCACTTTTAAGCAGCTAAGGAGAATGTCGAGAACTCCCTGTGTCTGTTGATTCTCAGTTGCTCTACCAAAATAATCCCCATAACAAAGTGTCATATTTTGGGGTGACATACTCTTATCCCCTCCACCTACATAAGTGGTCCTCAAGTTTCACTGTGCATCAGACCACCTGAGGGGCCTTTACAATATTGGGTGACTAGGGTCATCCTCAGTGACTTTGTTACAGGGTGCAGCCAAGAGAGGGGACCCCAAATGGGCATTTGAAATGGGGGCCAGAACTTAAGGTGTCCAGGAGATTTTAAGATGTCTCCATCCCCCCCACCCAGGGTGTGGGTTGGGGGAAGGGACAAATGGAGCAGGGCCATTGAGATCTGTTTTGCATAGCAACAGCCTTGCAGCTACCCTCTGGTGTGGTCATTTAACATATCTATAGCCTTTGGCTGGTCGCTTAGATATGTTAAATAGCTGTGATCATCTCTGAGCCAGGGGAATGGAAGTAACTTCCCTACCAACATGTGACTGGGGCAGATCCCCCAAGCTACAGCGCCTGCGTGGGAGCTCGGAGAAGATTGGCTCCAGGACATGGGGCCATGCCTGCCCAGACTCAAGATGGCAGCCCAGTAAAGCTGGAAAAATATGAATTCTGGCATGTGAAGCCGAGTGTGGGAGGAGTCGGAAATGAGGCTGCAGAGGAAGATTGGCCGTGGGGATTTAAAACCCAGACTTGGCGGCCATTGGAGGGGGAACCATGTGCAGCCCTGAGAAGGAGAGCCATGTGCAGCCCTGAGAAAAAGAGAACCACGCGGCTTTGGCAGAGTGAGGACTCTCCCTTCCCGCAGCCCTGAAAGGGAGAACCACGAGGCCTGGACAGAGTGGGGACCCCCACAGCTTTAGAAGGGGAACCACCACCTGGTTTTAGCAGAGATCTCGGCGACTCAGCCGAGGGTGCCGGGAACCCAGGGAGGTCTCCCAGTCGAGATGGAGGACTAACTAAGAACCAGAGGACTGTCTGAGCCATGGACTTCGTTTTCCTCTCCTGAGATACGGTACTCTGGACTGGGCAAAGGGGGAAGGAAGGAAGGACTGTGTCTGTTTGTGGGTGTTTTAAGGGACTTTAGGATTATTGATGAAGACATTAGGTCACTACTTGAAGTCTGTATAGTATTAAATAAACATTTCCTTTCCTTTTCACGAATCTCTGGCATTGAGAGACGTCTTTCCTAGGGCGGCGGACATAATGGACCCGGGGCCTTCTTTCAATAATAGTATATTGTCCCAGGCCCCCCTTGTTGTGTTCTGTAACAATTTGGTGCCATTTGATCTCAGTGGAACCCAGGAAAGTTCTACTGGTGACCCCAGTGCATAGCCAACAGATTGGTCATTACCACTCAGCTGCGCAACAAGGTCACCAGAGGAACTTTTACAAATGTATCAATGCTGACCCTATCCAATACCAAATGAATCAGACATTTCAGAGACGGAGTCCCAACACTAGTCATTCAGATTTAAAAAATCTCAGATAAGTCTAATGTGTAATGAATGTCGAGAACTACTACTCCAGAGCAATTTCAGCTGGTGCTCTTTTAGCTCCACATGGTGAAAAAGTGTAATCTCTTTTATCCAAATGGACTGATAGCTTTAAAATGGTGAAGATGCAAATCTAATTGTAAATCTCATTAAATGCCAGAATTGTTACACTGAACCTATAAAATTCTATAGTTCTGGTAATGTCCAACCCCAAGTTTCACTGGATTTTAATTAAATTGGTTAATTGTGGACATTTGAGTTAACCTGCCCACAATCTCTTGAAAAGTAGAGCCTTTTAGATTTCATATATTATTATTGGTCCATAAATGGACTCTGTGAGAGTCTAGGGGTATTTTTAGAATTTTATCTAGAGGGAATTTGGGATCACACCAGGCAAGGTTCTGCAATCCTCCCCTGCCTGCCTTTACAAAGCAGAGCAGAATTGCAAAATTACCTTTCAGAGGGTGGGAGGCACACCAGGCTGGCTGATAAGCAGAGCTGGGAGCTGGCAGGCTCGCAAGGAACACAACCAAATCTCAGGCTTCTGTTTATCCAATAGATAAATGCCTTGCTTCTTGAATAACTGTTGTTTAAATTCGTTCCTCAGTGGCAGAACAAAAGAAGAGTATGGAAGCAATGCTGTTAGAGAACTCATTAGAGTCGGTAGGAGAAAGCAGGCTTTAAGATAATCACTCTTAGGGAGACCACATCCAGACTATCTTTTGGTTCACAATAATATCAGTAGGCAGCACCGTGGTTAGGCAAAGCCCTTTGCTTAGTCTGTAAAAAGATTACAGAAAGAATCTCCCTGGTTTGTGCAACCAGTTTGTTTGAATCTTTTGTTACTAATTTGGTTTTTGTAATATGAGTCTCCTCCAGTGCCTTTCAGTGGTAGCATTTTAGGAGCAGTTAGCCAAGCAGAAAGGCCACAGATCAAGCTATTGTTTGCTAGCAAATGCTCTATTGAACCCTAATGGACATAGGAATCTGGCAAAACAAAGGATCCTTAGTGCTTTGCTTAAATGAATTCTACATCAGAGGCCAAGGGAGTCATTTTGATTATCTGAAAGGGCAGTGATTAGAAGGTGCATCTATTATGAATAAAAATGGAAAGAAAAGGAAGAAGAAGAAGAAGAAAAAGAAAAAGAGGAAGAAGGAGGAGGAGGAGGGGGAGGAGGGAGAGGAAAGAAGAAAAGAAGGGAGTAAAAATGAAAGAATGAACAAACAAGAGAAAGAAAGGATGAAACTTTACTTTGCAATGCTTCCTCAAGTGTCTATTGGCAAAAATTTGAAAGAGAACTTAGAATCGCTATGTAGAGTGGTCTGTGGTGTTCTCAGTCTACCTAAAGAAAGAAATTTGCTATTCACTGTCTCTGAGGGAGACTGGTTGCATTTGTCTTAGCCTTTACAATATTTGAGATAAGTGAGAAGAGGAAGGGAATTTCAGCTTTGTCGTACACGTGGCTACTTTTTGATGCATGCAACTTCTAGAAATCAAATTATCTTTTCCCTAAACTTTAAGCATTCTTTTCCTTTTTTTAGTTTGAATTTGTAATCTTTGTCTTAGCTTTGCCCTTATTTCCTCCTCTCACCCTGAAGACACTTGCACTAGACTGAGACCCTTTGATGGTATATCTATTTTCAGTTGAGAGTCAGGCTGTAGACTAAGAACTGGGTGCTGTGTCTATTATCATAAAATGATGAAGTAAAAGGCATTTAACCACTGAAGTTAAGAAAAGCAATGTAACAAAAGTTATCTTGGAGAAAAGGAAGTTGGCTAACTTTAGGAAATATTTACTCATCCCATTGAATAAAAAATTACAACAAATGGTTCAGAAATCACCACCCACACAATTTACTGAATACTTACGATATGCCAAAGAAGAGTTAAGCTCATTTAATATCCATAAATACTCTGAAGAATGAGGCTATTTTTATTATCTTACAAGTGACAAAATTGAAGCAAAGAGAGTTTCAGTAACTTGTTAAATTCCTGTAGCCACTAAGAACTGTGAAGAGAACCCAGGGCTGTCTGGCTCTAAGATCAGCCCTGCTTTGTAGAGCCTCCTTGCTCTTCCCTCCAATGTCATTTCCATATTTGCCTTTCCTCTTCTCCATCATACGAAGATTGTCTTCCAAACCTGTGCACTCAAACTCTGACTGAAAAATGGTCTTCTTTATTGCCCCCGGATTATACAAATGGGGACATTAATTAGCAGAAAAAAACATATTTTATATTTTATTCAAAAGAAACCCTGGTTCCCTCTCACCTGATCATTTAAAATAACTTCTTATGAAGGCCTATAGAAGGAAAAGTGCAGAGATAGAAAGACATGCTTATTGCTGAGCTATCGATCTGCAACACTGCTCTCGCAGGAGAGGCTATAAGAGAATTCTGCAAGAACCACAGCAAAGTCTGTTCTGCTTGAAGATTTTCCCATGCTCTAGAAAAAGTAGGACACTCAGAAGAGTGAGTATCCTGTATTTTTCTTCCAGAAAAGCATGCATCAAACAAATGGAAACATTTGATCAGATGTAAGCAAGCAAGGAGTTTCTCATTGCTACATCTGTGGCATGGGAACTATTTGTTTCCACCTTGATTTTCAGTTGGTACTAGGATTGCCAAACTCAGAAAAAAAAAATATGTATATATATATGTGTGTGTGTGTGTGTGTGTGATGCACAGTTAAATTTGAATTTCAGATAAAAAATAATTTGTGGTATAAGTATAATTAAATTTCAGATAAATGTTTTTAATGTGTGTGACCCATGCAATTCTTACACTAAAAAGTTATTTATGTTAAAATTCTCTATTTTGTAACCATAGAACGAGCTCAAAATGGTCTTACACTGTTTACTGAGATACTGAGTTGCTCTTCAGAGTCAATAGATGAAAACCCCAAGTCCTGTAGCGGAAGTGTATCCAGAAGAGACAGCTTTGACCTCTAGCTGCACCCAGAACCAACCTCTCAGCTCCCCCGCCTTGCCCATGACATGGAACTAAAGGACCAGAACAGAACCAGAACTTGAATAGCAGACCCCTTTAGAAGCAAAGGGTCCCTGGTCCAAGAAGATCCAGTGCTGAATCCCTTTACGACAAAAGGCCAAGCTCCAAGGTCATCCAATTAACACGTGCTTCCCCAAGCTTCCACATAAACCCTGCTCACTCAAAACCCTTAAAAACTTCCATCTGGAGCATGTGCTTCCATTCCCCTGGGTGGCACCATTCGTAGTGAAATAGCCAGTCTTTTCCCATTGCAATTCTTGATGTTTAGTTTTGGCTCTGCTAACACTTTATAAATGAACTCCTTCTGTTTGGTAATAATTGTGTATCTAAAATTTAAATTTAACTGGATATTCTATATTTTCTCTGACAACCAAACAACTCCCTATAATAAGTCTCCAGATGATAATGGAATTTGGGATGGGTTATTTGTATAAACAGACCTTATCTTCAAAATTAAAACAAATTAATTAAGACACACAGCAATGTAGGTGCTTATTTATTTGCATCCTATTCTGAGTATCACTGTGAGAAAACTAAAGGGCATGTCAATTAGAGTCACATTTTCTTAGTAATTTTAGTGTGATTTCATTGTCACTTAATTGCTGTTTCTTTATATCAATCTTGGTGAAATAGTTTCTGGATACACATGCATTGATTCATTTTTCAATATACTGTTGTACTAACTGTGTGTGAGGCATTTAACTATAGAGAGATTCAAAAATGAATATGAGCCAGCTATTATCTTCAAGAAACCTACTGTTCTATTAAAATAGCATAAGTGCTCCCTGGCCTGGTGGCTCAGTTGGTTGGATCATTGTCCCACACACTAAAAGTCTGAGGGTTCAATCCCTGGTCAGGGTGCATAGCTGGGCTGTGGTGTCTGTCCCAGGTCAGGGTGCCTACTTGAGGCAACCAGTCAATGTTTCTCTCTCGCATCAGTTTCTCTCTCCTCTGTCTCTCTCCTTCTCTCTCCCTTCCTCTCTTTCAAAAATCAATAAACATATATCTTCAGGTAAGGATTTAAAAAATAGTGTAAGTGCTTCACAATTCAATTCTCTAACTTTTGCCTGAAGTTGAAGAAAAAATGTGATAGGGACAAATGGACCTTCTATCAGGGCACGTTGAAAAGGAGAAAGTTATATTCAGTACCAAGAATATACAATTTAATCTCCTTGGTATTTACTCCCTCTCTGCCTAATATTTCACATGATTGGCAAACTGTACACTAATGTTTCTAATATCATGCTATTTTTAAAAACAAAAAATGTCCAGTGTCTTCCGTGACCACTTGGTGGTCCTTCATTGTTTTGCTTGGTTGGTTTTATTTTTAATGTCACAAATAGCCTTAAGCACATATTAGTAAGCTTCATTAGGTTTCATCATTTTGTCAGGATCAACAAGTGCCTTTTTCATTAGTTCTGTACTAATTTCTCAGGGCTTCACCTAGAAAAACTTTTTATTGTCTTAGGGCCTGGTTTTTCTTTCTTCTTTATTTTCATGTTTTTTAAATCAACATAATATAAAATAAATCTTTTCACTCCTATCTTTTTACCGGGAATAACAATGAGTGCAGTGCCTGCCGGAAGCTTTCAGCCTCCTCAGGGATTCTAAAATACTGTGAGCTGTTACATGGAGCTTGGCCCAGCTGCCACACTCTCCTCAGATCAGCACTAGTTGTGAGAACTTGACCAGACATTTCGACTCAAACAGCAGTGCCTTTCCCAAGGTACAAAGCTGCTGCTGTTAGCACTGTAGCTATTGGTCCCGATGCTCTGGCTCCTCTTGCTTATTGGGTTTACACTCTGTGAACCAGGGCTGCAGAGAGAAATTGCGGCTGCTCTCATTACTGAGGGTCTGGGCTTGGGCTCCCGCTGAAGCATTTGGTTTGTTGACTTTCACCTTGGAATTCATTTTCTCTGTCTCTCTCCAATTATTATGACTTCGTTTTGGTTTGTACACCTCCAAAGGACTCAAAGAAGTCCCCGTGTCATTAATTCTCTCAACATCCTTTTTTAATAAAGAAGATTATTCCATGAATATCAAGAATGCCCAGGCGATGTTCAGAAATCTCTGCATTTATTCTTCATTTTATCCAAGTCCATCAGTGTTTTAATATGAAACAAATCCGTGGACACTAAGGTTAGAGCTAACAGGCAAACTCTTACAGAAGAGATTTCAGAGAGGTCAGTAGTCATTTAATTCAAAATGTCATCTCCCTACCGAGGTCAAGCCATCTCAGGGGTCAGTAGACATTTACCTGGAAGCCTCTGGGGGACAATTGCCGTTTTCCCACTTTCCTCCATATGACAGTTTTCTTTATTATCCCTCAAGAATGAGTCATGGTCACATTAAACTATGAACTCAATTCCAGCACACTTGTTTGTTTTGCTTCAGTGCTATTACAGTTAAATTATAAGTATTGTGCATGAAGGGATTGTTAGTATTTGCCTTAAAGTTAACTGATGAATCTCCTTGGAATTGTAGTACAACACTTGAGAGGCCTCAGAGGGAAAGCCATTTTTGGATAGCAAATTTCATATGGTCTCTCAAGTGACAGTTGGGATTACCTTGTGTTCCCGCACAATTCTAGCAAAGAAATAATTGTCACATTTGACAGGTTAGTGTTACAATTATGTATGAAGTATATTTACTCCAGCCAAGCATTAAGGTAAGTAACTACTTAGTCCTTTTTCCTCATAAGAATTAAGGGAAAGAAAGCATGCTAGGTATTTCCTTATCTACACAGATGGGTTTTCTGTAACCGCTTAGCTCTGGTTGCCCTTTGGGAATGGCATTTTATGTTTTACCGGTGCGATCAGTGTCACAGCGGTGTGGATGGTCACATGGGACCCATCAAATAGGGCCTTTCTCTGCTGGAGAAACGGAGCCTGAGCTTGACCCTAATGACAGCTGTTTTGGATTACTAATTAATATGTTTAAATGCTCCTCTTTTGGCCTGAGATCTTTTGCATAATCCTATCCAATTCTTATCTCCTAAGGGTGCCATTCTCGCTTAGAATGAGATAGAGTGTCTGCCTGACTAGAGATACATACCTGAGAATTGTGAATTCTGTCTTCTAAAAATCTGGGTTCTTCCTTCCCTCCTCTCAATATTTATACCGAGTGTTAGAGAAAAATGCAGGGAAAAAAGAAAAGGGATGCCACAAGATTTTTTCCCCATTGTCTTTCTAGCATCTCTTCTTTCTATTTTTAACATCAAATCTTTTCTCCTGGGAAAGGGAGAAATGACTTCTTTGCATGGCTAAGTGTGGCTATGTGGAGAGGTCAGCTTGAGTCCGAAGTTATAGTGTTTGAAAAGTGGATGAAAGTCCTTTCAGTGCACCAATTTTTAATATTGCTTTTTTGTATACTAAGATTTTAAAAAAATGTTTCTTTACATTTGTGAATAAGTGAATAGGATTGGACTCTTATGGATTTACATCTCAAACACTTTTAACTCTCAGAACAGGGGTAGATTCTCATGTTTTGCTGTTGCTGCTGTAGACATAAAAAATAAAGAGATGATGTTTAAGAACTATGGAAAGTTAAAAATCATTATGGTGCAATAAGTATTAGTATTAGTATTAATATTAGTATTGTCAAAGAAATAAACCACAACATTAGGAAAAGATAATGAAATGTTTAGTGCCTAGGGACGAATCTAAACTTTTAAAAGAGCAGATGAATATAAAGATTGAGAGATTTGGAAAACACACCCCAAGTGTTTCCCCTCTTCTTTTTTTCACTGTCTGCATTTCCACGCAAAAGTACATTCACAACAGTCATCAATGCTTACCATAACCCAAGGTTTGTTCTGTCCAAGCTAATCAAAATGCAAATACTATTGAGAGGAGTAACACTTTGTGTAAACCACCATCTATCAAGTCAAATTAGCTGACAATATCTGGCTAGAAGAATTCGGAGTAAATTGAGCAGGGATACTCTTGTTCTCCAACTTAACCTAATTGACTAGGTACTCTGGAGAAAGGGTTATGGGAAATCTGCAACCTAACAAGCTGGGCAGCAATCAGACATTTCTGTGGGGGTGTGTGAAGCCATAAGGAACTTCTGAGCCCAGAGTGAGTGGGGAAAAGGAACAGAGGCAGGGTCAGAAAGAGAGGGCTGAGGAAGGAAATGAGTTATAAGAGACACTCAAATAAACTTCCTTATATTCATAGTTAACCTTGACAATGAATGTCTCTCATTGTCCCAGGATAAGAATCACCAGGCCAGTAGCAAAATGTGCAACCATTTCCCCAACTTTTATGATACCACCCAAATGAGTCAGCTGAGATATAAATCGTTATTTCTGCAAAAATGTACTGTTGAGAAAAGATTACTGTATATCATCTGGTGATCTGACTGTTAGAACTGGAAATTAATCAGTGGGAAACAATCGCCTCTGAAAGTCTTTGCTGCTGACTAAATAAATGTGATATAAAATTAGTACAAATGGGTAGCAAAAAATGATTTTCATATTTTACTGACAGGCAATGTTAGAAATCGTTATCATAATAGCTTATGAACTCCCTGTGTTATCAAATGACATTCTGGAGTAATATTATGATCAGGAAAGGAAGTTTTTCTCCCTGCACGTCATAAATGAGGAGCTTCTGTAGTGTTTTAAGCACGCACACACACACACACACGAGTTGGCAAAAGTAGGTTTACAGTTGTTCATATGGAAAATAAAAATAAAAAATAATACAAGAATAAACTCTGTGTTTCACATACTCACAACTGATAACCTATTTTTGACAACCCCTGTATATATGTTTATACATATATACATATAATGCATACATATATGTGACATATATACATATATATGTATATATATACATACATATATTTATATAATAATTTTATTCATTTAGGGAAACATCGTCTTCTTTGTTAGAACAGAACAGAAGAAAGAGAAATTTAGGCTTATCAATGGGCTTTACATACTCAAAAGGCCCTGGAAATTCATAGTCATCACCATAAAGTATTTTCTTTTCCCAGTAAGTTTCTTTCGGGGGGAGGGGGGGCGGGGATTTGTCTCCTTTATTTAAAGAACTGTCTCAGCTGACACTTTGAATGATAATAGCAGGATAGGAGTCTAGAGAGAGGAAGGGTGAGATGCTTCATGCCCCTCTTCCAGGAGAACCCTTCTGTTAACAACTGGGCACAATTCTGTTTTTGTGGGTGGTAAGGTCGTGTGGTGGTTTAGAGTCAGCCCAGCCAATTGTCTCAGGGAGGAGTGTGTCACCAACACAGAAAGTGAAGCTGGGAGGATGGGATTGAAGGTGGTCCTCTGTCCTTTACTCCCATCACCAGAATAACTTCTATGTCTCTAAATCTGAACCTGGGGCTTTTGAGCAGGGTCTCAGGCATCTCCAAAGTCTGAGTGGAAAGAACCGGAGCAGAATGCTCTTGGTCAAGGCCAAGAGGAAACTCCAGGTGGAGGTAGATCTCCATGACATGTATGTTGAAGAGCGAACTCTGCTGAAGGAGATCGATTCACCAGTCCATGTGATTTTCAGGGAGCAAGCTCTGGTCTCCCTGGTCCCAAAGAGGTGTGCAAGAGTGTGTGCCCCCAAACCCAGAGCGTGGGAATGGGTGGCCTTAGCAGCTGAGGACCAGTGGAGAATGGAGGCGCCCTCCAGTGTCTCTGCAAAGTGGTCATGACATGCCTGCCATGGTCCAGTGGAGGACTGCAGCTTCTGGACTGAAAATCCCAGTGAAACAAAACAGTTAGAGGAAACAAACAAGGATGTGACCCCCAAACTAATAAGAAAATCCAAAGAGACTTAATGAAAGCACATAAAGTATCTTTGAATCTTAACCAATATGAACTTAAAAATACAGTGGAGAAATAGAAAAAAATAAATCATTAACATAAAGAAAAGGTGCCAAACTAATAAGAAAATCCAAAGAGACTTAATGAAAGCACATAAAGTATCTCTGAATCTTAGCCAATATGAACTTAAAATTACAGTGGAGAAATGGAAAAAATATAAATCATTAACATAAAGAAAACATACCAACACATTAGGCCTTTGCAGAGATTATTCTTCCATTGTTTCTGCTGAGTCTTTAAATGTAGCTACTAACCTCCTATCACACAGAACACCTAGGAAAGCATTGTCCTCCCTAAATGCACCACCTGCGTGGCCAAGATTGCAAGCTGGTGAAAGTCAGGGCAGCTGGACACCAGCAGGAGCATCCCTCTACACAGTCTGTTAAAAACAAGCTTGGATTGATGGGCCAAAACATTCCAAAAGCACTTTTTTTTTCTTATGGAGCTTTGCATAGGGGAATAAGGCACATTTCCTGAGAAATGCAGGGTCATGAAATGACGACTTCATTGGCGACTGGCACCAAGCAGATAATTCCAAAGTGTTCAGGTCACTGAAACCTAGAGAAGTATAACCAGAGATGCTCTGCCATTAAGTTCTCACATCAGTGTGTATATATCAAGAAAGAAAAAAATATTTCATCGATAGGCTATTAGTGTTGAGGGAGCTAAAATATTGATACTTTTCTTCTCACCTTCTCAGTCCTTCTAGCTGGGCTACTAATCCAACTAACTGAGACAGATGAACAGGAGAGAATCAAAGCTTTAATATATGTGCATGGGGATCCATGTAGGAATGAAATTTCCAATGATGATGAAGCAATATTGGGTACATAAGACATTTTTGGACTAAGGAAGGAAGGATAGAATGGGGTGTTAGATTTCAGAAGTGGAAAGGAATGACTTACAGGCATTTGTGGAAGAGTGGGACATACAGAACACACGTGGCAGGCAAACTCTTGCTAGGAAACTCAGAAACAACGGGGCACCGGGCTGTCTAGCTAACAGTCTCCTGTCTGAAGCCCTCCTATTTACCATATTTAATTTGAATGGAGCTAAGGCAGGATCTTAACATCTCCTCCCTGATGCAGGTTTATTTCTCTGAATTTCTTAGATGGGAAAGAGGGAAGGTCAAAAGTTCTTTCTGAATCTAGTTTCTTAATAAACTAGCTTAAAATCAATATCCCACCCTGGCTGGTGTAGCTCAGTGGATTGAGCGTGGGCTGCGAACCAAAGGGTTGCTGGTTTGATTCTCAGTCTGGGCACATGCCTGGGTTGCAGGCTAGGTCCCCAGTAGGTGATATGCAAGAGGCAAGCACACATTGATATTTCTCTCCCTCTCTCTGAAATAAATATAATATTTAAAAAATTTAATATCCCCAAAAAGTAGCTTCAAGGTGGCAAATCTTTGGTTCCCTTCAGTGTCTTATTTGATTAAATCTTAATTTGCATGATGTAGTGTATAGCTGTGTGGTATTCTAGACATGCTGCCAGAAAAACATGAGTGATTTTCCACATGAATATTTTTAAGGATGGTTTGATTTGTATTAATGAAAGTTGTACTAGTTAAGCCTCCGTAACAAAGTCTAAAATGCACAAAAGTTCAAAGCCCATAAAAACTTATTTCTTGCATACCCACAGTTCAAATGGGGTATTCTTAATCAGTAGGCACCTCTTTTCCAAGTGATGACCCACAGAGATGGTGCACCTTCCAAACTGTGGCTTCCAAAGTTGCTTGGGCAATGACCCCTCTTCCAGCCAGTCAGAAAGAGGCAAAAGCATCTCTTAAAGGAGGTAGCTCAGGGCTTGGATGAGAGGTAGCACCCATTACACTGGCTCCGTATCATTTACTGGAAGTCAGTCACGTGGCTACCTGTGGAAGTCAGTCACATGGCTACATGTGGCTACATGTGGGAGCTAGAAATTGCAGTACCAACATTGAGCTGTCTCTTACATAAAGTCTGAGATGCAGTCAAAGTTGTGCATTCAGGATAAAAGAAGAAATGGGTTTGGTAAACACCCAGCAGGCTCTTCAGCTCTGGTCTTCTGAATTCATTTTTGGTTACCATTTTTTTTTTTCAGAACTGGAAATATCTTTACAAAATCAATTCAATTCACCACTAGCTTGAAATGTTCTCTGTAGGCATATCATCATATTTAAATTACCACTAAAGTTTTATTCTATATTAAATTACCCATCCTGAAACTTTTCTATATATCTTTCTGAATCAGGCATTCCTCAGTAAGGTCTTGTCTTTTCCATTTCAGCCTAAAGGTTTTATTTTCTTGTTTGACTGCTGCACAGTCCATCTCCAGAAATGCACTAAATGTAGAATTCATTCAGCTAAGCTAGCCTGGAAACAGGATAAGGTCACTGCAAGTTCTCCCTTAGGTTAGGGCTTTATCTCACCAAATGTTCCATATGCCCCACTTGGCAAGCCAAAATTGTTGCTACCCTTTCAAGAACCCAGGAGAAGGTGATGGGTCAAATAGCTATGTCTTTATCTGCACATAATCCAGATGTGGACGCCAAAATCTTTTCTAAGCATAAGCAAGAACAAGGGTTGGTGTAGTAAGTGTCAGTCTAGCTGCCACCCGGCACCACTTGATGTTTGTGGAGAATGACATGAAGAAATGGTCCCGAGAAATCCCCCTTTGGCAGTGCAGCAGAAATTTCACATCCACCCTAAAATCACTTGCTGAGCTATTTGCACTCTGCCACAAAAGTTTCCATCAGCAGAAAAGACAGCTGGAGTTTGGGTATGAAAATGCTGCTCTAGGCCGAGTTAGCTAAGACCCACAGAAAGGCAGGCTCACAAATCTTCCTGGCAATTCCTGTAAGGATCTTAATGAGGCACATTGTTTGAGCAAGAAGAAAGCAAATTTAGACAGCAGGATCTTAGATGTCAAAGTGATTGACACATATAGAAATATCTACATAGTTTGGGTGCAGAAACGATGTTTCCAAGGCACAGACTGATAGGCATCCAGACACTACAAGGGTAGTTACAGCAGTATGTGTGGCCTTGACAATCTGTGTCATGCTCTGCCTATTGAAGCACGGGGGTCAGTTGTAACTGCTCAAGCACTCTCCTGCCCTAGGTGAGCGATGCCTAAGAAACCAGCCACTGAGTTCTGCTGCACAGGACTGCTATAGAATCCTGAAAGCTTTTGCTTACTTTGTGGTCTCTGTCTGTGAGTTTTCCCTTCCTCTGATTACTTGTGTTAATCCTGCATTCTAAGTCTTTGATTGTGACTTGGGATCATTCACCTAGCCTTGACCTGTGGTCCAACCCATCCCTTCCTTTCTTCACATATCCCAGGGCTAGGCCATGAATGTGTCATACCATTTGTTCAGTCCAATCTTCTGTTCCTGTCTCTTACATAAAACCCAAACCACAACTATCCCACAGCTTAACCAATTTTTGTTACTCTGTATTTTATAGTTTAAATATATCCTGTGTCTTTTCTTTCTCATCCTCCTCAAAACCTACTTGCTTTCATTACTTTTCTCTAAGACCTAACCTTTACTCTGTCAAGAGGCAGCTAAATGACTTACCAAATAAACTGCAAAAATATGTTCAGTTGGGTAATAGGAATATCGGGGTTGAGCCTGCATAAATGAAACACGTTCAGAGGATAGTTCTTTAACAAACCAGGTGATGCTAGTCACAGGTGATACTGGCACCTGGTAGAGTTTAGGGGAGATGTTTTGGGGAAAGTTTTTAGTGTTATTTAAATAGCACAATAAAGTGATTTTCTTCTCTTCTTTGTTTAAATCTAAAGTCATCATCACCTCATAGTTTTCCCCAAAAACCATAAAAAAATTTGTGGTATAGTAATTACTGTTGGATTTGTAGTTTATCTCAAACTGACAGTGATACTTAAGTGTATTTTTACCCAATGTGTTAATATAAAAGTACAAACAGCCAGAGAGGCTATATTTAATTTACCTTTTACATGAATAAGAATGCATGTATTCTGCTACATATCACATTCTTATCTGACTTCCTCCATGGATATCAGTAAATTAAAATAATGGTAGATGGATTAAAATACACTTAGTAATGGAGAAAAATCTCAGTGTTGAGATGAAAATAGCAAAAATTGTACCAGCATGAATAAAGAGGTTGGCATTTAAGAGAGTTGAAAACCCTGCAGGAACTGATAGAAGAGTCAGTAGTAGTCAATAGAAACCTCAAGGCAAGAATAGGTGGTAAATAATAGTCCTAAGTACACATAGTCTTGATAAAAGGCTAGTTAACAACACTGGACTCTTTGGTCACAGAGATGTAGGTCAATCTGCAGTAAAGTCTGATCATCAAAATGCTTCACAATTGCATACAGTGTAAAGGGAAATGCATAATAATGACTAAGTCGTTCAAAGATCTCAAATGCCTCTGAGTCACTAAAAATTTGATTGTGCTCAGTATAATTTTAGGGACAAATGCATTTATTTCTTCATAAAAATTCTTAAAAATATTTCCTTTGGCAAGGAGCTATTTCATTAAGAATCATAAATTTTGGAGCTAGAAATTGCAGTACCAACACTGAGTTGTTAGTTCAGTAGGAAACACCAAACCAGAGAGCAGAGGGTAGTCAGGAAGATTGGGGAACTGGAAATTTAAGGCCTAGTCTGCATAGGCAGGGGGATCTGGAGAGGCACAGCTAGCATGAGACCCAGAGAAACAAACAGGATTTGCCAAATTCCCAATAGAATAAATCCGCAGAGCTAAACCCATGTGGTATGTGTGGACAAAATCCATAAACAAACCACCAAAGTGTGGAAACTAGAAGAAAGGGTGGTCAGTAGTGTGATGTAACATTCTGATATATTTCTCAGAATCTACAGGGGATCTTAGTCATCTGGTCTTGAAAATCCTCAACCCACCTCTGCCTTCTTCCTCACCCCATTTTACCAATGGGGGAAATAAAGCTTAAGTGAAATGAATTGCCCAGGGCCAAACAGTTGGATGCAGCAAAGCTGGGATTTACATTCAAGTTTTATATTTTCTGTTCAATGTTATCCTCAATCTGAGAAGCAGATGTGCCCGAGGACTCAAAGCAGCCAGTAATTCACCCAGTTCTGTTCTTCCCTGCACATATGACTGATCTGGGGGCCAGAGGAAGAAACCCAAGTCACATTCTGCTTCCTTCAAAAATTCATTCTATAACACAAGATGTCTTCGACTAGATGGTCTACTATCCTTGGACCAACCTCCTTCTGAAAGGAAGAGGGGGAAGTGTTTCTCGTGAGACTAAATGACGCCAGCCCCCCGAGGACTGCTCTCCCACTGTTCTCACAAGCAGAGCTGGGTCTTTAGCTCAAAATCAGTTTGAAACACAAACAGGCATAGCAGAGTTTGCCATCCTAAATTTATTCTTAAAAAATGTATTTAGTGTCTATTTTGTACCTGATAATAGAATATGAGATAAATAAGACATCATCTTGACCTTAAGTTTCTTACAGTTTTCAGATGAATCCATATAATGAAACTGTTCTAAATCACTTTCATAAAAAAATCAACCTTTTAAAAATATCACATTCTATCACAATAGAAAAGTGATTTTTTCTTTCCTGCAGGGCCTGTGGTAATGATACAGTCTTCTTGGCTCTGAACATTGTGTTTTTTTCCCCCATTTTCAGATAAACTTTGATTTTTTTTCAGTGCAAAACAACGATTTTCTGGATATATTTGTACTAACTTTAGCTTTATAAAATGAATAAATTTATTATCTCCTATATGATATGACATAGATAATGTGCTAAAACAAACTGTTTTTGAACTTGTAGCTTTTTGTAAATTATGAGCAAACAATTCTGTGGTTTAAAATAGTATGTGCAAAAATATAATTGAGCTGGAAGTTCCTTTATTGCATCTCTGCACACCTGGTCTCAAGGTCATGATCTTCTCCAGGGCAACAGAGAGTGGCTGCTCAGCTATCTTTCTCTTCCTTAGCTAACCACCACCTGGGGTTTCTCCTTTTGGCCTGTCAAATTGTTTTTTAATTCTCAAGTTTATAATTATAAATATGGTGATTGAAAACAACTGGTTCCTCATTTGCATTTTCTTCCCTCAGTGACAACTGAGAATTCACTATGGCCTTTTTTCCCTTTATTCTTCAACAATTACCATTTATTAGAGCTTTCCCTAACCAAAAGTCATTGTGCAGATTTATTTTTTAAATTAGGTTTCTAAGTTTTTCAATAAGTCATACGTTCACAGAGATAAATCAACAAGTGTGAAATGTCCTGGAGGAAGAAGCCCTCTCGTCCCAGCTGTTCACATCTGCCCACTCTGCATTCTTCTCAGAGGTGGCTCCTGTTCACCCACAGACTTCCAAATGCAGCATCATTTTGCACTATATGTGAAGATGCAGTTCTATATTTATATCCCCCCCATTTACACCAATTTTATCACAAAAGCATAATTTCACAACTTGCCCTTTTTAAACTTTTGCTTAGCAGTGTATTTGAAGAGCTTCTTCCACATTTGTGTATAGAGAGCACCCTCAGGTATTTTTTCAAAGGGCAGATTGGTGGGTTGTTTCATAAGTATAAATGTTTCTCAAACGTAGATTCTCAAATACAGGTACTTTGTGCAGGGGAACTGAGACAACCAAACATCATTGCTTGCCCATGCACAGATGAATAGAGGCAAAGCTTGTGCCAGTCCTCCAGCTCTGTGAGACACAGTTCACCTGTCCTTCAGCACGGACTACTCAATGCTCAAGGGTGGGAGAACTTGTAAGTATGTGTATACTTGAGACCAGCAGACTTATGTTTTGTATCTGGTTTACATATACAAAATATTAGTGATGAATTTTCCCTGATCCACCCATGCTGGAAAGATCGAAATTTATCACTAACTGCTGGAATAACTGGATAGTCTTGGCATTCAACTGTTGCTTCTGAAATGTAAACAGTCAGTAATATAATTGCCCTATAAAGTCATAAACTCACAGACACCTCGATAGTTAACACTTGTTGATAGCTTTAGAGTGTGCCACACATTGTATTGACTTCTTTATAAGAAGTATCTCATTTGAAACCTCGAAATAATATTACACAACATTATTCTGCTATTATTACAGCCAAGGAAATGGGGCAAAGAGTAAAAGTAGCTGATCAGAGCGTACAACATTAAGTGATGCAACCATTATTTGCGAACACAGCCCTAGTGCTTGGCCCTCTGCTGCACTGCCATGACTGGCCCTGTCACAGTACTAACAAGCTGCCTCAACTGCCTTTCAGCCTGGAGTCTCATCTCGCACATTTTGTGGGCCAGATGGGACAAAACTCACATTCTGCTCCACCGTTTACTGGTTGTATCATTGGGGTAAGCATCTGAATTGTGCTCCAAGCCACCAGGGATAGTGAAATTAGAACTGTTGGATGGAACATCCTACTCATTTTGTGGAGTGTTCCCCTTGGTGTTATGCAATGTTGCGCTGTTGTGAAGACCAAATATGAAAACACACATAAAGTTAGGTAAATCCTTGTTTTGAATAAATGCCCAATAACTATGAGTTTAAATAATAATTGAAGGGACATCTGTCAGTGTAGACTTCCTAAAGAAACTGTAGCTAGATGAGAATTTAAGAATATAAATGAGACTTGATGTTCTTGAAATGCTTATTGTGATTGCCTTGACTTTTTGAAATGTCAGTGATGCTCATAATATCAGAAGCTAGTACAGTCTCCTAAGAGCTAGTGATGCCTGCATGACGTCAAATGTAGGGACCTGTCTATTGACTCACAGTAAGCATGACACGCTCTGAAAAAAAACACCACGAGCAGATGAAATAAACACTTCTACACCAAATTTTACTTAACCAATTTTATTGGTGAGGGAACAGCGATAGCTGTTTTCTCAGGCACTGAAAGCTCGACTTCATTCCTTATCTCTTACCTGGGAGAATGAATTGTACCCTATGTGAAAAGGGCTTGAGGCTTTCATAAAAGATTGGAGCAATTTTTTAACAGCTTTATTGAGATATAATTCATACACCATGTAATTCATTCATTAAAGCCTACAATCCATTTTTTTTTATATATTTACAGAGTTGTGTATCCATCACCACAATCAATTTTAGAACCTTTTTTCTCCCCCAAAAGAAACCCATACCCATATGAAACAGTCACTTCCCACTCTCTGTTTCTCCCCCCAGCCTCTGACAACCACTAAGCTCTTTTCTGCCCCTATAGATTTTCCTACTTGGGATATTTTATGTAAATGGAATCATATAATGCGTGGTCCTTTGTGACTGTACTCCCCTGTAGCATAATGTTTCCAAGGTCCATTTATGTCATAGCACCTGTCACTATTTAATTTTTATTATCAAATAATATTCCAGTGTAGGAATACATCACTTTGTTTATCCACTTACAGTTGATTGACATTTTGGCTGCTTTTCCTTCTTGACAATTATGAATAATAATACTTCTGTGAAGAATTATATACAAGTTCTCAGATGGATATATATTTCATCTCTTTTATATAACAAGGAGTAGAATTGCTGAGTTATATGCTAACACTCTGTTTAAATTTTTGAGAAACCCCCCAACTTTTTTCCAGTGGCTCTCCCATTTTACATTCCTACCAGCTGAGCCACTTTTAAAGCCTAATGTTCATTCTTTAAAAAAACTTGGTGGCTTTGCATATCACCTGTCATTTTACACCTATTCGTGTGACTGGCCAAGAAGCCATGTTAATAATAAGGCTACTGAAGGAAATTATTATCACATAATAACTCACTAAAATGTTACATTTAACATTTTCCATCACTTTCTTTACTTTTGAAAATCCAGTCACACTCCTGGTCTATCCTTCAGTTATAATTCATGTTTTCTCTCTCTGAACCTTATTCAACTGTGTTCTGGATGTGAGAAAACAATCCATGGTAACTGTGCATTAGTTATCATAACGCTAGTGGCTTTAGTCTTTGTAAGTCTGTTTAACTATCTCCTTATTGCTTTTATAAATGTAGCCTATAGTTCCACAGTTAGAGTTTGAGAACAAAATGTATAGATAAAGCCTAACAACAAAGTGGAACAAGAACCAATTTTTTCTGAAATCATATTTTGTTATTTTATTCATCACCCAAAAAAGTAAACAAAAGCAAAACTTAGTCATAAGCCGACTTGTACAGGTGTTCTTTGTAATTTGTAAAACCCACATAGTTGTATCTCTTAATGCTTAGAAAGATATATTTTGTGTAATATGACAATAAGGTAATATCTCTTATTTTTAATATGAATTACAATGGAACTATGTGATTGAATATTACTTCACTTCTGTAATTAGTGTTGGAAAGCTATCTACTTGTTGTAATGCTTCTAAAAATAATACTTCTGGAATTCCTCTTTTGGTTTTGTCTTCAGAGCCCACACAGTGCTTGTAAAGCAATCCCACAATTATTTATCGGGTGTCAACCATCTGCAAGGCACCACACTAAGCATTCCATTGAAAGGAATTTTAGAAGCTATTATTCTTTTGAATGTGCTCATTGAAAGCGAATATTACTCCATGGATGGCAGATTTTATTTGGGGAAATGGTCAAAAGTTATTCCAAGTCAGTTCTGATGGATGGGGTGGGTAATATCCATCAAGCATGATGACATCCTTAATGGTCAAAATTACATGTGACTATGAATTTATGAGGCTGATTTTCTTGTGTGCTTCATTAACCAGATTTGAAGAAAATTGCACAAGAGGAGTTCTGGCTACATTCAGAGTAGTGGTGGCTACGGTGAGGGGTGCAGTGCCAGAGTAACTATTTTGATGAATGGCACTCTTTGGATGCATTACTGATGGCATGTTTTTAAAACACTCATTGCTTATGGTCCCACATTACAGAGTGCCAAAAAATACTAGACCATGTAAAAATTTAGCCACATCTATAACCAGGATAATGTCGTTTTCTGGTGGCTGTGCTTTCATTTTTGACAAATGTAAAAGACAATGGATAACACATGTGAATTGTTCTTTGCCATAGCCAGAAAGGAGGTGGGGTTTGATTGTCATCTGTTCTAACAAAGGCATTGACCTGGAGAAAATCATTTCAACTGACAGGTACCTCTTCAGTGTACGGCTTACAGAACCTCCTTCAGCTGGCACGACTTATAGAAGTAGTCACAGAAAGAGATCTTGGCTCTTATCATTTGTTACAAAATTGAAACTAGTTTAATAGGGTTGGGAAGGAATAATTTATGGTTGAGAGCAGTGTGTGCTGACTACTCACTGCATTCTGTGTCTCTCCCAATGTCTTTGGACTATGTTCAATCTGAAAGCTTCTCTTTCATCACCTAGTCCAAGAATTGGAGATAGGATATATTCGTTCTCCAGGGCTGCCGTAACAAATGACCACAAATTGGGTGGCTTAAAACAACAGGAATTTATGGTCTCACAGTTCCTGCGGCCTGAGGTCTGAAATCAAGGTGTCAGCAGGATTTATTCCTTTTGGAGGCTGAGGAGGAATTTGTTCTATGGCTCCTTCCCAGTTTCTTGTGGTTCTTGGGAATCCTTGGCATTCTTTGGCTTGTAGATGCCTCACTCCGTTCTCTGTCATCATCGTGCGAGTTCTTCCCTGGGTGTCTGTGTCCAAATTTCCCTCTTCTCATAAGGACACCAATCATTGGATTTGGGCCAGCAAGCTAAGATTGGGGACCTGAAATGAAAATTAACTCATTCTTATTTGCTACTTCATGAAGGTAGAGAATCTGATGACTGATGACTAATTTATCTGTCTACTTCAACTTCTAGCAGAGAAACTTAGACCCGATAGACATTTTCTAATAATTATTGAATAATGGATTGTAGAGCAGTAAGCTCTAAAAATATTTAAGCTCAGTCATGGGAAAACTTGTTATTCTTTTCATCTCTGAGTATTGGGGATAAAGTTGATATAGAACAAGTCACAGTTGCTCACAGGATTGACATCAACTCCATAGAATAGGGAACTACACCTGGGACGCCTCACTTATTTCCCAGACTCTGATGCTATTAAAGGTCTTTAGATGTTTTGTTTCATCCTTCTGTGATAGCTGTGCTGGGGTGATGACATTTCATCTTGAATGTCTACAGGCTTGTTAGCAGAGACCCTGTCACCGCCAGGGATCACAGCATTTCTGTACTCAGTCCTTAGGGCACTGATCTCGGCTGTACAGCTGGACTCAGCAGCAGACACCACATGGTCTAACGTGACAAGCAGCTGGATCTCCAGCCAACAGGCAGAGTTATTTTCCTGAAATGAATGGCAGTTTGCAAAGCAGAGCAGGGGACGGCTTTTTCTTCTCTATGCCACTAAAATCAGCTCAACTTCAGCAAGCACAGACATTCAAAGATAATAAAACAGAAAAAAGTAGCTTAGTTCTGCAGCATGGAGCTAATGAATCTGTTTAGAGCAGGTGAAAAGGAGCCAATCAATCTGCTTAATCTATTTCTGCAAAAATGAGCTGAGGTGACACTGAGTATAAAGCAAACATAGAGACAGAGATAGACAGGAAAGGCAAAACACCCAAGTATGCAAGGAAACTTTTTTCAAAGTATTTTTAGACTTGCCCTCTGTAAGCAAAATTATCAATATAGCATGACTTTCACTTTCTTAACCATCTGTCTTTGTTGTAAGACAATCTTTCTGTCCCCAGAAGCTGAATATCAGGAGATGAGGAATAGAACGACTGCAGGCTTTAGACCGATGTTTGCTCTGAGACTTGAAATCATCAAGGACTTGCAACTTTGTTTCAAGCTGAAATAGCCTTCCATCCCACCCTCAATTTTGAGTAATGCTATTGGCAGTGTTAGGGACATCTGCACCTATATTTCCAACGAGAGTAAAATGTCAGCTAGTCAAAGGATTCTTTTCCCATTTTTTTGTTAGTCTCTGTTTTTTGGCACTTAAAGCCACCGGAGGGGAAATATATAGCTTTCTTTAACTTTATGTCTGAGTGAATCTTTTGAAATTTTTTTTTCAAAAGTATTCCAACCATCATGCTCCTCACTCCTAGTGAGAGCTGAATGAATGAGAAATTTTTTTCTTCAATAAAGTATTGTACATTTTAGAGTTCATTTACACAAAGCCATTCAAATTTGCCAACTAAGTCAAAAGACAACTAAATAGCACATGAAATGTTTGCTTTATAATTATGGATACAGAATCATTGCTTGTAGTCCTGAATCTTTTTGAGGTACCTGATATTTGGAATGACAAACAATGCATGGGAGTAAAATAACTGTAATTCAATCCAAGAAGAGACCACCTCAGTGGAAAGCAGAATATTGGATCAGGACAATTCTGCTTCATTATTAAAGGATGGAAAGAAGCAGCAAATAGCAGAGATCTGCCATTAATGAAAATTCTGACCTGGTATCATAAGACTAGGTCTTACCAGAGATATATTGCTTTCACTGCTTGAAGAAGCGGGTCTCAAGCCATGGTTATATTTGGGCCATTACACACTTTAAAGCAGAGTCTATTTTAAGGTAAATTTAGAAAAATAATAGAAGGTCTCTCACAGGTAACTCGTTCATTGAGGCTGTTCCAAGTGGGACTTGAACAGGCAAGGAACACACATCATTTCAGAAAATGCACAGAATTAAATGAACACGAGTGTGTGCTGTACCACAGAAAAAATATTTATAGACTGGATAGCTAAAACCAAATTTTGTATCTTGGAAAAGACAGTAAAACTGTTTGAAAGCAGATAAACTTTGGTAAGTCTGATAAAAAAGAGAAAATATAAAATATATCAATCGCATGATCAGTACAGTCTTTAATTGCACTTATTAAGAGGATAAAAGTATTAAAGTGCATAAAATGTGTATATATTAACACACTGGAAAACCTAGAAAGAGTGTCACTGCCTCCCCTTGGAAAGTCTGCATTACCAAAATTGACCATAGAAAAGTTAGTAAACCTAAAAAATATTTTTAAAATGATAGTCACAGGCTGCCAAGATAGGAGTCCAAATGATTTTGTGTGTAAGCTCTTCAAAACCAATTAAGAAAAGATAGTTTCTGATAGAAAAAACATAAAAGAGGAAAAGCTCTCAACTCACCTTAAACTACCATTATCCCAATCCCAAAACAGACACGTAAGAAGCACACAAAGTGCATGTAAATACAGATGCAAAACACACTCACACACAAATCCTGTTCAAAAAGAACACAGGAGTAAATTTAAAGAATGAGGTGGGAGTGAAAATACTTTTAACATTAAAGCATGTAAAGTAGTATGTACACAGGTTCTATACAGGGTGGGCCAAAAGTAGGGTTACATGAAATGTTTTCATGAGTTTATTCTTGTATTATTGTTTATTAATTATTATATTGTTTTCATAAACAACTATAAACCTAATTTTGTCCAACACTGTGTAATAAAATATAGAAAATAATAAAAAGATACATATAAGAAAAAGATTTTATAAAGTTCCTCACTGATTCTTTTTTTCCTAAAGATTCTGTTTATTTATTGCTAGAGAGAAGGGGAGGGAGAAAAAGAGGGAGAAAATCATCAATATTTGGTTGCCTCTCACATGCCCCCTACTGGGGACCCAGCCCAAAACTCAGACAGTGCCCTGACCAAGAATGGAACCAGCAACCCCTTGCTTCCCAGGTCAGCACTCAATCCATTGTGCCACACCAGCCAGAGCTTTGCTCATTCTTAATATCTTTTAGAATATTAGGAATAGAAAAAATTTCCTTAATCTGATAAAGGAAATCAGGTTAAGGAACCACACAAAGTTTTGCAAGTTATCAAAAACCTACAAAATAACTATTTTTAATAATAAAATATTCAAAAAGTTATTATTACTATGGCAGGCACAAGGTATTTTGGTTGTTGTCATCATTAATATTCAGGAATGTTATTGGAGGTTTTTGATAAAGCAATAATACAAAAAAAAAAGAGAAGGGTGTTGAAAACTACATGAGGCGGTGAGATAAAACTGAGGCTGATTTAGAGTCTAAGACTTTCTACCTAAATATACAACTGAAAACACAGAAGAGCAGAAAGAGGGTCAACATAGAAAATTAAGCTTTCCCATAGTGCAGAAGAAGGGGGGGCGTGTGAGGCTGGGTGGAAAGGGTGACGAGTTTAAGGGAAAAATGAACTCATAGGCATAGACAACAGTATGGTGATTACCAGAGGGAACGGGGGTGGGGGAGTGGTTAGAAGAGGAATAGAGTGGAATAAATGGTGACGGACAGAGGCTTGACTAGGGGTGGTGAACACACAATACAGTACACAGATGATGTATTACAGACTTGTACACCTGAAACCTATATAATTTTATTAACCAATGTCACCCCAATAAATTCAATAAACAAGAGAGAAAAACAATCAGAAAATGCAACAAAAGGAAAAACGTACCATTCAGAGTGCAAAACCATTAATTATCTAGGGATTAGGAATAAACGTCAGCCTACTTGGTGCATATTTAAAAAGCTTGCTCCAGTCACTGGCTGGTTAGCTTAGTTGGTTAGAGTGTGGTGCTAATAAAAAGCTTGCTCCAGAACAATGTGATAAAAATCATAAGGTATGTGTAGTAAACAGTGCCTGGTTCTGCAGTGGTGGGACAGCTGTACACTCCCCTCAATAGTGCATGAGATGGTCAGTTTCTCCCCAGTACTTGATACTGCCTTACTGCTTTTAATGTGCATTTCCTTGACAACTAATGAGGTTGGAACTTTGTTTCATAACTTTTATTTTGAGGTCTATAGGTAAGCTGGAACTGACTTTTCTGTATAGTATGAGATAGAATTCAATATTTTCTATTAAACATATATCACACTGGTCCAGAACCATTTATTTAAAAAGACCATTTTACCTCTCTGTATCACTGTATCACCTTGCCTGTAAATCAGCTTGCCATTTTGGTGTGAGTGTATTTCTGGGTTTTATTATGTTCTACTGGCCTACTTGTTTATCCTTAAACTAATTTCACACTATTTTAATTGTGATAACTTTGTAGTAAGTCTGAGATATAATAATGTAAATCTTCCAACTTTGTTCCTATTTAAGACTGCCCTAACTATTTGGGGATCTTTTAATTTTTTTCCACATTTTTAAGTGAGATTGTCCCTTTAAAGAAATGACTCTATAAACTGGACAAGGATTGCATTTGATTTAAGAATAAATTAGGAAAAATTGATATCTTTAATACATTGAACCTTATAATACATTTACAGTATTAAGGTCTTAATTTCTCTAAATAGTTTTATAGATTTCTGTCTATAGACATATTTTGTTGATTTATTGCTAGGTGCTTAATATTTTTGATGTCAATGTTAATAATGTTTTTCTATTTTATTTCCAGTTGTTTGTTGCTTTATATGGAAATAATATTGACCTTGTGTCTAATAGACTCGATAAATGCACTTATTAATTCTAATGATTGTCTATAGAATATTTTGGATTTTCTACATCAACAATGATAAATTTTAAGTATTCTTTTCCAATACTTATATCTTTTAATTCATTCTTTTGCCTTATTGCACCAGGAGCTCCCATACAAAGTTAGACTGAAATGATTACAGTGGCAAAACTTGTTTTATTATTATACTCAAGAGGAAAGATTTTAATATTTCATTATTAAGTTTGATGATAGCTATAAGAATTTTGTGGGTTTCATTATCAGATTAGAGAAGTTTTCTTCCATTCTTTGCTAATTTTCTAGCAGTTGCAATCATAAACAAATATTAGATTTTATTAAATGCCTTTTTAAATTAGTTAACCATAGGATTTTTCTTTTTTATTTAGTTAATGGTGAATTATAGTAATTGACTTTCAAATATTAAGCCAAATTAGATTGGAATTAACCCAATTCTGTAAGTTTTGATAGGTATAATCCATATAAACAGAACTTTTTTAGGGTCCTGAAAATTTTTGAGAATGCAAAGGCTCCTAAAACCAAAGAGTGCAGAGGCTGCTGAACTAATAATTATCTTTCAAATTGAAGGAATATTTTTGTCATGCCAGGGTGAGAAGGAGGTGATAGAGCAATTAAGTATTTGTGATCTTTTTAAAACTGAGATATGATTTTTATTAAGATACATATCATTATATAAGTTTCAGGTATATAACATAATGACTTGCTATGTGTGTACATTGTGAAAAGTTCACTATAGTGTGGTGAACATTATGTATGGTGACTTATGCACTTTTTTCTTGTGATGAGAACTTTTAAGATTTACTGTCATAACTTTCAAATATACAATTAGAAAGTACTTATTTTTTTAATTTTAATCAGTGAAGACTCTCACATTCCAGCCTCAAATATTAAACAAATAGTGCTTCACTTCCCCCTCCCCAACTATTATTTTATTAGAGGAAAGTGTTTTGCATTGGGTGGTTCTATATGTGTTAGGATCGATATGACAGTGTGACTGTGTGGTGGACAAACTGTGACAACATGAATATGAAATGCTCTGGCACTTTTGTCCTCCACTCGAGTGCTTTTTGGAGGTTAATAAAGTTCTATCTAAGCAGAGTCGAGGAATGCTTAGGTACCAAATCACTCTCACCTACCAATATTCTGATAAGCTAAAATGAAATAAATCTCAGCCAGCCAGTATTTCTCAGGGCCTGTATGAGGCTTTCCAAAATGATTAGAAATATGCTGAGCAAAACCATACTAAGGGACCTATCAAACTGAATACATTTGAAAAATAACAAGAGGTGTTTGTCAAATGCATGCATATGGTACCTTGATAAAATCATTTTGTCATTTTTCCATCTTCACTTTTTTCTCTTGACTATTTGCAGATGAAAGAAAACATTAAATTCCTCTTGGACACATCATAAGTGACCCTCCGCTTTCCAATGGCAGGGAAAAACATACCATGTGGTAAATAATAGGTTTATCCTCCAGTTAGGATTTTGCTTTCCTTTATTTAAAGCCAAATGTGTATTACTTTGACATCATTTTTATGTTCAAATGGAAGTTAAAGACATAACTGTTGGTTTTCTGATATTTATTTGGTTTGTCTATCTCCAAAATGAGTTTTTCTTTCCTTGTAGGAAGTTTTAAAAATTATAAAGGAAAAATATATGTCTTTTGGCCAATTCTCAAATTTTGATCCTATTCTAGGAAGACCTGAAACTTGAAACTTTATGCATTATAAAATACAAAGGGTGTGATGGTTTTTTAATGTAATTGAATATATGAAAATTAACCAGATAAATTAATGGAGATTTTACTACCATTTAGTGAAACTGAGTTGTAAAGTTCATCAATTTTACAATAAAGAGATTGATGATAAAATATTTCCTGAAATTCTCTATAAGTTCAAAAAAATATGTATTAGTAACACCTCAGGAGAAATACATAAATAGGTGACACTTTTAAAAAATATTCTTTCAGTTAAAATTGAACTAGTCCTTTTCACGTGGTAAGGTGAAACAAATAAACCATGCCAGCAAATAAAACCATGCCAACAAACAAAAACAAGTGCAAGGCTAACTTATGAATTCTGGAAGCTGGTTTTGCCCCAAGAGTTAACTGTAAATTCAGGGCTTGTTAAAGACAGGTCTAATATAAATACTAGGACTTCACATTAAAGGGATCCCTTGGGTCCCCCTCTGGGGTAAACTTGAACTCGCCAAGGATCACTGAAGAATGTTTGCAGAATATGTTCATCAGAAAATTGAACGGTTGAGAATCCCTAAGGCAGGAAAAACGCTTCACATTCAGGCGAGTTTGGTAACTACTGAACACTGGGAAATACATCTCATGGAGTTTCGAATGCCCATTAGTCCATCATGATCTCTGAAAACCTTTCCAGGGAAGAATTCTGTTTGATTTTATGTAGCTCAGCATGTCTCCACATTTATACTACTGATGAGCCCTATTTCATGTAATTTCTATAAAATATTATTGTAATTCATGTTCTGAAGAACACATTTTCAGAAATATTGACCCAGGATAAGAATCTGCCTCTTGGGACTACTCCCAGCTGGGAAAGAGGCAGGTGACTCCCCGCAAGTAGTTCTCTGAAGTAAGTAGCTCTGGGAGAGCCTTTCACCTCATTCTATTTCTCCTGCCTCTGCTTGCCTTGCTGCAACCCCACAGCAAGTGTTATTATAATTCCTCTGAGCTCAACAATGTTGCCATCGTCCTTTCTGCCTTGATTTCTGTGCAACTGTAATATTTCATACTAAAGTAATTTGTGTAGTGATTAACTACTTAGGTAAAATAGATAAACTGGAAAGAACCTAAGTCTTTGACTAGGAAGGTCAGAGCTAGTGCCCTTGTCACTTGCCTAAAGTTCTACAACCGATTAAATATTTTATGGGGAAGTAGAATTTAATAGAAAGCTGTAGCCGTCGTTGTGCTGTATTTGGATCAGATTATGTTACCTTTAAAGTAGAAAGTCAATTCCAACCCTGAGTGGTTTTATTTCCAAAATGGGAGAGGAAAGAAAAAATGTCAGCTGTGGTAGAAAACAAAGATAATACGCGATAGAAGGTCCAAAATCAAAGCTGTCCTGCTGTGTATTGTTTTGTAGATGGCAGTAGCAAAGCATACAATTATAGTCTTCAGGCCAACGATATAACATCTCAGGCTTACATGCCATTAGTCAGATGCCAAGTGAATTGCTTGCCATGGGCATTTGGATACCCCCTCAAGTTTACTTACGTGACTGTTAGAAAAAGAATTGCTTGTGAGCTCATTAATTCATTTCCATATGACCTCACAATGAAACATGTTCACATCTGCTGGTTGTTATCCTCGATCCTCAGTTTTAATGGGTACTCCCCACTTGGAATTTAACCATTTGCTTTATGTAAAAATTGTCATCACATCCTGGTCCTTATGTTTCTTTTTCGTTAAACACTAATTTTAAAACACTCTCCCATTTATTTCGGTATCATAAAAGTCAAAGTTTAACTCAACTGAAATGAAGATAAGCCTGCTCCCCAATGTTTCCCTTCTTCTTTAGGTGCTCCATCAGTCTTCCATTTACACCCTTATGACCCAGATACAATTCCATAAACACCTACCTCTCGTTTGGCTCCCTTTGGCTACTCGCCATTTGTTCGTGGCAGATGACGATAAGCACCACCATCACTATTATCATCTACCACAAATAGGCGTTGAGTACTTGCAGGGTGGGCGCCAGTAGAGGAAGCCTGCTCCAGTACAGCACGGAGAGCACATGCGCTCCTAGATGAAGCCAGGAAGCGTGATATGGACATATACAAGCTTTGTTTGCCACCCTTGCTGCCCTCCCCATGATTTGTCGCCTGAAATTGCTCCAAACATGTAATTTCTTGAAGCTCTCCTTTCTACTTCTCCAAAATGTAAATAATGCTCACGCCTGTCTCTCATCAATCCCTATGATTTTATGGGAAATCATACAACGAGGAGTAAAGCATTTTAGAAACGGTCACTGTATCAGAAGATGCTGTAGAATTTTCTTTTTTGCTATAATCCTCAACTACTGTTCACATTTTAACAGCCTTTCTTTCATTTCCATTCCAGGCCTCAAGAGCTGTCTTTCAATGCCAATATCACAAACAGAGAAGTAGAAAGTCCAGCCAAACAGCTGGGGCTCAAGGCCTGCATTTTGAAACATTACTCCTCTGAAAGCCTTGTTTTCCTCCTGAGAAGACTGGCTGGTTGACTAAATTAACTAAATTAATTGCTTGTTTTGGCAACATAAAGATAAAGCCTTAAATGGCTGAGAACAATAAAACCATATAGATGGGCTCATTTTCCTTTTTCCAGAATAATTACAGTTGTTAAACTGTGTGTCCTGTGATGTGCCTAAGTAAATTTAGTCAATTTAATTTTTTTTAAACATCCAACCTGTTAAGGTGTTGAAGTACTGATTAAATTATTTATGGTAAATTTCTTGTTTGGTTTTAGTCCTTTGCAAGCAGTCTCTGTCTGTCCTGTCCACATTATTAGGGATTTCCTAGCTCTCTCCTTTCCTTTTTCTTCAGCCATCTCTTTTCTAGGACCCTGCCTCTCCCTCATCCCCAGGTACTTCCTATTTCATCACATGGTGGGTATTGGGCTCAGTCAGGACCAGCCGAGGCAAGGACAGAGCAGAAGGAGGGAAAGAATACAGACCCCACAGCAACTCCTCCCTCAAGCTGCCCAAACTCCTAAGGATAATTTTGGTCTCATGTAATTCTCCAGCTCCGGCCATATTGCTTTATCCTCTGTCATGATCCTGCTCTAGTCTGTAACTCAGAACCTCCATCCTGCCTCAATTCTCTCACAAACTGTTGATGATACACTCATTCAAGCCGTCCTCTCACATAAACCTTCACGTTGGCCCGCTGCACACAGAGCTGGCCTGGGATGACAACGGCAAGGCTCCATTTTGCCTCCCGAGTTGAGGTGCCAAAAGCAGCACTTTTCAACCTTTGGTCTCACTTAAATTCCTGAACATGGGACACTCAGTCTAGACCACTCCTTCCTTCAAACTCTCCCCCAATTGGCTTTTTAAAGTATATTTTATTGATTACACTACTATAGTTATCCCATTTTTTTTCTCCCTTTTAGCCCTCTGTGCCCTGCATCCCCCTCCTTCTTGCATCTCCCCCACCCACATTAGTTCATGTCCATGAGTCATACATACAAGTTCTTTGGCTGCTCCACTCCTTATACTATTCTTAACTTCTCCCTGTCTATTTTATCCCAATTGGCTTTTGGCCAAACTTTTTCTCCTCTCCCTAACCAATCCTTTTTTCTTTCTTCTGCTCTCCTCTTGCCCCCTGTCCCCTTCCATGTTGGTATTCCATTAATATCAATCCTCCCTTCATTGCTTCTTGCCCCACAATCCTGCCCTGGGTGTTCTCACTCAAGATGACTACACTCTGTCCACATCTTCCTACTAAGCCCCAGATGTACATACTCAGTACCTTGTCAGATCAACCTTGCACAGGTCCAGGGGGACGATGAGGCAGTCATTGAAGACACATTTTCCCTACAGTGGGAAGGATGACCAGAGTGCCTTACTTAGCTAGGTAAGTAAAGGCAGGAAGCACTTCTTCCTGGGGGCATGTGTGTAACAGCAACTTTCAGGGGTTGCCTGTAGTTGTGTAGTCTAACAAATTCTTGCCCAATGTAATATATGAAATTAAAAGGACAGGCTGGTCTGTTTGCAGCAGAATCACAGGGGTTTTCTAGCAGGAAGAAGACTGAGGCCTCTGAGGCACTCCCCGCAACACTGAAAACTGCAAAGTGTGCTAGAGGGGTGCCAGTCAGGGACCTGTGTGAGAAGAAGACACAGTTTTCCTGGAATAGCATGTCCAGTGGGCTGTGTCTTAGTCTGGGCTGCATAATGGATAGCATAGCAGGATGGCTTGAGCAACACACATTTATTTCTCATGGTTCTGGATGCTGGAAGTCTAATGTCAGGGTTCCAGCAGATGCAGTGTCTGTTGATCTGCTTCCTGGCTTGCAGATGGCCTTCTTCCTCTTGCATCTTCACATGGCAGAGAGCAGAGGGAGATCTCGTGTGTCCTCTTTCTATGAGGGCATCGATCCTATTGTGAGGGCACTACCCACATGACCTAGTCCAACCCTAACTACCCCCCCAAAGCCCCACTTTCAAATACCATGAAACTGGGGGTAGGATTACAATATATGAGTTTTGGGGGGAAGGGACTAAAACATTCAGTCTGAAGCAGCATCATAAGATAGGTAGCAATTGGACAGGTCTGTTCCCTGAATCATAAGGGAAGATAGTGATGTTCTGGTTCCCAGAACTTATACCAGCCCAGCATTCCAGGAATGGAGGAAAGAGGAAAAGTTCTTTTCCTAACTCTCCAGGTCTCATTTATTTCTACAATCCTGCACCTATAAATTCTGAGAGATTTACAATGTCCTCACACCGGACATGGGGTTTTGTGTAGCCGAACCATTGTTTACATTGCTCTCAGGCCTCCTGTGTTCTCAGCTCACACTCCAATGACTAATCTTGACTCATTCCTCAAAACTTTAGTCTATTCTGTTTTTCCCCAGAATGACATCTTTTATCACCTCTTCTGCTCTTGGGATAGGTAAGATTGCCTCTCAGATCTTCTCCCACAGTCCCCAGAACACTTTACTCACAATATAGTAACAGGGTTATTGTCTCTCACTTGATGTCATTTTGCTAAAAACAAGACCACACTTTATTCATCTCTATACCTCTAGCACCAAATAAGTGTCCTTTACTTGTTTGATGAATGAATGAATGAATGAATGAATACAGGGAGGAGAAATCCATGCATTCCAACTTGGTCCTTCCTTATTTGTTAAAGGCGTGTGCACTTGAAGAATGAGAGGAGCTCTAAGTCTGCACACAGTCCTGCTTATAACAGGGAAGGAAAGAGACTCAGTTGCAAACAGCCAATGCAAATCACAACTTTATTGCTTAATACATGGGTAATACCCAGACTACATTAATATGATTTACCTAGGACAGCCAAACAAATTAGATGAAGAGGGAAAACAAGATAGGTACTATTTTAGTTGCTACGTACTATTTCCCACCCATTAGCTAGAAATTGAAAAATTCAGTAATATGACTTGGTGGAAGTCGGAGTCACTGGAAAAAGCAAAAAATACTGATAAATTAAATAAAAATATAGGAAACACTGAGTTTGTATTATATATATGCTCCCTATGGCTCAGTTCCTTTGAAAGCCTTATACTTACTATTTTTCAATTGGGTTGTTTGTCTTCCTGGAGTGGAGTTGTGTGAGTTTTCTATATATTTTGGAGATCAAACCCTTGTCAGAGGTATCATTTGCAAATATATTTTCCCATATGGTTGGTACTCTTTTCATTTTGCTGATGTTTTCTTTAGCTGTGCAGAAGCCTTTTAATTTGATGAAGTCCCATTTGTTTTTTCTCTCCTTTATGTCCCTTGTTTAGGAGACATATCAGTGAAAATAATGCTGCATGAAATACCTGAGATTTTCCAAACAACCCAATAAAAAAAATGGGCAAAAGACCTCAACAGACACTTCTCCAAGAAGGACAGACAGAGGGCCCAGAGACAACATGAAAAGATGCTCAGCATTGCTAGCCATCAGAGAGCTGCAAATTAAAACCACAATGAGATACCACTTCACACTGGTCAGAGTGGCCATCATAACCAAATCAACAAACAACAAGTGCTGGTGAGGTTGTGGAGAAAAGGGAACCATAGTGCACTGTTAGTGGGAATGCAGACTGGTGCAGCCACTGTGGGAAACAGTATGGGATTTTCTCAGAAAACTAAAAGTGAAACTGCCTTTTGACCTGGCAATCCCACTGCTGGGATTATGCCCTAAGAATCCTGAAATAGTAATTGAAAAGAACATATGCACCCCAATGTTCATAGCAGCACCATTTATAATAGCCAGGTGCTGGAAGCAACCTAAGTGCCCATCAGTAAATGAGTGGATCCAAAAACTGTGGCACACTTACACAATGGAATACTATGAAGCAGAAAAAAAGAAGGAGCTCCTACTCTTCACTGCAGCATGATGGATCTGGAGAGCACTATGCTAAGTGAAATAAGCCAGGAGGTGAAAGAAAAATACCATATGATCTCCCTATAAGTAGAACCTAATCAACAAAACAAATAAGCAAGCAAAATAGAACCAGAGACATTGAAATAAAGAACAAACTGACAGTAATTAGAGGGGAGGTGGGAATGGATAATGGGGTGGGGGGGGAAGGGGAAGGGTCATCAAGGAACATATATAAAGGACACATGGACAAAGCCAAAGGGGAAAAGGATCAAGAGTGGGAGGCAGGGAAGGACAGAGAAGGGGAAGTGGTAGACAACTGTACTTGAACAAGAATAAAAAATAGAAAGTCTTATACTTAGCAGGTTAGGTGGAATAAATAAGAATTCACAAGTGATAATCCTATATATGAACTAATAAAATGACCACACATTTTCATCTACACATTAACAGTAATAGCAAATATTTACTATACATCTGTTCTATTGTTTTGGCAATATTTAGAGACAATGTAACACAGCTCCTATGTTTCTTTTTCATAAATTTTTCATTTATCCTCACAGTTTTAGCCAAACATTTAGCATATCAATTATGAAAAACTGGGATACTACTAGGTCGCAATGTATTGTAAAAACAGTATTATCATCTATTGTCACTTCTCTCTTGCTTGTATGTTTTCATTCCTTCTTGCATTTTCTCAGTCCTTCTAAATTGCATAAATACATACTTATCATTTACCTTTTGTTCTGTGGCATACCCTTTATTGATTTTTATAAAACTTGAAGTTCCATACCAAGTTGAAGAAAATTGCCAAGGTTAGAAACACATTCTTCTTATACGAGTTCAGAGAATCCTGAAACTCAAGGTCATTTTTTTTCAGACAATCTGAATATTTCTAAAATTTTAAGCTAAAAAAACCCTACAAGAACAGACCTGTAAGTTGGATGGGATGTCTAACCTTAAATCCATCCACAATTCATTAATTCATTCTGGGTTCTGGGCAGGTCTCCCGGGGTTTTACTCAGAGAATTTTTATCAAGAGATCAGTAGTGTCTTTCCATTTATATACTACAGGGACATCTAAGCTTCAAAAATTGACCCACATGATGGAACTAGAATAATTTAAAAAATTTTTTCAGACTGTAGTAATATGTGAATAGCAGTTAAGTTCTGCTGAAGATAAATTTTAAATGTATAAGAAACTAGGTCTCAGAAGCCAAGCTATTATAAATCCCCAAAGGGAGCGGCTCTATTGATTTAATCACAGGCACAGAGGAGAAACGTAACCTGCCCTTCAGGTGGACACAACTATACCTCAAAGAAATGAAAGAAGACTTTAATAATGAGAAAGTCAATATGATACCTAAGGCATCCATCCATTCATTCATTGTATAAACATTTAATGAATATCCATATAGGCCAGGCAGTTGATTGAAGACTTGGGAATGAAAAATTACTAAGATACGATTCCTGACCCAAAGAGCACAAAATGCCATAAGAGAGAATAAATCAGGTTGAGTGAGTATGAGGGTAAGGTAAAACAGTTTGGACAGAGTTAAAAAATAGTGAAAAATGACTGGATGAAAGTTGTCCACAGCAAAAGTTTCTGAGGACAACTGAACCTTTCTTCTGTACCAGGCTCCATTCTAAGTCATTTGTATACATTGATTCATTTTGTCTTCCTCATCCTCCATGACAGAAGTTATTTTGGCTGTCCCATTTTATAGATGAGGAGACTGAACCTCAAAAGAGTTAAGTGATTTGAGCAAGGTCACAAAGCCAATGAATAAAAATCCAGTGTTTGAACTAACTCATTCTGGCCTAACATGGTGTTATAATTGCAACGGTACACTACTTCTAAATGCACACAACTGACAAAATATTCATATTGAGAATACATGAGGAGTCCCTACAATCCAGAAAGAGGAAGACATCTCAAATGGAAAAACAGGTAAATTGCATGGCCAGAAATTTCTTATGAATCTGGAACAGCAAAAGAACATTCAAAGAGATGCTTAATCTGGCAGTGTTGAATGCACCTGAGACCACATATGTCTTCCATCTAGGTCATCCTGTTTCTATGCATACAACCCTGAGAAACTTTCACGTAGGAACACAAAGGAATATATTTAAAGTTGTTCACCACTTTGGAAAAGCAAAAGGCTAGATCAACCTAAGTGGATTTCAAAGGGAGAACATTAAAAAAAATACATGTCTATGGAATAGTATGGAACTCAAAAATTAAGAAGGTTTACCTATATGTGTAATAAATCTCAGAAACATGATGATGAATTAAAAATGTAAGCAAAAGACATATGCTTGTATGGCATATGCCTGCATGGTATAACAAAGGTAGGTAAAACCACACACATAATAACTGTAGCTGTGATCCACGGATATCCATATGCAAATAAAGGCATATGCAAAAAAATGTGTGAGGTGAGTGGAAAGAACACATTAAATGTACAGAATGTTCAGATACTTAGGAAAATCCTGAATGATAAACTCACCTTCTAAAATGTGATAAAATAAGAATAAGAATAATAGCAATAGCTAGCTTTATTAATGCTTGTTACTTCCCAGGTATTATTCCCAAGAACTGTAAAAGTATTAGCTCACAAAAATGAGTTAGGGACTATTGTTACTCTAATTTTACATTTGAGAAAAACTGGGCCAAAGAGGGTTAAGGATGTCTCTCTTGATCACAGAAATTTTAGCTGTTGAATATGAGACTTGAATCCAGCAATCTAATTGCATAGGCAGTGCTCTTAATTATTGTAGTTTTAATGACTACAATATATTGTATTGTAACCCAAACTAGTGATATGGTAGCAGTCAGAGAAAGTGCTCAAAAATTAAAATAAGATATGTCAGAATCTGTAAGATATTTTGGAGTGGGGAGGGCACGTCTGAGGTTCAATTACACATCGGACATCTACAAATCATGATGAAGATCATCGTGACAATGATGGTGAACAGCCCTCTGCTTCCACTGACCTCATTCCTAGGATGAATTGAATTCATCTGTGAATTGGGGAAATTGGGTAAAACATAAAAGGGTAGCAAAGATAGATCACATCTGTTATTTGGTGCCATTGCATATGTAATCACACTTAACATTCAACTTTGAAGTAGGTATTACCAGTTTTTGCCACGCATTGTGGAGCTGTGACAAGAATTCATTTTATTCCTAGGTCAGTGATCTTCCCATTACATCATCTCTAAAATTCGTCAGGTGGCTCTTCCATCTGATGATTTACTTATATCAGTGTTTCTCTCTCTAGCTGGCAATGTACAAATTACACCCATCTATCTACTTTAAAAACTTAGTATGGGTATGAAAGATAGCATGACTCATGACCACACACACAAGAAGTGCATTCTAAACCTTATAATTGTTCCCTTTAGTTTTCAGACAGGAACACTAAGTATCTTCATCATCAGATATGTTCTGATGCCTATTTGAGGTTGGATAAGTTCCCAATGATGTAGGGAGTCTTTCATTCTTTTGATAAGATATAAAATTTGTTAAAAAATGACTGATTTTCCATTTAATCTTGTTTCTACTTTCCTACTCATCTGAAAATGAGCAGGTTTTTAAACATGTGATCCATACTCCAGGACTTTCTCTTCCACTTCTGGGCACCTTCCTTCCCTCCTACCACAAGCCATCTCCTGAAACTGAAAAAGTGTGAACTTTCTCTATTTTTCTGGTGTTACTCTGTCTTGACAGAGTAAGTCTTTCTAAAAGCAAGTCTTTTTTTTTTTTTTTAGATTTTATTTATTTATTTTTAGGGAGGGAAGTGGGGGGGAGAGAGAGAGAGAGAGAGAGAGAGAGAGAGAAACATCAATGTGCAGTTGCTGGGGTTATGGCCTGCAACCCAGGAATGTACCCATGCTGGGAATCGAACCTGGGACACTTTGGTTCCCAGCCCGCACTCAATCCACTGAGCTACGCCAGCCAGGGCTTAAAAGCAAGTCTTTTCTATGATACTGAGGGAAAGGGGAAAGGAAAATAGATGGTTGTGGCTACTTTTCTACATTTATCAAAGCCCACTAGAATTTTTACCAGCTATGCAAATGCATAATAACATAATTAAAAGCAAAGGAGCTTTTCAAGTTAGACAATTTTGAATGTGAATCCCAGATCCACCATTTACAATATGAGTGACTTTGGGCAGATAACTTTCCAAGCTTTATGCCACTTTAAAATGAGGATTCTAAATATATAACCTGTCTAAAATATTTAGCTGGTACATAAGAAGTCCTCAATGAATGGTCATCATTGTCATGATGTTAGCATCCAGAGTTTTTAGACTGAAAGGTACTTAATGGTCACACTAGTTACACCTGAACATTTTATAAGAGAGGGGCAAAGTAGTACATCCAAGGTCACATAGCCAGCTATCAAATGAGCTGGGACTGGGACATAATCTTGACTCTGTTGTAGACTCATTCTCTTTGAGGCCTCTCATTCTCTCCTGGTGTTTCTAGTCTTTCAATGTCAGTGTCTCTTTTTCTGGTTTCTAACTCTTTACTCACACAAGTGTTTTTTTTTCTACCAATGATGAATATTTTTCTGGTAGTACCCATGACATGTGAGACCCATTTGGAATTATGATAACTCCAGCGTTCACTCTTTCTTGCTCTGTTTCTGTAATGTATGAACTTGCACATAGTATTTGGAGGTTTAAAAAAATTGTAGGGTTATTTCTGGTTGATCATTGCTTTACAACCTTGAATTCTTCAGGCTTTATATAATTAATTTATCAGAAGAATGGTAATCTTGAAGGAAATTTCTTCTGAGCACAGGAGCATAGAAGCTAGGAAATTTTTGCAAGAAGTCGCCACAGTAACAAGCCTATGGCTGAGCATAGGTTTATTAGAAAGCAAAAAAAAAAATGAAGACAGTATGCTTCATGCTGACTTCATCTTTATTAAACATTCATACTGGAAATGCTTACCTTGTCTACAGCCAAGATGTTATCCTTTGCAGAAGGAAAAAAATACAGCAACAAACCAGGAATCACTAAGCCAACATGCTGCAAGAGTTCCAATGCTTGGGGAAAGCAGTGTTATGTAAAATCTGCAAACATGTTAGTCTAAGCATTTTTGGCCTTCAATTTCAAATGCCTTGGGGTAGGGCAGGATGGTGAGGGAGGCATCTCAGAGAAGAATGAATTGGCTTTCATTCTACCATGCAAAGAGATGTAAATAAAACTTGAAGGGGCTTTTATGCCACTGCCATCATGGTACCTGCGTCACTTGGCCTAATATGTTAAGAGGATTAGTGCTAAAGCTGCATGAACTTTGAAACAGCCCAATGAAGCTTTGTGCTTTCCAGCTGAAATTGGTCCTCAGCATGATCTCTCTGATTGTCAGGATTTTGGCAGCCTGACTAGGCTGCCAAATTCTCCAAAGCAAGGTCTCGTCCCCTGGGTTTCAATACTGCAGCCTCTTTTATTTAGTTTAGGTACAGGTGTAGAGAGCTAGAAGGGGAAGAAGCAGGGAGCAGCAAGGAGGTCAAGGTGAAAGCTCTAATCTAAAATATTCCTTCTTCATGCTTTCCCAGAGATCACATGGTTTAATCAAATTAAAGTTAAAAAACAAAAACATCCAGCTGTTGCATCCTGCTATGGCTTGAAGAGTCAAAAGAAAACCCCTCTCTCTATCCATTTAAACTAGAGGGGACTTCAGTGGGCATTAATGAAGCTTTCTTATAGGAACAAAGGCATCGTGCTGCGTGGTTCATGTGGAGAATAAGTTTGGAAACAGAATGGGAATTAGCAGTAAAATGGCTCTTCCCCTAAGAAATACCTAAAATGACTACTTTTACACTTCAACTTAGCAGAAATGGAGTTTATCACCAACCACAGAGGTATGCTGAAGACTCTTCCCACCACAGGTTGATTACCACACAAGCTGAATGATGCTGGATGTCCAGGAAATAGAGGCAGACACATATCTGGGCATCTTAGTGTCTCTACAGATATTTGACAACTCAAAGGCATACTTGTAGGACTGGCCGAAAACATACTCCCAGAAAACACAAGCTAAAAAAATCTCTTTTAAGGCATGCCACCTCTAGAGACAGCTTCAATGGTGCCTTTTGCTGGGGATGCCAATGGTTTGGAATGAGTTTATATGAAACACATCATTCAGGAAGGCAGCTGGGGAACCTGTCCCTGTGACTCTCCTGGGTGTCCTTTGAAGCTCCTGCTTCTGCCTCAAGGATATCAAATGACTCGGACCTTTCTTTATCTCCCTAAGGGGAAAAGAATGAGAGAACTGCTTAAATACTTGAGCCAGCACTATATCACCATCACAAAAGACTGCAGCTGAGAATAGCAGTCAGTCCAGCAAAGAAAATTTTCAAAGAATCAGTAAAACTTTCCAACAGAGGACAAGGTTCCTGGATTTGGAAGTTGTTTTCCACAAGGTGAGGATGATATGGATCATTTTAGCATACAAAGCAAGACAGGAAAAAAAGAAAGAAAGAAAAAGCCAAGAGCTACTTGATAGCTTTGCAGCATTAATCCAGAAATAACGAGGTTCTGTATTTTTATATTTCCTTCTGGTCTTTTGCCATGGCCAACGGGTTTGCATAATGACTGTCATATTCTCTTTCTCCCATCCTGTGTCCAAGGGTACTAAGTGAATTCAAGAGGAAACCAAGAGCTGATTTGATAAAATAGAAAATCAGTTGTAGAAGCAATGAATTTTTTAGAGGAAAACATATTTTATTTTTAACAAGTCTTGACTTCTCAGCTGAAGGAGACATAAAACAGGATCAATATCAGGGACTGAAATGCTTATGCTCACCACAGATGTATTTTCATTTATAATTATGTCATGTGAAGGGCATTACTGGGGCCCCATTCCAATGCATTGGAACACCCACAAGCCATACTACGTGATTGCTGCTAATGTAGTTGTTACCTCCCTTTTGGGAAGTTTCTTGCAAAAGACTTTTTTTTTCTCTTTCCTTTTTTTTTGCCAAAGCCAGCAAAGAAATCAAATGTATGCAGCACTGTTCAGGGGTTACTGAAAATCTGTACAATTTACATAGCTATTAAGTTTATGTAGCTAATAAAATCCACCTTCCACATTTTCTTAGCTTTTAATTAAGAGTTTGGATCTTAAGAAAGTTGGTTGACTGACCAGGTAATTCTGAATCTCTGGCATCAGGGTAAACTAGCAAGTCTGTCTTTTGACGTCAACCCTCGATATGCCACATGGCGCACGACCTGACTTGAAGTGTTTGAAAGATCCAGGAGGGATCTTTTTCCCTTTTACCCAAACAGGTAGCCTTGTCCTATATTCAATGCTCTTCCCACAGAGCAGGGGGAGAGGAGAGATTTCACAAGACTTAACTCTGAAAGACTGACTATATAAATAGATTATGGCCAGACCATATATAAAAATAGAACTCTGACCCATGGCCAACAGCAACCTGACCAAGGAACTAACCTTTATTTATAATCATCAGCCCAGGCAGCCAGGCTACTATAAATCAGACTTGGAGTAAGTCAGACTACCATCTCTAATAACAATTTAGGAAGTCAAACAACAACTTTGGTAACAATCAGTCCCAAATGGCCAGGACTTGATTAATAACTGATAGCTTCCTTAATATTTGACCCTGCTTCCAGCTTTGGACCAACCAGGGAAAGCCTAATATTCACCCCCAACCAATCACATAAAATACTTTGCTTCTAGTTAGCCCATCAACACAAAAGTTCTCTTTGTGATTCACTGATTCTAGAGAAAAATAGCCATATTGTTATGATTTATACACTTGGAAAATGGGGCTAAAGCACATGCTTAGGATTCAAGTGGTGAATCAGCATTGAGTCAGGAAAAGAGAAATCACTCTGTGTGTTTAAAACAGAGGGACATTCAGGAAAGACTACAGAGGAGCTGGAGTTGCTGAGGTTGAAGGGAGGAGTATTAGAAAAGGCAGGGGAGGAATGGTTATTAATCTAAGATCTGAACTTATGGTCACTCAGACTGGATCCTCTGAGCCCCCAGACTGATGCTTTGATGGACCCACACCTGACTTCTAAGCAGAGAAATGGGAACTGCACTCCTTATGCTGCTAAAATGCCAGAAACAATGTTATCACGACCAGTGGCTACTACCTGAAGCATTCAGACACAGCTTTTCCTTTCTTCACTTTTCAAGGCCCTGCCTGGGCCCGTCACTGAGAGGGCGCACCGGGAAGACAGCTGACCCAGAAGCTTTGGGAAGTGTAGATCTCCGTCTCGCAACCCGCAGTGTGAAAAGAAGGACATGTGTGGAGCTGACAGAACAGACACTATTGAGCGTAGATAATACATATATTTTGGCCTAAACAAGATTAAAAATATAAGGCAGAAGAATGTTCTGATTTATTAAACTTGCTCTTTAAATAAAATTTTAAAAGTTAAGTCCATAATATTAGATTGCTGTGACCCTGAATGTTCCTAGGAGAAAAGGAGTGACAAAGGGCCAGGCCCTGTCCTCCCCACTTCTGATATTACAGGTGTGGAGACGTCGGATGGGAGTGGTGGGGGTGGGGAGGGGCAGGGACAGGCAGTGCTCGAGAAGGAGGAGCTTAGTAAAAATTCTGAGTCCTGATTATGGGTGGGAATTATAGATGGGAGCTACGTCCATCCTTTGCCAATGAGGGTGACACTCCACCTTGGTTTTGACTCAGCCTGCAGCTCTCTACAATAGTTACTCATGGCAACTCCATTGGAAGATGTTCGTTCCAGAAAGAATCAAGGCCAGAATTTGTAGAATTATATTCTGAGACCATCACTGGGAGGTGGTGGTGATAAATAATGGATTTTTTCTCCTTTGGGGAGTCCATTTACTTATTTAATTTAACCATTATTTATTGAGTGCTGAGCATGTGCTGGCACTATTTCAGGCATGGGGAATACAGTAGAGAAGAAAAACAAGCAGACAAAAATCCCTCCTCTCATAGAGTACACATTCTTCAGGGAAGCGGGAGACAATCATGTAATTAAAAGGTAGTCAGTACTATGGGGGAAAAGAACAGGAAAGGGAGAGAGCACAGAGACAGACTTTGCCATTTTGATTGATTAGATGGAAAGGTCTTTATTGAAGAGGTAATATTTGAGCCAAGTCTTCAAGAAAGTGCACGAGGGAGTCATGTGAGCTCCAAGGGATGATTTACCTGGCAGAGTTCAGAGGCCCCGAGGCAAAATATGCTTGACATGTTTAGCAAACAGTTCTGTGTACCTGGAGGAGAGAGGCAGGGATGAGGTCAGAAAGGAGAATAAAGGTCACATCAAAGAGGGTCCCAAGGACATTGTACAGAATGGCTCTTTCTCGTATGAGATAGGAACATAATGGAGTATTCAGAGTGGAGGAGTTACATGCTCTGCTCCAGGGTTTTATGGGATCTATGGAGACTATGGAGGCTGTGTAAGTTGGTGGAGAGAGACATGTGGAGATGCAGTGAGTAAAGGTGAGGCACAGGGACCAGTTCGGAGGCTGCTGCAACAACCCAGGTGACAGATGGCTTGCAGTGGTGCTAGTGGAGGTTTGCTAAGTAGTTTGTTTACAATAAGTAGAAATAGGAAATTAATCAAGCTAGCCAGAATTATATCTGCAACACTCCAATGGAAAATACATTCTAAATATATCCCCTTGATGATGCTAGGTAGGCAGTATCATCTTTAGACCTGCATATTATAACAAAATTTACTTAGATTTGCAGCCATGGTGCCCCAATTGCTTCATTTTGGCTAAAAATGTGTTGCTTTTGGATTATAATTAATAAGGCAAATAACAAAATGCATTTCCCATGAAGCACCTATCCTTTCCTTATAGTGTGTTTTTCCAAATGAGCACCCTGTTAACAGAAAATGACTTTGTGACTATTTACATTCAGCTTATTTTTAGCACCCACAGGTGAAAATAATACATAATGACAAAAAGCTACAATAAAAATCAATAATGCTTGAAAATGCCATATTTTATCAGTACAGCAGCAGTTCCACTCAACTGGAAAGTAATTGCAGGTGTATGAACAAAAGCAAATAGTTATAATTCACTGACCATATGTAGGGTGCATAAAGTTTCACAAACCCCTCGTCATTGTCATGGAAAAGGCCCCAGGAGATAGTGAAACCCAAGGCAGACAGCTCTGTGATGTACCACATTCACCCAGAAGTCATTTAAATGTGAAGATCATTGTCAACAGACAGATAGGAAAGAAACAAAAGAATTCAGATTAGAAGTAAGTACCACATTGATTAACAAAATCCAAGCATGTGGTTTACATGGGTGGAGGTGGAGGTTGTGGACTGTAATTTTCCTTGAAAATCAAGGAATGCACTAGCTCACACCCAAGGTGGGGAATTAAGACAATCACTCCCCTCATTAAGCTGTGGGTTCTATGACATGGCTACTACTAAGGAAGCTTACCTTGAATGTCTCCACTTCCAGGTCTCAACCCAACCACATGTCTGATCAATTAGCAACCTCCTAGAGCTAACAAGGTATTTAAAACTTATTTCCCCTGGTAGGCAAACAGCAATGTTTCCCTAGAGAGTAAATTCTTTAAGAAAATAAGTAAATCATACTGTCTTGTATTTGTATTTTTCAAGTTAGATTTATAAAGAACATATTTATGCAAGATATTTTAAATGCTGTAATGTATAAGAGGCATTAACATAGTAGGGTGTTTAATGCATGAACCTATCATTTTGATGAAAGATCTTTAACTAAGGGATTTATTTAGATGTGTGATTTTAATTTGAAGTGTTATGTTTATATAATATTAGAACATGTAAATCACTGGTTCTCAAACCTTAGCATGTCTCATAATCACCCAGAGGGGTTTGCGTGGCCCAAGCCCCAGTTTCTTACTCAGTACATCTGGAATGGAGCTTGAGAATTTGCATTTCTAATGTTCTCAGGGGGTGCTGATGCTGTTGGCCTAGGACCACACTTTGAGACTGACTTACAGGTTCTTAAAATTTGCTTCTTCATAAGAGATATTTATGAGACTTCTAAAAAACTGCTTAAGAATTAGAAAAATTATTAAATCAGATTACTTTAAAAAAGAAGTCTATAATATTAAATTTATAATTACAGCTTAAATATTTGAATGAGGTAATGATGTAAGTTTGGACAAGGTAGCAGACATTAACAAAGGGTTCTACAAAAATCTTTTGTGTTTTTAATATATTAAGATTTATAAGTTAAAGGAAAAACTCAGATTTTGAATAAGTAACTTTATTAAACTGAATATTAATATTTAAAACCAAAGCCACCTCTGAATAATCTTTTTTTGTGTACAAAATTTAGCCTAGAGGACATCAAAAATTCAGTATTGTCAGCAGTCACTCCATTTCCTAGAACTTCCAAGCAAGTGGATTGGCAACCTTTGGCAGAAAGGACTAGCTAAAAGTTCACCCTTATCCCAAACCATTTGATCCCTCTTCAAATGGTCTTACTCCTTTGCTCATGGAGTTGGGCTTGCTTTGAAGACAGTGGACTACACAAAGAGTCCACATCTTGATCGACTTTGCCGCAGAACTGAATCTCCTGCAAAGGCTCTGGAAGCTTTTCTCTCCAGCTCCCCTGCTAACTGTCATTGTCTTCCTGCACTGTCAGAGGACACCACAGAAAGAAGAATGGCATGTCAAGATCAACCTTCCTCCAGAGACACTCCTTGAAATAATGTTGAATAGCTGTGCATTTGGAAGACTTTGCTTCTGAGACCAATTATCGTCCTGCTACAAGGTATTCAGCCTTCACCAGCTCGGCTTCTGGACCCAGCTGTTTTCTGTAAGGCCAGATGTATTTTGAATCACAGATGTGATCATTTAAATTAACTCAACTTTCTATTTTTTTAAAAAGGGACATTTATTAGCCTTCAGGGAATACTGTCTTTGATTTATTTTTCAGGTTAAAACTGTTGTCCCTTGTTTCTCTTTTACACTGAAAAGCATTAATACATCATAAATAAAAACACAATGGAATCACCTAATGCTACTCTCTAGTTCAAAAAAAAATGAAGTTAGTGAATACCTTAAATTTTCATACGATTCCACACTGCATTTGGAACCCAACTCTACTGAATTCTAAATGTCAATCAATTACGTGAGTCCAGACCCTCCCCAGTGGTATTGTTAAAACCTGGACATGTTTTATCTGGGTTACCAAAGCAATCCTTTATTTTCTGGAAGCCTCAGTTTCTGGATCTAATTTTAAATGAAAATTTATAGAAAGCTGTCACAGAAAAAATAAATCTATATCAATTACCTGTGGTCCTCAAAACACCATAGTTTATGCAGCTAGTCTTAGACAATTGCTCCATTTTAAAAGTTGTATTGTCAATGGAGAAAAGAAATCCTTTTCAATAAATGGTGCTGGAAACATTGGAAAGCCATGTGGAAAACAATAAAACCAGATTATAGTTTTTCCCTGTGTACAAAAATTAATTCAAAACAGATCAAAGACCTAAATACAAGGTCTGAAACAATAAATGACATAGAAGAAAATATAACTAGTAAAATTATGGAACTTGGTCGTAGAGAACATTTCATGAATTTGACATCAAAGACAAGGGAAGTAAAGGCACAAATAAATGAATGGGGCTATGTCAAACTAAAAAGTTTCTGTACAATAGAAGGAAACAACAATAAAACAAAAGGGCAACCAACTGAATGGGAGATGATATTTGCAAACAACAGCTCCATCAAAAGATTAATATCCAAAATATACAAAGAGCTCCTACAACTCAATGCCAAATGAACAATCCAATTCAAAAATTAGGTGAGGACCTGAACAAACACCTCTCCCAGGAAGACATACAAATGGCCAACAGATGTATGACAAGATGCTCAACTTCACTAGCTGTGAGGGAAATGCAAATCAAAACTACAATGAGATATCACTTCATACCTGTTAGGAAGGCTATTATCAACAAGATAGGCTATAAGTGCTGGAGAGGTTGTAGACAAAAAGGAGCCCTCGTTCACTGCTTGTGGGAATGTATATAAACTGGTACAGCCACTATGGAAAACACTCTGGTGGCTCCTCAAAATATTAACAGAGTTACCTTATGACCCAGCAATCCTTCTGATTGTCTACCCAAAAAACTTGGAAGCATTTATTCACAGAGAGATATATATATATACCCCTCTGTGCTTTGCAGCATTACTCAGGGTACCCAAGACCTGGGAACCACCAAAGTGCCTTTTGGCAGAGGACTGGATAAAGGAGATATGGTACATGTATACAAGGGAATACTACTCAGCCATAAGAAAAGATGAAATCCTGCCATTTGCGACAACATGCAGGAACCTTGAGAATATTATGCTAAGCAAAATAGGTCAGTCAGAAAAGCTAAAACTATATGATTTCTCTCTGATATGGGATATAAAACAAAAATTCAGAGATGCAGACAGACAACAGTATGGTGGTCACCAGAGGGAAGGGGGTGGGGGAGCAGTAATGGACAAAGGAGGCCAGATGAGTGGCGATGGAAGATGGTTTGGCTGTGGGTGGTGAGCACTAAGTGCAGTGTGCTGACCACATGTGACAGAAATGCACACTTGAAACCTATGTGACCCTATTAACCAATGTCACTCCAACAAATTTAATTTTAAAAAGCAAATACATATAAATAAATACAAGTTGTATTGTGTTATTATAGTAGACATGGGCTAGAAAGACAGGTTTTGTGAAGAGATGTTTCAAATTCTGGAATTGCCAAGCCCAAGCTTGCTTCTTAATTAAAAAAACAAAAGGAAAGAAAAGAATAGCTACTTAATTTAAGTGGGTCTGGCACATAGACAGTGGCCAGTGAGTGTCAGAAATGACTCTTTTTTAACCTGAGTGCCTGTCAATCAGAAAACGTTTAATCCCTGTATTTGAAGTATGCATGGTCATTAAAAATTGCTTTGTAAAACTATGTACTATCATATTTAAAATATATCATATTATAAAACTATTAAATAAATAATATAACTAAACTATTTAAAAATTTGTATCTAGAAAAAAGACATAAAAATTATCAAATTATGTCAAATTATCAAATTATTGATAAATTATTATTGAACTATGATATTTAAAAAATTATCTTTTCTATCTCTCTGTTTTTGATATATTTTAATTTAATCAGCAGAAACCAAATGAACAAATTCCATAGATAGGAATTGTGAATGAAAGTGCACTGGTACATTGAACTCTATTAAACACTCCCAATTGCTATTTTCATGGTACACAGCTGTATCTCATACCTCCACACATGCATGTCATAATCACAATATTTTTATGAAATGGCATCTAAATCATTGCTTACCTTCAAATATTATTTATTTTCAACAAAGTTTTGCAGTAGATCATGTGGTTATATATATTTTTTTCTATTTTACAGGTGAGGAAAAGCCTAAACTGGTGCACCCAGCTCCTTACTTCTGGATTTCTTACGGATGCTGACAGCCTAGTGCGCTGTGCTTATTGGTCACCCTCTCCACCTTTCTTAAGCCTAAGTAAGCCTTCATTGAACTAGCCGTCTGCCAAAGGATCAGTTACACAGCCCCTCTGGTGTGTATCCCCATCTGCAAAATGGGAATGGTGACCTCTGTCCTCCCAACCTCACAGGCTTACAGGAGAACCTTGTAGTACAGTGCAGGTGGGAAATTTTTAAATATGGAAGTGTAAGGTATTGAGATTAAAATCACCAACACTAATGGTGGATGACTATGTGCTTCATGTTGTTTGGAAGGCAATGGCCCTTTAGTAGATGCCCCAAAATAGTAGTTCCCCTTTCAAGTTCCTTTCTTGAAAGTAAGAAAATGTCAACAAAGTTGTGTGTACTTCTACACGATGTCAGAGTGTTCAGGCACTTTAGAGGTAATTTCTCTGGCCTCTGCACAGTATCTCTGATATGATTCAGCCTCTACCTGAGCACTTCAATTGAAAGAGAAACTCTTTACCTCATGGGGCACTTGTCTTCTTACCGCCTATACAAAAATGCCATTCTGTTTACAAGTCTAACTACTTCATTAAGCTCCAACAGAAAAGAAAAGTAACAACTTGTTTTTTTTTTTTATCTTAAGAGGATTATGTGTAATCAAATGTTGTTTAGGAACTTATTTTCTTATATTTTTCCTTTTTAGCTTTCTTCTGCTGAGCTTGGATTGCTCATCTGAATGTCTAATTAGGAAGCCTCATCTTTCCTGGGTTTTCCTTGAGCATTGTTACTCTGCAGGCAAGAATTTCCATTTTTAAATTTTCATGACATCAGTATAATCCTCTATCATAAAATAGAAGTAAGGAAAAAATTAGCTTTTGCGGGGTAAGTTTGCAGAGTGTGTAGCAATTTGCAAATACCTTGCCTTGAACCTCAGAACTGGATCTGTAATGAACAAACCCCTGCAAAGTAACAGTGGGAGTAAGTGCTTTCTGGAACACCCAGCCTGGGTAACATGGAGAAAGAGGAAGTTTGAGTCTCACAGGAACAACTACCAACTCTGTTCAGCAGGAAAACCTCTCTTGCTGATATCAATGCAGACATAAAAATATGTTGAAGTCTAGATATGAAAAAATGTGCAATTTCCCCCATCTTTCCTTGGCTCAGTCATTCCAAGCACTGTGCCTGCTTTGGTCTGTGATAAAGAGCAGGAGAGCAAAGATAACAAGCCGGGTGTCTCTAACGGGCAGCCCTGCCCAGTGGCCCCCGTCAGCGGACGAAGGCTGAGACGTGGTTCTGAATATTCATCTTGCCCCTTCCATGGCATGAATCTGCAAGTATCAGGAGTGTTCGAAGCTGTGTCAGGGTTTCATTCATAGTAAGAAAAAAAGTGTTATTGTGAAGAAAAAATGCATAATTTAGAAAGCAATTTAATTAGGCTCAAAATGCCTTGTGTGGTTGTCATATTGTTGCAACCTATCAGCTCCTTTCATTTATTCGAGCCTTAGGTTACTGGTGGTGGGAGGCCTCCAGCCTAGAGCACCTTCCATCTCTTCCTTGACTCTGAGAGGAAAGGTGGGCTCTGTTTAGAAAAGCAGCAGTCTCTCCCAGAATGAAAGGATTTACATAAACATTTCCCAAGGATATCCTGGCTACGAATAGATATAGCTATAGCAACGGGTAAGTTCATTTCATTCAGAGATCACCTGGGTATCATCGCTTGGCCATCCTCAAGTTCCCCAAGCCCTGCCTCCCCCGAACTCCTTCCCAAGAATGCCGAGAGGCTTTTCCGCCATGTAGGTATACGGAGTTTCCTGCAGACTTATGAACTGAGTCTGTGGTGAGTAAAAATCCTGCATTATACAGCCATTTCCTTGTTCTCAGCAGCCAGTTGAAACCTGTCAGAATACAAAAATAACCGTTGCTATTGTGTCCTGAATAAGGATGGGAGCCTGCAGCAGTTCGCAATGCTTGATAGTTCTGGTACCTCTGCTGATTCCCCTTCTTCACACAGCAGCGTGCGGGGAGGCAGGCATGGATGTGGCCAGTGCAAAGTGTTAGCACTGCTTTTATTTATTCACCATATTATTTCATCTAGATGTGAATATAAATATCATTAAACTAATGTCACAAAACTTGTGTTTGCCTTTTCTTTGAGTTTCATAGCATTTCCAGCCAACATAAAAAACAAACTGAAAACCATGGAGTCAAAACGTAGCCCATATTATCTTTAATGAGAAACTGGCTTTAGACGAGGATGCTCAGACAAACAGTGACCACCGAGGATGGAAAGATAAATTAACTTTAAAATGTCTTCTAACATTCCGTGGATCTGGAAGAACCTGACTTTTAAACAGACAAAGTTTTAAGGAAGTGTAACTATCCCATATGATCTTTCCTCAATTTCTACAGAATATAATTTATAAAGACAAAGCAGATTACCTAAAAATATGAGTTTGGGGACAACCATGAAAATTCTCTCTTTTATAGAAAGAAATGACCCCAGAGTCAGTAATGCAGATAACAAGCTCAAATGCAGACTGAGGTGGTAATTATGCCTCATCATGAAACCAAAACAGTTAGGGGAAGGCACTGACAACCCGGCCCATGCTGACAAATGTAGCAGCTGCAGAGGCTGCAGACAGGAAGCCCAGAACACACCCCAGGGGGTGAGTAAGAAACTGGACATCTTTCTTGAGTGGTGACAAAAAGGATGACTCAAAGGTCAGGGCTACTGTCCTACTGAGTGGTGGGGAAGTCCAAGAAAGGCTCAAAATCTTACTGAGTTCAGCAAAGTTCCCATGTTCTCTCTGTGCTCAGTTTCTTCATTTTCCTGGGCAGCTAATCATCATGGGTGGGGATAGCTTGGTGCCATGACCCTGCCAAAGCCAGGGTGGGAAATGAAAAAGATGGCCAGGGCAGGGGGCAAAAGAAGAACAGACAGAGGGAGAAAGTGTGTGGCACAGGAGGGAGGAGAGTGAGGAGTAAAGTGACCTTCTCCTCAGTGAAGAAGAGTGACACGAGATGCCCAGATCAGAACACTGCTTGAAGAAAGTCCTTAGCGGATGCAGGTGGAGTCCCTCTGTCAGTCTCTCAGACCCTCACTACCCCTCATCTACTTGGTCCCTGCTGCTGGGGAGCAGGGGTGTGGAACTCCAGTAACACAAATGAGGGGCTAGCTGTTTCTCACTCAGTTACCTCTGGTCCTGAGGAAAGTTCCCAAATTATCTGCCATTTGAAGACCCAAATATTCAAACCCCACAAAACTGCCCCTCATTACCATGCATTGCTGTTGCCTGGGCATCCGTAGCTTGAGTGATCACTTCTTGTCTCTGAGTCTCAGCTTCCTCATGTGTTAAGTGAGGAAAGTGAGTTTAGGAGGGCTACTGTTCAAATGCTCCCCATCCTCTCTTTTTGGGAACTGGTCAGGTCTTGGTTCACTGTGTTTTTACTACTGATGAGTTTATTTGTTTTCACAAGTTATTGATTTAATAAAGTTCTATGGGATACTCTGTATTTATGAAATACTTCCCATTTTAAGGTATATTAAATAGAAAATAAATCTGTTTTTCCTACACTGATAATAGGCTTTAATGTGATATAGAAAATTGTCATATAATCATAAAAGAAAAAAAACAACAAAAATTTTAATAGTCTTGATCTACATGTACATAAAAACTTAGCCACAAAATAAATGAAGCAGAAATAAACAGAAATACTATGAAATACAGATCAATCAACAATGAGAATAGAGGATTTTAATATACTTCTCCCCAAAATAGAGTACTAAAATTAATAAATAGCTTTTATAAAACAGTTAAAATATTAATATAATATCACAAATGGATCAGATATTCAGATACAAAAACATAAAACTCCAACTTTCAGTTAAGATGGCAGCATAGGTAAATATGGTACTCAAATCCTCTCATAACCATATCAAAATGACAACTAAACTACAGAGCAGTCATCACTCAGAAATGCCTAAAACCTAGCTGAAAGGAAGTCCTACAACTAGGGATTTAAAGAAAATGCCACATGAGACTGATAGGAGAGGTAGAGACACAATCTGGCTGGTCTCACACCCACATGTGGTAGCTTAAAATCAGGAGGGATATCTCAGCTGTGAAGGTCCTCCCTGAGGAGGAAAGGGTCCCAGGGAGGGGTCCCAGCCCCACACCAGGCCCCCCATCCCACGGTTCCTGTGCCCCCCATCCCACGGTTCCTGTGCCAGGAAGGGAATTTCCCATAACTTCTGGCTGTGAAAACCAGTGTAGATTGTGGCTGAGTGAAATGGAGGCCTCTGGAGTCCCAGGCAGTTCCTCTTAAAGGCCCCAGCATGGACTTACTTGAACTCACTCCCTCTGAGCTCCAGCACGGGGCGGGGGGGGGGGGGCGCAGCTTGAAAGGAACCACGGACATATGGAGAGGAACTGAATTATCTGTCATCAGGGCAATAGCTGGGAAGGCAGCTTTCTGCCACACAAAAATGCTGGCAGAAGCCCATTGTTCCTTTTCTGAGATTGCTCGACCCCTTCCTAGCTAGAAGGTACCTTATCTGAGTCTCCATCAACCTGGCTCACACTGTTTGCCCTGCCCTGGTGATTCCCTGAGTCCCTGCCCTACCTAATTTGGAGGCCCACCCAAACTGTTTCCGGTGGTTTTTCCATACCAATAGCCTGCCGTGGCTCTTGTTTCAGACTTTCCTAAAATTTCTCAAACAAGCAGTGTCTGGCCTCAGCATGCACTGTACCTCTGGCTAAGTGGTCCCAGGCCTGCAACCAGCAGCAGTCAGCCTTAGTTTGTAGCTTGGCCTCTGTTGCCGCCTCCCAACCCAGCACAGGTAGCAGCCATCTGAAGCTCACTTTGTAGCTCATGCTAGGTAGTCTGTGGAGATCACAGTGGAAATTGAACTTGGTGTGCACCTCCTGGGGGGCCCCAGAGCCAGTGCACCTGGTAGATAGTTTCAGACCACATTGAAGTACCACCCAACCACCTCTACAGGTAACATACTCAATGGGTAGACTCAGGGGACACCAAAGCCCCATAGAAGTAAGTCTTGCAGTCTGGGGTGAGCCCCTGTACAGCTAATTCACCACAGTGATTCATGGTCACAGCCAGTCCTTCTAGCTGGTCAGTCTGGGGGTAAATCACTCCCATTGATATGCCAACAGCAATCAAGGCTCAACTACAAGAGGAGGGTGTAAACAGCCCACATAGAGGGTGGGGAGTGCACCTAGAGTGCCCAGCTTGGATAATTGGAGAGGCTGTGTCACTGGACCCTATAGATTACCCACTATATTAGGCCATGCCACCAAGCATGGAAGATGTAGCAGTTCTAACTAATATATAGTACAAACACAGGGAGGCTGCCAAAAATGAGGAGACAAGGAATTGTGTCCCAAATGAAAGAACAGAGCAAAACTCCAGAAAAAGAATTAAACAAAATGGAGGCAAGCAACCTACCAGAAGCAGAGTCCAAAATACTGGTTATAAAAATGCTCAGTGAACTTAGTGAGAACTTCAACAGCATAAAGAAGAACATGGAAACCATGAAAAGAATCAATCAGAAATGAAAAATACACTAACTGAAATAAAGAATATTTCACTGGGAATCTACAGTAGAGTAGAGGAAGCTAAGAATCAAATCAGCAATTTGGAATATAAGGAAGCAAAATCACACAATCTCAACAGCAAAAAGAAAATAGAATCCAAAAAATGAAGATAGTATCAAGAGCCTCTGGGACAACTTCAGGCATGAAAATATTCACATCTTGGGGGAACCACAAGGAGAACAGAGAGAGCGAGAAATTGAAACCTATTTGCAAAGATAACAACAGAAAATTTCCCTAACTTTGTGAAGGAAATGGAAAAACATGTCCAGGAAGTGCAGAGAATCTCATACAAGATGAATCCAAAGAAGCCCACACCAAGACATGTGATAATTAAAATGTCTAAGATTGAAGACAAAGAAAGAATCTTAATAGCAGCAAGAGAAAAGCAGTTACCTAAAAGGGAGCTCCCATCAAACTGTCAGCTGATTTCTCAAGAGAAACTTTGCAGGCCAGAAGAGACTGGCAAGAAATATTCAAAGTAATGAAAAGCAAAGACCTACAACTAGGATTATTCTTCCCAGCAAAGCTATCATTTATAATTGAAGGATGTACAAAGAGCTCCCCAGACAAAAAAAAAGCTGAAGAAATTCATCACCACCAAAAAAAAAAAAATACATCAAATGTTAAAGGGTCTTCTTTGAGGAGAAGGAAAAAAAGGTAAAACATATGACTAATAAAATGGCAATAAACACATATCTATTGACAGTTGAATCTATAAAACAAAATAAACAAATAAGCAGAATGAAACAGACTCACAGATACAGAGAACATTTGGACAAATGCCAGATGAGAGGGGGTTTAGGAGGATGGGTGAAAAAGGTGAAGGGATTAAGAAGTATAAATTTGTTGTTACGGAATGGTCGTGAGGATATAAAGCACAGCATAGGAAATATAGACAATAATACTCTAATAACTATGTATTCTGTCAGAGGGGTATGAGATTCATTGGGATGATCACTTAGTAAATTATATAATGTCTAATCACTGAGGTGTATGCCTGAAACTAATATATGTCAACTATGTATGTCTACTGTAATTAACAAATTAAAAAATTATTTAAAAAAGGAAACTCCACAAGTACAAGAAAAAATAATTAAAAATAATACAGACTTACAAACTTTAACATCATAAAATATGAAATGTTCATATTCATGATTTGAAAAATCTTAATTATAACTAACATTTAGGGAGCTACCATTTATTACATTTTGGTGTCGCATTAAAGAAGAATAAATACAATTATCTGAAAATTTTTTTCCAGCTACTTATCTTATACTTGAACCAGAATAACATATTACAACAGATTGAATGCAAAATCAAATAAGAGAATTCACCTACCTTCTACTAAGCCAGGCATTAAAAATATATTTGCAAAAATGTTGAACAATGTCACGCCTCTCACTACATTTTTTATGTACACAACTACAATTCCTTTTTTTCATTAAAACACATAGTTTATGTTAACATGGCATGTGTTGAGTTATTTTTAACTTTCTTAGTCTTACTCTCTAATATGAGAATATCAATAGATATAATTGACAGAAAAGTCATATGGGGTTGAGGGGTGAGGAGTTAGTGTTTTAAAAAATTATCTGTTATTCTTAGTTTTTGAGATTATAAAATGTCCTGAGGTTAAATCCTGAGTAGATTTGAGGTGTACTCTTCTAAACTATAATTTTTGTCACAGGAGCCTCATTATGTTGATGATCATATCCCTGCTCCTAGCTCCAGTATCAACCTCAGAGAAAGAATTAAATAAACGTATCTTAAAGAAATGAAATACAGATGGGACACTGCTCTCGGAAGAAGAGATGTGTAAAATTCAGACAAGATTTGCCATTTCACCTAAGGACAGTGTGGTTTATCCCCTTCTATAGTGCTGAAGTCAGACCTGCAGACAGTTCTCTCTGGTTCTAAGATAACTCACTCAAGAATATCAGGAATGCTTGAGGGTTTTATAAGAGCTACAAAGATATTTCATAGTTAAAGTAAAACCTAAGTGAAAAATTATTTATCAGGTGGACATATATAATAATGCTGATAATTAGATTCCTCTGCAAAGCACCTTGGTTGACTGTTCTTTGTACTCATGGAGGAAGGAACAGGAGGAAGCAACTTAACCTGAAGCCTGGGGAAGCCTGGGGAAGCCTGAAAAGAGAATTTGGTGGGACTGGGGGTCACTAGTATTATACTGGGCGTGTTAGGAACATCAGGAAATTTGAATGGCTGAGGAGCTCTTTTGCTGAAGGAATAGAAATAAAATAATGTTCTCTGATTGTCTCAATTGGTTGTGTTAATTAAAAAAAAACAGATACAGCTACACTATTTGGAAAAATAAGCTATTTCAATTAATAATTTAAGAATTACATGAATCATCATAAAAGTATTTCCTTTATACTTCATTAAAGAATATTATGGTTTACTTTGAACATACAAAGTATAAAGAACCAACAGTAAAACTGCATTTAAATAAATTAAACTCACACTATTAATTAAGTTTCTCTCTGTTTTGAATTAAATTTTGTTCTACCCTATAGTTATATGTTGAAGTCCTAACTCCGAGTATCTCAGAATGTGACCTTATTTGGGTAGAGTCATTGCAGATATAGCCAGCTGAGTTAGGATGAGGTCAGATTGGAGTAGGTTGGGCTCCTAATCCAATGTGACTGGTGTCCTTACAAAAAAAAGGAAATTTGGTGACAGACAGGTACAGAGAGAAGACAACATAAATACATGGAGAATGCCATGTGAAGATCAAGGCAGAGATCAGAGCCAACAACCTCCAAAGATTTCTAAAGGACCACCAAAGCCAACAACCTCCAAAGATTTCCAACAGAGCAGAGGTTGGAAGAGATGCATCCCAACAGCCCTCAGAAGGAACCAACCCTGCTGACAGCTTGAGCTGCAGCACCTCTCCTCCAAAACAGACACTAAAACAGGCAATAAATTTCTATGTTTAAGCCACTCAATTTGCAGTATGTTGTAGTGGCACACTTAGTGAGGGATTTAATGGGCACAGGGAGTAAAAAGATCATCCAGTGTCATAAACAATGCAGGAGGTTAAGGTGCCTAGGACTACTCCCAGATGGGCACCAATCTGTAGTCCTCTTTATAGAAAGAACCTGGAGACAGTCATATGATGCTTCAGCTGCTCTTCAATGCCTTTCTCAGTTTCCCTCTAAAGTCACTCATCGCCATCATGCACTATAGTCACCCTTCTAACCCTTGAGAATTGTGCTCACTAGAATGATGCTGACCTGTGTTCAAAGGCACCCCTACCCAATTAGTAAGCTCTAGTAGAAGTGTTCATATATAGCAATGTAAAGGTATGATCTGCTTTAAATTCATTGTCTATGCAACTTAATGGTTAAAGATAGTGTGGCTGATGGAGAGTAGAAGTGAGACTTACAGGGAGTCAAGTTCTATGTATGCCTTCTGTTTTCCAAGCTCCCTAAAGCAGGGTTCAACCAAAGCTGTTAGCAATTGAAAGAGTCAAAATTGATGTCAAAGTACACAGGGAAAAATGAGAAGATTGATTTTAACTAACAATTACATTGATTGAAAACTTAATTTGGTGATACAAGGTTTCATTCAATCTCAAGAATGTGCATCGAATATTTCTCTGAACTTTTACATTTCTCTTGAATATCCAGTGTACATTCCAGCCCCCAGCTCCCAGGCAAATCCCCCCACCTTTCACCTTTTAGTCCCACTCTGTAAAAAGGAGAGAAAAATCTCACTATATTCAGTGTGAGGAAGCTGCCTACATGTTAATTGACTGTACCACCCTCAAATGTAACTTGATTATTTTTATCCTTCTACATTAAATTTTGTTTTTGTTTTCAAAGTCAGCATCCCTGAATAGTTTTTGTTAAGCTTTGCCTGAGCAGAACAGAGCCTTGGGAGATCAGAGAAAACAGCAAGGAATCAGGAAAACGTTGGCTTTGTTTTAAATACTGAGCCAAGTATCTCATTGCCCCAGTTCCAGGCCCAGTGGCTGTGGAATGAGTTTGCTCCTGAGTCCCTCTCTGCTCTGGGGCATGGCCTGGGCCACACTCCACCCCTCCAGCTGTTGAACTTCTCCCTCCAACTCCTGAGACATTTTTTACCTATTGCGATAGGTGCCCAGGTAGGGAGTGTTTTTTTTTAAGTGTATAGTGAGCTACACTGTCTTGTTTTATTTATCATGTAACAACTAATTCATCAGTAAAGTTAAAGAAAAAGTTTTTTGATCCCAAATGATAAAACTTCCTTTCACCAACCCATCTCTATCCACTGTAATGCAATTACGGATTATTTACCCAGATCTCATCTTGCTGGCAGCTTGCAGCCAAGATGTCCGTAGCTAACAAATGAGATAACATACAAGGTGATTTGTCATTATTGTAGGTCATTGGTTCTGTGTGTGTCTAATTCCCATCTTTTCCACAACAGCTCTCTTGTCCGTAATGCTGGGTCATGGAAGACTTGGGGATTTGGACTTTGTAAGGAGGGAAACCATCCATATTTGCTTACAGTTTCCCAAACCACATACACTACATACACACAACACAAATCTCAGTGACAAATGACAATGAAAAAACTGAGTCAAAAAGGTCAACTCTTGTTGATTAAAACAGAAAAATGTTTTTAATACAAGGAATTATGCCTATACAAAATTTAAAGTGTATTCTTGTAAAGACATTTTACTGACAGAGCTTCACTTGTTACTATGAGCTTCTACTATCAGTCTTGTCTTAATGGGGAGGGGAAAAAATGCCTGGTTGGCTGAGACCACTGCCTTAGTCATGAAGGCTCTTGCAAGGAAAGTTTCTACCATCTGTTCCCCCTGGTTCCCTGCTAAGAAAATGTAGCTGTGCTGCCCTCTAATGGTTGTCACCATGCAGGCAACAAAGTTATTGCCAACATTTTGCTATTGAACCGCCATTGCAAGGAAAGTCATCAGATACGCAATGCTGAGCATAGACTCTAAACCAAATTCACATCATCTTTTTCCAAAGAATTGCCATTGTTTAATCAACACTAGAATTATCACTTTTCTACATTTGTACTTGACGTGAGAAATTATGGAACTCTCAGAAGCCAGTACCTCATATTCTCTCATTAATAGATCGTGGAGAACTAAGAATCCTGCTTCGGACTGTGATACATTGAAAACAAAGTAGATGTTTATCAGAAATTAAGCAAGACCTGAAGTTGGCAGCAGAGCTTTGTGAGTGTACTGAATAGCGTTCTTGTACGCATGCCTATATGCATTTCTCCTTTAGAGGCGTAAATTCGTTAACCCAAGTTTCAGTCTCTTTGGGCAATTTCCTTTATGACAGGTTGCTCATTGCCATTCACATATACACTGTTACTCTGTTAAAGGTTGAAAGTAGAATCTTCATCCAAGGTTCACAGTTCGAGCTTCCAGTTTACCTACTTTCAGACCTATTTTTAGCTGACACCAAAGACCTGAAGGGAAAATAGAGGAAGTAATATGACTTGGATGTGTTTGGCACACTTTTAAGCCCAGGGGCCTAACTTTCCATTACCCCTGAAGTCTGACAAAGAAAGGAACCAGCTTATAATTTTAGGCAAGCGAAAATAGGAATCCTTCTTCCACATTGCCTAGGGAAGAACTGCATCGAAACTAGCTGATCAAGTCACATAAATATTAATAACACTGTTTTAAAGTGGCATGTGGTTCTACTGGCCACACCTCAGCAAGAGCGGCTTCTATAGCCCAGCTGCTAGTTTGCTGTCTTTGAGATCTGCTTATAAATAATTGAAGTATTTAGTTTGAATTGCTACCCTGTATATGAAAGAGATCATTGTGCAAGTGCCTATCAGACAGGGAACCCCAAATGAGTGTTAGGTAGAAGAAGATGGCACAGGCCATATTAGTAGGGCAAGCATGCATGAGTGTGTGTGTGTGTGTGTGTGTGTGTGTTCTCAACCAGCGCATCAGCGATAGCTCGTAAGGGAAAGGAGAAGGGTGCTGCTTTACTCGTTCCTTCATTTCCTTCAAGTGAGTGGTCTGGGTCAAAGCGCTGGCTTTAACCCAAAGCTCTAGAATTTTCTTCTAGATGGGAAAACCAGATTATAGTAAAAGAAAAAGAAGTTTGAAAAAGGAAAAAAGCAAAATGTCAGAATATGATGGTGTTGCTATTGCAGCATTACAGGATTGTGTTTTGAATAGTTAAAGAAAAATTCAACTCACACACATAAACAGAAATCTCAGTAACATCATTCTAAGAGCTATAAAGGAGGAGAAACTGCAGATAGCAGGAGAGAGGAGAAAAGTATTATAATTCTATTATTCCAGAAATAATAATTTGGGAGGAAAGTGGAAAAGGAATCTACATGGCAAACTTCTTCATAATAGATCATTTTTTATTTACACAGCAGTTTTTGTAATTTAAGAATTTTAGTGTACCATATAAGAAGAACCAGTGTGTGTATGCATGGTTGACAAGTGGCAAGTTCAGACTGAGTTTTCATTTTATAAATTTCAAAGGATCCTCACTCTTATCACCAACAAACAGATTACATTAATTCTGAGAGGAAATTTGAGTCTGAATTCATTAACAAATAGTTTCTTACAAATATTTCTTAAAAGATGCTGATGAAAATAATTTGAAAAGTTTGGTGTAGGATATTTTTTTTAAATTGTGTATTATGTTTCACTTGTCTAAAATTCCCTGAGATAACTCATTCTTCAAAGTAGGGAATTATTGTTTAAAAGCACATATGTTTTATCAGCAATTATTTGTCAGGAATTTTCCCTGTTTCCAGTATGGTGCTAGAGTCTGGGGTGTGGTCAATGATTTATAAGCAGGGTCTTCACTCTCAAAGGACTTACAGCACAAAGAGATGTTCTAAGGAAATAAATCTGTATTCCTACCCAGATTTGGGGGTCATATCTAATTCAAAAGATTTATAGAGAACCCCCCTTACAAAGTCTCCTCAGTTCCTATTGAATCATAAATATGGAAAATGAAATACAGATTTTTGATATAAAATATTCCTATAAAGAGAAACCACAAAAAATAAATTTTGAATTCACAACTCCAGTAGCTTTGCAATAATATTATATTTGATCAACTTGGAAGAATAGGCTGTAGTTTCTCAGAATAGCAGGAAATTCTGAGAAGGATGAGATAGAGTTCAATTGTTCTATTTAACCTCCAGAGCCCATGCTGTCAAAGGGAGACTTCTAACTGGAGTAGGACTTAAGATAAAGGAAAATGAGAAGGATGGCCAAGGCATATTTCTGGGATATCAAAAGGCTGTATTACCTGAAACTACTAAAATAGGCTGATGCTGAGACAGCTGCTAAAATTGAAGCAAAGCTCATTTGTATCATCAGCTCACATACTTTCACTGTGCTCAGTTCCCGAGCTAAACATTTGTGCTACCCAGCCTCTCCGTCAGTGTGTGAAGCCAGACTGTTTAGCTGACACATTTCTAGGTTTCTGCACGTCTCTGTGTCCTATAGAAAACCACGGGGGCGGCAAACACGCTCTCTTTTCTTTCAAATGCAACTTCCCTTGGGAATATGAACTGCATCTTCGGTGCCATAATGTGGGAGGTGAGGGTGTTATATCCTCACAGGCAGCTGTTCTGTATTTAGATAAATGCTATATCCGTCTAGAGTGTTGGCAAGGTAGAGAGACCTGAAAATGATGGGCTACAAAAGCCAGACAACAGAGAAAGTATTTTCTACCCATTGCTTCATTTCTTCCATTAATTCTGGATGTTGCCCTGAGATTTGCTATGAGTGTTTTCTACGTACTGTGTAATTTATTTCATCCCTTATGCCCAGAACCTTACTCTGAGATCCTTTATGGATCTTATATCTATATCTCTCAGTGCTATAGAGATTACACCATGTCATAGCAAGATGCTTTTCACTGTAGTTGCTGCCAGAGTGGTGGACAGACCCGTGTGCTTTAGTACATGGAATCGAGCTACCCCATCAATCCAGTCGCTTTTCTTCTTGTACACTACCTCAAACTATGGTATTTTGAGGAAAATGGAGCCAGATTTAAGAATGAAAACCTTGGGGAGATCCAATATATTCTCTGTTCACAGGCTCTCATGGGTCAGTCAAGGAAATGCCCTGTAGCAAGAAGGTATGAAGATGGTTTGACTGCAGAATACCACCTGCTGATTTAATCAATATGACTATTGACCTTTCTTTTCTCCTTATGTGAAGCTACATGCTTGGTTGAAGAGGGAAGATTTTTGAGCTATAGGATAATCATTCTGGCTTTAGGAAGCTGAGAAACCAACATATCATAGAAGCATTCTCATGTGGTTCCTGAAAATCGCCATGTCCCTCTTAAGTGTCCACAGCATGAAAGGAATAGGTGAACCCGTGGAGACTGACTCTGGAAAAGTCTAATGAGCTAATCATCAAACCAGGTGTCAGGGTATCTCTTAAATTTCCATTCTGCTCACCTACATTCATGTTTTTAATATGTCTGGCTCTGGCTTTTTACCATCCTGTGAGATCTTTGAGAACAGAGAGTATGTCTTATCCATTTTTATAGATTTGACACCTTGCATAATACGTGAAACACGGTAGCTTCTTCTCTCAAAGTACTTAGTAAATTGAAATTATGTCAGATTTCCTATATGAGGTACCTACCCCAAATCACTGGATTATAATAATCAACATAAATCTGAAAGATTTGCTCTTTCACCTTTAACAACTGAAAAACAGTAAAATACTCAAAATACTGTTGGCCTAGGAAGGGAAATTTTTTGTGTATATACAGACACATGGATTAAAGTGAACCAAAAGGACCAGTTTTAGTTCTGTTAGAAAGTATCTTTAATACTCCAAGTAAAAGATTAAGCCCCACATGATAAATAATCAGACCTTAATTTTTATGTTGCCCGCCTGATATTTATACCATTGAATTAGCAATCTTAAAGATAGTATGGTAAGAGTTCAAGAGACTATATTTTTATAGTTTTTTTTCCTAAATGAGAAAGGGAGAGCTCATTTTTGAAAACTATCATTCTGAAAAATATTTTGTTATTAGTCCGTTCAGTTCCACAATGTGTAGTTGCAGCCTGTCTGAGCTCTGAAATCACGTTATCACTGCCTTATATGCCAAGAGCAATCCAAGCCTTTAGGAAGAAGTGAAACCATCTTGATGTACATAAACTCAGCTCCAAGAGCATCTCAAGAAATCGAAATATAAAGTCCTAAAATAGAGGCAGTACATATATTTCTTATGAAAAAATGAGGTACAAAATATGCAACCTCTCTAAAACCCCTCAAACATAACATTTATAGAACAAAAACTCCATTGAAATTAATGCTATTGCCTTTTGAAAATATTTTGTAAACATCAAAGCATTAGGAATCTATATTGTATTTTTGCTTAAAATTTATGAGCAATGCCTCTATTTTATCTTTTTAAGTAGGCTAGCTAATTATAAAAATATCAACTGTGTAAAAGTAAGCAAGTTACTTCAATTTTCTGAAGCTCAGTTTTATTATCTGTTAATAAAAACAACACCTATCTCCAAGTACTGGCATGGGACTTAAATGGGATTATCCACATGTCAGAATCATTAAAGTCTTCATTAGAAAACAAGTCCTGCCTATCATCATCTGTCATTGAAATACAATGACTCCTAAATTTTTAAGAGCCAGAGAAAACTCCTATATCTGTTAAAGAAAACATAGAGAATCTTACATGATATATAGCACTGATGAACAATGTTTACAAATCTATTTTTTTCTTTATATCTTCTCTATAGCGACATTAATTTAAATGCCACCACACTGGCAGAGTAAAGACTGTACAGACAAAAGAGGCCCAAAAGGAGCAAGAGGGTAGGATGCAGAGAACTAAGTGACCAGCTCAATGCAAATGGGAGGAGGAGAAGACAACACATTATCATCATTTTGTTCTCTATGTAGGGTCTAGCTGTGTTTCATGGTAGCTAAGTTGAAAGCTTTGCTAATTTGTATAGAATATCCATGAACCAAAGCCTCTTTCTGTTCATTTGTGCAAGTCAAAAACCAATTTAGTTTAAATTTTCTTCCTAAAATACATCTATGGATTGAGATGAAGCAGTAAATATGTCAGTTCAATAATCCTAACAATGGGGGAAACAAAAAAGTGATGACAGTGGTAATGGCTTCAGCACTACTGCAGGCTTCGCAGGGCAGGCTGGGAACTCAGGGAACCACAAGTTCATTCTTAGCCAGCAAAATCTGCAATAAAAGAACTGTGTTGGCTTAGTCCATAAATTCATTTAACTCACATGCGTCAAACAAAAAATAAAGCTAATATTTTGTGGATAGTAGAGTTGAGTTGGGATAGTTTGGCATGACTGATATTTAACTAGTCAGTGCTTTTCAGTCATATCTAAATAAGCGACATAAAATTTAATTCAACAATCATTTATTTCATTTCTACTGTTTATAAGACACTATCCTAGGTTTTAATAAAATTCATCTTTTCTCTTATTTTTTCCATCATAAGTTTACTTACTAATCTTTTGTTATTTTTATTGTATTTTTTCCATTATTTTTAGTCCCCTTATGCCTCCCTCCTCCTGCAATCACCACACGATTGTCCATGTCCATGAGTCCTTTCTCCTTTTTGCTCAATTCCTCCATTCCCTACCCACTCCCCCTTAGCTGTTATCCTGCTCTCTATCTATAAATCTGTCTTTGTTTTGCTTGTTAGTTCAGTTTGTTCATTAGATTTCACATGTAAGTGATAGCATATGGTACTTGTCTTTCTCTGACTGGCTTATTTCACTTAGCATAATGTTCTCCAGGTCCATCCTGTCACAGAAGATAAAATTTTCTTCTTTTTTACAGCTGAGTAGTATTCCATTGTGTAAATGTCCCACAGTTGCTTTATCCACTCACCTGTTGATGGACACTTGGGCTGCTTCCATATCTTGGCAATTGTAAATAATGCTGCAATGAACATAGGGGTACTTATGTCCTTTTGAAGTAGTGTTTTGGGTTCCTTTGGACATATCCTTTTAAATGTTCATAGTTTGGACTAACTCAAAATCTGATCTGTCCTCATTTCAGATCTGGGGTTCAGAAACTCAGTCAATTAAGTCCATCTTGAGAAGCAATATAATTTTAAAACAGCTTCCATCCTGCAAAAGAAACAGGTTCTGCAGCCTAGATAATTTAAGGGCAATTATTTTTTTAGTTACATAAAGAGACATTTTCAGACCTCTAATTGCTCCAAATTTGTCTGCTAAAGAGTCATCATGATCCATTTTTAACCCCTCTCTGACATCAAGAACTAATGTAACTGAACTGTGTCATCATTGATCTCCATTCCTAACCCTTAGAAAAGCTAGTTTTCGAGTTTCACTGCAGTTGCACCATCTTCCTCCAATCAGTCCAGTGCCTGCTGACACACTGTGTTTCCAGGAAAGTGTTGTTTAAAGCCTGGCTAGATGCAGTGACTGACATACCTTGCTTAGCAGACTGCTATTTGATATTTTCAGATTTCAAAGAAGGATTAAAGTGTAGACATCTCTATATTTAAAGCTCACTTTCCCATTTTGTTCCTCTTGTGGCCAGAAGATCTTTTAAGGGAACTTAGTTTGCTGACTTATATTTAAAATAGAGATAAGAGAATAAAAAATTTTAGATCTGCTCCGCTGATGATGCTAAATATATCAGAGTAAGTGTTCTTAGGGGTTATGAAACCCAAATAAGAAAGAAATTACATGCAAGAAAATGTATAGAGTAATTATGTTTGAGCCTTGGAATCAGAGCTGTGCATTAAGACAACTCTATACACTCTAACATTTGCTATAATCTTGAGCTAAATCTTCACTTTAGTCCTGACCTCAATATGATAAAAGGAGTATCTAATTCTAATTGTGTGCATTAAATTGAGAAAATTATTGGATTTTATTGCCTAATATAGGAAATCTCAAATTCCTTTTTGTTGTTTAGCACAGACATTTGTCTTATCATAACATCTATAAAACTTTGCACTTAAATCTGAAAAATAAAGACTTTTTAGCTCAGAAGCTGCGAAAAGCACCAATCCTATCCCTCCTTCTACTACAAAAATGATTTCATAGAAGGTGAAACTCCATCCCCAAACCAGGGACCAGGCAATGAAAAGAGCAAGGGGAGGGTGGGGAAGACTGGCTTCTGATCTCAGCTCCACGGTCACTGGCCCAAGCTTCACTTACTCTTTCTAAGCTTCAGTGTCTTTATTGTAAAAGAGAGAGTTAAAATAGATAGGGTCTAAGTCCTTCTGACTCCCTGAAGAAGGGGAAGGGTCGTCAAGGAACTTGTATAAAGGATCCATGGACAAAGACAATGGGAGTGGGGGTGGTAGGATGAAGGGTGGGAGGTGAGGGTGGGTGGGGTGGAGGAGAATTGTGGGGGGAAAATGGGAATGACTGTGACTGAACTACAATAAAAAAGTAAAAAAATAAAAAGCTACCAAAGATCATCATTATCCTATTTTGAATGAATTTAGTGTCAAAGATAAAGCTGGACTCTAATTAAAAGCAATTAAGACAGATTTTATTCAGTAATGACTATTGCAATAGAAGAGAAAATCCAGTGTAACATGAGCTCAACTCCACTGAAACAGAAGTGGGGAGACTTTTAAATACTGGGGGGTGCTAAAGGAAGGGTCCTTTGCTAAAGGAAAAGCACCGAAGGGCATTAAGAGGTGGAGGGTTGACACATGTGATTAGGCAACCGGGTTTGCTGGTTGGCACTTATCCAGAGAGAAACTAACTTTTCATATCTTTATGGCAGGTGGAGCAATGGTGCAAGTTGGAATAAGGTGCCCCCCAAAGTTTGGCCCTTGTCTTCCTCAGGAATTGGGAAGTAGAGTGTGTTAAGGGAGTTACCTTTCAAAGGCCAGAGAAAGGATTTATAATTGCAGGCTTTTCTCAGGCAGGCACTTTAAACGGGGGCTGGGATCATCCTAGTGATGTAGCCTTGGCAGCTAGAAGCTGTGTTAGAGTGTGGACAAAGAGAGAGTCATTGTCCATAGCCATGGACCAGCTCACAACCAGACGGTGGCTTGGAGAGACTAAAACTCAAATGAAATACTGTCTATTGATGCATTGAACTGTATTTTTAGAAGGTACAAAAAGAGCCTATTCGTATAAATTTTTGGTTCTGCCACATATATGGACTCTTAAAAAAGTGAAAAAGGATAAAAAAATGTTGGCCTAAAATATCTTAGCCAATGGTTCCATCTAGCTTTAATATAGCACTGTCTTGAGTCATTTAAATATATATAGCTGCACTTCTCTTAAGTGCCTAACAGTTGAATGTGTAGCCTATAATAATATTATTTGCCCCCCACAACGTCACAACAAAAAAACCGAGTCCAATATGATAATCAGACCATAGTGGAGAATAACAACCCATTTGATTTGCATCAATAATCATAATTCTTCATTCTTTTAACACCTTTCTAACAAAGGGAATTCAAACTGAAAGATCTTAAGAAGGCATTTCTCTGCAAGGTCTTATTTAGCTTTGATGAAAAATTTAAGTGTGAGTTTTTGTAAATGCAAATGAAAATATTAAGGGTCCTCAATATATTCACAGAGCACATTGATATTTTTCATGCAATAATGTTAATGTGCTGTGCCCTCTGCAGCGGTACCGTAATTAAATCTGCTGGCATTTCCATTTTAAACCTAGTCATAAAAAATCCCTCTGAGCAATAATGTGTCACTCCAAAACTGAAACCAGCAGTCTCCACTGTTTAGGGACAATATTTGAGAAAGTTTTAGCAGGGGGTCAAGTTCTAAAAAGGTAAAACATTTAGCAGAATTTTTTTCTTTATTTCACCCTAGATGCTTGTTTGCCCTCTGAAAACTAATTTCAATTTAATGTGTGATGTTTATAAATAGAACAGACACATAGCATGAGAACTGCATTCCAGCTCCACTTGAGATAGAAAATGTGGTTTATGAAATACTGGTGTTTCCAGCTCTGTTGGACCTCACATTTAAATAATTTAAGAGGGTGATGTTTAAGAAAAAGATACAATTACAAATAAAGATTAGAATATTTAAAATAAAGAAAGTAGTCATGAGCTATGCAGTTTGCAAGGCTGACAAATACCACAAATATAAATTCAGGAGGATCACAAGATGAACTTACAAATTAGCTGTTTCCTTTAATACTTTTTTTTATCTTACACATTGTGGCTGTGCCGTCTTCGATCACCCCATCAAACAACAAAGATTTTGTGATATCATTGTGGAGAGAATATAGTCAGTCTTTTCTCTACTGTCAGAAGTTGGCAAACTTTTTCTATAAAAGTCCAGACAGTAAATATTTTAGCCATTGTGACATATAATATCTGTCACAGCTATTCAACCCTGCCATAGCACAAAATCAGTGGTAGCTGTACATAAATGGATAAACATGGCTGTGTTCCAATAGAACTTATTTTTGGACCCTGCATTTTAAATTGTGTGTAATTTTCACACATCTGAAATAATATTGTCCTCTCTGCTCCATCACCTAAAAATGTCATGGGCCATACAAAAACATGGACCATAGTTTGCTATTTTTTACTCAGGTTGATAGAAATTTGTTTATTATTGATAGTTTTTAAAAGGCACTTTTAGCTTCTCAGTTGATGTTAATAATATGTCTATTTTATGATAGTTGTCAAATTTGAAAAAAATTCCTTTTATATATGAGCATTTTGAGTATTTTTTCTACCATGACTAATTTTTGGTGTTCTTTGAATTGAGGAAATTCATTAACCTGTTTGTCATTGATGACCTTAGTGTGTAGGTATAATATGAATTTTACTATCTTTCTTATGTTATTAGTATTTTGCATTAAATCCCCAAGAAATTTTAATGTTTTCTCAAAGGGTTTATGCCATTTACTCATATGATTCAATCCAAGAGTCTGTTTACCACTTCTATTAGAAATTTATCACTTCCTCTTAATTACTGCTTCTGCTGTGCTCTGAAAAAGTTTTAGTTATATTTGTGTGCTCAGTGTGAGCATGGTTTCTACTGATTTCATCACTTGCCTTCATTATGTTGGCCCTATTTATAAATTTTTTAAATCTGATACTTCAGTTCTTTAGTGAATAACTTTGAAGAAGACAAAGGAAGGGACTCATCATATACATACATCTCCATTGGCTCTAATTTCTCATGTTTTATTGAAACATTTCAAAATGTTTTTTTTAAACCACTCAGTACTGTTTGTGTGACAATGCCAGGTCAGTTGGCACGGTGGGCAGTAGGAGTATTCTAGGAAACCATTGCTGTGCCAGGACAGCCAGCTCTCAATGAGCTGCACATAAAAATGAATGAGAACAACACCAATGGGTTTGAACTCAACACAATGCAGTCCCAACTAAATTATGCCTTAACCAGATACCAGAAACATCTACAGACAACCCAATACCACCCAAGGTGAGGGGAAGAGGTGATGGAAGGGAAAGAGATTGAGAAGAAAAACATTTTTACCATCTATATAATAACCATGCTAAGACCTGGGTAAGGCCCCTCTCCTGGCTTTGAAGGTGTTTACACACCTTAAGCTTGCCCTCAACGGTCTCCTGGTCAATCCACCTCTGACTGTTCCCTTTAGCTGTTGTGCAGCAACACCAACCATGTTCTCTTCGTTATTCTATTCCACAAAGAGCCAAAGTTGAACAGTCAATAAGTAGTGTTACAGAGGGAGAATGAGAACATATGTCATTCAGTTTACAATTTACATAAAATGTAAAATGTTTCTTTTTGTAAACACAGAAAGTTCAATAATCATTCAATGGTTTTGAAAAAGAACAAATTAGAAAAGTCATCTACTGAGATTTGAATGCCACGCATAAGCTTGGAATATTGCATTTGACAAAGCTTAGTAGAAAATTTTATATAACAATCACATCATAATCATTGATTCTAATTTAATTATGTAATTGCACATACTTATTTACTCTAGATTCTATAAAATATACAGTAATTAAATACATAAGAACTAAAAGGCTTAATTTCTAAAGGAAAACAAGAAATTCATAAAGCCTCTCACATAGTAAAAGAACATTAAAAAGGTCAATTATAAGCTTTCAAAAGCAGAGTCCATTTTGATTTGAAAGAAATTACAGTTAACTTATTGTCTTTCTCTATTATACTAGACAATTTTTTAAAGAGCTTCAGGGGAAGGAGAGTTATAGGAGAGTTTCAGTTTTGTGTATCTTCGTACCTTAGGAAGCAACAGCAGTGCTCCTAGAGAATGCCAGAAAATTCTTCCCAAGTAAATGAAGTCATTTGAGAGTTAATTAATCTGTAGGTCAGACCTCTCCCTATCCTTTCTTCCTGAGTTTCTTTTAGCCTTAGGGTCCTCCTGATACATTTCTGGTCCTAAACCTACAAGCTTTTGAGTCTCTGGTGTTCTTCTAATATAAACCTAATCACTTTTTTCAGTATTGTAATTATCCATGTAAAGGATAAGTAACTCCAAAAAATTACTTTTTCTGTTTTAGATTTAGACACTATAGCAACAGTACAAGTACATTGAAGTATATTTTCCATCCTATTAAATTAAATACTATACTTAATGTATATACTTATATTATATCAATACATGTTCTAGTTCTGCCTGGCTTTGAAAAAAATCAAATAAAAGACATGAGATAAAAATACAAAAAAAATACCCCAGATAGTTTAGAATAATACAATGACTCATATTAAACAGAGAATGAGTTTGTCTAAATTATAAGCTAGTCTATTGCATTTTTAAAAATATTGTTAAAAGATTTAATTTATTTATTTTTAGAGAGAGGGGAAGGGAGGGAGACAGAGGGAAACATCTATGTGTGGTTGCCTCTCAAGTGCCCCCTACTGGGGACCTGACCCACAACCCAGGCATGTGCCCTGACTGGGAATTGGACCTGTGACCCTTTGTATCGAAAGTCAGCACTCAATCCACTGAGCCACACCAGCCAGAGCTAGCCTATTGCATTTAAAATATGATATGTTTTTAAAACTTTATACATGTGAAACTGTCTCTTCCTTCCTCATGCTTTTACCAAGTATCCTTATCAAGGCAGAGTTACCATTTATAGCAGTTTATGTCAGTATTAGGAAAATGACATAATTAAGAGGTCAAAATAATATTTTCATAATTCTATCCTCCATAGTATTTACTTACCTATCATAATTATATTAGAGTTTTAATTTCCATAAGTAATTCTATTACTAAATAACAGTTGATCTGCAAACATGCTAAAGCTTTGGGAAACATATTTGGAGAAAATGCTTAATTAGGCAACGGTGTGAATTTTGACATCATTCTTCAAGGTTGACATGTTGATGGCAAACTGCACCAGATGTTAGACCTCTGTCCTTATGTTTTGACTACAAAAGAATTCAGAGCCAAGACTTACATACAAGCAAAAGTTTATTTAGAAAGTCACAGAGGTAGAAGTGAGCTGTAGAGGAAGAGAACCTGATGGGTGGCCTAGGCTCAGGACACAACTTACAGAGGTGAAAGAAGGGCCCTTAGAGCTCAGGAGAAAGAAAGGCAAAGACACACACCTCGAGGGAAGGAGAGGGGACATGTGAGGGCGTGCAGGAGAGAAACAGGTAGAGGGCAGCTGTGGCATCACCCTGCCTGGCCTTGCTGCTTTCTGGGCCTGGAGCTGGAACACAGCTGAGGCCTAGCTGTTCTCTCTGCAGCTCAGTGCTGAAGGGAGTGGTCAGGCAAGGGCTTGTGTGGGAGTCCTGTGAGGCTATTCTCTGGCCTCCTTGTTCCTCCTCTAAGGGGGTCCACCCCATGACTGATTGTCACCAGTCATGCCAGGGAAGGAAAGGTCAGGGCAGGGCCCAAAGTGAATGACCGGTAATATGAAATTTCAGGGGGTCTAAACCCCATGACCAGTGATATACTACAGGAGGAGAGGTCACCTTAAGGACAAGGTCCCACCTTACAATTGTCTGTTGCTAGGCACCTGGGGCCTTCTGCCCTGGTGTCCTTCTGTGCTTGGTTTGTCATTCCTATTCTGCTCATGCCTGTCTAACCGCCCACACCACCACACAGAATATTCTTTGGCTGACAAATGTCTCCAACAGTTTGATGAATAAAAAGTCTTATTTTTCTAATGTTATAAACAGTATTAAAAGGTCACATATTGTGAGAAACAAAAAATGTTTTATTAATTTTTAATATCATCTAACTCCATAAGCCAAAATGATCTGATAGCACTGAAAAATAAAATTCGCAGTAAAATATACCACTCACAAAATATGGATATGAGATGGATTAAAAACAACTTTGAATCCAAGAAGCCCCACTGTAGTGGAGAATAAGCTTGGGGCGTAAACATATTGCTTCAGGGAGTCTGAAGCAATTCACCCACTGCTTCACTGGTATTGTCAATATTGGCACTTACTGTGCTGTGAGTAACTTTCCTGCCAGAGCATGTACTAAACTGTGGGTTTATTAGGTCGGCCCTCCAAATGCTATTGGCTAGAGCTTAGGCTAAAGAACTTACTTTCTTCTTCATTTTTCTACACTTAAATAGGTCACATAATTCTAAAGCAAGGACTTTAATGGTAATCACTGACATGCACCAGGTTTCTTCGTAGCATTTCTGGGATGCTAAATCCTAAGATTTATTAATTGAAAGCACCAACCCACTGACACATACGGAGAGTGTGGTTCAATGCCGTAACAATTTAGGTACTTTCTACTATTCCAATAATCAACAGTGTCATAGTTTCAGGCACAGACATGCATGTGTGGACCACTGCTGAATTCTATGCCACCATCATGATGAAAACTGTGGTTAGTGTTCTCAGTCAGCCATATTTGCCAAGAGATTTTTGTTGTCATCTAATTTAAACATAGCATGCAGTGAAACATGTACTCTCATGACATATATTCTCACAAACAAATTTCTCACTAATGGCCCTTCATATTTTTGAAAAGGAAGAGGAGTTCAGTAAGAATCGTATGATCGATAAATTTAATTTGGCCTCAAAATTGGAATTGTTCAAAAATGAGACAAATGTTCTGCCAGTATAGTACTTGCTATTCAAATGCAGCTTCAATGCAAATCTCTCCCCCTTTTCAAACACAGCATTGTCCCTTATCTGCTCCCAGTGAGAGGTAACACAGAAGCTGTCTTATTTTGGAGTTGCAGGGTTTAAAAAAAAAAAACATGCAACAGTAAAGGAAAGACGCATGCAAGGCTGTAGTTCATTCTTCTGTCCAGTGGCCAAAACGTTATTCAGCTATCCATGCTAGTCAAACCAAATGATCAGAATTTGTTTTCAGGATTCTAAATGCCTTATGAGATCTGGTGGAGCCCCAAGTACTGTGACAAGTCAAATAATGTGTCTATTACCATCTATTACTATCATATGCAGCTGAACTTGAACTGGTGTTGAAAAGAACAATGGGTGGGCTATCTTTTATGAATCTGAAGTGGTAAAAAGGTTTGAAGAGCATGGGTCAGAGCCCATTCTGGAGATGTATGACGAGTGCAATGACTCAGAGAGAGGTAAGCAGAAAAGGGTATGAAAAATTACCCTGGCTTTACCCATTTCGTAAAAATGTAAAAATCATCCAATCTTTTACTTCTCAGATTAGTAAGCTTTTTTATTAGAACTTTTTTCAAATAACTCATACTTACTTTAAAATATCTTAGAAAAGTAACTTGCTTCCGAGAGTCACATGTTATCTTATTTCATCACCAAATAATGGAATAGCTTTTACTACATGTAGTAGCTTTTACTACAAGTTCTGCTTGGGCCTATAGATTTTAGTGACCGTGGCTGAGATCTCCACCCACCTAGGTAACTCCTAGTAAGGTCTAATAAAAATATTAGTTTGCATGTTGATAACATTCTCCTTTTCCTTTATTTCATTAAAACAATGAAAAATTTTTCAGAATTTTGAGTCCTGAGGAAAAATAGAATGTTAACTCTTTTTTACTACAACTAGAATGAACTTAATTACCCAAGTTATTATATTTGGTTCCAGATATAACTGAAGTCAATGTTATATTGTGTTGGGGACCGCTCTGCCTGGTCTCAGGAAGCTGTAACCTCCCGTGACTAAGGCTGAGTGAAAGACCTCTGGACCAGGAGCCACTGAAGGAGACAAAACTTATTTCCCTGGCATAAACGCTGCCTGTTCTGTGCCAAAACCTCCAAGCTTGATCAGTTAGCCAATGATGGGTAAGATTTCCCACGGAGGGAATTGCCTAAGATAGGCATGATCACATGGAGGCTTCTGGGAAGAGACTCGGGGCTGTGGAAATGAAGGGGTGATGGACATCAACCCCTGCCCCCTTGGCTTTGTCAAAGCCTGAGTCTTTGTTCTTAGATGTGAGAAATCCAAGTCTCCGGGCGGCCTCTGTCTCCTGCCCTTCTCAGGCCTGCAGGGGTGGTACAGCCCAGACCAGAAACAGCGGACCCCCAGGGTAATCAGGTCTGGGACATAGAATATGCAAGATCCTGTGAGATCTGTTTGCAGGAGGATGTTATTAACTTGAAATTTAAAAGCACAGACAGGAAACCAAAACTAGCCCTTTGAGCCATATGTTAAAACCCCAAACCTTTGCCCAGAATCAGAGCAGGAGTTCTGTCCCCACCTTTGTAAGTTTCCTACATCTTTTGATCTTTTCTGACAGACTGTGAATCCACAGACTAAGTCTGTTTTCTCAATAAAAATCCGCTTGGGTATGGACAAGCGCACCCTCCAGGAGAGAGGTTGGCCAAAGGCGCTCCCCACGTGAGGAGTGGCCCTTCTGTTCCTATTCCCCCACAGGACCTGGTTGTCTCTCTCTATGTTTTTCTTGTGTTTCGACAAGCATCCACAGCTGAGATGGATACTGCTGGCTGGTATCATCCACAATATTATGTGAATTAAAATACAGATTCTGGGCAGTTGGGTAATTTATACATTTAATACAATAATACTTAACATTCTTCTCTGAAATAGAGATTTTTTTCCCCATGTGTATAATGCGTGTAAGACTCATAAAAATAGATGCATAAACAATCAGAACTTTTTAAAAAATAGGGTTTCTAGCCCTGGCTAGTGTAGCTCAGTGGATTGAGTGAGAGCTTCAAAACAAAGGGCCACTAGTTCAATTCCCAGTCAGAGCACATGCCTGGGTTGCAGGCCAGGTCCCCAGTAATGGGTACATGAGAGGCAACCACACATTGACATTTCTCTCCTTCTCTTTCTCCTTCCCTTATCCTTTCCCTAGAAATAAATAAATAAAATCTTTAAAAAATAGAGTTTCTAATCTTCCATTATGACCCTCTGCCTTTCCCAGATTAGATCATTTTGGCATATATAGCCAGAGGCCTCCATCATGCCTTGTTCTTTACACAGTGAACCACAATCTTTACTCATCCACCAACCCTTTCAATCTGTTCAGGGTATAAAGACACTGATGTTCACATTCAAGTGTAGGTTGGTAAGTATTTTCATTCCGATCTATCCAGTACTGGTATGTCCCATCAACCTGCGTATCTTAAATAACTGAAGCAAGGATGGTGTGATTTTTCTTGGTTCAGCACCTAGCCTCCTGAGCCACTTTCCAGACACTCAGTAGTCCATACTCTGACACTGGGTGACATGAAATCAGGCTACTGTTGAGGCTGATGTAACATTCCAACAAGAACAATGCGTGCAGAGTGTGGCTATAAGGCAGGTCCCAAGCAAAGGATCAAGCTTGGGTCCTGGGGATCTGCATTTAACGGGATCCCAGGTGATTCTGTGTCTGGTGATCAGCAACCAGGCACTCAGAAACACTGCTACCAAGAAGTCACATCCACATGCTGGCATCACAGCTTTATACACAAGCTTCGAACACTCTTTTGATACAGTGAGCTTGATACTATTTTTTTCCTACTAAAAGGGATTTAGCAACTTATTTTTCTGGAGACCCTCATGGAGCAGTGGCCCACAATTTGAAGTTAGCTTTGTCAGTGAAATAGCAGGAAAGGAAAGATCTTTATGATTCAAAATTTATGACACAGAGGTACTCTGCTAGGTGATTTATGCATATTTTCTAGTTTAATCAGAGAGCTAACTGCTTTATTTGACATGGAGCAATTTTGTGCCAGACACAATAACCAATGAGGGTAAAATAGTGAACAAATCATACAAAATCCCTGTCATCATGAAGCTTATCATCTAGTGGGGGAGACAGAAGATGTACATAGTTGTTAGATGGAAAGAAGTCCCACAGGCAAAATAACTAACAAGGAGAAAACAAATGCACATGATACAGAGTGGTCAGTACCGTTTTCCCAAGGAAGATGCTCAAGGAACAGAAGGAAATGAGGGGCATGATGGGATATGATGATAGCTGAACTGGAGCTGGAAGGTAAGGATGACTCCAAAGCTTTTGCTCAAGCAGCAGAAAGAATAAAGTTCCTGCTTATTGAACTTCATTATTATGAAGCATAATATTATCAGAGATGGGTTAGTATTTGCATTCCATTTTAAAGGTTAGGGAACTTAGGCTCCCATTGATTATGGGCTTGTAAATGGTAGGTTTGAATGAAGTCACTCAGACTTTGGAGCCTCATGATCATGAAGATTGGCTGTAGGACCCCCAGTTCTGCCAGGCTGGCTTTGAACATGGCCCCAGCATCTCAAGAAGGTCAGAATGAGAATAGATGGAAACAGCAGGACCAGACTCACTGCATCTGTACACAGGGTTTTGAGAGCACTGTCATGCTAGTCTGTTGATACCACTCCCAGACACTCCCAGACAGGACAAAAGGACCTGCTTGTTCCCTTGGCCTGCCATTTCAGACATTCCTGCTGTTCATTTCTGTCTAATTATTGGCAGGTTCTGACCCCAGCAGGGGCAGGATGGAGAACAAATCTCACTGCCTCTCCTCTGTACCACCACCCGCCAGCATATGGTATGTGGGTGGGAGTAGGTTAAAAAGAACATGAAGGGCAACCTTGGAGGAGAAGTGAGAGCATCACCAAAAGGAAACATGTGGTGGAAAAAAGGGAAGTGATAGATAATAAAGGAGGTGTTGGAGTACTGATTATGTGTACAAGGAATCTGCAGCAGACCATCTGTCCATTGTTTTTCAAATGTTTCTATGATGATTAAGTTCCAGGATGGGTAGAGGAGGGAGAGAAAGGGAAAGAAGCATTTACTGATCATCTAGTATGAGCCAGACATTGGACTAGGTCCTTTAATACATATTCAAACCATGTGGCATTGTCATCATTATGCTGATTTTATATAGGTGAGGTCACTGAGAGAATTACGCTTAACTCTTCTACACAAGGTCAACCTGTAAGCTTTGTGAGGGCAGGGACCACCCCTGCCAAGTTCACACTGTATCCCCAGTGCCTAACACAGCACCTTGCACTCAAGGGTGGGGATTGGGGGTTCTTTACTCTTTAGAGAGCCAGTGCCTCCCTCTGTCCAATTCTACTTCCAGGTGTGGGATCACCTCTCTCCCCTCAACCGGTCCTGCCATCTCCCTCCTCACCATGGGAACAGGAATGTTTTAGGTTTCCAGGGCCACTTTTGTTATGCAAGTACTGAGGCCATGGGTGATAGACTTGGGACAGCAACACAAGCTATCAGGAGCATGAAAAAGAAGGTAAGGATGGAAAAACTAGGGGAGGATGGCAGGCTTTCCTGCATCTCTGCAGCTTGCCTACTCTCAGTTTGCATGGGAAATTGGAGCCTCCCTTTTAAGCAGAGTCTGCCTGCATGGGCGAAGACGTCCTGACAGTCTATCACCTCCCAGGGGCTCTGCTTCGGAGTCCAGCTCTAGATCGACACCTCCATCATCCAGGCTCCTGGAGGCTGGGCAGGCCACCTCTTGTTCCTGCCACCTGCTTCTCTGAGTCATTGGTCTTTATGTTTCTGAAGCACACTCAGGCCCCCTAACAGCCTTAATTCATTTGCTCATTCCATTGCTATTTATTCTTAGCAGAGGCAATAATTAAGAATGCAAAATAGTATATACACATACACAAGTTGAGAAATTATGCACAATCCCTCACCAGATATTACAATTTTTTTAATGAAACAAAAAGTCCTTATATTTATTCACTTATATTCATTCCTACACAAAGGATTAATTTGAGATGGGATTTTTTAAATGTTTTAGCCCAGAGCAATAATGTCAAAGGACCAATGCCAGCTTACTTTAATGTGAATTTGTCCTTTGTCACTGATGAGAAATAAACTTAGGCAAAATCCAATAGCAGTTGTAACCAGTTGATATCTGGATATAAACAATTCCTAAGATTTTCAAGTTTAGAGCAATAATTTGAAACACCAAAACAGCATTTTCTTTAATATTCAAAAGTAAGCCAAACAATGAACCTCCCAGTAGGCTTTGGAATCCTTTCACCTAAGAGAATAACGTATGATCTGCGAAATGTAAAATCACGATTCCTCCCTGATGTATCTGTGGCCTTGCTGCTATCTTCACACAGGGTTTAATACTGGCAGGAGAGAAAATCATAAGAAAACATTTGCTGCTGGAGGCTCTCTTCCAGCTCTCCCACTGGAAAGCAGAAACTTTTTCCTGCAGCACAGTGCCTGTCCCTTCTCCATACCTCTACTTCTCCTCCTTCAATACGTCCTGAGTTGTTTTAAAAAATAATTTCTTGATGGGGGGCAACATTTACAAACCCCAAATCTGTACAAGGAATTAATGGTGGGGGCAACATGTTTGAGATTTGTGCCTTCAGAGTGCAGGGAAAAACAGGACGTGCTTTTGGAAGAGACAGATGACCCATGCCGCTCACCTCTTCTTACTCCTCCATCCTTAGGGAAAAGAGCACTTAGTCTGTACAGTGGGCATCCACAGCCTTTACCCCCTGCAAAGGAATGATAAACTAGTGCCAGCAGTTTCCTGCTAAGGCTTAGAAGCAGTGACAGTAATAATAGATCACTATCCAACCAGACCCACCGCACTTGAATTTCAGAACTGGTCAAGAACTATATCTGCTTGCAGATATGTCAGGTATAATAAATGCAATTTTTTGCTATTTTTCAGTAAAATTTTACCTGTATGCATGCAAAGTGAAAAGACACATCTAGACGACACAAGCCAGAGGAAGCTACTGTGTCATCAAATATATGCATAATTCTTTAGGCTTTTGGTTTTCCATTTGATTTTGATGCAGTTTCAGTTTGAAGTATTTTCTTGACACTTGTCCACACAGAAAGGAAGTCTAGTTTTCACAGAATTTCAAAGAATCCTATCCAAATCTGGTTTGGGTAAATGGCTAATGATAGGTCAATATAAGGACCTTTCACCACGTGATGGCGAGGGCTCCTCTCCAGGCTGAGTCCCTTTGCCTCCATCATCCCCAACAACCATAGTTTCCTTTGCCTGGATTCCACTGGAATTCTGGAGAACTTTTATAAATGCAGGTCTCAGAGTATCAACACAGACCTATCGTATCAGCAGCTTGAAAGGTGAGGCCTATGCTTGTAAATTTTCTTAAATCCTCCTTTTCGGGTGATTTTGAGATGCAGACTGGGTTGGGAACCACTGCCCTTTTTTAGGATAATGACCGCATGTTTCCTAGTGTGCCCTCATCCGTCCTATTTCTTATTCCTATAATAGGTAATAATGATCATTTATTCACTTATTAATAATATGTGTCGTTTTCTTTACCAACACCATTAAAAAATCTCAGGCACTGTGAGAACTTGCTCACTATAGCTCCTGACTTTCTTAATGCTCATCAACTGAGGTTAATTCTTTATCATCTGCGCATGTAATACCCTGCTTTGGTCAGCCCTGCCTTAGCTACTCTGGTGTCAACACTTCATTAACTCAGGCATATTTCTTTTTTTTAAAGATTTTATTTATTTATTTTTTAGAGAGGGAAGGGAGAGAGATAGAGAGAGAGAAACATCAATGTGTGGTTGCTGGTGGTCATGGCCTACAACCCAGGCATGTACCCTGATTGGGAATCGAACCTGTGACACTTTGGTTCGCAGCCCGCGCTCAATCCACTGAGCTATGCCAGCCAGGACTTTAATTCGGGCATATTTCTAAACCAGCATCTCCAGAAGTAACTAGCCTTTCTTCCCTTATTTAAAAGGTTATCCTTATTTCCCAGTTTCAAATGTTTCAGTTTAGCTTTATACATTATTTGACAATAAGAACAGATTATTTAAAGAGCAGGTGTCTCAGATTCCATATTTTCTTCTCTGTTGTATAATAAAAAGAAAAGAAAGCTAGCATTGTGCTCCATTTATTTTTATGCGCTTTTACTATTCTTTTCATAACATATTGTATTATTTGGCCAGCACTGGGCTGTCTTTAATTGTAGAAAATCATGGGAAATATGCCATGCTCAGGTTCTCTCAGGGAACCCACTTTATCCAGGTCCCTGGGTATGCTCCAGGACAGCTCCCTGGGAAACTCACAAGCCCCCACAAAAACTCCAGAAAGTGCTATGCAGCTGGAAGACCCGCCCCCAAAGTCCCTTGCTGCGGTGGGGTACCACACTTGTCATGCCACATAAACGTAATACTGGTTCCCCCAGTAAAGGCAACACAACTGTTCCTGGATAGAAAAGGAATAAAGCTAAAATAACATGTTCAAAAGCACCTAAGTGAAACATGCTTTAGGGGGGGGAAATGTGAAAATAAGATAGGGAGAATCCTTGAGGTAAGTTTTCACAACAATTAAATGTGAGATGGTAAAGTAGTGGTGTCAGTTCACATTGAAGAGAAGTACAGAATAGTTTTATTTATCAGAAAGAAAAGAATCACTTCCCTATTACAGTCTGTAGCCACAAAAGGACTGGGGACCACCAGCCTTCATTTAGAGCTCTGCAAACTCAGCCCGTTGAGTGGTAGCTCCTGGGATGTGACGTTTTGGCAGAATGCAGAGACTGATGGTATGCAAGAAACACCCCTAACTCCTTGTCCTCAACAGACATGGATTGTTCCTTATTAAATTGACCAAGGGCATCTCTTTTGCTTCTTGGGGGATTAAGGAGAATAACAAATAACACATTGTGTGCACAGGCAGCTCAAGAGGAGAAAGTTCAACAACATATGTCTGTGTTGCAATAGGAAACGCTGAGGGGCTAATGTTAGGACCCAAATTCTTTTCACATTTTTCAGCATTCTTGTCTTCCTTGGAGGCAATGCATTCACAAAGGAAGAGTTTTAGAGTGGCCACAGTGGTGACAATGATGTGTGCGTGCGTGCACACACAGAGAAGGGCTGTGCGTGTTATTTTACTTCACACCAATAACAAACATGCACATTCATGGTGCTGCTTTTTAAAGAATTTATTATTACCCAAACTTTCTTTAAATGAAGACGAAGAATGAAATAGATAACAGTCTCCCTCTTTTATGCCTACCCTCGGAAAACACAGATCAGAGTCTCTGAGTTCATTCAAGTCAGACTTCCATTTGCATTCTGAAGCAACTAATGATGTTAATGCGTCAATCAATTTATCCAATTAGGTGTATGGAAATAACCTTTATATCCTGTTCCAGCATTACCTGAATACCAAGCATTAGGTTCTATGGTTAAGACTTATGAAAACCCGGCAAATTGCTTCCCAGAATTCAAAGATATTACAATAGAAATTAATTGGTTGAGACTCAGAAGAAACAAGTTTCCATAAAAATGAGGTAAAAAATAGCATTTGATGAACATAATTTTTTAAAAAGGAAAATAAACTTCTTTATTGTCCTTTTCCCTCCCTCCTACCCCCTTCCAAATCAGAATATGGGCTGATGCAACCTGTAATTGTTCTCTCTCATACCTTTGCTTCATGCTTTGGTACACATTATGAAGACTGAATATTTTCTTCTGGAAATTTAATTTTAATACTTTTTCTATGTCAGATATAGCTCCAGTGATGATGTTTCAAATAGCCCATAAAAACTGAGGAGGCCGAAAAAAAGACCAGTGAGAAAAATTCTTTTGCCTTTAACATCTGGCTTACCTGACACACCTTCTGTGACTGTACTTGTTGCCAAGTCTCCAGGGTAAAACGGTAGGTGAAGGCCCCTGGAGCTGGTGTTGCTGGCGGATTGTTTTCTCTCTGGATAAAATGAGAGTCTGTCAACTTAAAGATGAAACCAACATCTAAAAAGGGGTTACCACTATGTTTCTTCAAACATGTTCCCAAAATTTGACAAGGCTTAAAATCATTTGTTGTTCACCATATTCTCAACAGACAAGTTGCCATGATAGGATGCAATGGTTATTCAAACTGGATAATACAGGAGACTGCAGGTTTAACACACATCTCTTCTCACATATGGCATTTGACTGCAGGAGACTCTGAATGGGGTATCAAAAATCATTCGGTGGGTAAAATGGCTAAGGATTGACCACCTACATTTTGGCCACTTTTAACAGTTAGCATAATGCTGCCTCACATGTCACAGAGGGGATATTAAACATAAATAGAATGTGGTTTAAAAAGTTCTTTGAAAATTCCAAGAAAACTGATCCAATTTGCAAGTGCCCATATAAAAATTGCATATGCAATTGCTGAAGAATAAAAAAAAGAGAAAGTATCATAGCTCTGCTTCAGTCTCCAAAAAGATCAAACTTTCTATTCAGGAGAAAAACAATCTTCTTACAATCGCAGAGTATTGTAACTGAATCTGGTCTCAAAGCTGACCTTTCTAACCTCTTAATTTCACAGATGAGAAAACTGGGGCCAGATAATTTAAGTGACTTATGGTCAGTTTTATTCTTAGCTTTTAATGACATGCCTCAGACATTCAAATCCAAGGTTTGTATTGTAGATTTGCTTCACTCAGATGTAAACCACAAAGACAGGAGGGTATGCGCTTTTGCAGAGTAGTGACAACTGGAAAGTGAACAGTCATAGCCAAGTAGGTTTTAGTTCCTATGGTTACATGAAATGAATTCAACTCATGTTGCTGCCTGCCCTTTAATCCTAGTTTTGAAAAGGAAGTACAATGTCCATCTCTCCTTTAAATTTCTCCACATCATGGGTTGCTATTGTCAGCAGAAGCAGGCAAACAGAGAATATATACTTTTCTTGAGTTTTTCTGAAGACAAATAATCTAGGAATTAATTTAGGAATCATGTTTGTTCAAATAAAATATTTTTGTCCCCCTCTTCAAAATGCCAACTGCTATCTTGAAAAGGACCTTTGCTTGGTGTCATGTTAGCTATACCTAAAGCAAAATGAGGGAGTGTTGGCCCAGGCATGGTGGTCACGAGTGAACTCTCAGGACATGCGAGAGAAAGGACAGAACCAGTTAAGGACTATTCTGATTCATTTTTCTTTGTTAAGGAAAAGTGCCTCCAAACTTAAAGCATAACGAACCAGAACAAATCCTGATATATTTGTAGTGAGAAAGAAAGAATCTAGTTATTTTAAATAGAATGAATTACATTGCCAAGTGCTGAGCCATCTTGTAAGTCCAATCAGAAACCATTTGTGGTCATTTTTGTGCATCTGGGGAAACAGAAAAACTTTGAATAGACTGAGGATGGAAAAATCTTGATTCAAATTTCAAAAATATAAATTTTAGAAATTATAGACTGTTCAACTTGACTCTAATCCTTGATAAAATTATACAATGGATCCACCAACAAATGGTTTAGAAGAACTGAACAAGCTAACACAGTTTATCAAGAACAAACACTAAAGGAATTTTATTTGTTTCCTTGTTTGTTTGTTTTGAATTATACATCAGAAAAACTCTATAGAGTAAACCAGAATTCTGCCTATACATTGAGTATATCCTTGTGAACCACATGGAATACTGTGGCTTGGGCAGTAGTATGGTTAGATGGTTTGTTTACTAGTTGAACAGAGTTATAGAAAAGCTTTAGTAATCCAGAAAAAGGAAAAAGAAAACACCTAAACTGCATAACATGGTCCACCACAACACTACATGATCTGCTGCACTTCTCTTTCTCCTGGTTCACTAAGCTTCAGTCATGCTGGTCACTTTCTATTCTTAACCAAGCTCAAGCCTTCCTGCTTGCAGTTGCTATTCCCTTCTGCCTGGAATGTCCTCTCAGCTCCTTGAATAGTTAGATCATTCTCAAACTGAATGTATTAGTGAAATGCCACCTATTCAGAAACTATCTCTGAATTAGATGGCCGCCTACCTGCCCCTGTCACTTTCTCTTCTATCCCTGTTTATTTCCTATCACACACTGTTTATTTTCCATTGCTTCCACTAAAATGTCAGCTTTATAAAATCTAAGGCCTTGTTTGTTTATTCACCAATAACCACAAGGCCTAGCACAGAGCCTGTTATGTATTAGGTTTTCATGAACATTTGAATGAACTAATGAATTAACTAATGAAATGCAATCATATTGCAATACCATATCCTCTATGTGACTTCTTAGAATGTAATATTTTATCAATGTTTTATATGGAGATACAGAAGGCCTGGAGGTGTTTTGTTATGTTTTATTTTTGTTATTGTTGTTTTTAGTTTTTCTCATTACATTATACTAGATAAATATACTGCTTTATGAAATAAGAATTCAGAAGAGCCTTAGGGGAGTGAAAACCAAACACATATAACAAAGTGACACATAACAAGGATACATAGAAAGTTCTGCACTTAGAATCAAAGGAATTTTTGTGCTATCAAAGGATGGAATACTTGATTTGTCATTGGAACTTCTAAAAAGTACTCTGGGTTTTACTTTTATCATGATCTTGTTATGAGCCAGTAATGTGATATGGGCATTAAAAAGCACTGGACCATTGAAATCAGAAGATGGAACCTCCAGACCAAATTATATACTTATTCAATTCTTAACATTATCTCCTAAGAACACTAAAAATACTAAAGGTGGTTGAGAGAAAGAATAACAATCATGAGAGACATGGAAAACTACTCTCACAATAAAAGAACCATCAAGTTTTACCAATAACCCCAATAAAAAGGAAAGGTTTTCTACCAGTCTAGAGTCATCCCAAAACATGGTAAAGTGTGCCCTGGACCCGTGAATTCTTTGTCAGTATAGATTTCCTCTGCGTGTTTAGCAGTTGGAATATGGTGGGGGGAATTCCCATAGAGTGCAAGTTTATTTGATTAATGATTAATGATTGACTTATGTACTCACAGCTGAGCTTCCATTCTCCCAAGTTTAACTACCATGGAGTATTTGAATCAATCTGTTCTATAATATACTATAATGGAGAAGTTGGTTGAGAGGCATTCATGGTTTCTCCATCTACAAATGATAAATGAGTTAATATATTAAATATTTTGCTGTGTGTTGGTGGACCACGGGCACATTGAGAAAAGATCAGCCACCTACCCCCATACCAAGGGACAGCATAATAATTAATAAACTAGAAAAATCCATTGAAAATATATGGGATTAACATTTGGAGAAGTAATCCAAGTTATCTCTAAATTTGTATCATAAGAAACTAGAAAGACCTGAAAGTAACAGAAAGGAAACACATCTGGAACACATTTATCATTTTAAAGCAGGGACATTACTACACCAGTTTGGAGAAAAACTGAACAGATGAAGGACAGTCAACCTGAAGAACAGGACAGGAGAACCTGGAGACTATAGTTTACCTTAGTCATCAAATCCCATAAGAGACATATTTTTTGGTTCTTATAGTGATATAATCTATAATGATGGATCATTCAACAGATTCAAAACTGTGATGGGAAAATAGTCATCAAGGTCACTGTCTTCAATGCACTCACTAAACAACTCTAGTTAAGTTACTCCTCAGGGATTCTGGTACATGTATTTATCTCCACCATAAAAAACACATAACCCCATTCTAAAGGCTTATTAGTGCTTATATATTTTAGCATCATGTAATTTTGATTAGCATGAGTCAGCTTTTCCAAGTCTATAAAAATGCTGAACAACATAATAGGGAGGTAGATCACAGACCACAGTAATGTCACAACATAATGGCACTGTGGGTGGCTCCTTGGTAGACAGCCATATGGCTCTCATCTGACCACACTGTCAGTCCCTTTCAAAGCTACATCATTCTGTACTGACTGCAGAGTTAAACACGAGCTAGTTAGCTGAGACAGAAGTAACATTGGAGATGTTTACTGGGTGATGATTTCTGGGTATGAATAACAACCACTGAATGTAAGGATCATGAAGAAACCTACAGGTTAGAAGGTAATTCGGAGTGCTAGTGAACATGAGATGACCTAGAAAAAAAAGGTTCAAAGATCAAAGAAAAGGATAATTTTTTTTAACAGTTGATTCTTTTAAACCTGGTAAGGAGGCAAAAAAAGTGTGACTCTGTCACAAGGAAATGACAGAGACTGAACAAGAAGGTTGGTCTGAATTTTCTATTTGCAGGAAACCTATACATGGTGTGTAGACCTGAAATAAGTCTACTCTCAAGGAGGATTCAGTGGAGAAAACTTCAGATGAAAACTCCCAATGACACAAAGAGACATTTGAGAAAAGGCTGATGAATCAGGTTCACACATTAACTAGAAAGATGAGAGTGAAGCAGTCTTCACCCATGTACATTTTGGAAACAAACAAAAAACCTGCTGCTTGCCTTTTGCTCCAAAGAGTGGAAGGAGAAATTATTCTGGGATTGGTTTGGATTAGAACTATGAGATCCATCTACCACACAATGGAGTACTCAAAACCCAACTGCTGAGTCATTCTCTCCTCTGTTGTGAGGGGTCCCCATCTCATTCCTCCATATATTATGTGACCCAGAACCAATAGTCTATAAGAAAAGAAAGTATCCTAACATTTCTTTGTGCTTAATTGACATTTGGGAATGACATTATGACACCAGAGCACAGGGTTTATAAATGCTATATAAAATGAAATTCTCTTGATCAGTACACCAGTCAGAGTTGCTACATGATTCTTGTCACTGAGAACTTAGCTCACATAAAATATAAAAAAACCCACATTCAAAACTCCCATGCCATTATTGCCTCCACTTCAAAATTGTTTGCTTGTGTTCTAAACTCATACATCATTTATGTTGGCCCCTTTAATTCCTTAGACATTCCTTCCAAGTTGTTGGACCATGACCTTGGGGAGCAAATTATATGCATATACACAGATAGCAGTCTTGTAGATTTCATAAAGCAGGAAGCCTATTTTTCCTTTTCAATGAAAGTTTTTGAAATTTAGATGGTAGAAGAATGAGGCAAAGAGGAGAAAGAGCCAAATAATGCCACTTTGCTTTCTGGTTGGTGTATTTGTTAGCTAAATTGAAGTCTTTACTTGCCTCGAGACTTCAGGCCAAGCATGTAGTTATTTCCCCAAGCTTAATTAAATCTTCAGCTGACCTACAAGGAAAGGGATATGTGCTTGCCATCCAGAGATAAAGAAAAAAGGCACAGAAGATTTGTGATCCGTATCGGAAATTCCAGCAAGTCAGCGCTCCAGGCAGAACTTAAGAACTGTTATACCCAGTTCCTTCTTCCAGCCACTAGATTGAATTTTAACATTCAGATGGCATAGCAACTGACCAGTGAGAATCAACACTTTTCCTGCACATGTATATATGTTTCAGGTGACAAATAAACATAGGGTTTTTTTAAAAAAACATTTTTGAACAAATAAACATACATTATTTCTTATGTTGCAAAACATTCAAGCATGTGAAAATACCTAGAAGCATGGTTTTTTATCATAAATATAAAGTATGAATTTTTATTATGGGCTCTAAGCTATCTGTAAACAGGGCTATTAAAAAACAAAACAAAACAAAAAAGAATCAAAAATGGCCCTGGTAGCCTATTCAAATCAGAATATGTGAGCCTTTATTTATTTTCCATTAACTTATTTTTTTACATAGTCATTTGTAAAACATCTGGAACTTCATTATTTAAGTAAACAAGGGTGGTAATTAGCTTCAGTGGAAAACAAAATATCCATTTACTCAGTGGCTACTGTACTTTATCAATTATGAAAACCTCTTTCTACTAGTCTTGGATATTGCCTATCTGTAGCAAATAGTTGGAGTTTCAAAGAAGTAGTAAGAATCTGTTTTCAATACCACAAAGGAACCACAGCAAACTTTAAAACATGTAAGTAATGCAACCTATTGTGTGAGGAAAAACAAACCAGAACAAAACAAAACTACTTCCTGAATAGAGGTAATGAGAAAGCTAAGTTGGGAAACTAATTTATGGAAACCACATTCACCTGTTTCTGAAATGGCACCCACTGAGAAATCATCAGAATATCTTACAGGCCTGAAAAGAAAAAACCTTCCTGTATCTGAGAAGGATGCTACCAGCAGACTTGCCTGGTAATTGTTTCAAAGACAATGAGCAGCATTCATACTGCTCCAGGTCTCCAACTGGGCTGCTTATCTTGAGATTCATGGATTTCCCATTTAGGTTTAGAACCTGCTCAGTGACTCTGCTTGCCACGCCTTAATATGGTTCTGGATGGTATTAACCCACAGAGATAATTAAACTCATGTGCTGGATTCTGCCATCTCTATTCAGAGAGATCGCCAGCATATACCACTTGTTCAAAGCATGAATAGATTTAACAGAATTTAGTTTTGAGGTTTAAAAAAGATGGGGTGCTGTGAGACACCTGAGTGAACATGTGTTTGTTCTTTTTCTGAAATGAATCTTTTCGACATATGAGAGGTTCATGGCAGTTTGGTAAACCTAACATACAATTAAAGTACATTCCTCCCTATTTCGATTCAATTCATAGTAGGTATAATGGAGCGATGTTTTTATATGGCATGAGAACTGAGGAGATCAAGAATTGTTCCTTAGCATAAAGACTCATTTTCCCCCAAGTGCAAAAATGCTCTTTTACTCATTTTCCTTAGGTAAATTTGCAATGGTGTTTTAACATCTGAAACTGCCATTCATGAATTTGAATTTCTGCATCATTAAGTGGGCAACAAGCTAGTGCTGGCTGATGAAAATATGAGCTGGAAGAAAGCAGTACCATATGGAATGATGATCACATAATGAACCAGAAAGCCAAAAATTGAATGAGGGTGCTCAGAAACACAAAACAAAGTTATAGTTCTCTTTTCAAATTGCTGCCCTCACAAATGGTAAAGAGTATTACCTTCAAAACTTGATATTATCACCTCAGTTTAGTAAATCTTATTATGTCCTCAGATTGTTCCTAAGGATGTGCATAGTTCTCATGAACTTCCAAAAAAATGCTGCAAAATATTTTAACACTTTCTTTTCAATTTGGAAATTCTAAACTAGTCATAGTCATGGCTGAGATTTCTACAACCAAATTGGCATTTTACTAAAAGCAACTGATTCTGCTGAGCCATGAGTCCTGGAATGATGCTATTGAATGCAACCAATAATGTTTTCTCCTATGTGGTGTATTTTTACTCAAGAGTCTTTGATGTTTTATGGTTTGATGAACCATGGTCATTATGATTTGAATTACAACAAAAATGTAGCTAGATATACTTCAATATTACATATGAAATAATATCAAGCAGCATGTTAAACAAGTAGTAATGATTTGAATTGCTCCCAATGTCTGAACAACACCCAAGGAATGATGGATGTTAATTATTTTGGTCACCGGAATGTCTTAAATAAAACACTCAAAGAGTATATAGTCACTCCAGAATAATTAAAAGCAGTAAGTGATATGTGCACTGAATTTCTATATCTAAATATCTAAATATCTAAAATAGAATATCTAAATATTATGAAATGCTTGTGAGTTAGGTTTTATTATGTATATCTCAATAAGAAAGATTGACAGATTTGCCCTAGATCACATAGCTAATATTGGACTCAACTAAGCCCAGAAAAATAATACTAAAACATGTGTAGCATTTACTATGTTTCAGATATTGTTCTGAGAACTTAAGAAACCCATTTAATTTAATCCTCACAAGGGGAGACTGAGGCCCGAGGTCCCATGATTATTGGCAGTGTGGCTCCTGAGTCTGTGGTCTCAAACACCACTTAGTGGCGTTTCTGTCTTTAGGAGCTTCTGGGTGAATAAAAGAAATATTGAAGCCTAATGTTTTGGGATTCTAGCTTAGTGTTGTATAGTACAAATGGGCAAACACAAATAGAGTGACAACAGTTTAAAAAGAAAAGATTGAATTCCCAAATGTTGTGCAAGTAAAAATAATAAAATAAAATCTTAAGGTGTTAAAATTCTCATTTCTATGTCATTCTCTTGACTTTATCTTAAAAAACAGCTATCTTGCCCCAGCTCGTGGTTCAGTTGGTTGGAGTGTCATCCCATAGACTGAAAGGCTGCTGATTTGATCCTTGATCAGGGCACATATTTAGATTGCAGGTTCGATCCCCTGGTCGCGGCATGTATGAGAGGCAACTAATCAATGTTTCTTTCCCTCTCTCTTTCTCTTTTTCCCTCTTTCCCGTCCTCTCTCTCTAGAAGCAATGGAAAAATGTCTTCAGTGGAGGATAGAAAAATAGCTGTCTTGCTTCAAACCATCAAAAATGGCAATATCTTCACTCCCCAAGGAATTTCTGAAGAAAGCATTGTAATGTACTATGATAGTCCATTACTACATAGAAGAAGGATTGGTCAAAATCAAAGACAGAAACTAATCATCATAAAATTGGTTCAGTGTGAAATATCCTATATCTGCTTCTAATGATTCTGCTACAAGGACAAGAAGTACACATATAACAATAAAAACAACTAGATACTTAGCATTTTAAAGTAGTGTCATCAATTAAAAAATAACTTTAAAGATTTCATGCACAGGTTTTTTCCCTACGTATCTTGGGTGTGTTTTTTTAACATATCAGATGAGCAGTTAATGGACTGGAGCATTATTCTTCATAAATAACTTTAGATAAGCCTTGTACAAAAAAAGGTTCTATACAAACGTCGGAATAAGTACTCAGGCACTGTAGATATACAATTTCTAGTTGTGTGCAATTATTAATTATTTACTGAGAATGACAGGTAAACCAAGCATATTTGAAATGATCCCTGTCTAGCGAGCTGAGATTTCAAATTCAACACAGCAATAAATCCCATGGGATCATTTACAAAATGTGTTTAGAGGAAAGCAGGGTTTTTAAAATGTGATAACCAATTAACTTTCTATTACACAGAGAATGCCCATAATTATTTGTGAAAAATGGTTTTTAAAATAGCATTGTAACATTGAAAAAGAAAATGAATTTTAGAAAATCTCACAGGGCAATCGCTGAGATACGTGAGAGGAAGGCCCCATGTGCGTCCTCTGCACTCTGTGTTCTCATTTGCAGGAAATTTATAAAATGCTAAACTGCTCCAGTATGGATGGTGTAGAAAAATAAAGTAAAAAAATAGCAGGCACAATTTACTCATTGCCATTTTGAGCCTTACTAATCAAGAATTGCAAAGCATGTGCTCAAAACGAATGTCTTCTCAAAAACAACAAACAAAAAAAAGAAGGAAGAGGGAGAAATAGATGAAGCAGTGCAGAGGTGCACACAAGGAAGCTGAGAATGACAAAGTTTAAGCCCAACTTTACTCTGCCATGTGCGTGATTGTTTGAAGGGGCAAAGGCTTTTCAGTTCAACTGTTTTCTCAATTAGGAAGTTTGTACTAGAATATGAACATTGTAATTCCTACCAAGACTCTTGCGGGAAAGCATTTTCACACATTACATTATTATCACTCTAAAATAAAGTACTCTAGAGGGGAAGCCAATTTTTTCGATAAGAACAATAGTGACTTCCATCACGTTACTGCCCTTGTGTCTGGTGCAGCCCTGATACACAATAGGTGCAACAGCCTTGATCAAGAAGACCCCTGACACGCAGTGAGTGAACTGTGTCCTGCCACCCCCTCCCCACAAAAACGATATGTTTAAGTTCTAACTTTCCATATCTCAGAGTGTGACCTTATGTAGAAATTGGGTCATTGCAGGTGTAAGTGGCTAAGAAGCAGTCATAGTTGAGTAGACCAGGCTACTAACCCAACATAACTGGTGTCCTGAGAAACTTGCCGTGTGCAGACAGAGACACAGGGGGAGGCCACATGATGACCAAGGCAGAGACTGAAGTTTCCCGCTGCCAACCACCAACAGCCAGACGTTGGCTGCAAATCTCCAGTAACTAAGAATAGGGATGGATTCCACTATGAATTTCAGAGGAGCGTGTACCTACCAACATCTTGATATTGGGCTTTCAGCCTCCAGAACTGTGAGACATCAAATTTCTGTTGTTTTAAGCTACCCAGTTTCTGATACATTTTTACAGGGTCCCTAGGACATGAGTACTTGTGTTATGTAAATTGTATCTCTCTCCCTTCTTAATTCCATTTCTGTTTTTACAGAAGGCATGGTAGAAGGAGTTTCATAAACCTAAGCTTAAATCATGATGCTACTATGTACTAGCTGTCTTAAGCAATTCATTTAACTTATCTGAGTTGTAGGTCTGGAAAATTAGAATAATCCGCTGTAAATTTCCTAAGAAGATTAAATGAGATGATTTATCTGAAATGCATAGCACATACTAGGAACTGAGTAAATGTTATTTTCAGTCTCCTTCCCCCATATAATGTTGTAATAAAGATTAAATGAAACTAGATACATAAGTGCTTTTTACCATAGTACTACTATATGTTTTGGTAGTCCAAAATCACCCACCACTTGGGCATGCCACAAAAGGCGCCCCCCAGAGCCATCTGAGAGGTCATTGTTGAGACCCTGGAGCCTGAGAGGATGACTTAGGATAGGTTGGAGCTGCAAGGATTCTTGCAGTCAGAATCCTTGCCCTAAGCTGCCAAAGACTCAGTGAAATATAATCCCCTTCAGATCCCTAAAAACTCTCTTCAAGCATCAGAGAGGGCAACCTCACATGCGCTCCACAGCACGATTCCTCGAGAACTTGCTCTGAACAAAGGAAGCATTAAACTTGAAAGAGCAAAATCACATCCTGTTGGAAAGAAAGCTGCAAAAAGAGGAAGAACAAAATCACCTATTGGCTATACTTGCTGCTGCAATAAAGACAAGGCAGAACTAGCAGTTGTTACAAAACGCCCCAAAATGGGATCAGCAGTGACTATTGCTGAGCAAGGTCAATACGGAGTTAAGAGAAAAACCAGGATCTGGCCCCCGAGAGATCAGTCGCAAAGCAATCCTCAGAGAACCGCTAGGACAGCATGTTACGTCAGTACCAGGGACTACTGCTCTGCAACCAACAGTGGCAAACTGGTGAGGTATGCAGCTGCTATGAAAATGGTATAGAAGTTCCTCAAAAGATTAAAAGGAGAACCACCATATGATCCAACTCTACTTCTGGGCATTTCTCCAAAGGAAACAAAAACACTAACTCAAAGAGATATCTGTGTTCCTATAGCAAAGACCTAAGTGTCCATTAATGGGTGAATGAATGAAGTATATGTATCTATATTAATATATATGCTGAAAAGATGCATTCTAATATATAATTACATATACACATGAATACTAAGATATATATAAACATATGTTAAACAGAAAGGAAAGGCAATTTAAATTTTTAAAAAGAAAGGAAATTCTGTCACTTGTATCAACACGTATTGGCCTTGAGGGCATTACTCTAAGTTAAACAAGTCAGCTAGAAGGACAAAATGCCATAAGCTTCCATCTATATGTGGAATCTAAAAAATAAAACAAAACAAAAAAACACCAAGCTCATAGATAAAAAGACAGGTTGGTGGGTGCCAGAGCTGGTGGTGAGGGGTGGGAAAAATGGGTGAAAGGGGTCAAAAAGTAGAAACTTCCAATGACAGAACAAACAACGTCCTGGTGCAGTAACGTGCAGCATGGTGGCTGTAGTGAATTATACAATATTGGACATTTGAAAGTTGCTAAGAGAGTAAATCTTAAAAGTTCTCCTCATATGAAAAAATAAACTTCGTGATTATGTATAGTGACAGATGTTGACCAGACATGATTATTTTGCAATATATACGTATATTGAATCATCATGTTGTGCAGCTGAAACTTATAATGTTATATGTCCATTACATCTTTGAAAAACTATGGATACATATAAGTTGGATGATTCTCAAAGGCTTTACACTGAGTGAAAAATGCCAGTCTCAAAATGTCACGTACTGCATTTGTATACCAGTCTTGAAAAGATACATTATAGTAACTGATGAAAATCAGTGGTTGCCCAGGGTTCAGGGCAGCGGGGAGACATGACTACAAAGGGGCAGCACAAGGGAGCTTCTAAAGGGGTAGAACTCTCTGTTCCCTAACTGTGTGGGGGCTACAAGAATATAAAGATGTGTGAAAATTCATAGAACTGTACATCAAAAAGGGACAACTTTAATGCATGTTAATTTCTAACATAAAGTTTAAAAAAAACTGGAGGGTCTCCAGCAGGCCTTGGAAGGGTCCCAGAAGACATAAGGTCTGCTTGATTCTGCTCTCCTGGGACCTTAGCCTACCTCAAATCAGCTTCAGCAACGTGTAGGACGGAGAGCAGAAAAAAAGAAAAGACAATTCGTTTCCACATAAGAAAAAGGCTCGACTAACTTTTGGGAAGAGAGAAAATGAAGGTGAAGAAAATCAGTGAATCTGAGCAAATGCTTCTGAAACTTGAGGAGGCAGTCGTCAGAAACCCAGTCCTAGGTTTTCCCTGTTTGAGTGCTTTAAAGCAGAGGAAAAACAATTTTCTCCCTGCACAAAGAAAGAGTTCCTCTGTGCTGAGTCACTCTCTTCCTTAGCCTTCTCAGGAACTTAGCCAGAGAGGAGAAGCAAAGCCGTCAAATGCACTGCTAGCTAGCTGTGCGCCCCAAAGCATGTCTCTTGGATCTATTTTCAAGTAAAGAACATTCTTTTCTCACTTGTTATGTAAATGGAAAGATGACATCACGAATAGTCAAATAATTCCAAAAGCATACTTGGATTTGCCCGCCAGTTTTGGGGCGGGCGACTGGGCTGAGGTGTGGTTTCCAGGGCTCAGAAGAGGCTTAGCGGTCCACCCAAGAGGGACTACTCACTTCATGGAGCACCTGCGGGTGGGCCCTGGCCCCACCCTGCCCCCTTCTGCGGACGGAATTGTGTAGTGTGGCGGCTCCTACTGAGGAGAGCAGCAACAGCCAAGAAAGGACCAGCTACCCGGTAACTGACCACAGGAAACCATCCCTGCCAGTTCCTGCTTCTCCCCGCCCAGTGCACAGGCCAGGGGAGCTGGAGACCCCGAGCAGGGTGAGGAGGGCGAGCAGCAGAGCAGACCACTCCCCTACCCCTGCAGGCAGGCATCCCCAGGGCGATGAATCAACCCTGAACAGGCAACAGGAGGCAGAACGTTTGAGTTCTCAATCAGATTCGTCCCGATTTAATAACAGAAAGTGAATAGACTGCTGTTCCGGATATCAAGGAACAAAAGAGCGAGTCAACAGAACATGGTTTAAAGCGATGATTGAATAAAAATAAAACCTTTTCATGTTTGCACCCCACAGAGTGCAAAGGCACTTCACTGAACACACAGGTACAGAACCTGACAGAGGAGCTCCTGAATAATGCAGCAGCCAGTCTCCAGTAACAAGGAGCACGTTCCTGCCGCCCAGCTGGACGAGTCAAGGTAGCCAGTGGGAGATGCGGCACGCAGAGGCTGCGAGGAGAGACTGGGATACGGCGCCATTATTCCCATTGTAATAAGCAGCCTCTGAAGCTACTGCAGGCAGTGTAGTGACTTGACATTTTAAGAAACCACTTCTGACAGTGGGCTACAGCAAGCACCAGGGGGAAGCCCAGGCGGGAAGGCCGAGTCCAGTTGGCGTCACCTCATCCTGGGTTACGCCCCCCAATCTAAGGTCTGTGGAGGGATGTCAAGGACGAAATGTCATCCAAAGAATGGGGCTGCCTTCCTAGGGATGAAGAACTCTGGGAGGCATGAAAGATTTAGTTACTTCTGAAATAACTTGATGATACTTTAATTCATTTGATTTGTAGAGCAATGTCTGGAGCTCCGCTTGGGAGGCAAATTTCCCCTTGAAAAGCAAAATATACTGAGTTAAGCTCAGGTAAGGAAAAACTGGAATGTGACTCAAGCTACATATTCTCTAGGTCATAAAAGAGTATAGGGGGGAAATAGTTTTTGGAATTCAAATGACCAGAGCTGCCAGTGTTTTACACTCATATCCTAATTACTGATAAGGAAGATACTTTGTCTGGGGAACCCCCTGCCCCCACTGGCTTCATACAAACATCTCTAGAACTTAATATGGCTGATGAGCAACTATGTGAAAATGTAGGAATTTGGGGTGTTGCCTGTGTATGTAATTAAAAAAAAAACAGCTATTACTACTAAGGACCTGAATGTAGAAAGTTGGAAGAAGAATGAGAAGATGCAGACTGTATAGGAGAGAGGCTGAAGTAAATTAGCAGAGCTTACAATCAGATAGTGAGCATGAAGGGAGAGAGAAAACTGAGTTACAGCTTTGGAGAAGGAGTGAATGAAGAAATAGCCATGGAATTAGCAGAAGCAGGGAGGATGAGAGAAGAGAAGAGAGGCCAGTCTGATCTTACACACACTGGAACAAGCTGTCTGCGTGATGTTCTGAAATACTCGGAATTAGGAGGCTGGTGGGAGGACACCTTGCTTTCCCCAGCCATGCCCTTCAGCCTGGGAGGCCTGGTTTCTGTGTTCCTTTGCCAGAAGGGGGATCTAAACCCCAGCTTCAGCACACACAGTGGCTGCAAGGAATAAACAACAACACTGTTTTTCACATTGACTGATCTAATTCCCCCAGGGTTGGCAGTACGACCCAGCCTACGTACATGCGGACCCATAGCCAGGGACTGCAACTGCAGGCACTGTGACGTTTGTGACAAGCAGTAATGAAAATGCCTGGTGCCACATAGATGAGGGACTTGGTGCATGAGAAACACGTGTAATTGAACAATCTGCCACTGGGTGAACCAAAACCAGCTGAAATCGAGTGAAAGGCAGCCAAGAGCGCACCGCTGGGGTCGTTAGGGAGGCACCACCAAGATCGACTCTGGAGCAGCAGAGCCAGAAGGCCAGAGCTAGGAGGGGGGAGGGGAACAAGGACGGAGTGAGCCGGGAATTAAGTATAAGGGGGACAGCACTCATTTAAGCTAACATATTGGGTGACAAGACACAAAAAATATAGCATCGCCACTCTAAACACATTTGTCTCCGGGCTTTCCTTTGGGATAGCTTTATTTGGTCAGATAAGTTCTGTTTATTTTCCATGACTGAAGGTACTAACCTCCTAAAGCAGCAGTTTCCCAAGTGTCCTTAGCAGCGTGTCCTGTAGCCCCCCCTTACCCACAGGGGTAGGTGCCAAGACCCCAAGGCGATGCCTGAAACCACGGATGGTACCAAACACTATATACACTATGCTTTTTCTATACATACTTACCTATGATGAAGTTTAATTTATAAATTAAGCACAATAAGAGATTAATAGCAATAACCAATAGTAAAATAGAACAATCACAACCATATACTATAATAACAGCTACGTGAATGCAGTTCCTCTCTCTCTCTTCCTCTCATAGCCGATCCAACAGCCCAGACAGCCCTGACAGGCGCGAGAGGCCAACAGGCAGGGAGCATACGGAGCACGGTGACGCCTGACAAAGGGATGATTCACGTCCTGCGTGGGATGCCACAAGATGACATCATGTTGCTCAGAATGGTGCAGTTTCAAATTTATGAATCGTTTATTTCTGGAATTTTCCATTTAATATCTTCAGGCCACCACTGTCTGCAGGTAACTGAAACCATGGAAAGCAAAACCAGAGATAACCACAGCGGGGCGGGAGGCGGGGAGGAGGGCAGGGCTACCATCCCAGCATCTCTTAGGGAAAAGGAGAAAAGTGAGCCTGCCAGGGACTGCATAGTCCACCAAGGGCTGAGCCCAGCTCACCACATTTTAAGAGGTGGTGATGCCAGGTGCTTGAAACCACATGCCAAGCAGTTATGCCGATTAAAACTAGGCAAAGCTGGTGTGCACAGAAATAGAAGAGAGTGGTCAGCAGAAAACACTGCACAACAAATGTTTAGTGTCGTGATAACTTTAAAATGTATGACCAGTAGCCTCTGGTTTTTCATCTGTAAAATAGGAATGATAATGCCTCTCTTAAAGGGCTGTTATAGGAGTTACAAGACAATAAAATTTTGATGTGAGGACCAGTTGAATACATTGAATCTAATGTTAAAAGGAGAATTGTGATGTAGTTAAGCTTCAACTGTCGGTGTAACCTGAGCAAATTAACAGCTCTCTGTTAATTTCACCTAAGAAATAGATCTAATAAGGGAATGTTGTTCTGAGGTCTGTTTAGGGCTAAATTAGGGAACAGGAGTAACATTCTTACAACAGTGTGAGGCACAGGCACCTGCTCACTGAATGCGAGTTGTCAGTTTTCCTCAGAGAAGTGGCTACAGGAAGCTTCCTCAAACTTCTTTACCTGCCAAATTCACTCACTCTACTTCAGAAAAAAAAATGTGCTTTGCTATATTTGTTTTAATTCCAGGAGTTTTCCGGAATTGTGGAATCATCAGCAAATTTGAACATCAATATCAAGCCATCCAAGGTCTTTTTCCTTCTCAGAACTAGAAAACCAAGCACAAAAAGTCTAACTGGGGGAAAAAAAACAGCTTTTGGAGTATCCTGCATACTGTACGATGCACTATATAAATCCTGGAATGTAGCCAGGTCTGACTCTCAGGCAGCATGCCCAGATACATGGCCTTAAGATGTTGAAGTTATTTTCACCAGTTGATAAGTATCAACTTCCTTAAGACCTCCAGTGACCCCCTTCCTTGACTGCGAGGGCTGCTCCCTTGTGATCCACAGCATAAGGGTTTGCGCACAGTTAAAGGATGATTTTTGAAAACAAACTACCATCATGACTCCCACACAGATACAATGCTACCAATGTCAAAGACTGACTTGACTCATTAATTAATGAGAGAACTGGGAAAGCTGTGACAAATCCCCAAGGTCTCAGGAATCAAAAGATCAGACTCCGTAAACATATAAACACATCGGGAACGTTGAAACAAGTCTGCTTAAGGGATGCCTAACTGGTTTTTGCCACAGTGGAGAAGGAAGTCAGTTGTAACTCTAAGGCATACAAACTTTTTGCATGTCTACAGACAAGAATTATTTGCATGATATCAATACTGTACAAGTTAACTTTTATGGAGTTAACTATATTTAGCTCTGGGAGCTATGCTCTAAACAAGGCATGCTTTCCACTGAAGACACCTGGCCATCTCTTGGCCCAATTAAGAGTTTTTCACAATTTTTTGGACAATCTTTCCACCTTGATCAAGAAAAATCATTCTTGTAACTCTGGCATCATTAGCTTCGGCCTCCTCGCTGGCACAGGCGCAGCAGCAGACTTTCTAAAGTTCACTGTGAACAATCACAAAACAGACTTCTGTGAGGAAGTTCCCACTAGGAATTGCAGTTTGGACTTTTTTTAAGTTTCTAGTATTTGCCTTCCCAAGGCTAGGAAACCAAGCCCAAAGTCACTTCACCAACTTTCACCTGCAGTACCTATGATTGTGGGTGAATCCCTCGCTGCTCCTCAAGGTCCTGGGCCTCCCAGGAGGTGGCCTTTCTCACCATGGGCTGGACCCCTTAAGCCAGCTCTCAGGCCAGCCTTCCAGAGGGACTGCTAGGCATTGGCCCCATACAATGGCTCTAAGTCAAAGAAAAATAAATAAATTTTATTTCCTTAAAAGTGACAATCATACTTGATTAAAGGAGAGCTGTTCTCAAGTTAGACATTCCAGGCAAGTCTTTGGTTGTGTGTCTTATTTTTCCAATTATCTCATGGTACAAAGGAAAACAGATTGCTATTAAACGTACATAAATAACTATACTACCCTGAGCAGTAAGAAGGTCTAGAAAGAGTTTCTGATTTCTGGGGGAGGTGAGAGGGAAGGGGTTAGTGAGAATCAGCTATCACTTGAAAATGCTGTGTTTTTGTTTACAATTGCCTTGCCAACTAGATTGTTATTGGTTAAAGATAACTTGAGAATGAAAAGAAAGGAGCTTGCTTACACATGTAGAAGAGAGAACATTTAAAAAATCACCAGTATTCTAAACAAATATCCATAATAAAAATTTCCTCATTAGTTCATTTGGTCCTATGTAATTAAATTGTGTTCTGCTAAATCTTGGGTTTGGCGACTCAGAAAGCCATCTGTTTCTCGACTAGAGCGGGTTGGAAAATCCTGACTCAGCCCACTGGCAAGCAATGCCACCAGTACCCGAGGGTCTATTCTTAGAAGAGTCAATAGTTTGAAGCGCTTGGCACACTGTGGTGCTGAGACAGTCCTTATGTGTTGAAGACACAACTCTGCTTACTCAGGTGAGAATTAGAGTAAAACAAAAACTTTCTGTAGACAAATATGAAATTGGTGGGGTTTTTAAATTACTGATAATTTTCAAACGTGAAAGACTTCATGGGAGTTCATAATAAAGTAACTGATAATTAAGTGTGATGGTTTCTGTGGCATACAAAACAAGATAGTAAACCCATTCCAAAAACATTTTTTTAGACAAAATGTCTCAGTGTAATGATGAAGTCTATTTTTAAATGTTACATCTGATTTATAAGTGCATGAATAAAATTTTGATACAGTCAAAAAATCTTGAGAGTTACAATAATCCTGAGACATTAGATACATAAAGAATATATCAAAAATATTAATAAAGAGATTTAGGAATGCTGGAGTAGGGGTACATAGACATCTGTGTTTTTATGGAACTCTATATGAAAATCCAGTATGAATCTCCAATTTAGAATCACTGTCCTGGAAGTTGTTAGATTTAAATTAATGAAGCTTATTATTAAAAAAGACAAGAGATAAGTGATGGAGAGGATGTGGAGGAAAGGGAACCCTTGAGCACTTGAGTTGATGGGAAAGTTTCATTGGTACTATCACTATGGAAAAGAGTATGGAGGTTTTTCTAAAAATTAAAAATAAAACTATCATGTGATCCAATAATGCTACTTCTGAGAATATACCCATAGGAAGTAAGTCACTGTCTCAAAGAGATACCTGGACTCATGTTTATTGCAGCATCATTCACCATAGCTGAGACATGAAAACAACCTAGATGTTATTGATGGATGAATGAATAAAGAGAATGTGGTACCCAGTCATAAAAAAAGGAAATCCAGACATTTCCAACATCATGGATGGACCTTTGCGGTATTGTACTAAATGAAAAATGTTAGAGAAAGGCAAATATTGTCTGATCTTACTGTGCATGGAATCCTTAGACAGGCTAAACTCATAGAAATAGTAGAATGGTGGTCGTTGGGGCAGGAGGTAGGGAAATGGTGAAGATGTGGTCAAAAGCTACAAAGTTTCAGTTCTAAGATGAGTAGGTTCTGGGATCTAATATACAGAATGGTGACTGTAGTTAACAATAAATACTGCATCACATGCTTGCGAGTTGCTAAGGGAATAGACCTTAAATGTTTTCAGTACAAAAAATTAGCTAGGTGAAGTGATGGATGTATTAGCTGAACTTACATGGTAATCATTTTTCCATTAGTACATGTGTCAAATCATCACCTTATATACCTTAAACTTATATAATGTTATATGTCAGTCATATCTCAACAAAGCTAGGGGGAAAAAGAAGTATGCTTGTTGCAAATAAGCATTAAAATAAAAAGTGTGCTAACACTTTACTGTTGTCTAATATTATTGAGCAAACTTTCACCAGGATTCTGATTATTGTCCATGTTATACATGATAATCTTTGTGGAACTTCCCATGAAAACATAATATTTGAATGATTTACATGAATAAATTTTATGTATTCAAATGTAACCTAGGGGAATCTTACTGTGCCTTCTGATTTGGTAACCCATTAAATAAACCTAATTATTTCTAGCACCATTTTATAAGAACAAATCACTCATTTTTTCAGAGCTTTTCTGGGAAATCTTAGACAGATTCAGGTGTAAAAGATATCCTAAAAAATTTGTTTTCTATATTTAGAATTTTTTTCAAAAGCAAAAATCAAAGAACATCATTATAGAAAATTTGGACATTTGATTACTATAGAACATCATGTGGATGCCTGAGAGAAATAATATTAGATTATTCATTTAATTGAAGTGATAATAAAATATTTAAAAGTAGGTATAAGTTAACACAACTAAAATGAACCTCAGTTATTTCACAAGAGAGGAAGCTGTGTTGTTTGTTAGGGTTTTTTTCTTTAAATAATCTCAGTGGAAGACCTCCAACAACTATTTAAGGAAAATTTTTAAAAAGAGAAAAGGAAAAATGATCCTCACACAGATTTAAACACCTTCCAAAGATTTTATTCAGCTCATGTATTAACTAATAATGGAAACAGAAAAAGTGTTCAACCAATTCAGAGGAGAATTCAAAAGCCAGACAAATATATAAGCCCATCAGATATGTTACAATTAATTTGCTCAATAGGTACAACCCTAGGGGAGAGAAGACAATTGAATACTCACCAGATAATATTTTTGGCAGTCTATAGACAAGAATTATTTGCATTATTACCAGTCTCCTGCAAGTTAACTTCTTTCTCTACAGAGCTGTAGGATAACTGAAAGATAATGAAAGGCCCAAACTCCACTGAGTCAGACAGCCTAGAAAGTTTGTTGTGCACCAGGCATAATGTTCCATTGAAGGCATCTACCAATCTTTTGGTCCACTGAAGAGTGTTTCACAAGTTCTCCTTCACCCTGACCCAGCAGGGGGCCCTATTCCATCAGCTTGCCAGGCTTGTTAATAGTTACCATCACATGTTAAATATTTTGATGATCATTCCTGCACACAGCAGAGACAACAGTGCCTGGCCTTGATAAGTTCCTAGTCCAAGGGTAAAGACACACCGGTAAACAGAGTAGAGATAAGTGCAATGTACTTGCAGGAGGAGGCACTTACACCAAACTTCAAGGTCAGGAGAGGCTCTCAGAAGAGAGACAACAGCAAAGAGATAGGGAAGGGTGGGCATGAAGGGACCAAGAGGAAAGCAAGGGGCTCCGGTGGAAGAAACGGCATGAGCCATGGCTAGACACAATCTAGACCATGGTGAAATTCAAGAAATGGCAAGTTCATTTAGGCTTTGGAAAGGAAAAAAATGTTTCTATCATCCTTTACTTGGCTTGGGGAAAAAACCCTGGGTAACAGTAGTATCCTCACTGTTTTAGTGGATTTTAAGAAAAATGCATAGTGAATATACAACAGGCAAAGTATGAGGAGGGTATTGTAAATAATTCTCAGCCAATTCTAAAAATGGCTCACAGCCACTCTCAATATTGCCTAGGAATTATTTATAATGCCTGATATAACATTCTGTGATAACATGAGCACACACAATGGAGGGTTTGTTAAACTTTAATCCCAAATTAAAAGCTAGGCAGAGAAGGCCAAGACCAGAAGAGGCAAAGGCTTTTTTCATCAGGAGCATCGTGACCAAGTAAAAGTTAGAAAAGACTCTCAAAACTCTAAAAATTAAAAATTACCATTTTCCAAAATTGGTACCTTCTTCAGTTGAAGGAAGGATATCATTTCTTATGAGTGGTTGTCATATTCAACATAGTGCTAGACTTTTAGCCTCGTTGAGTAGGGCTATTGGTCTAAGTGCCACTTGTTGGCATATGTGTCCCCAGCCTCTCCTAACTTTAAAATCACATCTGGGGAAGCAAGGCAGTAGCCAGAGCTGCCAGGTGGCTTTCACCGTAAAGACTCTTCATGAAAACAGCAGTTACCATTCATTTACCATGCACCAGAGAGTTTAAAAGCATTACTTGTTTAATCTTAACACAACTGACCCTAAGTAAGTTATCACACCCATTTCACCAATGAATGTAAGAATAAGGGAGATTAAGTAACTCGCCTACATTTTCCATACATTACAATGTATGAAATGCCAGTAGAGGAGCTCAGATTCTAATTCACATTTATCAGTCGTCACACCCATAGTCTTAAAAATATAGAAGCTCTAGGGAAAAATGGAGCTCCTCCACGGACTTTAAATCATGACATTTATTAATAGTGTCTGAGTTTTTAAAAGGGGCCTTTGTTATCTTCCAGGTAGGCTTCTGGACCTGAACCAGGCCTGTCTTTCACATTTGTAGGGCCCTGGACAAGAATACAAATGAAAGTCCACACACCATGTATCTAAATATTAAAAGCAGTAAATCACTCTTACAAGCTGTTAAATAAAATATGTTCTATATGCCTGCCTTGATAAATATATTTTGTAATGACTAGGAGGCCAGGTTTCAAATTTAGAATCCCTCAGCCCATAGCACCCTGCCTCTCCCCGGCCTGCCTCCACTCACACTCTTCTAAGCCCTGGCTCTGTCCACACCGCAGGGGGCCTGGCATACATCTACTGTTCTCCCCATCCCATCTGTCTAAGCTCCGCCCACAACCCCCACACAGCTGTCCCTTGGCTACTGGTGCTGTGGGCCGCCTCCAGAATATAAATTTAGGGAAAAGGTCTGCACCAATCCTGAAAGTAAGCTCAGGTCCCTTTGGGTAGGGGATTATGGGGATTCAAGCATAGTCTAGAACACATTATTCACAGTATGGTTGTTGAACTTTTGCTGGTCCTTGAACTGCTACAGTCTGCACCAAGTGCAGATGGGGAAAGCAAGCAGTTTTGTGTCTGACATTGCTGCAATATCCAAGAGCAGGACTTTGTGTTGTAGAGAGGTATTGGTCAGCAACAAACAGGAAGTTCAAAAGGTGGGAGGGTGTCTTACATCTTACACTAAGATGGAGAGAAAAGCTCTGTCTCTGTCTAGAATGGGGAGGAAGGGTGGGACTTGGACCCATCCCGTCGCCCACAGATTCATTGTCTGTGCAGAGGAGTGCACTAGGAGTGCCCGAGCAAGCCCTCTAGAGCAATGTTCTTCAACTAACGTGCCACAAGAATTTTTAAAACATGCAGTACCTGACTATTTAGTCAGGGGCACTGATCTCTTTTCTCTTAGACTGTCAAATTAAAAAAACGACAACAACCAACACAACAATTGTTGTCTGGTGTGAATGAATCAAAATTACACTTAATGTACCTATACTATACCTATTATATTTTTCAACCAGATTTGCAAAACACATATTTTTGGTGTGCCATGGTATTTTAGTAATTAGTTTCTGTGCCATGAGATGAAAGAGGCTGAAAATCTCTGCTCTAAAGCAGGGGCTTCTAAAAATGTACTTCTCTTACCCAGGTCTAAGGCAGCTCTGACAATAACACGTTTTCTGGGTTTTTTTTTAATCTTACTTTAAGCATCTGCACGTGTCTAGGGCCTTGCTCTCCGGAGAAGCTGCTAGAACTGTGAAAGCAAGCTCCGCTGTCAACGGTGTGGGATTTGGAGAGCCCACATGACAACGCACGGATGCACAGCTGGTAAGTGACTAAGGGAAATGGCTGAGCCTGGAGGATTCCTGCTACCATCAGTCTACTGATCAGCTCCCGCAGGAAAAACCCAACTGTGGGGTGAAACCTTTGTTCCCCTATCATATCATCGGTCTGCAGCTTAGACCCCTTGATCTTTCACAGCCCTAGTCATGTGGTAGACCGCCTTGAAGGAAGAACAAGGAGGCTGGAAAGTACATACAAAGCCCCATACAGACCCTTGCATGACCACTCCCTCAAGTATTAACCCCTCAAGACGATGAGGTTCTGATCTGCCTCAGAGATAGAGGCTCGGTCAAACTAGAGATCACATCTAGGCCTCAGCTGTGTTTCAGGTCCAGGCCCAGAAAAGCAGCAAGGCCAGGTGGGGCAATGCCTTGGCTGACATCAGGACCAGATGCGATGATGACTAATGACCCCCTACCCTAGTGTCAACCAGTCAATAGAGACCACTACCCTAAACAGACTCACCTGGAAAGCTGATGAATATTCCACTGAGATCCTCCCCTGGGACCTCCTTTAAGAGCTCCACCTTTAGAGAGTGTATAAAAACCCTCAGGATGGAGGACCCAGTGCTCAAGTGCACACTGGCGCTCACTCTCTCACTCTCTCTCGAGCACACCCACTCCTTCCCCACCCGCTTATTTCCCCAGCTCAGTTGCTCTCTCTCATTCTCTCTGTCTCTTTGGAGCAGGCCCGAGTATTTTCCCCTCTTTTTCCCAGGTGCGTTCTACCTGCCTTTCTTTTTCTTAAGCTCCAAGGGCCCTTCTTTTGCTGCTGTAACTTGTTTCCTGAGCCCATGCAGCCCAGTTGGGTCACTTCTTCCATGGCTCACTTCTACCTCTGTAACTTTCTAAATAAACTTTCACTTGCATTGCAGTCTTGGCTCTGAGCTCTTCCTCAGCCAGCATTCAAGTACTGAAGTTGCCAGTAACATTCTGGTGCTGTTTTTCTGTGAATAAAATGACGGGTAAGGAATAAGATTGGCTTCTATGATTTTTTTCTCATCATAATTCTATTTGTTCAACCTTCTCTTTTTACCTGCTCCACCCTATCTATATATATATATAGATAGATAGATAGATAGATATAGATATACATATATATACACCTACACCAATAAGCCAACAAGTAAAAGTTGTAGCAGTTCCTTTTTTAAACCATTATATTTAACTATTTTTAAAATATTTTGGTTATTTATTCTTAGAGAGAGGGAAAAGGAGAGAGGGAGAGAAACATTAACGTGTGAGAGAAACATCAATCAGTTGCCTCTTGCTTGTGACCCGACCAGGGACCTGGCCTGCAACTGAGGCACGTGCCTTGATGGGGAATTGAACCGCAACCTTTCGCTTTGGGACAATGCTCAACCAACTGAGTTATGCCAGTCAGGGCTATAGTTAACTATTAATAAATAATTTAGCAAATGCCTGCTTCTGATACAGACCATTTAATAAAAGGCTCTACTTCTAAAGAAATAAATGCCTAGCTCCAGTTAACTTATTTATATAAAATATCAGGTATTTGGTTTCCATACATTTTCTAGAAATTTTCTATTAGAACTCAAAATATGATGGTTCACATTTTATATAGACAAGCAGCAAAGGGGGCAAAGTGCAAGGAGAAAATTCCCAGCACCTTCCTTAAAGAGAGTGTTTCTCAATCTCTTCCACAACACACACATTTCTGACAAAGTGATCTTTCTTTCGAAGCCAGGGTTTTGTTCAGCAGCCAAGGTCACTATCAACTTTACAGGAAGGTTAAATAAAAGACTGTAAGCCAACAGGAGTTCTCAATATCACACTTAAACTTACATAGATAGTGTTTAGTAACACAATTACTGTAGTGAAATACAAGCCCCGTAAGTACATACATGATTTTAACCCTCGAATAGTCTGTCAACAATAACACTTTTTGATCAAACAGTGACTTAATTCCTAGGGGCACAAAATGACTTAGGTTTGTTTTCTTAAGCCTTCCTTGGTGCTCACTTACTTTAGGCGGGTACCTTTTACTTTCCCTAGGCAAGTGATTATTGACTTTAGTGTACATAAGAATTAGAAAAATTTTAGAATGCATATCCCAAGGCCACATTCCTAGTGACTGTGATTCAGTTGGCCTGAGACCTGCCAGTAACTTGCATTTTTAACAGGCATTCCAGGTGAGTCCACAGCAGTCATTCCATGGAACAGCCTTCAGGAGACACTGCATCCAAACCATGAATGTTTTAGGTACTGAATGGATCAACTAGTGCTAACTAGCAGTTCAAGCTCATGTCATTTTGATGAGCAAGGTTTCAGGGTGGGGGAAAGTAAACTGTCACAGATTGATTCACCAACCAATAAATATTATGTAGATTGACTGAATAATAATGTAGCTAAAATTGCCAAAGTAAATTCAGATCCTCAGTCTCTCCCATAAAACTCTTTGTTAATTACAGTTACCAACATTTACAAATAAAGTATGAAGATGACACTGCATTATTTCAACCCTATTGTTTAACAGACTCGCTCAAGGAATATTTAATTATATGAAGGAGAGTATCTACTATTTGATATTTAATTAGACATTGTGAAGTTACATGTAAACTTACAAATTTCTATCTACAGGAAAGATAATCCCCAAAGCCTAGAGGTGTGTAGCCCTGTAAGGCAGTAACCACATTTGCAACTATGAGCACATTGATTCCATTATTCTTTGATCTGACTGACTACATGTAAATCTCCATTTCCCAAATTCTTTTATGAGCGCATCTTACTATCTTACTGGTTCCTTCGTTAAGCCATGGGTTAAAGAAGAGCATTGACATGTAATCATTTTAAATGGATTTGTTTGGGAGTCATGCTTTTGAATTTTTTGAGAATGGTGCTTTGGCAGTTACTGAAGTTCTTTCTACTGAGATGCTCAAATGCACTTACCTGCCAAAGCTGATTAAACCATGTTGGTCAAGAAGTACAATTTCTTGTGCTGTTTAAGCCCAAGCACACATTTCCTTGGCCCCAGAGTGAATCTCAAGCAGCAGGAAATTCTTGTTGACTCTCTATTTCTCTCTATTTTCTGCCTGTTTTTGTTTTGTTTCCGGATCGTGGTCACATTTGGCTTTGCCTGTAGCTTGTGCACAGTCAGTACATTATTTGCCATTAGTGGCAGCAAAGGTGATCAGGATTTACGCTTCAACAGTGTGGTTGTCTCTGTCAAAGTGATGGGCATCTGCTCTGCATTTTTTTTTCTGTCTTTTTACGTGCTCATATCAAGTAAGAAAATATTTTCTACACATTAAGAAGCAAAACAGCTTTTAGATATAGAAACTGATGTGTTGTGTTTCTCTTTTTACTTTGACCTGTAGCTCAGATAGTATAAGTAGGTATCTGTGTGCCTATAATTGAGAAAAGCCTTGACCTCTCACTGTGTAAATTTGAAATACTGTTGTATCTCTAAAGGGTATTAATAAATTAGAGGCCCAAAATATCAGAACATCAGGACTCTGTTTTGTGTTGATTTATAGAGATCAATAAATGCCTACATAAGTGAACATTCCTAAAATTTCCCCAGAAAATAAGCTAAATTTTAAATATAATATCATTTTAAGAAAAAACAAAGAAACTACTGCCCAGAAGCATGTTTATATAAGAATCCAAACTCACATGAACTGTTAGATAAACAAGACCAGTTGGACAGTTTTGGTTAAAAAAGCAGCGATATGCCTTTCCTGTGATTGTACCTGAGTTCAGTACATGTAAGAACACATTTTATTTTTTAAATATTTGATTTTGTTTTCATGAACTTCCCAAACTTCTTATACTGCCTTATTGATCAAATAAGCTAACACTACTCCTACATTATTTTTAGCATTATGAAAAATGTAAAATTATGTTTGACTGAAATGAATTATAATTCTGATAAGCTTTTTTATTTAAACAGTAATTATGTTCTGTATAGTGTCAGCTTAAACATAATATCCTAGATCCTTAGTTAACTAAAAATCTTGGACTAATTTTACATACAGTTAATATTAGATAATTTTCAGATACCTGGATAATTTCTAAGTAAAACAATACTGAAACCCATGCACAGGTTTAATTTATGTGCCTTAACTTCTTTAATACACCATAATTTTGGATCATGTTATTAAATGTACTTCATTCTTGCCACTTTGAGAATGTATAAAACTGATGTGTGGGTATAGGAACTGAGTTTGACTAGTTTGTTTTCTAAACTGCTTGCGTGACAGACAATTCTTAATTACCTACCTTTCAGCAAAATAGAAATTAATTTGGTAAAAGTTGTATTTATTATGGATAATTGGGATTATACCAGGAGCATGAGCAGCAGAGAAATATAACTATGTGTGCAACATAATAGGATATGATTTTGTTTTTGCAGGAAAATGAGACTACAGTCAGACACTCCTTAATGACAGGAATGTATTGTGAGAAATGCATGATTAGGCAATTTGGTCACTGTGTGAATATCACACAGTGCACTTACACAAACCTAAATGGTATAGCCTACACACACCTGAGCTATAGGATATAGCCTATTGCTCCTTGGCTACAAGCCTGCAAAGCATGTTACTGAACAAAACAACATGAGATTAAATCAAGCATAAGAGAAAATGATGCAATTAAGGGAAGCAGTAAACGAGATGTATGAGGCTGCTGCCAGCATACCATGGCATACTGTTTTAGAGCAAAGTTTTTATATAAGTAGGAAGAGTGTAGTATAAAATAACTATAGAGGTAGAGTATGGTACATACATAAACCAATAAGATAGTTGTTTAATATCATTATGGAGTATTATGTACTGTACATAATTGTATGTGCTTCACTTTTATAGGACTGGCAGTGCAGTAGGTTTGTTTACACCAGCATCACCACTAGCATGTGAGTGGTGCATTGCACCAGGACACATGGCTCTGATGTTATGACACAATAAGAATTCCCAGCTCCATTGTAATCCTATCACCACCACCAGAAATTAAGTCCCTCATTGACCAGGGTGCCATGATGCACTGAGTGATGATAGTATTGTTCTAAAGGAGAGTGCCAGCTTGTTCAGAATACAGAAGAGCATAATGGAGAACAGAACTGGAGTTTGGATAACAAGCTGTGAGCATTTATTTTCTTGGGTTTGTTATACGTGAGTGTGAAAAAGAGTAATGAAGTATGTTGAGATTGACAAAATTTCCTTAGTTTTGATGAGCTTATTCATCGGTTGATGTTTAGAACAGCTTGAGAACACTTTACTGCCAAATATTGTATTAAGACAAACTTTTAATAATGGCTAATAAGTGGTTGCTCTTCACCTCTGTATAATCTGTCTAAATAGGATTCCAGAAGCTTTTTGATAAACTAGGAAACCAGGAATGCTTTCTGTGTTTTATGTTGTTTTATCATGTCCTTAATTATAATTTTCAAAAAAAGGCAAAGTCTACTCACTGGTGAAAGTCTAAGATCAGAGGTTGGGTTCTACGTGAGCAGATGTTGAGTCATTTGGACCTGCAGGGACCAACATGTGTGAAGGGGCAGGGAGGAAGCAGAGGGAAACAATGGTGGAAGTCAAGTAGTGTTGCTGGTCCCACCACACTTTGGCTAACCCCATAGGCAGATCCGGGACATACAGGGCTCATCACAGTATCTAGAGTTGGGTCAAAATGGTCCAGCCTTTATACCTGGGATCGTTGCATATAGGCCCCCCTGGGAAAATAGTGTGCTTAGACAAGACAGCTCTCTGCAGCAAAATCTCGAGTGAGCTGAAAGCTTGAGGCTGCATGTTGAGAGCTGGGCAACAAACCCATCTATGCACAGGAACCTGGGCAGCTCATCTGCATGTCCACCACATTCCTCTGCTGCCACAGTACCATCTACTATGCTCATTCAGAACATTGTGTTATTACCTTGACTCAGTAGGTAGCCAAGTATTTTATCCCAGGAATCCATGGATCCTATATTAATTAGGTAAAAATTCCTTTTTAACAACTCTTGATTTTGCCTTCTGAAGATCAGAACCTACCTTAAAAATATTTTGAAATATATATATATATTTAATCTACAACTAACTTTAAAATTCCCCATTTAGCCTCTGGATAATAACAAATATGTCTTTTCACCTTATAAATGATAAGGGTGTGTTGGATATACTCCATATATCTCAATTAGCTCAATACTCGTGTAAGTTGTCCTATCACAGAATAAATGCATATAGGTTAAATATTATGAATAAAATTATCTCAGAGGTTATACCCTTTATAACAGTGTTTGTCAGAGTGTGGTTCCCAGATCAGCAGCATCAGCATTACCTGGGGCCTTGTTAGAAATGCAAATTCTATAATCCTGTCTTTCACTTACTGAATGAGAAATTCTAACATGGGGCCCAGCAATCTGACTTAAATAATCCCTCCATGTGATACTTGAGCCTGGTAAGATTCAGAAACTGTTGCCTTACAAAACTGATTGAAAGGCCCTAGAAATTTGTCAGTGTTCTCCATGTCTGTTACATATTCTTACCCTCAGGAGAAACACTGGTCAAATTCTCGTGAAAGATTTATGTATTTTATTGTAGTAGAGAATTTTACGTTCCCATATTTTTATATTATTGGTTACTGGAATACATTAATCACAGCATTTAGCCTCATCTAAGAAGTTTCTGCCCTACCCTGATGCTTGCCTGAACACTCTGCCATAAACTGCAGCTGGGAATTTGTGTCTTCAACAAAGGTAGTTTCAGCAACACATAGAAAGGCCTATGCCAGAGGTTTCAAGGCAAAGACTCTGTCAGAGGTCAAGCTTTGAAACTTAAAAATGACATCATTCAACCACTGATTTTCAACCTTTTTCATTTCATGGTACAATAAACTGATTACTAAAATTCTGTAGCATACCAAAAAATATATTTTTCCTGGTATGACAAAAATTAGGTATAATTTTGATTCATTTACATCAAATGGCTGTTGTTGTGTTGGTTGTGCCATTTTTTTTACTGGACAATAAAAGGGAACAGAGGTCAATGTGTGGAGGATACTGGCCAGCAGTACCCATCCCTGCTGTGGATGCTTGTAGAAACACAAGAAAAACATACACAGGGACAACCGAGTCCTGTGGGGAAATAGGGATGAAACAGCCACTCTCTCTAGTGGAGAGCACCCCGAGTCCCCGCCTGGTAGGCCTTTATTAAGAATACAGACACAGTTTGTGGATTACAGTCTGGCAGGGAACATCAAAAGGAATAGGTAGTTTTCGAAGAGTCTGACAGAACTCCTGCTGGGATTCTGGGCAGAGTTTGGGGTTTTATCACTTAAAAAGACTACAGAACCTAAAAGGCTAGTTTCGTTTCCTGCCCATGCCTTCATATTCTAATTCAATAGCATCCTCCAGCAAGCTGATCTCACAGGATCTTGCATATTCTATGTCCCAGGCCTGATTATCCCGGGGGTCCACCGATTCTGGTCTGGGCTGCAGTGCCCCTGTTATTTCCACAGGCCTGAGTCAGGCAGAGGAGACAAAGGCAGCCAGGAGACTTGGATTTCTCATAACTAAGAACAAGGACTCAGCCTTTGACAAAACGAAGGGGGCAGGGGTTGATGTCCATCACCCCACAGCCCCACAAGTCCTTCCCTGAGGCCTCCACGTGATCATGCCTGTCTTAGGCAATTCCCTCCTTGGGAAATCTTACCCTTCATTGGCTAACTGATCAAGCATTGGCGGCCGGCACAGAACAGGCAGCATTCATGCCAAGGAAATAAGTTTTGTCTCCTTAGTGGCTCCTGGTCCGGAGGTCTCTCACTCAGCCTTAGCCATGGGGGGTTACAGCTTCCTGAGACCAGGCAGAGCAGACCCCAACAGTTAATGTCCTTAACTAAATAGTCAAGTATTGCATTTTCAAACAATTCTTGCGGCACACTGGTTGAAAATGGCTGACTTCAACAACTGATTATTCCTGAAGACAGAGGCAGGGTTTGCAAAACACTTTTTGCTGCAGAGTAGATAATTTCATGAAACTAAAACAAAAATTAATTATATCAGACTAAATGAAATAATGAGAGAAATTGAATTGTAGTTACTTATTTTGGAATATATTTATGATTATTTTAAGTGTTCTATTTTTAAATCAGCATCTGAGAATGTTCTTTAAAAAAAATCTACCTCTAACTTTCAAATTAGTAGACCATGCTTCTGCAGATTGAAATGGAACATTCAGTAAATGATATTTTATTGTTATTAACTCCTCAGAATTCAAATGATTTTATGGAATCTATTTACTTTAAACAAAAATGTTTATTTGCTCAATTTTAATGAAAATATGGCATTTGCATTTATCCAGTGAGAGTCTGCCCTCCTTCTTACTAGAGTATAATTTTATAAATTAATTGTACAACCACGACTATATCTAGGGTGTCATATTTGAAAATAATTTATATTTGATATGGTATAACAAGCTCACCACTAAAGAATAAAAATGACACTCCATGTGTGGAGCCAATGTCTACTGATCCATCGGAGGAAGATGGGTCTGGGCCTGTTTCATTGCTCAGAAGGTGTCAGCTTCACAGTGATGAGGATGGTTGTTTCTTGGTAGTCAGAGCCTTACAAGTGCTGAGAATGCCTTTGACATAGTATTTCAACCTGACAATTAGTGAAATTTCATGAAGAGAGATTCTTGGTCTTGTTTTTTTTACACTAAAGGTAGAAGAGCATATAATAGAGGCCTTTAAAAGTCCAAGCCGAGATCCTTTAGAAAATGTCCACATAGAATTTCATTTTCTCATCTTAGTTCGCAAAATACTGTATGCTTGAACTGGCTTATATGTGTTAATTCACTCCTCTTGTTGCTCCTATGCAAATAAGGCTAGTCTTTTTTGCTGTTGTTATCAATAATAAACTTTGGAAATTATTTATGGTCATAGTAGGGGTGGGGGGAAGTTGAGAAAGATTACCCAAGGCTTGGAAATAAAGCTTAAAAATAAGTGCACATTCTTTCAGTGTCATTGTTTAAGCAATATCTAAATATCTAGGAGAATGGGCCCATATTTGATTTTGTTATTGAATATTTTACATGGGGGTCCAGCAACTTTGAAATTATATAATTTGTAGATTATTGTTGACTGAAAAAGAAAATGGTTCTTTACTGTGTAAGCCATGAACCACTTTTTATGTTTATTCATATAAATTTATTTTAACTTCTCTGACTGCCTCACTAAACAAATCAGTATTTCTCAAATTCCCCTTTGTACCAGCTTTGTCATCTTACTGGTTTCCTCAATCAATGAATTAAATAAAATCTTTGAAGTGTTCATTTTACATTTGTATGAGTTACATTTAATTTTTTTACTTTTTTGAAAACTTGGCTTTCATACTTGGGACCAGATATGTTTTAGTATTTAGAAGTCATCAGATTTTAGAAACTGCAGAGAGATATATTTTATACAATATATATTTTTATGTTATTATAAATAACTCCCAGCAGCATCTGGGACAATACCCCATAAGTAAATATCTTAATGTTTCTTCAGTGAAACATATAAATATTTATACTCAGTGAGATGAGAAACAAGATTATAAATAGCCTCATGTCATTTCAGGTTTGGTTTTACCACTGAATGAGCTCAGAACAGGTCGGGATGCAACCAAGTGAATTATGAAAAATTTGTCAGTTTTCAGCACTTGTCGGATTTTGGTAGGCAATTAAGGGATTGTGAACCTATAATTTCTATTACCTTCTCGAACTACATTTATTCAGTTACAGGGACTCATGTCAAAGATAATAAGAAAAAAGGAAGTGTGAACCCTCAGAATCCATTTATAATTTAATATCCTAGAATGCAATCCGGTGTGAATTATTTCTTTGAGGAGAGTAATAGAGTCAGAAAATGGAAGAATCTTAAAATAATGGCTAACTCTCCACAACACGGGTTTAGAAAGACCATATAATTAAGGGCCCAAGCAAGCAAATAAAAAGCAGCAAACACAACTGGAGATGAGAGGTATAAATAAAACTTTCTAAAGTTGGAAATGAATAACTTTTCTTATAATAATGTTTCACATCAAATATATAACAAACATATAATATAGCAAATGTTTCTCAGACTTTCAATTAGTAGAATACCTAAAAGCAACACATTCAAAGAAGCTAAATGCTGGTATATTAATAGCAAGATTGAAAGTGACTATGTCAAGGTGTGAGAAATGTACTTTTCAATGATTAAGGATGATCTCAACATTGGGGATAAAAATTAGAAGCTAAGTTAAAATATGGATAAGTTTAGGAAAATGAAAACAGAGGAAGGCAAGAGAAAGTTTTATTGCAAAGAAAATTCTCTTGTATCTTATACCTTATACATTTTTCATAACTTTTAGGTATATGTGGAATATCGATGACTTTAATTTGAATTTCAAACCACTGAAGTTCCTTAACTTTCTTCCTAGAAAACAATTCTCTCCCTCTCTCTCTTTTTTTTGGAAAAGATTAAGAGAAGGGGAGAGATTTCTGGCTTTGCTCTTCCTTCCCCTAACACCCATTTACCGAAAGCACAAAATAGTGCAGAGAGAAGAGGGAAGGAGATGAGGACGGGAGTTCTGGTTGAGCGGTAGATCTGGGGTCACCCGTGGATGAAGGGACTGCCTGAGCACCTCTAGTGAAAATGATCTCCATTAGTTGTATGCAGACTTACCCACACAGCTGCATGTCTTGGACCCATATGAGCTGGGACTGGAAGTTTGGTATTCTGTACCCAGCTATTGAACCTTCTGCCAGAGTGCAGCCCTTTCTTTGCTCTCTGTCTTTGGGGCCAACCCACTCATCTTTCTCATACTCTGGGCAGCCTGCCTTGCTCTATGGGCCCTACTGAGTAACACAGGCAATTTTTTTTGGGTGCCATCTCAGCCTCCAAGGGAGGCTTAACATGCTTAGGTGACCCTCCTCTGCTACATCCCAAGGATTTGCAGAGATAAACTTACATCTATCTGTATATCATCTATCTATACATGTATAGTCTATCTAAAGATGTATTCTAACACAAATATGTTCCCAATGTATAATTTTCACATGTAATAATCCACACTCATAAATTCTCTTCCAAGAACTGAAACAGGATTTGATTGGATTCAAAACGTGAATAGAAAGGTTCTTTGCTGATTCAAGATTCTTCTTAAAAACAATCCCTCTCAAAACTTGTCCTATCAAATAAATGACATCCTGAATCATCATTTTTAACAATAGGGAATATTTATTGAATGCTTAATAAATCATTTACTACTTAAAAAACAGACACAAAATCTTTCAACACTATGTTGAAAAACATTTATAAGCTATTAATAATAAGTTTTCATATGTATTAATCTAGCAGTTAGCTGTTTTTTTTTATGTTTTACAATTTAAGTTTCCTCTAGAAATAGAATAAAAGGCCTGTGGTTTTAATTTATATTTTCTATTTCATACAAGTACACATTTAGTATATTTAAAATACCTTATTCTCCTGTCCTTAAAATAGGAATTTGTCTATGATCTTCCTCCCTTCCTTCTCCATACTCAATTTTTCTGTACACTGTTCATGTATCAGTCTTCTGCAATAAAGACAACCCGTAGTGTTATCTCTCTTGTGTATTTTTCGTCAACACTACAAGGTTTAGCATGTAGTTATTTTATTACATGAGTTAATTACCAACTAAATTGTAAATGTAACCCCCAACTGGGCAGTAGATATTTTAAAAGGCTGGGGATGGAAAGTAAATAAGGCAAGGAAGTAAAATAATGCTTGCCCAAATAACATAAAAAGCCAGTGATTTCGAATAGCAAAGGAGAAGGTCAAGGCCTATCAGCTGGGAGTGTGTCCTCAGTTGTCCCACAATCAGATGAATTCTATGCTTCCCACAACTGCAGCACACACACAAAGTCAGAACGGAGACCAAATAATGGCAGCATCCTAATCATGTAGAAATATAGTCCAAGGCAGTACATATTTTAGGAGAATCTAACTTCTTGGGTTCAAGTCCCATGAATGTATGCATGCTTGGAAAAGAATAGGGATCACTGGAACTATCAAATGCCAACTTTGTACTTCAAGTATGAATTTCAGAATCTTTAGCCTAAAGAGTCTAAGAAAACTATACAACTGGAATAGAGTCTGAGTTTGGGGAACTGTTTCAATGCGAATGTCATGCATGCAGAGGAGCAGAGACCCTTGAAGAGGGTAACCTCCTGGATCCAGGTGGGTGAACAGGGACATCCAGGCAGGTCTTGGGCTTCATGAGGCCAATCAACTCACTGGAAGAAGCAGAGAAGTTAGTATACAGCCATGAGGCATGCTTTCCAGTAGTAAGGCAGGTCCTTGAATAATGTCGTTTCGTTCAACATTTTCTCTTTGTAACATTGAGGAGTTGCCATAGGAACATAACTCTGTTTATATCAATGAGCCTATCAGAAAATTGGTTCCATTATACTTAAAATTGCAGAACCTACCAACAGCATTAAGTGGGTACATACTGTAATCACTATGTCTTCATAAGACAAGTGGCAGGTACAAATGTGACACGCAGACACCAACATTCCATGGCTCCACACTAACATAATCCAGTCTCAGTAGCACCACTCCTCTCTGGGCCGTCTCCTTCTATTCTATTTGGAAATCGCCAAGAGTTTTTCCCTGGAACTCCAAAAAATTTCACTCTTGATCTCCTTCTCCTAAGCCTTAGCTACCTGCTCTCCCCTTGGAATGACCTGCTGGCAGGCACAGCCTGTCTTTGCCCAAATGCTGCCCCAACCCTTCAGCTGTCTCTGCCCCTTCAGAAGGCCAAAGCTGACAGTGGTCCATGGCCAAATGTTTATCCTACTTCCCATGCAATCGGAGCTATTGTCCACACCTCTGCTGCAACTCTGCTCATTGCCTAGCCTTCAGATAGCTCTCTACTCAGTTTGCCACTGCATAGGTGTGGTGGATTGCCTGTAAAAATGATGCCATCTCTCCACACTTCCCTTCCTTCCTTCATGACATTTTCATTAAGAGGTGACTGTAAGCTGGCCTTGCTATTTGCTTTGGCAAACAGAGTGGAGCACAGGTGGTGTGTGCTTTACCTACTTTGGCCTCTCAGACCTCTCCAGTCACCATGAGAAACAGCCCAGCTAGCCTGCTGAAGGCTGAAAGAAGGTATGGACCTGTCATCCCTGTCAGCTCAGGTGACAGCCAGCCAAATCCCAGAAACAGGACTACCAACCTGGCCTGCAGCTCCCCACAGATGCATGGGGTAGTCCAGAACCGCCCAGCTGGGGCCAGCCTAAATCGCCGGCCTACAGAGTCATGAGTCATAACTGGTTGTTATCTTAAGCCATTAAATTCAGGGGTAGTTTGTTACACAGTAACAAGTAATTAACACAATACTCTAGCCATGACAAATTGTCCACATAGCAGTTAACTCTCTAGATTAGTTAACTCTACATATTTGAATGTCCTATGCTATTTCACAGCACACATTAGAATATTAAAATGTCCCATTACACTACTGCATTAAATTATATATTATTATCCTATTGCATTATACTGAATTACGTTACATTATTATGTGTCCCTCTTCTTCAGGGTGCACAGTTATTTCAGTGGAGCTATATCAGTGCTGGCGATGACCAGGAAAGGAGAACATTACACCTCAGTTCACACTCTACCCAGAAAATCTGTTCCATCCTCAACCAGGGCTTGCTGCTCAGTCTGGTATACCTTGCTATAAATTTCATCCTCCCTCATGATTTCCCCCAGTCGCTTCTCAGTCTGGCTTCCACTAAGATTCCAGTACTTTTAGACATATCTGTATATACTTCTATCCGTTTGGATGCCTATAGATGGAAGCACCTAAAATTGGCTGTCTTAAAAAGTGAGAAATTTTATCTTCTCACATACTGAGAAATCCAGATGTAGACAGTTTCATGTTTGCTTAATTCAGCAGCTCCACGATCTCACCAAGTATTCATCTTTCTTCCCAGCTGTTTCAGACTTTGGCCTCATCCTCAGATGAGCTCTCTCCTGGGCACAAAATTGTTGCCACGATTGCAGACATCAGATCTAGACATGACACATCTCTTCCTACATGTGCCTTTTTTAAGAGCCTGAAGACTTCTTCCAGAAGTCCCCCAGCAGAACTCCTTTCAGATTTTTTTGGCTGTAATTGTGTCACATGTCTCTTTCCAAACCAATCATTGGTAACTTGTCTGAAATGGTCATGACTGGCTCAAGTCAACAAGGATTTGCCCATTTGGCAATGTCCGCTAAAATACCTAACTCCTAAGGATGGATGAGGTCAAACCATTTTTACTGGCGTTCAGAGTTTTTATGCAACAAGCGCCATGTGGCTTAAGAGCCTCCTGCTTTCAGATGTCTCTGCTCATGTCATGACAAAGGTCTTTGGGGGTAAATTCTTTCCTAAGCTCATGTCTCAACTCAGCTAACATTCTCAATTGCATGCAGCGCCGTGTAAGTAGCGGAGTCACAGGCAGTATTACGTCACTTCCTGCTTCCACTCTTTCATCTGTGCTCCGATCTGGGCCCTGGACCAGCAGCCTCCACACCATCTTCGGATTTCGTCAGTCCTCACCCCAGATTAGTAAATCAGAAAACCTGAGAGTGAGACTCAGCCATGTGTGTTTTAAAGAGTCTTTCAGGTCATTCAGATTCTCCCCAAAGTTTGAGAACTACTGCCCATATTAGCTACATGGCTTTGGGTAAGACATATATTCTCTCTTAGCCTCAGATCATCAGTCTTTAAAATAAGGTAGCAATAAGATCTGCCTGGAAGAGTTCTTGTAAAAACTAAATAAGAAAATACATGTAAGATACTTAATACTGTGCCTGGCACATATATACAATAATGTGAATTCTTAGTACAGCGTTAGCACATGTAAACATAATAAATGTTAGCATACCTTCACATACATAAAGCTACATAATAATTCTCAAGAAGATCTGCATGCAACTAGATGTCTGTAAATATATAAACTGATTATTAACCTACATATTTTAAGTATGTATATCTATTATGTTCTTTTGATTTATTGGTTCATTTTCTAGCATTTATGAGTTTTATATTGATTTTTATTTTTTATTAAATAGATGTACATAGTTCAATAAGAAAAGTAATTCATACAAAAACCTTATGAAAATAGTAGTTCCCTGGCTACACTATCACCACTTAGCTATATTTTACATAACTTTTGTGCATAGACTTCAAGTGCTTAATTTACCAATTTTAGACATTCCTTTCATGAGGATGAGAATTTAGTGTCCTTATACTACCGTCTTCAGTTCTTGCTGCCTCATCTTCTAAACGTAATTTCATCTCAGTATTAAATCAATATTCTTCAAATTACTATGACTTTGTAAATGTACTTTATTTTAATAATTTACCATGACAATGTTTCTTCTTGCATATTTTTATCTCTTTTGGAGGCAATAATTTCTCAGTATTCCAACAGCTCAAGGTATCCAATCACTAAGAAAAATTACTTTCAATAGTACTTTCCATACAAATGTATCAGGTAAATTATTAGTTCCATTTTTTCCCCTAGAAAGCTCTCTTCTAGAGTTGGAACTAGGTGCTGAGATGTCCTTACCACATTCACACATTGGTGGTAGGCACTTTTTTCTGACACCTGCTTGTCTTCTTTCTGGGCTCACTGATTCATTTCGGTGCTGCACAATGTGAATGTGTCTTCTATTGGGAGTCCTTTCTGCTTACCAAGCCATTATTAACCTCTCACCCAGATGCAGATTCAACTCTGACAACAAAATGCTGAAACAGGGCTTAATTTTATTAATTCAGTTAAATAATTCATAATTCATGGAGAGAAATCAAGTCAGTCCAGCTGACTACATCCTATACATGTACAAAAATAGAACAATTTTCTAAATAACTTAGGGTTTTTTTCAACCAGTAGTTTTGGCAACAAGTACATATAGCTCCTGTTACATAAACACCAAAACATAACAACTGAAAATATCAACTAAAGAATATTTTCCCAGGTGCCAGTTTACAACTGCCCAGGCCAATTAAAAATATTATTTATGAATTGGTGGATTAAATATCAGTAATAGACATTCTATCCTTTATTCACATTCTCAAAGAATCTGTAATTTTCAGGAAATGTTTAAGAAATAAAATGAAATGGTACCTTAATCTTTTCCATAGAGACATGATTTGGTAAACAGTATTATCTTGAAAGCAACTAGTTCTTGTTAATGCTTATCATGCTTTCCTTTTATTCAGTTTAAATGTCACACATCAGCGTCTATAGGTGGGCTATTGTCATTGACCTTTGTATTATGTTGAAAAAGCTCCAGGAATTTCTCTTTTTCCCTTTAGTTTCAAAGAGAGGGGAGAAAACTTAAGCTCCACTCTTTCATTGCCAGAAATGTGTGCAACCAGAGCTCAATGTTCCCTGTTACATGACATCACAATTGCAGTCAATAAATATTGATAACAAATTCAACAGAATTTCATGTATTCCTTCAAAATGAGGGGGGGGGCTCTTTTTCTTCTTTTCTTTTTAAAAAAATTTATTGTATTTTTTCCACTACCATTTAAGCCTCTTGTACCCTTCTCCCCCCTGCAAAAGGACTCATGGGCGTGGGGAACTCTTCTTAATAACAGGTTTTGTATGCACCTCTGCCTTTGCAGAAAATGGTAACCTTAACCTCTAGTTTCGCAGATTCATAAATAATACAAGAAGCATTTATTAGAACATAAACTTGTGTCCTAAAGTGTTTTTTAAAATGTGTGTACATACACATATATTTGTAGGAAAAATTTACCCTGCATTGTAAACTAACACCAGAAAATGTTAGAAAATTAAATGCTAATGATTCATGCAGGTGCTTATGTTTTGGATTGCTTGCTTAATAGGGTTAGCATTTAAATGATCAGCTTTGAAGTTAACAAACAGCCATTGAGATGCATCAGGGGAGTTCTCAGGGTGTTTTTGTTGTTGTTGTTGTTGTTTTTGCAGCCATTGTTTTAATCTGGGTGGCTCTAGGCTCAACAAAATGGCAGAGATGGGATTTACAAAATTTGTGAATTTTTATTCACAAAAAATAGTGAAGGCTATTTTTGTTAGTGGGAGGGAGGAGATCTTTTCTTCAATATAAATAAATAAAAGGGACAGTCTCGAGACCATGTGGGAAAAACTGAATCTTCCATCCTCCTTCTCCCCCAGCCTTGAGATTTCCATTCTCATTCCTTCTTTTCCCTAGAACACTTTAATGCAAATTTTTTCATTCCCAAGCACTTGCCCTGTGCTTTGCTCACAGCATCTCAGCCCCCCTCAAAGAATTGCTTGAATGCTGAGCTAACGGTCTCCAAGATTCATCAATTTAGACTTTCTAGGGTTAATACCCAAATCTTCTCCTGTGGCAGTAAAGTCAGAAAGGAATGGAGGGGGGAAATTACATGAAAATTCCCAAAGCCAATGTCTATTGAAAAGAGGGCAATAATTAAGAGATAATGTCAAAGGGGAAAGAACATTCTCACAGGATAATGGTCTCCTGCTGCTAAAAGAATGCCAAGGCAAAGCCAGCACCATTTATGGAAAATAAATGTCATGGCAAGCAAGGTTAAGAAATTTACTTTCAAATCAAAAGAGCCAGTCCCTTGGCAGAATACTGTTATTCCAAATTATCGAAGCTGATTGAATCATTGCATCCAAATGATGTTCCTGCAGAAGTATGCTCACTATGTCATTAGCAGTCTGCAGAGTTAGAGGCTTTCTCATTTATTGATAGATATATGATCAGATAGATAGGCAGATGATAGATAGAATACTGTTTCTCACTTCAGCTGGTTAAGAAAGGTGCAAGTACTGCATAATTTTTAACAAGGTCTTCACTAGGTTATGCTCAGAGAGATTCTAATCGCCTCTACCAGTCTGCGTTCTGTGGAAGTTTTCTAAGAGCAACTTCTTTTCTTTTGCTAAATAAGAATAAAATTGCTCCAGAGGTGGACATAGAAGTATGAGGGATCTGGGTAGGCACAGGGAGTAGGCAATCTTTGCAGTGAAAATATTTTAGAGCAAGTGGGGACTTTTAATATCTTCACATCATACTTGTAAGACTAATTCCAACATTATAGTTTACAGAATGAATTATAAAGGAATTTTAAGGTTATTTCAAATGTGTATAAATGAAGCCCAGGCTGCAACATGGTTAGCTAAGTGTTTCTGGCCACCAGTGGAGTGGCACCTCAATTTAATGCATGCAAAAATCAAACATTAAAACTGGCAATTTTTTTCAAATAAAAACACGTAAGTTCTATTCAGTCATGGAAAAGAATCACAGTCAACGTCACTATTCTGCACTTGTGAGATGTTACATTATTAGATTCACCATAGACACAGTTTACAAGTTAAATAAAATCAACAAATACTTGATAAATGTCAACTATGTAGAGTATTTACATTGGACGTCACTGTACACATCCATATGAATAAGGTATCCCAAAGATATGTGTAACCCAAGGAAAGGAGAAGAAAAACTACCTGTTTTATCAAAAGTAAAGGACGTGTGGTAATCCAATAGAAAGCAATACTATCAGAACCCAAGAGGGACCAATACATTGTGGTGAATAAAATCATGGACAGCTTCATGGAGAAGTAGGTGGCTGCCAGGAACATGACCAAATCAGGACCATAACACTGTTCAAAAGCCCCAGTGGTTTCATGCAATACTCAAGGTAAAAGCCAGAGTCCTGCTGACAACCTATGAGGCCCCACATTATCCTCCCAGAGCACGTCTCCTTCTGGTCTTTTCTCGTTTGTTCCAGGGACACGGGCATCTCTGCTGCTCCCAGGAAGTGGCCCATCACTGTTGCCTCATCCTTCACAGGGGTCATTCCCTCTGGAAATGAGCTTCCTCAGCTACCCTCAACTTCAGGGCTTGGTTCAGTCCTTTTTCAGGTCTTCACTCCAATGTTCTTCTTCTCAGCTGCACGTTTCTTGGCCCCCACTCCTGAAAGGAGAATTTCCCATCCCCTGCCCGCAGTGCCTCCCACTCACCTGCTGTGCTGTTTTCTTCTTACACTTTACCATAATCTACTACACATTTTTGCTTATCTTCTGCCCCCACAATTCCTGCCTGGTAAGCCCTGACCAGGCAGGAACTTTTTATAAAATTTTGTTCAGTTAGGTGCCTGGTCCATAGTTGCTATTCTCAGCTGAATTCTCAAATGAATAGCTGTGTTGTTTTCATGTTTCATAGGGGGATTTTACTGTAGGAGCTCCAATTCTCTAGCTGGCAATTTAATGCTGTTCCTATAAAATTTCTCCTTGGACAACTGTATAATGTTTTTAAACAATATAGTTTCTCCATGCTATTTTATCAGGCTAAAACAGACACTGTCTTATAATCTAAACAAGTGATTAAATTTCAGTCACTGAAAAATAAAACTGTTCAACTAATGGTGATCATAGTTTGAAAGATAATATGAACAGTTGAATCAGTGCATACTATATGCACGCTAAAATACACTGGTCAATCAACACAGACAAATAATTATGGAGCTTTTACTCTATGCTAGTCACTGTAAATACACAGTGAATAAAAAGTGCAAATTATTTTGTTTGGCTCTTAAGTCCCCCCATAACTGGGTTCACCTATGTATTCACTCACTGAATACTCATTGAGCAACTACTGTGTGCCAGGCATGGTGAAATGGACCATCCTTTTTCCATAATATTTTCTTTTATTCTTTGAGATCAGGAAGATTAGCCTTCTTGTTTCCTTTTGAGTATCCATGATCTATCCATTCCCACAGCTATGCATGCTATTCTTTCTGGCAATTTCTCTTCTCTTTACTTGCTTAGGCATTACCCATCCTGGGAGGTGTCCCAGATTCATACAGCCTGTTCTCCTTTCTTATTTCAGCTGCTTTTATCCTGATTTCACTTTAGCTCTTAACACATTATTTGATCTTGCTACTCTTCCTCTATTCTGGACTTCACCTCCAAATTACCTGGAAAGATGAAAAACAACTAAACTAAATTTTAATTCCAACAACTGACACCAAGAATCACTGATTTAGACCCAAAGCTGAAAACAAATACCCTCAATTCAAATAGCAAATAATGGGCTTAAACTTAATATGGATGTAGGTATCATTTGCTTTTACACAGTAATGTCATCAGGCATAGTAGGAGGGAATCATGCAACAAAGTGGCAATTTTCATCTTGAAAGTTTGTTACCCACCACTGCAGACAAAATTCGGGAAATAATAGCAAAACCATATTAAATGTCTGTTAAATGCCTTCATTTCTTCGGTGTAACTACAAGATAGTGAATTTTGTAACACCTGAGTACCAGCTGCCATCACCTGTTTCACTCACTGTCCGATTATCATTTTGACCAGAGTTCTTCTTAATTAAGTAAAAGGGCCTTTACACTGTAACTTGCCACGTTTCCTCCAGAGTAGCAGGTTTTTCATGCTAATGATATGAATTTAGGAACTTATGACACTCAAGTTCTAATTTTTATAGCTCTTATAAGGATTTCTGGATGAATAGATTTCATTTCTACTAAAAATGTTTCAGAATAATTTAAAGATATGGTTACTTTGAAAGCAATCGTCACTTTTTTAATAGGCATATTCTTTGAACAGAGGAAATTCTAAGTTCCCTGGAGCCCAGTTCTATTCTCATAAACCATTGTGGAAGGAACTGATTGAGAAGGAGGAAAAGCTAAGGCAGGGAGGTCGGCAAATTAAGGGATGCCGTTGCTTCCTGAATGTGGTGTAGGAGAACCTGGCTCCTAATCCAAACCCTGGGCTCGAACCAAGCCTCTCTCATGATCCTATTGTGAAAATTCAAAGGATATATGAGTTTGTACTTACCACTTAAAAGTTAGTCACAACGGCTTATTCTTTCATTTTCTCTCCACCCTATCTCCACCCTACCCACAGTCTTTCCCTTTACTTTCCATTTGTGGACCATAATTGGTCCTTAGGAAATGCTGATATGTGAGCTACCCTTTGTATGTAGAATATGGGAAGCATTCAGAAAAGTGGTGAAATGATGCAGCAGTAAAACAAATTTTAATAGCAATCTTCACTGATTTACTCTGCAGTAACATGAAATAAACTACATTTTCACTTCATCCATCTACTACAGAGAGGTGGGTGTAACCAGGGTGTTCTAATATATAAGTTTTGTGTGAAATTTTCTTCATGCTCCAGGGGCGTGTTGTGAATCCATGTTAACTCCTCTGAAAGCTGATATTGACTCTACTGTCTCTGCATGATAAACACCATGGAAAATTAGATCTAAACTGACATTTTCAGTTGGCTATCTATCAAATGGTGTCTTCTATGCATTGATTCTTTCAGCAACAGAAAAGTCACAGAACATTTATCTTAGATAGTCCAACACATGTTCAATTTATTCCTGATGTAGAGGAATGAGGAGATCTGAAAATAAAATACGAAATTTACATATTACAAAAGAATATATGAAAATCAAGGGTGCGGAAGGGTGGGGGGAAAATATGGACAACTATAATTGAATAACAATAAAATAATTTGAATTTAAAAAAGAATATATGAAAATTATACTATGCTAAAGTGCAAACAAGGATGCCTACCTGTCTTCCTCAGATTTCTTACTGGAAATGAAAGGATTATGTGCCCTGTTCTTAGAAGCAAGTAGCCTCTGAATCTATATGCCCTTTCAGCTCTTCCACTTAAGTTTTAAATTATTAACCCCAAAAGTCCAGTAACTCTTACATATCTGTACTGCCTGATATTTCTTATACCAGCATCACTTCTTAGAGGCCCTTAAAAACCTGATTATTTTAACTTGTGTTAGGCATTGCAGTTCTAGGTCACTATGGTCCATTAATCAAGGAATTTGTATGAACTCTTCTGTCCAGTTAAGCCATTGTTACTGCCTTTCACAGACAGAGCATGGTTCTGTGGGAACAGAGCCTTACAGTCAGGTAATGACATTTGGGAGGGAGAAGTGGGAAGGGAGAGCCTGTGGGTGACTGGGAGGGGAGGAAGCAATGCCACAAAGTTGAAGTAGAATGTAGGCTTTGCTTGATTCATCATTTTCCCCAGGCATGAATACCTCTGCTTGCCCTACCAACATTTGCTGAGCACCAACTGTATGCTGGGAGCTTCTACTAATTTTGCATTTTCTTTAGACTGGTTCAACTCCCAATAAGGCAAATGTTGACCTAAAAAGCCACTTATTAACTCTGCCCTCATGCTGGGAGAACCACCATGTAGATAACAACTGCTACTCAAGAATTCTGATGGTATTTTAACATTTTAAGCAACATCCTGCCTGTGGTAAATCAAGAAGATAACCACTCATGATATGAAATTAATTTCTGCATTAAGAGACTTGTGGTCCGTTATCTTCTACTGCTGCCCTCCTGAAACCAAGTCCCAAATGTGATCCTACAAATATCTGAAGCTCACTGTCCAGAGACCACGCATGGGCCTCATAGACCACATTCAAGCCCATGTCAAGTTCAGATGCTCTTTCCCTCAATTTGTTGTTTTCGTGTTCATTTTTCACTCAGCAGATATTTATGGAGTGTTTACAGTGTGCCTATCACTTCTCCAGAATACTGGAAGGCAGCAGCAAACAAAACAGAGAGAAGCCTTGCCTTACACTATAGTGGGTGGGGGAAGACACACAAATAAGCACAGTATGGTAATTGGCAGTGAAAATAATAGGTTGTAATAAGGGGTTGGGGGCCACAGGATTAAACTAGGAAAAGGAAGGATGATGTGGGGTTCTGAGTTTCTTGCGGTAATTGATGTAAGTAGAAAATATAACCAGGTAATTTCTCTCCCAAGGAAAATTCTGGCATAAGGCTGGAAAGGAGGGATGCCGACTATGTAGCTCAGAGTTTTAGAGTCTTGTCTTTACTCTTGCAAATATCAACAGGGAGACAGGGGAGGGGCCAGGGAAGTGGCCCTGTTACCTGGAGCCAAGGGAACTCGAGGGTTCCCTCTGCCACCCTCGGCAGAATCTTTGCTTAATTCCCCAGTGGATTCTTATCCACATCACTGCCACCTAGATATATTAAAATAGAAAATTTCTTTTTTAGAATACCTGACAAAATTACTAAAAATATACCTGCAACATTTTCACACAAAGTAAGAAAGCACACACAATAAAATTGTGATGGCTTGTGTCCTCCCAAGGAAATGAAATAATATTCACAACTAACTTTACTCTTTTTTACTTTCATCTCCAAGTGGGAAAGAAACAAAGAAAAAACATATCAATTATTCCCTTTTCTGGTATGCTGTGATTAAACTGTGTGTTTCTAACTCTAAGCTCCCTACTCAAATTGAGAAAAAAAAACTGTGTAGTTTTCAAAACATAAGCAACACCCCAGAATTGTACCCAAGTCCCAGTGAACAGTGGCAGGAAATGAGCTGACTGGGCACATCAACAAGGCGAGGGTCTTCAATAATGTGATTACTGGCTGCCACATATTTCAGCCGGAGACTTTTCTACATGGATGCTTCTGTGGACTCTGGGGAGAGAGTATTGGAGGGAGCTTAGGTTTGGACATTGACTAACCGATTTCCTAGCTATAAATAAGAACAAGCATGTGTCCTGAGGAGAGTAATGAATGTGGCTGAGTTTGGAGGACATATCGAGTGGAATGTACAAAGATTGTTCTTCCTAAGTGTGCATACAGCAGGTAGCATAGATCTGGTTTTGTCATCTGTCTGTGTACAGGTTGCGGGGTGCATGTGGGGGCTGAAGTGAAGCTCTTATTTTACTGTTCACCAAGCCACTTGTGCCAAGGAGGGGCCACACCCCACACCTAGCTGGGTGTTTTGGAAGGTGTGTGTGTACGTGTGTGTGTGTGTGTGTGTGTGTGTGTGTTATGTCTTAGGACACTTTCCACTCTCCAGTATATATTAAAACTCTTCCTTTCTATTGGATATTTCCACTTAGCCAGAAAGCATTTAAAAGTATATATGCATTAAAAACAATGCTTATTCAATCCTCAAACCACTGTTTCTGTTATTTTTCATCATTCACTGTCTCCTACACCTACTCCATCTTTACATCCTACTATCTGTGTTCAGTCGCTCTGCTGAAAATCCACCTTTAAACAACACCACTCTTGCCCTAGTTACCAAATCCACACACCTCCTTGACTGTATTCTCTTTCTGCAATATCACACTACTGATCAGCATCTTTTCCCTCAAATCTTTCCTCCCTGGGCTATTCATTTTGTTTGCTTACCTTTTTCTCAAGAATTGCTTCTTCTCTGACCTTAACTCTGTTCTATTTCTCTGCCTATGGTCCTCGGAGTTCTCTATTTAGCCCTCTTCTCCACTCCCTGTCTTCCAGGAAACTGTATTTACTCTCATCATTTCAATTACCATCTCGAAGCAGAGCCTTCCAAACAGCTATTGAGAGTTCTGACTTCTCTAATGAGCTCCTATCCCAAACATTTCATCGTGTGCCAGGCCAACAGGCAAAACCGAACTGATGCAGCTTGCAGCTGGGCCTTGCAAAGACATTTTTCTCCAACTGCAATCAGAACCAGAGCAGCCACAGCCTCACGCTCTTTTGAGGACTCTGCAGAAAAGAGAGTTGTGCAGGAGGGAGATAGAAAAGGACGATGGGATGGGGGGAGAAAGGGAAACAGAACTCAGCTTGGGTGGCACTGGTTTCTGCTAAGTCCTCAATGCATGGTTTCCTAACAGCAGCTCAAAGTTAATTTTCATTTGAATTTGTCACTCTTCATCTCAGCCTTAAGTTTTCTCCCTTGGAAACTTGCTTATGTTTATATAAGTTCATCTTTCTTTCTAATCATCAAGGTTCGAAATATCAACACAACTAGTTCTTTTAATTTTTACCTATCCAATACTTTTCCATATATTTTCTTTTCATCCTCACTACGTTCTCCTTGGTTCCAATTCCTATTGCATCCCACCTGAACTGGTACAATAGTGGGGTCTAACCTTTCCCCCACCCCCAAAACCCCAATCCTATATCCCATTCTCAGAGATATAACCTTACTCGAAACAGTCCCTGATTATATGGATATATTTTACTAGAAGACACATTCTGAAAATTCTCAAGATGAATAAGTAAAACTACAATGGTTAAAAATAATACAGTATAGTTCATAAATTTGATTGGTGGGCAATTCCATAAAGTAAAGTCAAGCTCTGCTTCTGTGTGCCAGCACCAAGAAGAGAATTGTTACAAATACTCTCTTTGCATTGAGTGGTATATTTCTTTGAGCTGTAAACAAGGACCATTAATAATATCATGCAAAATTCATGTCAAGAAATGTAGTTGTACATTTTCATCCATGATCTAGGAGAGAAAGGTTAGAAAAAAGCCCACCAGTGGGTAGAAGATTTTGTGGGTTGATGGAGTGAAAAGTGTACCAACTAAAAAAAGTCTCAGTACCCAAAGAGAACATTTTTTCTGTGTAGTTTGCTAGGTAAGACTTGATGAAAACAAGGTATGGGGCAGGAGGGTGTATGTGTGTGTCCACAGCTAAACAGAAGGGCTCTGTTTCCTCAAAATGGTCAACTTTGAGTGAGAAGAGACCAAACTCAGAGCACTAAACAGAAATCCCAGAAACTAGGACATTAGTGTTGATTATTCTCCCTAATTGATAATTCTGGGATCCGCAAATATACTCTTCACCATTTAACTAGGCTCAGTTATAGCAACTAATGACTAAATATTAAGACATGTTCTTAAAGGAAGAGGGGTATGGGAGTCAGTTCTGCATACTTCAGGGACTTCTCTCACATTCTCTGAGATTGGTGCCTGACACCAGGATCCTATTTACATAGAAAAAGTGTGAGTGGCTCCCCTGGAGTCGTGTAAAGTGACTTATTAAATAGGAAGTTCCTTGCATAAGCTACTTTCCCATTCCACATACTTGATCCTGCAAAAAGAACCAGGAGATGTGCCCAGAGTAAACAGTCACAAACACAGAAGCTTCCTACTGGACAGCAGGGCAGGAGTCTTCAGTTTGTTTTCTATTTTGTCATGAGAAGTTTTAATGATATTGGTGACCTAATATTTCATGTCCTTCTCTCAACATTCCACCTTCTTAGTCTATTGGCTCATAATTCATTGTCTATCTCCCACCGTCTACCCTATCCCACCACACTACATCATCTTCTTGGAGGCAATGGCTGCCTTACTTATCTTTGTATCTGGCATTTGTGTAATAACAGTAAGTGAATCGATGAATCAATGAGCAAGTGTACCTCACAATAGTGGTTCTCAAAACAGGAGGGAGATAAAGTATTAAAACACCATACTTAATTGGGCATAAAAATTGTAGTTGTATAAAATATTGCTATAAAGACATTTCTCTTGGTAAATTCCTTAATTATAAGTTTCAGAATTAATTGGGAAAAGACTTACACCCAACTGAATTCATTTTGCTCAACAGATTACACTTAGCTGGCTTCTGTCTGTTATGGAGGATATACAATATCTTATAGTAACTAACAAAATCACCTACTTGATTAAATAACATGTAATAAACAATGCTTCTCCCCAGATCAAGAAACAAGATGTGTATACCTTAAAACAATGGCCCAGTTTGTCATGCCTGCCATAAATTGCTAACAGCCTTTTTTTTTTTTAGCATAATACAGGAAAAGGCTGTTCTAGACCTTTCCTGGACCTGGGGCAGCATGACCACAAAAACTCAGACGTTACCAAGGTCCTTATTGAAATGGACCAGAACGCCAAATGCACGTCTACCACTTTCCCTGCACTCCTGTACTTCCCCTCTCCCCTTATAAAACAATCTGGTTTGACAAGAGATATTAAGGTTTTTAAAAAGATTTTATTTATTTATTTGCAGAGAGAGAGAGGGGAAGGGATGGAGAGAGGGAGAGGAACACCAATGTGTAGTTGCCACCCATGAGCTTCCCACTGGGGACCTGGCCCGCACCCCAGGCATGTGCCCTGACTGGGAATTGAACTGGCGACCCTTTGGTTCAAAGGCTGGCACTCAATCCACTGAGCCACACCAGCCAGGGCTTAAGATGGTTTTTAGGACAGGAATCCACCATCTCCTCAGGTCACTGGCACTTGAATATAGCACTTTCCTTATCACCAGAACCTGTCTCACAAGTTTGGCTTTCACTGCAGCAGGCAGCCAGATCTATTTTCAGTTTCATGTGTACAGTTTGCCTCACCTCACGCCAATTTCGTTCTTTCTTTTTCGGTTCAGCCTTTGGATATCTTCTAATTTCTCAAATATTCTCTGATCTTACTGATCTTTGTGACTGCACATGCAATGCTTACTCTGCTCAGAAATTTACCCGTTTTAGCTTCTTACCATTCAGGTTTCAGCTGAGAGGTGATGTCCTCCTGATTAGACCACTGTTGACACCCTGGCTTGATCATCTCCCTGATGTGCTTCCTGTGCAGATAGGTATATTCAACGTCTTCTAAAGTTATTTAACTACAAAACCACACACAGTCCTTTACATAACAGATATGTTTTCCAAAAAGTTGTCAAAAATTAAATGATATTTTCTACATGAAGAGCATTGTCATTTCAAGGTTTATGGGCTCTTCATTTCTATTGATCCTCAATTGGCAGTAATTCTTCACATTTTAGGTTTTTCTGCTTCAGAAAATTCAATTCTTTAATTATATATAAACTTGACTTAAAAGTATTAGAGGAATATCTATTTAAATACATATTTAAGTGATTTATCTTAATGACATTATTAACTTTTATTTAGTAATTATTTGCTAAAAGGCCCACCAATATCTGGGATATAATGCATCCTTCCACTGAGTATGTTCAGTCAAAATTTTATTTTTGCCATGATGACGTTCAAATTCAGTTTTCCCTTTTTGAGTTTTTTTTTTTCACTGTTGCATTGCCAGTATTGGAATTGCCACTAACATATTTTTCAGGAGCAAGGATAAAATAATGTGTGAGAGAAAAAAAAAGTGTGATGGGGAAATTTGACAAAGTGTTTTAACTAAGCAGCGGCTGAAAATAGAAGCTGGTTGTATGAGACATAGCTAAGCAGACATGACATTAAATATGCAGTGATATACTGAAAACTCGTTCAAATAATAGATCATTACAAGTAAAGGTAAAGGATTCTGGTTAGCTATTTTTACCATAAAAATTAAATAAAAATTAAAACATCAGAAACTCTCCTATTCAAACCAGAATAATACATTCACAATCTGAAGAAGGGGCAGGTAAATTGGGGGAGGGGGGACCCTTATATAGCTCCAACATGAACTCTACAGGCAAAAAAAAAAAAAGCAAGATAGACCGCTAGAGCATCCCTTGCATTTTATAACTATTTCTAAATCCAAAGATGAGGAGCATTTTATTACCAATGTTGGGGAAGATTCATTCATTCACCTTTCTCTTACCAAGACTCATTCATTCACAAACTCTACTATGTCCTCAGAGAAACAGAAAGAAGTCATGACACATTTTTGTAGCCACAATAATGAAGAGAAGTAATTTCTTTCCATGGGAAGTGATTTTTAAAAGAGTAGGTGAATTTTATTTAGAGGAGGAATAAGTGACTTATCTCAATGTATGTGTAAGGCAGAAGTCATTTTTGTAAACCATCTAGAAAGAAGCCATTATGGCTAACTGTCACTAAATCAAATGATTTCTCCAATGCCTCAGCACATCTTTTGTCTAAAGCACGAAGTTTAGAAAGTCTGCAAGTAGCTGCCTGGTTGATGGTTGTTACTAAAGTGCAGTGCTACTATCAGGCACTGAGATTTCTGCAGACCTGTAGATTCAGATCAGTGCTAATTGGCTTAAGCCTGGGGAAAAAGCTGATTAAACTGTTTCAAAGGCCAGAGCAGAGGAAAAATTCTAAGCATCCACCCTTACAGGAATAGCTCATTTGGTTGGGCATCATGTTGCAAAGTGGAAGGCCACGAGTTCAATGACCAGTCAGGGCACATGCTTGGTTTGCAGCTTCGGTCCCCAGCCAGGACACACACAGGCGACCAATAGATGTTTCTCTCTCATAATGATGTTTGCCTCCCTCTTTCCCTCCCTCCTTTCCCCTCTCTTTAAAAATAAATAAAATCTTCAAAAAAACTTCTAAGCATGAAGAAAGATAGTGTCAATACCAAGTAACTAAGTACAAATGATGCAAGTAATGCTACTCTTTAGGACTCTTTAAAGGGACAAATGCCGATTAAGCATTATTCCTTTCTGGGCTGTTCTACTCTGTTGGTCACAGAATGGGCTTGAAAAAGCAGAGATTCCGGCTTGCTACCTGAGCAGAACGTGAATTTACTACATGGCCCAGGGAACATGTTAAATAGTAAATGTGAGACTGTCTTTCTAACATCTGCTTTCCAAATGACCCCATATATAGGAAGTGTTCACATACAAGGAGATAGCTCTCCATCAGCCACCCACTGGCTTTCTGAGTCACATACACATGTATACAAAATTGTTGGCCACTAGCCTGCTCCTAAGGATATAGTAAATACCTGTGTCTTGGCTCCAAAATATCTTCTAGAGCAATATAAAAGACTCTACTAGGGTCGGATTGTCATAAGTAAGAGCTATAAATAAGAGATTCTTTGCTCAAACGGAATATAAACCAGATTCAAAGGATCCAAAGTAAGTACACAAAGTTAGTTAATCTGATTCAGACCCAATCCATATTGTTATTGCAAAAAAAGGTGTTCACGTTATATATCACAACAAACCTGTAGGGTATATCTCTAGATAAAGGAAGGGACTAAGAAAAGATCATCTTAGCAACAGACTAAGGTGGAGGGTACAGAGTTGAGATACTAACCGAGAGATGTGTGCTTCCAAAAATGTATCTTTCCATTAAGAGCTATTGTTTTTCTCTTAAAGGCAAATTATAAAGGAAGACTGGCAGAATAATCATGGTAGTATTAATGAAAACATTAACTACTGTTCCCATTACGATCGCTCAAGCTTATTCTCCACACCACCTCTGTGATAAAGGTGCTCAATTTTTTATCAGCATCTGAACAAATAATTGAAGTCCACAAAAAGAAAATCGTCTGCATAAACAAGTCACCAATAGTTTTGTCACTCTGATTCCATCACTAAATCTTTCCTTAACTCAAAATCCTAATTAGTAAAAGGAGATACAATATTGCTTCTCCTATTTCAGTGTCAGGAAAGGAGCCAGGAAAGGAATTTGAAACCCTTGTTTTTCTGTCTAAATGTTTTATTGACAAAACCATATTATATCTACATGCCCAAATTAAAACAAGGACAGGAAGGGGAAAAAAAAGTCTTCAAGAAGGGCAGAAGGACATGGAAAAAGCAACTCATTCTCTCCTTCCTCAAGAAGAGGGAACAATGACATTGATTCATTTGGAGGTAAGGCTTTGAAAGCCCAAGGACTTTGGCATTGACTGTTTAACTCTGCTCCCTACTCTAACTTGTTTGCTCCTGCTAATTTTGCACAGAGACTTCAACATAAAACGTCAACCAGGATGGGGGGGGGGCGGGGTGCAGAATCATGAGAGACCCACACAACCTATAATATTCACTTACATTCTTTATTTCTGGTCCACTAAAAGAAATTGCCTGGGTGTGCTCACCACCCTGGGATTTGCTAAGCCCTCTCTTTGGTGCAGTGTGAACTTACTCATATTTTACCCTCTTGGACATATATGGAAGTTTCCACTTCACTCTCCTAGTCCTAGAGGAACCGAGCACACACTGAGCCCATAGCAAATTATTCTAGCCTGTTTCTAACAGCAGGTATAGCTAAACAGGAATTATAACAATTTAGAATTTCAGAATCACAGTACCAAGATTCATAATGGGTAGATAGCCTATGATATTTAAAATACCCCTAATTTACTCATCTGTAAATAGGCATTGCAATATTGCTATCATACAACCATGAGGAGAATCTAATAAGAATGAATACATATATTTATCTCCAGCACGAAGTGAATGACTCTCCACCTTTCTGACATCTCCAATCCAGTAGCAGCAGTAGCCAGATTCTGCATTCTAGGAAGTAAACATTCAAAGGCTTCTCACTGTAATAGATCCCATGATGGGAGGAGCCAGAGGCAACCACAGCATTCCACTTGCACAATTTTCTACTCTTAGTGCCTGTCATTCCTGCTCAAGAGATTCATCACTTTCCTCTTCTCTTCCAATCCCTGCTATCAAATCTGCTCTCATACATTTCCTTGACCAATGCTTAAATCAGAATCAGGAAATTTAAAAGCAGAAGTGAATCTAACAATGTAACAGAGGTTATCCTTCCCTTGGGCATTTAATTCCCAATGCAAATCCAAAGAATGTGAATCAGCAGAATTTTGGCTTTAGCCATTGAAGTGATAAGAAGCGTATCATTTTATATTTGGAAATAATGAGAGTAAGGGAAGAGTGGCAGAGTGAGGGGCCTTGAAATTTCTGTTTACTCTTATCATTTCCTTAGTTACCATTCATTGATTCCACATTATAACAAATAAGTGTCCTCAGCTGGAGCGCATCAACCCTTTTAACAACCATAAACGTAGACAGATCCGGGCAGACGTTCTCTCTCCCCACTCCCCATTACTCCATTGAAAAAACTCTTGCTTGAGTCAAGGGATAGTTTATTATTTTTATCTTACCTGACTTAGCAGTATTTCCATAGTTTTGAGTAGTGCCTTTTTCTTGAAAGTCTCTCTTCTCTAAGTTTTCATGATGATAATGTCCAGTATTCTCATGCCTTTCTGGATGGCTCTATTTCACCCAGCTACTCAACATTGTGGTTCTTCAAAAGCTTTGCCTTAGGTCTTCTCTTTTCTTTCTTGATTCTTTTCCAACAAAAATGATCAATATGTGCTTCTGTGACCACTTACATACAAGTAAGTTTAACTTTATGCCCAGAGCCTGGACCTCTCCTCTAACCTCTGGTTGCATATATCCAACTGCCCTCCTCTTGTCCCAGCTGGGATGTCTTGGAAACCACAACCCCAATTTCCCATTTGATCTCACAACCTTCCCTGTATTAGTCAGGGCTCTCCGGAGAAAACAGAACCAATAGGATACATAGAGAGATATATAGAAGGAGATTTATCATGAAGGGTTGGTTATCACAAAATTATGGAAGCTGAGAAGTCCCATGGTCTGTTGTCTGCACACTGGAGGCCCAGGAAAATGACTGGTGTGGCTCCATCCAACCAGAAGACCAGAGAGCCAGGCATTCCAATGCCCTGGCGCAGAAGAAGATGGATGTGCCAGATGAAACAGAGAAATCAAATTTGTGCTTCTTCTTTTTTGTTCTAGTTTTATTTTTTAAATTTTATTTTGAGAGTAGATTTATTTAAGCTGGGGACAGTGAAACAAAGAAGGGCCTACAATAGGAGAAGCAACAGGGGAGAGACTAGGCGGGCTACTTTGGCTCTCTAGACATGTTGTGGGGGAGAAGTGAGCCAAGGCAGGGCTGCTGTCAGCTCACTGGAGAGTGGGAGAAAAGGGGACCTTGGGGACAGGTTAGTGTGGGGTGAGCTGCCACTGCCCACTTCTCCCCTGGATGCAAGTCATCTCGTGGGGTCCCTTAGCGTTTAGGAGATGCAAGTCTGTGGGGGGAGAAGGGGGGAAAGGGAGAGGCAGGGGCATGCTCCCAGAAGGGAGGCTTCAATTGCTCAGGTGATGCCCATTCCCATTGGTAAGGGTGACCAATTTTACTCATTCTACCTATTCAAAAGTGAGCACCTTCACGGACACACCCAGAAATGCCTACCAGATCTCTGGACAGCCCTTAATGCAGTCAAGTTGACAGGTAGCATTAACTGTCACACTTCCCCCCAAACTCTGGTAGCTTTACTGTCACAGATGTCCCTACCATCCATAGAAAGCATTCATGACACCTTGATCTCATTATCTTTACTTTCCATATCCTAACTGTAGCCAAGTTCTGTAGATTTTTTCTTCCTAATATCTCTTGGATTTCTTTTATGTTACTACCTTTATTGCCACAACTTTGGACTATAGCAATCGGTTGTCTTTTACCCAATGTCATTGTTGCCATTCTTGTCTCCCTACAATCTTTTTTTTCCCATCACAAAGCCAAAATGATGTGCTAAAAAGCAAATATGATCTTGTCATTCCTCCTGAAAACATTGCAGTGGTTTCTAAGTTGTTCTTAGAATAAAGACCGCAGTCCTTAACAGACCTTCAAAGCTGAGGATCTTCTGCTCCTACCTACTGCCCTGCCTGTTGCTCCAGTCTGCTGCTCCAGCCGCACTCACCATTCTGTTGCTAAACAACGCTGTGCCCAGTCCCACCACAGAGCCTTTGTTTATGCCTCCCTCTGCCTCAAAAACCTTATCGGCTACTCACCCCTTTCCTTTCCTTTATTAGTTTCCTATGGTTGCTGTATAGATTACTACAAGCTTGGTGACTTAAAACAAAGGAAATTTGTTTATAATCCCACAGTTCAGGAGGCCAGAAGTCCACAATCCAGATGTGGTATCACCAGACTGGTTCTGTGTTGCAGGCTGGCTTGCCCCAGGGCATAATCCAGGACCCTCAGGTTCTTGACTCCTGCAGGAAAGGTTTCAGGAATGAGTCAGAGTGAGAACAAAAGCAAGTTTTATTCAGGTAGAGAAAAAAAAAGAGGCAAGGATACAGGATCCTGGGAAGAGGATCAGAAGTTTGCCTGGGTTTGGCTGCTGCCACCTGCTGCTGCCACGGCTGCAAGTCTCACAGGGCACCGCCATTAAGAAAGCAAAAGTGGACCACATGGTAAGTCAGTTCCCAGTTTTTAAGCTTTGTGGTGCCAAATTCTGTCTCTGCTTTCAGGTTGGGAGGGGATCTTTCTCCTAATGGTCCATTCTGGAAGTGTCATGGTGTCCACCCGCCTTGCGGGGAGTCCTCTTCTACTTGTGGTGTCAGTTTTCCTTTTGATGATGGTATAAGGAGCTTTGGGGTTGGTCTGTGGTCAATTTTTTCTCCAGCTTGGACTGATCTGGTTTTAGCCAGTTCTTGTGGTGGTTGACGTCTATGACCACTGCCGGGGTTTCCTGCCATAGCTGTTTTCCCTTTCCTCCTGCACGGAGGTGAGGGCTCTGGTGAGTGGACCTAGCAGCTTGTCAGTCTGGGGTGTTAGCTTCCACATCCTCATTCTAATAGTCAGGATTTTCCCCAAACTTCTCTCTGTCCTGCTTCAGTGGTGGGGCCATGTTCCCTGTGAAGTCTCCAAGGAAGAATTTTCTTTGTCTCTTCTGTCTTCTGGTGGCTCCAGACCACCTTTGGCATGCTTTGCCTTGTAGATATGCAACCCCAATCTCTGCCTCCCTCTTCACATGGCCCTTCTCCTTTTTTTTCCTGTTTCTATTTTCCGTTCTTTCTTTCTAAAAAGTCAATTTGCATTGGATTTAGAACCCATCTGGTTACCCAGGGTAATTTCTTCTCATGATCCTTAATATAATGGCATCTATAAACATACTTTTTCCCAATAAGGTCACGTTCACAAGTATTTAGACATTTTTTTTGGGGGGGGGCACAATTTAACCCATTACAACAACCTTAACCCTTATTCATCTTTCAGTCTCAGCTTAAAAATCATTTCCTCAGAGTAGACATTCCTTCCCTAAATAAGCTCTCACATTATCACATACTTCTCCTTTAGGGTGTGCTAGTCAAGTCCTCACAGCAGCAAACCACACTTCTTCCTGCACAGTCCAACATCGGTACACAGAACCATGTACACAGCAGATGCGCAAATTCCTTGAAACAGGTATGTTCAGCCAGCTGAGCTCAGTCCCCATAAAATTCTAGGAAGTTTGATTCCCACCCTTACACCGTCACCCCCCACTCAACTCTAAACCTGGAATAATTGACTTACCTAGGGTCCAGGGTGCATGTGAGGTGAGTACATCTGATGTCTGCAGAAAGCATGAGTGTCTTTGTGTATGTGTACACCTGTGCTTGGAATAATGCCCTCCTGGATTATTTAAAAGTCAGCTTGAATCCCAGGCAACCCCAAAAATTGTTCTGTTTGTACAGTAACATTCTAACTTAAACTTTGTTTTTGTTTGAGCAAGTGGTACCTTTTCTAATATTCACAAAGGCATGATATAAATAGGCTGTTGGTGGCACCTCCCCAATTCATCTACTTCTTTCTGTTACTATTGTTGTGACCTTGACCCAGATGCCATCAGTCCTTGCTTAAATGGCTGCACCACCTATCTACCTATATTTCTGCTTCTACACTTGCCTCTTTACAATAGTTTCTTCCATACATGCCATTTGTAATAATCTTTTCTTTTTTCCAGTTGGGTCACTTAAAACTCATGTCATTCCCTTGCTTAAACCACTTTAATAGCTTTCCACTGGATTTAAATTATCCAAGTGCTTTACTATTAGCCCCTTTATTGTCTGATTCCTGTTATTTCACACTATTCCCCTCCTTGCTCTACCCCAGCAGTAGTGTGGCTTCTGTCCCTTAGACAGACTAAGTTTCCTCTGATTTTAGGGTCTTCAGAGTCTGGAATAATGTTTTCCTAGTTCCTTGTACAGCTAGCTCCTGATTATTTAGGTCTAAGCTAAAAAGTTACCTCCTAACCCATCTAAAATAAATCTCCCCAAATCACTGTCATACCATCTGATTTTATTTTCTTCATAACAATTGTCTTAGTCAGTCTGAGTTGCCATAACAAATCACCAGAGACTTGATGGCTTATAAATAACAAACATTTATTTCTCACGGCTCTGGTGCCTGAGAAGTCCCAGATCATGGTGTCGGCAGATTCAGTATCTAGTGAGACCTAATTTTTCATAGACAACCGTCTTCTCGCTGGGACCTCTTTCATAAGGGTACTAACCCCACTCACGAGGGTTCCACTGTCATGACCGAAGCATGTCTCCCAGGCCCTACCATCTCATATCATCACATTGGGTTCTAGAGTTCGGCAATGAATTTTGAGGGGCACAGGTATTCATTCCATAGCAGCAATTGCCACTATCTAAATTTATCTTGCCTTTTTATTATTTATTTCCTATATATATTCAGGAAAATATAAAGATTTGATGAATAAACAAGTGTTTGGTACCATAGCTTTGCCATACACACATCTGTACACTCAGACAAGCAGTATGCCAGCAGCCAGGATGGAGTCATAGACGTGTTCCTCTCCATGTTCCCTTCTCCGTCCCCCAGCATCTCCCTGAAACTCAAGTGGCTAAGAGGCTTGGAGTCCTGTCTCCACTCCATTGTGCAACAGTCTTGGAGCCATTTTACTGTTGTTACTCTAAACAACTTTTGCAAGATCCAGAGCAATGAGATGTCCCTTCCCTTCCCCCAGTGGCAAAGGCACAAGAGATTCACCCTCTCAGTCTCTGAGTACTAGAAAAAGTCCTTGTACAATCTACTGTGAGCCAGGTTCCTTGCCTTCCATTCCTTAATTCCCAGCACATCTATAGGCTTAACTTTGCACCTCTTTCCTATGAGAACTCATCTTACTCATTTTTGTATATTCAGATGTATCATAAAAATGAGAATACAGGTGTTGCACAATACTTATCAAAAATAGGTGAATGTTTCAAAAATTATAGAACTAAAATAGAGACTAAAAAGAAAAGCAAGTCCTTCCTTGTGATGGGGAAAAAGTAACTCTTAAATAAGATTTACAGAATTAAATATATATATATAATATATTATATATACATACATACATACATATATATATATATACATATATATATATATAGTACATACACATATATAACAAGTTAGACAGAAAAAGCCCTCCACAAGATCGAAATAATTTCCCAAAGGATGTAATGAATGTTTCCATATTTGCATCACTTCAAACTATACTGAGAAATCAAAAACATGTAATTATAGAGTCCTGTAAAAATAAAAATCTATGTCCCAGGGAAAGCTGCTGAGCTCCTGATTTGAATACAAGATGGACTAGCAGTCACTGCATGTTAATCTCCTTAAACCTCAGTTTCCACATCTGATAACACTTAACCTGTCTCCAAGGTTGTCAGGAAGCTAATGAGCTTGTGTCTGCAATGCACATGAAGACCTTTACTTGAAAGGTGTACCAGAATACCAAGAAATTCATCCTGACGTTTGTTTCAATTGGAGAATTCCTTCAATTATTATAGGAAAAAATTCCACAAATGATTCATCAGGTTTTGACCCTTCATAAATTTTAAAATCAAAAGATCTTTGAAACTTTAAAATGTATATCTAATTATAGATAAAGGTTATGGAAAATTCTGCAGCACTGTAAGGCCAAGGGCTCTGGTAATGGCCAACCTTATATTCTCTCCAATTGCTCTAAAGAGGGGAATCACCTGTTTATTATCTGCAATGGTTTGCAGGCAGAGGAACCTTTGCTTACATCACAGCATAATCATCACCAGCCATTCCACAGAACCCACGAAAGACACTTCAAGACACATTCAGTTTGGTACTCCAAAGCAGATGCACTTGATTAGCTCTGTCATTATATTCCCTACTGATTTGACTGATGGGAACCAGTCTTATCTTTAAGAGAATATGCCAAAGTTTTCTCAAGTCTTCTGAGACTTAACATTAGAAAAAGAATGCTGTCGTTGCTTCCTCTCTTTCTGAATCTATTCTCTGGGAAAAAAAAGCTCCATAAATCATTTAAGCATTTGTACAGAGAGAATATAGTTATGCTAAATTCAAGGTTTAAAAGGTTTTGTGTTAAATTAGCTTCTTTTCTGTTTGTTATATAAAAGAATACACAAAAATTGTTTTTAAACTTTTTTGAAAGAATGTTTTTCTATGAAAGAGCATGCTTGCATAAAATTTGTATTAATGATAAAAGGCAGTAGTGAGAAAAGTCAGAAAAAAGTACTGGAATCAAAATACTTGAATTCTGCCTCTTCCACACCCCAGATATGCAGTTTTGGCCCAGTTACAAGGCCCCTTAGTCTTTCTGTGTATTTAAAGGAAAATATTTTTTAACTACTCATTTAACAAGGTCATTATAAAGAGTGAATAAGATAATATATTTGAAAGTATTAGAAATATATAATTTATAGAGAGGATCCAAGATGGAGGCATAGGTGGTCGCACTGTACCTCCTCGCGCAACCAAAACTAAGGACAAGAATTTACAAACAAAACAACAACCAGAACAGAGAGAAATGAACTGAATGGAAGTCTGAATACCATACATCCAGTCTGGTAAGGAGGGGCGGAATCGGAGGCCTACGGAGAGGGGTTGAGGGGTCCCGGCAGGAAAAATCGGTGGCTGGCAGATGCGCGTGCGCAGGGCGCAGACCACAGACCACAGCCCATGGACCAGTGGCAAACCCTGGACGCAGGTAGACCCAGTGAGGCACGCAAGGCAGCTGGCTGTCCGCAGCTGCACATTCACTCACAGAACTAAGCAAAAATGGGCAGCGCAATACTGACCGAGCAACCCAGGGACCCAGCTCCAGGAAACAAAGCCTGAAGGCACCAATTGAAAACACCCATGGAAGTTGAGGCTGGGAGATTCTCTCAGCCTCACAGGAGGCTCCTTGGAGAAACCCATGGAGTCTAAGAGAATGCATAAGCCCACCGCCCCGGGAGCCAGCACCAGAGGGGACCGATTTGCTTGTGGGAAGCAGCAAGGGGGATGGGAGTCCTGCTGAGAGCGGAGCTGGTGCCATTGTTCCCTCTCAGACCCCACCCCACATACAACATCACAACCCAGTGACTGAAGTGCCCCGGCCTGGTGAACACCTAAGGCTCCGCCCCTCCTATGTAACAGGCATGACCAGACCAAAGGAAAAAAATAAAATAAAATAAAAAAGATAGCTCAAACAGAGTTAAAAGCCCCAGAGCCATTTTTTTTTAAGCAACCAAGAAATAGCCAACCTATCAGATGCACAGTTCAAAGCACTGGTGATCAGGATGCTCACAGAATTGGTGGACTTTGGTCATAAATTAGATGAAAAAATGCAGATTACAATAAGTGAAATGAAGAAAAATGCACATGGAACCAAGAGTGATGGAAAGAAAACTGGGTTTCAAATCAATGGAAGGGACCAGAAGGAGGAAAGGAACAACCAAACAGAAAAGAATGAAGAAACAAGAATTCAAAAAAAATGAGGAGAGGCTTAGGGACCTCCAGGACACCTTTAAATGTTCCAATGTCTGAACTATAGGGGTACCAGAAGGGAAAGAGGAAACACAACAAGTGGAAAAGTTATTGGAACAAATAATAAAGGAGAACTTCCCCAATCTGGCAAGGGAAGTAGACTTCCAGGAAGTCCAGGAAGCTCAGAGAGTCCCAAAGAGGTTGGACCCAAGGAGGAACATGCCAAAGCACATCATAATTACATTACCCAAGCTAAAAATGAAGGAGAGAAATCTAGAAGCAGCAAACAGTTACCTACAAAGGAGTTCCCATCAGAATGTCAGCTGATTTCTCAAAAGAGACCTTGCAGGCAAGAAGGGGCTGGAAAGAAGTATTCCAAGTCATGAAAGGCAAGGGTCTACATCCAAGAATACTCCATCCAGCAAAGCTTTCATTTAGAATGGAAGGGGAAATAAAGTGCTTCTCAGATAAGGCCAAGATAAAGGAGTTCATCATCACCAAGCCCTTATTATATGAAATGTTAAAGGGACTTATCTAAGAAAAAGAAGATAAAAAATATGAACAGTAAAAAAAGGCATCAAACTCACAGTAACAAGCACACCTAAAACAAAAGCAAATTAAACAAACAAAGAGAACAGGAACAGAACCACAGAAATGGAGATCACATGGAGGGTTAGCAAGAGGGAAGTAGGAGGAGAAGAGAGGGGGAAAAGATATAGAGAATAAGTAGCATAGACAATAGGTAGAAAATAGGGGAAGGGCAGGAGTGGTGTGGGAAATGTAAAAGCAAAAGAACTTATGACACATGGACATGAACTAAAGGGGGGGAATGTGGGTGGGAGGGGGTAGACAGGGGGGACGGGAGTGAAGGGGGAGAATGGGACAACTGTAATAGCATAATCAATAAAATATACTTAAAAAGAAATATATAATTTATAATATTTTAAAAAACATTTACAGTTTTATTGATATTGGTAACATCTAGATCACACTGTTAATTATTATTGTCATTAGTCAGAAAAATTTATTCAATTTCTATCATTTTAGAAGAAAGATATATTTTAACTACAATCATCCTCATCCTGTATTACATTTTGTGTTGTTCAATATTTTAGTTCTATCTTATTTCTATCCCCAAGTTTCATATTGTTATTTTCTCAGTCTAATTGGTTTCGGTTAACCTTGGGTTCACCAAATGTTTTGATCAAGACTTCATTTTATGTCTCTGCCCTTCCCTCAAATATCTTTTTTTCTTCTGCTTCGTATGATGCATGTAGAGCAGTGGTTCTCTAACTGGAACAGCATCAGATCATCTGGAAAACTTACTACAACACAACTTGCAACCCACCACAGTTTCTGATTCATAGACTGGGCATAGGACCCGAATATTTACATTTCTACATATTCCTAGGCACTGCTTTTGCTTCTGGTGACCACACTTCGAGATCACTAGAAGATTCTTGAGTGAGAGTAGGTCATAAATTCTGTTTTTGCTTGTTTGAGAAATGCCTTAATTTGACTTCCCTCTTCAAGGATAATTTGGAAGTGTACATCCATCCAGGTTGACAGTATTTTTTTTTCTCAGCACTGGAAAATATTATTCCACATCCATAGGTACTGTTGAAAAGCCTAACTTCAATTGAACTGTTGTTTCTTTGTGGGTAAACTTTTTTCCCTCTGTGGCTGATTTTAAGATCTTCCTTTTTTTGTTAATTTGCAATTTTCCTAGTGAGGATTCTTTCTCTTTCCCCATCCCCCTCTTTCCCCCCCTTCCCTCCTTCCCTTTCTGCATTCCTTCAGTGTGGTTTCCTTAATCTGTGGGTTCATGTCTTTCATTTAATCTGGAATATTCTCTGCCATTATCTTTCTAAATATTGCTTCACCCTACTTTCTAAGTTCTTACTCTGACTATTCAAAGCGATATTTTCTATCTCTTTTTCTCACTGGGTAACATTCTTCAAATCTACCAGTTTCTTTCACCTCGAAGTGTGAATATCACCCAAGAGCTTATTAGAAATGCAATCTTTTGGATCCCACCCCAGACCTACAGAATCCGAATGTGTGTGTTAACAAGCTCCCTAGGGGGTCACCATGCACAGTGATGGTTGAGAAGTATGACTCTACCTTCAGCTTTGTCTAATATGCTGCTTAACTTATTTATGAATATTATTATTGTAATGATTATATTGTTTAATTTTTGGACTTTTGTTTCCTTTTCAAACTTTCTTGATCATATGTATAGTCTCCTTGTTCTTTGTTTATTTACTTTACTTTTTTTTAAAGATTTATTTATTTATTTTTTAGAGAGGGAAGGGAGGGAGAAAGAGAGAGACAGAAACATCAATGCGCGGTTGCTGGGGGCCATGGCCTGCAACCTAGGCATGTGCCCTGACTGGGAATTGAACCTGTAATGCTTTGGTTCACAGCCCACGCTCAATCCACTGAGCTACGCCAGCCAGGGCTATTTTCTTTTTATTTGTATACATTTTTTAAAAATTCTGTGGTTTCTGTGTAATTATTCTAGCATCTGAAAGCTTCAGGGGCCACAGTGGCTCATTTCCTTGTGTTTTCAATGACTTCAGGCTGTGAATTTATATTTGACTGATGTAACTCTGTTGATTTGGAGGACACTAGGTTGATAAATTGCTCTCCCGTTGTGACTTTGGGATTTGCCAAGTGCCCTCGGGCATGACAATTGAAGTACAATTGAAATTACTTTCTTGTCTTGAAATTTTTTTTATAACACCAAAAGAGAAACCCTCTTTTGATCTTCAAACTTGTGTGAGGAGCTCAAGCCTTATTATAAATACTTTGGGACAGACAAATGTCTTTGTCATTTTCTTTTGCCAGGAGGCAAGTTTTTTAACCAACCCATCATTGAGGATGTGGCCCTGTGAGAGTCTTAGCTTTATGCAACATCTCATTTCTAACTCCCTGCCTTATGAGGATCCAAGACCTTATCTCCCAGCCTCACCAGCTGGCAATGTGACTAGCTTTGGTTTCCTCCAATAGACAAATATGATAAGAGCATCTATACCTTTGCTTGTCATCTGGACTCTAGTCATTCAGTTTTTGTCCTGGCATTGATCTTAATTTCTTCTCTCTTCAACTTTCAGGGGGAAAGAAGGAGAGAGAGAAGTGAGAGGCAGAGGGAGAGAGAAGAAACAAGAGAGAGAAACAAGAGGAAAGGGAGAATGAGGGAGGGAGAGAAAGGAAAAGAGTAGGAAGAAGGTGGAGGAAGGAAGACAGAGTTAAAAAGGGAGGAGGACATATCCATCCAGCATGAGTTATTTTGCAGTAGACAGAAATATCCATTTTTATCATATTGCCAAAAACTCCACCCCAGAACCCTACATTCTATTGAATTTATTTCTATTAGACCACACATTCTTTCACCTTTGGGCCCTTGTTCATGTCTGCTTGGAGTGGTCTGCCCTTATTTAACCTTCCCTCAGCTCTCCTTCACCTGGTTTATGAATGCATTAGGAATAAGCAAGAAAGTACCAAAAGGACAATGGTTTAATTAATGAATATATTTAATTAGCTCACCTGCCAGGAAGTCTGGAGATAAACGATCCAACCGGCCAGTGATGTCAGGGCACATGGTCTTCTTCTGACCCCTGGATGGCTGAAGTCGCTCATCACAGATTCTCACATCAGTGCCCCAGCAAGATGGACAAGCAGAGGCAGACGCCCTCTCTCCTCTTTATCGGCCCCACCAGCAGATGTCCCTTTTTGTCTTATTAGCCGGGACATCCTCACCATGGATGCCTGGCTTCAGGGAAATGATGCTGTGTCCCAGAGCATGGTGACCATGACTGACTTACACCTGGCATGCACACACTTACCTGTTCTGATTTCAAAGCATCACCATTCACTACCTGAGCAGAAGAGTGGGATTTGCTTAGAAAGCTACATTGTCGAGTAGGGACAGTGTTTTTCTCATCTAGAAGCTCATTTCTATCTTTACTAAATTGTTACTATCCCAAAATACGTCAGGTCTCCTGTTATACACACTCTTCGTAGCGCTAAATTAGGTTCCCTTGGAACTTGTTTATGGGAGCTTATTCTTACCCTGATGCAACACTCTTCACATTTGACTTTGTCTGTGCCAGGTCTGCCTTCCCTGTTATATTGTAAACTCTGTAAAGTAAAGGTTGGAAATATTTATGCTCAATATTTAATGCATATAATAAAGACCAAACATATATTTGTTAAAAAAGAACAATAAAAACAAAATATAATAGGTCTCTACCCATAATTTGATTCCCAAACTCTCTCCTCTGAGAATGGACTTCAATGTGCAATAATCTACTAGACATCTCCATTCAGTGACCCTAAGGTAGTCCTTAGATAAACTGTCATATACAGCGGTGTACAATTTTATGATGGGATTGGCTTCTAAAGTAAGCACAGGAACTACAGTAAAATACAAACAAGAGTATCCTAGGAAAGCCCAGTGACATTCAGGAATATTGTCTGTCCAAAGTATTTACTTACAACCAAGCATCAGCTTCACCTGATTAAGTTTTTTAAAAAAATGTGTATTGTCTTTTTTCCATTACCTTTAACATAATGCCTAGGGCTAACTATGAAACTTTTCATATAGCATATAAAATAAACAACAATTGTTTCATGAATATATGAAGTTATAGGTTTGGGTGTGGTCAGGTCAATAGGGCAACCAGAAAAAAAATGTATATTGTCCAAAAGGATGCATTCCAAATTCCTCATGCCTTCTAATCATGCTTGTCTAGAAAAAGCTGCCATCAAATCTAAAACACTGATGTTCATCCTAATTATGCACTCACTAAGCTCAACCACACAACATGGGTACTTCTTATTTTTAACTTGGACCTAAATCATACATTCTCCATTAAACAATTAAAAATGCAAACCACTACAAGGAAACTGTTTTCAAGCAAACAAATACCCAGAGACAACCCGTCAATTTTGGAGACTTGTATTTAACTGTGAATGTTTCCTTCTATTACTGGAATCCTCTTAAGGATCCTCTAAAGTGGTCACTTAAGAAGAGGGTGTTTCCTCTTACAGACAACTCTGTGATTCTAACTTCTCAAGATTCTCTTGAAAAACTTTGACCAAACCTCTAGTGTTTTAATGATTATGGCACAGAAGACTGAGACATTTTTGACCTGACCCTGAAAGCAGAAACATCAGGAAGCACACATTGTATTTATTCAAAACAACTAATTTAACCTGATTTTATTTCTATCATGACACGTGGGATTTTTATTCCATAGATTTATACACCAGCGCCGTCCAGACACTGGGCCTCGGGAGATAAAACGAGCAAGTGGATATAAGAGTATATTACTTGTTAGTGGGTAAGAAAGTAAATAACCTTATAGATTGTAACAGACTTTAAGAGATATGCACCTATGAATGTGGCGGCAAAAAGGAGAGGCAGCTGCAGCACACCAGCAACAAAGAAAAAGAATTTTTTTTCCTTTCCTGGTTCTACATTCATTTTCAGACATTTCTTCCATAAAATATGTTCCCTGAATCACAGCTAAGAGATGAATGAGGACCACTTATTGTCAGGCCCAGCCTGTAAGGATGCTGTGGTGGTACACAGCACAAAGGCATGACATCTAGGGAGGCCGGTCTCATCGTGGGCATATCCTGACAGGGACAGGTAAGAAGGTTGAGTCCCAAATGTATTCAGGGTGTTTCCAGTGCCTCTGCTTGAGAAGAGTAATTTCTTTTATCCAGGTAGACTCAAAACCGTGTGGTGATTGCAGGGGGGAGAGGGCATCAGGAGGTTAAATGGTAAAGGAAAAAATACAATAAATGTTTTTTAAAAAACTAATATGGTTGTTTTACCTGGGAGTAAGGTCATTCCCCCTTCTCAGCCCCTCAACGCATAGCTTCCTGCTACTATTGGCTGTAGAGACTCTCCTGGGTGTGTGTAAGCAGGCGAGCATATAGGCTTGTGTGTGTGTGTGTGTGTGTGTGTGTGTGTGTCCAGCTATCATGTCTGTAGGGCAGGAAAATCTCTGCTGCCCAAATAGAGCTATTCAGATTATGCTTTTTTCTTAACCATATGGACCAACCAAGCAACATCTTGTAATTCTCAAATAGGTACTAGCAACAGCCATCACTCACTTCACTTGCACATGAAACAAAACGAAGCAAAAACAAGAAAACACACATCTTTCCTTTTTATTATATATGGCCCTTGACAGAAGAAGATGACAAGATGACAAGGAATTCAGGCATCCAACCAGCACTGCCTTTGATCTGCAGCTGTAGCTGCTATTTCCAGAACTTGGCACTGCACTGAGTAATTCCCGGTCAGCCCAGAACTTTCACTCTTGGGAAGCCATGTCCTTCCTGATCGCAGCCCGACAGCCTGGCCCAGCAGCTCTGTGGCTTCCCGGCTGGCTGGCCACAGCCCCTTTTGAAGCTGGGCTGCCTGAGCCCTCCGCTCTCCCAGCGCTCCTCTGTCCTTCCTGCTGGCGGCTGCTTGGCTGCAATTCGCTAAAAAGCAAGGAGCAGCAACAACTCTTTTGCTCTTTCTTGCTTTTTATCCCTCTAAGGGTGAGTTAAACTGGCACAGGTAAAAATGAGTTTTGTTTTACAAGCACCCTGCTGGAATATATAATTTCTGTCTCCTGAGAGCCATCCCTTGACTTAGTAAAATTCTTAAAACACCAGCAAAGGAAACAACATTGTGTAATTTTATTAATCCTCCTAAAGCACCTAACAAAAGATCAGGAACAGATGACCTTTGTCGCCTGAAGCAAGGATAACTTTCAGGGCTCAGATGACGTCTTCGCCCCGATCCTGACTGGATCCTCAGTGCTTAGAAATCCCAAGTCATATAAATTGCACAGCCTTGGGAAATAGGAGAAAGGAGAAAAATATTATCCCTGACCTGGATTTGGAAGACTTTTAACCACTTTGCTTCTCTGATTTCAGGATGGCTCCTGCTTCAGGAGTCCTCCCACAACAGCAAAACTCTTTGAAAAACTATCCCTTTAAAGTACAATTGATTTAGCCATAAATAAATCCTGCAGGGAACTTTCCGCTCTCCCCCCGGGCTGCCAGGGCCGCGACGTGCCTGTTCCTTCACACAGCGATATTAGATAGGCCCGGCATCGGCTGCAAAATGTAATTTGCTCAGTGAAGCATGCCCATCCCTTCTTCCTGATTACTCCCTGATCCTTTTACACATCCACCAGCTCCTTGACTCTCAGCATCCGCCAGGGCTTATCTTACGCTGAGAGCAAATATTTATCAGATTGGTGATTATTTTTATTATAAAGAAAATACACAGGCCAAACAGCCATGTTGATTCAATTACAATAATTGTAGCTTCCCCCAGGTACATCCTAACTGAGTAATTATAAGGCTTGCAAGGCTCATTGACACTTTCCTGGATGCCAGTGATGCATTGCTCTTCTTCTGTGAACTATTTTTCTTGATATTTTGACTATGAGAGAAGGTTAATCTGTATCAGTAAGGTTTCCAATGAAAGGACATTTGGGCTCATCAGTGTTATCATTTTGCTGAGCTTGGTTTTCATTGGGAGCTTTAAAATGAACAGCCTCCGGGCTTTCTGTAAACACCAAAATGCGCTAACATGAAGTATCTCTGAGCGGGCCAGGGACAGAAGCATTTCTGTTCTTGCCAGTCTGCCACTGTTTTTGCAATGCCTGCTCCTGCCTCAGGTTCCAGTTCTTAAGGTTTGTGTCCCATAGACGAAGGGAGCAGCTGCTCTTATCTCCACAGCAGTGGAGTACAGTCTGGTTCCTTCACCCAAGTAGTAAGTGCACACGACTGTAATTTCTCTAAATTCAAACATAATCTTTGCTCTATATTTAAGTACACAGGGAACACAATTCTTTATTGCTCAGCCAGAGAAAGGAGTGTCTCTACTAAGCCCTAGAAAAATGTGTATATTAAACAGTGGTCCTTGAGGAGCACCTGCTAAGGAGAGAGATAAACAAATACAAACTGTGCCATCAATAGCCCCCATATAATCCTCAGAAATTCAGTGCATCAGAGTAGACAATTTTTGCTGCTATCTCTGATAAGGAATATTGTTAGAAACAAGTTCAGATAGGGCACGATTAGCAAATGAAGGGGATTGTTTTTGAGTGATGCAGAAAGAGCCTCCTCTAAATTTCTAGATGGAAACTTGACTACTTTCCTCATAGCTATGTCACTTCTAGCAAGTCTCTCAGCGTCTGTAATAATTTCTTTCATTTGCTAGGGCTGCTTTCACAAAGTAGCACAGACTGGATGGCTTAGCACAGATACATTGTCGCACAGCCTGGAAGCTAGAAGCCTGAAATCCAGATGTCAGTAAGGCTGGTGCCTTGGAGGGCGGTGAGGGAGGGCTCTGCTCCTGGCACCCTCCTCGGCTGGGCTGTCTTCTGCCTGTATCTCCATACCCTCTTTCTTCTACGTGTGTCTGCCAGTGCATCCAAATTTCCTCTTTTCACAAGGACAACAGTCGTAGTGCATTAAGGCCCATTCTAATGACCTCATTTTAACTAATTACAGCTGGGATGAACCTATTTTCAAATAAGTCACATTTTGAGGTACTGTGGGTTAGGACTTCAACATATAAAATTTGGAGGGTGATGTGCAGCTTAACTCATTACATAAAAATCTCTAAGTTCCTACTCAGGCCCAAAATTATATAGATTTTCTCTTAATAATTCAGAAAACTCACAATCATTTTTTTGAAGCCAAAAATGAAAGGTGGGTTCAAACAAATTTTATTAATTAATTGCTTTTAATCATGAAATTATCTGAGTAATGCCTTTACTGTTTGCTGCTCCCTTTAGAGGTGTGCTGTAAAGTAACCAGAAACTTCACTCTCCAGTTCATGGGCTGACACTTTGGATGATGCAGAACAGTTGTTAAACATCCTATAGCCCTGGCCTTTCTCTGCCACCCTGTGCCCAAGCTTAGAATCTGCCTCTGCTGCTCTGAAAGACCAGAGACTTTTTATTTTATTTACTTTTTACTAGCCTTGAATCACTTTCCTAGGTGCTTTGTTTCATGGGCGTTTTTTTCTTGAACTCCAAAAACTTCTCAGCATGCTTATAAAGCACACAGTAGATGGTATAACATTATCTGGTGGTGATGTTAAGCTTTATATTGTGCAAAAAAATTGCCTTACTCAAGGCCTGAGTGCAGTAAAAGCTTTTATAAATTTTATGCTTTTCACTGAGTGTATGTGAAGCATTATGCATCTAATATAAATGTATAAATTCTCAGTGTTCTCAATAGCTGATATAGTCAGATAGAGAGGGTGGGAGGAGCTTTCCTAGGTGGGTAGAGGCACTGGTGAAAAGAAGCTGTTAGAATTGACTTGCAGTAGCCCTGGCCACATGGCTCAGTTGCTTGGAGAGTCATTCTGTGCACCGGATGATTGCCGGCTGGATTCCCAGTGAACATGCTGGGTTCTGTGTTCAGTCTCTGATAGGGGCATGTACCAGAAGCAACCAATCAACGTTTCTCACATTAATGTCTCTCTGTCTCCCTCTCTCTTCCTCTTTCTCTAAAAAAACAGTGGAAACATCCTCAGGTGAGGACTAAAAAATAATAGATAGATAGATAGATAGATAATAAAATTAACTCACAGTTGACCTTTGAGTCATTTGTCTTCATACCAAAAGTGTATTTGTCCTAGAAGTGGTAGCATATTATTTTAAAAGATGTTTATGGTATTAAAATGATTATCTTTAAATGGAATTTGGTAATATACCCAAGTCCCTCAAAGAAAAAATAAGGCTTCTTTATACAGGCTGAGCCAAAGACTTAAAATCATCAACTTATCTTCATTATGGTCAGAATCTACTGCAAAGAACATCTAGGTAGGGAACAGATAAACACAACCTGTGAGTATTTTGAATGCTCCCTTTTCCTTAGTGTTGGAAAATAGCTTTTACTCAGTCTGATAGAAAAGTTATGGTGACCCAGCAAAAACTAGATATCCATTTTATTTTTGAACAAAAATGAAGTATCAAGGCATTTCACTATAGTCACAAGTACTATACTCATTCTTAACATGAAGTCTCTGACTGGGTTCTGTGTAACCAGACCGCCCCCGTGCACTTCTCCACATACACCGAATGGACGGATTCTGCTCCCTCCCAAAACAACTCCTCTACGTGTCATTAGTGACTCCTGGTTTGCAGATGGCTGTGACCGAGTCACACCTTAAAAGTTTCTGAGAAGAAACAATGTAGTTCAAGCAAAACTAGGGAGTATCTTTTAAATCCACAAGTACTGTAATTTTGGAGTGGAGCCCAATGGATCAGTAAGTAAATCCTGTGGTGGTGAAGAAAACTCGGTAATAGAAAAGATGATGATTGCATGATGCTTCCTCCTGAGACAGGATTTATAATTTAGTGAATACAACGTGGAGGGTCTTCTTTAAAAGAGTACATGGATTCACACTTAGTACGCTCAGTGCTAAGACCTATGAATGCCAAAGAGGGGTGGGTTAAAATGAAAAGAAAATAAGTGATATATGAGGGGGGACCCAAAACAAACCAGAATTTATTTATAAAAATTGTGTATTTATTCTTACATGTTTAAACTTGGGTCACCTTCAAAGTACTCTCCATTTGAGGCAATACACCTATGGAGATATGTTTTCCACTGCTCAGAATAGTTTTTGAACTTATCAATTTTGATGTCTTTTAGTGCTTCTGCCCTTTTTTTCTTCCACATCCACAAAATGTTTTCCTTTGAGGCCTTTTTAATTCAGAGAAATTAAAAAACGGGTTCAGGGAAAGATGGAGTGAATAGAGAGGGTGGGGCACAGGGCCCATCATGCCATTTTTGGTAAAAAACTGCTGAACATGTAGTGCAGTGTGGGCAGGTGCACTTGTAAATCCCCCATCATAAAATGGGTAAACATGTTGAAAGAGTCTTCAAAAAAACTCACTGAAGCAGACTCTCACAACAACACCAGCTAGCACACTGATTCAGATTGATTCCTAGAACACTCACGTAGCTGGGGAAGCCTGTACTACAAGGGGCTCACACTCCAGGAGATAATTCTGTTTTTGGGGGGTCCCCCTTGTATTAATATATAATATAGTTACTTATAAATTTATCTCTGAATGCAGGTAGATTTATTATTTATTTATCCCACCTGAAGTTCCTGAAAGATGATTTTATAGATATTTTCAAAAACTGAAAATTAAAATAATTATGGTTTAAAAATTCTAACTGTTACTTTTGTTTATTAACCAATAATATTGTTTTATAATTTTATAAATACATTACAGGCATTGAATTTTAAACTTAAAAAGACATTCCATTCCTTCAAGGAAAAGAGGTCATTCAATCCTATTCTGTTGTTTTATGGAGACCCTGGGTTTATAAATTTATATTTTTTTCCCTGGCTGGTGTGGCTCAGTTGGTTGGATGACTTCCTACAAACCGGAAGTTCGTAGGTTTGATTCCTGGTCAAGGCACATGCACAGGCTGAGGGTTCAATCCCTGGGTTAGGGCACCTAGGAAAGACAACTGATTGAAGTTTCCCTCTCACATCAGTGTTTTTCTCCCTCTCTATCTCCCCTCTTGGCCCTCTCTCTACAATCAGTAAGCATGTCCTCAGGTGAGGATAAAAAATACAAATAAAAAAATTCACATGCAATTACAATGAAAATATACCCTTGTTAACTTGCTAATTATTGATGAAATGTCTCATAATTATAGCTGTAAAATAAGGTGTATGTGTGTGGTCTTTAGAAAAATTAGAAATTTGGTATTCTTAAAGATATATATATAGTCAGTGCCGGTCTCCATGACACTCAAACAAAAACTCAATGCTAGTTTCCAAATGAACACTTTTTTTCCTCTATCAAAAATTTTTGTAGTAATTATGGTGTTATTGTAACATAAACATGGAGAATATCACAACTTTTTTTGACTAGTCACAATTCTATGTGATGCTCTTAACATAATCTTGACAGTAGAAAGGTCCTTCAGGTGCACCTGAGGAGCACAGATGGCTCTGAGCAACTCTGCTTGGGGGTGGGTTTCAGTCCCCCGTGTGCACCGTTCTTTCCCGAGGGAAGAGCACCAGGTGTCTTATGAACTCCATGTGTATTCCACATATACCTCATGCTTTTTTGCTTCTAAACTTGCACGAAACTATTTCTTTCTCATTTTCTATTGATAATGTTTATTTTTCTTCAGATTAGTTATGTGACCTGAGAAAAGTTAGTTGGAAGAGATGTCTGAAATCATACAATATTGATCAAAAGACAGTGCTTAGGTGGAATGGGAATGAAGACATTTCCACTAGTTCACTCTAAATTGAGAGGGATATAGAAGTTTTAAAGGAAAATATGCTAGGGGAAAAAAAGAGATTTAGTATGTCCTTTATTTTTCTCTCTATTTACCCTACTATTAGAGTGCCTACAAATACATAACATTACCAGCAGATAAATTGATATGAATTGATATGAATGTGATATGAATATGTTTATCCCATAAGAACTGATATATATTATAGGCAAACTTTTGAAAAAAGGAACTTCATGTTATTGAAGATTTATAAATGAAAGTGATATATCGCTATGTACCTTTTAGATTATTAAAACTTCAAAATAATTACACCCAACCTTGTCCACCTGTTATGTACTCATGTGTTTCTAGTAGATTAAATTAAAATAACTAGGTGAAAGAATAGAAAATATATCTAAAATTTTTTCATAATGTTTTTGTTATTTTGTCAAGGTTTTTAAGTTGTTAGAGTGCATCACTGTAAAAAAATACAAAAAAGATAATACAAATATGCACCAAGATATTCAGTGCAAGTTACTAACATTAAATTGAAAAAAAAATAAAAACCTCTATGTCCAATAAGAGAATAGTTAAATTCATTGCAGACTACCAACTGTATAGAATATAATGCTGTCAAAATAATTCATCAACATAATATAACTATGTGGAAATATATTTATTATATAACGTTACATAACAAATTGTGACTTCACTATGATTACATCAGTGTAAAATTATTTGATAAAACATGAACAAATGAAAGAAATTTGAGTACTAGAAGAAAGTGATTATAGGTATTTTTCCCATTATATGTATTACAATGTTATTTAGTGCTTTAAAGTTCATGATACTAATGATCTCCCACAGAGCCACAGTCTATCCTTCTGCAACCATGTTCACTCAAAATCTGGCTGGTTATCATCAAAATTCAACAGTGTAACCAAAACAGCAGATATAATGAGGAATCCTGTTCTTTAAGGAAAACTGCCTCCCTCCTAGTACCCATGATTTCAGTAATAATTTCATGTTAGAATGCTGTTCTCGGTAGTTAAACTGAAATAAAATAACTCAGGCAATCTGCACGATTTAAAACTCAATTTTGCTTAGCTTCTTGGGCAGCTTCACTATTGGCCTTTCTTATTGACTCAGGCAGCTTCCCAGATTTCAGAATGTCATTAAAAACCACAAGACAAAAAGGAAAAAAACCCTATGCATGTTAGGCATATCTTTGTCAAAATTAAGCTGAAAGCCCATCTGGCTCCATTGTCTCATTGAATTTGTCACATTTTATACATAGTTGAATTTCTTTCCTAATAATCCACCTCTCTCAAGGATGGCAAGAATTACTTCACTGCGTAAGTAAACCACTATCGTTGCTTACCTCATCATGACATTCTCTATCCCAGAATTTCACTGCTAATATACATTTCTAAATTTTTATTTTGACGATTTCATTTTTAAATTCTGAGCTGCCCTTAAAGGATTCATTTTATCCTCACCACCAACCAAGTCCAACCATCATCACATCTCACCGCGATGCTCATGTGACCTCCAAACTGTTCACCTCATAGAAACTACTTCGCATTGAAATCTTTCCTCACTTTGGAGCCAGAGTGATATTTTCAAAACACAGTTTGGATCATATCGCCATCACTACAATGTCTATCCTCCACCGTTCCCCACACCGTGCATCTTAAAGTACTTCGGTGGCCTCCTATTAATACCGCCTCCCAGTCCTTGCCCCACCTTTTTTCACTATTCTTGGTGCTTTGTTCTCATTGACCTTCTTTCATGTTTTTCCAGTGATCATGATGTTTCCCTCTCTACCTCCACCAGCCCACCCAACATCGCAGCTTTTGCTCTTGCTTCTCATACATTGCCTAAATGTTCACTCTCCTATTATCCCCCATTGAGTGAACTCTACTCACCATTCAGATCTCATTTCAAGGAAACACAGGTAAGATTCACCACTGTACTCAGAGCAATCAAAGCTCAACTATAAGAGGAGAGTGTACTCAGCCCACACAAAAGGCACATCTCAAGTACCCAGCTTGGGCGATAAGGGAGGCTGTGCCACTGGACTTTATAGTACACCTACTACATTAGGCCATGCTACCAAGACAGGGAGTCATAGAAGCTCTACCTAATACACAGAAAGAAAAACAGGGGGGTTGCCAAAATGAAGAGACAAAGAAACATGGCCCAGATGAAAGAACAGGTCAAAACTACTGAAAAATAATTAAATAAAATGGAGATAAGCAATCTATCAGAAGCAGAGTTCAAAACACTGGTTATAAGGATGCTCAAGGAATTGGTGAGGACCTCAACAGCATAAAAAATATCCAGTCAGAAATGAAGGATACACTAATTAAAATAAAGAACAATTTACAGGGAAACAACCATAGAGTGAATGAAGCTAAGAATCAAATCAGTGATTTGGAACATAAGGAATAAAAAACAACCAATCAGCAAGAATAATAAAGAATGCAACAACAACAAAAAACTTAGGATAGTGTAAAAAGCCTCTCTGGAAATCTATTTGAAAAAATAGTGAAAGAAAAGTTTCCCTAATTTGGTGAAGGAAATGGACATGCAAGTCCAGGAAGCACAGAGTCCCCAACAAGATGGATGCAGAGAGGTCCACTCTAAGAAACATCATAATTAAAATGCCAAAGGTTAAAGATAAAGAGAAAATCTTAAAAGCAGTAAGAGAAAAGCAGTTAGTTACTATCACTTTTTTAATCCTCCTCAGTTCATTAAAATGGATAGTAGCATGCGACTGTAGGGCAGAGATCTCTCAAATCTGGTTTGCTTATGGTTATGAGAAGCATACAGTAGACATCAGAGGACATCTTAGTTGAAGATCCCCACTTCTGAGTCACTATATAGCTTTGAATACTCTTGATACCTTGAAATACCAGGAAAGACATTGGAAACTTCAGATTAGAAGCAAATAGTAGCAGGAATCCCAGCCAATAGATCAGTCATGAGTTAGATCAAAGATCTAAAAGTTTAAGATTGAGCAACTCTCCTGAGAGATGGTTCTTCTGCTGTAGAATGAGATAATCATAATTTGTTTTCTTCAAATATTTTCACTAATACTTGAAAAGTGCTTTAATGTGATATTAAAAAGGTGTGATAAAAATGTGTGATGTGTGTGGGGTGTATGTGTGTTGGTTATTCTCAACAAGCATACAGTCACAGCTATTTAAGAAAGTGGAAATTCAAAGGAATTTAATTTTCAAAGCTTGTTTTAAAAGTGAGAAGAAGTTTGCATGATTATGTTTTTCATATAATATTTTTTGAGCTATTTATCAAGACACAGAATTGAAGAAACGTAACAGCTGGTACTGACTAGGAATTATTGTACTTAATTAAAAATTAGATGTAGATACTGGCAGCTTTGATTTCACAAGATGCCTGTTCTACCCACCGAGGGGAATTCAAATTCCACTTAGTCCAATCAGTACATCAATACACAGAAGTGTGTTGTAAGCAGATACTCTATAGGGAGATAGAAATCTATCTAGAGCTGACTAGGAACACAAAAAATTGTAATTATTTATATTTAGATTATTTAAGTTGTGCTGGTTTTGACTGACTACCAAAAATATGGGCTCATTTTCATATTCAGATAATTTTAAAAAGTACAGGAAGTAAATTAGATTGAATCTTAGGGCTACAATAGTGCTACAAACTAGTATTAAATAACATTGCATTTCCTTTAAATGCATGCATATATATAGTTAAATTCTTTTTACAAAGTTGTGATTATGATTATGTTATATTTAGTTTGTAGGTGAGGGTTCAATTTGGTTTTGGGATTCAAGGTCAAAGTCATGGATATAAAAATATATTATTGTGGTAAATAATCATGAAACATTTTTAATAGCTATATAATATTTAATTATATAGTTATATTATTTTGTTTTAAACTATTCCTCCACTGTATATATTTAGATGATTTTGACTTTTCTTCACTTGTTTGTTTTTCTCTTATACATGATTTGGTTTCTCTAATTATTAAGATAAATCTCCAAAAGTAGATTTTCTGGGTCTAAATTTTTAGATACTGTGAAGGCTTTTTTATGTGTGTGACAAAATTGTTTAAAAAACATCATGTGCCCATTAAAAATACATACAAGTATACATTTCTCCACAAACTTAATATAACTGAGTGTTAAAAATTTTACATTTCTGCCAAATTCATGAAAAAATATAAAATTTTATTATTGTAACATGTATTTTAATTCTATAGTGAGGTTGCATGGTTTTCAATATAAACTTTATTTTTATGAATTACATTCTCTCACAAGATTGCTTATTTTTAATAGAGATATTATTTTTCTTAGTAATCTATAAACACACTAGATATTAAGTATATAAGTAATATATTCTCAAATATTTCCTCAACTTCTATTTCCATTTTAATTTTGTTCATGAAATAATTACTGAAAGCTTGCTATAGGCTACACCCTGTTCTGGGTCCTGTGATATAGAAATGAACAAAATATTTAAAAATCTGACCTTAGTGAGGTTGGAACAAAATAGTCAAAGATCTTGGCCTTCATGAAGTTTGTGTCCTAGCTGAGGTAGAAAGACGGCAAACAGATAAAAAAATTAATTGATATTATGGTAGAAAAGGATAATGCTTTGTGTAAAAGTGATACAAAAGAGAAAAATGATGCAAGTGCTGGGGGTTGCAACTCTCAGTAGGATGCTCAGCGATGGTGATGTATGAGCAAAAACCAAAGGAAGTTTGGAGCTGGCCAGGCCAAAGAAATAGCAAGAGTAAAATCAGCAGGTGAGATATGCCAATTATGTTTAAGAAGTGGTAATAATAATAACAACAACAACAACAATATGGCTGGAATCATTTGAGGTTGGGATGCTGTCGGAGAGGTTATGGGGACTCAGATCATGAAGAGCCTAGTGCACCACTGTGTTATTTGGCATTCACTGTAAGTGAGAAATGGCTCACTGGGGAAATTTACATGCATAAGCACTATGATATGGCTTAAAGGCTCATTATGGGTACCATATTGGAAACAGGTGTCAAGAAGAGTGGAAATCTCCTTTTCTCTCATGGTTCTTATGAGTGGTTGAATGTTTAAATGACATAAGGCAGACTAAAATGAGAAAATCAAATTTAATATGTATGTATGGGGAGTTCACATAAGCACAAAGAGTTCCAAAAACAGTTAAGACAAAATGAGGCATCTATGTCATTCTGGTCTGAGGAGAGATAGGGTCCTGGGACACCAGGGGAAAGTAAGGCAATTTACAGGGAGATGGAAAGAGTTAATGTCCAGTAAACAAATATTTGCTGGGACATCTAGAGACAAAAGGACAGAGCAAGAAGGACTTGGAGCAAAGGCACCTTGTTAGGTTCCTCCCTGTTTGCTACACCTAGGTCAGGTTAAGCTATAGTTGTGTATGGTTATTCTTTCTGGAGCAGGTTTTCTATCTGACATTCTTTTAGGCATTTAAGCAGGAGTTCTAAGGCTCTTCTGGAGCCCTCTGGGCATTAAAAATAACAATCTTAAAATGATCAGTCTTCCAAAGAGGCATATCTTGGGATGGCAAACCCTGCCTCTCTTCAGGTTCAAGCAGGTACTCTGGTTAGAAGACTGCTGCAGTAATGCAGACAACAGATGGGACATGGTGGCAGGAATATAGAATGGTCAGATCTAGATATGCATTGAGGAAGAGTTGACCATATTTACCCAAGGCAACATTTGAGAAGGAGAAAACAAGTTCATGGTGACTCTGGGATTTTTTACCTAAGCACTAGGAGAATGGAATGTTCATAAAGATGAAGGGTAATAAGTTGGAAAAAGTAACTTTAAGAGAGGTCAGAGTTAGATATACTCACTTGGAAGTCATCAGCATATATGTTATATGTGAAGCCATGAGATGAGATGAAATCACTAGTGAAGAGATGGGAGATAGAAAAGGGAAGTGGAACAAAGTCTGAACTCTGGTGAGTGCTAACAGCAGAAGGATCTAAAACATGACCATTTGGGAAGAGGAGAGTTTGAAGGCTCTGGAAATACAGGAAAAAAGATAGAGGAGAGGAAGGTAACCAGTGGGGTCAAATGCTGGTGGTAGATTGGGTAAGATGATGACTGAGATTCAGATGTGTCATGAATATAAATACATGGAAGTCATCAATCACCTTGACAGGAAAAAGTTTGGGTGAGAGCCTCTTCGAATGCGTGTGAGAGAAAAATAGGGGGAAAGGAGCTGGAGACAGCAGGTAAAGATATTTAGGTTGAGAGTTGTTGTAAAGGAGAACAGTAGTGGCTAGATAAGAGAGGGATTTATTCTAAATTAAAGCAACATGACCCTGGCTGGTGTGACTTAGTGGATTGAGTGCGGGCCTGTGAACCAAAGGGTCACTGATTCAATTCTCAGTCGGGGTCCCCTGGTGGAGGTCACTCAAGAGGCAACCACACATTGATGTTTCTCTCCCTCTCTCTCTCCCTCCCTTTCCCTCTCTAGAAATATAATAAAATCTCTTTAAAAAAGAAAGCAACATGGTTTGTCTGTGACAAACATATGACAACATATTAATGAAAAAGAGAGAGAAGGAAAAGATCCAAAATAGGGAAGATTTAATGGAGCAATATAGTGAGTTGGAAAGAGACCCTGGGATCTATTAAATTAATGGCAGATTAGACTTTAAATAGGAGTATGGATGGTTTATTCGTAGTAACGGGAGGGGAGATAGAAGGTATGGACATAGATGCTGGTGGGTGGGTAGGTATAGTGGTGGAAACTTGGACATTTCCTTCTGATTGACTTCTGTATCTTAGCATCATAGTCGCCAATTTCATCAGCTGGGAGTGACACATTATTTTTTTTAGAATGGCAAATTTGTTGAAGCTTTTTTGGTGATTTCTCTTATTTTTGGTTTAAGAGTTTCCTTCCATATTAAGGTCAGTTTTAAAATCTCCATATTTACTTCAAGGTTTTTAATGTATACATTTTGGATTTTAATTAATTTTTTTAATTTTAAGGGAATTATCATCAAATAAACAAGTCTAAGTAATACCAAACCCAGAATCCACAAATTAATAATTGACAAATTTTGCTATAAATATTTATGCATAACAAAGATTTAATATAAATAACATTAAAAGACCAGCATAAAATTAATACTGGGTCAGCTGTCACACTGTGAAATGCAAAATGTGACAGTGCGTTAGTTTTAATCCTAAACCTCAGGAGTCCTTGTGATCCCAGGCTGTCACCTGGAGCTCTGCAGCCACCACCTGAGCAGCCTTGCGTTAGTCTCTTGCGGAATGAGAGACCACATGATGGAGAGCTCCGTTGTCCTAACTGGGGCTCAAGACATATGAGAGTCCATCCTCCTACACAGCTGCGCTTGCTTGCAGCCCTGTGGGTGAGCCTGGCAAAAACCAGAAAAACTGCCCAGTGGAGGCGAGTCTAAATTATTAACCTGCACATTCAGGAGCTAAAAAAATGGTTGCTGCTAATTTAAGCCACCCTAGGTAGGTGGGGTTGTTATACAAACATAACCTATTATGAGAATTTCTAAATGTCGTTTAAGAGGATAGAAGAGGCTAACATAGTATCTTCTCCAATCCCTAGAAAGAGTTAATTCTGTAATAATAAATTAGTCATTAGTCAATTTAAAGTTGATGTTAATTATAAGAGCAAAGGTGAGCTTAAGCCAATCTTTCTTGAATTGTCCTCTTCCAAGCACAAGTCCTACTTGATGCTCATAAAAACAGGGATGTTTGTGGTGGAATAACCGTAAGCAAGGGTGCATACTGCATTCTGCTGTTAGAGCTTCACAATGGACATTAGCACAGAAAGCCTCTAAAAATTTGCTAGTTCAATGGCCTGAAACCTAGTAAATACTCAGCAAATGATCAAGTCCTCATTATCTTTGTCATTGTCATTATCACCATCCTTATTAATTTCTGGCTACACATTAAATCCAAAAGCTCAGATCTTCGAAACATTATAGTTAATTCATTCACCTCTAAGATTCTTTCACTTAGGTAATTTTTAATCTTAGTATAGATTAAAAAGAATTAAAAAAATAATTTTATAAAATTACTAAAACTTTGATTCTGTAATATTGGACACTAGAAGAAAAAAGAAACTTTATTAGTATTGTGCAAGTTATTTATACACCACCAATATCTCAAAAGTCAGCTCTTTTAAAAAAATATTTTATTTATTTATTTTTAGAGAGAGGGGAAGGGAGGGAGAAAGAGAGGGAGAGAAACATCAATGTGTGGTTGCCTCTCATGCACTCTTCACTGGGGACCTGGTCCACAACCCAGGCATGTGCCCTGACTGGGAATTGGACCAGTGACCCTTTGGTTGGCAGGCCAGCACTCAATCCACTGAGCCACATCAGCCAGGGCTCAAAAGTCAGTTCTAAGTAAGTAGATGCAGTTGCTATTAATAGCTTATGGCATTAGAGTTTTGTGAAACACTGTGGAATTCACTACTCTGAGGTGATGATGGCTAAATGGAAAATGTCACAGGTAAAATAGTGTCTGCTATTTTAAAGACTGCATAAGTAAAAGGCAGATATAAGTTAATTATCTTACTTCCTACCAAAAAAATAAAGAACCGTGGAACAAAGTTTTCAAGTAACTCTGGAAAGTCCCCTTGAAATTCCAGCTGTGATGAATGCTAGTGGCCATGCATTGTAATAATGAATCCTCACAGAATGAGAGGGAGAGTACTTTCTCAGGGTTCAATTTAATCTATAAAAGCAATAACCTTTCTTGAAACAAATGATAACAAAAATAGCTTTTATCTCATGTCTTATCATTATGCACTTCTTATTCATTAAGCTTCTCCTTTTTGGCTTTTGATTCTCATTGATTATTCATGGTATATTTTTTCTGCCCTTTTATTTGGTAGTGATTATAAATCCATGAATTTTTATGTTATAGTTATTTTCTTATTTGTCTAAGTACTAAAAAATTTGGTAGTCTTTACTGGTCAACAGAAATAAGAAATGTCTTGGATTTTATTGTTTACATCTTTCTCCTGCCTAAGTTTCAAGAGCTCGGAATGCAGCTGACTTAATATATCTGGATAATAACAATTCAACCTATTTAGATATAATCTCCAATCAATACTAGTCATAGGGATTGTGGAATAAATTTATTGTACTCATTACTCTAAACCCTTATTCTGGAAAATACCTTTTTATAGGTTTCTGTATTGGTCTGCTCGAGCTGCCATAACAAAGTACCTCAGACAACAGACATTTATTTTCTCACAGTTCTGGGGCCTGGAAGTGTCAGGTCAGGCTATCGACAGGGCTGGTTTCTCTGAGGCCTTGCTCCTTGGCATATAAATGTTCATCCCTTTCTTGTGCCCTCACATAGTCTTCCCTCCATACTTGTCTATGTCTAAATTTCTTCTCTTTACAAGGGCACAAGTCCTATTGGATCCAGGTCTGCTTTAATTACCTCTTTAAAGGCCCTCTCTTCAAATATAATTACATTCTGAGCTCTTCAAAGTTTGGGTTTTGAGGGGCTTCAAGTCAGCACACAACAGCATCCTTCTTAGTATTGTTTGTTAGCCATATTTTGTGAATGACCTGTTCTCTGCCTTTAAAATAGGGATAATAAAGAATTTAGAATGATGCTGGCAGCACAATAAAGATTCAGTGAATATTAGCTGATACTACTGGAAACCATCTACCATTATGTTCTGGATCTGTGGAATGAAGAGTGTAATACAACTATCAAGGGTGGAGAAGAAACCAGAGAAATAAAGTGAAGAAACATAAACATAAACCTAGTCTACAGTAGAATAGTTAAGAGAACAGGGTCTAGGGTCGAATGAGAATACAGTCTTGCCATGTTTAATCCATGAAAATTTATTGACTGCTTTACATTTTATATTGCTCATAAACCCATAGTCTTTCACAAGGCTGTTGAAAGGATGAAATGAGATAACGCATGCACCATGGAGGTCCTTGGCGCTGCAGAGCCCAGGGCTGCTGCCACTGTCAACCACCTTCAGGGTGACAAGGGGTTGCCATAGTCCCATATAGCCCACATGCTTTGTATTTAGTTCACAAAAGTGCATTTGAATATTTATTAAACCATCACTGTGTTATTGTCATTTAAAATGATTAACCAAGGAAATCCATCCTCTTTTCCTTAGGTAAAGGAATAATGGCCTTACAAATATAAACTGTTTGCTATGAGTTTTAGGTTTAAGGCTCAGTTGTTAAGCTTTGCAGGCTATTGCTTAGGTTGTGCATGCAATTTCTGAGAGTCCAGCAAATAACTCCGTAAAGAAAATCAGTTTAATTAAGATGCACTCCCAAAATAATAAGTTGGTTCCCCCCCAAATTCCAAATAATTTCATATATTAAATAGCAGAAAAACTTTTTAAAAAATATTTTATTTATTTATTTTTAGAGAGAAGAGAAAGCAGGGAGGAAGAGAGGGGGAGAAACATCAGTGTGTGGTTGCCTCTCATGCACCCACTACTGGGGACCTGTCTTGCAACCCAGGCATGTGCCCTGACTGGGAATCGAACCAGAACCCCTTTGGTTTGTAGGCCCGTGCTCAATCCACTGAACTACACCAGCCAGGGAAGAAAAGCTTTTATGGCATAATCAAATTCTTTTGGTCTCAAAATGTTGTAGCTATTAAAAATACATATTTATAATTTCATTTTAAAAAGTTTGATGATAATAGCCATGGTCAAAGTAAATCATATGGATAATGTAAACTCTCAAAATCTTATTCAGTTTATTTTATAAGACAATCCCTTATAAGCATCCTGGATTCCATCTATTTCATTTTTAGAGGTATAGAGGAACAAAAGGAAAAAAATATTTCTCAGTTGTTATAAAGTTACTATTATGAGTATCATCAAAATGGAGAGAAGTACATCTCCCTATATATTTTAGATGTTTATTGCCTCTATGTTTCTACACACAATAATGCTGTTTGAGCTTACCTAACTTCTATTAAGTTGAAATGATATTTATGATAAAGTAAAACTCACTCTAGAGGCAATACAATAGTTCTCAGAAATGTGAAATCATTCCTTTTCTTTGTGCTTAGGCTCGTTTAACAAGCTTCAATCTGCAGTTTACCCATCTCTTTATAGTAGAGACTCTGGGGAATGAGTGAAAATAATTGTGTATCTAGTGCGAGAAAAATTGGGCAGGAGGTATTGAACAATCATGTTTTATTTATTCAGTTAAATACACAATTCCCTTTACCAAATATTCTCCACACAAATGAGGGGAATTAGGATGGTTACCCAGCAATTTTACCATGAATTTCTTCTCAACTATGTTTGGCATAAGCAGAGATTTGTCAATGAAGTGTTCCACATCTTTAGCAAAGTAAGTCTAAGTCTAAGAACAAAGTAAGAAGTATGCAGCGAAAGACATAGCTTTGAAATTATATGTTAAAGTGGTATCTCTTTCAAAATCTTAATTATTTCCATGATCATTTTTTGTTAGGAGGGAATGAAAAAAACAGTGTATCTTTTCTGAAGGTAAACAGAAGTATGAGCAAGCCCTTAAATGTAGACTCTCTGTAATCATACCTATTTAAATGAGTCTTACTGAATACAGCAATGTCAGCATGCTATCTCGTAAAGGATAAAATTATGCATTCTGCTTCCTGAATCATTAATGATGTTTAATTTTCCAACATCCATTTATTTTAATCTTTACCTGAGGATATATATCTTTTTAGTGATTTTAAAGACAGAGGAAGGGCTGAGACAAAGAGAGAGAGAGAGAAAGAGAGAGGGAGGGAGAGAAAAACATTGATCCATTGCCTCCTGAACACACCCCAACTGGGATCGAATCCACAAGCCAGACACGTGCCCTGACCACGAACCTGCAGCCTTTCCACGTACAGGACAATGCTCCAACCAGCTGAGCCGCCCAGGCAGAGCTCTAGCGTTCACTTTGATTTAAAGTTCATAATCAGAAATGTATTCGTTAATTTACAAAAACAAAAATGGAAGAATTAGCCAACACTCTTCAATCTCTATATTCAACCATTGTCCTACTTTTTAAGGGCCTCTTTCAAATCGAGTATGTTATTCAGGAAAACTCGGGGAATGAAGAGAGCACCCTTGAGTTTTTAATGGAGAATAGCACAGAGAAATGGTGTTTTGAGGACAGCAAAAAAGCAGAGCACAATCCTTTTAAGTGCAAACAATCACAAATTAGACATGTATCTGTCACAAAGAGTTTAAAAGGAAAGGGTAATCAGAATTTATTATACTGGGTTTCAATTTATATTCAAAATGGATATTAAAGTGTTTTCTCAAAATGGCCAAAAGCAACGTTTTTATTTCTGGCACTGGAGTTGGTTAAAGTAAAGGAATAAAAAATAAGATGACCACATTAAAAAAAAAGATAAATAATCTGGCACATCAATAAACAATAGAACCATCTTTTGGAAATATAGATTTTTACACATCTGAGTGGTTGTGTCACTTTACTTAACCTCACTATTCTTGCAAGTGTATAAGCCAAATGTTTCTTTTGTTTAAAAGAATAAAATTTCACTTATTTTGGCCAAAAAGGAGCAATTTATTGTAATCTATAGGAGCTCAAAGAGTCCGAAGAAGAGGGAACAGGGAGACCTCAGAAAGCATGGTGCCGGGGAAGCTTGCACCCTCTGTACAGGAAGAACCCAGACCACCCGGGAGACTCCTAGCATGAGAAAATTTAGCTTCAGTCTCCTCATGCCCTTGTGTATCCTTGTTTAATGTTCAGATTATTGGGAGAGAACTCATCAGCCTTTGCTTGGGACATGAGTATAACTCTGTGGTCTGCTTGGGGGGTGCAGAACGGGAACGGAAGTGAGGAGAGAAACAGAGGGAAAAGTGATAGTTGCATGCAGGCTACCAAGACCACCTGGGAGGAGGAAGGGAGGCTCTTCCAATGGCAGAGCAGTGTTTTCGCTAGAAGGTGAAGGGAGATGCTGGGTGGACCCTACTCCCCCACAAAAAAGAGGGGGGTATAAGTAAACTACTTGCACAGTGACAAGAACATCATTAGTACTTAATAAATATTAACTCTAATGATATATTTGGACATATTCTGTGTTATTAGTGGGCCTAGATTAAACCAAATAAACTCAAGAACACATTTAAATTAGCAAATACATCTTTTTTGTGTCCCCCACCCCAATAGTCTTTTAAACATTTCCACCTTATTTATTTTTCAGCCTCTCTTATGATTCTTGAAAACAAACTGACAATCATACTTTAATTGTAGATGAGAGGCAAGGACTTCCTTCTAGGCTGGCTCAAAGTTAGGTGGAAAGATAGTTAATGTGTTTATCTTCAGTGCCCAAGCTACACAAAATTCTTCTGGAGTCCCTTCACTTTCAGCGATAACTGTAATAATTCCACCCAGAAGGTCAGCCAGTAGTTTCCTGTTCTCATCAGCCAGCCCTTTTCAAATCCCTCTTGGGTGCTTCATTTGGACTGTTTGTATTTCAACAGAAATAAGAATCTTAAGAAGAATCGGACCTTAGGATTCCAACAGTTCACCCGAGTGAATGGATTTTGACAAGTGGAGGGAGTGGTCCCCATTTGGGAGACTGGGGCCTTTAGGGGAAAAACACATTGACACAATTAAGACCCTGCTCTAATCCAAGCCATTCTTCTTGCTCACAAAATCAGTATGAATTTCAGATTCCCCCAGATTATTGAGTTTTTGATCTACTAGCCCCTCCAGCCATCATTTTCAGGGTACACTCACTGTTCAAAGGGCACATACATCACTCAATTTGCATTCTGCTCCGGGCTTCTCTGAGTCATGCCCTTGGTATTCATTTTCCCTTGTATTTTTTCCTTCCTTCCTTCCTTCCTTCCTTCCTTCCTTCCTTCCTTCCTTCCTTCCTTCCTTCCTTCCTTTCTTCTTTTTCTTTTTAACTAGGCACAGAAAAATGCTACAAAATTTGGATTTAATGAGGATGCAGGAGAATGCAATACAATCATTTGAGGAGGTAAGATTTACAGTTTTCATATCTGAGTCAGTCACTAACTAGTTGCAAGATGAGAACAAATGTCTTAACCTTTCTGAGCTCAGTTCTCTCCTCTCTAAATAAGAGGATTGTTTAAAACAACAGTCCACTAATGTCTCCTCACCCCCAGCAGCTCTGTGCCAAGCAATGCATCAGAATATCCTACATGGCATGGTGGCAGAGTGGTCTTTCAAATTTATACAAGTTCCCTATTACCTTGCCAAGGTCCTATAAGGCCCCTCTGTGCTCTTTTCTGAAGGATCCCTTCACTAGTCACTATACTCAATGTAACTGATGGAGTGTGTTGCTTTCTTCCAGGGTATTGGGGCAAAGTCTTGGCTGGGAACCCCTGGCCTGGACCACCTCAAAAGTCCCTTCCAGCTCTGACACTGATTCTAAGTAGGTTTAAGTCAGTCTCATTCTTTCACTTCTCAGGATAAATCAAGTAAGAGCACTCCAAGAGAAGAATGTGTGCCAAGGACATATAATTAAGCTACTGTACTAAAGGGTGTAGCTTCTAGAGGGGAAATGCATTATAAATAGAACAGGACCGGAACAACCCCTTACAAATTGGTTTCTTCACATGGCTCTCCTCTCTTCTCTTTCTCCTCTCCTCTGTGGCCAATAGAGTAGGAGCCCTCTCTGTCTTTGGAAAGCAATGTAGGACCAAGGAAGGCTCTAGAAAAATGAAGGCAAAGGCTAGGCTTCTCATGTCTGCTCTTAACAAAATGGATCGTTGTACAGCCCACATGGAATAGCGCAGCTCAGCAGGTAGGGGCCCAGCAAGTGATGAGAGCTAAAACTCTGGAGAGTATTAAGATATGCATCTGTCTGGTATGTATTTGCTGCATGTGTCCTCTGGGAATCTAAGGAATGAACACTCCAACAGCTAAACTATTGGCTGAATCAAAGACTGAACATCGTAGATATCCTAGGAAACGCAACTTGATAATGGAATATTAGCCAGTCCTGATTCTTAACTGCCAGAATCATGACTGGTTAAAAGTAAGATTTTTTAAAAAAATGATGAGGAAGGGAACTGAATCATTTGTGCTTCCTAACACTATTCAGCTATTATAGTTCCTTACAAAAAAAGCCTGCAGTAGGTGAAAGAGTTTAGGTTAGTTTTCCCCCTGGATAATACACGGACATGGCACCAAACTGCCATAAAAAGATGGCCATATAATAATAACAAAATAACTCATTATTTATTATTATAATTTTTATTTACCACTAGTTCTAGGATAGGGGGATAGTTATGCTTGCAACTGAAGCTGTGTCTGCAGCAGAAATCTATTTATAGAAAAAAAAAGCATGTTAAACTTGGCAAATAACTTGCTTATTTTGAAAACAACTGTTTAGTAAGAAAGTCGGTGTACATGGTCTGCATTAAGTATTTTTTCCAAAATAATTTGTGCTGATAATAAATGACACTGTATTTGATGCCATGATGTATAAAATCTTATGTTCAGGATTGTTAAGCTCTATTCTAGTATAAAAATCAGCAAAAGTGAATAGTCAAGAATTTAGAGGATCAAACAATAAAGATACATAATGAGCATTTTTAAAAAGGTACTTCTTAATCATGGGATCTTCTCAGAAATGCACCCATTGGGGTTGCAATCTCTAGAACTTACAGCTTTGAAAATGATTCCAGGCATGGATGGTGGCGAATAAGCACCATCACCAGATTCTCCCCACAGCCTGGCATTGCTGTTGTCCTGTGCTGTGCTCTCTGGTTTCCTTTTAAAGCCAGTTCTTGTAGAAATTGGTTTCCATTTAAGTTTGTCAGCTGGGGGCAATAACGGGCTAATGATTCCTCCCAAGTCCCTTAGTCTAAGCAAATCTTTGCAGGACCCCAGATAACGAGTTTCTCCAAAAATATCACCGGAATATCATTGCTGAACTAACTCAACTCCAGATTCCTTCATCTCATCTTTTGCCACTAACAAATAAATGGACGAGTCATACTAGAAGTAAATATATTTAATCTTCAAGAGCCTCGTAAAGTGGAGATAAAGGCCAAAATAAACAAAGTCCAAGTATTACCTAATCTAATTCTTATAGAATTTAATAAAATGCTTTACGTAGAGTATTATGGAGCCATGGTCTTCCCTGGTGTAGAAGAGTTAAAGGGAAGGGAGGTGGAGACCCAGAACGAAGGAAATCCAGGGGGAGCCTGCAACAAGGCAAACAGGGAAATGGAAAGGTAAAGAAATACGACACATGTATTCTTTGTCACAGGAAATAGCTTTTGCTTCAAAGAAGTTGCTGCATATTTTCTTCCCATCGCTGCACCTATTTTCCACCACCCCACCCCACAAAATTCGTAAACATTTGGAAATGAACAATCAACAGAAACATTAGAATGTTATCTTCTACTTTCAGCAGCTTTTTTAAAAATTAAACAACCATAAGAAATGTAATTAGTTAGCCTTTAGTAATAGGTGTTTTTGAAAGGTGATTTTTATTTACCACTTAGTTGATGTAAAATATTTGAAACTTGGCTGATTAGTGAAACTCCAGAATAATTCCCTCCAAGTTTTAACTTTGACACAAAACTCAAAATGGCCAAGTATAATATTTAAACCCTTTTTTGAAACAGAATTGATAATGTTAGCCAATGGTCTACCTTATTTTTTGTTATTTGTTTATTTGTCTGATTGATTTTTATTTGAGTATGTGGTTTTGTTTAGAATCTGATAGCATAACAGGCACTTGAGCACAAAAATTTACCTTTTCCTTCTGAGTAGCTCACAGGCTATCCAATACCTAAACCGAAGCCGTGATTCAGTGACAAGAATATATTTTAAAGTCTGTCTTTTGTCCTATTTACAAAAACTTCAGGCTGAACTATGGGGCTTTAAAATGATTATACAGTGCTCTTCAATAAATTATATTTGGCCTCTGTATTGAAGACATCATGATTAAATTAAGGAGGGAACATTCACTCTTCATCTATTTTTCAACGTGGAGGAAAAGAATCATTAAGTCATATCTATGTCATGTTTTGAGCAATTCTGTAGGCAAGAAATATTTGCTTACAATTTCATTAATCATTCATCATTATCCACATTAGAATGTCCACATAAGTCTGACATTCAAAACAAACCATCTGTGGTTAAAGTAAAGCCATATATATATCAACTAGTATGTTCTGAAGCAAAAGGCATTTAGCTGATTAGAGTAGCATAATTTTAAAACATACTGAATTTCATTGGAGCCTTCTTCTCTCCCATTCACTTCTTGAGCCCAAACAGAGCAAGATAAATTATATACCCAAAGGTGATTTTCCAAAAAAATTATTCAGGAATGAAAAATAGAAGTTAGCTCACCATAACCTCAGCAATCTTAACCAGAGCATTACTCCTGTCCTTCAAGCTAGATTTTCTGCGAGATGTGCTAGGGCTATTCAGGACTTGGCCCTCATACATCATGAGCTCTGGAACAGCAAAACAAGCAATTAGGTCAGCTCAGGTGGATGGGATGCTGCTCTTAATTTGTTAAGGTTTTGACTACAAATAATATCAAAAGAGCTGATCGTAAGTCAATCCTAAATTTAATATCTTTAAAGTATTCTATTTCATTTTGATCTGGAGGCTATATGACTTTGGCATAGTGCTTCTTGGGGAATAGGGTCAAATAAGGATTATCTGGAGAGTTTTTAAAGCACATAAATACTCATATTCCTGATTCAACCCTCCAATCCAATTTTCTTTCCCCACCAAGGTATGTGTAATTTGGAAAAAAAAATCAATGTGATATTTTTGACACACTGCACCATCTAATATCACAAATTACAGAGATTGCTGGGTTAGGTTTTATGCTGCCAACTTGGAGCTAAAGTAACCTGGGGCTTCTCACTCAGCAAAACTAACAAGAACAGGAAATCTTTTTGTCCCCAGCTGCAGATGTATTAGAGGGATACAGGATACAAAAGGTTAGGATTAAGCATTATGCTAAGTGAAATAAGTCAGGCGGTGAAAGACAAATACCATATGATCTCACCTTTAACAGGAACCTAAATAACAAAACAAACAAACAAGCAAAATATAACCAAAAACACTGAAATAGAGAACAGACTGACAGTGACCAGAGGGGAGAGGGGAGGGAATTTCAGGGGAAAAGGAGAAGGGTTTACAGGAACAAGTATAAAGGACACATGGACAAAAACTAGGGGGAGTGGAAATGGGAGGGTGGTGGCAAGGGCTGTAGGTGGGCTGCGATGGGAGTAAAAGACAGAAAACTGTACTTGAACAACAATTAAATTTTTTTTTAAAAAAAGCTTAGGATTTCCTGCATCCCAGCAGCTAAAAAGAACTGCTGTCCATGCAGAACCCACACTCCTCAAGTTAGCCTAGAAAATAGGTAATGCTTTCAAGGATGGAAGGTACCAGTCACTTCCCAAATACAAGTCTGTGTGGAAAAAGTCTAGCCATTGTTAATATAATGAGAAGAGTTTGCATGACATTAATGTAACCTGGCAGCCAAGGAGAGTGAACTGGAACATGCATGAGTGAATAATGACAGCTTCACTGTACTAGTCAGTGGGGGCGATAGACACTGTTTCATCATTATGTGTACTGTGTGGCTGTCACATTCAAAATGATTGAGTGAGCAGAGCAACAAATCTGCATCAAATTTTGTGTTAAGCTTGAACATTCCTCCATGGAAACTATTTGGATGATTCAGAAGGCTGCAACTGTGGGCAACTAGTGATTGGCAGCTTCATCATGACAATGTGCGTGCTCATGCATCATGTCTCGTGAAGAGACTTTTTGGTGAAACATCAAATCACCCAGGTGACTCAACCCTTCTCCATCCCGTATTTGACACCTTTTGACTTCTGTCTTTTCCCAAAACTAAAATCACCTTTGAAAGGAAAGAGATTTCAGACCATTGATGAAATTCAGGAAAATATGATGGGGCAGCTGATGGCTATGGGGAGAACTGTGTGAGGTCCCAAGGTGCCTACTTTGGAGGGAACCGTTTTATGTACAATGTTTCTTGTATCTTGTATCTTCTTCAATAAATGTATCTATTTTTCATAGTATATAGCTGGATACCTTCTGGACAGACCTCATATATCAATCATAGATAGAAAATTGTACTTGAACAATAATTAAAATAAAATTATTAAAAATCATTACTGTTCTCTGAAACTACATCTAAAAAGTAGCACAATAAATATTATTATTTATGAACTTTTTCTTTACAGTATTAGAGTACTACCCCCTTATCCATGGGAGATACATTCCAAGACTCACGGTAGATGACTGAAATTGCAGATATCACCATACCCTATATGTATGTACTATGTTTTCCCTAAATGTACATACCTCTGATAAAATTTAATTTATAAATTAGGCACAGTAAGTGATTACAACAATAACTGATAATGAAATAGAACAATTATAACAATATACTATAGTAAGAGTTATGTGAATGTGGCCTCTCTCTTTCAAGATGTCTTATAATGTACAGTACATATAATGTGGATACTCTGAACAAAAAGGTGATTCACATCCCAGGCAGGACAGAGAGGGACAAAGCAAGATTTTATGACACCACTTTGTATGGTGTGACATTTAAAAGTTATGAATTATTTATTTCTGGAAACTTCCATTCCATATTTTCAGACCATAGTTGACCACAGGTAACTGAAACTCAGGAGGGTGAAACCATGGATAAGGGAGGACTATTATATATCACTGTATTTTTTTCTGCTGGAAAATTGGAAAAATATGAGTACTATGGAAAAATTCTTGTGTCCTTGAGAAATCATTTACTAAGATGGAGAAGGACCTTGAAAATGACTAGGCCTGAGATGACTCTCTGAAACCTTGAGGAGATCACTGAGTTCCCAGAATGTAGCATTTCATTTTATTTATTTAGGTTTATAAATTCATGGTGATGACTCACTAAAATTTTTATGATATCAATATCTTTCAAATCCAGCTTTCTGACAAGAAATGAAACAGGCACAAGAAGAAAATGGAACGCTGATGACAAAAAAATTTGGAAGAGAGAAGGGGATGATGGAAATGCTCTCCAGTCAAAGACCATCAGGAGTAACCTACAGTTGAATGACCTGAATGACTCATTGCTACAGAGGAAAAGGCAGAGCATGGAGGAGGAAAGTGGCAAAGGACCTCTCAGTAAGACAGGTGAGAAAGGACTGAGGCTTGTGCTATGTGATTTGGGGGGAGGTTTCAAGGACCTAGGCTTTTGTTCTGAATTGGATACTATGAAGAAGTGGCGCTAATTTCATAATCAGGCAACTGGGTACATCTTCCCTAGAAAGAAGGAAATCTAGACCAAAACTAAAGTTGTAAATAAGGAAATTTTACAGCTTTCATAATAGCTAGTCATTCATATTGACCATAGTCAAATGGCATTAGGTCATTTTGGATGTGTGGTTACTACTCGTGTTTTGTCTGTGTTCATATATGGTTATGGAATATTTTTTGTTTTGATCTATCGCAGTCAGAGTGGCTTTCTGTGAACTAGGTGTCTATGGAATTGTTCATACTCAATCAGAGAAGGCCCAGCTGTGAGTGCCGGGCTAGCTCCTACATCCAGTGGATGGTTTCCCATCACTCTGTGCAAAGTCATTCTGGTAAGAAGTGGTGATTTGTTCCACCTAAATAGTAACAGTTATAAGAGTAAATCTAATATAGAGAGAGCACTTATTATATGATGAGCACTGCTAATTACTCTGTTCCATTCCAAACAACTCTTATAAAGTAATACTCTGCATGTCTTCACTTGTCATGTGAATAAACTCAGTCATGGGGAGCTTGACTTCCTTTTCTAAGTTCATAGCACCACTCGGTTGGAGAACTGGCCTGTGTCACTTCAAACCAGATTTGAAAAGGCAGTGGCATGCTTCCACCAACACACGAATGAATAAACCTGCCTGTTCCCACTGTCAGCTTCAACATTTTGAACATGTAATTTTTCTGTAGTTTATTATTACCTAAGGACCTTTCTCTCCTCCCTGCTGCTCCTCTGTGCTTCTACTTTTCTCTATCCCTAAAATATTTTACAACATCTCATGGTGTGCAAGATGCAAAAGAGGAAAACCAACTTGGGTGATTCTGCTATATAAAGTGTGTCCTGAAAAGTGTGACTGCCAGACTTAGCACACAGGCATGCACACACATGCAAATACAGATGCTTAGTTAAAGTTGAATTGCAGATCAGCAATAGATAACATTTTGGATAGATATACATCAAATACTTCATGGGACACTTATCCTAAAAAAAAAGATTTGTTGTTAACTGAATTGCAAATTTAACTAAGTGTCTAGTATTTTAACTGGCAATCCTAACCTAAATGTTTAGAGATGATTTTAAAATTTTGAACCATGAAATTTTCTTTTGCCATCTTTCTGGCCAGGAGAAGAAAGAAATCATGTACCTAATCCTTGAAGGCTGAACCTTCTATCATATTTATTTCTGTATCCCACACATTTAGCATAGGTAATCTACAGATATTTTGAACTAAGGAACTGCTACATTTACAGTCTTCATCCATATGTACATCAACACACCCATTTGATAGCTAAAGATAGACTCACGAGTATAACGAATGACAAGAAAACCTAGCATTATATATTTTTTAAGATTAAAGACATGCTGTTCCTCATTCACTCAACAGTCTTTCATGATGTCTCAACTGTGTGCTGGGCTCTATTCAGCATTGGGGATGCAATGAGAATCTCACGGATTAATGAAAGCTAAAGCAAAGAGAGAAAAGATTAGTTAATCTAGAGGACAATCTCCAATCCTCTTATCATTATTTATCTTACACATCCTTTAATAGAACTTGATTCTTTTATTTTTCTGAAACAAATATGCATTAGCAGTGTGTTTGGGAGAACAAATAATTAATTTTCTCCTTGGCCTCTGCTAGATTCCTGCAGCTGACTGTGTTATTAACCACTCACTATATGTTAGGGGAGTTTGGAATGAATTTAGCAAGCAAGCTTTTCCTAATTATTGCTGCATCTCACACAGACCTGAGTCATAGAGTGGGCGTATGAGGATTTTGGCTTCTCTGCTGCCAGAGATTACTTATTATATCAAATAACATTTAAAGTCTGGTCATCACAAAATAGACTGATAACCTTAACAATGAGAAAATTCATGATTTGAAATCATTTTTTGAAAAATAAACAATAGCAGTGTTTTTGTAAGGAATCAACTCATTAGCAAATTTGTGCTTAAAAAAAAGCTAGAGTTTTCTCCTAAAAAGGAATAAAAGACAAAAATAATCTTAACGATAACCCACTGATCATCTTCCTAGAAAGCACCAGCTGAATGTATAATGTCTGTAACTCAGATTTATCTTCCTACTTTATGGCACATATGTGCAACATCATTCTATGAATACTGAATAATTTTTGATTGCCTGGAACATCTTCGATTAATTAAAGAACAAAAGCTCCTAACAGTTGCTTTTCAAGGAGTTCAAGGAGTTCCTAAAAGATTCTATGGAGCAGCAAGAGCACCTGAGGTAATGATCTGAAATATGGTAAGGAAAATTACACTCCACAGGGAGGACCCAGATGAAACTCTCCAGCACTGTACACAGTGTTTGGCATGCAGGGGAAAAACAATGAATACTGACTGAACAGTATAATTTAATAAGATGCATTCATGCATACACATCGGTGTTTGATAAGCAAGACTGCAACATGAGGAAAAAAGTGAGGATAGATATATTCAAACTCACTACAGGAAGGTGCCAGGATCTACTTATCTCATTTGAGGACTGGAAAATCTGTGCTCACGATGACTTCATGAGGAAGGAAAAGAACCTGTCCAAGGACAGAGAATTTTTTGTTGCTACCCTAAAAGCTCTCACACGCAGTCCTCTACCCTCATTTTTTAGCATCATTTGACCATCTTATGAGCCTACACATGTTGCATGGGCCCACAGCAGTGTCTACAAACACAGGCACCCCTACTGGGTGACTGCGGTCTCTTTTGAAAGACTCACATGTTCTGAGTATAAAGGACTTATGTCATCGACTTTGGACCATTTGGTGAAAAAACTATAGCAGATCCTCTAATGCTGTCATTTCATTCAACATCTTTTTGTTATAACGTTGAAGAGAAGGAGAAAATTGATATCTTGCCAGGACCACAGTGTGTGTGGAGTATGCATGCTTTCCACATGCATGGCTCTTCTTTAAGTACTCTAGGTACTGCTCCTACTTTAGGTACTCTTTAGGAACTTTAGGTTTCCTCCCACATCCCAAAGACATGCCCATTAGGTGACTGTGTGTCTACATTGTCTCAGAGTGAGCGCGTGCATGTGTGTGTATGCATTTGTGCCCCTGTGAGGGAACGGCATCCTATCCAGGGTGGGCTCACCTTGCACCCTGAGCTGCCTGCCGAGGATCTGGATGCCAGGGACCCTCAACCAGAATAAGCAGGTTGGAAAAGATTTCTCTTACTTGTTTTCATGAATATGTCTTAAATGTATGTACAGTTCACATTTATTTCAATGTTTAATACTAAAAGTGTTTTGGTTCTTTATTTAGAAGTTTGGTGATGGTTTTGTAACCAAAACTATGCCGTAGTTACTTAGTATTGTCTATGTCAATTAGTCTGTGGTGAAAGTTATAATTCCAATAAACAATCAGTGATATTAAGTAAGGACTTACACCAGGATTGTAAAATGTCATCAGCTTGAATATTCACAGCTTATTAGGGTCAAACCACATTGGAAAACTAAAAATACTAGTGTCATCCTTTGTTCTGTTTTTTTGACTCAAAGGCCAGTGAAGTAACCTGGCCAAATATATCCTTGTCCAATCATGAACCTTCATGTGGCAGAGCTCTCAAGTTTTCCCTAGAGTCAAACTTTACTAGAATTGAAAGTACGCAAGGTTCCAGTCCATATGGCAGCATAGTAAACACAATACTCAAAACCTCCCCCAACCACATCAAAATTACATCTAAGTTACTGAATAACCATCATTCAGAATGCCAGAAATATCACTAAACAGAGTTCTATAACTCAGGATGTAAAAAAGCTACTTTAAGACTGGTAGGAAGGTTGAAGACATGAAGGCTGGTCCCACACCCACACGTGGCAGATAAAAATAGGAGGGATATCTCAGCTTCCAGGGTTTCCCCTCAGGTGTGGAGGGTCCCAGCCCCACAAAAGATCCCCCAGCCCAGGGTCCAAGTGCCAGGAAGAGAAGTCCCATAACTTTTAGCTGTAAAGACCAGCAGGGATTATGGCTGAAAGAGACAGAGGGTTTCTGGAACCCCAGGCATTCCTCTTAAAAGGCCCGTACACAGACTTACTTGGACTCACTCCAGCACAGGGGCAGCAGCTCGAAATGTGCCAGGGACATATATGGAGGAACTGGCTTCAAGATGAAGGCTAGAGGGGCAGCTTTCTCTCAGATGGAAGTGCTGGCAGAGGCTATTATTCCTTTTCTGAGACCACCCTCCCCCCCACAGAGCCAGTAGGCATGAGCCAGATCTGAATCTCTATCAGCTTGGCTAACACTGTTTGCTCTGCCCTGGTGATTCCCTGAGACCCTGCTCCATCCAACTTGCAGGCTCACCCAAAGTGTTCCCAGTGACTTTTCCTTACAAATGGCCTCTCTTGGCTCATCCTTCAGACTTCCCTAAATCTCTCAAGCAAGGAACATCTGGCTTCAACCTGCTGCATACCTCTCATTAAGTGACCTCAGGCCTGGCACTAGTGGTAGCTAGTCTAGCTTCTCAGCTTGGCCCTCTCTTGGGCATCTCTAAGCCCAACGAAGAAGCAATCATCTGCATATTGCTCTGAGCTCACGCCGGCTGGTCCTGAGCAGAGCACAGATGGTGGCCGACCTCGCACCACCCAGCGGGCCTCAGAGCCAGTGCACCCGGTGGATAGCTTTGGACCAGGCCAAATTACAACAGAACCACCTCCATGATCAACACATTCAAGGGATGGATGCACCAGGCAACAAAACCCCACCAGATGAAGTACTGCTCTATGAGGTCAGCCCATACCTAAAAGCTTCTCCAATGTGGTTACAGCTGGTTCTTGCAGCCTGTCATTCTGTGGGTAAATCCCTTTCACTGACATGCCAAGAGCTATCAAGGCTCAACTACAAGAGAGGGTGCACACAGCTCCTATGGGGGCTCACCTGGATTGCCCCACTCAGGTGTCTGGGGAAGTTAAACCACTGGGCCTTACAGTACATTTTCTACATAAGGTTACTCTACCAACACTGGGAGATATAGCAGTTCTGCCTAATACATAGAAACAAAAACAGGGAACCAACCAACATAAGGAGACAAAGAAACATGTCCCAAATGAAAGAACATGAGAAATCTCTACAAAAAAGAACTAAATGAAATGAAGGTAAGTGAACTACCAGCTACAGAGTTCAAAACAATGGTTATAAGGATGGTCAAGGAACTTTGTAAGGACTTCAACATCATAAAATAAAAAGACATGGAAACCATAAAAAGAACCAGTCATAAATGAAGGATACAGTAACTGAAATAAAGAATAATTTACAGGGAATCAACAGTAGAGTAGATGCTGCAGAAAATCAAATCAGCTATTTGGAAGATAAGGAAGCAGAAAACACCCAATCACAACAGTAAAAAGAAAGAAGAATCTAAAAAAATGAAGGTAGTGTAAGGAGCCTCTGGGACAACTTCAAAGTACCAGCATTCACATCATGGGGGTGTCAAAACAAGAAAAGAGAGAGAGCAAGAAATTCTAAGCCTATTTGGAAAATAATGACAGAAAACTTTCCTAACCTGGTGAAGGAAATAGACATACAAGTTCAGGAGACATAGACAGCCCCCAAAAAATGAACCCGAAGAGGCCACACTAAGGCAAAATAATTAAAATGCAAAAGGCTAAAGACAAAGAGAGAATCTTAAAAGCAACAGCAGAAGAGCAGCAAGGGAGTTTGCATAAGACTGTAAGCTGATTTCTCAATAGAAACTTCAGGTGGGAAGGGATTAGTGTAAAATATTCAAAGTGATAGAACCAAGATTACTCTAATCAGCAAAACTATAATTTACAATCAAAGGACAGATAAAGAGCTTCCCAGGCAAGAAAAAGCTAAAGAATTTTAGCACCACCAAACCAATATTATAAGAAATGTTAAAAGATTTTCCAAGAAGAAGAAGTAGAAAAATATGAATAAATGCATATCTATCAACAATTGCTTTAAATACAAATGCATTAAATATTCCAATCAAAATACACGCAGTGACTGAACGAATGACAACACATGTTGCCTACAAGAGACTCACTTCAGATTAAAAGACACACACAGCCTGAAAGTAAAGGGAAGAAAGTAAAAAGATACTTCATGAAGATGGAAACAAAACAAAAAGCTGTGGTAGCAATACTTATACCAGACGATATTTACTTTAAAACAAAGACTGTAACAACAAAGAAGAAACCAGCAGCTCCACTTCTGGGTATTTATCCAGAGAAACCCAAAAACACTGAATTGGAAAGATATATATGTCCATACGTCTATTGTAGCATTATTACAATAGTCAAGATATGGAAGCAACCTAAGTATTAGTCAATAGGTTAATGGGCAAAGAAGAAGTGGTGCATATGTAAAATGGAATATGATTCAGCCATGTAACAGAATGGAATCTTGCCACCTGTAACAATGTGGACGGACCCAGAAGGTAATGTGCTGAGTGAAGTACGTCAGACAAAGACGAATGCCACATGTCTTATATCAGGTAGACATAAGTTATATAAATGTCTACTCACAAGGTGGCAGACCTGAAACTAATATAGTATTGTACATCAACTTTAACTTTTGTATAGATTTTATTTATTTACTTTTAGAGAGAAGGGAAGGGGGAAGGAAAGAGAGGGAGAGAAACATTAATGTGTGGTTGCCTCTCAAGCATCCCCCACTGGGAACCTGGCCAGCTGCCCAGGCATGTGCCCTGACTGGGAATGGAACCAGTGACCCTTTGGTTCGTAGACTGGCATTCAATCCACTGAGCTACACCAGCCAGGGCTCAATTGTAATTTAATAAAAATAAAATGAAAACAAAATATGAAAGTACTCTATCAATACTCAATGTGCCTTCTAATGATTTAACCAATATTTTCCCATAATTTAAAATGGCTTTATCTCACAATAACTTTAAAACAGGTTGTAAAAACAATTTCAGTTTGCAATATAATATGTGGAGGTACCAAAAATAGAAGTGAAGACTATAATTTATATGTCAGGTGCCATGCTGGACATTTAAATATATTTTATAGTTTGATACAATGACCAAGAAAATTAGGACTTTTTATACCCACTCAACATGAAGTAATCTAGTCCCCAAAACACTATGTAACTTTTCCAAGTAACACAATTAGAAATTGTTCTTTGAAATTATTACAAACCATGACGCAAATTAAATTACTCTATGAAGTTCTATTGAAAATTGTAAGTTGGGCAGGTACTGGGGTTTTTTTTTTTTGGCTTTTTTTGTTGTTGTGTTTTTTTTGCCATTTACTCTCTGCCAAGGTAGTTGCCTTACATTTCTGACTCCAAAACCCAGGTAAGCGAATCTAAGGAATATGTCATGAATCAATTTTCTTAACAAAAAATTCAATAGAAGTATGCATTCAGGAGAAAGTCCAGTATTTTGAGGTCACATTTATGGGCCTGAGGACATTTCCAGGGCCTTTAATCTCAGGTTTTAAAGTTGGCACCATTGGTAAGAGATAGAGGATAGAGAGGCTCTAAGAGGGAGAGCAAGCTGCAGGACATGAAGTTGTTCACAGCCTGGACACAGTCCAGGAAATGCACGTATCTAGTTATGGTCTCAATAAACTTACTGATTCACACTTCAGTGCTGCTGGATCCCTTGAGGATGTCTATAGTTCCTCCCTTCATCCTTGTAGGAACTTCTCTCTAGATATGTGTATTTCCTTGACTGAACCCAGTACTCTGTTTATTCCATTTCTTCTTATTACCCTGTTAAAACAAGGAAGAAAAAAATCTATTCACATTCTTCTGTGATCATGGGAGTGAAGTTGGGTCTGTTTGGAATGGGTTATTAAAACAAAGACAAGTGGGGCTTAGGACCAGCCATTTGGATAATGGCTCAGTGGCCCCTAAGGAGGAATTTACCAAACCAATTCCAAAGAAATCTCATTTACCCTTTACCCCGTTTGTCTGGACAGGGTAAATCAATTTCAATAAAATCATTTCAGTTCATCTTTCCTGCATAACTTGCCTTTTTGCATGGATGTGAATTGTATCAGGTCTATCTCCATAGTGTCAGAGGTGCTTATGTGGTCAGACCAAACCACCTGGAATGATTTGCCCAGCCAGGGTTATGCAGAGGCAAAGGTTAAACTTGGAATGGATTTCCTCATTCCTAAATCAGTATTCTATGCCCTCTTACTGCCTTTTTCTCCTCTAATAAAATTGCTTTAGCTAATTACTGGATTAGAAAACCTGAGATAGTATGAAAACATCCCTAATGGCAGCAAAGGTTAAAGGGGGAAGAAGCAGGATACATCTGTGTGCTGATTATCACTGAAGGACAAAAGTCTTATTAAAAATCGTGTTCTTCCCGAGCAAGAAACCTTTATAATAGATCTCCACCATAGAGATTAAAAGGCTTCAGAGCTGTACAAATAACAATAATCAGATCAGAAACTGTTAAAAGCATAAGACAGATAAGCCCAATGAGAAACCTTCAGAGGGAAGCAGATAAGCATTGCATCAGAGGGAAAATGTCAGGGAAGCTATTTCCCTCTGGAAGCTGTTTTTTTTTTTTTCCTCTTGAAGAGAGGAGAAAACACTGATAGAAATGGAAAGTTCTCATGCATTTGAAAAAGAGAGAGGAGTCCCACAAAATGTCTAGTTGACTGTTCCCTGGGAATTTGGGGCTTACTTGGCACTTAACCCTGGGCCATGGGAGCTTGCCCTCATCTTATTTTAAAAAGTAGGGAGCAAAAACATGCATCAGGTAGAAAAGTAAATGTTAAGCATGAGTGAATTTGAAATGAGAAAAAAGGCATGGTTGAAACACTCAGATTCAGAGGTGGGCTGTAGAAAAGTAGCAGGTAAAACACTGATTTATTTCCCATTGCTTCACCCAGGTCACAAAGGTTACTGAGTATAACAGTAGCAATGACCAGGATTTCTGCTCAGTGGTCTACCTGTGGCAAAGCAACACCTGCGCTGGGCCTCTCCTTAATTCACCTCCACAGAGTCTTGTCTGTGTAGGAAAAACATAACATGATTTCCTGACGTAGATAAATGTTGGTGTTCTGCCTTGACATGAACACTTGCTCTTACTACTGCTGTGAGTCACTGATGTGGTTTTTTAACAGGTTTATTGGGGTATAATTTACATATCATAAAAGTCATCCATTATAATTGGACAATTCAATAATGTTGTGGAACCATCGCCAGAATATTTTTGTCTTTGTCTTTCTGCAGGTTGAATGTGATTAGCCTAGGTGTGTTTTATTTGGTATTTATCTTGCTTGATGTCCTCTGAGGCTCCTGGATTTGTGGTTTCCTGTCTGCCATTAATTTTGAGAAGTTCTTGGCCATGATTACTTCAAATATTTCTTTCACACCATTCTTGGCTTCTTCTTCTGATATTCTAATTATGCCTATGGTACTCCTGTTCCGATTGCCCAGTCTTTCGTGTTCTTCTCTGATTTTGGTTTGGTTTTTTTTGTTTGCTTTTTTTTCTATTGCATTTCAGTTTAGAATGTTTTTATTGACCTCCCTTCAAGTTCACTGGGTTTTCCCTTGGCTGTGTCAAGTTTACTGATGCACCCATGGAAGTCATTCTTCATTTCTATTACTGTGTTATTGATTTCTAGAATTCCCTTTTGATTCTTCCTTAAGGTTTCCATCTCTTCCATGACTCATATGTTCTTTCGTTCTCTCTTCTTTTCCCATTACAAACTTTAACATGTTGATAATAGTAATTACAACACATATGATATATGTGTCATATTTCAGTCTGATTCTTCTGGTCTCCTTGTCTCTTCAGACTCTTTTTTGCCTGTTGGTGTGCCTTGTTCCTTTTTTTTTTTGGTGCATGTTGTATTGGGTAATAGAAGCTGGAGATAATTAGGTCTTCACTATGAGGACTTATGATAACCTGACTATGATATAGGTTATGTCTCTTTGCTGTAGTTATAGGTTCCAGAGGCTTCAATTTCCTACAGTGTCCTTGTCCTTGTTTGGGTCTCAACATTTTAACTTTGAACTTCCCTAAGTACTCCTCCTCAAAAGGAGTGTGTGTCTTGCAGCTCTTTTTAGTTTTCATCCACTGTTATAATACAGGAGTAAGGGAGGAAAGACATGATAAATGTAAAACATTAAAGCATTCAAGTGTGAGAATAATGCATGTGAAAATTATTCTTTAACTTCATGGTAGAAGAAAGCTTTCTCAATTTGATTTATAGAGTAGGGGCAATAAAAGAAAAGATTGATAAATTTGACCACATAAAAATTGAAATTTCATGTGACACAAAATATTAGAAGTCAATAAACAATTGAAAAACTAAGAGAAAATACTGGCAACATACTCTACACAAAAGATTGAATTCGTTATATATAAAGAACTCAAAATTGAAGGGCAAAGGATCAAGGTCCTTATAGGACACTTTGGGAAAGATGTAAATAATTCACAAACACACACAAATAGTCCTGAAACATATGGCTGAAGGTTCAGATTCAATTATAAGGATATATGCAAAGTAAAACAATGCTGAATGCAATATAAAATCTGGGATTGGAACCTGGAACAGAAAAATCACTGTCATGGAAAAAATGGTGAAATTCGAAAAGGTCTGCAGTGAATAGTATTTTCTAATGTTAGTTTTCTGGTTTTGAGAATTGAACTATGGAAGATGGTGACTTTAGGGTATCTGGGTGAAGAACACACAATACAGGAGCTCTCTGTAGTATTTTTGAAAAGTTTCACTAAGTCTAAAATCATTTATAAATAAAGAATGAAAAAAACAGTACATTTAGGGTTAGGACATTTTTGGTAAGACTATTAAAAATCAGGAGGAAATGATAAGTATAAAATATGGTCAGTAGATAACATCTGAGGGTGACAGATGGGAAATAGATCAAGGAGATGACTTCATGGTAATTTGAATGTTATTGTTCTTTGAATAGGTATGTATACATAAGTGTTCATTGTTACATGATTATACCTTTTATACATTTGGTAGTATTTTTAGAACTAATGAAATATATTTAATACATACAAATATGTGAGATTCTAGCAGAACTATAGTTTATATTAAAAACAAGCTTTTTATAGCAATTTGAAGTTGTATTGAATTCAATCAGAATACTCTTAAAAAGGCCTTTTGAAGTTACAGTTTAAAGTGTTAGGTTTGCTTACTTCTCCATCTGTAGGTCCCTAATGTGAGCTTGACTTGCGTTTGAGGATAGTAAAATCTTGGTAATAATGCAGTTTTGTTCTGAGTGTGGTATCAGTGGAGAAAGGGGAACAGTTGGAATATGTGCCTTTGGATATAATTTTAAGAAGAGCACATGGCAGTGAGTACTTATTGGCACATATTGAAAAAAATCTCCCTGCAGTGAGTCTCAAGATACCCAATTAAGATAAAATTAAATCATGCAAATATTGATCCAGATAAATTCGCCAGGGGAAAGTCTTATTATCAGTCAGATTTCTTTATATCAAATAACAAGGAGCTGTAGAAAAGCCAAAAATGTTATACATATGTATTCTAAATGAGGGGACAGTAATAATAGGGAAAACATTTTATTTTATTTTTATTACTTGCATTGGTTATTGACTTGTAGTTTTGCTTATTAAGCTGAATTATATTTAAAGCATCAGATTTTTCCCCTGATATTTAACACTGTCATAGTTAATGCTCTACCCTCAAGGAGCCAACAATTTTTGTTGACTAAGATGCACACAATGTGGGTAATTTACACAGAGCTAACTGCATGACATGTGCCAGGAGGATTATAATGGCATGCAGCCTATGGATGTCCTTAGAAAATGTCTGTTAGTGATTTCATTGATCAAAGTAATTGCTTATACTTTCACCACTGATTGGAATCACTCTTTGTTGTAGGAAAACCACTGTAGGAACCGCTCTTTATTTAATTGCACAAGTGTGTTTGAATGAATGCAAGTCTAAATTTTGTTAATAAGACCTTTTTCTTTAAGGATGTATTTCCAAAAGCAAAAATCTGCATTGAAATTATTGCAATACAACAAACTCAAAACAATAATCCTTCACAAGAAAGGAATAGACAGTAATAAATTTGCCTAACCCTGTCTTCATTGTTCAGGTTATTATTCCATTCTGTTAGCCACAACCTGATAGGTGCATCTGATAAAAAAATAAGTAGGTATTCTTTTCAAGTCTAGCACAGTTTACATAGCTGTATGAGCACAATACACCAAATTTTACATGTCTGTGAGCATCAGAATAGTCACCTTTCAACAACACAACAACCTTTGCTGCTGACCCCTGACCAAAACACTTCTGGAGTTCCTCTTTTGAATTGCTCTCAGAGTTTACACCACTTCAGGAAAATTCTCAGTAGAGAATTTTAATCCTTTGACAATGGATCCGATTTTTGAAAAGAAAGTGATGTGGAGTTCAGTGTATTGAATAAAATGGGTAATGAATCTTGTTAGAAGTCTGGGCTAAAAATGAGGCATGATTACAAATCATTGTAAATGCACCAAAAGACATTTCAAACGGATTTCACACACATGGCACCTTCATTAAAATAAACATATAAACTTCCAAAGAACCTATTTTGCAGAACAATATTCATCTTTCTGTATTAGTTATGGCATTGACATTTAAACACCACTTTATAATTCCTTGCAGTGCAACACTGTGGGCTGGTCTGGGCTGTCTGCCCTTATGTTGGAGATTCTCAGGCTTCTCTGACAATCCCTTCTGTTTTTGCCAGGCTGGGGCTGTTCCCGAAGTCACTTCAAGACTCTTATTGTACGGGACTGTCCTCAGACCTCATCTCTTCTAGATGGGGCAGAGAAGAGAACAGAGAAGCTTCCCCTTTTTCCCTTCACAGAGCCCGCAGACTAGAAGGAAGCCAGAAATCCAAACTGTTTCAAAGAGTTGGAGTAAATGACCAGGAAAGTCACAAGGTCACCCGTCTCCCCAAACATCACCTTGTCCAAATTTGATTAAAATGGAATGGGAAACAAGTTCACTAAAGGCAGACATACAGCTGGGAGACGTGGGGAGCAAGCAGGAGATATTTTTCACACACAAGAAAGCTAATTGTATGCCCATGGGCCTCAGTTTCTTTAAATAACCAGCTGGCAGAAGCTCTCCCTCTTTTCTCTTGACTGCACCTTTTGCCACAGCTTGCTGCTCACTTCCTTCTGTCTGCTTCCTCCCTGTCCTGCTTGGCTGTCCATCGCCAGGTCCTCCATGGCACACAGGGCGATGGAGAGCTCTAATCAGTCATACCTTGACTTTTGATTTTTCCCCTCCCCTCCTCACTCTTTCTGAAAGATGAAGATAAGACCAGTCTCACTCCTTTAGCTTTTCTTACTCCCCTTCCTCATTACTGTTCAGTCTTCAAAATAAAAGAGGTTAAGTGCACAAGTTTGAACCCCAGCCTAATTCCTGCATCGCTTATGACCTACCTCACAGACGTGTTTGGAGGAATGAATGAGTTTATGCACTAAAGCCCGGTGCTTGGCCCAGAATAGGATCTCACTGGATGCTGGTTATTATTGTCATTATTAACACTTTATTTTCCCCTGTGCTTAATGAACACATTATGCCACGTTCCCTGTGCCACCACTGTGTAATCCCCCCACTACATATATTCACAGTCCGCCCCCTTTTGGCTGGCACATAGGCCTGTGAGGGGGAGGGAGGAGGAATGCCTGTCACCTTCCAGGACTTTGATCTGGAACAGCCTTTATCTCTTTCACTGTGGGGATTTTCCCCAGGCTCTTTTGTCCTCTATTTCAGAGCTTATTTTGCCTCCCTTTTGTGTTGCATTTGCTTCTATAGGGTGGTAGAGTTGCCCTATTTACAAGAGTAGCTATCACCATGGTTACTTGGTATTTTGATACAGGCATGAAACAATTCTGAAGGAAAAATAGGTGCCTTATTTTTCAACTTTGGCATGTAGATATATGGGAATCAAAATGCTTGCCCGGCATTATATAGCTGGTTCAAATGTCAAAGCAAAAAACAAGTTTTGTTGGTATTTTAAATAAGTATTGAGCAACCACAGCATGCTATCAATTGAACAGAACATTCTCACAATTAGTTTCTGCCTCTTAGGCACTCACTGATGCTTGCAGGCAATGTGGCATATACTTTGGTGAACTCATTCTCTGAATGAAAAAATTGGTACCCATGGTCAAACAAAGACTTGCTGTGTTCACTCAAATTGCAAAAAGCATTGTGAAAATGTCACTTGGAGTCTCTAGGATATTTTGTTTATTGAGGGAGGACAAGACACAGAATTTGAAAATCAGCCTATTCTTAATGGCCAGAGGAACATGAGTGCTGTATATATCACTTATACACTGTGTATAGCAGGAGGAGTGGGCTGGTTTTAAATATTAATGCCTACTGTGTTCCAAGCTCCCTACTATGAGCTGCTAACACAGATTAGTGAACTATCACTCTTGTCTTTGGCAATCTTCATTTGGTGAGGAAACAACAAATTATAATATAGCATGATGTATTATATTAACTCTTTGAAAGAGAGCTATAATATGCTATGAAAGCAGAGAAGCAAAGGGGGCCTCAACAAGATAAATTTAGAACAAGATTTTTAAGGGTGGCTGCCTGGTGATATTAGAGGGAATAGGCTTTGCCTCAGTTATATACTAGAGATACCACTGTACAGCATCTCTCCAGAATGTGAACTTCTTTCATTCCTTCTGCCAATGGGGCAACCATAATCTCTACTCTGACATCACTCAATAACCTAAGTGTTCCTAGGTCCAGACTTGCTGACAGGCCCCATGTGAATTCCCATGCTGAACTATTTTAGGTTGCTCAATATGTCACTATATGTCTCGTCTTTGCTCATTTTATTTCATCTGTCTGAAATCTGCCTGTTGTACCACATTTCTTCTATCCACCCCACATGTCTGCTTCCTCTCGCCAACTTTTGCTGCCCTACAGGCTGTAGCTTTGATGTTTTTTCCTTGGGATAACCTTTTGCTGATGCCCAGTGTTCTCATCCTATTATGTGGTCCTGCAGTATTCTCCTCTTCCCTTTATTTTGGTGCTTATTGCACTCAGCATCTTCACTGACTATTAGAGAGGCTCCATTCTGACCAATTAGGAGAGTGCTTTTTGAACTAAACAACAACCAGAGGTAGGGGGTTTCTGTATATATATGCCAGCTTCCCTCTGGCTCAGAGAGTGCACTTTCCTTTCCACCTAAGACTGAAGATTGCATTTCCCCAACCAAAGACATCTGGCCACAGCAGACTGGAGCAGACCAGTATGAGAGTGAAAGCAAAGAGCAAAATGGCACAGTGCAGGGCAGAGCAGACCAGACAGAGCAGCAAAACACAGCAGAGCTGTCCAGTCAGAGAGCTCTGGCCCCAGGACCACCTCTCCCCAGGGGTGCCCTACAGCCAGGCTGTGCTGCTTCATAATTGAGCTGTAACACTATTGAGCCATTGAGATTCCATGCTGTATCACTGAACAAAGTTTCCTTCTTCACCATACCCCCAATTGGGATTCCACTTGGTATTGAATTGGTGCCAGCAACTACACCAGCTGACACTTTCTAGACATGGTCCTCTGATCTGGAGCTTTATTTTAAGTTTTCTACCACTCTGGCCATCCTGGACCCTAACTCTGACTTCCTGAGTTAACAATACCAAAGCTTTCCACTTCAATTTCAGCTTCTCCATGCCATGCAGACTGGATGTGTCCTCTGGCAAAATGCCATATGAACCAGCTCTTACCCTATGCTCTTCTCCTTTTTCAAGAGCCAACTGCCCTTCAGTTTCTGACTGTTTTGATTTCTCTCAGGTGCTTTCTAATAGTTGCCTGAAGTTATTATTATTTTATATGGGAGAGTTACATCTTATATAAATGACTGTGCAATTATCAAAAATAGAATCTGCTAAAATGAAACTTACATATTTCTACACTCTGGTTCTCTAGATAAAATAGAACAAAGATTCGGCAATCCGTTTTATCAATGGATACATTAGAGATTAAATCTAGATTTCTTCTTTGTTTTATAATCTCTCCCTTACCATGGGTAATTTCAACTGTTCTCATAACCTCTCTTATCTCCATTATTGGTGTTTTCTTAGATCTTAACCTTCAAACATTATCACTCACCTGAGCTCCAGATCTAGATTTCAAGCTTTTCCTATGCATATTCATAAAATAACGTTTTTTTTGAAACCTTGCCCAGCCCTGACCGATGGAAATTAGTGCCTCCAATTCTAGGATCCTCTTCACTACATGTCATGTGTTGTTTATCTTCCTATCATCACTGCTACTGCCTCATCATTATTTTACTCAAAATTACTTGTTTGAAAAAGAATTCAAAAAGATTCAAAATGAGGTTCACATTGCTTTACAGTATGATAAAAGGATACTATTGTCCCAAGAAAGTCTTCTGCCTCTTACAAAGTTAAATGTTTTGTTTTTCAGTAGGCCTTTAAAGAAAGCTCTGAGGAATGTGAATGAAGTGACACACTAGGATCCACTACTTATGGAAGCACAAAGACAAATATTTAAATGTGACTTTAATATGGCTTGGGCCTGACCTGCTAGTAAAAGGAAATGAAACCTTTAAAAAAGAAAAAGTATTTAATTAGTATAAATTCTGAGTTGTAAAAATTTTGAGAAAAGTTATATAATTTGTTATTCTCTTTTTGATATAAGGATAAGGGATGCATCACCTGAAAAGTGATCAGTTCCAAAGGTAAAATAAAATAAAATAATTACTCCCCAAGCTCTCTTTTTTCATGTCTGTTGTAGTATTAAAAACAAGAAATAGTCTTTTTATACCTTTACTAAATCACTTTTATTTTTCAGTTAAATCTGATATACAATATTAGACTAGTTTTAGGTGTATACCCCAGTGATTAGACATTATATAACTTACTAAGTGATCATCCTGATAAATCTTGTACTCATCTGACAGGGTATAAAGTTATTAGAACGTTATTAACTATATCCCCTATGCCGTGCTTTACATCCTCATGGCTATGCTGTAACAACTGATTTGTATTTCTTAATCCGTTCACCTTTTTCACACCTCCTCCCAAACCCCCTCTCATCTGGCAACTGTCACGTGTTCTCTGTATCTATGAGTCTGTTTCTATTCTGCTTGTTTGTTTGTTTTGTTTTATAGTTTCATTTGTTGATAGCTATGTATTATTACCATTTTATTAGTCATATTTTTTATCTTTTTTTTGTTCTTTTCCTTAAAGAAGACTCTAACATTTCATGTAATATTGTTTGGTGGTGATGAATTCTTTTTTTTTTGTCTTTTTTTGTTGTTGTTGTTCTGGGAAGCTGTTTATATCTTCTTCCATTCTAAATGATAGCTTTATTGGATAGAGTAATTTTGGTTGTAGGTCTTTGCTTTTCATCACTTTGAATATTTCTTGACAATCCCTTCTGGCCTCCAATGTTTCTGTTTAGAAATCAGCTGACAGTCTTATGGGAACTCTCTTTTAGGTAACTAATTGCTTTTCTCTTTTTGCTTTTAAGATTCTCTCTTTGTCTTCAATCTTAGGTATGTTAATCATCATGTGTCTTGGTGTTGGACTCTTTGTGTTCATCTTGTTGGGGACTCTCTGCACTTCCTGGACTTGCATGTCTATTTCCTTCACAAAGTTAGGGACATTTTCTGTCATTATTTTTGCAAATAGGTTTTCAATTTCTAGCTCTCTCTCTTCTCCTTCTAGCTCCCTCATGATGTGAATGTTGGTATGCTTGAAGTTTTCCAGAGGGTCCTTATACTACCTTCATTTATTTTGATTCCTTTTTTTATTCCAAATAGCTGATTTCTCATCTTCATTGACTCTACTGTTGGATCCCTGTAAGTTTTTCATTTCAGTTAGTGTATCTGTCACTTCTGACTAGTTCTTTTTATAGTTTTCATATAGTTTTTTATGTGGTTGACATTCTCACTAAGTTCATTGAGTATCCTTACAACCAGTGTTTTGACTTCTGTGTCTAGTAGATTTTTTGTCTCCTTTTCTTTATACTATTTTTATTGAGTTTTGTTCTGTTCTTTCATTTGGAACATATTTCTTTGTCTCCTTATTTTGGCAGCCTCTTTGCATTTCTTTGTTTATTAGGTAGAACTGCTAGGTTTCCTGAACTTAGCAGAGTGACCTCATGTACTAGGTGCCTTGTGGATTCGAATGGCACAGCCTTCTTTTTCACCTAAGTTGGGCACACGAGGTGTACCCCCTCCCTTCCCCTTGTGGGTTGCATCCACTCTCCTGTTTTAGTTGAGCCTTGATTGTTGTTCACACGTCAATGGAATATTTTACTCTCAGGCTGATCAGCTGTGAGGACTGACTTTGACTACCAGCTACCTTGGAGGATCAGCTGTGCAGGGGCCCATCCCACAGAGCAGGACTTATTTCAGTGGGCTTCTGGTGCCCACTGAATCTTCCCCTTGGGTGTGTTGCTGTGGAGGTGATTGAGTGGTGCTTCAACGTGGTCTGAATTTGTCCATTGGGTGCAATGGCTCTGGGGTCTCCCAGAAGTTACAGGCTAAGGTTAGCTATGGCTTATGTTCTGCCTGGGACCTCTTATAATGACCTACACAATGAGGTGCAGATGGCTGCTACTTGTGTTGGGATTGGAGGTGCAGGAAAGGACAAGCTGCAAAGCAGTGTTAGCTGCCACTAGTACCAGGCCTGAGGCCACTTAGTGGAAGGTGGGGGACATGCCAAGGTCAGATGCTGCTTGTATGAGAGATTTTAGGAAACTCTGAGGTCTGAGCCAAAGTAGGCCATTCATATGGAAAAGCCACTAGACATAGCTTGGATGTGCCCCCAATTTGGGTGATGTGGTGTCTCAGGGAGTCACCAAGGTAGGTTGAATGATGATGGCCAAGCTGATGGAAACTGAGACATGGCATGTGCTTGCCTTCTGGCTCTGTGGAGAAAGGGCTCAGCAAAGAAATGATGGCCTCTGCCAGCTCTTCTCTCTGAGAGGAAGCCACCCTTCCAGTCCTTGACCTGAAGCCAGATGATTCATTTTTTCCTTATATGTTCCTGGTGCCCTTTGAGCTGCTGTCCTAGTGCTGGAGCTCAGATGAAGTGAGTCCTAGTAAGTTCATGTGCAGGCCCTTTAAGAGGAAGTGCCTGTGACTCCAGCAATTCTCTGTTTTCCTCATCTTGGTTTTTACCAAAGTTATGGGTTTATTTACTTGGCACTGGAGCCCTGGGCCAGCAGGCTTGAGTGGGGTGGGACCCCTGGCTCCTCAGGGGGACCTATGCTGCCAAAATATCCCTCCCGACTTTTATCTACCACATGTGGGTGTGGGACCAGCCTGTTCTGTGTCTCTGACTGTCCAACCAGTTTCAATGTGGTTTCATCTGTAGAGCCTTAGTTCTAGGATTTCTGTTCAGCTAGGATTCAGGTGGTTCTGAATGATGGCTGTTCTGCAGTTTGGTTGTAATTTTGATCTGGTTTGAGAGTTTCTGAATATTGCATTTTCCTATGCCACCACCTTGGTCTTTGGAAGCCTTAGTAATTAATAGTCTTAGATAGTTCACCATATTGTTAGGAAGAGATTTAGTATACATTTCAATCAACATTTTTAGTTCAATTTGCAAAGAGCTGGCATTCACTCAGAAATATGGAAATGGCAACCAATAAAATGGTTCCCTTCTCTGAGATGCCTATGTAAGAAAATATTACTAACAATAATGGAAGTTAGTCATTCACACTGAAAAAGCACTATGCCCATAAGTGCTCTTGAGACAACATGTCAAATATGCCTATTTCTAAAGTTCTGATTTATGTAGTGCTTTTCTCACTGTGTAATAATATCAGTCTCTGAAGTGCATCCCATAATTACACCAGCAATAACCATTTCTTTTTGTTTATAAAAATAACCCTCAGTGAGCAGCTGAAATGTAATTTCCTGAAGCAAAAATCTAAGAATTGATAGCATCTGTTTAACTCTGTATCATTTTCCAACCTAAGTTCAAAAGGTTAAGATTTCTGTTTGCAATGCTTTCTAAACTATGTTGCCCCATCAAGTAATGAAATTAGCAATGATTGAAAATCACAGATACATTTAATGAATAGCATTTAATGAATGTATGAAGATATTAAAATACAAGTACACCTTGATTATTCAGTATAATTTAAGGAATAAGACATTACCTTTCTTTGAATTTTCTGGTTACTACCACTTGTGCTAGGTGTATAAACCAGTTCAGTTTCTTTTTCTTAAATATAGGCATGAATGAACCACCAGTCTTGAATTTAGGAATCAAAATATTGATTGCATGGTCAGTAGTCTTTGGAAAAGTATAATAAAACAGAAATTAAAGTTTCCACCTAATTCACAGATGGAAGACTTTTCCTCAGAAGACGCTTTAATTATTTCATTTACACATTTTAATTAAAAAATTAATGCCAAAATATTTTTGGAAAATAACTGGATACTTTCAGATTTATTAATCTGATTTTAAGAGATGATAACAGGAATGCAAATATGAAATTGCCTCTGGCTTTCTTAGCTAACAGAATAAATCTTCAATGAATCATTAGCCCCCCCTTTATACATATTCATACTTTTTCTGGAGCCTGAAAACTCAAAGGTAAGAAGGAAAGGCCTTTAGCGGTATCTATGACACCGCTGGGAAACAGGCGAGAAGGCGTGGTGCTTGGCCGTGTGCCTTCTTGTAGTCTTGTTTCTCATTACCTGCGCTTATGTCCATGTTGTGCCTGTCTCAAGGTGGGCACCAACTTTTCTTCCCCAAGGAACCAGAATCAAATTTGTACTTCATTTTTATCTGCTTATTCTAAGAAATTAATGCCAACTGCTCCACAGGAAGAGTGACATGTCTTTGTTTAGGTTAACTGTTAGCATCCTGTATAGCTTTATCCTCTTAAAATAGCATACTTATTTGGGGAGCTTATTGTATAAGAGAAACCAAGCTTACTGGAAAAATATCAACTACCTCTTTGTGATAATTGATCAATATCATGCACAGAAAGAAAATATTTAAGTGAAATTTACTTTTCTTTCTGTTAGAAATTCTTAGGCCAGACTCTTTGGGGATTATGAACCAATTAACCCTTGTTGGTTTCTATTTGAGGCTTCCTGGTTACATGTTATATTGCTTAGGACCTTTGGGTTTTAGGTTAAAGAAAATTATTTTAAACAGAGTCAAACTTTGTACAAGGGCTCAGGGGTCTTTTTGGGAACCGCAGGTGGAGGTGGGGGTGGGACTAAAGAATGCCTGAAAGGGGGCCCTGGACTCCTGCCTCCAGGCTCCCTGCTGTCCCCCCTCACGTCTGTTTCTGTGTGGTTGCTGGGCAGTTAGTCCTTAGGGCAGACAGTTCCTCTGTTTCTCAATTTGTATGATAGAAAATGGCTAGTATTTAATGACTCCACATTTACACTGTCTTTACTGAGAGATGAGAAAGATAGGCTGAAGTCTTATCTGCAATGAATGACAAGTTTTCAGAGGCAAACTGGTATTGTCCCCATCCATTCTGGTCTGAAGACGGACTTGTGTTGCTTACACACAGCTGCTCCTGTTATAAAACAAATGATGCGAGGAGCTTTGAAGGCAACAAAAGATGCCTTGATTTTAATTTTCAAATTACTTACATGAAGTTTTGACTTATGAAGGGGACAGACTATTAAAATATTAGGTCAATCAGTTCTATTCATTGATTTTTAGTATTTCTCAATGGTCAATCAGATATCATTCAAATAAATCTAGAGCTTTATTTAAGGGAAAGCTAGAATTGGCTTTGGTTTGCAGCCATGCCTACTGAATCCTACTACTTACTGTCCAGGGATATGAACCATACTTGCTTATTTAGAATCATATTAAATAGCATATTACATAATTTATTTGCTCCTTTTTACTTTAGAAATAAATAGCACTAAACTGTCATATTGCTATAAAAGCAAGCACATACATTCATACATAGCTATAACTCTAAAATATTAATTGTCAACCCTGACACTCTTCTCTGATGTAATGTGGCTCACACTCATTTGGTCCAAAGGAGGGGATGATAGATGAATTGCTGAGATCATGGTGTTGATGAAGCCAAGGTCAAAGGTGTAAGCTCTGGGTGGGCCAGGACTTTTGTAGAGAGAAAATGAAAAGCCTGCATCTCAAACCTCATCTAATTTTCTTATTAAAATTATCATTCAACAGGAGGGAAACTGGTGATAATATTAAAGAAATTTCTTACACAAAAATGCGTGTGCTTCTGTATCTCCTATCAATTTTATATGAAGGGAATTTCTATGTTTAATCAAAAACATATCTTGATCAGGAGTAAATTCAGCAAGTTCATATACTCTGGGTTTTATTGAAATAGATCCTCTAACTTTCAACTAGTAATCTAAAAAACACACACATATATTGTTCACTGATAATTGTTTAATCATTACCATGACCCACTATAGCATTTCTTTGACATTATATTTTTGATACAATAACTAGTTATCTGATTGAATTTTTAATTGATTTTAGAGAGAGGGAGAGAGAGAGAGAACACTGACTTGTTTCACTTATTTATGCATTCATTGGTTGCTTCTTGTATGTGTCCAGACCAGGATCAAACCTGCAACTTTGCCATAACAGGATGACACTGTAACCAACTGAGCTATCTGGCCACAGCCTTGAATTTTCTTAGTTTCATTTCTTAGGTTGGAATAAAAGAGAGATAGAGAAAAAGAGAGCTAGAAAGGTAAATATTTTTATGTTAGAAAGAAAAGTATGTCTTGGAGGCCATCATAATGGCTCTTACCTTGAGAGCTCTAATAAATTTCAGATGCTCAAAGTCACGAAGTTTTACAAGTGACTGTAAGTCAAAGGGTATTTCAGGAAAAGCGAGCTAGAGGTGTCTGGGATTTAAACAACATCGCATTGCACATCTGGGCATATTTTCTTAGAAATTTGAAGTTATTCTTGACTAAGGTTTTCAAAACCCAGGTAAGAATTTAGTAGAACTTGTTGACTTTATTGCCACAATGTGTTGGCGACTGCTGATAATTTTTGGTAGATTTGATTGAAGAGCTTGACCTATTTGGTATCCATGTGAATAATTTCACTGATAATGTAAATTAAAGAAAAAGCAGACATTGTCAGCTAATATACATGAACTATTAGTCACACAGTTATGAAAGGGTAAACTGCTGACTGACTTGCCTGCCCTTTTCATTTTAATAAACACATGACAGGATAAAATATGCCAAAAATTATATGATTCCTCTATTAATCCCATTTCATTTAACATACAACAGGCACACTGAAGCACACATGCACGCACGTGTATGTTGTGGGGTCTGTTTCTCTTGCTGGTCCTGCCTGCTTCCCCGTTAGGTCTGGCTCATGCTGCTCTGCTGTCCGTGGTCGTGCCCATCAAGCCAGCCAGCGGGTTGTGTCAGTTAACTTCCCATCGCCTTCTGACACGGTTCTGGGAGCAATCTGAGTGCCTGCCATTTAGGCTTTGCTATACAGATTTCCTTTCAAGCAAGGAAAGTTTCCATTACTGCAACTAGAAAGAATAGATTTCTTTTTCTACCAGGAATCAGAGTGGTCTATCATCTCTTTGATACTGTGGATTTTCTTTCAGGGACCCTTTCCAATTTTAGCACAATATTGCTTTTCTGCCGTAAAGATCGGTTATTGTCTAAACCAACATCTCCCTTAAAGGGCTGTGTAACAATTTCCATAACACAGCTATTAGATAAGACACAATCACATTTAGTGCTGAACCATCTACTAACATTAAAATACAATAAAATAGTCACATAAATGTGCTCTCTTTGCCTATTGACCACAGGACTTTATGAGAACTATTTTGTTTTATTTTAATGTAATTTACTTTATTTCTAGTTTATTGAGATATAATTGACATACAACATGATGTCAGTTTCTTGCACCATAAGCTTTGTGTCTTAAAGGTCCAAAAAGATTTTTTAAAAAATCCCATTTAAAGCATTAAATTTAACAAAACCTTTTTAGGATCCCTTCACTAAAACCTGAATTCTTTGACTTATATGAATGACAATATTATTCTGCTATACTATAAATACAACTATAATATTAGCAGAAAATAGATTATCTGGTGAAGATCAGATATTTTTATTTTTTTATATTTTACTTGTTTATTTTTAATTTAACCTTGACCGTATTTTTCCCATTACCATTTAGTCCCGTTTCCTCCCTGCTCCCAGCAGTCACTGCCCTGTTGCCCATGTCCATGCATCCTTTTTGCTCAACCCCTCCACCCCCTCACCTCCCACCCACCAGCTGTCATAAAGGTCAGATATTTTTAGTTTCATGGTTTTAATTTCACTTTTTCTTGACCATGGAAAACGGAGCTGAAGTTACACACTCAGTTCATGGCTTATTCATAATGAACAACCGCTGTGAAAATCACCAGCCAAGGTTAAAAGATCGAAATTAATGTTTATATACATTTACACTACACAAAAATCTTTCCCATACCTTTTCTTTTTAAACTAAATGTCTTTAAATTAAGTGCGCAACAGCCATTGTTATTGCGCCTGTGGCTCAGCTGAGGGTGCCAATGCTGCAGGTGTGGTTCGCACATGGCCGTGGCATTAGAAACTGACAATGAATTCTGGATACTCACTCAGGACTGCTAGCTCCCAAAGCCTTCTCTTCTCACTAAGCTGTACGGCATTCCCAATTCCGTCTATCTGCCCACCTCCCAACTCCTTCCAACAAGCAGAACAAACTGTTTCTCACTCATTCTTGCATGAATTATACATGTTTCTTTCTTACCTTCTCCTTTTATTTTGTCTGACTTGGAAAAAACTTGGGATAGGAGGCTGGCATTAACTTCACTCAAAGGAATAAAACCAATCTCAATATTTAATGATATTCTAATTCAAAAGGAAAACTTTATTAATGCCAATTTTATGTACTGATACAAAGAAAATGTGCCATCCGAATAGTTGTATTTATTCAAATTCAAAATAAAGAGTAAATTTTATGTTAAGATAGCTAACATCCTGAAATCCCATGCTTTATTTCTATTTGCTGGGAACATTGACAGCATTTTTGTTATAAGATCAACTTTCCAATACTTTATTAAAATGTTGACATCTTACCAGACATGCCAAATTTGTAAGAGAAGTCTGAAAGTTTGCCTTTTTTTGGAGATAAAACTAGTTTGTATAAATATTTATTACAAATGAAAATGAAAACTTAATGAAAAGAACATGTAGTGATTAACAATATGGGACTTTATAATTTGACATGCCGAGATTTCCTTCAAACTCTATAATCCACAATATGATTTTAGGCGACTTTTGGGGGGAGGCAGGGGGGGGACATTAATTTACTCAATTGAATGATGGATTGATGTTTGGATCAAGTAGTAATTTTTTAAAAGCCCATTACTAAGTGTAAGATATGTGTTAAAAAGGTTGTTAGCACTATTAGGACATGAGGCTAATTTATCTTATTTGTATTTTTAATATATATTTTTAGTGTTTAACCAGTAATCATTGATACATGCCACAGGGTAACATGAAAATAATCTATACTCTCAACCATCTGATTTAATTTTCTCTCAAAATTCTGTTCACTATTTACTGAAAAGACCTATGTTGTGCACACACAATGGTAAGATTAGTGGGGAGTCAAAATGTGGGAATTACATTTGAAGCTTTCTGGACATAAATTGAACAGCCCAGTTATTTCAATTAAGCAACAAAATATATAACCCAGATAGCCAAGGGAAAAAATCGTCTGCTGTAAATGGAGAATTACAGCTTGTATTTAGTTTTGAAGACACTAGTAAATTATTTTTTTACCTTTTTAAAAATACAGGCATACATTTAGAAAAGCACGCATGGTATTTATATTGGATATATAATTTGACTATACAGTCAGTATTTGTAGACCATGTTTGACCTAATGCATCTTAGTCAATTCTACAATAAATAATCCTTATGTCTGACACCAACATTCTTAAGGTGATAAAATGTTAGAAGAATAAAATGACTCTATCTTTAGGTTATCTTCTTCCAGCTGAAAACATTTTTTCAAAGCTTTGAGATTAATATTAAAATTTTTTAGGAGATGCTACTTATGTTTATTAAGTAGGAATTAATTCTCTGCTACACGTCTTCCCTTTAGCAAATTATACTTTATTACTCTTCAGATATTTTCTTTATAACACAGTCTAATTAGAAGGAATTCCTTTAAGTTATATAAATATATCCCTAGAGGTTGACACAACAAACTTCTCTCCATTGCCAGGAGAATGTTTGTGGACCTTCTGGATCAGATGACCTTTCTCTCTGTGTTGCATGTTCTGGAATGCACCTTGCATCCCTCAAACCCTTTGTTTCTTGGACTTCTTCTCCTCCCAGTTTGGCCGTACATTAGGGCTACCGAGTTTCCCTGTCTTTTCTTCCATGCAACCACTAAGGCAAGAACACAGGCCCTTCCACATATGAGCTAATTGCTGTGGGCAAATGCAAGGAATAATAAAAAAATAACTGCAATTGTAGATATCTCCTGGTTTTGGGTATCCTGAAGGGCTCCATCACTTCTATTTCAATCTGCCACCCCACACTGCACCATTTCTGCTGAATCTTTATTGTTTCCACAAAACATCAGAAATGTGCAATATGACAAAAAATAAAGCAAAATCTCCAAACCTTCCTACATGTCTCTTATGGTGGAAATGGCTTATCTACAGCAGTGCAAACAAATTGAAATTGAGTATCAAATGTCCTTGATATTAATATTTTCCCCAATGCTAATCGTACATCTTTTCTCATTTTTATCTCTACACTCTTCCACACTCCACCCCCTCTTCCTAATGCTGCCCGTTTCTGTGCATTTCAAATACAGTGTTCTATATTTACTTTTTTTTGGTATTCAGTTTCAATCCAAAGAAGCTATCTCCATAATCAAAGACTTATTTCCTATAAGAAGAATTCATATACCAGGGGGTTTAATTTTGTTTTTCCTATACCACATAATAAAATGGTTGTTACTGAAGTTAAAAAATTGAGCATTTGCTATGATGTGCCTCCCAGAATCTTCCTAAGAACTGAAGAACGCGCTTCCCTGTTGTTGACAGTGCTGTTGGCGGACAACCCTGCTGACAGGACCCTTCCCACATTGCCTCCAATGAAGAGGGCCCACTCCCCCAAAATTAAAATCCTGAATAGGGTGCCATGCATCAAATGACTAGTCCACATGGACTGCCTGGGGGTGCGGCACCCCCACAGTCCTGCACAACCGGAAGGACCATTGAAGCTTTAGAGAAGACTGCGGTGTCAGCTGAGGTCTTCACTGAAACTGCGTGGCAGCCCATCTCCTTCTGCCCAGTCTGGCTCCTTTCACTAACCCTGCATAAGAATCAATTCCAAAAGCCCTCCCTGAGAAACTTTCTGCCTGCCAATCATCTTAGAATCTGCTTCCTTTGAAACCTATCCTGAGACACATTCTTAGTGTTGTTCCATAGGATTATCAACTTTCTCAGTTAGGTGGGATCCTGAAAATACTTTTAGGCAAACCCAGGCAGGTTTTTTGCCTGGGCAATTTGTGGCAGGTTCATTTGCTCAGACTGTGGCCTTGCTATTTTGTGGTGGGAGCCAGGCATCAGTATTTATAAAGATCCCTTGAGATTCTAATGTGCAAGTGAGTCTGGAAAACACAGGCTAATAACTCCACCAGCCTTCATCAAGTCTCTCTACCTACCCAGTTGTATTTCCTTATTAAAAGAACACTTGCTATCTATTTGATATTTTTATATTTGGTTTGGGGTATAGTTTTATTTAATGCTCATCTGTGTAGCCATGCTTTTTTCCACCCTGAGACTAATGAGCGACCACAGTCCCCTTGCCTCAGGTTGTGGCCCCTCCATTCTTCAGGCTCTCCAGGGTTTATTTTTATACAGCATTTTTCCTAGAGACTGCTGTAGGCATATTAGAACTATGGTTTGACAAAGGAGAATCAACTTAACATGTAGAAACAATAAAAGACAGTATCTATCAAAAGACAAGGAATTATTTTGTTGCTTCATATAATCATTTTATCCCACCATTAAGTCATAGTTACAACAAATTATTTGAGAAGATAAAAATCAAACAAACAGAAAGAAAAACTAATAGCTTTGCCTTTGTCTTGTTTCTCTGGGTTGAGTCATCTGTTCTGGAGAGCTAAGTCCCGGCTCTCAGTACCAAGTAAGACACATATCTGAGGTTTCAATCTAAGTAGTATCTTCTTATTGATAGATATGCCAATCAGCTTTCCAACTTATTAATATTTGAAACCTAACATTTATACGGCCTTTTACAGTTTATAAAATATCTCAACATCATATCTCATTTGACATTCTTTGGTTGTGCTGCGTGATTTAATAAACTGGGTGACACTGGCATTAAGTTCTTGTAAAAATGTAATCATGATTAACAAAAAGCAATTTGATATATTTGCTTTTAAGCCCTTGTACATCCTGCTATTAAAGTTTAATGTTGCATGATGACCTAATTTTTGAAAGACTCCTATGCATTTGGCCAAAGAGTTTAAGAGGAATGGTACTATTAGAAGGGAAATATTAGAAAGTGGATTTAGAATTAGGTGAGCCAACCTAAAAATGGATAATTCTGCTCACATAGCTGAGTTATTAAGTCTGCATTTTTTCATGCCCAAGTCCACAAGGAAAATCTCCACAGTAATAAAGTTTGATCTCTTTAAGACCTATCATTTCCAGGCAATTTAGCCAACTTTTAGAATTTCTATAGTTCTGTCTTTTCTGGATATACTTGGATGTTCTTCCAGAGCTGGGGATTTAAGGAAGCAAAGATGACAGGTATTGAAGCATTCTTGTCACTGTGGCCTGGAATCTCACCTATTCTACTTCAATGAACTTGACTCTTCAGGCTCAATGTATTATATAAAACATATTTAATAGTGCTTTTAATCATTGTAAGAGGTTCAGACCTAGAATGCAGAAAATTAACACTAATATATTTTTAAAGATTTTATTTATTTTTAGAGAGAGAAGGGAGGGAGATAGAGAGAAACATCAGTGTGCAGTTGCTGGGGGTCATGGCCTGCAACCCAGGCACGTACCCTGAGTGCAAATCAAACCTGTGACACTTTGGTTTGCAGCCTGTGCTCAATCCACTGAACTACGCCAGCCAGGGTAACACTAATATTTTTTTCAACTTAAAGAGGTAAAATAAAGATATCTTATCAAAGTAAGAGATACATTGAAAGGGCAAAAAATGTGTATTATAGAATTGTAAAGTTTTTATGAAATTTCCAACTGAATCTTGCCAATCGTCTTTAAAAAGATAAGAGATTGCACTGAGAAAGTTTAAGTGAAAAACCTATTTTCTTCTGTAAATTACAGGCACACCTCGTTTTATTGCACTTCACTTCATTGTGCTCCACAGCTGCTTTATTTTTACAAAATGAAGGCAGACCTGCCACCAGCAAAAAGATCGTGACTTGCTTTATTGCCACATTTGCTTTATTGCAGTGGTCTGGGAGAAACCTGCAAAATCTCTGAGAGATGCCTGTACAAAAGGACAAGGGTGTGCGGATAAACATGACTGTGTCTCAGGAACAACAGCTAACATTTAAGGTGTGTTTATTGTGTTCCAGGTCACAGGCATTGTCCTCACAGCAGCCGTGTGACATAAACTCTATTTTACAGACAAGGACACTGAGAGACTAAAGAAATTATCCAAAGTTATGCCACTATTCAAGAGCATAAGCAGGATCTGAATGCAGGAGGGATCCCGCCAGTAGGTGCCTTCTGGTCAGGCTGAGTTTCCCCTGCAGGCACTGCAGGTCCTGGCAATGCCCTGGTGGGCCAGAGGTCAGCATATTGGAAAAACAAACCAGCTGTGTTGGATAAAGAAACAGAATAAAAGATTCATCTTTCTTAGTGGAGAAGAATATATGAGTTTCTGCTAGCAGGCGAAATGTTTCCGCAGAGCCTGGAAACGTTACTTGATTTCCTAAATTGTTCAGCTTACAACTAGAAAATGAAACGTTTGGGCCAGAGATGGCAGGCGGGTCTCCCGGCATGCGTGAATGAGAGAGATTGTTGACAGCGACTGATAGTGGACGCTTTCTTCGGGCAGCTCTCTAGGCCCTGGGTCAACAGAACACAGCAGCTGTCTTACTGGGGGTGGAGAGAGATGGATGGATAAGAATGCTAGGAATGTACCAGTCTTGGTGGGAACAGTGAGAAGAAAGGACTTAGTGAATATAAGAAACTGTTAAATTAAAAAAAATTTCCCCTCTCATCGTGGAGCCTCTCCCCTCTCACCCCATGTGCATCCTGACTAATGTGTGCAGTGTATCATAGAGTCTGTATGTTTCCTTGTAAAATATGTGATTTTATGTTTAAATGTAGGTTGAAATAACTTAAAATTGTAATTTAGGTAAGTAAACGAAATAACTGTCCTGCCATCCAACATCTGAGATTCTGTATGGTGCAATCTAACATAATGAAAGTTAGCAGTGGGGCTACTTTTTCCCTCGCTCACTTAGCCCTGTGGTTTTTTACTCGGGGCCTGTTACGGCCGAACAATAGAGATAAGTGTGGGCTTAAATCTGGGCTTTGCCACTTACTAGCTGAGTGTCAGGGGACAAGCCACAGAACTTCTGCTATGGCTGCTCCATCTAAAGAAAGTAGGGAAAATAAAAGTGACCTTAAATACATTAATACATATTTCCTAGACTCAAAGGCAGTCTGATGTTAGCACTTTATTGTTACCGAAAAGCAGCAAGGTGAATCATGCAACTGCAACACCCCACCACCAGGCTGGCACTCAGCCCGTTGTATCGTGCTTCTTGATCATAGAATTGTGAAACTGTGGGGGAAATGGCACCTATTAGAAGTGATGAAAAACGATGAAATAGGGTAATTAGCTGCATGAATTAAATGAGCTAATAGCCAAGTGAACAGAACAGTGTCTACGCACAGAAAGAACTCAGTATTATTGAAATCTACCATGTTGTTGAACGCACACGTGTGTACGGGTTTCTTTGAACCCGGCAACAGTTTGAGGTTTGCGCAATCTATAGGGCCATGTTTGCTCCAGACACAACAGAAGTCAACTTCAATCTCTAATGCTCATATGGGACCTGGGAAGACAGGGCACTGATTCAGTTTGTACTTCTCCACAGTGCAGAGATCCTAGTGCACTGACAGGAGCCATGTATAGAAAGTGGAAAAAACCCTGGGGCAGAGGAAAGAATTTTCTTTGTGATTGTTGATGCCATTATTGTTCCTTAAAGTTCAAGATGGAGTTAAAACAGGAAGATAAAAAAAACCTAAAGAAACAAGAAAAATATTAATAAAATACAATTTCAATCAGACCCCCAAAAGATAGAAGCCAATAAGATAAAATAAATTATAAAATATTCTCATTCAATGGTCCTATTTTGCCTCTGACTCCAAATGTTAGTACAATGAATGTCCTAACCATACACAATCAAAAACTCTATTAGGAAAAAACCCCCAGCAAACTCTAAATGGTACTATGCAAACTATCTTTCCCACAAAATAGAAACTGAAAAAATAAACCAGCACTGATAAATGTTTATGTATTAACGTATAAGATAAAGCTGACATTCTTAAACTTGAGGTCACTTATTCAAGTATGTTAGCTGCAGAGAAAGGTCAAGAAACAAATTAATGTAGATCCTGACTGGCATCCACTTAGTAATGAAATTCACCAGGAATTCCTGAACATATAAGTACTTTTAAAAATTATTTAAAAACATGTCAACATGTTCAAGCTTAAAAACTGAATAAATTAATCCAATATTATAAATACATATTAGAGTGGTAGGGTATCTGTCTGCCATCATATTTCTGAGTCACAGAAGTGTTTCGGGAGATCTGTTCCACCTCTCCTCACCCTGTGTCTAAGAGTAGAAACTTCTAATCAGTATCCTAACATTTATGTAAACTTATGTTTTGTTAAAACATTTACAAAGAGTACCTATATTCTCAGTTTTTAAGTTGTCCCTATAGTCAGCACAACCATTTATGTAAGAGAAATGAAGGGAATCTGAATTTGTATTTTTATGACTATTTGAGAGAGAGGGTTAGGGAAGGAGAAAGAGAGGAACATCAGTGTGTGGTTGCCTCTCACGTGTCTTCCCTGGGGTCCTGGCCCGAAACCCAGGCATGTGCCCTGACTGGGAATTGAACTGGCAACCCTTTGGTTCACAGGCTGGTACCTGATTCACTGAGCCACACCAGCCAGGGCTGAATTTGTTTACATCTACAAATAATCTCCCCCAAATTCCTTTTAGCTGCTGCAGCATCATTTCTTTTCCTACCCACTGATCTTTTAACTAGACCGGCTAACAAACTGAGAAAAAAAACCCCACAAAAAACGGTATGTGAGCTTTAATTACCACCTTTACAGCTGTAATTCTCAATCAAAAAGTACATCATACCTATAAAAACATCGAACTTGCTACATTAAGAAAAGAAAAAAGAAATGGTTTTGCTGCTTCCCCCCTGAAAATGCCTTCTTTAAGGGAGCCAACCAACTATTATTTGTCCAGGAAGGATGGTTTCTATTCTTTTGTTCTTGGTGAGCACATGGTAGTAATACAACCATTAGGTATTTTACATTTGTATTATCAATCATCTCATATGAGTCAAAAAAGTGAAAGTTCAGGATAGTATGAATCTTACAGATCTTCCAGTTTTTCCTTTGAATATGAAAATGATACTTTTATTCTCCCAATGAGGAAAAACTACAGTGGGTTTTAAGTGAACAAATATAAAACTACCAGGTAAAAAGGAGAGATGAGAGACTTGACTTGTTAATGCCTTTATTGCTACTGAGCTCAAGTCACGGGCTGGTGGCTTGAAATTACCCTGAAGAGCAAGTGAACAATCAGCGAGAGTGCCTCCTCACATCCCCAGTACGCTGAGGTCACCTCTAGAAATTTGTGATTGGAGGCTGTTGATTGCGAAGACAGTGAATTGCAAAAACCAGATCATTATCAAGACTTATGTTCTGGCCAGTCTCGTGTTGTAGTGCCTGTTTGAAAATGCCAGTAAAATAAAAAGTTTAAATTTATGTTGTTTACAAAGATGCTAAAATAAAATTTTAAAAATTCTTAAAAATAAAGAGATGGGCAAAACTGTATCAGGGAAAAGCTAACCCACCACCTCCCCGCAAATAATAATAATAATACATGTATTGTTACTTGAACAGTAGTATCAGACAAAATGGAATTTAGAACCCAAAGCCCTGGTGGTTGCCAAGCAAGACACTTCCCATTGACAAAAGCTACTCTACAACCCCAACGAGAGGATGGCATAGTTTCAAGCATGAATCAGTGTGACCTGGAAATCCACAAACCCCAAAGCTACTGGGAAACGCTCCTAAATCTGTCGGAAACTGATCAGCCAAACATAAACACTAGGTATTTAAGAAGTAAAAGTAACAGGTTTAGAAAAACGTGAACCCTATAATCAAGGGAATAACTATGCCAAATTAGTGATTTTCAGGTTTTTCATCTCATGGCACACATAAACTAATTACTAAAATTCTGAGACACACCAAAAAATATATTGTTTGTCCATGTGTCTCCCAAAATTGGTGTATTTTTGATTCAAAGGGCCACTGTTGTGCTGGCTGTGGTCATTTTTTATTTGACAGTCTGGGGGGAAAGAGGCCAGTGCCCCTGACTCAGTGGTCAGGAACTGCATGGTTTATGGATTCCTGCGGCGCACCAGTGGGCCTCGGCGCACCAGCTGAAAATCACTGCAGCACCTGGTCAGTAAGTCAGAACCCTGGTTCTTTTAATAGAACAATAAATAGACACATTAAACTACTCTGCTGAAGAGGAAATGAAGTAAAAGGAGAAAAGAAAACAGCATATGACAGATTTTTAAAATACGACATGCTACTTTCTATGACTGATTTTTTTTGAAGATGTAAACTGTGAGGGTCAGTCTAACAGGAGCACAATGGTTGAATACGCTGACTCCTGCTGGCAAAAACACGCCCATGTGCCTCCAGGAGCAAAATTATAGAATTCTAACAAGTTTTTATGAGTAGATAATCCCATTTTATATAAATAATTCCAGAGCACACAAAAAAGTCAGTTTTCTTAATGTTTTATTGAGGCCAGCATAAATCTCAGACTAAAACTGAAGAGAATAGTGAAAAAAAAAACAGAAAAGAACATGAAAATCACAATTTTAAACCCCTCAGTAAAATAGCAGCAAATCAAACATATTAGATGCCTATTAAAATAACATTATCACCAAGGATAGTTTATTACAAAGTTTTATTCAATACTAGCAAACCTAATGGCATACTTCAGTATATTAATGGGTTAATATATATTATCATCTCTGTAGATGAAGGAAATGCATTTTGTAAAACGCAACATGTATGTTCATCAAATCTCAGAGTAAGCTGGATATACCGTGAAATATATCTACACCTACGGTAAATGTTATATATATACTGTTGAAGTATACAAAATGTTTCTACCATGGCAAGAAACAATAAAATGATTGATCCACATGATTACTAAATATACAAAGAAACTAAGTATTAACTTGATAAACGAAAAAAAGCTATTATTATTTGCTGTCATGATTATCTGCTGTCAGCAAAATACTCGTACAAGAGAATCACCAAAAAACTATTAGAACTAATATGATAATAAAAATAATTAGAAATAAAATAAATATATAAGGGTGGCTAAGTTTTCAGTAAAGCAGTAAAAAAATATTCAAAAATGATGTGAAAAGGAGGCTCCACTCATAGTGACAATGAAAATTATTCAACTAATAAAATGAGACATTCAATGAGGCTCAATGAAAGCGTATGTATGTTCTTGAAAGTGAGATAGTACAGTATTGGAAGACAGAATAGGTGACACTTTTAACTTTTCACAATTCAGCAAAATTTGTTATGGAACTTGATAAAATGTTTCTGAAATGTATGCACAAAATAGAATTTTGCAAAAGAATATAGAAATGTTTGATTAGAAGGAAAGAACAGTGTGTGGAATGGCTTGTCAGAACTGATATTCTAGTACAACAATCTAATATTGTGCAAGAATTAAATAAAAATCAAAGGAACAGAATAAATGATCCAGAAACAAACAGATTTATGTAGGAATTGTGTGTATGATTTATGTGGCATTTTACATGATTGTGTTAAGTTTAAGCTTTTTAACAAGTGGCATTTGGAAAATAGACCATGTAACTAGAAATTTGTAAAAGTTAGATTTCTACCTCATACTAAATAATTTCCAAGTGAGTTAAAGAGCTAAATAAATGCAAAACAATAAAAGAACAGAAAAATATAGGATAATAATTTTATTATTTAGAAGTGAGAAAACCTAAAAAATGCAGAGTTGAAAATACTGACAGAGTAAATAAACCACTTCAAACAAAAATTTCAGTAAGACAACACCATTGGCAAATTCACAAGACAAGCAAATAATTAGGAAAAAATGCAAATAATGAGTTCTTACTAATTTAATTAAAAAAGCCAAATAATTCAACAGGGAAATTAAAATAGACAATTTAAAGAAACATGAATGGCTAACAAACATGAAAAAAATCACCAACCCATCTCATCAGCAATCAGGAAAGTCCTAATTAACATGAGGTGTCTTTTCTTGCCCATCATTTGGCAAAACATTTAAACATGTGTAACGTCCAATATTGAGGATGAGGGTCTATCGATTCTGTTTAGTGTTGATGGGAGTGTCAATTGGCCCAGTCTTTAATTAGGACAATTTGGCCATGTCTCATTCAGGTTTAAGATGCATATACACTTATCATGGAAAATAACCCATTTCATGGAGATTCTAGCACTCTGTAGGCATACTGTTTTATTGGCAATGTTGCAGAAGAGATTCAAATCACTAGGAATAACCCGGGATCCATAAACCACACTTGTAAATAGTTTTCCAGGTTTTATTTTATCACATGGTTACAGTCATTTCACAGAGTACTTAAAACTAGTACTGTGGCCTAACTCACAGGCTAACTTCCAAAAGAAAAAAAAAAAGTAAGGCATTGCCTAGATTGTCTTACATTTTGTGGTTACTATTTTGAGCTGCATAAGATCCTTTTGCCAAAGGAGGAAGTTGTAGGCTTTTAGAAAGCCTCATCTTCTAGCTAAACGGCACTTTGAGAAGTAACATGAAAACATTGTAATTTCAGCCATATTTAATTAAGTTCTCTCCACATTCTGTGATCCAGCAATCCCATCTCCAAAACCTTCACATTTAGAGAAATGCAGAGATATGGGTATTAACTGTTGCATTGTTTCAAGTAGTAAAAAAAACCTGTGAAACAACATATTACTTAAGAAATGGTTAAATTAATTATATGTCCACATTAAGGAATACTATGTGGCAATTAAAAAGAATGAGGTATATATATTTACATTAATATGGAACAATATCCAAGGTACAGGCTTAGTGGAAAAGGCAAGTTACAGAAAATATATCACATGCGATCTCATTTTCATGAAAACAAAATAAAATCTTTATAGAAATGTGTGTGTAAAAATGCTGATTAAAAAAAGACTAGAAATTACACATCAAACAGCTAACAGAAGTTCCTCCAATAGCATGGTAGAGGGGCTTCCACTTTTTATTAGTTTCCTGGGGGTTTTTTGAAAAGTGTTTTTACCAAGGAAATAGAGTCATGTATTACTTCTGCAAAAAAAAGTTAACTTTTGAAAAATATTAATGTTTATATTTACTGATTATATATAGGATGCTTAGTATTAATGCTTATAGTTTATACATACATTAGATATAGTTTCTGACTGTACCTCAACTGTAAGAAAATTATCAGAAGTGTTTATCTAAATAATGAAAATTCTAATTATTGCGATGGCTGAGTTTAAAAACATGGTTCAGTTGTCAACTGGATGCGCAGCAATGTAGAGGCACAGTCAAAGGATACACTTTAGAAAAAGACTATTTCAATGAGCAAATTTATGGTTTCATCATGTAAGTTCCTAGAGGCAAGCTTCGGCATTTAATTATTAGAAAAGCAACACAGAAGTCCTGGAGTTAGTTAGAGGAGGCATATTTTATAAAAGAACAGAAAAATGCTTTTTACAGTGTACAGAAAAATGCTTCTGTACAATGAAATGCTTTTTAAACTGTCCAGTATGAGAACATATGGTCATGAAGCAAATAGAAAAATACACTAAGAATTCCTTCAAGTCTCTTAAAATTCACTTGTGAATCATATTAAGATACATAAACAATTTCACAATCTTTAGTAAGATCATTTCACTTTTTGTCCTCTGTGACTATCTACCAGACTAACACTATATTATACACTTGAAATTTGCTTAGAGAGAGGATCTTAGGTGTTCTCACCACACAACTACACACACACACACACAGAGGTAACTATGTGAGGTGATGGATGTCTTAACTTCATTGTGGAAATTAGTTCATCATGTATAGATATATCAAATCACATTGCACACCTTAAATATATACAATTTTATTTATCAATTATACCTCAATAAAGCTGGAAAACTGGTCAAGCCAATGAATGGATGTCAGTCAAACCCAAGCATATTTCATTAAGTACATAAAACAATGGCTCCAATGAATTGCCTGAGAATCCCAGATGTCCACTGCAGTGTCCAGGGCCAGTCGTATAACTTTTTACTGAAGTTTTCCTTTTGCTGGTGTGCTAAAGAGAAAGGCCCGTTAGAGTCAGTGTACCCATAAGCTTGAGCAGAAGGGAATGAGAGCATGAGTGATATTAAGGACCACACAAAGTTCACTGAAGCTAAGGATGTGGTTTGTATACCACCGCCGGCGTAGTCTCTTCCTGCATCACCCCGTGTTTGTCGTCTGTAAGAATGAGAAGATCCACCACGATTCTCTCTGTGGCTCACTGGACACAGCTGCCATGCTAATGGTTCAGTGGGAAATAATGAGAGAACAAACAGACAAATACACAATAGAACAAACAGTACTGTTTTCTCAATGAAACTCGAGTACTTTGGAGTTTTGCAACATTCAAAGCAGTTCAAGTAGGAAAAAAGTTCAAACCAGTCACCAGATCCAAAATTAGCATTTTATTCAGAACGCTGGGGTGTTCATTTATATTCTGGTACACAATACAGAGGCAAAGCTGCTGTCAGAAGTCTCTCCAGTTTAAAAGCTTTTTTTTTTCATTTTTTTAAGAAACACACAGTAGTGCCACCTGTGTCAGGCCACCCCTTTCCTTCTTTTTTTTTTTGGTACAAATTATGTAAAACATTTGTGCTAAGAACTTTTCTCCCTCCCCAAACAAAAACAAAAATAGAAAATAAAAAAAATTAAAAAAATTAAAAATTAAGTATTCTAACTACAGCTCAACAATTGAATCAAATGTCACTTTGTTTGTAAATACTTTATCCATAACGAAAGATATAAACATGCAAAAAACCTGAATCCATTGTCCAAATAATACATACACATGTTCTGAAGTTTCTGCGCTTCTCCATAGACTATGCCAATAAAACATTATGTACACATACCATTTTTACAGTGAAGTGAAAAAAAAATACAGTAAATAAAAATGTGTACGTGGATTAAGACCAAAATGTGTCTAACATTCTAGTTTATGAAAAAATTCAAATTTTGCTACAAATTGGTGATATGAAAACTCCCTTTATTTGCAACCAGCTGCGTAAGTTTTAAGATTTTAGTGAAAAAAAAATCTAAAGTCTAAAACTAGAAGTAATGTACATTTTCCAATCTCATGGTCTCATCCCCTAAGATAATAAAATTGCTCCATGAGTTTTTGTTTGTTTAATTCTGTATTTTAATAAAAGCAAATGCAATGTAACAAAAGCGTGTTGAAGCATATCATGGTTTAACTCACTGCTCCCACCACAAAATATTTTGTCTTTTACTTATCATTTCAGAAATCAGTACCATTAAAGCCTTAAACATAAAACTAATTCCAATCTGAAAAAGGTACAAAAAGGCACATAAAATCCCAGTGCTTCTGTACTGTAAAATTCAAGTGTAACTGAGCTCAGTGTTTTTCCAAACAGTGTTGGATCACTGATATTCCCTCTGAGCCCAAATTGGTTTGCAGCCTATGCCCAAGCCTCCAGCAAGCACTGTGCTAGTAGACTACAAAGTTAAAGCCTAGCTTCTGAATGCTTTTTGGGAATATCAGTTGAAGTTGTTTGTACTTGTCCAAAAACCAAGTTCACCCTGAAGTTCAGTCATCACCTCCACCATACATGTCAGCGAGTTTCTTGAAGCGTGGCCCCCAGTCGTTCAGGTAGTCATAGTCTTGCTCACCGCCACTACTGGAAGAATTAAGGGAGCTCAAGGACCCAGCCGTGGAGCCACTGCCTTCATAGTCAAAGACTAGCAGGGAGTCATATGGTGGAGCTGTGGGGTCATTATCAGCAGCTTTGAGGCCCTACAATTTGGAAAGACCAAGAAGAAATGAAGAGAGGGTTACAATGGACAAATCCACAAGCAGATGCCAATGGTCCCATGGGATCACATAGGTGTTTGTAAGTTTCTACCTGCAGACCACAAGATTTCCAGCCCATGGAAACTGGGGTTATCAGCATGTTTCAAAATTACACAGAAACTAACTTCAGGCTTTCCTCTGTAAAGAAAAATCCCCTAAGGAGTCTGGCTCCCTGAAGCCAAGACACATGATGGGAGATGGTTATCTAGAGAAAGTCTAGGCAAAAGTCATCAGGATGCTGACAAAAACAAATAAACCCCAAAACCTCAAAACCCTCAGAGCAGCACTGAGAACTAGGAGTTCAAGGAGGAGGTGGCATTACATTTGACCTAAATTTGGAAGGATATCAAAGGAAGAGTGAAGACAAGGCCAGATGTGATTATTATATATACAAGGAAAGTTAGTCATTAAATCATTTTATGATCTTAACAAAACAGAAAGTGTGAACTTAACTGATAAACTGTGATCAGGTATTATTTAAGAATACAGGGACCCCCAGATCCCACATGCCCTAGACACCGTGCTCCAACATCTATACATGGTATAACTGTTAGGTTGGGGGAGGGAATTCTCCTGATCTAAAATTCTGCTCCTACAAAGAATTTTAAAAATAAAGGCCAATGAAGTGATTATCTATAAATTTAACTCTTACAAAAATATTTTTCATATATAATTCATATACCTGTAGTTAATTCACAATTATGCGCTACAAAACTTTTACGGATTTTATACTAGGTCCTTTTGGTGTTTTCTCTAATTTTCTCCCAGTTCCATTCTGAACTCCAAGATATACCAACATTAGTCTCCACACAATCCTTCTGTTTCCACACTCCGCTTTTTAAATGTCAGTGGCTTACGGTGGTCCCACTCATCTGAGACCTCATGGACTTTCCGATTTTAGATCGGCCCTTCCAATACGCATGCATTTTATGAGTGCATGAATATACATGTGTTCATCTCTTTATTCTCTCAAGTTTACAGATGGGGAAAGAGGGAAAAAGCATAAACATGAAGGTTAGAGACATTATGCTTAATGCTGGAGAGATCAGACTCTAGGTCGACACCTCAGCTGAACATCATGTTCAGTGTGGGGCTTGGCTAAGTCCTGCAAACTTCTCTTCTTCATCTGCAACTGTAATAACAATAATAAAATCTTTTTGAAGACCAAATGGAGTAACAGAACACAAGAGCTCACCATAGTTAGATGAGTATTAGTTTAAAAAAAAACTTTTTAGGGAAAAATTTCCTGCTTTGGAATTTGAAAAAAAAAGGCAAAGACATAAATTAAGAAACAAAATGGCAGTGACCTGCCTTCAACAAGAAGAGAGAGAGGTACGCAGGAACCGTTCTCCCATCCCCACGTCCGCCCTACCAACAGCCCTGACTGTTTATTTAGATACCACTTTTTCTCACATCAGGTTATACCATTTGTAACCCAGAACCTCCTGTGTAAAATGAAATAAAGTGAGTCTTCAACAAACTACTTCAATATATAAAAAGTAATTTTAGATGGAATTTTCTTTATAATATTTATAGAATAAACTACAGGGCAATTCTGTTAAGACTGAGAACCACAAACTACAATTTCTCAAAATTCATAATCTCTCTGTGGTAGACTGTGCGACCGTCCTCAGTGATTCATGATCCTTTCCCGTGGGTGGATCTCATCCCATACGACCGCAGTTCCCTCTCTGGAGCCCGAGTGCACTTCCCCAACCCACCATCAGGCCTGGCTGTGGGACTAGTATTGGCCAATGAAACGTAAGCAGCATTATTGAGGAGACTCTTAATTTAAGAGTTCTAGCTAACATGTTTCCACTAGACCCCTCTCCTTTCCTCCTCAACCAGGACAATGGCCTGCTCGGGATGGGAGTAGATCTTAACATCCATAAGACATCAGGAACTGAGCTCCTGCAGGCCAACATGAATAAATAACTTGAAAAAGGAGTAAGCTTTTGTTATATAAGTCAACAATACTTTGCAGTTGTTAGTTATTGTTGCCTTTGCTAGTAATAACCAAAGAATGCATCTTCATTCATTTTTTTGCACTTACTTATTCAATTCACAGCATGTTTCTTGAGTATCTATATTGTAATGCGTTCTGCTTAGTGTGGTGACACGACTACCAATAAGCTACACCCAGTGAGTGCTCTCCTGGAGTTTATATTTGCTTGCCAGCACGAGCCCCTCTTTCCTTTCCCCAGCAAGTTCTGGCCACTGCCAGCTTAACAGCAGGTATTGCTTTAGTTCAGCACTAACTCAGGTCCACACAGGAATAAGACCCGTGAAAGATCTCAAGGAAAATCAAGAAAAATCAAGGAACTTCCTGATAAGAACAATGGGCCTCTGAAGACAAACATTAAGTTTTCATTATGACTTAAAGAAATTAAAACTGTTTTAGAATGCAGACAACAGAGATGAAAGCCAATGTCACTGTGTTGAGGTTGTCTGCTTTATCAAAATTCAAATTTTAAGTGGAAATACACGCAGAGCCCTGCTCAGCCCTTCAGATGTCAGCACCAAACTGGAAATATGGAAAGTCTGAGACTAAAATTAGCTCTAAAAAGTCAACGGCAGGGCATCCACGGTGTCTGGAATTGGTGCAGAGGAAAGTGATGGCCCGTGTTTAGTGGAACTGGAGTATGAATACTGTCTAGTCGTCACTGGTGTGTTCAAGCCCTGGAGAACCCTCATCAAGTGCTAAGCCTCCTGATTCTTTAAAATAAATATAACACCTTTGATAATCTAGTTCCACACTCATTATTGACATTCTCAAAAATATTTGTTTCTTTAACATTTTCTTTAGCTCCTGCTTTGGCTTTCGATCATCATGATAGTTACTAAATTTATGTTTTCTTTTCTTTTTTTTTCAAGGTTATAGACATGGCATCCATTAGAGATCACTGTGCTATGCTGAAGCATCATGCACTGTCTCAGGTGTTAGTAATTACAAAAGGGCAGGCGCTACTGAACTGTCAAGAAGTCTTAAGGAAGCCATCTTTCCACACCTTAAAGGTTAGTACATTAAGACCCTTCTATTTGGATAGCATTGATTTTTATCCAATAATAAAACAGGACTCTTTAGATGAGGCATTATGTAAATTCTGGGTCCCATGCTGGTAATTCTAGAAAAGACTAACTATCTTGGTCAAGTCCTGAGAAACTGACAGTGACAGGCATGCCACCAGAGTGAATGCATGTGCAGGAGAAATCGCGTGGGCCACGGACCTTCTAGTCCACCCTTGTGGAGTCCTTTTTTCTTAGGTGTGGACACCTTTTGACAAGCTGCGTAACATACTGTTGATAAATTACAAATTGAGTGCATGTGTTCTCTCTCCCTACCAAAGTTTGACCAGAAGAGTACGTGCTTGCTTCACCTTTGTTGGACTTTGAACTCTGGATGAATCTGAACTATTTTCTGTAATTTGAGGTGCCTCTGTAAAATGAGAAGAGCTGTGGCTCTGGCTGAATTCTTGCTGAGCATGTATTTATGGACTTCTAATCCTATGCTTTATGGGTGCAGACATGCCTTTATAGGGACTATAAAAACCCACATTCTTCAGTGAAGGAACCCATGAGGGATGTAAGAGGAAAGAGGTCCTATTGATTTCCTTACATTCTGTTTTCTTTTGTTTCAATGCCACTGCCTTTGTTCAGGTCCTCATTATGTCCTCCCTGGACCACAGCAAAAGTCTCTCTAACTGGTCTCCTGTTCCCAGCACTATTCCTGCTTCTTTCCTACAAACAACTATTGATTTCCCTCTACATACTGTTTGATGTTGCTCTCCCAAGTAAAAGTCTCTGTCTGCTCTCTATCATCTAGAGCAGTTCCTCCCAGAGAAAGGAGGGGTTTGCCTGGGGGTGTGCAAGATGATTTTTAATTGGTACATGAACACTTTAGAACAATTCTCTTTATTAAAAAATTAAGTCAAAATTGATTAACAGTTTAAGTAAATAACAGACAAAGTTTGAAGGCATGGAAAAAACTGGAAGTCGTTACTCAAATGCTTGAGGTTCGGGTAACCTGCAGGATAAAGTTGAAACCATTCATGGATCTAGGTTGCTCACCCACAGCATGTGTTTCAGCTTCCTCAACTCCAGCAACCACAGCTGACTTATTTGCCAAGACCCCTTCAAACCTAAAGACGCCGTGTGCCTAGGTACCTGCATGTTAGGGCTGTATTAATTTCCTGCTATCTGAAGTGTGCTTCCATTAGTTTGAAATGTTTCCTGTCATATTTTTTCATCTGATTATAGCAGTCCGTCCATCCATCCATCCTTTAAGGCCTGTTAAAAATGTCACTTCTGTGTGGATTTTTTACCCCCAGCTATGACTGAACATAATTTCTTTTGTCCCTTTTGTCCCTTTTACTTTCCTTGCCATGCTTTGGTGATGCTAGATTATGCCACCCCTTTTCCGAACAGGTGGTTTGTATTCATCCCATATCCTGCTTTCCAACACGGGGCCTGACACCCAGCAGGTATTCTAGAAGGTAACTTTCTGCAGCTGTCCTGGGCCAAGGTTTTTACCACAGCAGCTTGTTCTTATGTATGTTTACTCCTTTCACAAGAATCTAGGATCTAGGTTTAAAATATATATAGATATAAAAGTATACCGAAGTATATCATACCACAGTATACCTTACAGTGGAATTCTGTGTTTTATCTGTACCAACATTATTGCTAAGTCTCTTCCTAGGAATTTCATCCATCCTGGAGTTACTTTAATTGCTATTTTACTTAAAGCAATTAAAAAAAAGACATTTTGGTTTGTTTTATTTACAATTAGAGGATGGTGGAAAGTTTTTACTCCTGAAAGGTAATTTGTAATAATAATAATAATATGATATTGATAATAATGAAGAGATATTACTATGACAGGCACTATACCAAGTGCTTTTACATGGATTATCTCATTTAGTCCTCAATGCAATCTTAAGAAGGAAGTTATATTATTTTCCTCATTTTATATGTAAGAAAACTGGAAATCTAACAGGTTAAACCAGGAAATCTTGACCTTGTACAAGGCAACTGGATTTGAACCCAAACGCTCAGCTCCTGTAAGAGTGGATAGAGATATTTAAAACAGAACAAATTAAATGCAGTCAATAGGAGAAAAAAGCAAACGTTTTAAATTTTAGTAGTTTAAGCAAGTTATTCTAAAAGCACCTTCCATTAGTTTTTAATGATATTAATCAAAAGTCAGTCTTTTTACAGAAGTATGCCCTTGGGTTTTATACTTCTGAGATAAAAAACATACAGGATTAGTGAAATTATTGAAGGTATGCTAATACCTACTGTTGGGCTGAGATTAAATAAATTTGTTTCAACTCATCACCCTCTGAAGGTCATGTTTCAAAACCTCAAAATAGAATGAAATTCTGTAGCTGAAATTAAACATTGTGTGGTTTGTTTTACTCCACCTACCAGGCCGGAAATGTTATCATTTTTAAGATTCACGGCAACATTCATTCATAATTTAGATACACTAGAAATGTTCTCGTGAACTTACCCATTCCTTACATCTATAAAAACACTCTAATTATAATCAGCACTGTATTATTTTTCCTTTGGAACACTGGGTACTATGCTAAATCAAATAAGACCTATAGATAAAGAGAATCTGTTGGCATTTTAAATGTATTTCTAAAACATGCCTGAGTTCTTTCTAGGTACCTTCGACTATTTGAAAACTTTACATGTTTTTATCTCTATTGGTCCAGTTATAGAAAGATACTGAAGGAGTCTTAACGAGTGTCTCAGATGGAAGAATCTATGTGGTGTGTTTTATTGCAGTTTCTGACCTGGGCCTTCTGACAGTTTCATCCCCCTGATCTCCCACAGAACTGTCACATCCCTGGGCTCTTTCAGTTTGACTCCTGTTTGATTTAGAATGATTCCCAAACACGATCTTTTCAAACATTCATGTGCTCTGCAAACCCAAATGCCCCCCCACCCCCCACCCCCAGGATATACACTTCTTCCCCTGAAACATGGGAGAGCTTCCTGGGGAGGCAGGAGGGAACCTCTTGACAGGAATTCTAAAGGGAGGCTGAGTCCTGGCTGGGATGGAGGCCAGCGATGGCCCCTACCCCACACTGTGTGTCTGACCTTCCTTGGGTTGGTAAAAACAAAGAAACTCACATGCCCCCCCCCCAAAAAAAAGGGGGGGAAAGGGCACTCCTTGTAGAAAGAACAGGCTGGGGCAAACACTGGTACGAAACTGCAACCTGAGCCTGGGCACTGCAAGGACAGGTCTCTGCTGCTGGCTGGTTAAGGTGCAGGTTGGGGAGGGGCCTGAGATGAGAGAGAAATGCCAAGTAAGAGCGAGACCCAGCTGGCCTCCTGGCCTGGCAAAGTAAGGCTTCAGGTATCAGAATGTTTGGGGGTATGAAGGCCATGCTGGCAGCAAAGTAGGCAGCACACACACAAAAAGCCTATACGTCTAATTTATTTTCTTATCTAGACATCATCAGCCCCATTATGTATACACAGTAGACATTCAATAATTATTTGCTGAATGAGTGATTCTAAACCAAGCCTATGATGATTTTAAAATAAGCCATTTTAACAAAGACAGACAATCTTCAAATTTTGAATTGATCGCATTATGGAAGTTAATCTGCAAGTCAGTTGTTTGGCACAAAGTTTCTCATGTAAGTATTTACACATGTTCCTTATGGTCTCCAGCCACATTTTAGGCTCTGGAGTTGGGCACTGTGTTAGGAAAAGAAAAATCCAAATGGAAATCCTGACTGTACTTCCTTCTACTGTGGCATTAGAAGGGTTGGAAAATGGAACCTTATTATCTAGATATGTTGTGTGACCTGCTGAAGAAAGCCCAGTCCCTGTAAAGAAGATGAGTGAACACATACACAAAGCACGCACTAAAACACGACTTAGAACCACCAATATACTCATTTTCTGAGTGGAGTCAGCACCAGTAGAGTGAATAGCTCCAGGCATGGGCCCCAGTGAATCCTAATGCACTGCTAGTCGGGTGGTGCTCGTAGTTTCAAACCCTACACACCTGCCACAGTACCTGGATTCTTAAAACAATAAAATGTAACAGCTAGGCAACAGACTAGATGCTTAGGTTACACAAAGATGAACATGAAATAGCCCCCATCCTGGAGTTACTTTAAAGTCAAAACTGACGGTTTTACAGAACTGTAAATAGTTCAGTGGGGCTGCAGCACAGGAAGGGAATGCGGTGGAGAAGAGGGCAGGACTCAGATTATATACAACCTTCTAAGTAACAGGTGGTATTTAGTGCTAGAACTTCAACACTGCGAGAGAAGCATGTCATGCATTGGATGGAATCCCACAGAACATTTACACTTCAGGGACAGGCGGAAGCATCCAGCTAATTATTTGTTGAATCACACTGAAGCTAGAATTCTTGCTTTGAAAAAGTTCAGCCACATCTACATTCAAAATATGCACTGGATCTGGAAATCTGACAACTGCAGAAGTAACTAGACAGTTCTTCAGGATGGCGGGAGCTAAGTTAGAAGTAAAATCATCAGGCATCCTTACAGATTAAAACAATCTAGTCATATATAAAAATTCCTGCAAATTCCCCTAACCAGGCCCATATATAAATAAACGGGAAGAGTCAGGGAATATTTTTATAAATAAAGGAGTTGTTGGTACTCTTTGCTGTTATCTCCCATCTACTTTTCAATCATGTCTACTACAAAGCTTCCTCTTTGCAGAATTGAATATACTATGTTCGGAAAGCAGTATGCATTTTAGAAATAGACAGTAATGAATACTTGTAAAGACAGATGAATATTCTTTGTTTCAAAACTTTTTTACAAACTGTAAGCGCTTCTAAAAGCCTAAGGCAGATTGATTATGTATATGTAACATATGACTACTTTAAGGAAGACCAAGAAATAAGAGTCTTATCAGCCCATGACTGAGGGTGCCATGTATGACATGTGCATTCCACTCTGTAATGCACCGAGACCAGTTCTGCTCCTGGAGATGCGAGCGGGAGGATATGGCTGGAGAACACGAGACCAGCTGTATATTCACAATCAATGTCAGTATGTCTTGTTCCCTTACACTTATTATAAAAATTGAAACGGAGAATTGCAAAGTATAAACATGATCAAATGAAGCAGCATAAATCATTTTAATTCAAAACTTAAGTATTAAATGTAGCAGAACTCTTGGTCAGTAATGAACTGAAAGAATGCCATAATAATTTTGACAGTGAAAATCCTATCTGTTATATTCAACAGTGAATTAGCTGCCTCTTATAGAAGCTCTTAAAACTCATCAACTAGACAAGTATTTAAATCACTTACATAATATTTAATTTAGCTGCTCTTCCTACTAATCTCATTTCATGGAACTCTCTAGTCATTGGTAGGCACTGAAATCTCACCATTTGTGGATTGAAAGTGAGGAAAATAAAAGTGAACTTACTACACTCAGAAATGCTAACAAATGAAATTAGAACACACTATTTACTATTGTTATTCATTGCCTTTATACTCTGGGAAAATCCTTTTAGAGTTGGTGTGACTAATACTGATAATAATACATGAATGTTATTTATAAATGCAGATATTAAGTGATTGATCTCTTTTTGGCTGATCAAAGTAATTAAATCTATTTTCTGTTACTGAAGCCACATTTGCTTACACAAAGCTAAACAGAAGCATAAAATAAGCAACCTTTTAAAGAAAGTGAGCCTCTGTACCTCATTGATGAAATCCCCGATGTCCCCAGGGTGTGGGGCTGCAGATCGAACCGGGTACTGGGGCTCAGCGTGAATGGGTCTCTCATCTAGTCGTCGGATTCCTACAGGTTTGATGGCATCAGGTTCCACAGTATCAGGCTGCTGGAGCTGGCTCAAGTCATAGTCCTGTGAAAGACAAAATCAAAAACCCATGGTGGATGGGCATAAAGATGGAAAATTACAACATTTGTGTTCAAACACATACCCCAAATGCATAGAAATGAGTGAAATTTAACATAATGGAAAAGTTGCCACTATGAGTTTTTCATGTTATGATTAAATATTTCTTTCACACAGCTCTTCTGTGTTTTTTTTTATTTCTGCAGTCTGTGCTCCATCTGTTTTACTAGGTTCCTTATCAGTTTCCAATGGAAAACAGCAGTGACATGAGGCCCCATTATAAACAGCCTAAAAAACCGCCTAGAAAATAGAGCTGTAACAAAGCACAGGTAACAATGAAACATTGATGGAGTTCAGTACATACTGCCCCAAAATGTCACCTCAGCATATTAAATATCTTAAGTTGATGGACTTTTTTAAAATGACAGAAACATGAAGGTTACTCTGACCTTCTGCTGCTGCTTCACCCCATTTCTCTAAAATAGGTCATAAGACTCCCCTGTGGAAAATCCCCTCCTCGTACCAGGAGGAGAGAAGACATTCTTATCACCAGGGGAATTTGGGGCCAAGACATCTGCACAAACAGAGTTTGTCGAGCTAACCCTTATCTTGCTAGTTCCTTCTTCACCATCACAACCCCTCCTCTTGTCAAAAAGCTTCCTGCTGTAGCCACTTCTTTCGTTTTCGTTCTCTTGTGAAGGTTCCCATGGACGTGTGAAATTTTTTAAAAAATGCGTGTGCTCTTCTTCTGTTAATGTTTGTTAGTTTCATTTCCAGGCCCAGCCAATGACCCTAACAGGCTGGAGAAAAACTCCCCCCCTTACGATGCTGAATTTTTTTTTAACTGATGTAGGTGTGTTTTCTTTTTCCTTCAGCATGGTGTCAAACCTGCTCCTTATTTATCCATCCCTTCAAGGTCTAGAGTTGGCAAACTAGGGTTCGTGGGCCCAGTCTGACCCACTTCCTATTTTTTGAAAGACTGGCTTTTGCATTTTTAAAGGGTCATTTAAAACCAACAAAGAAGAATGTGCCAAAGAGACTACATGTGGTCCACAAACACTTACTACCTGGCTCTTCACAGAAAAAACTCTGCCAGCCTCTGATCGCCCTGTGCTCGGCCAGGGGGACTGGCTTCCCCTCCAGTGCAGCCCAGGGGGTAATGTCTTAGAAGACAGCCTGTCCCCTTCGGACTGACGCAGAGCAGAACTTGTGAGGATGCTCTGGGCAGAGACTGGGCCCTCCGCACTCTTTTCGGCTTTACCATCAGCCAGTGGGACAGGAATGTGGAGAAACTGACTAAAATGTGAAAATACATCACCACGTTAGGTGTGAGCAGATACTTTCTAGTTTTCAAACCCCTAAATTCTGGTGATACAAAGTGCTACATCCATAGCTTAACAGAAGTTCTCCAATTTAATGCCGATATTTACAGAAAGTACAGTTTCCAGTGCTCTTTATAATTCAGGCCTCATCCCTTTGTCTTAAACCAGGTGAAAACCCTTTGCAGTGTCTCTTACAGTGGTTCTTATTCACTCAGCGCCTGAATGTTTACCATGTTCTGGCAGTCTTCTAGGTGCTTTACATATGTTTGCTCATTTAATGTTCTGAACAACACTGTGTGACACTAAGTTTTACTATCTCCATTCAAGAGTCAAAGAAGCTGAGTGTCAAACAACTCAAGTAACTAGTCCATGGTCCCAGATCTACTAAGACACAGAGACAGACTGATTCCACATGTATTAGACTTCAAAGCCTAGCCCTTTGCCCAGTCATTTCAGAGTGAGTAGAGCCTGAGCTGCAGGTTGGAGGTAGAGTAACAAACTAGACCGATGGATGAGTGGGGTGGGGGTGGTGCAGGAATGTGAGGAATGACTAAAATAACAAAGCAGACAGAGAGGAGAGAGGTCACAGACATTCATACCCTCTATGTACCAGGCACTATACCAGCCTCTTGGTAAGTGTCTTTTCATAAATACTTTCTAACAAACCTGTAAAGAATGTTTTATTTTCTTTGTAGATGAAGAAAAAGATTTGGAGGGGTTGAGTAACTTGCCCAAGGTCACACAGTGAGTCTGTGATTAGGATGAGAATCAAAACCAGATGTGTCTGACTTCAGAAAGTTGGTGTCAAACCCAATGCCGTGCTCCTGACAACACTCCCCTGAACAACTCCTTGCTCAGAGACTCAGCTAATCTAAACGGTGAAGGCATGGAGAAACAGCCCCTCCTTTAGGGAGTATCCAGGTAACGTGGGAGGTGAGGCAGGACAGAGCAGGCCTAGCCAGCCTGGCATGAAACCTTGGTACATTGCCAAGTATATGCTCAGTGTGGGAAAGCTGGCATTAATTTTGCATCTTGAACAATATACGGGCTAGGGAGAGAAAAGAATCAATGGCATGAGCAAAGGCATGGGAACACTGTTTTCTCTTGTCGGGGCAGAGAGTTTTATACTAGGGATACAGATCTTGAGTGACAACATCTCGATCTTACACAAATGTGCTCCACTTAAAATTTTGTAGAATTTATGAGTTATTTATGGAACATGTTAAAGTAAAGGCATATAATGACATAGATGTGAAAGCCTTTGATATGTTAAAATATTATACAAAACAGAGAGACTTATTTAGAGAATCTGAATGTTCAGACATTAAGAAGTTTGTTTTCCCAGGCCATGTTTAATTGCATAACCACTGAGCATAGCAGAGAAGGGGAAGTGTGTCTTCTGATAACTATCAAAGCTTTTTGTAAAACGGGGAAAACAGATTGTAAGTATAACGATGAAAGTTAATGTGTTTTTATGCTGAGGGTGTAAAATGCCTTATTAGAAGTCTGAATTGCATGTCATCAAGTAATTGAATCTTATGTTTAAGTACTGCCTTTTACCTGGTGAGATGCTCCCTAAGAGTCTTCAGCACATTGTCTGGTAATTCAGTATAAGAACACAAAGAAATTCATTTGGCATGACTGGAGACAAAAGAGGCATGTGGGCTTTCTTTATGCTATTTCTTACCTGGAAAGAGCCTGTCTACCCTGATTTCTTACATAGCTCCTAAGGTATCCAAAGGTTACAAACACAAATGATTTTGATCGGCTAGCAGTGTTTTAAAAATTCTCTAGTAAGTTGCCAATAATTCACCTGGAAAATAAAAAGATCTGGAGAAACAGATCTTAACTCCTGACATAATGTATTACAGCTGATAGCAGCCATCTCCCATGGACAAGCAGCTCCCCTGGCCTGCCTCACTTATCACTATACACACAGAGCAGCATATTAATTTCCAGGTTTTTATCTCTCTTTTGATAGCCTTTTCCTACTACCATAAGAACCAACGAAGAGAAACAGTCTTAAAATGTCTGTAGTCTAGTTCAGTCTTTTCTACCATCAATACATCAGGCCCCTAGGAAGTGCTCATTTAGAAAGGTGCTGAGTAAAGTCTCAGGGACAGACAGTATTCGTGCCTGATGATGAAAAGTACAGTCTATTCAAGAAATGTGCTTTGTGTCACATTATGCACTACAGCCAACAGTTCACAGTGGGGAGCGAGGGGAAGACCCCTGGTCTCATTGCAATGGTGGTGAGTCCACCCAACTGATGGAAATGTGTCATCCTCAGTGACACTGGTACCTAAAAAAAGAGGCAGAAAATCACTGATTCACAGGAAGCTAGAAACTGGGTTAAAACACATGGCTTAGAGTTTCTCTGTGATGGTTTCTCCTTGTTTATTGCAAATTCGGGATATAAAAACCCAACGGTGGTGGGAAGTGGGAGGGAGTGTGCTCAGGTTTCAGAAACAGGCTTTTCTGTCCACATCTGTCTGTCTCTGTTATATGACGAGGTCCTGACCCGAGGGTCCCATTTTAAGCCTTTTGATAAGGGGTCACTCTACACAAACCTCCTAAATTATACATCTTTACAATCCTGTGATGCTTTACTTACACAAATTACAACATGTAGGATAAGAATTACAAAGAGAATTACAGAGACTGAAGGCCATGCTCAAGGTTGTGGGGTTCATGGCCTTAACTCTGAAGATTAAGAAAGAAACAACCAACAAGAACTCTTTATTTGGTTCCTAAAACTCCCTGGAGAAAAAGTGGATCTGAAAATTCATATTATTGTCAACCTTTAGAATGTTAATTTCCCAAAGAAGTTTAATTTTCAAATGAAGGAAATTCTTGTTTTAACTAACTGAGAACATGTGTTATTCAGCAATGACCATTAAAAGTAGGCATGGAATTAGGGTTTTTAAAATATTAACACTGCAAGTAGTGAAAAGTAGTAACTCCCCCTCCCCCATTGAAAATGTCTTCGATGATCATATAATTCTGGGAGAGTTATTAGGAAGTTAGCAGATAAAATTCTGGTTCTGGCTTTTCTTGCTCAGTTCCACTGACTTGCAATAATTTATAATTGGCTCAGAAAATGATACCACGAATCTATCTTAAGGCATTTGGTTATGTGAAGTAAAATAAAATGCTGTACTGGTATAAATTGAAATTCTGGAATCCCAGGCAAAAATCTCAGAAAGCTGCATTGCTGGTAAAATCCATAGAATTGTGCAATTAAGTCTGTTTTGGAGAAGGATGAAAACATTCATTTAGTGTTCCGCAAGTATTTCAGGAATGCCTGCTGGCGCCGGATGCCACTTTCAGCTCTGAGAGTGCGAAGAAGGAAGCCGAGTTTTCCGCGCTGCCCTTCCCCTGTCAGCAAGTACGTCAGGTGCTTTCTCATGTGATGTTTCACACGCAGTGGCCCCTTGAACAGTGTGGGTGTGAACTGCACAGGTTCACTTACATGTGAGCTTTTTGCAATAAATACTGTGAATGCACTTTCTCTTCCTTACAATATTTTTAGTAGCATTTTTGTTTCTCTAGCCTACTTTATTGTAAGAATATAGTGTGCAAGACATATAACACACAAAATAAATGTTAACTGATCTTTTATGTTACCCACAAGGCTTCTGGTCAACAGAAGGCTATTAGTGGCTAAGTTTTGGGAGAGTAAAAAGTTATCGTAGATTTTCAACTATGCAGGCGGATCAGCACCCCTAACTGTCCCCCTCCTGCCACTGTTTTGTTCAACAGTCAATTGTACTCCAAGCAAAAATCCTTCTAAGTGGGTGTTGCACCATTTCGTTGATTCTAGCACCTCAGAGAGGTTAATGATTTGCTCAAGGTCACAGACTTAAGGAAGCCATATGGAAAGATAAGACAGAGACCACTAGACAAGCAAAATCAGTCAACAAAAAAATCTGCACCTTGTTGCCAAGGCCATTGGGAAGCGCCCCACAGAGTTTGCTGGGAGAGAAATGTGAGGGGGTTCAAGTGCTAGAAGGAAGTTCAAGGTGGTTATATTCATTAGGCAGAGGCCTGGCACTCTGGTCTGTGCGCAGTGGGTTGTTGGTTAAAACAGACCTCATGGGGTTTTATTCCGGAAGATCCAATGAGGGCCTGGCAGGGAAGGAGGGGAGGCTGCAAGCTTCTGGTCTGTTTTCAGACGTCGCTGGTGAGATTCAGCGATGCCACCCAAAGGCCAGCTCTGCTGCCTCCTCGCCCATGCTGGTGCAAGTGGAAGTTGTTCGTTTGTAGTAGCAAAGACAAGTAACTTTAAAATTCTCATTTAGATAAGATAAACATTTCTAACATCTCGAGATAGACAGAAATAAAAATACTAATATAAAAGTAAATGGACAAAATTCTGAAGGGAAAAAAGTTATCCGGAGAAAAGCTGACAATGGTACAAGTGAGAAACTCTTCAGACAGGCCCAGAGAGGAACAGAGGGTAGAACAGAACATTATTATCTCACCCTCCATCGCTGCTGGCATTCAAATAATTGAATAAAATAGTGATAAGATGCCAATACATTACCACAGGACTGCTGACAAGCAGCTCACACGCCCTTGCAAGCTTTATGTAAATTACATTATGACCTGATTTTCTTCCCAGAGAAATACAGTTATGATTATGACTATGTACACAGGAGAAATGATGTGAAAAACTAACTAGATTCTATGGATCATTAAAGCAACCCCCCCACCCACACAAAAAAAGAGAAGGTTTGCTAAAAACATTTCTGGTTTGAGTAATAAACCTACTAGAGATACAGTAACTTGGGGACTAAATAAGCAGACGAAGGTCCTCCAGTCTGTTTTCATGGACTACGTTGCACTTCCCACAGGGATGGTAGCTGAGTTCCCACGATGCACATTCTCTGTTCCTGCTCCCAAGGTTTTCTGTCACTGCTGCTGCCTCGTCACAGCCGCTTTTCAAATTCTGTGCTCAGGATGAGGAACGAGCCGAAGGTTCATTCTTTGGTGCAGATTATGGTTCTGCTTCAGAAACTGGTACCACTGCATTTTATCACAACTTGTTTCCCATTATAAAACTGTAACATGTTCTTTTGGAAAAATGCAAATACTATTTGATTAAATTTCATTCAACAGGATCCTTCTGAAGAGTCTCTTGGGTCACAGACATGGTTACTGACCTCATAGAGCTTTTAGTGTAATGTCTTTTAAAAAGACACGTTTAAAAATAATGAAAATGATATAATTGATTCTTGATTACAAAAGGTGTGGAATGTGAAGGTGGACGCAGCTGGGAGGTGTTGCTGGAAGAGGGGAGGACAGGGCCATGCAGGAACTTCACGACCTAGCGAAGTAATGGGGCTCTAGAGAAATGTTTGTCCTGAAATCCAAAATTATTTTTTTAAATTTTATTTATTTATTTATCATTAATTTAGAGAAAGAGGAATGGAGGGGGAAAGCTAGGGAGAGAAACGTCAACAAGAGAGAGAAATATTAATTAGTTGCCTGTTGTATACACCCCAACTGAGGCCTGAACCCGCAACCAAGCAGGTTGCCCTGACAGGGAATCGAACCGGTAACCTTTTGCTTTGCCAGACAACACACAGTCAATGCAGCCACACCTGTCAGGGCCTGAAATGTATTTTTATCCAATGTTTGCCATTTCCCATTCCTTCCAGGCAATTTGGTTATAGCCCTATAAAGATAAGCACATTTCTTTTACCCTTCCAAGGAGACAAAAAGGGTAGCCTTCTAAATGTAATTTTGATTCCACATTCTTATCCCCAGTTCCAAGTTCTCCTTAACAAAAATTAAAATTTCATTATTCAGACAAGATTAAAGTCATTCTGTCTTACCATGACCCATTATTCCATCTGGAAGGAAACCTAAAAATAAGTGATAAAGAAATGGCAATATGCAGTTAGGAACATGGTGACCGAGCATCAGAATCCTTTACTAGGTTATGTCACATCTTTTTTGGCACTTCCTAAAAAGACATTTTTGTCTCTTTAAGATAAATCCCCACATAAAGTTAACACAGCAAAGAAAGCATAGTCATACAATTTTAAATGATGGAATCTGAAATCATAGCTCTTTAATTCGAATCCTGGCTCTACCACACCGAACTGGTGACCTTGGCCTATGACTTAAATTCCCTGTGCTGATCTTCAGAGGATTCAACCTTCGGACAAAAAAGCTAATGACTCCATGAATGGAATAAGTCTATGGCAAGGGTCAACCAACTTTTTCTGTGAGGACCAGAAGGTAAATATTTTAGGCTTTGGGGACCATACGGTCTCTGCCACAGTATCTCTACTCTGCTGCTGTTGCGACGCGAACATAGCCATAAACAGTGTCAATAAGGGGCACGGCTCATGGCTGAGTTCCAATACAACTGTGTTTATAAAGTCAAGCAGTTGGTGGTTTGGCCAAATGGTAGAACTCTGACACCTGGTAACTTGGCACCCCCTCCCCCTCCACACATGCATACTGCTAACACATACTTGGCACCAAAACCTTTATCATTTCGTTACTGGGATATTGATAACTTTCCACTTGTCTAAAACTAAACATATGAAATAGGTGATTAGTCAAGAACAATAAATATTAAAATGAGTTACTTAAAATATTGTGTCCATTCACATGAAGTGACAGGAATAGCCAAAAAAGTCATGTGCAAATCATGTGCACATGAACTCTATCTAATGCCTAGAAAGTTTCCTTTTGTGAAGCCAGCGCCACTCTTTCAGAAACTAATATGAACTGGTGTTTGCAGGTGGGTGTGAAAAGATGAATAACTTGGGAACATAATTAACAGTATGCTTTAGCCAACAATAAAAATGTTGAAAGTGGTCTCTGCAGTTATATCCAGATTCAGCCATCTGTTACGTTTGCTTATACAGTACAATGATTTTGTAAAACAATTATTTCAAAGAATCAAATACACCGTGGTTAAATCAGACAGCGTCCCTCTCTGCTGGCGCAGAGACAGTCGGTTGGGTTGCTCACACTGGGGCAGGAAGCCTGCAGCGTGCCCAGGCTCAGGAGGAGATCCCAGGGCGCCGGCAGGTGGCTGGCTTGGTCTCACGGGACTTGCCTGCATCTGTGCCCATCTCTCCGTTGAGACATCCGGTCTGGATTTCATGTTTTACTTCCAGGTGCTCAGGTTATATTCCTGACTTAAAAAAATAACTTGGCTGCTCAGACTACTTCTCCAGAGTGTCAACATGTGCTCAATTTTGCAAACTGTGTTTAACTAATTAATTGGCTCTTATCCATTACCTGTTCTCAAACCAGATTATTAGTGGTCATCTAACAAGCTGTGCTAAGTGTCCAGCCTCACTGGTCCTAGTCTGTAGTGCCTGCCTACTGTAGACCAACAAGACGAAATGAAACATCTTTCATTTGATAGACCAACTAGACAAAACAAAACATCTCTCATATGACAGACCAACAAGACAAAATAAAATATCTCTCAAATGACCCCCAGCCCAGCATACTAGAGCCTGGCCTATCAAGTCACATGAACCTGATTTTGAAAACGGAACTTATAGCAGCATCTGCTGCATAGGGCTGCTGGGAAGATTACAGGAGACACGCAGACTAAGAGTGTGGCACAGTGCCAGACTCAGAGCAAGTATGTGATGGATGCTAACATCAATGAGTACAATGATCACTTCCTGAAGACATGAGAGATTTCACAGAAGGAAGGTGAAGTTGTTTGGGGTATACTGGTTTAACTAACCTAGACAGGCTTACCAACTAAGAGATTCAGGAAGAGGGCCCAATGCAGAAACATTCCATGAGTGTCTGCCGGCGTAAGCTGTTGTATATACTGGAATACACAGTGAATATGACAAGCCTTGCTTTCATAGAGTTTAAAGTCGGATGAGGGCTAGAAACAAAGCTCTAAATACAGGCAGATATGGGTGCTTGTGGGAGCCTAGAGCAGAGACATGACTTAGCCTGGGGCTACAAGAGAGGACGTCCTGAGATGAATCTTGGTGGCTAATAGTCAGAAGCTTGTGAAGACCATGGACTAGGTGTGAAGTGACACGGCACAGGTAAGATGCACAGGCAGCTTAATCCTACTGCGGTGTTAAAATGCAAAGTGGAAGAGCAAAGTGTAAGCCCTCACCACTCAGAGTCCTCACCACTCAGAGTCCTCCTCCCTCAAAGCCAGATTCTGGCTCTGAGGAACTGGGGGTTCTCACCCCATCTCAGGCTCCCGATCATTGCTGAATGGGCTTTCTGAGTCATGGAGATTCTGGGGCTCTCTCTACTAAAATGCTTAGACTAATTCCCACAGGTCACGCAAGAAATATAACTCATTCAAAAAGCCAACTGAAACTCAGACAGCAATTACAGCTGGATCTTTTGGGGTTTGGAACTCGGGTTCACTGAAAAGAGCTCCTATCGTGACCCCCCCCCCACTGAAATCAGCTGTGGACTCCCTCCATGTGCAGCGCTGAGCCCTGCTCAAGAGGACTTCAGCAGACAAGGGAGTTCAGGCATTCTCAAGGAAGGAAAAGGTGCCCTTCCTGGTGGCTGGTGAGTCTTATATAACTGTTTCTCATGCTCACACACTGTCCCATTCTCATGAGCTCCTGTGGCTTCCATGTCTCCTCTATCAGGAGTCCCCAACCGTTTTGACGCCAGGGACCAGTTTCGTTTTGTGAAAGAGCAGGAGGGGGGTGCAGGGTGGGGCTCAGAGCTAGAGCTCAGGCAAGCTTCAAGCTTCCCTGGCTCTCCCACCCACTGCTCACTTCCTGCTGTGGAGTGGGGGACAGGGTGGAGACAGGGGGTCTGGATGGTGACAGGGGGTTAGAGCTCAGGCGAGCTTTGCTGCAGCCTGGTTCCTAATAGGCCAGGGACCAGTACTGGTCCGGGGTGCGGGGTTAGGGAACCCTGTCTATGTTCAGGGAATCACCTTCTCTGGCATACTGGATGGGTGAGAATGATGCTGAGGGTCTAGCAACCTACTGCAGATGGGGTAAAATGCATTCTCATAGAATCTCAGGGGTGATTCTCTAAGCTCAAGTCCCTAACCAGGGCAGGGTAGAACTGACGTGTATGCCACTTCCAGGCCTGGCCCATACAAATACAAATCTCCAACAAGTCATTCTCCCTGCCCTTCTGTCATCTAGTGGTTGCATGTATGTATGTCTAGGGTGACCTTGGAAGCCCCCGGGGGAAGATGGAGGAGCCAGTGGCACTCCAGGTCCCTGGATGACTGTGTGGAGTAGAGCTGACCTCCTGTTCCCATCCCAAATTCCGGAGACCCGAAACCCAATCACTGCTAAGCAAGCAAGAAATACATTTCAACCAGGCTTAGGTCATTGAAATTTTAGAGTTTGTTACAGCAGCTAGCCTATTTTATTGTAACTAATATATCTGGCTAAATATACTTGTGGCTAATCCACTTTCTTTTTTTTTTAAACCAGTGCTACAGAAAATTATTCCATGGTTCCAGAGCATTACAGTACCTCTTCCTTGTAGAAATCTATTTTGTGAATCCAAAGCCTAGTGATTACTATTTAATTGAATTGGAGTCTGCAAAATCAGGTATCTATACAGGATAGGCTGATAACATAAATCAATAAAGGCAGCTTGGTATAAAAATTAGGAAGAAAGAATTACTCCAATATGCTTGCCCTGCTGAGAGAAAAGGCCTTTATTTAGTTTGCTACAACTGTTGTCATATCAGAACACAGGCCACATTGCTAGATCTTTCCATTTTTTGAGAGAATTGGGAGATCCAAAATTTATGTGAATTTTTCCAATTTTTATACTCCACAAGTTAAAATAAAACACAGCCATGGCCTTTGAATGAAGAGACCAGCAGTGGCCCTGGCTGGGTGGCTCCGTTGGTTAGAGCGCCATCCCTAGATGCCAAGGCTGAGGGTTGGATCCCTGGTCAGGGCACATACAAGAAGCAACCGATGAATCCAATAAACCGATGTTTCTGTCTCTCTTCCTTCCTTTTTCTCCCTCTCAAAAATCGCTGAAATAAATAAATAAAGAGACCCACAGTATGTGAACTGTGACTTTAAATGACATAAAATCCAGCTTTAAGACATGTCCCCTGAACCATCAGCATTGCTAGAAGAAACTAGCCAGGAGCAAGTCTCTGAAAACCAAATTGGGAAAGTCAGAGAGTCCTCGGTCCTGGAATATGAAACCGACTGAATCCAAGAGGTGCTGGGCCTTGTCTGAAGAGACTGAGAGAAAAATATAGCCAGCTGTGATGTTACACTCAGCAGCGGCAGTATGGGAAGACAGAGCTGGTACGCATGGATAATAAGGGCCCCGAATCCGAGAGTGATCAAGAGAAAACTGATATGGAATCTTTAAGTAGCCACCACACTTTCTGTCACAACCAGCTCTCACAGGCATCGGCTTTAATCTCTAATGAGCTGACAGCCTGTCGAGACGACAAGCCTGCTCTCCGTGCCACCACCACTCCGCTGAACCGCACGCTGTGGTCCAAAGGATCCCAGTGTCCGCTGACTGTCACTGTGACACCTCCTAACACGAATGGCGGAGCCTTCTTTCATGGGTCCTGAGTCCCCGCCGATAGGCCCAGACTCTGGGAGTGGAACATTTCCCCAGTCAAATTTTAGGAGCAGAGGAAGCTGTCGGATGTCCCTGAGCCTGCTTCAAAGAAAAGAGAGCCTTCTTTGATAAATTCAAATGACATGCTGAAAGACACTGTTTTAATTGCCTGGCTGAGACTAAGCTTTGCCAAGAATGGTACAAAATATGGTACTACACCATCTTCTTTGGACTCAGGTGGACTAGGGTTTAATCCCCTGTTTGCTACTTTCTAACAGTGTGTGCCTACTTTGCTGGACTGGGAGGAGGGTCAAAAGAAATAATGTACATAAAGCACTTAATGCATAGGGTACCTTCAAACAATAGTGTTTGCTACTATTATGGAGAATGAAGCTCCATAACGTCAAGGGGTTTAGGTAGAGGATGTGTAAAGTGAACACCAGTTAGTGTTGTAAACATAATGCATTCTCAACAAATGTTCCTTTAACATGAGAGAAATCTTCATTTAAGTCTTAAGCTTTAAAAAGGAGGAAGCTAACAGTTTGTTTCTTATCCTGGGGCTGGAAGGGGATGGTTGCACATTTGTCCTGGTTTTATCAGAGAAGCTGATATGCAAGGAAATAGATATAAAGATCATTAAAAGGGATACAGTATCTGCAGCCAGCCCCACTGGCCAAAAGGGCATCGAAGGACATTTACTAATGAGGGTAATTAAACATGACTTGATAACCACCAAAAGCCCTGCTGATTATGGCCGTGACGCAGATAAAGAAGAAACCTCACCCTTTTAAAAGAGACTGGACATTTTATACTGAAAGCGTCTGTCCAGCTGCCAACAGTGCTGTGAGGAAATAAAGGAGCAAGTCTGATGCTAGTTTCAAATATGGCCCAGCCTCACCTCCTGAAGTCCACACAGAGCAGACTACCTTCAGCACTGATAAAAGTCTACCACGCTGGAGGCAAGAAAGAAGATAGACAGGTGTGTTTGTTTATTTCTTTGTTTTTCTTTTCCTAGGCCCCTTTTGGCTATTTTGTTGAAGAAACTAGCAACCTGTGTTTTAGCACAAAATGTAAACAGATAGAGATGCTAATCAAGAGCAGGGAAGATGGAGAGGCCTATCCTAGCCAAGGATGCTTTGTTTTGTTTTCTAATCAGTTAGCTCTTTAAGAAGAATCCCTTCTCTAGGCAAGAAGTTGGGAATCCTGGCTATGGCTGCTTTGGGTTCAGGGTTATAGCCTTCCCCAGACAGCTCTGCAGACCCACCTGTGACTCTAACCATAGGCAGCCACCAACTACCTAAACTGACCCCTGAGATCTGCCCACCCTTTAAACCTGCTCATTCATTAAGGCTGTCGGCTGAGACTTCAAACTCTGTCTGCCTCCATTGGCACAGCCTCCATCCACATCTTGAGAGGTAAGACATATGATCCGTCAACTACCAGCCACGTGTAATAAAAATCAGCTGAAACTCATCTGGAATGCACCGTGGCACCAATCTGTTTCCCTGGCCCACTGAATAAGAGATGATGTCTTCAAATAAACTAATTAAAAAAGTATAAATGATGTTCTTGCTAAAAAGGTTTAATGCACACTACTGCATAAAAAGGGAATTTCTAACAGGTGACCATTCTATTTATAGAAAATAGAAAGTGTATTTCACAAAACTAAAGTTCTCAGGAACTGACCAGGATTTTAATATTTAAAGCAACCCTATCTTATTTAGAAAAGGGAGAAGCATTTGGAATAAATTCACTTAGAAAGTAAGAGTATTAACTGTTTTTTTTCTTCAGAAGAAGAGGTGAATGATAAAAATCCACAAAACTTTGAAAAAACGCTACATGGATTGAGTTGGAGAATTTATCCTAACAGATCTGAGGATGTATTAGAAAGCTATAGTAATGAAACACACAGTGACGCAGGAAGCTGGCCCGCAGACTCACACTTACATAACCATCTGCTGTATGTCACATGACCCACTGCAATGCAATGGAAAACGGGCATCTTTTTAGTAAATGGGGCTGGATAGCCACAGAGGAAGAAAACAAGAAAGAACTCTGGTCCACACCTGGTACCAAATGAATAATCCACTATAGATGAATCACAGATATATTTTGGGGGGAGGTGATTCATTACCCTGGGGTACATGAAGTTTTACTAAACAGGCTATAAATTTACAAACATAATGAAAAATTGATAAACTGAAATAAAAGCTTCTGTTTATCATAAGACGCTATCAGGAGAGTAAAAAGAAAGTTGCAGAATGAGAGAATATATATATATATATAAAATACGTTTATCTGACAAAGTACTGTTATTCCTAATATATAAGGATGTCCTACAAATCAGTAAGAAACAGACAACCCAACAGAAAAACAGACAAAAAGTTCACAAAGAAGGTATCAAAGCGGTAAGTCTGTGGGAACATCCTAATTCAGTCATACTAAGACACACACACACACACACACACACACACACACACATATGCTGAGTGGCTACAATTTTAAAAGATGGAAAATACTAAGTACCAGTGAGGCTGCCGGGCAATTGGGACTCACAGGCAGAGTCGGGGGGACTGTGCACCTGCGCGATCACTTCGGGAGAGTGGCAGGCCTGCACTATGGCTGCGCATGTGCACACTCTAAGGCCTCGGCATTCAGTCTCTGTGCACAGAACAACAGAAATGCACCCCCCCCAACACAAGAATGTTCACAGAAGTTTTATACAAGATACATGGATCAACTCAGATGTCCAAGTGTAGTAGAATGGGTAAATAAAATGTGGTTAATTCTTACAATAAAATAAATATTATTCAGAAGCAACAAAAATGAACTACGTCTCAAAACAGCATGGATGAATCTCACAGATATAATGTTAAGTAAAGTAAGCCAGACAGGAAAAGTACCTACTATATAACATCCAGTTTCATGATGAAATCCAAGCAGATAATGTTAATATATGGTGATAGAAATAAAAAAAATACTGGTTACTTTTGGCAGAGAGCATGCTACTTGGCAAGGGGTACAAGGGAAGCTTCTGGGTTGCTGGAAATGTTCCTTGTTGTTATGAGTGAACCTGTGTTGATATGAGTTAAACCTGTGGGAAGCCTTCTGCTTCTGGTTGGAATACAGAAAATCATGAGATTATAATTCACTCTCTGATGCCAAGAACAAGCCAGATAAGTTACTAAATCACAGATTTTTGAAATCATAAGACAGCTGAGGACATAATGAGATTTAACTGGGTGGGGGAGGAAGGGAAAAAAAAACCTGACATGTCTTTTCCGGGAAAAAGAAGACCCATACTGCTTTTGTCCCTGGAAGAGTGGTAAGATGAGGAAGAAAAAATAACATTAAATCGTAAAAGGACATATCACCCTGGCTTTGAAAGAGACTTAAGTGGCCCTGACAGACAGCCTTGATGGATTCGCATCCCGAGGGAGTCTGCGGCCACCACCGACTTTTCCCACCCGCCTGTACCTGGTGCATGAAAAGGTACACCATGGCTTGGGTGCAGGGCCAGAGAGCCATGCTGAGGAAGAAGTTTGCATTTCATAATTTCTCAAGAGTGGATGGGTGTGTGAAAACACAAATAGTACACTCATTAAGACGCTGCTGTAGGGTGGTGACAACTCTGACCTAAGTTAAGGTAGTGGCCTGGGAAATGGAGATAAGTGAATGGATTTCATGACCCATTTTAGGGGTGGAGGAGACAGAACCCTTGATGTAGCAGTCCAACACTGCGTATTTCATTCTGCTGTTATGAGGCAAAGATTGGAATGCATAAAAAACCCATCATGTAATTTTGTCACCATTTTCTATAATGAGAACTATAAATGGAAATCGTAACAGAGGATCAGAGATGGGCAGAGGCTCCTAAACCTGGACTAAATTGCCATTAAAAAAACCCACGAAAAACAAGAGGCTACAAAAGGGTGTCATGAGAAGACTGGTACTAAATAAACTAGCCACAGTTAACAATATAAAGAGAGTTCCAGAAAAATCTTCAAACTATCAGGAAAGTGGGTAAGAAGCAACATATTCATGCCCAAGGGTTTATCAGGTGACAAAGAAAACTTCAGAGGTCAGGAAAAGAAAAGGATGAAAATTTATGATGATAATATTAATAAGTCTTTTTAATGGGTAGGTTTTACTATTTGATCTCAAGCATCAAGCTAAGTGGATCAAGTCAATAAAGAAAGTAAGTCTTTCCTGAAATAACTACAATAAAATTTCATTAAACATTTTCTGAGAGGGGCGGGTGGAGGACAGATTAGGTGGCATCAAGTGCCCTAGGCCAGACCCTCAGATGCTGAGAAGTATCTTGGTTCTTGCCTCTAAGCCTCCACATCTAGCAGCTACCAGTTATGACTGGTGCCCTTTCAGTTACTGCTGTTTTTACTGAAGCTTCATTGAGTGAGGTTTAAGTTTATGCCTGGGAAATTATGCACAACGACATGAAACAAAATACCAGGAAAAGATTTATGAGATAATGTGATCAACATACATTTGCTAATCTTGAACACAGCTCAGGAAAGTGAAAAGAGAGATTGATTAAGGATTAAGCCAAACATGAATTTTAATATCCAAAGACACTTATAAGCAAGAAACTCTGGGGTATATTTGTAGAGCCATTTTAATTAGTATCCAAAACAGCTTTACACACAAGTCAAGTTTTCAGCAGACTTTAAATACTCTTCTAAATGAGAGGGTTGGGGAATACGGTAAACCAAGCATGGGAGCTGGAAGCTGAGCTTAGTTCTGGCTTTGCCAGTGCAACTCTGAGACCGAACTGTGCAATTTGCTACAAATGCAAAATGGAGACCTTTCACAGCCTGCCACAAAGATCAAACACGATGAATGTGAATGTGCTTTGTAAAACAAAAAGCGATGTATTATTTCCTCAAAAAAGTAAAGAGGGCAAAGAGAAGATATGTTCATGAAAATCTGCTTTCTTTAAGCGTATAGTCCTATTGCTAATGTCTACATAAATACCTAAGACAGCGTCCATCTGAATTAACTGAGGATGATCCAGGACCCAGGACTTCTGGGTACTTTTTCCTGAATGCCGCCCCTGACATTGGCATTAGTGAGTGGAAATGACGTAACTTCCCCCATTCCCTGAACAAGAATGCCACTCCTCGTGTCACAGTGATACAGAAGCTCATGTTATTGTGTAGCCAGATGGGAGCTTCAGCGTTTACTGGCCAATGATAAGCTAGGTACCATGACAAACATTACAGATACAAAGATGAACTACACATTTTCTCCAACTTCAAATATTTCTCGAGAATGTAAGATTCTCGAGGGCAGATAGTTGCTGGCTCCACCCACCTCTGTCTCCCCAAAGACTGTGACAGTCATTGGCAAGTTGAGTTCACTCAGTAAATATCTACAGAATGAAGAGCCTAGTGCTTTTTCTTCTATACACATAAATATCTAAATCTCAATATAAAAACTACTTTTATTTATATTTTGGATAGCCAATTAAGAAAAAGCTTTTTTTCAGTACAAACAGAATTGAGTTACATCCTAGGCTCCTTAAAATAATGGTAATGATTTTCTTACAAAATAAATATGACTTTGGACACTTTGAAAAAAGCTCAAGACATGTGTAGCACATGTTGGAAAAAAGTCACCAAGTGTTTAATAATGTGATAAAAGAAAGGAAATTTGATACCATTATCTGATCGCATGTGTTGACATTTGTCCTACTTTTTAGATTATATGATCATAACATTTTATTTTAAAGATTTAAAATATGGCTAACCTGGTCTTCTTCTCCTCCGCCTTCTTCATCATATTTTAAAATATTATCTCTTACATCATCTTCTGGATCAATTAAAAGTTGCTTGGCCTGGCGTTCCTTATCCCGGCGCTTCATCCATACCACAAACATCAGAACGAGAACTAAGGTAAAAGAAAAAACAGTAAAAAAGCATAACATTGTAATTTTTTAAACTTGGTCTATGTAACCATAGTCTGCAACACTAATAACTTATGTGGGTTGAAAATGTGCAACGCATCTCTTACTGTATTGTGTATATCTGGCCTCACTTTTGTCATGAGGGACCAGACAGAGCAAGACCCTGATGCTGGGTTTAGAAGGTGAAGACTGAGCACAGACCCTGGTGCCCTGTGCACTCACTGTGTGCACCCCTGTCCTCAGCTTCGTCATCTACAAATGGGGGCAATAACTATTTTTATCCTTTACTCGGGCGGGCGTGCTAGCAATTCTTACCCTTAATAAAATGCTGTGTAAATTCTAAAACAACAAACAACGGTATGTTAAATTGTTACTTGGTATTTAATTGCCGTTTCTTTCAAGTTGGTCAGCCATTATTATACTGCCCAGCTCAGGGAGAACTGCACTTCTCAGGGAGGGGAGGTGCTTGCTATGATGACTTGGGTGGTAAGTTGCAAACCGCTCAGCAGTTGGACCTTGAGGATTTTTTATTTCCAAAGGCTGGCGTTTTTCTACTGCACTATTGTGCATTCCCTTTCATATTAAACTGCAGGTTTCAGGTAAGAAGGTGAGGGGATTAGCCTGAGCACTGAAATAACATTAGGCCTTCATGCTTTACGCGTTTGTGCCAGGTTTAGAATCATAAATTTTCCGGAGGGTTGATGTTAAAATCAGCACCAATTCATCTTCCTTCAAATGCTATAGTCACTTCTTCATGACATAATCCATCATATCTAAGTCTTTCTTGATAAGGTTGGCATATATGCTGCATTTTAGTTGAAATTGAAACATATCCCTAAGTGCACATCTAGGAACGCTTTCTCTCTAAAATCTGGAGATATCAGTTTACATCCCGAAGCAAAAGATTTAATGACTCCTATTTGAGCACATTTTTTATTATTGGCCATAAAAGTAAATATCCTCCCTTTAAAGCCAGATAGATGATCTCATTTGCCATTGTTCCAGGGCTAAATCTAGCAAGTGGATTATTAGTATAGCATGCAGGTTTCAATTTATAGTCAAAGTAGTCTCCACACGGGAAGTAAAAAATGCTCAAGCTTCTATAGTAATTGCTTAGGATAAAAGGACAGAATTCTAAATTACCAGAACACTTGTAAATGGCAAAAATGTAAAAGAAATGGGCAACAGTTTCAAGAAAGTGATTGGTGTACAGCGTGATCGCACAATAAACTAAGTCCTGCTGCTCTTCAACAATAAAACACAGAGCCCGGGCAATTTATCCTTTTAACCTGCAAGCTTAGAAGTGGCTCCTAAAGTACTTTCCGGTGGTTAATTTCTTGCATTCCATTGAACCAAAAATTGCAAAGTATCTTAAAAAGGAGCTATTCCTTAATCTAGACTTGCTCTAAAGACAGAGAATTTATTGAACTGTGTAATCATTTCTATTATCAAATGTGCTACACGAAGTACAATTTTTCACCATTTTACGCAGTCCTTCAGAAACAAATACCTTGATCCTTGCATGACTGGAGCAGGCTGCTGACTGTGCTTTATATGAGGGAAAGGAAAGGAAAGTAATATACTTATTTTCCTAAATCATCCACTGTGTGCCATAAATTCATACTCAAATCATAAGATACATGCTCAAAGTCAGGACTGTCTAACATTTTTCTATAAAAAGAGTTGGCTACGGCTCCCCAAGCTCCTGGCATCAGAAACAGCCACAGGGCATGGAAGACTAGAGCTGGCTGGGTGTGCCTCGAGCAGGCCCGTGCATGAGCAGTGCTCAGGGCTCTTCTCGCTTCAAAGTGGACTTGGCGGAACCACGTATGATTGGCAATAAAATTCTTATCGTTTTCATGCCAATCGGGTCAAAGAGAGTTGTTAAATTACTTTGAAAGGCAACGATAATAAGTTACTTTGCTAAACATGCCAGCAGCGAAAAGAGATAAAATGGAAGAGTCGAAGAAAGCACTTACTGAGCAGGATGATGATGCAGAGCAGGATGGCGATGATGGCCCCCGTGCCAAGCCCTGCACCCACGATCCTGTCTACATCTGTGCAGTCCCCATTGGAGTCACACTGGCAAACCTTCACACGGAGGATGGAGCTGTTTGATTTGGGAGGATTGCCTGAATCTGTGATTATGATCGGAACTTCATATATCCCAGCCTCGAGAAATTTTATCTTTAAATTAAGCTGAGCAAAATCACCTATGTAAAAAAATACAGTTTGATAGTTAATACATGATATGGTGAAACACATAATATTTTCCAGAATGTATGTGCTACCGAATAGTACATATAAAGCAGGCTATAACTATGCTGCATTGCAAAGGCGTTTTTGACTTCAAAGGCTTTGATATCTTATTTAAACTTTAAGTAGCTTTTAAAATATATTTAATGAGGAGATTAAAAAGCACCTAAAATTAACTTTTTGTTCCAGGCTTCAAAATCTCTCAACTGCATATATATTCAAATAATTAACCTGTTCTTACCATTAAGCCGAGTGATGGTCCAATTTCTCTTAATAGTCACTGGAGACAAAGGAAGATCGAAAGCAAATGGTCCAGCATTCGGATCAATGTCATAATCAAGTGCTGTGATGTTAATTGAACTGGGGTCTGGCGTTTCACAAGTCTCTGCCTCTTTAGGTAACACTTGAGGGGCATTGTCATTAATATCAAGTAAATAGATCTGCAGTGTTCCTGTTCCACTCATAGGAGGAATTCCTTGAAAGAAAGAAACACCACAAACCAGTGCCGAATAATTCTCTTTGGTGAGCCTCAGTAACTGTGAAATTTTCGAAGCCTCTAGCCTTCTTCCCCTTATCATTGCATAACCTTGGACAAAACTAGTTGCCACAGCACATAGGCAGAATGTTTCACAACGGGGCTGCTTCTTCCTTTCCAGGATGACCCTGAGCTGCCACTGCTGGCGAGCAGGAGCCAAGCGCGGTGACAGTGTGTGGCCCTGCCGACTGCTTTTTCACACCTCCCTGCCCTTGCTGTCCGTGACCCTGGGCCTGGGGCCCACCACGTTCCTCCAGGCACTGTGGGGGATGTGAGAGATACTGAACACCAGGCTTGTGATCTTGTGGACTCTACTTTTGATGGAAAACCAAGACATGAGCATGAAAGAACACAAGAATGCTTTGAAAGCTCAAATACAGCTATGAAATATGGAAATAGTCTACAGATCCACAAACCTCATCTTGGGAAGAACACCTTGGAGAGGGGGAAATGACATTTATTGATGAACCAACTACTTCCTTGAGAAAGTATAAGGTTGCTCTATACAAGGAGGGGGCAAAAAGCATTTATTTATAAAAAACTGTGCATTTATTCTTACATATTTAAACTTTGGTCACCTTCAAAGTACTGTTTGAAGCAATACACCTATAGTGACTTTTTTCCCATTGCTCAAAACAGTTTTTAAACTCGTTGATTTTGATGCCTTTTCATGTTCTGCTGTGTTTTTTTTTTTTTTTTTGTTTCACCGCTTCCATATCAGCAAAACATTTCCCTTTGAGGACTTTTTTCATCCAGGGAAACAAAAAAAGTTGCTTGGGTAAGATTTGGTGAACGGGGAGGGTGGGGCAGGGTGATCATGCTATTTTCTGTTCAAAAACTGCTGAACACTCAGCATTGCAAATCGCCCCTCATGAAATGGGCAAACATGGTTAAAGAGTCTCAGAAAAATTCACTGAAGCAGAATGCAGCCTCTCACAACACCACCACTTGGTACACTGATACAGATGGGTTCTCAGAACACCCATTAGCAGGGGAAGCCTGTACTATAAGGGGACTGCTCTCCAGAGGATAATTTTGTTTTTTGGGGTCCTGCCTTGTATATTTTATTCCACTGTAAACTTAAGAGGTAGGTTCAGACAGATGAGGAACCCAAGTCTCTATAAACTACACATGGTCACACACTCGTAAGTGGCAGGGTTGCTATTAAAGATTGTTGTCACTGACCTCAAATCCATTTTTGTGACACCATATAATGCTGTCTCTGTCACTTCTTGTGCAAATCTAGTCTTGTGATTTGGCCTATGTTATATTAGAAATATTTATAAATGTATGTATAGTAATTCTTCAATTAACATCATCAGTAGGTTGTTTGGCTTTAACAGTATATAACAAAACCAATTTTACCACAAGCTAAGTGACATAAACATCTCATTAGTATTATAGTGAAAAGATGTTGAACAAAACAATATTATTTAAGAGCCTGCTGTACTATAACAGAAATACTATGTTATTTGTAAACATATTTAATTATATACTTTATATATTATATAAATATAACAACAGAACTATGACCATCTTTGGAGTAAGGCTGTACACAGAGACACAGAGGTTTAGGTGGCCTGCCCAAGGACAGGTACACAGGAAGCAGCACAAATGCATGGCTGAGGAGGGGACAAGCGGCAACCTCCAGGGGAACATGAATGGTTCTGAGGGCAGAGAGAATCACCGTGAGGTGTACAGTGGTGGGATGGAGGCCACATTCTCCCGCCACTGTGACCACTAGGGTACTACGCAGTTCCAGGAACTTTCACATTTATCATCACATTTAATATTACTTGACTCTCATAATAACTCTATATAATATGCAAGCAGCAAAAACAATTGATCAGTAATGAAAGTAAGCCACAGCAAGTACAGGAGGTTGCCCAGTCACTGAAGAGCAGAATGGGGCTCCGCATCCAGCCTCGTGAGTGAAGCCAAGCGCATCTGCCAAGCGTCACGGCGACAGAGATTTAACTGCATGTATCCAACACCCTTCCAGTTTGAAAACAGTCCACCCCAGTGAACAAAAGAATTGTAACTCACAACCAACATGCATACATCATTTTATAGCTCTTTAAACTGCAACATAATGGAGCGAGATCTATTACTTTAAGTTCTACCAGGAAGGAAAGCTGCCACTCCCACACGGTGGGAGAGCCTGAGACAGACACCGACACTGGGCTCCGATGTGCCACGGCGGAAGCTGTGTCTCCCCAGTTTCAACTCTCAGTATTTGAATATTAGCTCTCCTATTGCTAAAGATAAGAAAAATATTGCTTTGGCTCTGTCACCACACAGATTTATGACAGACAATGATCTCATTGAATCTTATTGTATAGGATTCGGAAAGGTTCATTGAAACTGCTGTTACCAAAAGTGTTTCATAGGCAGCATCTCTCAATGGCGACCAGCAGAGTGATGCTTACTCTTTTTATTTGATGCTAATGTGCAGAGTTGAAGACTAAAAGGGTTTTAAAATATGATTTGTGATTCAGTTTTGAAAGTATTAACACATAATAAAGATATTTATTTGAGTGTTTAGTTTGTGCCAGGCACTGTTTTGAAAACTTGATGTGTACAAGTCATTTTATCTTCCCCAACACACTATGAGTCAGGTGCTGCCACCAATACCCTTGTTTAACAGAAAAGGGAAAGGGGCAGATTTAAAACCTTGCTGCCAATCCCACAGTTAGGAAATGGTAGAGCTGGGTTCTGGACCCAGGGGGCCAGGTCTTCAAAGCCTACACTCTTAAACACATATACTAAAAGCTAACAAAGCAAACAAGTCCAACACCAGGTTTACAGAAGTCACTTTTATCTTACACATTAAAAAATGTGCTACCTTTTAATCTCAACCATTTGGAATCTACCAAAGGCCCAGAAAAAAATGGGCTAAACTAGGTGTTCTCAAACCAACACACTAAGATTCACATACTCAATGATCTCAATTAGTGCATGGAATGAAGTGTTTCCCCAGCTCATGGCAGACTAGAGGCAGAGCATTAGAAAGAAGAGAAATGCTGGAGACAGACAAAATTGATGGCAGCAGCAAAGGAAAGAGACCACCTAAAAAAATACAGTGCCTGGGCTACTGAGGACAGACGCAACCTGCAGTAATGAGGCATCACCACGCAGCAGGGCAGAAAACCACACAGCTTTCTAATCACAACACTGGGCTACTGTGGTGGGTGCATGGACACTATGAAACACATAGAATATGCCACAGAAACCCCAGCAGGAATGGAAAATAGAAGTTGGGGCCTTAGAGGAATAAAGGCCAGTTTTCTAGACAATTGGGTTTCAAAGAAAACCTCATTCCTGATGATGCATTCACGAGGAGGCTCTCCTCTCTTTAACAACACACAGGATAATACAGTGACTGCATTCAATTACGTACCATTGTCAGAAGCAAGGAAAGTAGCATTATATATATTGTTTTTCACATTTGGTGATTCTCGGTCCAAAACAGCAATTGTAGTTACTTGCCCATTCACAGGATCTATTTTTAGCCAATTGGCAGGATCAGATAATTTTGTGTATCTACAAAATCAAAGTGCAGTAAGTTTAATTTTTTTACATGAAACTTAAAAAATAAAGCCTAATTTACTGGTTTAGTTCCAAATGCAACCAGCCCATTAACTTAAGAGTTTTGCAGATGATGGCTGGACATACATCTGTAACATGGACAGTATTTCTGTGACAGTGGCTCTGAGAGGCGCATGAAGGCTGCATATGGGTGGCTATGCAGGGAACACTCAATAGGTGTTTGAGGGGGAAGACAAGGAGCTCAGCCTCTCTACCATGGGCTCTGTTGGATTTGACAGATCTCATTTTAACCTGCTGTCTATCTAGCTCAGTGCATGGCCACGGTGCCAATACAACAGCTCAACTATCCCTTCTGGGTAAGTAGTAGACTTAATGTATAGGACTGAAGAAAACTGTAATTGAATTTTCTATCACAGAATTCTCCTAAAATGTTTATTACCTTATAATGGTGGAGATGAGGTCCCAGTGGAGAGATCCCCATGATTCTATTCCTAGTGGGCTCTCCCATAGTGGGTCAAGCTTCAGAACTATACCCTTTAAAGGACATCCCATAGGCTGAGTCTGTGTGAAGCCAATTCTCCATATCACTAGTTTATCACCTTATACTTATTTTTAATGGGGGGGGGGTGAGCTTTTAAAGTTTAGATAACCAATATACAAATTAGAAAACACATCCTATCTTTTAAGAGGTAAAAAGTTATGCAGTTATCTGTTAGCAGCGGTTCTAGAAGAAACTAAATAAAATATGAATTCATTTAAAAAATTATCGTCAGCAGCAATGAATAGCTGTGTGGGGCACGCTCTCCCAACCACCTACTCCCTCACCAGCAAGGAGAAGCCTGATTTTGCTGAAGCTGGAAATCCTCACAGATATATTTTATAAGTCCTATAACTACTGTACAGGTAAAAATGAAAAAAAATTAGCTTTTCTGTCTTGGTATGAATATTCCTCTTCATGTGTGGAGAGGAGATAAGTGTTATAAGCTTCTGAAAGTCATCTATTTACTTACAATAGACACTTTTGGTGAGTTTGGTACAAAAGCATAGGCTAAGTTATTATTCAATATTTAAGTAAAAAGGGGGCAGAAACAAAGAGGCAGAGAACATGTCTTTCTTCAAATAAGACCTGAGTAGATAGATCCATTCTTATATTTCCAAGGTACTATATTCATTGATCTATTGAGGAAAGTAAATCAAAGAATTAAAAATAATCTTGTAATAAGTAGTTTGGGGTCCAATGGGAATTTCTTACTTAAATGATACATTTTATGCACAGTGCAGAACATAACGTAAGTAATATAATCTGTATACACGGCATTTGATACCTGATATTTTGCTGCATGTATCGATCTGGGTCCTGAGCAGTGAACGCTGTTAACACGGTGCCCGCGTGGAGGCCTTCTTCTTGGCGAATGACCTTGGGGTTTGGGGTGAAATAAGGGTTTTCATTCACATCAATGACAGTAACAGACACGGTTGCAGTTGACTGAGGTGGGTGCTGGATACCCTTGGCTAGTGGCACTTGATTTTCTGCAGCAACAGTAAGGACAAACATCCTGTTTGTTTCAAAGTCGATTGGCTAGGGGAAAAAAAAAAAGGAAACCGTATTTTTTGCAGGAAATAGTCATTTCATTCTGCAGTTTATTCTTCTACCAACTCCTTTTCCAAAACATTAGCTTTTCATTCACTGTGCCATCGCTTCTTTTAAAATTTCTGGAAAACATGCATTAGCATCGTCAGTGATTGAAGTGTTTATTTCAATTTATACAAGATATATATAAATCTTGGATAGTTCAAAGATTTATGTTGCAAAGTGTACAAAATTATTATTGCAAGATAGAAATTATTTAGCTACATCCAAAAAATGTGATTATTCTAAAACATACTAAATGAACTGAGATCAAGTTGCAGGGGCGTCCGACCTGAGGCCCAGGGGCCGTGTGCGGCCCAGGATGGCTGTGAATGCGGCCCAACACAAAAGCGTAAATTTATTTAAAACATTATGAGATTTTTTTTTGTGATTATGTGTCTCAATGTATTTAATGTGTGGCTCAAGACAACTCCTCCTCTTCTAGTGTGGCCCAGAGACGCCAACCGGTTGGACACCCCTGCAGACTCTACTCACAAACTCTGGTATTGAGATGACTTCTGTCTTGAAAGGCTTTTGCCAGTTTGTGCGGAAGTAGAAAAAACCTCCTAAAACTAGAAAATGTAATTTTTCATAAAGCTAAACTCATTCAATTTACAAGTTCATTCATAATTTGATACATACATTTTAAAGTATACATATATATATATATACACTTAATAAATTATAGTATTTGACAGTAGAAGGGATTTTTTCCTTCTTATTTAGCAAACAAAAACTCTGGTTGTTTTCCCAAATAATTTCGGGTATATTATTACTCTGTAGAAACCCCCACATCTGAGAACAACACTCCAGATAAAGTCAATGCACAAACAACACTTAACATGAATACGAACTTCCAACATTCCATTGAACCCTACTGTCAACAGAAAAGTTACCAGGAGTCAAGTGACCAGACTGGACTTTCATTCTTAACTTCCACCGACCACCGCCTCGGGAGGTGCAGGTGAGTGGCCCTGTGCACAATGCTGAGAGAGGAGAGCCTGGAGAGCTCTCCTGCTGTCACCGGGTGTCTAAGAATCATCAGAGCTGGGCCAAGGAGAAAGCCACCTCATTAGCTCAGGCTGCACCAGTTCCTTAACCTAGACCACCTCCAAATCTTCAAACACACAGTTTGTTCTTTTACTCTAAAATCACTGTTTCAACCTCCTTTTCTCAATTATTTTAAACAAGACAGTAGAGGCGCCAGAAGTAAGACAGAACCCTTTTAAGTGACTGCATTAGCTAGATGAAGCATCCCAGACACAACATTTATTGGGGCTAAGTGGTATGTGTGCACGGTTGTAAGAGTTTTAACACATATTACATTCATTCCCCCTCAGAACAGCACTACAACTGGGTGGTGCTATCATCCTCGCTTTCTGCAGGAAGAATCTGAGGCTTGCAGGAAGTTAACACTTGCCATGGTCACATGGCTACCAAAGGCCACCAAAGGCCACCAAAGGCGGACGGAGCTGGGTTAGAACACAGGGCTCAGATCCTGGGGCCGGGCTCATGATCACTCTGCTCTATTCAGGGATTTCCCACCCCCACCTCATGAAAGAAAAGGCCATTCCATTCACACAACTCAACATTCTTGGCAACTGACACCTTGGTATGCCTTTCTCTGTAAGGCCAACGTTGGGGTTTTCTCATAAATCGAGAGTGTTGGGATAGGAGGCAAGGAGGCCCCTCTCTTCACTGGGTGGATAAACAGGAGAGATGTCCACTTTAAAGAGCTTTTACATTAGCACTGTGTATTTATTACACTTGAAGTTAACATCCCCTTTACTTCCAGCACTAGGACTTTTTTTGGGGGGGAGGGGGCAATTAAAGACCAGAGGACCCAATTTCTTAATGCCTTGAAAATAACATTTAAAAATAGCAATGCAAATTCAAAACTCTCATCTTGCTACTCACCCCGTTTTACCTTTGGGATATTTTCTGGTGTGTCCCCTCAGCCAGCACCCTAACAGAAACCTGCAGACTTAAGAACAGCAGGCGTGGGGCAGCACTGGCCCTCGCTACCTGCCGGTGACCCAAACCGCAGGGCACGATGGCTCCCTAACACAACCGCACCACGGTGAACACTGCGAGGGGCTGGCCTGTCTCCAGCTTGTTAACACTGTCCAAACTAACTGAAACACAATGAAATTCCAGGGGTAATGTGAGAATATCTATGCCAGCCTCAGAAGAAACTACAAAATAACAAATGTGACTCCTCAAAACACGTTAATTCCAGATTTAGAGATGTTTGAAAGAAAAACAAATGTCCTAAGGCCGAACAACAAACAAAGAAGGTAGGGGGCACATGCTGGTCATTGCAGAGTGGCCATCAGACCACCGGCCCGAGTCCCACTTACTTTGACCACGGTCACTAAGCCATCATTGCTGTTGGGGTCGGTCTGAATGGCAAACCGCCCCGTGGGGTCCCCGCCGCTGATTCGGTACACTGCATTCCAGGACGGCGTGTGGGGCTGATCCTTGTCGGTCACAGTTAGATTAGCTACTATGACATCCACCCGGTTTTCAGGGACTTCACCGTAGAACTACAAGAAAGAAGGACCTCAGTCAGAGGGGTGTCATGGGCCAGAGAAGGACGGCGTGCCTCGATGACCACACCACCCCGACTTTACTAGCCCGTTAAATCTTTACCATCCTCATTAAGTGTGGAGACCACGAATGCAGGTGACTGCAACATTCATGGTCAACTTTAAAAACAACATAGCATTTGCCAGCAATCAATTTTTTCCAAATTGTGTCACAGTTTCATTACTATTATAAGTAGCATCCATTTGTGAGTATCAGGGTGATTAATGGGAGGTGGGAGGAAGAGACTTGTCTGAGGGAAACAATTTTCTACAACAGATAATAATTATTTGCTGATGAAGTAGTAAAAATCAGTCATGTAATTCATGTACCTGAAAATATTATAAGTATTTTGTTACAACAGCACAAAGTTTTGGGGGTGCATTTCTTCCAGGCAGCATATTTTAACAGCTTCATCAGTGGACTTGGTGACTAAGAGAACAAAATATTACTTTGGTGCCTTACTGGAAACCCTGCCTTCAGTGACAGAAAGTGTCTGAGTCAGTAGCCATTCTACAATGAGGATAAGCAAGTTTCACCTCTACTTAACACATTTGTTATTCACGACCAAACCTCCCAGCAATGGACCGCAGACCTGAAGTTCGGTGAGTGGCAGTCTGTACTTACGGTCATGGCAGTGAACTCTGGAGGATTGTCGTTGACATCTGTCACCGTGATGACAGCCGTTGCTGTGTTTGAGAGGCCATATGTGGGATTGCCTTCCGTGTCTGTAGCCTGAATTATTAAGGTATACTGTTGCACTTTCTAAAAAGACATAAAGATAACCTCAATGGAACTCATTCCTCAGGAAGACGTAACAGTGGTTCTGTAAGTGGCTCTCTATTACACACGAAGAGCACAGCATCATTCACTCTGATTAACATCACTTGAAATTTCCCAAGTGGGGTTTACTTTAACTTGCAAAGCACAGGTCTGGTCTTTGTCTAGAGAGATTTAACTATATATTTTCACCTCTACTCATGAAAACAAACACAGAGCAGATGTGAGAATTTCACAGCTATGCTGAAGCTTCTGTCTGGTTTCAACCCTCCCTTTTTCTCCTGACCTTCTCAACATTCGAGTGCACTGTGATCAAGCATTCAAGTCCACTGGTTTTATTTATTTTATCACACACTAATTTCTATCCACATTAAGACACTAGAGACAACAGAGAATCTTGAGAGGGAGAAGAAAGCATGTATATCTCACAAAGAACATATATTTTCTTTTATATATTATTTTTAAGGTAGGATTGTTAAATCAAAAAGTAGGAACATCAGCAAATTTGACATATATTTAAAAATTACCCTCCCTCACTAACAGTGCTGAAAGCTTACTCCTGAATCCCTTGCCGAAATGGGGTATTACCCACCTTTATTTATGCCTATCTGATAAGTCAAAAATGTATCTCATTTTATTTAGCAAATTGATTCTATGTGAATTCACAATCATTACATATGTTTACGTGTTTGTTGGCATATATTCTTATACATGTTCTTCCTATTAACAGGATTGATACAGTATTTTCTTCTAGTTCCAATTCATACATGATATTCACAACTACATAGAAAAAATAGATTCTTACATGAAGTCAGAACCTAATTAAAGGGTTTGCATTTACATTCCTAGTCCTGGAACACAGTAGGTATTTAATACTTGTATACTCAACGTATTGCTCCTTGGGCATAACATGGTGTCCAGAGACCTGTCATGGGCATGGATGCGCTTACATGCAGATGGTTGCCATCAAACCAGCATTGCTGCTGTCGAATTCCAGGTGGGATTTTTTAGAGGGGAGCCAAATCAAGCTGTAATGTCCCTAAGCGAAAATCTTGAGATTGTTTGAGAAGTCTATAGTACTACCTGACAAACTTTTATATTAGGAAATGACCAAAATGAGTATCCAAAGTTACTGGAAATCCCTGTAGAAACTGGTGCAGATAAATATATATATATACATATAGTTTTCACAAATGTTAAAGCATTCTGAAGAATAAAACACACTTCTTCAAATAAAAATACACTGTTGCAGCAAAGGGCAGTTTTCCCTGATTCTAAACATAACTAACATTATGAATGGCCACACTGAGGGGACTTCTGGAGCTTGCACAGAACAGACACAAATTGTAGCTTCTGATTTAGTTGTTAGTGGGAGGCGCAAGGACAAAGAAGGGAGTAGGAGGGAAAGTCAGACCTCACACATGCGACTTGAAGTCTCTGTCTACCCAAATGTCAGTCTCTAGCAGTTATTCATTTTAGTTTAAAAAAAACTGCACTTTTTTAAATAAAAAAAGAAACAAAGGAATAGTGCCGGTTGAGCCATTTTAAGTTTTCTTAACCCATCACACCTTACCATAACGCTTATGTAAGCTAAACTATTTCTCAATGATTTCCTCTCCTAATCCAGAGTGTCATTTTAGCTTAATGTTCTCATGGTTAGTGAGAGAATTTTGTAGAGTACAGTTTAGCTTCCCAGCTGAAAATAATGAAAATAAAAATCTGTTATTGAAATTACATTTGTTAGCTGCTGTTTACAGAAACAGATGAACATTCTCAAAAATGGTTTTAAAAATGGAGCCTTAAAAAAGAAGATAAAAAAAACAATGCAGATATTATATGGAGACACAGTTCTCTTTAATGTTTACTCTTACAAAGATCTCTAAAATTATATATGCATATTATCTGCAATTATCCATTTAGCTGACATATTGGGATCAGTAACTAATACTTGAAATTTCCTGTTGCTTCAAGCTAGTCTTGAAATCTTTAAGTTACAAAAGAGCACTGTTATTTCTAAAATACAATGTCTCTTCAAATAAAGAAATGACTTGGAAAATAGTATAATCTCCATTTTCAAATGCCTGATTGGTAAACTGCTCTTACACTCAGTAAGGAAGAAGTTCTAGACAACCAAACTGTTCAGAGCTTCTTGCCTAATTTAGTCCCTGGGCATCTGGTTTTAAATGACTGACATTTAGATTGTCAGGATTTGACTTCCCACCCTCCGAGTCCCACTTCCCACATCTGATCCAGGGGACGTGGCTTAAAACACTCCCTCTCTTCCTGCTCTAGAAGGGATAAAATCATATGCTGGCTGACAATCCTTCCTTGTTTTTTACCTATCTTAGCATGGCTATCCCCTTTCCTCCACTTACCCCACACCTTGAGCTTTCTCTATTTATTTTCAAATGTTTATGATAACTTTTCACCATTGTATTTGGCATTTCCCTCTGCCCAAACTAGTGGTTCTCATCCAGGACGATTTTGTCCCCTGCCCCCACCAAAGGGACATCCTGGGACATTTTTGGTTGTCAAAACTAAGAAGTACTGCTGACATCTAATGGGTAGAAAGGCTAGAGATGCTGCTAAACATCCTATGATGCATAAGGTAGGCCCCTAACAAAGATGTATCCGATCCCAATGTCAACAGTGTCAAAGATTTTTGAAACTCTGGCCTAGAATACCTTTCCCTCCATTCTGAACTTGATAAAAAGAAAGCTTAAAAGTCACCACAGAGATGACTTCTGGAAGTCCAGCTGTTGCCGACTGAGGACACACCTCTGTTGCTATTTTTAGTTTCTATGGCAGTCAGCAGTCCATATGTCTGTCCGTCCCTGCAATATGCACACATGCGCACCCTCCTCCCGGGGCCCTTGCTTTGTCAGTGTTGTATTGCTGGCATGCACACACCGCCTCCCAGGGCAAGCCAAGCGGTAAATGTTTAATGGATTTTTTCCAAATTATAGTTGATGTACAATATTATATAAGTTTCAGGTGTACAATATAATGATTTGACATTTTTATACTTTATGAAGTGATCACCATGGTAAGTCTAGCAACCACCTGTCACCATACCAAGTTATTACAATATTGACTGTATTACCTATGTTGTACATTGCATCCCTTGGATTTATTTATTTTATAACTGGAAGTTCATACCTCTTATTCCCCTTCACTTTTTTTGCCCATTTCCCTTTCCCCTTCCCCTTGAACAACCATCAATTTGTTCTCTGTATCTATGAGTCTGTTTCTCTCTCTCTCTTTTTTTTTAAGATTCCATAAATAACTGAAATCATACAGTATTTGTCTTTCTATGTCTGACTTATTTCACTTAGGATAACAGTCTCAAGGTCCATTCATGTCGTTACAAATGGCAAGATTTAATTATTTTTTCATGAGTGCATAATATTTTCACAAGGTGAAATATTAAGTTAGTTTACAGTTGTTTGCATGGAAAATAATACAATAATTTATAAATCATAATACATAAATTCTGTGTCTTGTGTACTCATGACTGCAAACCTACTTTTGCCCTACCCTGTATTTAACACATCTTCATTATCCACTCATCTATTGATGGAAACTTGGGTTGCTCCCATATTTTGGCTATTGTAAATAATACTGTAATGAACTTAGAGAGGCATACATCTTTTTAAATTAGTGTTTTGGATTTCTTCAGATACATACTCAAAAGTGGGATTTCCAGGTCATATGGGAATTCTAGTTTTAATTTTTCTGTTTTCCACAGTGGCTGCACCAGTTTACGTTCCCACCAAAAGCGTGTAAGGGTTCCTTTTTTTCACATCCTTACCAACACTTGTTACTCGTTGACCTTTTGCTTCTGAATTTGTGGTTGGATGGATGACTCAATGAGGAACCTTAGGCCCGGCATTACATTATAAAAATCATTTCAGGTCTGGAAACTCTTTTTTAAAAAGATTTGTGTACTTTAGAGAGAGGGGAAGGGAGGGAGGAAGAGAGGGAGGGAAACATCGAGGTGGGAGAGAAATGCTGACCGGTTGCCTCTCGCACGCCCCCTGACTGGGGCCTGAATGTGGAGCCCAGGCCTGTGCCCTGACTGGTGCCACTTTTCTCTGTGGGATGACACCCAACCGAGCCACACTGGCCAGGAAAAACCAGCTTCTTATTTACACAGCTAGCTATCAGTTATTCATTAAAACATATCCTGGCAAGACACACTAGTTCACTGTTCCCAAACCACAGAGACTCCTACACCGTTTTCCCAATTCTGCCACTGCTCGTATTTCTATACCATGAGCCACTTAATACTTATCTTGAAGTTAACTCCCTTGAAAAAAAAACCCCTTAATTTATTGTAAGAATACCATAAATGGAAAACTAGCATCATTTGCCATATACACAAGTGTAAAAGTAAACACAGTACCATCCTTGTACTCTGGCTGTCTCTACTTGGTGGGATAGCATCTGTCGTCTACCAACATCCTATTTGTGGTCTCTGGTTTTCTCTAGAGGTTTCCCTACGTGAATCGATTAAAATTATTATACCTGTGTACCAGACTACTGAAACACTGAACTAGGTTATGTTAAAGGCAAGAAGACCTTTGTCTTTGAGGCAGAAGAGAAGGTGGCAGTTCACATGAAGGTTCACATGAAAATGGAAATTCTCCAGGAATCAGAGATTTAGGGAGACAATAGAAATGCATTGGCTTAGGGGTTGAACATTTAAGAAATCTCATCATAAGAACTTACAAGGAAAGTATGGGTTTGTAAACTTGTTCAAATATAAGTGCTAGGCCCCTAGTTCCCCCATCTGTGAAATGAGATAGGTAGTATTACCTACCTTATAAGGCAGCAGTCTAAAATGTTTTTGAATGCTAAACATATGTCGACATTCTTCTAAGTGCCTTAATAATAATAAAAAATAATTAGCATTTGAGATTGAGCACTAACTATGTGCCAGGCACAGAGCTAAGCACTATACCTTATCTTGTTTAGCCCTCATAATAAGGCTGGTAGGTTTTTTAAATCTTCATTTTACAGATGAGAAAAGCAAGGCTTGGGCAGGCAAGGAGGTTTGTGCACTGATGTCCGGCCATAAACAGCAGGGATGAGATCTGAACCCAGGTATCTCTGAGTTCTGGGTCCGTACCATTAATCACCCTACCCTGTCAGTGCATTCCAAGAGTCATAATGTATGTGTGACACATGTGTACCCTGGAGGGGGTAAATAGGCAGAGAGCCAAATTTTAAGGAGATGGGGAAAGAGTGGGGGTTGTACAGTGAGTATGAGCTGCCCTTTGAGGAGTCTGGTGTTGAAAGGAAGGAGAAAATATCATAACATGAATATTTCTTCAGGGCTCCTGCTCAGGGTGAACAGACGAGGGACACACTGGCTTCCCTGAATACCGGAGGAAGAACGCACATGTAATGTCTCTGTAACACCGTCTTTGTATTTCTAGAGAAACGCACAGGCTACTGGGGGTGCTCAGGAGAGGGGATGAGGACTAGCCTGCTAGGGGGATAAGAAAGGGATCTTCAGGCAGAGGGCACAAGAGGAACAGCAGAATATAAAATGCAGATCTGTGGAAGAAATTACATGTGGTTGTATGAGTGGCTGGGCATCATTTTCTCCTGAGTAGGAAGCAAAACATTCTAGGAGGGCAGGCAGGCTAAAGGAGGCTCTGGGGCCAAGGTCACAGAGGCTCTGGCATGCCACTTTAAACAGTGACATTCCTGACTTCATGCTGTGGGTTGTGGCGAGTCATTTTACCAGAAGGAAAAATCAGCGTGTGTGTAGATTATGAAGGAACCTGCGGGGCTTGTAGGAAGAAGCCTGTTGAGAAGGGAATACTAAGGCAACAGAACATAGAACATCCTTCAGGGGAGAACTCAGTGTTGAGGGCACATGTAAAAGGATTATTAGGCTTGGAAAACAAGAAGTATAATTCTTTCTTTGCCATGAGAACAATTTTGGTAAAAGTAACAGTGCTCATGCTGTAGATACTGACACTGGATTTATGATGGTGATGGGGTAAAACAATATCTAGTATTTATTGGACACTACACCAATGCTTTCTGCTTTGTGTTACATAATCCTTACAACCACCCATGAGGTAGGTCAGATTATTATCCCTGCTTACAGATGTGGGGGCTGAGGTTGCAGGTTAATACACTGAAGGTCTCACAGTCCAGAACAGGAAGAGCCAGAATTCAAACCCAGGGAAGCAGAGGCGGGTTCTTTATAGTCAGGACATAGACACAAAGAGAAAAGGGTAGAGAAAAGAAGAAAATGACAGAACCAGGCAAGTAATACAACAAGAAGTGAGGTGGAGATGAGGAAGAGAGAGAGAGAAATAAGTAAATAAATACATAAAGAACGAACACCGGGATGTGCCGTGGGTACAGCTTAAGTCTGGGAAACTTGACGAATTAATCTTTTTTTAAATCTGGAGATTAAAAGAAAATAAAAAGCTGGATCTTAGTATTTCAATCATTAGAAGTTCAATCACTTAAAGATGTCATTTATACTGGGAGAATGATAACTGAAATTACTTTTAACAAAAGAAAACTGTAAATTCTAATAGAAATAGAAGAATTTGCAGCCTGTATGAGGCCTAAGGAAGAGCAATTTATTCCGGGCTTCAGGCAGAATTACCATAAACCATCTGAGATAGACACATTTTTCCTTTGTTAAATGACTTTTGGAAAATGAAGGTTTTCCATAATTTTCCCTCCTCACTCATTGCTGTGTTTAATAATTTTGCTGTCAAGAAGTTATCTCTCATACTGTATCTAACCCCTGATTCTACAGTTTCAAATCCATTCCCACATTCATTTCATCAGGGGGAGTGAACAGCTGCCTGTCCCTACTGAAAGACTTCCTGACCCAGGACTAGGGTCTGGCTTCAGACTTTCATTCTCTAAACTAAAAAGCCTCTTTGATTTTTAAATTTGGTTGGTCTGCTTTAGTAAAACTAACACTCTATGCTTCTTTCTTGTCATAAAACAGCCAGGCTAGATGTGATACGAGTATTACTGTATGGAAACAAGATGAAGCCACATTTCTGTATCTCACAATGCAAGTGTGAATGAAAGAGAAATACTATGACTGGGAGATGAGTTACACATACCTAGTATGTGAGCAATCTGGCCCTGGAGAAAGAATATAAAAATATATCATATTCTCATATAAAATATGGCATTCATGCTCAGTTTATTAGCATTTGAGAGCAGTGTTTCATACAGTAATGGAAAAGGAAAAAAAGATATCCATGTTTTGAATAGCACCAAATTAAAAGTACTATTGCAAAAACTAAGTTTCGACAATCTCTAACACAAAACATATCTAGGGAAAAAATCATTGATACCTGGAAGTTAATAGGTACAATGAAATAAAAACAGACATCTAACTCCTAAATAATGTTCTGAGCTCAGTAGTGAATGAAGTAATCTTAATTGGGTTATGTTATCTTATTAAAGTGCTTCGAGCACTATCTAGCACATATAATTAATTGTATAGTAATGTTTTCTTCAATCCATTTTAAGTGAACACTACTAGGATAATAAAGTATCATAAAAACCAACTCCTGAAATTCTTGTCAATAATATTTATTATGGTAGGTATAACGTTTCATTTTGATGTGCATAGCTTGAGGTCTCATTGCTATAAAAGGCTGGCTTGGCCAGAAATCTAGAAAACAGGAATCTTTATCAGTTGGCACTTTGGTAATTCACTCAGACAATGATTATTGATGGTCAATAATGACCTTGAGAATTTCTTAAGAAAATGGAAAGAACAGAATACAGAAAAGTTGTAAAGGATTCATTAGGGCTAGAGATTTCAGAAAAGAATTAAGTAGGGCTTGAATTGGAGCATAAAGAAATAGAAGGTTCAGGATCAAGAAAAAGGGGCAAGATGTTTCTGGTAGAAGGAATCGTGAGAGAAAACCCAGAGGTGTGCAGGGGCATGGTGAGCTGTGGTGGGTCATAGTGGGGAGGCCACCTGGAGTTGACTGACAGACCCATTCCCTCTCAGACTATGACACTACGTGATATTTCAATACCATCCAATTTTATGCTTTTTCAAGAAAATACTATGACAGAAGAGTGTTTATCTCCATCTATAATTTGAAAGGCTAGTCAGTAGAATCAATGCAGTTATTAGTGTTCAAACCTGTTAAATAAATTAATCTTAGAGTTAAGGGGAAAGTTCTGATAAGAAGATAATCTCCTTTGTACTAAACCAGGCTCATGGCAGAGGCTACAAAAATCTAATCACACACATATTATCTGTAGCCTCTTAAAAATATGAATGTTAATATTGATCTTAAATTTATACATGCATTATTTGGGCATGGATTTTAGTTCAATTCCTCACAAAAACTGATTATAAAGCCAAACCAAGACAATGCCAACAATTTAAAAAATTAGATACCACAGGTATCTAATTAACTTAGAAATTATCACACTAAATATTATATAGACTAACAATGTCAGACTAGCAATGGATTACCTTGTACACATATATTGTTTAATTAATTCAAACTTGTGTAGAAAATAGTGCAACAGATTTCTCAGTGGACATTAACATTGAATAATATTGTAGATATCATATTACCTGGAGATAAACTGTATGTGATACCATGCATCTTTAAGATTAAAGACAAATTCAAAAACAGTGTTTGGTTGGCTTACTTCTCTATCAAGTCCAGCCGCCACTGTGATAATATCACCGGTCTCATTGTTGATGGTGAACATGTTGGGTGAAGGGGTGCTCGGAGCCTGGGACAGGATCCTGTACCTCAACATTCCATTCTGGGTATTTGGATCGTCATCATCAATAGCAGTGACCGTCATCACATATGTACCTAGACACAGAATACAGGGAACATGAATGGTCACCTTCATTTCAGGGTCTCCTCCACAGGAAGTATATTTATCTCTTCCTTCAATCTCAATTTCACCTTTTCAAAACACACATTTAACCACTGAGACTTGATTTAAAACACTATTGGTAGGAGTAGTATTCACTTTAAAAAAAATATAAAGCATGGCTTAGTTACTTGAAAGGAAAACTGTAAAACATTTATACATTTAAAAAGACTCAATTTTTCCATAACTGAGAAGACAGATTCATTACATGACTCAAGGAAAGGACCACTTCAGACTTTCATTTATAAAGAATGCAAATTAATAATACAGATGCCCTTAGCAACATGTATTACGGCCACTGATTCCTTCCCTCTGCTGTATTTTCTGTATTTTCTTCTGTTATGCAGTCACATCTGAAATCACATGCTGAGCATGACTCTCCCCAGTGCCTAAGTCACTTTCGGAAAGTAAGCTGTGTGCATAATGATGAACACTCCATTTCCTCAGGTCATAAGGAATCATTCCATGCATTACTGTTTTGGTACATTGCATAGGGGTTTGGCACTGTGGTTCATTATTTCGTAGGAGATTAAAAGAACACTGCGACAAATTTGAGGCACTTCAATTTATTAGATGTTTTGAAAGGAAATCTACAAAGCATTAGGATCAAAAATAAGTTCAAATTACCCAGACAAACTATAATTTACAAGTAGAGAGAAAAGTAATTATTATTTAACATGGTTTGTTCTATGGGATATTTATAAGACATGGATTATAAAGTTCTACTTTAGAGCCTTTATAGTTGCTGTTCCTCTTATATGGTACCTTTTTGCCCCAGAATTAACTAAGCTGTGGTCACATTATTCAAATCACTTTGCAGAGCTTGAACCTCTAAAGAAGACACCCTTTTGGGTTATATATCATCCCTACACACCTTTTTATTCAATTTTGCATATTCGCCTCCTTGGGTGTTTCTTCTCTACCAGAATTTAAACTGCAGTGGGGCAGGGAGTAGCCTGTCACTGCTGTATCCACAGTGCCAAAGCAGTGCCTAACACAAAGCACATGCACTATAAACATCTGTTGAATTATTAAAGCAAAACAGTATGTTTCAGAATCCTGAACCAAAATACTGATTGCAATGCAATTAAACTCAAGATTCATCATATTATGAAACCTTGCCTAGAAGGGTGTTTTTGAAGTTACAATACCACCACAGGAAGTATACTCATGAAATGTCTCAACTTCACATGATCATTTATTTAGTCTTTTGCTTATGGTAGATGTTATGGAAATTCATGGTCAAATGCATAACAAGAATATCTTTAATTTTTGAGAATTTTTGTGAAGCAGTACTTTTAATAATGTTAGAAATAACAGGAAAAAATAAAATAATTTTAAAAAAGCAAAAAATGTTTGTAGGCAAAAAACCAGTTTATTATTATCTTTAGAATATGTGTAAAAGATTCGTGTTTTAGTAAGGATGTGTTTAACAAGCTTAGGTTTCACAGTATTTTAAAATAATGAAAAGGACTAGTCTGAAAATGGAAATGTGACTCAGAAGGAGCCACAGAAGGTTGAACTTCCTGCACGGCCCACCCTCCCACCCCAGCTGCCCGCTCCCTGGACTTCTCTTACGAGGTTACAGACAAGTGTGTTTGGGCCAAGAAAAAAATACCAGTTTGAGGCGTATTTGGTTATATCTGTAACTTGGCTTATGTGCAAGGGAGCTACATAATTGGTATAGATGGCAAAGGTAATATGAGCACAATTATAAATATTGAGTTTTTTTATTAAAAATTAATAGAGCTAATTAAACCTCTCTAAACACCACATTATCTCAGGAAGGCTCGCAAAACATTTCCTTTTACCATCTTGACAATGACGTATTTTCTTGTCTACTAGTTTTTCACATTAAATAGGCCTTTCTAGGAATGCTATTCTACTGTGACTGAAGTCCACAGTATTTTCAGCACAAGAATCTAAAATAGTCAAACATCACTTCACAGTGGTGGGCGGCTTTTGGCAACTGCTGTTTCTAGGCTGGGTCACTCCATGGCACGGGTTTAAAAGCCAGGGTGGCAGGAGACTGTGGAGTTGTTCTGAAAGCAAGCACCTGGTGTGGTCCAAGGACAGCAACCACAGCTGTTGCAGAGGCCCTCCCCGCTTTGGGCTCTGTCTCGCCCTCTGTCCCAGGAACACCAAGTATCATTTAGACTCCCCAGTTGCATTTTAGTTGCTGCTACGACTAACATGATACAATCTGTACTTTATGAACAGACATCCCCAGTCTTCTGGTTCTCACTTTTTAGCTAGAAACTCGCTCTATCAACTAACAGAATGAAAGGATCCTCCCACAGATTCCATAGTATAGAGTAAGACACCGTAGTCTATTTTTTGAAAGGTGGGAAAATTCATAGAGGGCAGTGGAATGATATTCTTCTGTTTTCTCTCTTCAATCGGTGTTCCCCTAAGTCACCTCCCTTTCTCCCTAAAAGCACTAGGAATGAAAGAAAAGGACACTGAAAGGCTCACGCCATGTCCCCCTTTCCTAACTGCATAGCAGTGCTGCCTACCCGCATTTCCTGAAGTAACCTCCAAATTGTTACCTTCAAACTTACCAGGCTTTGATCCCTCAGGAACTGTCCCATTCCAAACCTGGTGCAAGAACTCAGGTCTGTTATCATTCATATCAATGACATTGATGACAATGTCAATGGGGTTCTCCACTTGATTTCCATTAATATCCACTGCATGTGCCCTCAACTGTAAAGATAATGAGAACACAAAACTTTTTAGCAGACTTAACATCTCGAGTGAGCACATAAAATATACAATCACCACACAATCAAAATAGCACAGATGGACTGAGAAGCAGAAAAACAAAAGTGACTCTTCCCATTGAAATTTAAGTTAGCCGAACTCCATACGGAGTAGGTATGGTAGCAAAAAGCCCACAATGACTATCTGCTAGGGATTGTGCTGGGAGTTTTATGGATTTTAACTTATTTAATCCAAATAGAAAATATTCAGGCAGAAATGACCAGCATTTGAAAGTGAAAAAACATGGAGCTTCAAAAAGGTGAAGTAACTGGTCTGTCTATTGACAGAACCTATACTCGAAGCCAGTTCTATTTAGCTCCCAAATCCTTTTGCTAAATCAGTACATGTGATTCAGGGTAATTAAAAATGTGGTGCTAAGCCCTGGCTGGCGTAGCTCAGTGGATTGAGCGCGGGCTGGGAACCAAAGTGTCCCAGGTTCGATTCCCAGCCAGGGTACATTCCTGGGTTGCAGGCCATAACCCCTAGCAACCGCACATTGATGTTTCTCTCTCTCTCTCTATCTCCCTCCCCTCTCTAAAAATAAATAAATAAATAAATAAAATATATATATAAAAAAACTCCCTCATTAAAAAAAAAGATGCTTCATGCTTAAAATTAAAAAAAAAATGTGGTGCTGACACAGAGTAGTCATATAGTTCAAGGGAACAGAAGAGAACTGAGGAGGAATTGAGTGTGTATAGGAAATTTTGACACTATGTTTTTTTAAATTGTAAATGGTATGCATAAACATTAAAAGATAAACATTAAAAGTACATGAATATATAAAGCAGTTGTTCCTCTCCCAAGCACAAATTCTCAGTTTTGTAGGTATTCTATAAATTTTATCTTTTTCTTTTTAAACAAATATGATCACTCAGCTACACTTGGCAGAATATCTTCAAAATCTTTTCATTGGCACATAGAGATCCGTTTCATTCTTTTCAGGAGCTGTGCAGTGTTCTATTGAATTGTTTCTTTTTAGCAGAAATGCTTCTACGATTTCCCTGTTAAGTGTGATGCTGGCAGCTGGTTTCTGTTGGGTATGCTTTATCAAGTTAAGGAAGCATGGACATATCCTTTCTTACTTAGAGGTTATTTAATGCATGAAGCAATGTAAGTTTTTTTTTATTACTGCCTTTTCAACACCTATAGAAATAATCCCTCATCCCCCTTGACTTATTTAATATACTACATTAATAGACTCTTCATACTGAACCATCCTTATAATTCTATCATTAATTAACTCTATTTTGTTATGAATATCACTCTTTTATGTGCAGAGTGAGAATCTGGAGATCAAGAATTTACCCCAAAATTGTCCAGAAACTTTTTCCTCAATCTTAGCTGCATCATCAAATAGTAAGATTTCATACAGGAATAGAAATTCATAATTTTTCATATGATCCTATTTATACTCATAAATTAGAGACTAGTCTAATTAGAGACTAGTCTGTTCTGTGCTTCCTTTATCAAGTTTCCCTACTAATGTGATATTGTTTTTGTGAAAGGTCTGAAAGTTTACTTCTTTCTTTACATTTTAGAATATAAAAAGCATCAGAATTACATGCTCCTTGGTAGTGTTCCTCTACCATGTATCAATATTTTAATTATGACCAAAATCTCAAACTATAAAAGTTTCTACAAGTACAAAAATCTAACAAATATATTAATGGGTGAAATTATAATCTAAAAACAAATGCATATAAATATGAAATAAAAATTTTAATTACTATGCTCAGATGATGAATCAGTGGGAATACTAACTCAGTACATGGGACAGCTGTTAGCTACAAAGGAAAAACAAAGTCGATCATATCCCACTTCCTTTTTACTGTAATAAACTCCACAGAAATTTGGGTACAAAAAGAAACCCCCACATTAAATTGGGGAGATTAGCATCTTTGAGTTGGGAAGGCTTTTATCACCTTCTCTAAATCCAGAATGCATGGTAACATTTGAAAAATGAACTTAACTCTGTAAAAACGGTAGGTTATAGTAGCGTAGGAATTATTAACAGATTAAAACAAACAATAAGAGGGTAACACTATATGAAAATCATGCATTAATGTCCCTAACAGGTAAAAGGCTCTTAGTTGACAGTAAGAGAAAAAGATAATCTAATAAAAGAAAATTCCACATAAGACAAGAAGAGGGAATTCACTTTGATTGCATAGTCAATTATGCAACTTAAAACAGCAAGATAAATATTTTACAAAAATATTGGCAATAAATAATGCCTGGAATTGATCATGGAATAGAGAAAATATATCTCCTATATCAGGCGTGTCAAACTCATTTTCACCGGGGGCCACATCAGCCTCACGGTTGCCTTCAAAGGACTGAAATAATTTTAGGACTGTATAAATGTAACTACTCCTTAACTGTTAAGAAGTTGAAATTATATTCCGCCCTTTGAAAGCAACCATGAGGCTGATATGGCCCCCGGTGAAAATGAGTTTGACACTCCTGTGTAGTGGGCAGGTGGTGAAATACAACACAACCATTCAGAGAACAATTTTACTATATATATCAAAATAATATCAATTTAAACAATTTATTCCTAGATATAATGAAAACATATACAGACAAATGTTTATTGTTATATATACTTGCAAAATAAATTCAAACACTGAATTACCCAAACATCCACCAACAGATAGTTAAAATTATGTTACATCCATTCAACAGAATAATTTGGACCAATCAAAAATTATGATTTAAATAAATAATTTCTACTGACAAGGAAAGATGTTAAATCTTATGATTGTGAAGTGGCAAAAGCTGGTTTCAGAGATTGGTCCCAATTTCAAAAGAATACATTTATGAATCTATGCATAGCAAAACATTCTACAGTATATCACCAGTGTTTTTTTAAAATTTTAGTTTTATATACTAGGATTATAAGTCATTTTTACTGAATTATTAATATTGTATTATTTGAAGTTTTGTTTGTATATTATTTGAAAAGTTTCTGTAGTGTGCATATATTCTAAAAGACAATGGTACTTTCACCAAAAGTTTTAGTTATTTATGTTGAAATGAAAGTAGTAATAACAAGCAATTTAGGTGTCTATATTGAACTCACAGAGAAATTTTGAAATCTTATTCCAGGAAAATATGCAAGTGAGTATAAAAAATGAAAAAAGAAACAAGGTTCTAGGAATTGATTATTTTAATATTAGGTAACTTTTACATTCTAAAAGACTCAACAAAACATTATTTTTAAATTGGAAAAGTCAGGTTCAAATATATTCAGGGTGGGACACAAGTAGGTTTACTGGTGTGAGTATGTGAAGCAGAATTTATTCTTTAATTATTATATTATTTTCCATATAAATAACTGTAAACTTACTTTTGCCTCACCCTGTATATATTTAAAAATATAAACTTGTAACTATATACATAAGTGGTTATAACTCAGTAAGAAAATAATATACAGAAAAGTAAAGAACAAAAATTAACATCAGAAATATGACTAGTTAACATATCCAAGAAAAGCTCGCTCGTATTGGCCGAATGGTGAAAAGGAGTGTCAACAGAGCGATGAGGAAATGGGAGACCCCAGTCTCCGGAGGAGTCTCAGAGTGGTGGACTTTCTGGAGGGAATACTGCCCACAGACAATGAAACAGAAATGTGCTCTCCACGTTCAAAGTCTCTACTGAATGGCGATAATAATACCAGCAGACATGGAAAATGGCAAATGGCAAATATAAACATCTATTAATGAGAAACTGTTTTAAAAATTATAGATTATACATTCAGTGGGATATTATATAGCTATTAAGAATGTGATCTCTACATAATTTACAAGCGACAGTTTTGACCCCCTACATGTAAATTTGTTCTCACAAGTTCTGAGCCTCACATCTGAAAGCCAAGTCAACAAGTTAAAGGTAATGCGACTTTAGGCAATCTCACTTCCTTCTTCGGTGCCCTTTTTTTTTTTACCATGAACATTCATCAATTCTATAAAAATGGCATAATTATTACAATAAATTAAAAAGGCTACAAGTACATTTCACATGTTAAAACTCTCAGAAGCAAAGGTTTAAGACGGAAATGAGAGGCAAACGTTAAACTCCGCACACACTCAGAAGACTATGAATAAATACGCAGGGTATCAGCAGCTGAAGTCTTACATGAAATCGGGCTATCTGCTCACGATCCAGAGGCTTGGTCACTGACAGCTGACCTGAGATGGGGTTGATAATGAAGATACCAGTTGGAGGCTGGTCAGCTCCTGGCCCAGTCACGCTGTACCGCAGTGAGAGGTTTTTATCTCTATCGGACCTGATCTGAGGGTCAAGAAGACAATCACATTAAGTGAGAGACTAAATGAGCTCATTATCTGAGACACAGCACGCCACACCTCGTGCCCTTTTTCAGCTACAGACTTAACACCGTCTCCTCCCAAAAAAACACTGAAACTCTCCCAGGCCTGTTCCTTGTCCTTGTTTCTTGGTGATAGGCTTCAGGAAGAGATGTTCCCTATCACCGGAAAGACTGGGGCCAAGGTTAACATCAGAAAGAACATGCACTGGAAGCAGTGCAAAAAGTCAAAATTAAGGAGTGTCAGTTTTTCAACAGTAACAGATTCTATCCTGGAAATTTGCAGAATGTTAATTAAATAACAGGTGTTCAATTTAATGAGAAGACATCGTTTACCTTTTTGCATCAGTTAGGGTAAGAAACAGTGGTGTGACTGTAGTGTGAAGTAGCCTCACTAGGGAACTCTAAGATCATGGTGGAGCCTGGAAATCAGGCTTCTGCACTTGCAGTGTATGTACTGACATTGTTCACTGCAACCAGGACTGCCCATATCATTTCAGGTGGCACTTATCACTGCAAATTCCTTACCAGTAACAAATCATACAAGATATGATTGAAAAATATATTTCTATACTCTCAAACATTATACCCATGGGCTCACTTCCTTCTCCTCCGAACACCACAGTTCCTAGGGAAAATAAGTTGTAGATGAGCAATCTTCGGACCAGGCAATAGAAAGGGAAGAGGAAGGAGAGTATGGAGAAACGGTCAGTACAGCAATACTGCTGGCTGTGAGATGAGATATTTATTAGGTAAAACATGTAATAGGTAAATAGACCTAATCCAGTAATAGAATGTTATTATTTTTAAAGTTAAAGCAAAATTATTTTTTCTCATTCTCCATTAAAGTAGAAAAATAAGAAACAACTTTCTTTGTGGTTATATTATTCATTGTTAAAGTGAATTATAATGTGTGATAGAATAGCATATACAACACAAAAATGACTTATTAAAAAATACAGCTTTCAGTAAGTGTGTACTAGAATGATAAATTAATCATCCAGAGAAACATTTATTTTCTAATAAGTGGCAATACAATGACTTTTTCTTATTTCCCTTTTGTAATAAATAATGGGTTGCTAATTTTGCTAAACACACGGAAATATCCGTAATTTTTCTCTGCATTTGATGGTATGCATTTAGAGTGACTAAAAAAACTGACTTTTCAGATTTGAAAGCCTATATTTTTGCACAGCCCCAGGGATTCTGTTAATGGTATCAGAGGTCATTTTTTTTTCATTTAAAAACTCTCAAAGGCACTTAGTGTTGGCATTTTTAGCAATGATTGCTCCTTTATTTTTTCTTCGGCCGAAAAGCTATCTATAGAGGACAGAGACCATCGTGGAAAGTGCAGATTTCAGACAGGGAAGTCGAGGTGTGTGTGTTTCATGGCTAAAGGTAAGGAAGGCATGGGTGTGAATGCATGTTGGAGGTAGGGCTTCTGTCTTCACGAACTGAACAAACTTTACCAACCATAGTGTGGAGGAGCTACAGGGAGCTCTGCCTATAAATAATCTGAGATGATAAAAAAGTGAGAGGATGCTCTTTACAACACAAGACATTTCACCTATATAAAAATATATTTCTTAGTACGTACATGTCGTGAACTCTACCTTGTGGGAAAAAATGGACAAAGACACCTCTAACACACACTTGACACATGCCACACAGACAGCAAAAATTGCCACGTACCCTGACAAGCTCTTGAGGAAAAGGCCCTTTGGAGTTTTCTGGCAAGTTGATGGGAGGGATAACCCAGTCTCTCTTCTGCCTTTGCAGGTGTCCATTGTGCTTAGTCAATTGTCTCGGGAACACGATTTCTTCAATTTCTTCTGATCCCTTTCCATTAAAATACAAGAAGACATTCCTGAGTACTAGGAGAAACATTTTTTGAAGGCTGATATCACTACCAGTGGATACTCGAAAGCGTAGGAATCACAGTTTATCATGAATAAGAAAATAAGTCAGGAGGGCTTTTCCTTGTCCTCCTACTAAAATAATAGAAAACATCATATGAATTTTGGGTTATACTGTTCATTGAAAAACTGAATTCCAAACCATTTATTATGTGGCACAGCTGTGTAAACTATTTTCAGTTTCCATAAACCATGTTAGATAGTAGTTAATATTGAGCAAAATTTAATCAGACCCTTTTATATATTTCTCATTAGTTTAAACCACAGTTCAGGTAATGTGCTACTGTACATTAAATTTAGATCTTGATGTGCTAAAATATAATTTGAATTCCAAGAGAAGTTTAATACATACTGCTAAGGAATGTCTCAAATATTTATGACCCTATTAAATCCCACAGAATTAATGCTGTAATTATTCTAAACCTATGTCAGCCATGATGGATGCTGTAGATGACCCACTTTGCACATGGGGTATTAATCTCTGCTGGGTGTCAACATTTTCTTCTGTTTCTTCTTGTATCTGTAGACATCTTAGCCATTAGCCCTTGCTGCTTCAGTGAAAATATCCAAGCTAGTTTGCGGGAGCGCACTGAATTATCAACAACAAAAGCCACTTTTCACTCGATTAGTTACCAGTTTCTCACTTTATGTTACCCAAATAACACAATTCCCCTTAACAGTTAATAGTTTAGCACACCACATCCCACATAATGAAAGTCTGACACTGGCATAAAAGAAAAATGATATACTTTCCTGTGATATATTTATTCATATTTAATTACCAGTGTATATACTGCATTTACAATTAAATACCAGAAATGAATACGTGTATTCTCATCTCTCACAATACAATAAATATACAAAATGCAATTGTCATAATTCATAAAATCAAAAACTTCAGAATATGCATGGGCTATACCCTCATCATGGTTTCAAATGAACTCAAACAAATGGAATATTTAAATGAGTAATGTTATAACTTTATGGAAGAAGTTATTGTATCTTATTTAAAATTCTCAGTATGGTGACTTACACAAAGTAAGTGCTTAATAAAATTTTGTTGAATTGAGTCAAACTGTACTCTGTTGGAAATGTATCTTATTTTATCTTGGCTTATAGCAGCTTCCACAGAGGGAGTATATTATTCCTAAAAGTAATGCGGATAGTATAAATAATTTATACTCTCCATTTGATTATTAAGGGACAAGACAAAAACCCAATGCTCCCTGCTGGACATGGTTTCCTGTTACTAATGTAAATCTGAACTTCCTATCTAATGATGAATTTGTCTGGTGAAATCTTGCAAAGGAATACTTATTTATTCTGTGGTTATATTTAACAGCTTGTAAAGCTTCTACAAACTTTCAAACAACTACTTCTAATTTAAGTTATAAATCTCAAAATGTAAACAAAGCTTTCAAATACAATTCAGATCGATTAAAGTACATTTGGTCCAAGTATCTCATAAGATTAAAAACATAACAAAATACTACTGAACTGACTGAAGAAGCTAATGAAAATTCAAATATTGGGCATCCATTAATATGATGTGAAGCAAAGTATATATTTAGTGCAAACTGTACAAATCTAAATCTCAAACATGCGGCTACTCTACCTTCAGTGAGTGCCCCGGTGAGGTTGGCTTGAGGCTCAGTCTCACTGCGACTTGCCACTTCTCCTGAGTCTCTTTGTCTTGGGCGTATACCAGGAACTTCGCGTGCTCGGAGGACAGGGGGAAGCTTCTCAGGGCATACACCACGCCATCTTCATCTACCTTGAAATCTGCTGGCTCGCTGCTTGCATACTGTACTTTTCTTTTTCCATTGCAGTTGCTAAACTTCACTGTAAAAGATCATAAATATAAAAGTCTAATTCTACTCCAAAAGCAGAAACAACTAATATCTAGATCTACAGCCTGCTTAGGTTAAAGGATAACATGTAGTAAGCATGAAAAACAAAAATTTTATTTTTACATCATTACAGGAATTTTCATAGTAGACAACATCCGACTGTGGTTCTGAGATGTGGTCCCCAGCATCTCCTTGTTCCACAGCCTTCCCCGTTCCTACCCTTCCCCTGGGCTCTGGGCCCGCAGACACATCTACTTTTCCCGCTATGCCTCTCATAAATGCTGCCCACCACCTCTAGCAAACTCCTACTCATCCTCAGATCCCGGCTCTAAGGGAAGAGCAAATTCCCTGCTCCCTGTCTGCATGTAGCAATCTGAGCTCTGCTGCCAGTTTTAGAGCCATGCCTGACCCTCACTTGGAGAGGTGGTCCTGAGTAAGTCTTCTTAGCTATCTTGTATGCCCTGCATGTTTCCTGAAATTGTCTTACTAGATAAATTTAGAATCAATGATTAAAGGAACACAGCAATAGCATTTATTAATGTTGAATACCCACTATGCTCTAGAATTACAAAACCTCTGGCAATTAAAAGTAATTTGCAATTTCTAGTCTTCATGGGGTTTATAGTGGCTCTACGAAGTATTAACAATTTCATACATTTTCAAATGTAAAAATAAAGGTATACATCAAAATAAATTTTAACTGAGAATATCTGTCTTAAGAGTAGCAAAATCAATCATCTATGTGTCATCAGATAAGTTACATCACATACTTATGAATGTGAAACTAGAAACATGTAAGCCAAAATAAAATTACAAAATAATAAAAGTGTTCTTTAGAGATTATTTCCTTTGAAATCCTTCATCATTCTCTTTGAAGAAAAATCCTACATGAATAGCGTAAAGGAATCTTTTTCTGTAAACATGTGATGTTGTGTCTGGACGGCAATTTCACAGGATACATGTTGGAGTGCATTAATAGCTATACATTGCAAAATGGAATCATATACACCTTTTGCCTGTTAAGAATCTAAGCAAATGTATTAATATTCCCACCCCACATACAAATTCATACAGATCTTTTGTTTTCATTAATAGATTCGCTGAGATGTGCACGAGACCACAGACAAATAACAGGCACGTTTATCTCCCTCACTAACCACAGAACCCTTCACAACAGTAATAAAATATTTTACTGGATATAGTGTTTTCACACAATTCCATATATGTCAGCTTTCATCTGTCAAATATTTAAAAATGAAAACACAAATAAAGGTTGTATCTCACACTAAATTGTATCTCACACTAAAATATGTTTTCAACCAAAATATTTGTCTTTGGAATAGAAGTATCCCAAAAGATACTCAATTACCCCATCTTACATGACATGTGATTTAAAAGTGAAAAATGGGAATCCTTTCTATAGAACAATGCCATCTACTGCTTTTTATTAAGGACAACAAAATGAAAAGAAAAATTGTTTGGGGAAACCCCGCTGAGAAATCAAAAAACTTCTATCATCTTTTTGTATAAAAAGTACCTTTTATATCATAAAAGGTATTTACGGAACTTAAGAACATATAATGTGGATGAGAAATATTACATTCCCTTCTGCATGTTAGGTTCACTTTTGCCACTCTAGCATCAGTCCTCACCAGCTCACACCTGTACTACTGGGTCTGCCTCCCAGGCAGTGTTCTCCCCGCTCCTGGTCACTGCCCACCCACTCCTAGACCAAGCTCTGCAGTGATTTTCTCCTGCCTGCTTAAAATCTGAATTACTGTAAGTCAACTCTCTTACCTAGTATATATGCTCTTAATTCTTATTCACTCCATCTCTTTGTTTAATTTACATCATATTCTAACACATATTCTGCTCAGTTGGACAGATTTCTTGGTCATTTCCCACCTTCCTGTGGTCCACACCCCACATGCATCACCCCTTCTGGATGCTCCCCACCCCGATTCTCCATGTCACAGCTCCAGAGCCAGGCCACTGCACAGGGGAGCGCCAACTGGGATGTCCTGATTCATAAGGCAGAAGCCTATGCCTTCAATGGGAAAGGCTCTACATGTTTCATTTTAATTTTTATTTGTTTTTACATTTTTTGTCCATGGAAACACATGTTAGCACTTTATTTTTATTGTGCCTGTAACAAATAATGTCTGCCTATTAATGGCTTCACATGACTAGATCTCTCTGTAAGCAGACTGTATACCCACGTTGGCTTCCTGATGGTGAGTCGTTTGGTTCTTTTGTTTCCTACGACACCCAGCAGTGACAGGTACAGTAAAAACATTCAGTAAATACCTAGGGGCCAACTGTATAGATTAATGTCTTACATTTTTTCAAAAAACTGGAAAACACATGGGAAACTTAGAAGTATGCCCAGCCTGCTATGGAAACACACAGCAACCAAAACAATGACAACATGCCAGGGACTTCACATAAGTTGGCTTTGTGTTGGGCTGCGGGTAGTGAAAGAAAATGAACTAGTATTTGTTGAATGCCAAGCACTGAACTAGATACTTAAGAGTAGGTTACCCACTTTAACCTCAACAATAATCTCCTGAATGGGATATGGTTACTTCTATTCTACAGAACAGGAGAAAGCTCAGAGAATATCTATGACCTGGCTGTCTGACTTCTGGTCTTATTTCCCCTACAAAACATGAGGGAGTCTAAACTCATGACTCTTAAGTTAGTGACACACAAACTGTTAAAAAACAATAAAGATAAAGAAATGACAAAGAGGTTTGATAAATGCTTGTGAAGAGAACAATGCCATGTTAGATCTTTGAGAGTACCCAAGTAAATAGCGTCTTCAAAAGGAATTCTTAAATTGGAGATACCTTAAATGTCCTACAGAGGCAAGCAGGTGGAGCCCCCTGGGTTAACATGAATAGTCTGCCAGCAGAAGAGGAAAGTTTACTCTCGCTGTTACTGTGACTGACTATTCTATTAATTTGGTACTCAACTACTTACTTGGACTCAGGTGTCAGATAAAGCTGGGAGAAAAAGGAGGAGGCCTTTGAAAAAATGCATTAGCAAAGAAGAAAAAATAGGTGTCTTTTCCTACAAAGGGTCATTACAGATCTCAGGAATGAGAAGTGGTTGACCTCCAAGAGTCCAACCACTGGAGAGAACAGGTTGGAAAAAACTGCATAAAGGTCAGTTACTTAAAGTCAATTAGTTTTTCTATCGCCCTTGTGCGACCTAACCTATAACCAGGATGAATTAGTTTAATACATATGCTGTTAAATTGCTGTGGGTTTTTAAAACAAGTGCTAATTCTCATTTGCTCTAATGTGAAAATAAAATGGGCAACATTGTTGGCATTATTCAGGTTTGTTTTATATTATGTAATTCCCTTTGTACACATAAGCAGGGAAACAACACCATAAGTGAAAACAGTCCACTGCCAACTAACAAAGTCTTGCTCGGTGAAATACCAGTTCTAACTTCATCCCGTGATTGTGAACTACTGCATGTGCAGTGCTCCTGGCTCACAGGGACAAGCTGAATCAATGATATACACGTTTTATCGCTTTCAAGTCACACAAATTAAAATACTTGCTCATTTCAGTGTGTGTTATGGACAGAATTGTATTCCCCAAAATTCGTATTTTGAAGTACTAACTCCCAGTACATTAGAATATGACTGTAATTGAGATATATTCTTTCAAGTGATGATTAAAGTTAAATGAGTTCACATGGTGGGGCTTTATCTAAAATAGCTAGTGTCCTCATAAGAAGAGGAAATGTGGACACAGACATGCATGTGCATGGAGGAAATACCATGTGCAGACAGAGCAGAAACATGGCCCTCTGGCCCTCTGTGAGCCAAGGGGAAAGCTCTTTAGAGAGAACAACCCTGCTGAACCTTCATGTTGGACTTCTACCCTCTAGAACTGTGAGAAAATATGTTTCTGTTGTTTAAGCCACCCTGTCTCTAGTATTTTGTTATGGCAAGCTTAGCAAACTTAATATAATGGTTAATACATGAATTCCATTTTGTAACTGTTGGTCAATGTTTATTGTCTGTTGTTTTGTTCATTATGACTGAGATACAGCTAGGAATCCTTTCTCCAATCTGTTAAGATTCACCTGCACCCTTGGAACAGGTGCTAGAATTTAATCAAGAAGAATTTTCTTTTTATGGAAACTTAGAAGTTCATGGAAAAATATAGATAAGTGCTATGCTACAAAATCCTAGTTACAGAGCTAATATATATTCATGACTTATAAATTACATTTATTTATAATCAGTGAGCTTTCAAAAAGGGTTCCAGGATGATAACAAAATATGTGTACAAAAATCTGATTATAAACAAGAAAAGAGAGGAGAGAAGCTCCTTGGAAGATAGAAAAAGATATTCAAGGGACCGATTTCAATTATTTAAATGACTAAAATTAGATTTAAAATTTAACTTTGAAGATGAAGGAGATAATGCAAACATCATAGATATGTGACTCTTGTAAAAAGAAATATAATTGAGTAGAACTAAGCTGTTCTTGTTAGCGAAACATTTTCTTAATGGGTGTGAGGTAAATAACTCTGAATAACATAATGAAAAAAGACTTTCACTTTTTGTTCCAAAAATAAAGCAGTTGTATCATTTTAAATATGTTTTCCACTCATTTATTCTAGTATATTTGGCCCAGTTTTTTCTCCCTTGCCCTCCTTCTCGCAGCCCAAACACCAATCCCATAGTCATTCCCCACACTCTGTCCATGTCCATGGGTTATTCATGCGTGTTCTTTTATTAATCCCCTCCCCTTCTTTCCACCACTTCCCCTGCCCCCTCCCCTCTGGCAGCTATCAGTCTGTTCCTTGCTTCTATGTCTCTGGTTCTGTTTTGTTCATTAGATTCCTCTTATAAGTGAGATCATATGGTATTTGTCTTTCATTGACTGGCTTATTTCACTTAGCATGATAGTCTCTAGTTCAAACCATGCTGTCATCAAGGGTAAGAAGTCTTTCTTTCTGCTGCTATTGTGTAAATGTACCACAGTTTTTTAACCTATTCATCTGATGGGTACTTAGGTTGTTTCTAACACTTGAGTATTGTAAACAGTGATACACTATTTACATTGCTGCTACGAACATTGGAGTGCATAAGTTCTTTTGAATTGGTGTTTCAGGATTCTTAGAGTATATTCCCAGTAATGGGATCACTAGGTCAAAGGGCAGTTCCATTTTTAAATTTTTGATGAAATTCCATATTGTTTTCCACAGTAGCTGCACCAGTCTTGCATTCCCACCGACAGTGCAGTAGGATTCCCTTTTCTCCATGTCCTAGTGATAAGCATTTTTTCACATGTCTATGGCCATCTGTATGTTCTCAGAGAAGTATCTATTCGGGTCCTTTGCCCATTTTTTAATTGGGTTATTTGTCTTCCTGGTGTTGAGTTGTATTAGTTCTTTATATATTTTGGAGACGAAACCCTTCTCAGATGTAGGACTGACAAATATGTTCTCCTATATGGTCTGTTCCCTTTCAATTTTGGTGATGGTTTCTCTAGCCATGCAGAAGCCACTGGTGGCGTCCCAGCTGCTGCCCCTGTGCTGAAGCCCAGAGGGAGTGAGTCTGCGTAAGTCCTAAGTCTATTCTAGGCTCTGTAAGAGGAGACCCCTGAGAATCCTGCAGTTTCTTCCTCTACCCCAACCCCCACTAGATTTTACAGCCATAAATTATGGGGATATATCTTGCTGGCACTGGAATCCTGGGCTGGGTGGCCTGGTGTGGGGCTGGGATACCTCGTTCCCAAGGTATCCCTCCTGATTTTTATTTACCACACGTAGGTATAGGTGTGGTACTGCCCATTCTGTGTGTCTGGGTCTCTGCCCCTTCTACCCATCTGGATGAATGTGACTTCTTTAATTCCTTGGTTGTTGGACTTCCATAAAGCTTGATTTTCTGATGATTGTTGGTGATAGTTATTTTGTATTTTAGTTGTAATTTTTGATATGGTTGTTCAAAGAGGTGAGCACTGTTTACCTATGCCTCCATCTTGACAAGAAGTCCCCCTTTGTCAAATATTAGTTGACCATGAGACATGAGCTTATTTCTGGGCTCTCTATTCAGTTCCACTGATCTATGTTTCTGTTCTTATGCTAGTTCTGGACTGTTTTGATTATAGTGGCCTTGTAGTATATTTTGGTATCTTTAATATGTTTTTTAAGAAAAGGTGATCATACATTTAAAAATAAGGATGAAATAGATCCTTAGCAATGAAGGTACTCTGTACTGTATTCAGTGGAAACATGACATTATACATTTGTCAAAACTCATGGAACTGCACAACACAAAGAGTGAAGCCCAGTGCAAACCATGGACTTCACTTAATAATGTATCAATATTGGATGTAACAAATGTGCCACACCAATGCAAGATGTTCTTTATACAAGACCCACAATAATACCTATTCTTGCTAACCAAAAGAAACCTGAAATGAATTTTCCCTTTATAAGAAAGGCAAAAAGTGAAAATAATGTTCAGTGTTTTTGTTTTAGTTTTTTTGCAGTGATCAGTCATAGGGGCAGCGCACACTCTGAGCAGTGCGAGTGGACTTGCCAAGCTCCTTCCCCGGGAACTGTACTCAGCATCTCAGCATCAAGCACCACAGCTTTCAATTGTTCTCTGTGAACAAATGTGCTTTGTGTGGATTTATTCTGTGCATCTGTTAGCAAGATGTGTCATCCTAGGGTTATCAGAAAAGCCTAAGAGAACTCGTAGCAGTGTTACGCTTAGCATAAAACTGGACATAATTGTTTCAATTGTGGTGAATAAAACAAAGACATCATGCCAGCAGCACTGAACTTGCCTGCATCCACCTGTGCACTATTTACACGCAGACAGAGTCTTGAAAGATGCCCAAAGATGCTACTGGTTCTCCAAGTAGCAGAGCAGTCTCTCTTAGTTGGCATCCACTAATGGCTAAAATGGGAAGAATACATTGCTTGAGAGGATTAGTGGGTCTACAAAACTTTGGTACTATATCATTCCTGTTTTTACTATATGTTAGCATTATTTTAGATTTCATGTTACTTGGTATCATTTGGTACATTATTTTTCGGTCTGGGGACACTCAAATTTTTTCCATAGAAATTAAAGGTAACTGCTTTTTCATTTTATACCATTTTGGCCTAAGAAAGGTGTCATAGGAATGATCTCCTTTCAGCGAATGGGAGAAACCTGCAACAGAAAAAACTGTTGGGGGTTTGGGATATGCATCTCCCTGTGCTCTGTCCTAATTTTTTTCAGTAAACCTAAAACTGGTATAAAAATACTTTCTTACAGTTGGTAGTCTTAGCTACCACATTTTTAAATATTTGAAAGGACTGGGTAGTTGTCAAGATCCTCAGTTTATTGCAAACAAGAGGTCCATTGTCTCAAGATGGTACTAGTTAGAGCTGGACAGTATAACTGAGTCAATAACTTTACATAAACCCCCTGGGTGTGGAGATATTGAGTTGGTGTTTCATGAAAGTCATAATATTTTATCACACCCATATAATAAAGTTGAAATTTTATCATTTAAAAAATAACCAAGAAACTTCATTTGAAATATTCTCCCGACAGAACAATTTTCCTTACGTTAACAATTTAATTTTGCCTAAGTGCTCAGGTAACTTGAAGTACAAGTTCTAGATTTCATAACATAAAAGAAAATAAACTTCCTTAGACGACTAATAAAACAGGCTTGATCCACTGGATAATTCAAATTGAAAACTACATTTGGTTAAATGTTTTTGGCTAAAAACGTCGTAATGTTAAACAAGAAATTTATTATTAGAGCCACTGCATACTTTACATACTATGTTAACATAATTAATACAAATTAAACATCAGGAAAATAATTATTTTAAAGTACTTTTTACTGTTAAGCAATATATCAAATTGATGTTAACCATAAAACCATAATATCCTTATAAAATATTAACAGGAAACCACAGATCTTACATATTAAATGTATTAGCAGTTTATAGCACTACATAAACCATATGAATAAAAAGGTACAAATATTAACATATTTTTCTGCTCAAGTAAAATATCATATCATATTTAGAAACAATTATAAAGAACACTGTAAAATATGTTTTGTGCCTAAACATGCCTTTGACTTTTTAAATTGTTTTCCCACATTAATTGATATTTACAAAGCATGTTGGAAAAACAAACAGTTTTACAGTACCAACAGAAGTTTTTTTAATTATTAATGAATGAGATATATGTTAATGAAGAAATGGGAGGGAGGAAAACAGGGAGGAGGTGTCTCAAACGGGAGTATTTCAAAGTGTTTTTACTTAGAGATTCCAAGGAAGAAGGGTCACTAACTGGCAAGTTTGCTCATAAATCTGAAAAATCTGCTTAGACGTTCTTTTGTCACTCTAGGACCATTCTGAGTTTAAATTCAAGAAATAATGTGTCTTGGAAAACTTTGGCAGCCATTCCATGGTCTGTCAGTCCTTTTCACACATGCCCACTGGAGACAGAGGGGCCTGTGTACATGGCATTGATGAAAAAAGTCACTGCATTTTCTTCATGGCACATAAGAATGATAAAAGATGAAATATGAAGTTTTAGGAAATATACTGACTATTAAATGTATATAAAAATGCTGTTCATTGCAGCATTATTGACAATAGCTGAAACATGGAAAGAGCCTAAGTCCTCACCCATGGATAAATGGATAAAGAAAAGGGAATATTACTCAGCCATAAAAGAGAATGGAATCTGGCCATCTATGACAGCACGGATGAACCTTGAGGGCATCATGCTAATGAATCAAGTCAGAGAAAGACTAATACCATATGATCTCACTTACATGTGGAATGAAAACCAACAAAATAAATAAACCCTGAGTTCAGACATAGAGAGAACAGCCCAGTGGTTGCCAGACGTGGGGGTGAGAGGTGGTAGACATGGATGAAGGGAGTCAAAAGGTACAAACTTCCAGTTACGAAACAATTAAGTCACATGGATATAACGTGCAATGTGGTGACTACAGTTAATGACTACAGATAATGATACTGTATTGTACATTTGAAAGTTAGTATCTTAAAAGTTCTCATCACAAGAAAAAAATTGTAACTATGTGTGGTGAAGGATATTAGCTAGATTTACTTTGGTGATCATTTCACAGTAAAGCTGACCATTGAACAACATGGTTTTGCACTGTGCAGGTGCACTTATACGAGGAACTTTTCAGTAAATATGCAGTCATCCCTCCCTGTCCCCTGGTTTTACATCTGCAGATTTGATCACCTACAGATATGGAGGGCTGCCATATGCACTGCTCTATGCTATTTCCTGTGAAGGACATGAGCACTGGGAGTTTTGGATCAGTGAGAGGTCCTGGGACCCATCCCCCCCTAGATACAAGAAGTGAATAGTTAAGTTTTTGTGGAATCAAAAATTACACACTTACTTTCTACTGCATGGTTATGGGGGTGCCAGCACTTCTAACACCCACATTGTTCAAAGATCAGTTGCATATACAAATATTGAACCATTACATTGCACACCTGAAACTAATACAATGTTATAGATCAATTAAGTGCCAGTTTAAAAAAATGAATATAAAGTTATAATGCTTGTTTTCATTAAATTTTTATAACAAGTTTACTAATTGAGATTTCAAATTCTTGATAATTATCCTCGATGAAAACATTAATTCACAGAAGTTGGTAGTTGAAATGGTAGCACATAATTCATCGCTTGTCCTCTGACAGAAAGTTCTTTCTTGTTGAGAACCACAAGGGAAACATTTATTAAATTTCATGATCCTTTTCTTACATTGGAAAATATTGTTAGAATTCCTACTTGAAATACAAATGCTTTAAGTTTTTTCAAATTAAATATTTTAAAATATTAAAACTATACTTTAAGCATGCACAGGTATTGCTTTAATAGTCATAATTTTCTGTAAGTTAAAAATATAACATCAACTAAATATCACAAGTGAATCATTTTTTCCTTCTTCCAAAGTTAAATTTTTGCTTCAAATCCATAAATTGTGTGAGTATGTATGGTATTTTTGACAGGGCCTTAGCAGTTTTAAATTAAGTTCATTCGGATGCTCCAAATTTTCAGTTACGTAAGCCAATTTTTTTCAAGCTAATAACTGTCCTTCAACAATTCTACAATGAACAACATTAAAACACACAATGCATTTTGGTATATATCGGCAAATATGGTTGTCTAGTTCCTTATTGTAGCATAAAGCTGTAGCCATTTATTTTCATAGTATCAATTTAGGTGGAATTACATTTTATGATCACATTTGTGTATACAAGAGCTTCCATTTGAATAAAATGCACAAACAATCTGGGCTTTCAGATTAATCTCTTGATGTTTTTATCTTCATAATATCTATAGCTTTTATACCTGCATGCCATTAGGGTCAGAGTAAACAGCTTCATGTAATGTTTGCCAACACTCTGTTTTAAAGTATTTAGTTTCTCTTTGTATACATAATTTACAAAAGTTAATCATGTCGCTATTTTTTTCACAGCAAAAGAGAAGCTCTTCAAGGATTCTAACCACTGATATTAACTAACCCATTAATTCCTTGAAGTCATCGACATGTGATGCTAATTTTTTTGATTTAATACTCGTTCTGATTGGTGCTGTCACTACCATGGGTGATGTGCCACCACTCCCCCTCCTGAGCCCATTATTCCAAAGTGGCTCCTTTTCTATTTCTGCTCCTTCACTGGCTCCCTGTACGCCGTTAATGTGCTATATATAGGCTGGTGAAATAAGGAATTCTGCACTGACATGAGGCATTTTGGCTTAAAGCATTAAATGTGTAATCTTGTAAGTGGCTTTTAGAGCTTGATCATATAGTGCTCTACTGAACCTCATAAAGCAATTTTCTTACTTTCTGCTTAAGAGAGAGTCCAAAATTTCTCATGCCTCAAATGGTTGTTTTGGGTATGGTGCCCACAAAACCTGTCCTGCATGTAGCTTCATTGGATCACATTTGAAATTAAATAAAACTTTTAAACCAAGTACAACAATAATTATAAGAACACAAATTCTATTTTGAGGGAGTCATTATTATGTTATCTAATTAGGATCTTAAACATTTAAGGAGGTTCCTGTAACTTCCAAGTCTTTCCAACTTTCATCCAAATTCTCCATTGTGTTAGGAAAGTAAAGAAAAGTAAAAATAAAATTAAAGGCAAAACAGACTGCAGGCACATAGTTTTGGATAACCTATTAGCAAATCACATATATGTAATATGTAAATAATAATATAATATGTATTTGTAATTATATAAGATATATAAATATATAAATACGTATATATAAACTATATTTAAAGTCATTTGCATTTAAAAATGCTTCAAAGCATATAAAATGCTTAAAGTTATTCACATAAGTACAAATTAGAATACTGAATATTCATGTTCATTTAATGTAATAATTAAATGTTTAAAATAGATATAAAATATAGTCACTTCTATAATCAAAAACCATTTTGAAAATAGTCAATATCTAGAACTTGAGTCTTTTTTAATAACAGTAAATTTTATATCTAGAAAACCAATTAATTTATTTTTAAAGAATTTGTTTTTAAAAACCTATATAAAATTTAATATAATATAGGCATCCTAATTCTAAAACACACAAAAGTTATTATTGACTTCCATAAATAAGACTAATTGTCAACATTGAAATCCAATAGGAAAGAAGGAAAAAAAGCAAAGAAGAGTAGAAGAAAAGGAAATGATGGAGTAAACAAGAAATAAACAATGAGAAAAATTTAAAAATTAATGATTCTTTAATACCTGACAAAAACATAAAACAATTTATACATATCTTATATTTTAGAATTAAAAAATGAAAACTATGAGCAAAAAATATGAACTGATTAAATTAAAATAATAATAAAATGATGTGACATAAAATGTTCACTTAGGATCAATACATTGATACGAAAGCAATGGTCAGGTAACAGGGGTGGAATTCAGTAGGAAAAGGGACTTTTTGGTACTCGCTCCGAGGGTAAGTTCCTAGTCAAGGAGTTCTGGGGAGATGCTATATGGAGACTTGGGTCTGGACAAGTTTTACTCGGCAAATTAGAAAATAATAAAGAGTTTCAGGAAGATTTTAAAGAAAGCCACAAAAAGCATGCAAATATAGTTTTAGGTGTCATGAGTTAATTCCTAAACTGCTTCATTATAAGGCCTTCAGCTTTTTGGCACTGTAAAAAAGATGAGCCATGCCTATCTGCAGCAGCACGCATGTGCTCCACGCTTGGAGTTCGGGTGGGAAACACTGACCTGTTTGCCATGCTGCTGAACTATTAAGGAAGGCATTACTAATAGTCACCAATATTTGCAGTTTTCCTCCCTTTCCTAAACATTCAGAAAGACGACACTTCTCATCTCCCTTGATCTTGGGCATGATCATGTGGTTTGCTTTGTCCAATAAAATCTGAGGACTAAAGTGACCCATAATACTTACTACAGAAGCATTTAAAAGCTGATATCCTCTTTCTCTGCAGTGGAGATTATGAAAGAACATGTTAAGTGGATGAAACATAAGATGGAAAACCTGTGGGAGGAGTGAGCCACCCCACTGAGAGTTTCAACAGAGTCACCTGTTTGCACAATGGACTCTGCAGGAAGGAGAAACGGGCGTTTCTGTGTTAGGCACAGAAGGAGGGCGGTGGCTGTCAGTGCAGCACGTCATAGCCTGTCACGCCTGGAAGGCCTCAACCTGAATGACCTAAAACCCTTTCAGTGCAGTAGAATTATGACAAAGTATCTATGAAATAAAATGAATCAGAATCAAACTTACTGTAGATTAAATTGGTAACACAAAAATGTTTCTTGTTCTTAAAAGTCTTGGTACTGCCACACCAAAATAAAAAGTTTTATTATAATGTTCTCTGAAATGTTATGAAATCTATTATAGAACCTGTTATTTCATTTCCTTTCCAGGGAAAGTCACATAGTATTTAACTAACATCTGTATACAAGTTGCCACAAATAAAAGAAAGGAATAAGGATCTACAATATTTGTCTTTGACATGAAATTAAAAAAAAAAAACAAGAAGAGATAACATAAAAGATGACTATGACATCAGAAATATGAAATTCAGATTTTTAATAGTCCAATAATGTTATACATACAATTTTATATACTATTGAAAAAGCAGTAAGATTATTGCATTCTCTGTTGTATGCATTTTAATAACTCAAAAAATTTTAAGTTGTTCTTCACTTCATTGATATTCTTCCTCCAGGCATCTCTATGCCATAAAACTCAATGAAAACTCGTTCTTTTCAGAGAATCCAGCTAATAATATACAAAATTATCAGTGCTCAGTAAGAATTCTTCTTCTCTCTCTTTGCAGAATGTGCTCATTAACAAATTACACTGAAATATCACTACCTCTAATTGAATTACTCTGACAGAGCACAGGTTGTACAGAAATACCTTTTCCCAACAGTACGGTTATTACTCTCTGAAAGTTAAGGCAGTGTTTACTTAGCCTTACAGTTCAGGCTACTTATCTCAATAAAGAAATAATCCTAATTCACAATTTTTGTCATCTGTTAATTTTTAGAGTTTTTATTATAAACTATTGAAAACAGAAATTCTTGCTAATTGTTTTCAAAAACAACAGTGGAAAAGATATCTAATCTCTATCTAAATCAATTCAACATTGTAGCCTAAAAATGTGCCACAGGGACCAGAAAATTAAATGTTTCCCCAGGATTCTCAGTTTACTAAGACACTGGCACACCAGGGTTGAAAGGAATGTTCTGTTTTATAAAACCTGAATACGAGAGGTACATAGAATATAATGCTCATTAAGTATATTTGCTCTACTGGTATGACATGTGATCAAATTAAAATTAAAGTCCATGAAACTATTAAATTATTACAACCAAAACCATTTGCTGATAATAAAGTTACAAAACAAATAGCATAAGGTTTTATCCTAAACACTTAAAACAACTTAAGAAGTATTTATTCCTTTGTGCACTATTAGGAGAAAAAAAATCATAGTCATATACGAAGAAATAATGTATATAAAACAGCTCTTGAAAATTTTCCATAATAATATATAATTCATAGTTTAAAAAGCTGAATTTCCAATTATTACTTCTTATTCCCCCAAAAGATATAACGGCTCACTAGCCACTGGAAAGTGCTTCATAAATAGCAAAGCTGGACTTTCTACAGAAAGCAAATTATAAGAATTTAGCAAAAGCAATACCAAACACCACAATATTACACGCATTATTTCTAAAGGCTGTCTATGTTTTCTGAACATAGCAATATGATGTGTATTAAGCATTTAATATATGCAGAATTCCATAAAAATTTCATCAATGTTATTATTTATTTCAAAAAGCCAATGAAGTTATTCAAAGCAATTACATAAATTCCCTAAGTTACCAATGAAATTTAAGTAGTAAAAGCAATTAACAAATTCTAATATAAGTTCAATTTTAATGCATTATTACTTGGGAAATATCACTGTGCAACCTGGAAAAAAACATGGTCTCCCAGAACATCTTTTTATTATTGCCTCAGTACACCACTTTCCAACTTTTTAAAGAATTACTGTATAAACCCTACAAAACTGTTCAAGTGGCATGAGCATGTTTTCTGAACAACCCATGGAGAGAGTATGTCTTAGATCCAGCTCAGCTCACTCTTGCTTACCACACATAGTCACAAGCAAAACAGGGCAATAAACCTCTGCCATCTAATTTAAAAGTGGGCTATGATTTTTAATGCATTAGCCTAATAGTAATAAAGAGCTATTTAAAGATGATAGGATTTGATTTTATATAAATATATAAATACTTAAGTTGAATAATACTCTTTCTAGATTCCACTTATATTTAGAAATATATTATGCTTACTAAATTATTGCAGTGTCCAAAACTGGAGTCATTTCAAAATGTTGTCATTGGTGTAAAACGAATAAAAAATAAAACAGAACTCCTCTCCCCAGACATTCCTTCCTTCTACGACAGCCCGAGAAGAAGGTCCACCTCTGTGAACTCACCACTTCAGCAATTTGAACAGCTGGGAAGAAGTCTGCTGCTTCCATGGACAATAATAAGCTTTATGTTCATTAATGGGTTGACATTTCCTCTTGGAGAAATGATTACACTTCTATTTCACCATTCTCATTAATTATATCAAAGTGAGTGGGATTAATTGTAACATTTGGCCATCTCGTGTACGCTGCTCGCCATGTGATTTAGCTGAAAATACCTCAGGTACAGGAGTGCTCTGCCTGGGAGGGAAGAGAGCAGTGCTCCCTGCCCTGACGGCCGTTAAGCACTCACCGTTCAGCTCTTTAGGTATACTTGGGAATGGTCAAGGTGTCTTCAAATTTTACAGAGATAAAGATTCTGCATTTAATTTACCCAAAGTAAATACACGAGCCTGCATTAAAGGATTTTTATTACGCTAACAAACATGATGTCAAGGCAAATACCCTGTGCACATATAATTTGCTTCCAACTTAGCTTTTATTTATTAGCTGCAATAAACTGACCTGGATAAGTAGTATATCCTTTTGTCTAAAGGCCCCCACAAATATTACTGTCTTAGAATAATATGTTAAAAATCCTATTTTTTTAAAAAATAACTTAGTGTGGACATTTGACTTCCAGAGTCATAAAAATAAAATAAAACAACAGATGCAGATAACTGGAACAATGATAGAAAACCAAACACCTACATGGGAATGATAGAAGACCTAGTAAATGTGAATTTTTCACCTAAAAACATTTTTTTTAAAACAAGAGGGATACAAAAACCGAAAACAGGCAGAAACGGCAGGTATGAAGGAACTCCCAGACAGCAAGGCATGGTGCACGGGTCCACGTTTCTACGTTTCACCTTGCTCCAAACACACAGCAATAGTAATCAAGTAGTTTGAGTTACAACAAAACAAGACAAAATCTAGGCAGGCTCAGAAATAAGATGAATATCCAGAAATGGGATTAATATAAGTTGCCCCCTGGATAGGAAGCAAGCAGGGGCGACTGGAAGTTCAGTTTGCAAAGTAAGGGTGCTTGAAGGTGTGAGGAGGTAGGGCACAGCATCCAGGATGCCACCTGATACCAGGGCTGGGGGGTGGGGGTGGGGGAGTTTGTACAAGGGCAGGATGAGAGATGAAAACCAAAATCCTACTCACAAGGAGTCTGACATCCCCAAATCATTGCACATCAAAAAATCGAATGCTAAGGAAGCTGACAAAATCAACACTTGGAACCTAACAGACTGCAAACAAGATTAATTTCATGGAACATTCTTCTGGGACTCCTGATCCCACTGGCCATCCTTTTTCATCTCTGTAAGATGCTTCGAGGTTCAGTCCAGGAACTTCCCAACATTCTCACCTGAGGTGATTTCAGGCAGACCAAAGGTTTTTAAAACTACAGGTAGAAAGATGAATGTTGCATACATATGGACTAATCCTGACCGTCCCCCTGAGATCTAGATTTCTACATCCAACTGCCTAGTTGCTACCTCCACTTGGATATCTAGCAGGCAACTCACATGGAACAGGCACGAAAGCCAATGCTTGATTACTCCTGCCTCCAGGCAACAAACTCAGTTTCAGCCCAAACGCTCAGACTACAAGTCTACGAGTTGATCTTGACTCTTGTCTTACTCCAAATGTAATCAATTTGAAAGTGTTGTCAGCTCTACTTACAAAATATGGCCATTTCTCATCACCTCTACTGCTGCCATCTAATCACCAGCCATTATCTGTACTAAATCATGTCTAGAGCCTCTAAGTGGCCTATCATTTCCACTCTTCATGACACCTATAGTGGCCTTTTAAAAACATAAATTAGATCCTGCCAAACAAAATCCTCAACAGAGAACCAAATCCTGAACAAAAGCCTCTGGCCCTGCAACCCCCTGTCCTTGCTTTCTCCCCTAGCCCACTGGGCTGCTGCAGCCACATAGGCTGGCTGTCTTGTGACTCCTCCAGCAAGCCAAAGTCATTCCTGCCACAGGTCCTTTTCTGAATATTTAAAATATCACACAATGCAGGATGGTGGAGAAGAAAGAATAAAAGAGGAGAGGAGGCAGAGAGAAAGAGAGAGAGGGAGAGAAAACTTGGAAAACCAGCAAGAGATTCAATTCACTGTCCAGATAAAAGATTAATAGGGTCATTTTGGTCTTTTATGAGCTTTATCACTAGCTAAGGTTACCTTTCTTTAATTTTTTCAATTTTCTTCCTTTCTTTTCTTTACTGGTCACTGGTATTCAATGGGTGATTGGAGTTGACTTTTTTCAGCCAAGCCAAATAATGAATAAAATGAACATGAGATCCTCTTTTTACTTATTAGCTAGTTTGACTAGAGATGAGTGATATAAATCATAAAATGCATGGGGGAGGGGTATAGCATGCCGTGCTTCTTAATAAGAGCTAAGCAAATAGAGAGGCAGCAAACAAAAGTGTTTTGATGTTTGCAATATAATTGGTACAATGACCATAATGTGTAGCCCTGGCTGGGATACTGCTGAATAACCATAGTCTGTACCCTACTGCACCACAAAGCCTCCCAAACATCACTGGAACCTAGAAACCTGCAGGAGGAATGAACAAATTCCGAGCAGACCCTCAGTTGTAATGGGCAAGGCCAACGACAGTACAGTGTTGAGGCTGTGTTCATTCATGTACATAACCTGGGGACTAGTAAGAATTAAAGGGACTTGTGAGGTCAGTATCTCAACCACCAGTTATAACCTGGCTTCCATGAGAACGTGTATAGGACGACTCTTAATATAAGGAAACAAAGGACAAAGGTGGACATTGCACCCCCTTTCTCAGATCTGACAGCACAAGTATCACTAACTTGTTTTCTATGTATTGTGTGTATTTATCTATCTATCATCTATCTATCAAAGTATAGAGCTTAGTACTATGTTCTGAACAGAGTAAAATTAAATATTCCTCTTATTACTGTCGTTTCCAAGTCAAGAGTTCAGAGTTCAAAGTGTCTGTGATATAACACCTCATTTGGATATTACCCACAATGACCCAAATACTTTCATGTACTTTTATGTTGTTCACACATTAGTTGCTCATTTTTACACATAGAAAAACTAAAGATAACATAATACAAATCACCTTGTCACATTGACAGTGGTGGCATTGATGACGGAAGTTCTTGGGGTCATCTCCAGGAAGACCCAGCTACATTTTAGGACCAAGGGAAATCGCCATTTCTGGCCAAAATGAAAACTAACCACATGATTCCTAGTCTACCATTAAGGTGCACACAGAGATGGAGATGGCAAGGCCCCTGATCTCTAGGAGTTTATATCTGGGAGGGAAGGCCTTTAATAATTAAAAGTAAAACAAAACAACATGTAACAATATGGGCAAAACCAAAACTCTCTACATATATTTTTGAAGGGTGGAAAGGAATCACTGAAAATGGAATGGAGATGGCAGCTGGCTTCTGACCCGGGCACTGAAGGACTTGCAGGACTCCGACAGGCTGAGTGAGGAGGGGCGGAAGCCCAGGGCTTCAGCAGGGACAGCACGGAAGGCTGCCCGCCACAGCGCCTGCGCAGAAGCCAAGGCGTGCAGAGTGTGGTTCCTGGGTTGGCACAACCGTCCCCACTCAACGCCTGTGTTAAGCATGAGTATCTGGGAAGGATTTTATTCCTAGGGCAAATTTGTTTGACTAGGTGTTTTTTAGGACATCTTATCTTTGTGAGGGAGGAATTTTTATGGACTAAAGTATCTTACTGAGAAGAGCAGTTTTCAGTTAGGCTGGAATCCACCAGGCTGAAAGTGGAAATGTCAACAACGGCACAAACTAAAGATCTAATTACTGATGCCCAAGAATCGGCTCACAGAACTTAGGGGCAGTGTGTGTGTGACATGCATGTCTGACAGTAGGATTAAGTGCTAAAATGTAAATGTCATTGCAGTTTTTAGAGAAAGGCTTAGCATTTCCCCCTTTCCTGAGCCCATGGGTTAGACCTGTTAATGTGAGAAAGACCATTAGTGGCACTTTTTAAACAGGGATTATTCAGAAATACACAATCTAATATGCAAGATGTGATTATAAAGAAATGGGGTTGATTTCACAAATTACATAGAAAAATCAGATTCATTATATAACAAGCACACCTTGTATAAATTACAGTCCATCCAACAGGGGCCCTAAATATGCACTTTAATTTGGAGTACAGTACAGGAGTAACTTCACCATCTAATGAGATGAATTATTAATAAAGCTAAAGGATACTAAATAAAAACCCTGCTTTGTACAAAGGTCAACTCTAATCTCATGTATTTTATAAGTAACCTTCCATAAAACACTATAATTTTATATGCAATTGAACAGTACTCTCAACTAGTCTGACACAGTGTTCTTTTCTTTAAACAGGAAGAAATGGCGTTAATAATGAGATTTTTATCATTTTTTCTTGTTTGGTAAAAACTTAAAATAAAATTTAAAAATCAGTGGGCTATAGCCAGTAAGGTCAGTTTTGCTTGTAGGCCTGCTGCATGGGATCCTTCTCTCCACAGGTCTGAATCTTCACTCCTTCAGCGGGAGTGGGAGGGGCCCTCCCTGGATGACCGTTACCTCTGAAAGCACTAACCATTTGCACAGATCGTCTAAAATTCAACATCAAAACAGGCCCCTGAGTGAGTATCACTACTGTCACTTGTACTCAAGCAATTTTGCCTTGTTTTTGTTTTTCTTGTTGTTGAGTAGGTAGTAAGTAAAAATACAATGGATTCTTTGAGCCATAAAGCAAAGGAGAACTCCTACAGGAATAAAACTGTTTGCAATGGATCTTTTGTAGTTTTTAAAAAGCAATAAATCCCTGGCCAAGTTAAAACCCAAACATCACATTCCATGTATAATATATAAAAGGATAGCAATAGCTACAGGGAGAAAAATCACTGCAATTATTCGATGGTTACTCTTCTCTTCAACAGATTAACAAATCTCATTGGCATTAATAAATTGTAATGTATAACCTGGATGCTTCTCTTTGTCATCACAAAAAGCAAAAGCAGCTCAAGTTATTCTGCTTGAAAATAACTTTTCCTAGAGTAGACCAGTCACCATCTTCCCAAAACCAGATTTCAGCCACTCATTTCATCACTCAGTGTCACAATGAGTGTACATCCTTGGAGATCAAACCACACTATCAATATTTTAAGTTTCAAGTTCTGTGCATCATCCCCTTTGAAAATAGTGAATGTTAATGAGAAAAAGTAAACTCAAAATTCTTTAGAACAGTTCTTTAGAACTACTTAGTAAAGAATACAAAACAGGTGTAACTTTGGAAAATAAAAATATGCATTCAAGACAACTAAGGATACAATCCATGATTTCTAATTTACAATTTCGATGGGATAAATGCTCTTCAGCAAAGATAAACTGAAGACCTACAAATTCCATTGGAAGATATATGACAAGAAAACCAATATGACTGTACCTTGGGTTTAAGTTATGACGGTTGTTAAGTTAACGTTTACATGACATATTTTATTTTTAAAGTTTCTAATAAAATAAACTCAGCATCTGGTATAAAACAGAAATTCTCTACTCAATTCTTATTCTAGTAGCCATACATAAGCATTCAACTGCAAGTTTTGGTTTTTAATACATAGTATTCTTTTTCGCAGGTTCAAAGTCACTTTTTTAAACAGTCTGTTTTATATGTACACACTACCTTTGGATAATTAATTATTTCATGGATTACAGTTCAGACTTTAAAATAAGCAACTTTGTTGACTATCTTATTGTTTTCCTAGGTGGTTTCAAATCCCCTGAAGTTTACAATACAAATGATATTAACCTTTATTCTTCAGACTTGCAGTGTTATTTTACATTAATAACATAGACCCCTTAATTAAAGAGGACTCACAGTCAAGGACTTTTACATTTGACTTCACTTTGGGGAGTCTATCAAGTTCAAGGTAGAGCCCTCCCCTACCCCCCGAAAAGGAGAAGTATGTTTGTGACACTTTCTTAACCTTAAACATGTTAAGACAACTAAAGACACACTGTGTTTACAGTAACTAGATTTATAAAAATAGAGACATCTGAACTAAAATTTAAAGTGACTTTAATAATGTTTTTCATTTGAATATCTGCCTTGTCCTTTTCCCCATGCCTGAACATATGTGACTTGGTACAAGATAGGAACCTTGAGAGGAACTGAAAATATAAAAGGGAATTGGGCAAGTATTCCGCCACCAAGGAAGTCACAGTCTTATCTAAATTTCTCCAGCAAATAATGTGAAATGAGGTAAAGATCTACACAGTGGGAATTAGGGAAATTAGGCAAAGAAATTTAAAAAATGTTGACATTTAAAAACATGATTAAGTATAGTATTACAAAAAAGTATAAAGTGGGCTACAGAACACATTTCTTTACAAAATTTTACTTTACCTGCAGTTTGTAGGGGAAAAGTTTACCATATAGAGAAAGGGCCAAGCACAACTTGTTGCAAACTGTCCACAGCTGGATTTGAAAATGTGTACCTGGTTTTGAAGTACAAATGTTCAATTCTGCAAGCCTGCACCTCTAATGAAGGCAAAGCAGGAGTACAGCTTTAAAACATTACTTCCATAAACCACCACCCCTGCCCCTACAGAATAGTTTCACACAGTTTTGTGATTGTTTTAGCTGGATTTTAGAATAACAGAAGTTCAGAGAATCACTGAATTCTTTGGTTAAAGTATAAAAATATGCTTTGTACATAAATAAGCCTTCTCATTTTATGCTACTTTGTTTTCCAACTTAACTAAATCACTGTCAGAGGGAATGAGAAGGCAGTTTCTGTTACCTGAAAGGAAAACATGTGATTCCGTTTGGTTCTTCGACTTCTCAGTAAAGATACACACATAGCTCTTTAATAAAAACACACCGTCGAGATTCCACTTCCCAAAATTCCTTCTGCTTAGTGAACAAAGTCATAATAGGTATGTCAGAATAAAAACAAGGATAAAGTTCTTACAGGTTGACAGAAATGCCTATGCAGCTTTTTATAAATGGAATACTGACCGTCAGCAAAACAGAGATTGGTTGATTCAAACAGAACCCATATTACATCTGATTCACTGATCCCTTTCAAATCCTTGCCCCCAACCTCGGAGCCACACAAAACCTCCCTGAGCTCTGCCGGTCCCTTTGTCTGTTAGAAAAACAAAATACAATGTGAGAATAAACTTCTGGGGGATGAAACAGCATTTCTTTCTGAACAAGTATCTCCCTTTTGGTTATTTTAAGATGCATGGCCTATCTTGCTTTCTCAGCTAATAACTATCCATCACCTGTTGCTGAGCAATCTCTTAAGGTAAAACACCTGTAGCTCTCCTAGCTTTCTCTAAAGAACTCAGATGAAAAGTCAATAATACATTTGCTTTGTGCATTCAAAGTCCTTGTAAGATAATTAAGGCTGGTAAGGAGTCATTGGTTTTATATCCTAAATTGGGTATGAATCTGAGATTAAATCTCAAAAGGAATGTGTCTGAGAATACTTGTCAAAAGGCAAAATTTCATAATTAAAGGAACGCACTCTTGTGAAAGGAGAGATGCTAAGTACAAAACATGCCTGAAAATAATTTTGCTAATGGGTAGATACAAGATCCTTGAAGAGTGCTTTTTCTCTCAGTTGTTTATAGATGTTGAACACACCAAGAGACTTCATAAGGTTTCAGATAGGTTTTCTATACAACGTTAGAACTAAGTACTCTTGACGATGGCTTCTTAGATATGTTGTCTTGTTCTTGAACGTCCTCCTTTCAACAATTAACTTTCCAGTTTATACCACATGCTAAAAAGTGAGGTATCACCTAAGGGTATCGAGGGAACTAGTGAGAAAGGCATAGAAATACTCTAGGGCAATCCTGAAACTTGTAGGATTTTGGGGTGAAAACAGAAATGAAGCGAACATTCCAGAAGCAGCAGAGATAATAGATCAGAAGAAGTCTGGCAGATGAAATGACAAAAAAAGAAGAAGAAAAAAAGCTAAAGCCAGCCATTGCTTAAAACACAATTTATATGGGATATAGTGGGAAATACATCCATAAATTTAATATGGACACATTGCAGAGGATTTGCAAAATCCCAGGAGACAGATGCTGAAGGTTTAGGGGCAGGGGATGTGAAGGTAGTGTTTTGGGACAAGTGACCTAACAAATGTACAAGCTGAATTATAAATGAAAACCCAAAACTGGCCAAGTACTGAAGACATTAGTGTGTGAGCCTAAACTAAACGAAGAATCTGAGCAGAGTAATGGCAACAGGGATCCGAACAGAAGAAATTCATATCCGATGAAGTGGCGAAGAAAGAATGCAGAGGAACTGATAACTCATCAGATGTGAGGACAAGGAAGGGCTACTAAAGGAAAGGGAAGAGTCAGAAGGAATTCCAATGTTCTGAGTCTAACTTGACTGGTAGAAAGATGAATGGAAATGGGTTAAATTTGAAGGAGGAAATAGTTTTATGGCAGACTGCTTTTTGAGCGCTGCGGATTTAATTGATCATTACAAAGATACGTGAATTGCACACGTTCTGACTGCCTGACATTGGGCTAGGTGTGGAAGATTCATAAATTACCAAACAGACCTCACCTGGAAGAGTTCCTAGTCTGATTATAGAGATAGACACACAAATCATTTGCCTAACTGAAGTCATAGGAATGAGGTGAAATCTGTCAGGGAGAAAGTCATGTCTAATCTAAAATGTTCCTGCTGAGATTATCTTGTTTAGCTGACTTATTGACAAAAAACATCTGATAGCCATCTTGTACAGACATCTTTCCCCAAAGATCTGGAAGATGCACTGATGCTAGCCCTCCTCTTACTTTCCTTCCTGCATTTTAATGTATTAGTCTCTTTATTCATGGATCTTTGGTAATTTTTTTTCTTTTGCACCATGTTCTAACCCGCTAGCGCCTTTTTCAAATGTAAAATTTACAAAACAAAAATCCTTCAGCTCAAATGCTGGTGCAGATTAGTGCCGAGAAAACATTTGGGTAGTTAATGAATGCAAAATACTTTTCAGTTTTTGTAACTCCTAAGCAGACTGGGCAATTTCTTGTGAGCTTAGAAATCTTTGGAAGTATCAATATTCATTGAACAAAGAACATCCCATCTCTGGCATTATACACAGGGCAGTGGCCTCTGTGAGTCATCTTCCAGGCTTTGGTCCCCTGCTTAATGCTCTATCAGATTTAGGCATTAGGTATAATGCCACTATGGGTCCCTTTATTTCGGTCCTTACCATAGCCACTTAGAATTGTCTCTGGCAAGCACATACTCTGTACCACTTGGCATCCGCATAAATCACACTTCTGACACATGACGCATGGGATGTCAGGTGTTTGAGGCCAGGACACACTGGCACACTGGTACTCTCTGCTTGGCTGCGCTCTTCCAGTGCTCCTTGCAATCTGCCCCTGGATTTAGGAAACTGGCATTGATATATCAGGGATTCACAGCCATGATCGTATTTGATCCTCACAACTCATTCTAGTCTGAGTAGGCAGCAACTCATATTTCCTTTTCATAAATGAATTAATTATGGCTCAGGGAGATTAAGCAACCTGCCCGAGGTCCCACAATTGTCAAAGAGAACAAACTGCCATTATTAGGGACCAAATGAACTACAAATAATGATAAGTCTCTAGCTCACATTTAGTTTATGGCTTGTTATAATTACCTATTTTCTGCTCTACCAGTCCTAAGTCAGGATTTCAATCTATATCATGGGTTGTTTTTTTTTTTTTTGGTTAAGTTCTACTCATTACTAATTTGTAAGGATAATTCTTCCCCAATTCTACTGGTTATGGGGATAAGCAATTCTACAAAATTTAGTCTCGTGTGACTATGAAACATATTACAGTGAAAACTATAAACACAAAGAAAGCAAAGTTAAGGTCAGTCGACATTTATGGTACAAAAGCAGGCGAGTGTCATGCAACCAACAATGAACCAATGTCTTCTAAGCTATACCTGGTGATCATGCATGCTTTAGTATTGACAACAGCTGATGGACATTGCAAACAACAGAAGGGAATCTCTTTTTGACTAACTGAACCCAAGAAAAAGTTGAAAATAGTTTTTATTATGCTAACATCTTAAAATGTCGCCGCTGAGGAATAAATAACTGTTTTCTCAGTTGGAGCCAATGAGGCTTACTGAAGGTCGACTGAGCATTTGCGCACAGGGCCTTGGAGTTAAGTATCCAGCAAGAGTGCAGCATGCTGTGGTCCTTTCCAGTTGCTTAGTTTTATAGCTAAGCTACTGCTCTGTAGCAAAGGAATGATCCCAGCTTTATTGCCTGATCAAAATAACAATAGGACCACCATATCTTATTGCTCTATAGCACTTCCCCAGTTATAAAACTGCCTTCACATAAGCAGAGGGCAAATTATGATTTCTGATATGGCAGTACTCCAAAGACCCTATGCAGTGGGGCACAGTCCACCACATTAGCAAAAGAATTAACTCATATTCAAGTAGCTAAAATGCTGTGATGAACAGATCATGTTAATTTTCTTAGCTCTGCATGCTACTATAAACAGTGTTCTTACAATCTACATTCAACACAAATGCTCTTGGTTTTACCACTTGTTAACAAGTGCCATGAACAAAACTATTCACAAATAGAAAAACTGGCAACTACTTGAAAAACAGCAGATGCAAAAAGCAAAGAAAAACAGTAAAAAGTGGAATTTGAACCAACAAGAGTCCAGCTGAGCTTTGGTGCAGAATTCTGCAAACCCTCACTATGGTAAATACTGCCCTACTCTGTGTAACTATGATAAATACAGAAAACCAAGATGGATAACTCCAGTCCTGACCCTGCAGAGACTCACAGTTTAGTGAAAGAGCAACAAATGCCAAGGATTCCAAGTTCATTGTTCTCATATCAAAAGATCTTTGGCCCATTGATTCAGCGATTATGCCAGACACATAACATACACCATGGCATTTAATCCTAAGAGCAACTCTACAAGGTAGATGTTATTTTTGAAATGGGAAAAAAGAGTCATGGAGAGATAAAGTACCAGGTCCAAGGTCACACAGCGGTGGAACTAGTATTTGAACACGGCTGTGTGATTCCCGAACCTTTCAGTTACCGGAGAGAAGTCCATAGAGAGAAGTTGAGAGTAAATACATGAGCTGCCAATTCATATATTCATGAATGAAAGTATTTTTCTTTTAGGAACTGCACTAGATTATACATATATAAAATAATAAAAATCTTATTTTTTACATTCTTGAAGCGATCTCTTTTAATTGATATGTTTATAAAATGGTTTTTTGAAGTGAAAAAAATCTGCCCATTCTACTTAAAATAAGGTATCCAAAGGCACTGGGGAGTCATAAGTATTTTTCAATTTTCTGAAAAACAAATCAGAATTCATTTAATTTCTCACTGGAATTGTATATCACATTTCTCATGAAATAAGGAAAATGGATTTCTAATGAATACTTTCTACTTTAATCAAAGCCTAAATCAGACCCCAGACTCACCAGGCAATGGGAAAAAATGGACAGTCAGCAGGAGTCTGTGTTTTCAGTGGATAAGTGTCCATGACAACAGGAAAAAATGCCATAGTCCAAGCAACACTGTCAGCAGGCTCAAAGGAATTAAGAAGAGAATTAGCCTGGAGTTCAATCTACCTCCTTCCTTTCCTTCTTACAGATGCACATTCTGAACAGAATTAAGAAGCATTACAAAAGCATGGACCCGCCTCCACGTCACTTTTCTACCTGTTCCAGAATTGACAGAGCGCTTGTGGGCTAAGTGCTTCCTGACTGGGGCTTTACTACAGTCCTACACGCATTTCCTTGTAATTCATAATCAACTTCCTAACTCTCCAACAACAGTACAAATGAATAAAAGAAAAATATAAATTTATTTTCTGAAATAAACACAGAAGTATATCGTTCCATAAAAATGTTTCTAATGACCTTAATAATTTTACCTTGATTTCATTTAAATATAATTTTCAGCTTCATTGAGGTCCACTGTGATGATTTGGTATATGTATACATTGTGAAAAGATTTCCTTATTTGTTAATTAACACATCTACCACTTCACATATAAATGTAGTTTTTGTAAGAACATTTAAGTTCTACTGTCTTTGTAAATTTCAATTATATAATACAAAGTTACCAACTGTAGTCACCATGTTACACATAAAACTCTCAGACCTCATTCATCTTACAGCTGAAAGTGTTTTTAAAATATAATTTATTGATGAAAGAAATTAATTAACACCATGAAATGATTTTTCTTTTTAGTAGTTTTCCTTAATTTGTATTATGCCCTTTGCAGTTAAGAGATGAGGAACAACTGTGTACTAGAAGGACAATTACCACCATAAAAAGAAAAAAATATGAAAGTATGTGGCTGTTATATTTCAAATATTAAACTGCTAGTAAGCACTTTTATTAACAATATATGTGCTTTCACATTTTATTAACTTGATTTTAAGTTTGTTTCATGGTATGTATGAAGGGAACTTAAAGTTTTGGACATTAGAACAACTGATTTCTCTTTATTAATAGGTGAGCTTTTCTGCTATTACAATACCCAATAATACAGGACTAGAATTACTGACATAATGCTTTATTATTTTAACTTAAAAGTATGCTGAGTTAGAGGTTCTTTGGTGGTAATTCCATCATTAACCTGCCTGAGATGATACCTAAGGTAATTTGATACTTAAACCTGCTCTTGACAGAACGGTGAGATAGCTGGGGTATATACATCGATGGCCTGACATTCTACTCCTGAAGCACTTAAAAATTGTAACATTTATCAAACTCTATTGTTTTTCATGTTGAAAACCAGGAGGCAGCCACCTCACTCTAACCTGTCTAATAAAACCATTCACTCACTCATCAATTATCTACTGAGCACCTACCTTGTGTCAGGCACTGCAATGAGCCCTGGGGACACACAGTAAATGAACACACATGCACACACACAACGTTAAGAACAATTAAGGAAACATTTGCATTGATTAACCAAATTATTACAGAAAATTAAGGTTTTAAAAGTACAGTTTCTCCTTCTTTATGAAGTCTATGAAATGAAGGGGTCTTTATTATTTTCCAAACAAAAATTAATAACATTCAGAACAACTAGAAATAGTAATTTCTGTCAGGAACCCAGGCCTGACATGGAATGGAAGGATGGACTAAGCTCCTCCCTATCGAAGAGGTGAATGTGGAGGGGTCGAGCAAAGAGAAAAAAGGACTCATGGACATAGACAACAGGGTGATAATTGCAGAGGTGGGAGGAGAGGTATAAGGGGACTAAATGGTAATGGAAAAAATACAATAAAGTTAAAATAAAATACAATGTGGATGTATATTTGAAAAACAGGTTTGATTTGGAGAAACTGATGGAGACTTGTGATTTTTAAGGGCATTTAAACAAGTGGTTGACAGCATTGAGTTTTCATTACATTTCATTTTACTTCAAACTTCATGGCTAATCTTCCTGAAATACATATCCCACCAACACTATTCTTATAATTATCTTTTTTTAAAAAAGGTTTTATTTATTTAGTTTTAGAAAGGAGAAGGGAGGGAGAAAAGAGAGGGAGAGAAACATCAATGGGTGGTTGCCTCTCATGTGCCCCCTACTGGGGACCTGACCTGCAACCCAGGCATGTTCCCCAGACTGGGAATCGAACCTTTGGTTCAAAGGCTGGCACTCAGTCCACTGAGCCAGCCAGGGCTCTTATAATTATCTTTAAAAATATCATTTTCATATCAAGTTGACATATAAAGATGAAAGAAATGATTGGACAAGCGACCAGAAGGATCTGGAGAAGCTGCGTTTACAGTGATCTCAACCAACAGGATTAGCGCTGAAGACCGGCCCCTGGCCAGGCCACTCATCTCCTTCTCAGACTCTCTGATTTTTGAACACATATGAAAAATACAGGGGCCTGCTGATAGTGTGCTAATTTCCGCCTGTCCCCTGGAAGGAAAATTCCACAAACTGCTCTTGGTTGTTGACCTCTGAGACTTTTCTGGTATTCTTCTAATAAACCAGCCCTTTGCTTAAGTTCGTTTCTGTTACTTGCATCCAAAAGAACATTAAATCACGTCTCCCCCCACTGGTCCGTTTTGTGTGCTTCATTTGAAGTCATTTCCTTTTTTCTAATCATCCTGTTAAAACTGTTAATGTTTCATTCTGCTGGTAAGATAAAAATCAAATCTACTAACATTCCAATCTTCACTTTATGACATTCCAGATCTAGTGCACACACAGGGTCTGTCACCACTTCCGTGTCTTGCTTCCCATTCATCCTAAATCACTACTGAAAATGATAATGGAAAAGACAGCGAACATTATTTTAATGATATGTTTAGCTTAGAATGCTAGACCTACCAATTATGAGATGTGGAAGCATGTACAAGTTTACTTGTCTCTCTAAGCCTGTTTACTCTTCAGCAAAGTGAAGATAATAATGTCTTGTTACTAGAGTTATACTAAAGATTTAAAAACGCTATATATATAAAATCAACGGGTACAGGCCCTAGCATATATTTAGTATGTATTCAATAAATTAGACCCATTTTTATTTCATCATGACTTAAATCTGAAGCTCTAACCCAGAATTCTTTCTTCAGATGCAGAGCCACAGATTTCAGTGCCTATAGGACCTTTCAATGTGGAAAGACTTCAAATTCAAATTCAATCTGTCCAAAAGGAAAAATTAGCCCTGGATGCTATGGCTCGGTGGATTGAGCACTGTCTGCAAACCAAAGGGTTGCTGGTTGGATTCCCAGTCAGGGCACGTGCCGGGGTTGTGGGCCAGGTCCCCAGAAGGGGGCATGCAAGAGGCAACCACACATTGATGTTTCTTATCTCTCCTTCTCCCTCCTTTCCCCCTCTCTAAAAATAAATAGATAAATAAATTCTTCTAAAAAATCAAAAGGAAAATTAACACCTACATTCCACCCCAACCTGGGTTGTCTTATACCTCTCATACCTTGAAGAATGGCACCCACCAGTCACCTAGCCACAAGCGCGATAATCTGACTCTTTTCCTCACCTAACCGATTTCCTCCTCGCCCTGCACACTTTACGTTCTTAACTTCTCTGGGACCCATCCTCTTGTTTTTCCCTGGCACCTAGACCCTCTGCATCTCTCACCAGGCCCCCAGCATTAGCTTCCTAATGGATATATTATGCCTTCTTTATGTTCACCAAATTTACCCTTCCAACAGCTAATGAAAGAGTCTTTCTAAAACTCAAAGCTGATCAAGTTCAAATCCATGAATAACTCCCCATTGATCAGAGAATAAAGATGTAGTCTTTAGGTGGTTACACATGTCCTTTGACAATGTGGCCATGGTCTGAAGTCCATTCTCTCATTGTGCCTTGTTAGTGAACTCCACTCCACTCACATCTACTTACAGATTCTGCAACACATCAGCCTGCTTCAGACTACCTTTACCTTGTTCATGCTGGGTGGAACACCTTAATTCAGTGCCAAGTGACTGTGCATCTTTTGAGGGTCACTTCCTTTAGGAAACACTGGCGGACACAGGCCTCCCCCAAGTGTGCTCCAAGTATAACCCTTAAAAACTTCTATCACTTCTAGCACTCGTAGTTAACATGCTGTGTACATATTTTTTCCAAACTAAAGGGCAAAGCTATCCCTTATTCCTTTAGGGACTCTGGTGCTCAGCTCAGGCCTGGCACAAAACAAGCCCTTAATAAATGCTTGCTGGATGAAAGAAGGCAGTGATAGTTGAAGAGAAGTTAATTAAAATTTGAGAATGCAAAGCAGAATTCAGCATATATCTTGGAGTCTGTAGACATTCAGTGTCTCACAAGACCTACAACAATACAGAATTCAAAAACTATTCATAATGATTTCTACTAATTAAGAAAGCATTCCATCATAGCTATTCAGATTACCTGCTATTTAAGGTAATCAAGTATGTGATAAAGCTGACACATTGATCCGAAAGGGTTTGTTCAGTCAAGCATTTGTTTTGTAATGTGGCTATTGCCCATTAAACACCATATTGAGAGACTAATTTAGATACAGTGCATTACTGAGCAACAACAGACTACTAATGTCTAGCAATCTGAGACCATCTCCTACATTACTAGGAAATTTAGGAAACTTTAATAATTTGCACATAACTTCCTTAATGGGTAATGGAATGTTTAGAAAAAATCTGGAAGATAAAAATGCACTGGTAAATCTGTTCAATAGGAAATTATTTCTTAAAAAAAGGTAATAGCTATGGCTACTAAAACATTAAGAATATATGCAAAGATATGATAAAAACAAAAAAATAATTTTTAACATAAAGTGATTCAGGAGGGAAGGCATATAAACATAACTCATAATGTAGAGGAAAATCTTACATTACTGAATCAAATTAAGTTGTAATATAAGACTCAGCACTGAGAAAATGCTCTGCAAATTTACAGAATGCATCCTTGATAACAAATCTGCTATGAAACAGTGTCACAGACTAGATAAAATTGATGCAATTTATCTATCAATTTTCAAACCAGTCAATAAAAAAACTGAAAGAAATGAATAAACATTTTGATAAACTTTTAGATGTGTTACCCATTCTAATGTTAATAAAGTATTTTTAATAACACTTTAAAAAACTTGTTTGTGCTTTGTAATGAATGAGGTTCAATCAGCAAAAATTGCAATTTTGCATTGAAGACCTCACTTCTGTTGAGTGGAGTAATGGATGAGGGTGCAAGGAGCCATGGCTCATTATTCTCACTTTTTAAAACAGCCTTTGCAGGATACAATATTACCTTTGTGAAATCTAGTAGGGGGTTAGAAAGGAAAGACGATGAATTTCAAGAACCATACCTTACTGGGATGCGCTAGAAACCAAACAACTGTGTTTGTTGTGGTTCCCAGAGGGATTCCTTTCCACTTCAAATCTTCTATGGCCTTGTGATCCGCCACGCTCCAGGCAGTTCACAAACAAATTACCATCATTTCCACAGCAAGTAGATTCCTAGCTGTAGAAGCAAGGAAGCTACACAAAAGCACTAAGAGATTTAAATACCTAGAAGCTTGCTAGAAGCCAAGAAATGATATACTGAGAAAAGTTAGATATCTATCATAGAAAGCCTTGGTTCTCTATATTCATGATGAAGCAGAAAAACAAATAAAAACACTCTTCATTTTACAAGTCAAGATGTCTTCAGACCAGAGGGTAAGATTGGGCTGCCAAGCATTTGGCCAACAGATTGCAGTATTTATGGTTACCCTTTTAAAACAAAAGAAACACTTGCCTTCTGAAGCCATGAGAGTTTTTAGTTCAGTATCAGGAAACAAACAAAAACAAAAACAAAAAACCTGTAATTCATCTGATTATTCACGTTCTTATTGTAAAACATTTTGACTGACATAAACAGAACATTGCTATATGAAGAATAAGGCCTTGGTAAGTTTGAATTGTGATATATTTTTACCTTTATTTAGTGTGTAGTGCTAAAAAGACAAAAGAGGAGGGGAGCTGAAGTAAAATTTCCCACTACATTTTTGCTTCATATATCTGCTTTTCCCTTGAAATTATGGGCAGAGATTTTACGATGTTAAATGTATACAGAGAAACAACCCTGCAAAAATGTACTTCACACAGTGCTAAATAATGATTCTGGTCGTTATTAAGAATAACTGTATCTGATATGCAATGTGGGCCAAATGCCCCCCAAGCATACAAAGTGGGTACCTAGAGACCAATATTAAGTTTTTGGCATTTCTTCAGGATTATGATGTTATTCATGACTATTTCCCAGTCTGTGTGAAGGTGTTTCTATGTAATAAATCGGAAGCCCCAGAACCATGACATGAATTTGAATGTAAGCAAAGAATGCTGAACTCCTAACTAAGTGCAGCGGTCTCTCTACTTTACAATAGGCAAACACTGCCAGCAAAACCAGCAAACTAAATTTCGTTAAAACAAAACGGCAGAGCGTGAAATAGCAGCCTGCCACCAAACATTGGGAGTTTGATTTTCATCAATGGCAGCTGAAACAGCTCCCTCCTCCCACTTCCATACCCCCCGCCCCAAAAAAAAGAGAGAGAGGAAAAAAAAGACAACAGTATCTGCGTGCAAGCCGGAGAACAACCTTGCCAGTCTACCTTCTGTCTCCAGCATAAAGTTCCCGGTAGCCACAATCTCCTTTTTAGACTTTATTTCATTCAAGGGACCTATCTGATACCCCCAGTTATTGTGCATTCAAAGGAATACACAGTAACTTTTAAAAATATTCTGCTGGTGTGTATTGTATCACACATACTGTAAATGTTTTCAACCAGAGGGCTTCTGATTGACTTGTTTGGGGTCAAGTGGAGTTAAAAGGAAAAGTCTGAAAAAAAAAAGAGCTTAAAAGTGATCCACCCAGCAAGGTGAATGGTTTTCAAAGGCCTCCTCTGTGGTGGCTACACAAAAACATGCCATGGACATGTGGTCCTTGCACCAAAACAACAGTCTCCAACAGCTATACAGCTTCGTCCATTCCACGGGTTACAATGCTAAACATGCTCCTGAAACTCTGCTTTCTGTGAGAGAGAAACTCTTCACACAGAGATGAAATGACAGGACAAATATGCACTGTGGTGGTACTGCAGGCTACATGAGATTGAATAAAGCAGAGTGATAAAGCCGTAAAGCCGGTAGAAAACATCTTCCGCGATACTAGATTATTAACGATACCAGAGAAGCACCAATGTGCTTGCAAATTTTGGCACTCATCTGTTTGTCAGGCACAGTGTGTGGCCATAAAGATCCAAATAAGTGACAGGATTAACTCACCAATGAATAGTATCTGTGGTAAGGCAAAGTGCATACTAAATGTCAAAAAGCAACCAACGCACCACGACAAAAAAACGTTCTCAACTATGTCTGTCAGACCTGACCGCTGTGTTAAGCGATTTTCACTATAATTTAACCAGCATATAATTAAAAACAATAATGATAATCATTTTAACAGTTTGAATTATTATATATCAAACATTCACTAGCTTCTTCCTCTGCCTATGGGCAGAAAATATACTTTCTCAGACCACAGATACTGGGCTTGGAAATGTGTCTTGCTTTGGCCACTGGGATGCTAGTAGGTGTGACACAGACAGATGCTTGAAATGTGTTTGTCTTCTTGGAGCCTGTGGGCCTTGCCTTCATGGAGGATGCCATCACCATGCAAAGGAATGTGCTCTGGGTACCTACTGAGTTCAAGCAGATAAAGGATATGTGGTACAGATCTACACTCAGTCTGCAATTTGCATCCATGCCCAGCCTGGATCAGCTGAGCCCTACACAGCCCGCAAATTCATGAGCAAGAATTATGAGTTTTGGAGTGGTTTGTTATACAGCATCATTTTGGCAATAGCTAACTGAGATAATATTAATAATGATATAATTAATATATCATTATAAATAGTGCCTTGATAAGGACTATGTGTATTAAATAAATGGTATAGGGTGAAATGAAAATACAGATTTCATTACTACTGACAGAACACCATATAGTTATGAGCTGTAGTCAAATGGGACCTTCTTAATTTTACTCCCTCCAAGCTTTCTACACCCACATAAGTAGCTGTTGCCATTTATTAAATACTACGATTCAGCATCTCAGGCACTAAAGCAGTCACTTTCTATTCATTTGATTCTTAAAACACTTCCAGTAATGTAACTTTATCACCACCTTCCCCCCTCCCCCACCCTTACTGATAAGGAAATCAAGACTCACAGAGGTTAAGTAACTCAGACCACAGAGCTAATAGGCTGCAGCTCTAGGTTTCAAGCAGGTGTTTCCTTAATACTTACCACATTTCAGTAAGATTTTTTTCTATTTAAAAATGGTTAAAGAAGGAACAAGAAGACTCCATAGAAGAGATATAATGTCTTTTTCACTTTTGTTGCTCTGTGGGGACTCATCTGGCACCGCAGCAGCTCTCCCATTCCCGCCCCCAGATGGTCCACTTGACAGGGAGAGGCCTCTGGGGATGCCTGAAAGCTCTCCTCTTACAAAGGAGAAGCACAGCCTAGGAAATTGCTATGGTAGCCATAAGCCTGAGCTCAGGAGGATACCTAAAAAAAGTTTATTTATTTTCATCTATGGTCATTAAGTGAGGTCAGTCTTGATAAGGACTACACAAAGGAAAGATCAGAATTTTAAAAAATAAAACACATCTCTCTAACCAGGTGCATTTCTACTGAACACTGAAAACCCTTACTTCTTTCAAATAATTTTACTTTCCCAATTCTAAATCTTGAGCACATTATTTAAAAAGTAGATAACTATGAACATTTTTCTATAAATGCTTTTTCTTGAAGTAGCTTTAAAAAGATACTGATGAAGAGATTAAGTCCTTCTAAGCATTATATTAAAGTTATTAATATTTCTGTTGCTGATATAATCTTTTATCAGATTTCCTAATACATCAGGGTAGTTAGGCCACCTCCATTTAATGGTAGTGGGATCTAAAGTTAGCTAACTGAGAGCAAAGGTCTTTCAAAATTTAAGATGTGGGAAAACTAGATATTAGGAGTAAAAATGACCTTGGGAAGAGACCAAATGCACTGAAAAATAACCCCTGCATAATGAATAGGATGCTGCTATCTCTACAGTCAGTAATATCAGGCCCGCAACTGAAAACATGAGCTCGTGCTACAAAATTCGATCTGTAAGGCAAACGGAGGGATCTGCACGCAAGAGGACAGACTCCATGTCGGAATCATTCTAATGTCTATCAAGAGTGCTTGACTACTAAAAGTTAATACATCTAGTGCCAAGAATTCTTAATAAAAACAAAATAACTGAACCCTTTGCTCAAAAATCCTTCCTACTAACTACAGAATCAGGTTGCTCTTTGATACAAGACTGTTCATAAGTTTCCTAGCTCACCTAATGTCAGACCTGTTATAAACACTTCTGTGTTCACAGGAAAACAAACTATATGAATTAACCTCCAGAAGGTGGTAAACACTACTGTTATTTTTCTATGACATCACTCTGTAGCAACTAGAATTATGTCATGCATTAATTTTTCCTGGAAGTAACTGTAAAATGTGCACAAAAGAATAACACAATAAATTTCTCTTGATTCCCAGATGGGAAAATTATCAGAACTTGTTACATGTGTTTCACCTGTCTCTTTTGTTTGCACTCCTTCAATATTGTAAAGGAAACCCTGATCTCATTGGTATGTTCTGAAAAATGTGAACACCTTCTTAGAGAATCACAATGACACTATAGCCCTAATACAATTGACGATAATTGTGTGGCATGATGGAAAAACTAGTCTAACAAATTCAAAGCAAGTTTGTTTTCTATCATAACATATTTTACAAGGAAAAATATTTCTACTTCTCAGCACTACTTTTCCAAAAAGGAAAAATGAAGAAGTAAACAAGTAATTTGGAGTCAAATTTTCCATTTTCAATTTATTACACATAGAAGGTAATTTGTTTAAGAGGGGGAAAATTAAGAGAAGACATGATATCGATATGTATATCAAACTTGTAATTAAGCAGGTAAATAAAATCATTATTTGAATTTTAGTTTATATTTAAGCTATAACAATAGCAAATGAAAAATTAAATGTAAACTTCTCAGTGTCTCCATTAAAGACCATACAGAAGTGAACTCTGAAGGGTTTCCTTTCTTAATTAAAACAAAATGCTAACATCATATTTAATGGTTTGCTTCTCTACAAGATCTGACCTTGTTCAAAAGATAGAGAAATGTGAATGACTATAGAGAAAATAATAATTCAAGTTATTAAATAATGCTCTAACTTATGTGTTGCTAATGCATCCTCCACCAAAAAAAAAGGAAAAAATATGTTCAAAGATGAGGACAGTAGCATTATATAAAGCAGAACCTGCCAGAAGACTGAAAGAGAAAATATGCTGTGACAAAGTGACCAGATTTCTCTGGGTGCTTCTGCTAACTCAACATCAAGAAACAGTTCATTGAAACTAGCTGATTTGTTTTTTTTAAGTTTAAAAAATTAATCTGTCTTTAGATCAATAAATTTTTTTTAAGATTTTATTTATTTTTAGAGAGGGTAAGGGAGGGAGAAAAGAGAAAGAGAGAAACATCAATGTGTGGTTGCCTCTTGTGCACCCCCGACCGGGGACCTAGCCTGCAATCCAAGCAGGTGCCCAGATGGGGAAGTGAACTAGCAACTCTTTGGTTTGCAGGCCGGCACTCAATCCAGGGAGCCATACCAGCCAAGACAGATCAATAAAAAATTATATTCTGTATGTCACAGGGCGAATTTTGTCACCCTCCAATTCATCTGTTGCAACTCTATCCCCAGTACACATTTGGAGATAAGGCCTTTAAAGAGGTAATTATGGTAAATGAGGTCATACGGGTAGGCCTGAATCCAGTATAACTGGAGTCTTTATAAGCAGAGAAAATTTGGACACAGACATACACTTAGCGGAAAGACCATGCGAGGACACAGCAAGGTGACCATCTGCAAGCCAAGGAGAGAGGCCTCAGCAGAAACTAAACCAGTCAACACCTTTATCTTGGACTTCCAACCTCACAAACTGAGAAATATTAAATTTATGTTGTTTAAACCTCCCATTCTGTGATATTTTTATGGCAGTCCTAGCAAACGAATATACTATGTAATGCTGAAAACTCTAAAAATTAGTCACTGACTTCATTCACAATAAGGCAAGTTAGTATGACCTTAATTTTTGACTGTTATATATTAAATCAGTAATCAAATTTCCCTGTCACATATATACATATGTGTGTCATATATTTTACATACACATATGTATGTATATTATAAACTCACACACACATACATGTTTAAATTAGATTCTCGTAAGATTAGTTGACAGTTCTCCTTTAATTTATAATTTTTCCATCTCCTTTTTCCTTTCAGTTTTTTTGCGGCTGTTGCAGAAACCAAACCATTTATGCTACCGTATTCCCTACAATCGAGATTTTTTTGCTGATTGTATACTATAATGTCATATAACATGATCCTCTGTCCTCTGTATTTCTTACAAGCTGGCAGGTCTAAAAGCTTGATCAGATCCAGGATTATTACTTTTTAAGGGGAACGGGGTAAACCAATTCACAGATGAGGCTGCATATTCCTATCAGGAGGACGTAACAGATTTTCTTTCTTTTAGTTATTAGTGATCATTGCCTAGATCCACTATTTTGATAAGAGATGCAAAACAGTGATGGCCAATTTGCATTATTTATTCTTTATTTATTAGCTTCAAAACCTGTATAAAAAGGAACTTACTCTGACCACCTATTCACATATAGGGTTACTATGAAAAAGTCATTATATTAAAAAAAAAACAAGATAAATGCTTTATTATTCTTTATTCAACAATTTTCAAAACAATGACCAAATGGATTAGATTGCTTTTTTCCCCCACTGCAGTTATCAACCTTACTGATGCCCAAGCTGACCCAGCTTGGGGAGACCTTTTGTTAAGACAAGTCGTCCTGGACAGCTAGGCTGCTGTGTGGTGGGGCACAGGACAGCCGCAGACACTACGTTGGCCATTTCTTCACAGAGCCCTGGTTCCTTTGGGTGAATCTCAGTACGGACCCCAGGGGTGCTCACTGCTACGAGATAGTCACTGTTCTCAGGTGTTAAAAGAGGTAAATATAAAAAATCAGTACTTTCAAAAATAAATTCATTTTGATACTTCTCATTCAAATTTAGCATGCAGGAATTTTTAATCAATTATACTGTTCTTGCAACTCTACCTTCCTTCTCCCCAAAACATGGTTAACTCACTTGCTTTACCCCACGATATACAAACACATGATAGTTTCCAAAACTAACACTACCACCAAGTAAGAATGTGAGAAAGTTTCAAATTTCTATGAAGATGTACAGTCAAATTTCTGTGTCTTAGTATCATTTGAAATGATTCCTTTTTGTGTGACTCATTATACCAGCAACTACATATACAATAAAGTTTATTTTATCTTTAATGGTTGTCTTTCTTTTACTGCTTTTGCTTTATACTTCTGTAAAATATGGACATGTTTTTAGAGTCAAGGGCATACAATACCCTCTTAAATAAACAGTAGCACTTACTTGACTACACTTCCCTCTCACGTGCTGTTTTCACTTAACATTTTATCTGAGCTCTCTCTCTCCACAGCAGTGTATTGATAATCCTCATTCCTTTTTTTTTTAAGTTCTTTCTTGGGTGAACATTTAAAAAAATATTTATTTATTTTTAGAGAGAGGAGAAGGGAAGGAGAGAGGGAGAGAAACTTCAAGGTGTGGTTGTGTCTCGCATGACCCCCTATTGGGGACCTGGCCAGCAACCCAGACATGTGCCCTCACTGGGAATCGAACCAGCAACCCTTCGGTTTGCAGGCCCATACTCAATTCACTGAGCTACACCAGCCAGGGCTCCCTTATTCCGTTTTAAAGCTGTATTAGTACTTCTTTAGAGGACCTACTGTAATCTATCCAATGAATCACCAACTCATAGTTATTTGGTTTGTTCTGTCTAAATGTTATGAACAATTTGAAGTGAAACAGTCTTGTTTTTCTGTGGTAAACTTCTGAGATATTTCATGTTTTTCTAGCCACATATCTATTTCTCTTTAAAATTTAAAAAGTGGCTAAAATGATGTCAGAAGGACAAGAATATAATGAATAGGATAGATTACACGCTACTAATCATGCACTTGTTTACTAAATGAAAGGATCTATCAACTTTTCTAACACAAAATATACAAGTTACTCAGCTAATTGACCACAACCTATGATCCAACAGATTCAACTTGAGTCGACGATAGTTTTGTGTGCCTTTATTATTTTTATAAGCTATGATGGTTGGAGCCTGTTACAATCCCCAGGGTTGTTTTTAATTATAAGACTATTTTGAAAATAGCTCCTTATACTGTAAATCGAGTACTCCACATCCTACAACTGAGCTAATAATGCAAATATTCACCACAGTAACATGAAATCAGGCACCTACATATATGAAAACCTCACAAAGTTTAATGGTGTAATGTTAAAAAATGATAGGAAACATCACAAATTGTTAAATACATGTTTCATAAAAGCCTTAAAGGCTCCCAAATTGTTAAAACTATAATATAATAAAAATCAGTAATTTAAAAATCAGCTTCTTGAGTGTTAGGTTTAAGTAGCAGTATATGCCCATCTCACTATTTTTATGGTGATTAAAAAAATAAAAGCATATAGCTTTGTAAAATTCTATTCATTTCATTAAAAAGTATTTGAAAAAATCATACCCCCAAACTACTATAGGGCACTTGCAACATTTCTGCAACTTTTCTTATATTTTAAAACTCCACCATTGTATTAAACATGCCATTACTATTGAAGTCAACTATTTGGTGATGTTTTTAAAGGTGGGTAAGGGAGTCAACAACCAACAAGTCAGGAGGAAGTATATTGCAGAAGAATATCCCATTGTTTGCGGGGGTCGGAGAGGAAACAGTCTTTTTCATCTAGAGCAAAGAAAAATGAGGGATTCTAGCAAGTTATTTATGGTGGCACACACCCACAACCAGAGCACATCTCTCTAACCCATTGTCTTAAGCACTAAAGCGTCATTAACACATCCTAATAAAAATTTTTCACAGGGGCTCCTTTCTCATCTACATGCAAAACTAAATGTCAGCAGGAGGCCTGTAGCTTCAGGAAGCCATAAAGTGAAGCTTGAACCCAGTAATGATCTTCAGCAGGGTGTCTACTGAGACAAATTTACTTGGCTAGGACAGACCTGACAGCATCACTGTGTCTATGTAAAACTTCATAACATTTACACCACAAGTCCCTGGGATTTGTAGACAAAATATCCTCTTTCATGCTTCAAAAAGTATAAACAGGCTATTCTACATTTTCTTCCTAAAGGAACTTCGTATTATTTTTGCTAACTGTCTACATTCTACCCTCATCAAAATTCACTAGTGGCATAGCCTATTGCATGGACCAGCCCCAATTTATCCTATCATTAAGATCGACTTAGGCAAAGGAAAAAGTAATATAATATTTATTGCCTGCCTGAGAGGCGTTAACAGCCAAAACAAGTTAAAATATATGTTGTCCTTCATTTGTTTCTCCAGACATGTCTAGATGAGAAACATCTGGAAACCTCTTAAAGCTACAAATTCCTCAAAGTGGGGGGAGGGGTGGAGAGACATTTTTCCCTCTCCTCTCTCAAAAGGAACCCCAGCTGTAAATATGGCACTGGTATGGAAGGGGTCCCTGGAAATCAGGACGGTTGTTTCTGCCCGTTTCACTGGTTCCCTAAACTGTTCATTTGCCTATGGAGCACTAGTCAGAGAACCAGAGTGCGTTGAAAAAGGAAATAAAGGGTGCCAAAAGTAGACCGATCGATCGATAGAAAGATAGACAGATAGACAGACAGATAGATAAGAACGAAAATAGACTAAAATGTAGCAAGACAGGAATGCATGTAACCGGCCACCTCCCCCAGTTCCAAGGTGGTTCAAAGAAAAGGAAAAAGCAAAGAATGGGGCAACCAAACCAGAAGTATTCAGAAACCTAAAACCACATTCAACAATGGTAGAAAATATAAAATAAAGTGAAAATTTGCTTAAAAGGAGAAAATAATTCACCAAAATTACTAGAGCCTTGAGGGATTCGGATGTTTCTCCTGAGATCTCTTCAGGCATCTACCAGTAACGTTTCCAGATTGCAGCCTGGCTTTTCCTCCCCTCCGAGGATGCTCCGAAGTAACTCCCAACAAGTCCTGTCACTCAGGGCTCCAAAGTGAGGGGTCTTGGATTTTCAGCTTCCTTAGCTTCATGGTCAGCCTAATCTCTCCTGTTCCCTATTCCCTCAGCTTCTCTTGTCTGAAACCCATGAATTTTCAAGTCCTTTCCTTCCCAGCAGCTGCCTACCAAAAGATTTCTCATACTCAACAACATCACAAGTGATGCTGTACTACAGTTCAGGTGCTATGCTCAGAGGATACCGAAAACTGTAAATTACAGTGACCACCTCAGTCTGTAGCACTTCACTTACTCCTCAATCCCACTAACACAGGGAGCTCTTGGGAGGCTGAGCCAGAAACTCAGTGAGCAAGGGGGTTTATCTCCTGTTGACACCACTGTTCACAGAGGTGACAAGATCAAGCCAAGATCTCAGTCTGGGCCCTATCTCTGTAAGGCTTCACAAAGGAGTATCTATACAATATACTGTAACACCCACACATCGGGATGCAGATTGATTAAGGTATATCCAAACAACACTTAATTACAGAAAATGGCTTCCTAAGAAAGGCACTTAAGTTACATTTTAAGAAGAATCCATTTTAGAGGAACTCTAATAGAGGAATCTTTCAAAAGAACCTCTATTTTCAACTACAAATGCATCTATCTCCTAATATGGAAGAGCGATTACTGTGCTGCATTCTCAGACACTGGCTCAAATGCTAAGAATGCTGGCTGACTGATAATTCAGTCATTGTCCACCTCCAAGGAAATCCATGATCACTTGCTATGGAATTGGTCCTTTGTTTTCCCAAGGTGCTCACTCACATTATAAGAAATATTTTTTTAAGATTTTATTTATTTATTTATTTTAGAGAGGGAAGGGAGGGAGAAAGAGAGAGAGAGAGAGAGAGAGAGAGAGAGAGAGAGAGAGAGAGAGAGAAATCAATGTGCAGTTGCTGGGGGCCGTGGCCTGCAACCCAGGCATGTGCCCTGACTGGGAATCGAACCTGCGACACTTTGGTTCGCAGCCCACGCTCAATCCACTGAACTACGCCAGCCAGGGCTTTATAAGAAATATTATATCAACCTATTCTATAAGGTCGGTCAACAACATCCCCTTCATATCATCATCATCATCCTGTCCAATTCTTCCATATTAAATTCTACAGAAGACTATAAGAAAGGGAGTCTTAGAAAGAGCTCAGTAGTCTCCCGAGTAATGAGGTAATTAATGACTCAGAAAAGCAGGATACCCTAGCATGTATTTCTTGGAGGTAATGCTTGACTTAAATGCTAGGGGTTTGAGGAACATCACAGAATTAAGTTTTAGTCTCCCATGATTATTCACTGAGATAAGTAGCAAATCTGAGGAAGGAGTCATCCTGTAGCATTCCAACTAAAGTGGGGGGGGGGTGATAGGGCTGGGGCTACACCCCCCTCCCTACTTCCTTATCAAATATTTGAGGGCTTGCCATGTTTCTGGACTCGAATGCCATTTATGCCACAACTCTCTGTTACTAACCATTTGAAAAGTACTTAGTCATTGCCTTTAGAGTAATTATTTTTAAATTCAAAATATTTATCTGAAAAACTGTAACTCAACAGGATTGAACTGGATGGCACATTTCAACTGCACAGAAGAAAAGACTTAGAGCAGACATTTACTAAATATAAAATAATTTTATCTTCAAACCTAATTACCTATAAGCTTCAAAAATGCAGTTATTTCATAAAGAGAACACCAATTGTACATTATTAAGGAAAAACAGGTTTCTAATCAGTATTTTTAGATTTTAAGATTGCCACCTTTCAAGAAAGAGTTCAAACGAAGGCTCTTACGTTTAATGCATCAACGATTTTCTGAATGATTCTTGATAGCAATGCATGGAATTGTATTGACAACCCCTTTCTCCACATAGGCCTCTTTCGCTTTTCAAAGGCAAAACTCCCCTTTTCTTACTGACTATCAGACAGACAAGCATGTAATTAAAACCATTTTACTAATTCTCTTTTCAGTTTAGGTGCCACTGAAAATCTGGTACTACTCTACTGTATGAATAATGATTTCTATTATAGTCAAGCTGAAGCTGAATTATACAAAGGATAAGCTTTACCATCAAATCAGGTGGAAAAAATTTAATATGTAAGTTACAAAAAATGTTGATTGTCAGAATCTGAAATCCACAACATGAGCACCTTTAGCATTCAGAAGGATGCTTGCAGCATTTACGTATATGCTTCTCCAGTAGGAAAGTCCTGGCAAATCCCATAAAATAAAAAAGCCAAAAGTAAATTTCAAGTAACAATTGAAATAAAAGCCTAAAATAGGAATATTATAGAAATTTACTTTTCTTCTTGGATCCTTCTCCTCACAAACCAAAACTATAAAATCTGTAGGGGAAAACAACCTCTACAAATGCACTAACAAATACATTGCATGGATTTATATACTTGCTAGTAATAATAATAAAAAATTTATTTTTAAAAATTCACAGAGGCTGAAAGCAAATAATTGCATGTACACATTGGTAATACAATGTATATTTTTGTGTTTTGGTTTTGCTTTTTACTTGTAGTAATACTAATTTTTAACACTTTATTGAGATATAATTCTATGTACAACTCACCCATTCAAAATATACAATTCAATGGATTTTAGCATATTCACAGAGTTGTACACCCATTACCAAAATCAATTTTAGAACAATTGTTTACCCTCCCAAAGCCTTAGCTATCATACCTCCTTTATCCACCTGATCCCAACTCCCTACCTCCCAGCCATAGGCACACACTAATCTACTTGCTGTCTGTACAGATTTGTCTGTGTTTTACATTTCATGCAAGTGGAGTCACACAGTGCATGGTCCTTTGTGGCTATCTTCTTTTACTTAGCATGTTTTCAAAGTTCATCCATGCTGTAGCATGTATCTGTACTTCATTTCTTTTTATGATAGAATAGTGCTCTATCAGATGAATACACATTTCATGTATGAGTATGCATTCATTAGTTAATGGACATTTGGGCTACTTTCAACTGACTAATTTTAAAATAATAATTCTCACCTAGTTTTAACTTTATTTTTTAAAATTTAGACAACTTTCAGTTACAAAGGACATTCAACATTATTTTATATTAATTTCAGGCACACAGAATAATGGTCACACATCCATATAATTTACATAGTGACTCCCCACCACCCCATAAATCCAGCACTCACCTGGCACCATACACAGCCATTACATTATTGTCTATGTTCCCTACTGCACCTCACATCCCCATGACTACTCTGTAACTACCAACTTGTACTTCGGACTCGCTTCCCCTTCTGACCCAGCCCCCAATGCCCCTTCCATCTGGCAACCGTCAGTTTGTACTCTGTGTCTATGGGTTTGTCTATTTTGTTTGTTCACTTATTTTGTTCTTTAGATGCCACATATAGTGAAATCATATGGTATTTGTCTTTCTCAGACTTATTTCACTTAGCATAATGCTCTCTAGATCCATCCATGTTGTCACAAATGGTGATTTCATTTTTAATGATTTAATTATATATATATCACATATATGCACACACACACACACACACACACACACACACACACACATATATATATATAAAACAACTTTTCTCTCTAATTGCCTACTAATGGGAACTTAGGTTGCTTTCCTAGCTTAGCTATTGCAAATAATGCTGCAATGAACATAGGGTACATATATCTTTTTAAATTAGTGTTTTGGTTTTCTTCAAATAAATATCCAGAAGTGAAACTGCTATTTTTTTTTAATTTCTGAGGAATCCTCTATACTGTTTTCTGTGGTGACTGCACCAATTTACATTCCCATCAACAGTGCAAAAGGGTTTCCCTTTCTCCACATCATTGCCAACTCTTGTTTGTGGATTTGTTGATGATAGGGATTCTGACAGGTGTATGGCGATAATTCATTATGAGTTTTTTCTTTTTATTAAATTTACTGAGATGACATGGTTTTAATTTGTGTTTCTCTGATGATTGGTGACGTTGAGCATCTTTTCATATGCCTGCTGGCCATCTGTATGTCTTCTTAGGAGAAATGTTTACCTAAGTCCTCAGCCCATTTTTTAATTGGTTTGTTTTCGGGAGGTTAAGCTGTATGAGTTATTTATACATTTTGGGATGCATCAATGGCAAATAGCTTCTCCCTATCAGTAGCTTGTCTTTTAATTTTGTTGACTATTTCCTTGGCTGTGCAAAAGCTTTCAGTTTGATGTAGTCCCAATTTATTTATTTTTTCTTGTGTTTCCCTTATCAGAAGAGATATATCAGAAAAAAAACATTACAAAAAGCAGTATCAGAGAGTTTACTATCTCTGTTTTTTCCTAGTTTTATAATTTGGGGCATTATATTTAAGTCTTTAATCCATTTTGAGTTTATTCTTGTGTATGGTGTAAGAAGGTAATCTACCTTCATTTTTTTTTTGCATGTATCTGTCCAATGTTCCCAACACCATTTATAGAATAAGCTGTCTTTACCCTATTTATTTTGTCACAGATTAACTGACCAGACTGGGCTCTGTAATCTGTTCCATTGATTTATACATCTGTTTTTATGCCAATACCATGCCATTTTGATTGGTTTAGCCTTACAGTATAGTTTGACACCAGGTAACATGCTAACTCCAACTTGATGCTTTTTTTCTCTTAAAACTGTAGTGGCTATTCAGGGTTTTTGTTGTTGTTGTTCCAATGTAAAATTTTTGGAATTATTTGTTCTAGTTACGTGAAAAATGCCATTGGTATTTTGATAGGGATTGTATTAAATCTATATATTGCTTTGGGTAGTATGGACAATTTAAAGATGTTAATTCTTCCTATCCATGGGCACAGCATGTGCTTCCATTTATTTGTATCTTCCTCAATTTCTTTCAACAGTGTCTTAAATTTTTCTGAATACAGGTTTTTTACCTCCTTGGTTAAATTTATTCTTAGGCATTTTATTTATTTATTTATTTATTGATGTAACTGTAAATGGAGTTGTTTTCTTAGTTTCCCTTTCTGATAGTTCATTATTGGCATATACAAAATATAACTGATTTCTGAATATTAATTTTTTACCCTGCAACTTGACTGAATTCATTTATCAATTCTCAGAATTTCTGGTGGAATCACTAGGGTTTCTATGCATAGTAACATGTCGTCTGAAAATAAAGGCAGTTTTACTTCTTTCCAATTTGGATAACTTTTATTTATTTTCTTGTATGATTGCTGTGGCTAGGATCTCCATTACTATGATAAATAAAAGTGGTGAAACTAGACATCTTTATCTTGTTCCTGATCTTAAGGAAAACAATTTAGTCTTTCCCAATTGAGTATGACATTACCTGTGTGTTTGTCATATGTGGTCTTTATTATGTTGAGGTATGTTCCTTCTAATCCCACCTTGCTGAGAGTTTTCATCACAAATATATGTTGGATTTTCTCAAATGCTTTTCCTACATCTACTATATGATCATAAGATTGCTGTCCTTCATTTTGTTTACATGGTGTACCATGTTAATTGACTTGCTGACATTGAACCAACCTTGCATCCCTGGAATAAATCCCAGTTGATCATGGTGCATGATCTTCTTAATGTATCATTGGATTCAATCTGCTAATATTTTGTTGAGGATTTCTGCATCTATTTTCATCAAGGATATTGATCTATAATTTTCTTTTTTGTAATATCTTTGGTTTTGGAACAGGGTAATGCTTAATTTTACTTTGACTAAAAGTAGTCATCTTATCAAGCTCTATAAAGCATCTACTCTCTAAAGAAAAATAATTTCCTTTCTGTTCAAAATTATGATTAAAAGTACTAAATCTTCCTGAGAATCAAGTGGTACTATTATTCTTAAGCAAGGCCCATCACCTTATAAGAGCCTCTATTTTCTTACTTATGAAATAATGAATTATCTAGGTATGGTGAAACAAAAATTATTTATGAGTTTCAGGTATTAAGAATCTAGGTATTGATATTCAAAATGCAGTGGGAAGAATTATCAACAAAAAAAGCTGACTAGAACCCAAAGTGTAGTCTGGTGACACTAGTCTAAAGCCATTCCACATATGGGGAAATAGAGTCAAAAATGTCCAGCCCTGACTGGGGTGGTTCACTTGGTTGGGCATCAACCTGAAGACTGAACTGCCAGTCAGGGCACACGGGTGGGTTGTGGACAGGTCTCCAGTTGGAGGAGTAAGGAGGCACTCAATGATTCTCTCACACATCAATGTTTCTCTCCTTCCCATGCCCTATCTCTAAATAAATAAATAAATAAATAAATAAATAAATAAATAAATAAATAAATAAATAAATAAATAACAGCTTAAGAAATGTCCTGATTCATTTGTCCTCTTTCTCTCCAGCCTTAGGCAAGGATTTAATTGGCTGCATCCATCCAAAAATAGAGGGCAAAGGAGCCCAGTGCTGTAGTCCACAAGGGTCAGCCCCAGGGGGCAGAGTAGATCTGCGGGGGCAAAAAGACCCCGGTCCTCAACCACTTCAAACAGCATTTCAAATTTCAAAAGCCAATTGTAAATAGGAAATAAAAATATCAGAGTTATTTGATATAAGTTATGACTATCATTATCATGCAAAATGTTTGTTTATAAATATGAAGAATGTTCCAGAGTGTCCAAATGATAAGTAGTATATATTTCTGGAGATCCAAGTACATGAACTTAACAAATGCACACTCACAAACACTCGTAATATCACTGTCAAGGCCGCTTTGAACACTCTGAGAAGGAACACACAGATAAATGTTTCTAACCAGTACAAAACTTATCGACAAATTAAAAATAAACTGAATTTGCTCAGACAGCAGATAATGCAGACACTCAGTATTAAAAGTGGAAGTGTTAACAGCATAACCAAAATAGCTTCATTAAGCCTTGTGGTAAGGTTATGACACCTAATGTTCATACATGAAGACAATAACATTAGCTTCTATTGATCAGAACTAGCAGCTTAAAAACTAAACTTGGTATTAAGAAGGCTGACAAGAAATGCCCTCCAACTAAAGCAGAGATGCAGAGGGCAGGAACTAACTCATCATAGTGAATGAGATCCCGTGCTATTCCATTAACTAGTGACTAATTTGACAAAACCTGGTAGGCACTATGTTGGTAAAAAGCTATTCACTCTGAAATCTATTTAAGACACTTAGATTAAATAAGAAAAAGACAAGTCTTTTCCCTACTATATAATAAACCATTTTTATTCTTTCTCTCTCTTTGGTATTTTTGGAGAAGAAGGCACAGCATTATCACATATTACACAAGGGGCATATTCCTGGATTCTCCCTTGATTCCATGACTAAGACTGACAAATGACTGAGGACATTTACCATATGCGGCAGAACCACCATGAAAATTCGTTCAGTTCGACCATTCTGAAATCATAGTAATTTTGACACATTTTTTTAATTGGGGAGATGCACATTATTTCAGAATTTATGCAAAAATTTTTATACATACCTTTATATTCTAGTATTTTAAACTTTGGAAATTTGATAACACTGTGATCCAAACCTTTGCTTCTCATGTTAATCTGGAACTTGACATTCTTCTTCAACATTTTTTGAGAGAACAATCTAAAAAGTTCTCTGTGATCATTTTTTAACTGGAAAAAAGTATCCATTTCATTCTGAACCTCTAATATTACTCCCACTCTCTGTTGAATTTCATTCTTTCCATGGGAGCTCCCCTCCTCCTCATTTGGTACTCTTTCTGTAGCAATCCCCCCTTTTATCTTTATTCCAAGGGTCAGGTGTCCAGAACCAAGACAGTGACAACCACTTCACTTTAATGCCACTTTCCAGGGCACCTTATCCTTCCTAGGTGAATTATTTCATGCACTCCTCCCTGAGATCTTGGACTGAAAGACTAACTTTGATATCTCACCCACAAATTATCAGTGTTCGGTCCTTGGGCTCTCACAAGCTTACGGTATTTGATACCAGTACTACAACGATACTACAACATACACAGAAGGGAGGAGCTATCTGCCCACCAGCAGATGAGAAACATAGGCATCACCATGTTCCATGCAGGGGTGGAACCACCACCATAATGAGTCTGAGCTCATTCAGTGCTGACTGTCCAACTTACCTGGACACATCTCAGGAGCTAGTCGCCTAGTTCCCCATCCCAACTTGACCAACACTGGAGGTCCTGTTTCTTGGGAACTCTATAAAAATGGGATACCAGCAACCCTCCAGAAGAAAATACAAAAAATCAGAGGTTTACCTTAAAGAAATCCTGTGTACTGACAGCCACAAGAAGCCTAATAGGCAGGGATAGGTCAGGTAAGTAAGAAGCAAGGCAACGAATTGGACAGCAAACCCAACTGGCACAGAATTAGCGATGGAAGGAAACCCGGGTGTGGTTTAGGGACATATCTTTGAGTCACAAAGAAATTCCACAGGCAAAGAAAATTCCCTCTCTCTCTCTCCATATATATATCACCTTGCCAAAAGTTGCATAAGAAGTACAGTATTTGCAGCTACTGCTTTACTCTCTTATAAGCCCAACTACAACTACCACCTTTATAGTTTATAAAGTGCATTCATAGTTATTTGCATCATTTCACACCCCAGTAGGTAGGTATAGTTATCATATTTAATTGCTAAGGCTGGGAAGGGTGGGGAAACTTGCTAAGGTCCTTCCAGAGTGAAGCAGAGCCAAGATTTGCACGGGGATTTCACTAACTTGAAGCCCGGTGTGCATTCCATCAGACAGCCGGGGACTTCAATCAACCAGTGCCCAGAGGAGCCAGGTACAGAATGCAGACAGCGAAGTGTTGAGCCAGGGCATCTGAGAAGATAACACCATTACAAAGTTGGACCCCTAACTAGATAAAAAAAAAGTCTGCAAAATAAAATCTGCTACACAGCTTTGGATGTTCACAGGAGCCTCTGGAATACCTACTATGAGTTGAGCACTGAGAATGCAGTATGCCTGGTCTCAGGTCTCATGAAGCTCACAGCCTAACTGGACCCAACAAAGTATAAACAAGTAATTAAACATCATAAGATAAATGTTTTAGGAGAGAGCGCACAGGTAGAGAGGTGAGATATCAGGAAATTATAAAAAGTATACCACACCACTAATGATGAGCAATCCATTAGTGGTAGGATCTGAATTAAATTACAACTGGATTTTATGTATTTATTATTCATGAGATGTTCTGTTTTTCAATTATTTTTTTCTCCTCCACATTAGCCCACCCATTTTAAGGCCTCGAGCATTAATTTGATTTCCCGCCAATAATTTGAAGATAATGATTTGTGTCTGGGTTCTGTCTGCATGGATGTTCCTCTGATAATTTGGAGAGAAAATGATGTGTGTCTCCCCTCTTTTCAGACAGAGGCCTTAGGGATTTTACTCATTGTAGGGGCAGAGCCTTAGCTTTCTGCCAGATTTAGGAAACAGGAAGACAGAAATCCAGAACTGAACAAATCTGTCAAACTCATTTTCTTTCATGGTTTCCTGCCAATTTTTGCTACTTCCCTCCTTCCTCTCTCTCTTTTTTTCCTCCTTGCTTTAAGAAAAAGAATGTAGGAAAATATGTATCTGCCATTCCTAAAGGAACACACTAAAAGTGCTAGTGAGCAAAAATGCAGGTGTGCAGAAGCTGAAAGTTCCTCCTCTGCTCCTCGGAGACTGAAGTAGGAAGTCTAGGAAGGGCGAGAGTGAGTGAGGACAAGGAGTAGAGCACTCAGAGGGGAGGGACAGCTGTCCGTGACAGTCACTCCATCATCTTGCTTCACAACAGAAAGCTTTCCAAGAACAGCAGGGCTTTGACCTGCCTCCCCTCCTCCACCTCTCATCTTCCCATTAGCCCAAAGCAGGGGAAGAATTAAACCTTTTTTATTGCTAAATAATTAACAAACCACTGGCATTCTGACAAGCTGGCATGCATTTCCTTAATCAGCAACCAACCCAAGTCATTTTGTGTATAAGCTACTTAAGGTAAATCCTGTCACTTAAACATTCCAGATGAGCCTGTGTCCACTGTCCATTTCCTTGAGGTAGCTTGAATAATCTTTCTCCTTGCTCTCTTCCTCCTTCCAGGCTACAATTTGGCTCCTTCTCACAAACAGGGATTACACGATTAACCTGAAGAACGGTAATAATAATGCCTACAGGAGTTCCACCACCATTAAGAAAATGACTAGTTTATGAGACTCTTTCGTTGTATAATTCTTTTTCTAAGATCCTAGAAATTCAATAGACACTAGGGACAGAGATATTGCTGTTGATAAGGCCACTAATGACTGCTTAACTGCTACAGTCAATGACTCTGTAGAGTGTTTGTCTTGAAAGAAAGCAACATTTGATACTTTCTGAATCCCTTACTCCCTCTGCCTTGAACCCACAGGCACCCCATAACCTAGCTCTCTCGGTCAACACTCCCACCTGTTCCTCTCTCACTCCTGTACCTTTTCCTGATCAGTCTCTTTCTTTCATCTCTCTCTTAAGTTTGCAGGTGCCCCTGGCTGATTCTCCCTGAGATGATATGAAAAGCCCTCTGGCTTGTTCAAGTGAATGGCCCACCTGAGCCAACACTAGCTTTATGTGACCACCATACTCAATGCCTTCCAACGTCTGTGACATCTGCATTCTGGTGGCCCTCTTTCTTTTTCGGTGTCCCATCCCCACCTGACAGAGGCCTGCTTAACCTTGCATACTCTATCTGGCAAGGTCCTCTCTGTCCTCACCACAATTTGGGATCATATACTTGATAGCTAACTGTCTGGCTCACCAGTTCCACCAAGTCAGGGACTCTGCCACTTTTGTTAACACCATGTCCTTCCAGGACCTAGCAAGTAACCAGTGAAGAGTTCTGAGTAATAAAACCTACAAGAAGATTGCATCCAAGTGACAGAGATGAAAAACAAAACAAAGCAACAACCTTCCATGAAACTTTAACATGTAACACAGGGAGACTTTTTCAACTTTAGTATGTGTTTACCATTATCATGTATTATCCTTCAAACAAAAGTAATAAATAAAAAGGCTTTAAACAATTGTTCACACCCAAAGCAATAATTTCTGCTCTGTACGGAGTAATAGTTGAACATATCAGTAGCATCAATTCAAAATAAAAACCCACCAGTGTTCAAAAGCATATGAACCCCCAGTTGGATTTGTGGGTTTCACACATGCTCACGTGTGTTATGTGTCTACCTATGTAAACATACATACACACTCACACATATACGCTCACCTGGAGTTCACGTAACTGTCTGAGCTCTCATGTACTGTCCATAATCTCATACATTATATGACAGTGACCCAGAGATTTTTTCAAAAAGTCGTTTTACAGATGCACCTAAGCCAGAGGGCACTGCAAGAATATCAATGAGAGTCATTATGCCCGTAATTTGGATTACATTTCCTTTGGTACTCTAGTGTAAACAAATCTTCTCCTAAATAGCCCTACTAGTAAATGAAGTATTTACATAGATAAATTTACCTCAAAATTTGCTGACCAAAAATGTTTTTAATGGAGAGAACCTACTTTCACAAGGCGTTTATTTCCTGCCCTTTTGTCCTGGATCACAGACAACAGAGGCCCTTCCAGAGCTTAACAGGCCTGTCTTCTAGTAAGGTTTTTTAAGTTTTTATTTTTGAAAAATAATATAAATAGAAGATCTCTTAGTTGTTGTTTTTCTCTGAAAAATATAAATCAAGCCCCTGAAGCTCCAGGACAGACACTATTTTAAATTCTGCTTTTAAAATTGTCCTTTACAATAAGTCTTTAAATATTTATGTTTTTTAAGGTGGGGAGTAACTTTCTGAAAGGGTAGCCTTAAGCCTCCTTAGCTTATTAAGGGCAGATGATAGTGTTACTTGGCTGAGATTTTTGTAAAGATTATTATAGATGGGAAGTATCTGGCCTGGTACTTGATGCACTAGAAGGCACACTATACATATTTATGGAATCATTTTTATAGAAATAAAGCTACTGGTAGACGTATTATTGGCTGTGGTACTATTTTTGAACTTGGGTTTAAAATTAGTTTGATTGTCTACTAGTCATGTGATCTGGGGAGTCATTTACTCGATATGCCCAAGGTTCAGTGTCCTCATCTATCAAGGAGAAATAACAAGACTACCTAGGTCCTAGGGTCGCTCTAGGTTAAATTAGATAGCTTATCTAAAGAGCCTAGCACAGCATCTAACTATTAATTTTCTTATTTTCCACTGCATTAATTTAATTAGCATGTTGGGTGAGGGGAAGGCAGAAAGATATGGCTAAGAAACTCTGGGCAACTACAAATTCTCTACAAGACTTTTAAAAATTAAATTTTCTCTTTCTTCACATGATAATCTCTGAAGTTAGGAGCACTTGATGCCCATGTGTTGTCCACATGTACAAAGAGGTACAAAGAAGTACGAAAAGGTGGACTTAGATGAACACGACACTGTCTTGTCAAAAAAGGTCTAATAAGGCCATGCCATGCCATGTGAAGTTCTGAAATTGTTTAAATAAAGAAGCAGTGAGGAAAGCTGGCTGTCATATGACACAGGAAAACATAAGCATAACACAGACACACTTTGTACAAAGTTAGTTTCAACAAAACATCATCATCTGTGACATTGAATTAGCACTCTTAATTCCAATTTTAATGTGTTTAGTTAAATTTTGCAGTGCATGTCTAAAGTTTCTTTGATTTTATAATTATATGAGGCATGTATTATAAGAAAGGTTTCATATTTTGTACATTTATAACTAACAGGGTACAATTTTAATCCTCACTGAAAAAAAAGCCTTTTAATTTCTCAAACTTGAGAAACACTGCTGTTATGGAATGCATTGATTAGGTCGTCAGATCTCTCCCAAAATTAGACCCAAACATCTCTGCCAATCTGATAAATGAAACAGCAAAGAATTGTGAAAATTAAATGAGATAATGCATGAGAAGAACTCTACATAGCATCCTTCTCTTGCCCTCAGTGAAGGTTGGCTATTACCATCACCATCATCACCGTCATCGGAAGTCGTCATCATCTACAGAAGTATCCATTCATCTCCCACTTTGGGAATGAAACCTGGGTGCTATTTGCATCAAATAGCCCTACTGGCAAAAAATGTTAAGTTTATCTCTCCTATTTTAGATAATTATTGTTTTCTGGTACATTGGCCCACACTGCTGTTGTAAATATGTTAAAGCTGGAAAGAGAAGAGAAGAGAAGAGAAGAGAGAAAGAAAGAAAGAAAGAAACTGCATACCATCCTGCTTGTTTATAACAGCAGAAGTCATATTCTTTGGAATAAATAGTACATGAATTATATCAGAGGCTTACAGAATCTTCAAATTGAATAAAATGAAAACTTATAAAGGAAGATGTCTTCAAATCAGAAATTGAAATAAGATTTAAAGAAGTCCTTTAATACAGGAACTTACCAGCATAAGAACATCCAAAAATTCCTGTTTATTTTAGACTAAAGCATTCCTCAGTGCTATCTGAAAATTTGGAAAGGGCATTATTTTTTAACTTCCTCTAAAAATCAACAGAAAAAAATAAAAGAAATTGCAAACATTTACCCTGTGCCAAAAGAAAAGGAACAGTGGTTATCACTAACATTTATTCTCCCCTGTAAAGTGGAAACTTTGCAAAATTCTAGACACTAAATCAAATCAGTGGTCATTGCAAGGGAGGAAGTACTTGGTTATGGAATACAAAACTGAAGAACTTGGGTTCAGAGAACACCAAAGTGGGATGTAAGCTTTATACAAGGGGTCACAGTGCCACGTCATGAAAACTGCCCCTTGCATATGGGCCATGTTACATTTTTTTTTGCATTTCCATTTGACATGGAAACAGAGTTTTCATGAAATCTCAGGATCTACTTTTCAAGATCCATTCAGTGCTCCAGAACTTTCCATACTAATCAAAAAGGATTCTCCAGAGCTAAAAAGACTTTCTAGATCAGCCTGTTAAGATCCTGGTCTTGGACAACATTACACTTACTTGATTCATCCAAGGAGAGTAGTGATGTTCACATATAAACGAAGATGGAGATTCATGAATAAATTTGATTCATTAATGTCTTGATAAAAGAGGAAGAGCAGGACTTCAACAATGGGGAAGGTAGAGTTTTGGGGAAGTTGCTAACTAAAGACAGATTCAGGTAGTAGAGGCCACTGTCGGCGACTAACTGGGATACTGGGGTATGGGAGTGGAATAATGCTATCTCAGACTTCAGGCCGAAGTACTTCCTGATTGTACCTGCCTGCCTCATCTCCTGACCCTCCTCTCTCTCATATCTAATTCCCCTGCTATACTAAATCCTCCTTACTAATAATGTGTTTTTTCAAGCACCCAGGCACCTTTTTGCCTCAAATAACCTTTCTGTAGCTGAAAAGCTCCTATTTACCTTTCAAGACCCTAGGAAAACATTTCCACACATCGAAAGCTTTCTATGCCCTTCCCTCCAGAAGTTTAATCCCTGTCTTTTAGGTATCCAAAGCACACTGCTCACTCTTCCCTCATGAGCATGCTTATTTCACACTGGGTTGAGCAATCAAATCTGTGATAACTTTGAATGGGACTTTTCCTCTGGACGTTAATAACGTCATTCTTCTGCAAGTTAATCAGAGAGGAGAACCCACTTGGAACTGTAATTATTTGCTTACCTGATTTTACTAATGGACTTTCAGTTCCTTAAACAGACAGGCATGTTTTAAATTTATTTTTGCATCTGACGATTTAGTTAAGTGCTCAACAAATACTTTTAAATAAGTAATTAAAATAGTCTAACATTTAGCTACCTAAATTGTCTACAATGTCTTCCTATGCTTGGCCTAATTTCTCTAAATAAAGCTGTATTATTTTTTAGGCTTGCTCTAGATTATGAAAACCCTCACTCTCTAATCATTCACTCTCTTTCTTTAATTTATTCTTTAGTTCTTAAAATACGGCAATCAATCTGGAAAATAATATTTTGCAATAAAAGCATGCAGAAGGTTTATATTATTTCCAATCCTGAGTCCTGACTGTATAGAATCAAGATTCATAATCAGCTGTATTTCAGTTTCTCCAATAATCTATGATTCCACAGCTGTGTGTTCTTTCTGTTCTTTAAGAATCGCGGCTTTAAATTCCATAATCGCAATGAATTTTTTTTTAATTTTCCTTTGTAGGATCAGTTTACTCATGAAAGAATGACAGAAAATAAAGAATGGTGCTCTGGTCAGTAACTTAAGGTGGCCAAGATTCCCAGCTCCAGTCCTGCTATCAAGTCCCAGGCAAGATGACATACCCTTGAGAAGGACCGAGCTCCGACAACCAGAACACTGTCCTGAGGCCAGAGCCTGCATTGGTAAGGCAATGGCCTATGACAGAAATCTTAATTCTAAAGATAGAGCGGGTAGACTTTTTAAAAAGTACAATTTTTTCTGGAGAAAATGTGTCATGTGATCGTAGGGATTTAACTGATGTTTAAAAACTGGCCCATTAATTTGTAAGTAATAAAAATAATATTTTAGCAAAGGGAAACACGAGGTCAGAACAAAACATCTTCCGACATCTAACATATAACTGAAATTCTCTAGAATGACGTTACCCAGAGACTGATCCAGGGACCCTCAGGAACTTACACTGACTAATGACAGATTCCTTAGGAAGAGGACGCAAGGCTGATATTCAAAAGACAGAAGAAAATATTCTGGTAATTAATTTACCAGAAGGTGAAGGAAAGACAAGAGCCTGAGGGCAAGGCATAAACCAAAAAGACACTTGCTCTAAAGCCAAAGAGAAATTAGCAATGAACGTTGAAGGTCACTAGCTGAAATTTAACACAAGTCCAGAGGCCTCTCAGGAATATTCCGAAAACACAAATTAACACCAGAATAAAGAAATCTCAGTTTTCTTTTCTTTCTTAATAGGGCCACATCAGCCCTGGCTGGCGTGGCTCAGTGGATTGAGTGCCTGCCTGTGAAGTAAAGGGTTGCTGGTTCAATTCCCAGTCAGAGCACATGCCTGGGGTATGGGCGAAGTCCCTGGTGGCAGGCACATGAAAGACAACCACACATTGATATTTCTCTCCCTCTCTTTCTTCTTCTCTTCCCCTCTTTCTAAAAACAAATAAACTCTTTTTTTTAAGATTTTATTTATTTGTTTTTAGAGAGGGAAGGGAGGGAGAAAGAGAGAGAGAAACATTAATGTGCAGTTGCTGGGGGCAGTGGCCTACAACCCATGCAGGTACCCTGACTGGGAATTGAACCTGTGACACTTTGGTTCGCAGCCCGCAAAATAAATAAACTCTTTAAAAAATTTTAAAAATAAGGCCACTTCAGATAGCCCCTATTCCTACTCAAAAAGAAATTAAAGTTCCCCAGAAGTTATGTTAAACACAGGTTACAATTCTGTTTGGTTTCTGCTATAAAAAATACTTCACTTTCTCAACTTTTAAGTTGTTAGAAGATAACCTAAAATGTAATTATTATGTCTTCCAAAATTAATGCCACACAGACATCATAGAAAAAGAAAGTACTTTTAAAAAATATGAAACCTTTGATTATAAAAAATGCTGAAACAAATTATACTAAATTGTGATAGAGCTTATTTTGTTCAAGTAATACTTACAGCTTGTTCATGAATCACGCTTGCTAAAATTTTACCCAATGACTAACCTAATTAAATATCCGGTAAATAGGGAAACATGCAGCTCTCCTTCACTCAATCAGCTATCACTGAGCACCTAGGATACTGCACATTTTGTAAGAATACAAGGACAAGTATTGCACAATACTCTAAGAGGTCATGCGTCACACCTAAATCAGATTTCCAGTAGCACAATGATTTCCTGTAAGCTTAGCATCTATCAAAGGCCTGGAAAGTACAGCTGGACCTAGGCTGGCTGCCTTGTTTTCAACCATCCCTTCCACTTTGATTTCAAGGTCGGCTGCCCAGTGAGCAGCTTTGTGATCCAGAGTAAATGATTAAGCTCTGCTTTGGCCTTGTCATTGGGAAAAAGCTGCTTGCTGTGAGGCTTAACCACCGGTGAGGAACCAGTGTGGTTTCCAGTGCTCCGCAGGACTCACTTCACCATCCTCATCATTCCAGAGCGGCCCTAAGACGCTGTTTGTCTGTCGAGGTCATCATAATCTCTCCTCTTTTGGATTCCTTTACCTCTAACAATTTAGCATTTAATTTTTTAATGGCTTCGTTATGTTAGTGATTCTCCCAGCTACTTATTATTCTTATAGGACAGGTCCCATCTCATACTCTGAAGCACCTTGTAACGTACTAGTCAAAATAAATATTCACAGATTAATTTATTGTTGAAGCCCTGAGTAGAACCCTTTAAAAGGTTTTTTTAATCATATAACATATCTAGACATTAAATTTAACTTTCAGAAAATATTTTAAAATTATAAGGAATCCCTGACAGATGAACTACATTAAGTGTTTACAAAGTAGTTGTAACATTTTATTTGATGTCTTATAAGTTGCAATATTATAAATCTTTAAGTTTATAGATCATCCTACAAAAGTAAATTTTCTCCATGAGTAAAATATACCATTAATTGTATTATTTCACCTATCATGTGTAATGATGCTTCATGGGGAAAATACCATCTGGCTTCAGGATTGTTCAAAAGTCTTCCCTGGATAATGATTACACTGCATTTATAAAATTAATTATTTCCTGTGCTACAGGCATCAGCATGTCAGCATGCTTAAGTGGTCGGCTTAGTGGCTGTTGAAACTCACATGTAATTTAGCATTAGGTAATGAAATACACCTGAATTATGTTTGCCAAAGGTGAAATATTTTACAACAAGGTATTTCATTTGTTCAAAATACATAATATAAACAGGTGAACAAAGACAAGAGTTTACCATTTTCTTCCATGTCATCTCTTGAATAACACCCTTTCCATATCAACTCCTGAAACAGCATAATCAAGTCCAAAATTATGCTGTGACCTACTGACTAACAAGCTTATTGAAACCAAAATGATGATCCAAACACTTTACACTTATTATTATGAGGATCACAGCCACCTCAGGGTTTTAAATCGTTTTTAAAATGGCAACCAATACCCGTAGTCATCTTTGCATTATCCTCTAGAGACTTCACGATGCCAGTTGACGCAGACCAGCCACAGTGGATTAAATTCCTATTAAGTCTTTGTGTCACACTGAAGATTTTAATAGGCACGCCCATCTAGAAATTAATTTACATTTTCTTCTTACTAGTGACTCAAAGACTTACAAAGTAATTCTTAACCTGTCATTAATCATATTTTATATTAGATGATAAAATGATGCCTTACACATATTGTTTTATGACCATACAGCTGTTCCTTAAATGGTTGTTTTCTTCTTTGTACTTAAACTTTAGTTTCTTGAATCTAATGAAAACATACTTTAAAATTTTTTGAAAAAAATCATTTAAGACACAAATGAAACAAACAGGCAAAATAGAATGAATACCCAAAGACAAAAGCATCAGGTCATACCTGAAGGAGGATATTTTCAGCACTGGTGGAGAGAGGGCTGGGCTGCACCAACTCCAAAGTTCTTCCCCACCTTGGTCAATGACCAGGGGGGTAGAGTTTGTTGTTCTTTTTCTTTACAGTGAACCAAACTGAAGGGGTCTAAAAATACTTTGTGAGCAGCCTGAAAGCAAGTAACAATTTATGCCAACCATGCAGAAAAGAATGCTGATATTAAACTTCCTGCCCGTGGACCTCCTGGGGCAGCAAGGCTGGTAAAGCATGTTTGTTGCTGTTGATCTGTTTGCAGAGTCATTCCCTCAATTAGCTCCTGGAGACACAGAGAGTATAACTAAGTAACTAAGGATAATATCCCCCAAGAAACTCATTTTCAGCATCAGACCAAGATTACTGCAGTGCCATGCCTAGATTTCATTATTTTATTGTCCCTGTCCACCTCTGCTGGGGTGCTAATGAATAGACAAACAGCCAAAAGTCACAGGGTACATACAAGACCAAGAATTTGAAAAGGATGGGCTTTGTTACAACAGAAACCTGGATAATCTACAGTTTAGGCACAAATACTGTTATACCAGAAAAAAAGCTGGGCCACATTGACCTGAGTAGAAAACATAAGGGGAAAAAAACTGTTTTAAAAATCTTTCAGACATAATTTAAAAGATCATGAATTATGAAGACCTAAAAAAAAAGACCTTGAAGATCATTTTATTGCTGAGGAAGCTAAGGCCTCAGAGGAAGTGACTTGCACAAGGTGACTAGGCTGGTTAGTTGCTGAATAAGCACTAAAACCCAGATTTTCCTTCTTTTCAGGCTAAGGTTCACTCACCAACTCCCCCTGCCCCAGCCCACACACCCTCCTTCATTTCAACATGCTATCTCATTCTTAAAAGGTAGATTGTGTTTTAAAAGTTGATTGAAAATATACATACACGCACTATAGTCAAATGAATTAACCATGTTCTTTTTTTTCTTTGAGGCAAATGGAAATAGACACAGATATCACAAAGTCGGGGTTGGCAATCACTGTTATTGAAGTCAGAATCTGGAGAACACACTAGGTTGGCTCTTTGATCAACTCATCACATTCACATTTTTACATAGGGGTGGGACGGCACACACTGTAGTTTGTTTAGTTCTCCATTTGCCTTGCAGAGTTCAGCAGAGAGCAATTTTGCAAAGCTTAGAGCGCTGTCTCCAGCTTGGTTCACATGTAATCTGAAGCTTGTCCTAGACAGCCAGTAAGCAAATCAACCATGAAGATTTTTGTCTGACAAATTCAAATTACCAAATGTCAACAGTACATGACTCAGTGCCAGCAACCAACATAAATAAATCACATTTATTTATTTCTGTGTACACCTATTAGCCTCTGAGCTCTTACAAGCATCACTCAAAGGCAGTGCCTACTGTCTTTATGTCTACCTGAAAACTAACAAGCAATACTGAAGACAAAAGTCGATCCCTTACACCAAATTCTAAGGATACCCTTCGGCAGGTTCTGGAAAAAAAAGTTACTGAGCTCAAACAGGAGAGGGAAGGGGTTTTCTTGTTTCACTTGTTATCATTTCTTTGTTATTTTGTTTTTTTGCTGGAATACTCAAGAGTACCAAATGATAGTTAGGATCACCAACATTTTAGGAGTTGCTTTTTGTGGCCTCATCTGTTGCCAAACATCTGAGACATGGACAGAGAATCTCCCTGTTTATCCAGCTTCTCTAAGCCACATGGGAAAGAAAGCCTTGTTCAACACTTTCACAGAGCAGGAAGGGTACTGAGAAGCAACAGGGCGGTGTCACACACACCACACACACACACACACACACCCATCACAGTCAACATGCCTAAGCCCCAAGCCACCCTTACTTGCTTTCTGGCCAGTTAAACAATTGTTTGTTCCATTTCATCCTGATCCTTCAACCTCATTCATGCAGCAAAAACTCAAAACTGGAATCAATAGCAAAGCACCATCTCACATTCAGATGCAGAAAGCTAGGAGTTTCTAGACAAGAATCTCGCAGCTACGCATCTCCTCTAATACATTCCTTGAGTCCTAATTTGTGTAACAGTTGCCATGACTTGTTGTTGTTGTCCTTGTTACACCCCTTTCTTCCATCTCCTCAGAGACCATACTGAACCTTCACTGGGCTCTGGCCCAGCCTACAGGTGACTTTGTCTCCCTGGACCATATCTCTCTTGGACAGATGGGAGGCCATCAGCCATGATCAAAATTCAATTCCCCAACAGTCTCTGTGCAAAACCAATACCTCCACACGCAGTCCCAACTCCAGGACTGCAGCCTTCCAGTTGCAATTGTGTCTTTGACCTGACTTCACCCACAGGTATAGGTGGGACACCCCCAACCCTACTTTCTTTTTTCCAGCTTCTTTTTTTTATTGTTGTTCAAGTACAGTTTTCTGCCTTTCCCCCCAACCCCAGCCCAACACGCCAGCCCTCCCTACCTCCCTCCTTTTTCCCAACTTCTTTCTTTACACAGGCCATAAACTTGTTCAAAATGGTCATCCCCCTCACCCAGACCTTATCTTAATATACTTCTCAGTTCTGCTTGGCAGTCTCCCACCTCTCCGTCCACACACCACTCACATGTATTGAGACACGCTCACCCAACAACTCAAACATGTTCAGAAAAGACAGTTCCCTACCCCACTTCGTTGAACAGACTTAATTTTCCATCTCACGCTCCTAAATTTCCACCGGCCAATTAAATCACAATTCTAGGGCATCATCCACCCATCACAGCTCTTCTCACTCTCATGGTAAGATTTCACCCACTATCATGTGGTTTTAAAAAACAACCTGCTGGTGGCTTCTAGATCTGGACCTACTAGCTCAGACATAACCTCCTCCTCAAAAACCTAGGTTCAGTGATCTGTTTGGCACTGACAGGTGTCATGTGTGTGGGCATCTCAAAGTCAAAATTCTCAGGGGATTTTCTTCTGGGTCCTATACTCTTTCCCCTTTCCCAGCACTGGGGTCACAATAATCCTTGAATTCTTAGCACATAACACTGTGTTTGGGACATAATACATACTTAATGTGCTGAATGAATGAACTGATTAATTACTTCAGTATTATATGATAGTAAATGCCATAGGACACAGATTACGAACTCCTGGTGCACTCATCTTCTCAAAGGGAAACAGAAATGTTATCTACCTAGAAGTATGCTCACCACTCCATTATAAACTTGTTTTAGAAACTAATGACTTTTAGTGACCAGACTATAGGACCTCTGAGACCATGTTAATTTCTGCCTAACACAAGGGAGAAGTTCAGCTTTCACAATAAGGCTAAATTTACTCTGGAACAACCTGGTTTGCAATTGAGAAGTTGATGCAATTCATAAAACGTGTTTATACATTTCTAAAGAAGGAATTAATGAGGTTACTATTTTCTTAGCCTAATGAAGTCCCTTCCCAATTCCAGAATTACCGCATAGTCCCTTCCAACATCAGAATTCCGCAGTTCCTCAGTTCTTGTTATGCTTAAACAATCCCTCCACTTCTGTTTAATTCCTTAAGTCTACTGGTCAAACTTTGCTAACTTCCTTTATTTATTAGCCCTTAGTTTTTAAGTGAAAGGTCCATTTACTTATCATTCAACCACTTTTGAGGCCTTTCATCTCCCACTGAGAACAGGCTGTGTACACAACAAAAATCTTCAGCGTGTAATCAGGAAAGAAGCACAAATTCCCTGGGTCAGCCTCACATCCTGTCAAAATGAGGACCCTCTGAGCTCTGTGGAGACACTGACCACAGTTCTCAATAGTATGTGAATCCAGACAATTACAAATGTATGTTTTTGCTTTTTGCTCATACACAAGCCGCACTCGGGGCTTGCCTCCGGTTGAATGGCTCCTTGTATTCAGTCCTTTCCCAGCCAATGCTCTCATCTCATTAGAATTTCTGTATCCTCTGGTCTTGCAGAGTTCCCTTCACCTTCATTTGTATCAGACAAAAGATGGTAATTTACGTCTAATTAACGGAACTGAGTCATAATGAGTTCTTTTCTCTTAGACAGCATTTGAAAGTCCAAAATAACCAGTGAGATTGGGCTTCTTAGTCTCCCTCCAGCGTAAGGATTTCTAGCACAATGCTCTTATTCAAGCCTCCCACTTTGCATACAGTCGGAGGGCTGGAGGTTATCCACATTGTGAAATTCTTTGGCTAGTTATGCCCAGAGTGATTTAATGGCATGCAGGCAAATTTCATATTTTCTGCTAAGCAGCTCTGTTGAAACAGTCAAGCTTACGACTGCATCCTTTTTATGTCCCTTCCTTATACTTGGAAATGATATCTTTTGCCAGTTGATGAATTTGATAGCATTCTTTATGAGATCAATTTCCTTGCAAAAGATACAAAAGACAGGATGAAAGATGAGTTTGATGCAAAGCACACAAAGGGCCGTGCATCTGCGTGAAGAGAAGCATGGTAAAGCATAACTCCATTCTCCCCATTCCAGGCGAGGGACAGAGAGGGAAGGATGTAAACACCACGAGCCTGTCTGAAGAAAGTAAAAGCACATGTTCCAGCAGCAACAGGAACCCGGGCAAAGTGCTAAAAGCATCCTCTCACTTTCTCACATGCCAGGGCATTTTCAGATGCCCTCTATGTATGTTGGCATGCCCACACAAACACACCACAGAGTCTGGGCATCGCTGGTGTCATGCTCTCCCTTACAAGGACACCATTTCAACTCGCTGGACAAACTTACACCAGGACGAGGGCTCCCCCGTTACCCTCAGTGCCTGCCTGCCTACGGGAGGCGATGTTGTGAGCTTCCTGGTGCTGTTAATTCACTATGCCCTAGGTTAGAAAGAGCCAGGAGACGTTCCCGTGATTTTCAATGTAGGGCCCCAACTCCTGGGGCCCTCTTCATCCAATCCTTTTATTACACAGGGTTAAGACGGAAAAAAATGCCTCAGTATCTTAATCCATATTCTTCTGATATAACTTTGCTACATTTTTAAAAGTTTGGCAAAACAGCTTCATTGTCATCATCTTCTGCTAAAATATTTTCCCTATCTGCTGCAATCTTAAAAACAGTAAGAAAACAAAAAATAATGCCGGCCAAACTCCCATCGTGGGAGCCATGGGACAATGAAATCACAGCAGAGTTACATGGGAGGGCAGGTGAATCCCGGCTGCAGATCACCCGGATCCCGCTGTTTCTCCTCCCGCCTTCTCCCCCGCTCGGAGAGAGCAGAATGCATAGACTCGGTCTGTCAGGATGGAAAGATGACTCTCTGCCAAACATATTAAACCAGACAGTAAATCAGAGAAAATTATACACTACCTTGATTAATAAGGTTTAATGGGAATGAGGCATCTAATTTATAATGCTAAATTGACAAAAACGGGTTAAAGAAATGAGACTGTTTCACAACAGATTAAAGTATAATTTTTTCCTTATTTTTTGGTGGGGTACCCCCCAACCAAACTACATTTTTTCAGTATATAAAAAGAAATCACTAGAAGCACTTTTTAAGCAACTGTCCTCACACAATGAGACTGAGAATCTAGTATCAGAAATAAGACATATCTAAGAAGCCCCAAACGTGCAAATGCATTTGAAAGTTAATTTATAAATCTGACACTTGAACCACAATTTTTCCAAACTAAATTGAAAATCACGGGAACATCTCCTGACTCTTTCTAACCTAGGGCATAGTGAATTAACAGCGCCAGGAAGCTCACAACACCGCCTCCCGTCTCGTGCACCCGAAGGTAGGCAGGCACTGAGGGTGGGGCTGAGCCCTCGTCCAGGTGTAGGTCTGTCCTAGAGGGCCTGGTGAGCCGGGTTTCTCCCACCACACAGAGAGGGGAGTAAGGTTTCCAGCACCAGCAGACCCTCCAGTGGTGGGGAAGGGCTCTCTATGGGACTGCTTGAGCAGTGTTCCCTGGCAGCCACCTGCTCAGCAAGTCCAGTGTTTCTAAACTGGGGGCTGTCTGTACTTAGTGGAAGGTAACAATGAAGCAAAGACGTGGAAGTGAAAAAGGAGTGGAAGCAGATGCTGTGCACCCTGAGAAGAAGCACCAGTTTGTGCTAGGTGTCAGTAAAGACTGCAGTGCAAAATCAAAAGGAAGGCAAAACTGACTTTCAAATTATTAATACATAGATTATTATAATTCACTAAGTAACCATTCTAAAAGGGCTCTGTAAACTAATAAAAACCTACATGCCTATGCCTTGGTTTTATTCCTCTGTTCTTTCTCATAACTGAACATACCTAGAATAGAAAAGAGAAAGGAGCACGGCAACAGATGAAAAGTATGTTCCCTTCACTTGCCATTCAAAGCTACCCTTCAGAAGACTGTTTTATAATGAAGAACAGCTAGAAACAACCTGCTTAAAGGCCTACCTGTGAAACCAACTTCTTTGACTCTAAGCCAGATTAGGACACCATGAACTCATAACTCAGGAAAAAAAGATTTTAGGGCCTCAAATAAAGGAGTTGGACCACAATGAAAGTCCTTCCAGGTGATAATTGCCACAGAAAAATCAAACAATAATATTAGGTCACAATTAGAACGTATAACCAATTCTATATATTTCTTCACATTAATATTGCATAATCTTCACATTTTAGCCATTATTATAGTTGATAACATTTCCTAGATGTAAGGAAATTTAAAATGGTTATTGTCTCTCTCTATATAGGAATATCAAATTGTTCACAAGCTCTTTTCCCCCAAAAAGATGCATATAAATTGACCACCTGTAGAGCCATACTTTGAATATCCTCAAATTATTTAAACAGCTTAAAACAATTTCAGCTGCAATTTTGTTCAGGTTTCATCATCTTTTCTAAACAGATGGTTATATCTAATTTATTGATTTCCTATTTGGTTATATTGTACCTATAACCCTTTTTTTTTAAAGAGAAAAGATTAGAGGAAGTAAGATTAGCTGAAAATATGATTAGTACTCTTACTAGGACTTATTCCTCTAAGAGGTACGTTCAGAAACAGACCCTGAGTGGGCACACACCACCTAAAGGCATAAGGAAGGTGCCAGAAACACAGCTGGGAACAAGACAGCCGACTCCATCCTAATGGGGCTCTCCACACTTCACATCCACAGCTGGCAGGCAGAAGATCTTCAATACCACCGTAAACTGCTTTTATGAACTAAACTATCTGAGTACATCATTTTAGTAAATCTTTGAGGTTTCAGGGATGAGAAACCAGAGTGTAGTTAGCATGCTTCAAAAATTATTGAACGCCATAGCTGTAAGGTTCCTGGAGATCAATTCGTCTGGCTGTTCCTTTCCTTTTTGAATATAAGCACTAATTTTTAATTTATAAACAAAACGAAGCTACACAAAAACAGAACTCTGTGGACTCCTTCCCACGTATCAGTAATTGTTTTCTTTTAGCACAGGTTAACTAATATACTGCATGTTGAAAGAGCCACTTTGAATTCAGAATGCTTTTAAATACTGGCATATTATAATGATCTCAACATCTAAACCAACTTGAAGAAGAATGGCAAATGTGTGGTGTAAACTGACTTATGGATTTATGTACCAGGCAATAACTCTGAAGCCCGTTAAAGGAAAGAACCAAACATTTCATCCATTTCTTCCACATTTACTCCCACGGACCAACTGAAGGCCAGAAATGACCGAATCATCTTCCTGAGGCCGTGCCACCGACTAGCGATGTAACTCACTTGACCACACTGAGGCCTAATGGCTTCCACCCAAGTAGCATCCACATACATCTCCTTTGGTGCTACTGACAACCTCCTTCCCCAAGAGTACAGTTCTCATTCTCCTACAAAATTCAAAAGTAAGCCCTCTGTATGCCATTTACAGCATCTTCTACTGCATTTAAGTAGAAGAAATGCTTGGAAATGCTACAAATGCTTTTCTCCTTCCAATCTTATGGTAGATAAGAATTTAATGAAAGCTAAAATGTAACTTCAGGGCAAAAGACAAATTTTGTTTTATTGTACTGTAGAATGTTATAGCTGTCATGGCCTAAAAGTACCCGGAATTCTGTATAATATTTCTAATGCAACATGGATCTATCTGGTTTGGGGAAGAAAAAAAAAGTCCTTTTATTCCTTTTCTCTCTGCCTACAACTATAACACTGAGATAATAAAGATCGAGCCTTAAATTTCTAAATTCAATAGAGGTAGAGTCACAAGGGGACTGAAAAAGCATTTGTCTATACAAGCTAATACCCAATATGTTAGTCCTTTGGGCAGTTTACATTGATTTTACATTTAATTGTATAGGCTGATGTTCTCATATTTTCCAGGACAAAGTTGTAAAAATGAAAGGATCAAGATATACTCTGATATGAAACCAAAAGAAGAAATAAGAGTGAAGGTTTCTGTGTACCTAAATGATTTCAAAGAGATTTTTTTTCCTACTAGAAATTCACATTAGGAATCTTAAACCAAAATTAAGAGCAAAAGTGATAAAACTGTACTTCATCTGCTTTCCCTCATTTCCCCCAACTGTTCACAAATTACTCTGAGAAACAGAAAGAAAACGAAAAGCATCCCCTGGCACTTAAATACCTTTCACCTACTCTGTAACGAATTTGGTTTAATTCCCCTTCATTCAGCTGGCCAGCAGACTTTGTCCTTCCGTCTGTCTAGCAAACATTTCACAATTTTTTCAATGTTTTTGTAAAGTGGTGGGGGAAAAAGAACCACCTCATTAATTTCTCTTACCATCAAAGAGAATAAAACAATATTTTGACAAGGATGAAGCAATTAACACTAACGATTATCTCATATTATTTTTTAAAGTATACGTTTCCTGAAGCCTCACAGAAAAATGCACTTTAAAGAAAACCTACTGGTCTCCTATTTGAAGGAGCGGCCTTTGGATAATCGAGAAACAAAATATCAATGGTTTTAGGGCATCCTGAAAAGGATTATGGGGAGGAGACATTAATAAAAACCTTTTTTCCAAAGAAACTTGAAATGATAGATTTATACATTTTCATTGCATTGACTGAGCTATTTTAATTACTCTTTAAACCCAGATCCCTATATTAGTTCACTCAGGGCAGCCATAACATAGCCCCACAGACTGGGTGGCTTAAACAGCAGAAATTTATTTTCTGATGACTCTGGAGACTGGAAGTCTGAGATCAAGGTTGGTCTTCCCCTGGGCCTGTAGATATGGCCATGTCTCCCTGCCCCCGTCTCCTCACAGGGGTTTCCCTTGGGCAAGTCAATGTCCCTCTGGCCTTACTCAGGTCACACTGGATTAGGACCCACCCTGATGACGACACTGACTTAATTACCTCTTTACAGACCCCGCCTTCAAATACAGTCTAACACCTCATTTCCAAGTGGTTCTACAATGTCTGGTTTTCTCAGCCAACATTACTCCTTTATCTCCAAGGTCCGGGAGAGACTGTGAGAAAGTCAGAGAAAGTATTGACAACGACAAAACAACAACACTTAGTGCTAGTCGTGGTCTAATCTTGGTGGTTTTTGTTAAGGCTGCTTTTGGGTAAGGTCTGAAATGAATATTATAAAACAAAACACAAGGGAGTTGGAGGAAGAGCTGCGACACGCAGATGGTGGCCGTCACCAGTCGCAAGCCCAGTGTCATTAAACTGTGCTCAGTCCAATTCTCAAAATTCCTCCAAAGTCCCCATTTCAAACAATAGGAATAAAATATTGATCAGAAGATGAAAAAAAACTACCAAAAAAGCATGAAATTCATAAAAACTTTACAGAAACTACCAGTGGAAAATCCTAATATATAATATTATTTTGGTAGAGACCATATCTCTGAAAAAAACCAAAGCAAAACAAAATCCACATTCCAGGGTAGTATCTAATCACATGTTAGCAGGGACTGACTAATACATTGCATACTGAAAGAACTCTGAATTCTCTATACTTTTAAATACATGCATTCACACTAACATAACAAACTTATTTCTAATCCTACAGAATGAACAAAATTATAGGAAAAAGAGTCATTTAAATTTTCACATCCATCCCCCTTACCAGTGAAAGATGTTAATTAAAAAGAAATCTTAACAACTAAGTGGAATCCGTCCATAGTCAAGCCTAGGGCCCTATATTTAAGCCATCCCCCTACATCTAAGTTATATGCTCTTTCCAAAGACAACAAATGAATTTAAATATTTTTCATATTATTGGGCAAATTACAAATATAGGTAACACTGAACTGTCACTTCTGTCACTCTGAAAGACTTGTTCAAAAGGATAATGATAATAAAGTTGTTTGTCATTCCATTAAGTTACAACAGTCTAGCAGGCACTGCGTCAAGGTCTGAAGTAACGGTTCTCATCCTCGTTTTGTTCAAGAACCACTTTGAGAACACAGCTGATGATCTAGGAACCCTCTTCTTGAGGAAAAAAAAATAGATATACTTGCAAAATTTGGCATTTCCAGGAAATCAAACACTCCTATAAAAAGTGCTCAGGAATCAAAACCTCTGACTCAGATTAAAAAAAAAAAACACACACAACAAAGTCTAAGTTAGAAGATGCCAAGTAGAGTTTCTTGCCCCTGAGCCCTCCTCACCTTAACAAAAAGAATTGCCACGTAATAGGATGAGAATGCCAAGTTTTTAGAATTGAATGACTAGGTAACAGAGTTTCAAAGGTTTCTTTCTGCCTCTTTACACCATTCTAATCCCATATGGAGGCCACTCTGTTAGCTTTGTCTGGTGGTATTAAAATAATTATGTCTTTATCTTTTTGAAGTCCAAGCAAAGTAAAAAAGAAAAGAAAACACTGCATTGTTCTTAAAAACAATGAAACACTTGATCATAAAAGTCAGATACAACACTGCAAAAAACACTACTACTGCCAGCGAGTTGCACAATTAACACAATTTCCTTGACATATTCTATTTCATTCCTTTACAATTAAACACTATACCAAAAAACTAACACTCAAAAACATGTCTTTGTCACAAAGAGGACCATAATTGACCCAAAAAGTAAATTTAAATGTCTCTTTTTAAAAAGCAGTGAATATACACATGTCTAAACGTCACAGTTTCCAGGGCCATGAAGCATTTTTGGAGCTACACAGAGGATGCAGAGACACAGGGCGGTGTGTGAGCACAGATTGCTCCCAAGGCCAGCAGTACGTGCCCTCTCAGCCCTCATGGAAGCGAATCTGAGTGATGCTCACATCTGACTAAAAACTCTTAGGCTCAGATATGCAAAGAGGTGTATAAAGTTCTTCATCATATTTATGAAGAACTATATCCTTCCACGTTTTTGAAATCTTTTCTTTTCAAAGAAAAACCTCAGCTAGCCTGGGGAAAGTGACAACTGCTTTGAAGTTCAGCTTCCTCAACTGTACAAAGGAGTTTTAAATAGACAATTTCTAAGGTCTCTGCAAGCTCTAAATAAAGCATTTGTAGGCCTTAAAGTCTTTCATGAATGAGGGTGGGGCTTACAGCTGGTCATGCCAGCTTAGCTAAAAATCTATCAAGTCTAGGAAAACAACCTTTAAAAAGTTTATAGCATGTTATTCTATATATTTTTCCAATAATTCTTGATCATTGCTGCTTTAATAAGGTGTCTCAACTCGTATATTTTAGTGACTAAGGACCATTCTTAGGTCTAAAATCAGACTTCACACTCTATCAGTTACTCAGGGACCCATGATTTCCCCCCTGTAAAGGATCTGGCCAGACATCAGGGACCAGGGCTTTTTCACCGTTATATACTCCATGCCTAATAAAGCTTAGGGCAGCACTCAGACATCCAATAAATGCTTGCTGAATGAACCAACAAACTTAGGCGTGACTGCACTGCTATGTGTTAGGCAGGAGGAATTTAAAAAAAAGAAAGAAAAAAGACAATCTGACTATGGGTTTTCCCCTCCCTAGGAAGTGTCCAGAAGTGGGAACACAGAAGTGATAAAAAAAGTGCAATGTGTTGTAATTAAGGTGCACATGAGGTACACATATGAGGCACAATAATAATGAAACAGAAGAGGGATGCGTGAATTAATGAGAAGCATAAGCAGTACTGCTGTGAATCAATGGGTGCCTTCCAACGTGAGAAAATCAGCTATTTGGGAATTATGCATTTGGGAATTATGCTTTATGCTTCTTTCACAGGTCATTATGAAGGTGGTTCAGACACATTTTTATTCTTTAAAGTGTTTGAATCCGAGTAGGAGCCATTAATATAAGGTGCTATTCCCTCTACAGTATCAGGTCTTTAAAGGTTCAAGTTATAGGTTTTAAATTTTATATACATAAATACATATTTAACTTGGAGTAATGCCATAAAGTATTAAATGTCTTTAATTGTGGCAAAGAAAACACTTTTAGGCAAGTATTTGGGTAAAACTATAAGCAATGTTTTAACATAACACAAAATTCCAAAAGTAAATACAATTAGAAAAAGATTGATCCTTGCTAGCAATCAAAGATATATAAATTAAAGAAGCCTTGAAATGCTATTTTATGAATGTTAAGAAAGCAGGATTCTTTTTGTTGTTTTCAATACATATAACACATGATTGTGGAGTAACCATTGTAGGAAATGTCGTTAATTAGCAATACATTTTTGGAAAACAATATGAAACACACAACAAAAGCAATAAAGCAGTTCCAATATGCTCTAAAAATATTCTATAAGAAATACAAAGAAAAAGATGGAAGCATTAACTTGTTCATTTGGCATTATCCATATTAATCAAAAAGTAGAACAAATCCAAAATGATCGAATCACAGAAGAATGCTAACAAATTCAAATATATTGACACAATCTAATATTGTGTATTCAATAATTTATGATCATCAAGACACTGCAGAAGCAAACAAAAAAGGTTATTTAGAAATGTACAAACTATGAAATGTCACAATGTACTTTGTAAATAAGAATGAAATAGCATAAACCAACATTTGCTCTCTTGGAGCAGCAATGCTTAAAATAAATGATAAGCTAGGCACGCTCCCTACTCAAGAAAGATCATATGCAAAATTAAAAATTTGCCAGTGTAGTACAAGTATGCAAATTCATAGCATTAGATAATTTTTCCCATGAGCATAAGTCATCTTTCAATGTCTAGCACACATGCCACCTCTTTCAGCTGCCAAATCTCACAGCAGAAAGTAGCATTTTCTCCAACCTGTGTATTTCCAATGCATTCTGCCTAGATATCTCCAGAGGCATTAATCAGGGTCTGTGTAGGGAACCCGCTCTGACTTGCTGGATGGAAAGGAACAGTACCCCTTCACTTCTGCATCTGCCTCCACAGGGAACAGATGTGTAATTGGTGTTTCCTGAATTTAGCTATTTAAAACAAAGCTAGAAAAAAGAAACCAAAGAGGCACTGGAAATGGAAGTGGACAGTTTAGGTTCCCCTCTATACCAATGGGTTATAATATTCGAAAGAAAATAAACCTATGCAGTTTTGTTCTTTAAAGAAAAACAAATTCACAATAACACCTTCAAACCATCTCCAACCTTATCAATAAAAAAGAGGGATAGTAATGAAATATCCTAGAAGCTTCTGCAAGTGTATTCTTATCTAATCTGCAATTCTCTCCGTATCTAAAGTACCCTGCCCTGCAACTTAAACACATTAAAACAAATTTACTATAAATGGCCACAGAAATGAGATAAAAATTACTTGTAATTTTCTTATACTCCTATAAAGGTTTTCAAAACTCGATATAAATGGCATTTTTTTTGTTAATTTCCTCTTATCCAGAAAAGAACATAGAAAGATCACAAAGGAATCTTGCAAACAGCAAGTCTGAATTTACATATCCTGTTCCAAAAACTTCATTTGCACAAAACTTATCCTAAGGAAATAATCATGGATGTAATAAAGATAACACTACAAGGATGTTTATTCCAGAACTGCTTGTAGTAGCAAAAAAGCTGGGTGGGTGCTAGTATGTGTTCTATAAAAGGACTTTTTTTTCTAATCGTCACCCAAGGATATGTTTTTTTTGTTTGTTTTGCTTTTTTAAAAATTGATTTTAGAGAGAGGAAGTGGGTAAGAGAGAGAAATATCAACATGAGAGAGAAACATCCATCAGTTGCTTCCTGTACTTGACCCGACCGGGAATCAAACCTGCAACCTTTTGGTGTACCTATGATGCTCCAACCATCCAACCAACTGAACCATGCAGCCAGGACTAAAAGGACTTGAAAGCCCATTTGTATACTGTACTGCCACATACAATTTAAAAGATATTGAGGAATATTTAATGGCACAGGAAAGTGGTCATAATACAACGTTAAGAAGAAATGCACAAGTGGTGGGGAGTAAATGCAGACTACTATAATTGAACAACAATAAAATAATTTAAAAATAATAATAAAAAACAAAAAAAATGCAGAAATGCACATAGAACTCAATTTTTGAAAAGAGAAAAAAATTAAAGTTGAATCTCATTACTCATGATAGTTATGTTCTATAAAGTCACTTTAAACACCGACTTAGTGAAAATATGTAACTATTGCTCCTAGGAGAGAAGCAGAGTATCCTGACAGCCTCTGGTCATAACACTTTTGTCAACTCATCAATATATAACCTCGTCTTACGTGTGTTTCTGATTAAAGACATATATGTTGATCTTTTAAGTCACTTTCCAATTACATGGTATCTAGAATACCTTAGTAGTTGGCTTTCTACTTAAGGTTTTATTTTATATCTAAACTTTTTTCCCCAAAGTATTCCAGAACTTACCATATTACACACACAATTTTAAACCACACACATACCCCGGACCTGCCTAGCTATGTCATATGACCCTTGTAGCTATTTATGTGACCCTCCTGGCCACACATAACTTAATTTTCATCAAGCCATGATAAAGGCAGTGGTAAATTTTCCTGCCTTTCAAAGTCATCTGCACCTGTATGCATTTCTTGAACAGAACCCTGTTAACTTATATGCCTCCAAAAGGCATCTGGAGACTTGACTCTGACCACACCTGTGATTTATAAACAAATACACCCTAACACATTTGGGAATTTAATCTCACCCATTTTAATACCTAGGCACATATTAACTTGAGTAAAATGTTACGTTTGCCTGAAAGAGCAGTTCTTGGGATTCAGAGTTTTCAGAAGAGAAAGAACTGATTGAATTACAAGAATAAACTTTCCTGGACTCCAGGAAACTAAATTGTGTAGAATGAAGCATATAATAGTTTACCAAAGTCCATCTTAAACATGAAAGGGTTTCTCATTTCCCTGACTGCTTGAGAAGGATTCCAAATATACAAAAGTAAAATAATGACTTCATGCTACAAAGACCTCCTACTTGAGCCATTATGAAAATCTTACCAAAGCCAAAATTAGCCACCTGTACAGCTGTTTCAGTTTTTCTCTGCCCTTTTCATTTCTACCAACATGTCTTCCTATTTCTCTAGAAACACAGAGGACAATACCACGAACCAATACCCTTGCCTTCCGGTCCCATATATGCAGGCCTGCAGTCACGGCTGTGGACCCTTTGCAGGACGAGAGGCCCACTTCCACACTGAGAATCTCACAGTGAGTGACAGTAGGTGGAACCTTGCGGAAGAGCAATTACAGAGTAGATTATTTTGTTTTACATGAACATGCAAACTATTCCCTTGCCTTTTAAAATCAAGAGTTTAGACATTCAACGTAAATTAAATACAGAAAATCTTCAAACTTATCCTGGGGTTTAGAGTGAATTAATAATTAGAGGCCTTATTTATTTGGCTTATATTTGTGGGCAAGGTGGCAAAGGGTAGGGGTAATGGCCCCAAATTACTTATCTAGGAAACTGAGATGGAAATTAGGAGAAAAATAAAGTATATAAAAATAGGTTATTAGTATATAGTGAGCAATGTTAAATACCTAATAATCCTTAACATTGCAACTGAAACTGATCTTGATTATAAAAAAAAAATCAGAGCACAAATTTGAAGTCATGTACAATATATAATACATACAGCAGAGCTGATTATAATCATCAAAACTTGATTTGCCTGGAAAGAAAACCCTGTTTTCACTAGTTACTTAATAGTGGGTATGTATAGTAGGGGAGTACTCAGGAAATAGCCATTTAAAAATAAATGAAGTAATGCAAGTCAGTGCCATAAGCCCAAATGATAAATCTTTATTGTTTTAAAAAATATTTTTGGCTCTGTAGTATGAAAATGGGCTACACATTGAGAATACCAATGGCCCAGGAAAACTTGGAACAACACTTTTTCCAGAAAACTCTACCAGCTGTGGCCAGTGGCATGATGTTCTTGCAGTATCCTCTTGATGCCAAGTGGCTGTGACATTATTCTGTCCATCTTTCCAAGAAAAAAATCAGTTCCAATCAGCTATATTATTGATTTTGGTTACTGAAACTGATTTGTAATGAAGGAAGACTATAAATAATATTACCAATAGTTTCTTTTGATTCTGTTGGTACCAAATACAATGAACATGAAAATATTTACCATATTCATTAAAAGGTTTCCAAAATATTTGCCAGTAAAGAAGTTAACCAAAACAAAATTAATTAAAAGTGCACAGGTATTTGTTCCATATTATAAAATCTGGTTACATGAAAGCAGAGATTATAACTGTTGATATCTTGAAATCAAGGGCCATTTACAGATAATATTTAATTTTCAACTTTCTTTAAACATACTTTTAAAAACTATAAAGTGATCCAAGAATTTATGCTAAGTGTTTTACACCGTATCCGTATCTTCCCCTTATCTTACGAAGGTGTTATCAAGTAGCAATAGTCCTAAAATTAGGTCATGAGAATAAGTAAATGTATCTTCATCCAAGTGAAATCACTCTCATCCTTGTAGTTAACATATTGAATTAAACATACTTCAATAGGAAAAAACTAACTACCTAAACAAATATATATGCAAAAACTAACTCACCATAATGAAGTATACTCAAAGAAAGTTCACTCCCTTCCCGGCTCACACTGTGATTTTTTGAAAAGTTATATTACATTTATTGGAGAGGATTTTCCATGGCAACAAATACTTGACCTGGAGCCAGGAGTCCAGGGTTACAATCCTTCTTATACTACGCTTCAGATGTGCGTCCTTGGGCAAGTCATTCAATCTCTCTGGACCTCGTTTCCTTCACCTGTAAACTGAGAAGGCTGTGGTTGCAAAGCTCTGGAGTTCCATCCTGTTCTAATAACCTATGAATTTGTGAGAGAGAAAGTTCATAAATATTCCGTAATTTTCCTTTTGCCAAAATGTTACTTCCAAATATAGATAACCTTTCATGACACAAAGCAAATGTTATGACAAGGTACTTTCCAATTAATGCAAATTTTAAAGTTACTATTTAAAACAATTCAAAAATAGAGCAGACTCTATCAAGATGTTGTGATTTTGGAAATTTCAGAACACAGCATAGGGAATCACATGCCAATCAAAAAAATCTGAATGAAGTAATTAAGCATGAACTTTAGAGAGTTCTGGACTACTTGCAAATTCCTTCTATTCCTTTCAAAAGAGGCTTTTCGAAGAAATACAGTGAAGTCATCAAACAGAACCCATCAATTAGATACATTTAAAGTTTAAAATTATTTGCTCTCCCATCTGAAAAGAAAAGTTCAATCTCACAACAGAGAAATTTATATCAGTTATTCAGTAAACCTTTTTTGCTCTCTCTAACTTTAGGAGCATGGCCCATGTCACAGAACTCTTTGATGAAAAATGAAAATTCAAATTTAGAAAATTATTCACCCTGGTCAATGCATAGTCTTTACATAAAACTATATTCACATTCATTAATGGTGTTAAAACAGCAAAAGTATCCTACTACATTTTATAAAGTTGTTTTAAAATAAACTTTGAATACAAATGGGTTCCTGGTTAACTTAGTCCTACATAACTTATTTAAACTGGGGAAAACAAAACAAAGAAAAAACCTTCCACTATGTGGATTCCTAAATTGAAGATTTATTATAATATAAAAGCAATAACCAGAACTTTTAAGAGATGAAAAATGAGTAGAATACATTCTCTTAAATAGTATCCTCAAGATATTACTTCATTCACAGGGCTTAGTCACAAGCTTTCTGCTCTGAGATTTTGAGTGTGAGATTCTTGAAAAATCTTACTTCCTGCCAGCAGTCAGTTCCCATTAGCATATGTGGGGTAAGAAACTGTTACATCTATCTTATGGGCATCAATTAACCAGGGATTTTTCTTTCTCTTAGACAGGTGGTTTGCACTTACATTTTCATCTGAGATTGAAAAAACACTATCTATAGAAATTATCCACAGTTATAAATGTATAGATATGATTTTTTAAAAAATCACATACATGTAACTACTTAACAGTGAGGCAGTCCACAGGATGAGCGACTACTCATCTGTTTTCTGTGGCTCAGAGCATCTGCGCCATTTCATGGATTCTTGTTTCTGGCTTAATCAAGCTATTCTTTTTAAAGCTATTTTCCTACATTAATGGTAAGTATCAGAGATAGCAACATTTAAAAAAATCACATTCGAGTCCTTAAAATAATTTATAATTTTGATTTAGCATCTCTAATTGTATTAATTATATCATGGGTAGCAAGAGACTATTTCTTACAGCATATCTGGTTACATAAGTGTTTTAGTCAAGATTACTTTGGATATAAGCACAAAAATCAAAATTATGCACCAAGAGGCAACCCAGTAAAGCACTGATTAGAAAACACGTGCATGCACACATAAAACTAAACATTCGTTTCCAATTCTGAGATACTTTCTTAGATGATAAAAATCTTGAAAATAGTAAAACTTGAAAACCCCACAAGTCTGACAATTAAAAATAGGCAAAAGTAGAACGTAGTATTTAATGTATTTATTATAATATGCCTCATAAAAATCTAGCACCGTTTTTAGACTATAAAATCAAAGTTCATCAATAATAATGCATTATCTGGAGCAAGACAACTAAGAAAACGAACCTAAATCCACAACACTTCATGCTCAGTACCTACAGATACTGTGTCTGAAATGCTGAAAAATTAGTTGATGGTCGGTGTGACAGCAAAGTCTGGAATGAGAGATGGCGGGCACATCAACACAGAAACTGCCGAACTGGTACGCATCGCGACACAGAAACCTTTCGGAGCACCAAGACCTAAGGACTTAAAAATGACACAACACCAAATAAGGAAAAGCCCAATGCAAAAAACTTGAACTGACTAAATGAGTTAATAGGACTATAATATGTATGCTATAACACTGATAAAATATTGGTACCAACCATGCATTTACAAGTAGGACTCATTCCTCCAATGCTTAGGTGTTACAAATAAGCATATCAGTTCTCCCCAGTTGTTTAAAGAGGGAATCAGTAAAACAGAGTAACAGGAAAGAGTGCAGAAGGCAGAAAGGCAGCTGTCAAAAGAGGTATGTTTGTCTTTGAGAAAAAAAAAGTGCAAGTTTTTTTTTGCATTTTAATTAGCTGGTCTGAAAAAAAAAAACAGGTGAAGACTACTAATTATCACCTTCCAGCCTCACTAACACTTTGTAGTCTAGCAAAAGGGTGAAAAGAGGATGGAAAAAAGAAAAAGAAAAATGCCATACCACTCCAGGCCATTAAAAAAAAAAATCAAGGCTTTCTCTAGCATCCTTGCAACAGAGACTGCTCCATTTATCTTCAAAGAACTTTCTTGTTTACAATACAAATCTTCTCCTCTGCTACAAATTAAACCCAATTATCTGGCGAACAGTTTCCACAATAAAACCTGGTAGACAGTGGAAGCAGCACCCTTTCCTGTTTCCTCCTCCATTTGACAGTCCACAGGTTTCCAAAGCAGCGAAAACCACTCTTATTTATCCCATTAACACATAGGTGTTGAGAGGGCATGGAAACCCCTGGAAAGATAAATGGCTTCATTTTCCTTGGACCAGGCTATTGGGACAACCTCCAAAATCTGAAATAGTGCTGAAAACTCTCACTTGCTTATTTGATCCATAAATCTTAAAACTACTATGGGAAACATAACTATCTAGTTAAAAGCATCATTAACTCTTTCTGGTCAATGGAATCTACAGTCATTGGTGTACTTAGTCATCAATGAAGGACAAACTGCAAATATTCAATTAAATAGATCCATCTGCTGAGATAGCAAGTAGATGAAATGCAATCACGTACACTTGAGTCCTAGCCAATTCTACCTCACCCTGAAAGACCGGGGCTAAGCTTTTAATCAAGCAGCTGCTCAAAGAAACATGTATGTCCCTTTCACAGTCAAACACAGCACCCAGCCAAGGAGGACTTCCAGAAAATCAAGTTTATTCTAAGTCCTCAAGATGCATTTGTGCATGCTGGGTATACACAATGCACAGTTACAAAAGTGCACGCTCTAGTTTATTCTGCAGTGGCCAAAGGAGACATGGAGTTATTTGTAACATCTAATGAAATATTTTGCAGTGGGCAGATGAATTATCAGAAGGTTTTAACTAGCCATGTTCTATTGTTGTGAACTCTGCTTTGCAAAAAGATTAGAGGCACTTTTAATAAAACAAACTTGCAATGAGAAGAGAATAGCTTTTCCCAAAATTTTAACTTAAACTAGATGCCAGAGTAATGTCTAAACAAATAAAAATTTCCCTTTTTCCCCTGGAGCCTGCAGAATTCCATTTACCTGACCGGTTGAGAAGTGCAAAAAAAACCGAAACCCACATCCACTCATACCTCAACAGGCTTTGTTTTCACTGAACATTAAAGCATACTTTGACAACACGACAGCACTTCTCCAGTACTAAAAGCAGTATGATTAATCTTATTAAACCAGCATCTGAACCGTGGCCACATGTGATAGGAGAGTAATTACTCTCCTGCTAAAGGAGTACATACCATATCTACAAACTCCTATTTTGGAGCTCAAAAGAAGAAAAAAAGAAAGTTTATTCTTGAAACCAGTGACTTTGTATTGGCATTAAAATGCCAATACAAATTAAGAAAACTTTCCATAGAAATAAGATTCCTATGCAGAAAAATACAAATTTTAGGTAGATTGGCCTGGGATAGCAGCTTTTTTCTTTTGATTTTTAACACTGTTAGGGGACAGAAAAAAAGTGTTACTAATAGACAAAAAACCGACAAGGAAATAGGTGAGGCACCACCTAATCCTAAGTGGGCAATTCCTCTACCACCTCCTACTTAGGAGTAAGGAGCAATGCTCTCCCCCTTACATAGGCCGAGAAGAGTTTCAGGAGAAAGGTTCACTGAGCTTAAAGAAAATGAAGAGGGGATCTTTGGCCATGTCTCCTTCTAAGCATTGTAATAATAAACAAAACAAAATGAGGGGAAAGATACGGAATGACCACCTAAACAAGATATTTTGGACAATTTTTCTCAAAAACTGGGGAAGGATTTCTTATTGCAAATCCAACAACATTCAAGGCAGAACCAAGACTTAGGTTCCAGGTGATTTCACAAAGAACTGGTGTGAACATCTCTTTGTCACTTGTTTCTACTACTCTGCAATGTCAAACTCTGAAAAATAATCTTCCATGGTGAGATAATCAGATCGGGAAGAAAGCTTTTACAGTTCATAAAATCATGTATTCTTATTATCATTAAAAGTACATAAATAGTGTCAGCACTTATAGGGGGTTGTTAATTTCTCTTTCATATGCCAAATAGTATCTTCAAAAATGCTAGTTAACAAATTCTATCTCCTTCCGTTTTGAATGATGGGCCAAGAATGTACATACCAAACTTCTGGAGAGAATCATTTTTGACAGGAGGAATTGTCATGGCAAGAGTATACAAACACAGGGCCACATGGTGTCCCGTCTTGAGCTGAGGTGAAAGGCAATGAACTTGCCACACTTAGGAGTTTATTTCCTTTCTGGATCATGAACTTGATGTTGCCCGAGTTAACATGTGAAATAAGAACATACTCACGCTGCACTAATTATACACAGGGACCTCTGCTGTTATCTCCACTGTGTAGCACTGTCCTTTGGTTAATTCTGCTTTGTTTCAGTGTCAGCCAGGGACTAACAACCAGCATTTCCCTGTATAAGACTATCAGCCACATTCTTTCACTGCATCAATTATTTCTTGAAGAAAGAAATAATTTGCCACCTTTGCCTTCGTTCCTCAGTGCATTTGCACCGGCTCTGCAACTTAGTTGGCTGATCCACCTCAGCAATAGTAAGAGTTACAGAAGGAGGGTAAATAACATACAGTTGTCCCTCAGTGTCCATAGGGGATTGGTTCATGGGCCCTGGCAGATACCAAAATCAAAGATACAAAAGTCCTGTATATAACATGGTGTGGTATTTGCATACAATCTACACACATCCTCCTGTATACTTTAAATCATCTCTAGATTATTTATAATATCTAATACAGAGTGCTATGGAAGTAGTTGTTACCTATATTGTTTACGAAATAATGACAAGAAGAAGGTCTGTGCATGTTCAGTACAGACAACTCTCCTAGGCCTATAGACAGTACAAACCAGCAGCAATAATATAGAATTTAAAAAAATATTTTCCATCTATGGTTAGTTAATTCCACAGAGGTAGAACCCAGAGATACCTAAGACTAACTGCACATGCTATCGAGGAGCTAAAAAAGGCTTCTATAAGCTATAGTCGAAACTAAGGCAAGAGAGAGGTGGCCAGTCTCAGCCAAGTGAATAGGACAAGGCTGGCTTATGGAACCTAGATCACACTTCCCCAAAATGTGGCTTCTCTTCACCAAGCCCGTCTACATGGTCCATTACGTAGCGTGGGCAGCCCTCTTCTCTGAATTCTGCTGCAGTAAACGAGAAATTCACTTTAGCAATTACATCACGTGTTTATGTTAGGTTCAACACTATCCTTCTTTGGACAGCAGAAAGGCAGCTTCAGTCTACCTTTAGCTCCTCAAGAGCACGTACAGTTGGCTCTCCACATCAAGCTGAACAGGTTCAGCACGGCAGAGAAACTGAAGAGAATGGTAAGGAGAGCACACGCTAATCTGACACTGCAGTCAGGAAGATGGACCTTCCTGCCTACCGTTCTAACGGGAAGGGAGTTCTTATCAACTTTCCTATCAACCCCCAAGGCAAACCTTCAGTGGCTCACCTGGCCTACTTACAGGCCTTGCAAACAGGCGAGACAAATACTGCCAGGGAAGGAACAATAGAGCAGGACTCCTATTATCAAGTCTCAAAGCCTCACAGCTGGGCCTCAACCTCACCCTTCCTCCTGGAGCCCGCCTGCTGACCTAGATGGAGACACATCTGAGCTGGTGAGTCACACCGCAGGTACCCATGTGCCCCTTGCCCCTGCCCCAGCAATGAAATCTCACAATATTTCTTTTCTCCTTGGTTTCATCTGGATTCTGAATGTTACTTAATGTAAACTTGAAGTAGAAGTGGCTTTTTAAAAGGTTGGAAAATATGTATTTGAGCTAATAACACTGTCCACATTCGAAGAAAAAAGAAATAATTCTGTGCTATAATTTGTGTGAGCCAAAGAATCTTAGGAATCATCTAATCAAGACCTACTATTTTATAAATGAAGTATTCCAGGTCACAGAGGCAAGTGGTGTATCTTTGAAATTAAAAACACTGAATTCTTAGATGTCTCAATCTACCTGAAACTTTCTGGGTAAGAAACATCAAATGCAGGCAGAGAGAACACTAAACGTAAATGTCAAGAGATGCAAACTGTGGTTTAACTTCCTATGGTCTCCATTAGTCATGGAGACTAAAAAAAGGGTGTTTACTTTCCTTAAGCCCAGTTTACTAATCTGCAACATGAAAAGACAAAAAAACTTGAGACAGATGATCTCTAAAAGGTTTTCTTCTTTTTTCAGATCTAAGTTCTGTGACTCTTTACCAAGAGAAAATAATAAAGTGTAAATAGCTCAAATGCTTTTTACAATTAGTTTAAAAGTTTAAGCTAACCAAGTTTTATAGATGTACACTTAATTTGATGTATTTTACTTCCCAGCTTCTACCACACATACATATTTTTATATCTACAAACATAGAAGGACAGGTTGACCTTAGCATTTGAGGGTAACAGACAATAAGCCTGACGATTAGCTGTTAAGTGGTAGCTATATTTAGCATTAAAGAAACGCACTATCAGTGCACTGCAAGTATTTGGAAAGTTTCGGCATCAGCAGATAGCGCATGAATCATGTCTGTGTCACTACCCAACCACTCGTCTAATCTCTTCCTCGATGTCTCCAGAGCTGGTTTATTTCATATTTCAGCTCCCCAGTCACAGACACTCCAATGAACCAAAATAAAACCTTCTGACTCTCTGCACTCACTGTTCTCAAACGGGTTAGTGATGTCTGGCCTGCAGAATCCCACATCCTGGTCTTAAGGAACAGAAAAGGCTCCATGCAGCCCTGAGCAGAGAGGACACCAAATGGCCAATGAAAAGGCCAGACTCAAATTCCTCTGAAGGAGGCAGGGAGGTGATGGATTCAGCACAAGGCTGTGAAGTTCATGTAAAAATTCACTAAAGCTTCAAACGCTTTTAAAAGGAATTAACAGGCCGGATAGGAAAAATAAGTTTCTGAAGACTACATCTTGTTGCTCATTTGGTCATCTTTAGTGTCCAATAACCTTTACTTCCCTAAAGAAGAGCATGGTGCCTCATGTAATGTCTTCCAACTGGTAACTCAAGATTTATTTTAAAAGAAAAAAAAAACACCTTCCTGGGGATCACTGCCCACGTTCAAAGTAGCAGATTTACAAACTCAAACAAGTAGATTAAAAAAAAAAAAAGAACTCAAACCTGCAGATCAAAGCCCACATTCTGAGACCCTTATCTCCGAAGACTGGTGAGCAAACAGGCAGAGCCATTAAGCCAGTGATGGGGGTGGAGGGCCCGGTGGAGGTGAGCCAAGGAGGGGAGCTTGGGGACGTCTGCAATGGTGCCAGCAATAAACATAGAGTTGAAAAAAGAGAGTACCCGCTAATTCTCTTAAGGATGAAAAGTCAATACAGAGAAACAACCCAGGAAAGAAAAATCAAGGATGCTAAATTTGCAGAATGAAAAAAATGTTAATACATTCATCACTTTTGCTAAAAGTTAAGAATACGAGAAGGCTGGGTTGAAAAGAAGGAAGTATTATTCACAGAATATGAAGACAGTAAATATTATTTCAACACAATCCATTTTTATCAGGCCTTGAGTGAAAGAGTGAATCGGGTGCTGGGCTGGAAACAAACTGTATAGATTCTATGGCAGCGCTGTCCAATGCAAATATGACGTGAGCTCCACATGTAACTTTAGTTTCTGGTAGCCAGCTTTTTTAAAAAGGGTAAAAAAGAAATAGGTGAAATTAATATTTAATAGTAAAATTTGTCTAACCTAACATATCCAAAATATTATCATTTCAATACGTGATCAATGTATTTAAAGGAGAGGTTTTACATTCTTTTTTTTGTACTCAGTCTTCCAAATTAAGCCATGTTACAAATTACAAAGGCTTGATAGCCACGTGGGGCTACTGGCTACCATACTGAACAGAACATTTAAATACACGCACAGTTTTAATTGTCTCGAATGCAGAATTGTCAAAATATTAGGACAAGCCAAAATAGAAGGAAAAAAGGATGAATAAAAAAGCACATGTTCACCAAAGATGTGGCACCCATACTCTCCGCTGCCTGAGGAGGGAAGGGGAGATAGAGAGAGACGATGTGTAAGTGGCATGTGAGTGATTTAAGTGCAGACAGCACAAAAACTTCACACCTGTGGGGACTGAAACATCTTTACTGTGGGCATTCATACAGCTCCTCTTCCTCAGAATACTGGATGAAATGAGCATGATTTATAAAAATACTACAGAATTAGCTCTGAAAAAGAATAGGGAACATGAACTATCTTCCTTCAAGTTTTTAATGATGACTCCTAGTACATATAAAGTTACTCCTCATAAAAGACTGAATTAATTTACACAAACCCCAAGAAGGCAAAATGAAGCTATGCACTTTCTTTTTAAAAACACCATGGGAAAATTGACAGTATCTGTAAAGGGAAAAAGACTATGTAAAGCAAGAGCAGTCATTTGGAAAGAAGTCAGATTTCGTAGCTTTTAGTAGTGTCATCCTCTACTCCAACAACTAAGATGTTAGGTGAACAAGAGAACCAGATGCTAAAACATGTCCAGATACCCCAGGCCTATATGCACACACTACTAGCTTTTCCCACTGATTCTCCAACCTTCAACTAGTACAGAAACATGTATTCAATAAGAAAAATAAGTCATTGCATTTTTCATAACTAGATCAACTTAAGTTTTTATTTGCACTTATTTCTTAACTGACAACTGATCAGCAATAAAATGGGCTTTATTTTCATTTAAACTGTGTTCTTCTCCTTTAACTTCAATGGCATGTAGCTGTCAAACATGGATTTTAATCATGACTCACATATCAAGCTGTACGTAGTTCAATGCTGACATTATCTAGATTTGATGTCAGTAAAATACGTAAGTTACTGTGTTATGAGAGGTTTTAGTTATGGGGCCTCGAAGTTTTGAGGTCTTGAATTTGTTATATGCCATTACCTTAGGCACACTGCAATCTTTGGCTCAATTTGTTCATCTTTAAAAAAATAATTGTAACATTCTACATCTAAATTGCAGACTTCTTTTATAGTGGAAAACAAATATTTGAGAAATATCTTACAATGAACAGTGCTAAGGTTTGCCTTCTGCATTTCAAAAATGTTCAGGCCTCCAGTGGTTCTCATCTATTTTCCTACCCAGCCTTCGGAAGGGATATGACAAACCCTAAGAATAATAGGGCCCCTAACTAGTCACGTCAAAGTTGTAGGCGCCAACACAACACTTTCACTATTAGAAGATGTATCTTGTCTGTTGAAATTCACTGAGTCAATAACTTTAGAATGCCAGGAGTTTCCAGCCTTTACTTGAAGCCTGGGAACCAACTTAATATCCTGGAAAGAACTAGGGTTACTTAGAGTACTGGCCTCTGGGCGGCAGTTATGGCTGAACTATTTTATCAAGGTCACTCCTAACCTAGATCCCCCACCCACAAGGTGCCCCCGTGATCATTTCCACTAGAAATGCCTGCAGGAGGGGAGCAAGAGTCATAATTCCTGCTCTATTCTTCAGACCCGCCGGCCTGGAAGGGGCAGCAATGTCTCCGACATGAATCATCATGCATCGTGCTCCTCGGGGGCTTAAGCTCAGCACCTATCAGTGACTGGGAGGGGAAAACCAAATTAGTCAGCCCTCCAGATTCTCCAACACAGGCCAAGCTTTCCTCCTGGCTGGTGACGAAGCTTCCTACTGGACCTTGGTCTCTTCCTCAGGGAACTTCCTGATGTCAGAGCCCAACTGCAATGTCTTGATGACCAATCTGCAGACCCCTTCGGAACCCCACCGAAACCACTGCAACTGACTTACTTGCCAGCTTATCCAGTCTGCTCCGAATATCCCGACATGCCTATGTGAATTAGAATTTCTACAATGACCATATGTAAGAGTACAAGTGATATATCTGAACTCACTTTGCCTTCTCTGTTCTGGTCTACACTTGTAGAACATATCAAGAAAACAAGTAAACTCAATCTCAAAAAATGAGAATACTGAAATTGTGTTAGGTCAGTTTGTTTCTTACACTATATCCTTCCCTGAGAAGGCTTGCCCTTTATTGTGACACTTTTGGTGTTAAATGGTGATAATAATTGTTTCTTTAATGCAGTGGTTCTCTACTGTGGGTGATTCCGCCATCTAGGTCATATTTGGCAATCTTTGGCAACATTTTTGGTTGTCAGAACTGGGGCATCTAATGGTGGAGTAGATGCTGCTAAACACTATTTAATGCCCACACATCAAAGGACTGCCTGGTCTGAAATGTCCACAGTGCCGAGGGAGAGAAACCTGAGTTAAAGTCTTCACTAGACAAATTCTTTGAAATTGTACTTATTTTTTATTCCAAATGACCTAGATTTGCTGGCTGAAAAGGATGATTTATTAGGAAGTGACCACGGGGTGATAAAGATAGGGTTTAAAATTTTAAAAAAATCTGAACTAGGTAACTTTGAAACCTAAGTGTCTATAAGGATGAAGGTGATAATTAATGATATATTTGCACAATGTTTTAAATGTTGCTAAACACTTTAACTTATTTTCTGTTCAAACTCTATGTGTTATTTTAAATACTCCTTTGATGAACCATTTTGGGTCTCACTATATGGATTTGACTTAGTACAAAGAAAAGTTTCTCAAGAAAATATCTATTTCATAGAGTGAATGACCAGCCACATGCCTATCTTAGAGAAGAATTCCCAAAAGGCCAGACGATGAAAGATACCAGAGGTTACTGACCTGGAAGCTCTCCATATAAAACCAATCAATAACAAAGACTATATGCTTCACAATTTTCTGAACTAGCCTCCTATTTGTTAATAGTTTTCCACTACAGCTCTGGTTGTCTTTGATCCCGAGCACACAATCAATAACACGACAGACACTCGTGGTCTGAATGATTCAGAGTATGACCTCCTGACTTAATGAACTGAACCATACCTTACCAAAGGTATCTCAGTCACCTGAAAGAGTTAACAGAGCACAGGCGAAAGAAATAACTGTTAGTAGGAAGAACCTGTCTTAGGGATGAAGTAGAAAGGATTGGTATTCCGTCTTTTTAAAAACTAGATTACTCCAATTTTGTAGGCAGAGGAGGGTTCATTAATCAGCTTCATCTCCCATAACAGTGCCCACAATCCAGTGTTTGTACCCTCCTTCCCTTCCAAATTACAATATATTTGAAAGAAACCTTCTAAATTTCAAAATTTGCAAAGTGGCTTGTTTATCTTATCATTTTTCTTATATTGATATTTAATATACCCTTCAAATTAAAATTGATTGCTACTACCAAAAGGAAAGCAATGACGCCCCTAGAGAAATCCGTTCACCTGCTTGTAAAAACCAAATGTTCTAAATAAGGTTAAGTGAGACTGGAAATACCAACCTCAAATTAAGTGAACTAAATCTATACAGTCAGACGTGGGATCCAAGGGGAATATGGCTAAAGGAAAAATATACAACCGGGACAAATACTGAGAGCCAGAAGGTGAGGGAATTACCATCCAGGCTAGCCACCTGGCCCCTCACATGACCGTAGAAAACACACAACTGTAGCGCTGCCCACACTAACTGCTTCACTTGTGAGCCAGATCGAGGAGATTTTATTATATGTAAGAGCTCCTAGAATACAAAAGAAAGAGGCTTCATGCTATGGAACCCAGGGCCTAGAGCTTAACATCTCTATACCATACACCTTGTTCATGAAGAGTTTCAACTACCAAGAAAGGTCTGTAGCCTTAAGGTAAGACTAGTTACACAGATGTGTGCACAAATCCTGCTGTTGTAGGACGTGGCTTGAAAAGTACTGACCTTTTGTTTTACTTTGTGCTATTTTTAAGATAAAAGTGACCAGTAAAATGATAATCACAGACCTGTGAGAAATCTCAGTAAACCGCATAGTGCAAGCCCTGCATTTTACAAATGAGAAACGGTCACAGTGATACTACAGACATGGTAAGCCTATACTGCAGTTAGTAGACGCACCGACCCTGAAACCCAAGTTTCCTGACTCTTGGACTATTGTTCTTCCTAGTAGGCTAGGCTGCCTGTCACCTAAATAACAGCACAATCCTGAGAAAATTTTTGAGTTTTTTCATGTATCCCAACCTAAGCACTTTGACTTAATTTGTTTAAAAAAAAGCAAAAAATAGCAGTGCTTTATCTCCATCTTTATTTAAATTTTATCTGTCTTGCCAAGTGCAGGGAAACAGAGGCTTCTTCCTTTTCTGCCTTTCTCCACTGAGTCTTGTTTCTTTCCCCCAACGATACAATTCTATCATTCAAGGGTTGTCTGTATGATAATCAATATTCACACATCTCTATGTTAAACAACAGAGAGCAGACCAAGGCTGAAAGAAGAGTAAGACATGAAAGGACAGACGTGCAATAAAAAGATGAGTTAGGAACAGATGCTGACTGTGCCACCAATGTACTGAGGCATATTTACAGCCGAGCAAGGTGCTCCATCTTCTATTGTATATACGATGCTTAGTAACATCGATATTGGTCTTCAATCTTTCAATGTAAGCAAAGAAAAAACAATCAACCTGCTTCAAAAGAAGACTGTGAAAAAGAACAAGTTCCAAAGATCTCATTAAGAAAATTCACAAAACAAAGAAAAAACTAGGGGAGCCAGTGCTCTTTGCTGTTTTATAGTGCAGTACCTTTAAAGTTTGATGAGCACTGTGTGTGTGTGTGTGTGTGTGTGTGTGTGTGTGTGTGTGTGTGTGAGTGCTGACTTTAGGTTGGGAGCAATGTGAAGGTCATACCAGGTTTTGCTGTGTTTGGCATTTTAAGAATAAAACCCAAACAGTGCACCTAAGGGAGGCTTAGCCTGTATACCTTAATGGTTATTGATGTATTCCATTACTTTGTATTAAAACTGGCCTTTTATTCCTTAAGATCGTTCATTCTACAAAGTCCAGAAGTTAGAGTCTGATTAAACGGGAAACTTTTAAATCTTAATCGCTTAAGAAAGGATTAGTTCTTCAATTACTAGCTAAAAGTTACTACCTAGCTAAATTATTAGCTAAAAGTATATTTTGTTATGTTAAAGAAAAAAGAACTTTCCAAATCTTGAAAAACCACTAATTACATAAACATAGTGTTTCCCCCTCATTCCCTGACATGACTAATTGACGACAGTGGGGGCAACTTCCTAATCCATGAGAAAATTCAACACCAAAAAGTAATCTCAGGAAAATGAAGAATTTGAACCTTCAAGAAAATTTTCTCACATTAGCAACCAGGGAACATAATGCAGCCAGACTGAGTAAATGAGAGGAGGAGACTTTGGGGCAATTTCTCTGGTGCTTTTCACCAGATAAAACCACTACCATCAAAGCCAGCTTTTCACAGGGAGGTAAACACAACCGTAAAAAAAAAGCCTGAACACCAGAGTTTGTGTCCAATTCATTTCATATTTCACACACTGCCTGGAACAGGACCTGCACTTAAGAAAGCTTAATAAGGAATTGAAATGAGTGAATGAACAGAATATTCAAGAAGTAATCAGATACTGACCACTTCCAGCCTGCTAAGAAACAAACAGATTTCCATCAGTAATTAAATGCCGTCTACTACACAACCAAATTCCTCAGAGATTAAAGTTCTGGAATTTGAGATCATCAAGTTTTCCAACTGAAGGAGGTATGAATAATTTATAAAGCATTTGATGATGCCTTAATATTGGGCAATATTGCATGGACATTCAATAAATGATCTACAATAATGCAAACACATTAAATGACATTTTTGCAATTTAGATACACTAAGTCTATTGTGCCCTAGGACAGAAATTATAACTCAATATTCATTCTCACCTTCTTTCAAAGTAATAGAATTTTTAGCTGGGTCCAGTACAGCTCAAAATAAAGAGCAATTTCCCTGCTTTCCTGCAGGTTGTTGTGCCTCAGAAGAAACCCCTGGCCAATGGGGTGCCAGGGTGTATGTGGAACTTCCAGGTCATGGGGTGGGGACTGTCTTTTGGAGCGGGGATTGGATGGGCAGGGGAGAGCAATGGGGGGGAAATGGGGACAAGTGTAACTGAACAACAATAAAAAATAAATAAAAAATAAAATGGAGGCACATTTCTGCCTTTCAGTTGCTTAGGTGTGGACTTGACTGTTAGCCACCTTAGACTGCAAATGAAGACAACTGTTTAGGAAGGCAAAACAATAACCAAGAAGGAGCCTAAACCTCCGAATGTCTTCATGGAGCAGAGCCACCCTACCTTCCCCTGAATGCCTACTTCTAAATGGTTAGCTATGAGAAAAATAAACTCATTTCTTAAGTTATTGTTATTTCTAGTCCCTGTTTCACAGCATCGAATTTGTATATTACCTAATTCATAAGCCAAATGAACAAAAACCACACTTTTCAATTATCCATACATACTTGGGCTAAATTATATCCCTCTCTCACATACACGATTAGAACACTAGACACAGACACACAGAAGTCTGTAGAACGTGTATGTGCAGGATCCAGTCATTTTGAGATGTCATATCACAGGGATAGGTCCAACGTGTTTCTTAAATGCCCTCTCCCCAAAGCATTTTTCTGGACTGGATGCTTTAAAACATGACTAGTTGGGAACTTGCACAAAGAAATTACAGAATATTCAATAATAGAAAAGAAACAGATTATGATAAGGTGTATATATCACTTAGATTTCCTCAAAAGTTTTGCTGTAACATATTTATAAATACAAAACAAATATATGCCTGTTTATGACCAAAATTGATATTTCACCCAACAGTACATGGCTAGACAGCCTGTGTGTATGTAGAAAACAAATATGACCATAATAAAGAAGACAGATGAGCAGTAATATAAAAGAGAAAGATATAAAAGGCAGGCATGATTTATGCCCAACTCAGACAGAAAACCTATGGAACTTCATCGACCCCACCTATCTCGTCCTACACTGTAAACCTAAGAACAAACGAACAGTAAGTGAAGAAATACTCAGACACAACACTTACAGGACATCCTAGACAGACATCACTCAATCAAGAAGATGTCTTATCATTTTTATTTCCTTTGATAACAATTTCCTGATTAGACAATTAAATTGTTTGGCAAAGGTTTCAGCCCTCCTCAAGAAAAAGCCCCTTTGGCCACAGGTGTTAACTTTTTCTCATGGAATGTGGCTGTAACCATAGGCACAGTGACAACTTACAGCTATGAGGTTCATTATGAGTCAAGGACAAATAGAGAAACCCATGAAGCCATGGGGAAACACTAATGTTATTCTGTGCAGTTTCACGTAAGTGTCCAGTACTTAGAATGTGTTTTACCCAATGACCAGCTTAAATCAACTAAAAACAACCACAAGGAATCCTTAGCCTTCTGGTTACTGAGGGGTAAAAGGTCAATAGAAAACACCTAAATAAACTAAATTGTCCAGCACATCATTACAAATGACATGTGAAAACATGTGAATGTTTTCTTAAAGAAACACATATTTTCATCTTAACCACTCTATTTAAACTAGTCTCAGGGGCCTCAGAGACTGCCCACTCACTGAATGCAACCTTTTCATTATGTCTCATTTTTCTTGGCCTCGCTGCAGTATTTTAACTCCTTGGTCATTCCTTCCCTCGGGGGATTTTCTTTGTCCTTAGCTTGTGTTGTACCGATTTCCCCTCTAGCCTCCTTCAGCGCCAGTCAGGGCTTCCACAGTTCAGTCCTCAGCACTTTTCCTCTTCTCTAGATTTTCGCTTCAAAGCACCAATTCGAACGTGTGGGAGTCCCAAACCTTTTTCCCAAATCTAGGCCCAAGTCACTGCTGGTTAATGCCCTCCCCTTGGTTATCTTCACAACAATCAACATTCTCTACCCTCTTTCATTAATCCAACAGGAATCTACTGAGTATTAACTGTGTGCCGGGATTAGAGTTACAGAGAAAAACAAGGTCACTGTAGTGCCACAGAATGAAACCACACTCATTAATGAAACCACCAAAGGTTTAACTGGGGGCAGGAGAGCACATATCCCAGTGGCTGCGCACAAAGCTGCATGCCTGACCTGGGTTCCATAAAAAATCACAAGCAGCAAGGTTGGCTGGGCAGAGTGGGAAGGAGGAGGTAGAAAGGTCTGAGTGATGTGCAAACGTGTACAGCTGAGGGTGTGCAGGAACTGTACCCACTTCGCTCAACAAAGCAAGAGCTAAGGCTTTAGAAAAGGAGGATGTCTTCCTTCCCATTCTTGAAATTTGGTTTTGGGGCTTATTTCAGTTAATGGTACCAGCAATCTTCTAGTTACTTATCTTACATCTTATCTTTTTTGAGAGATTTTATTTATTTTCAGAGAGAGGGGAAGGGAGGGAGAAAGATAGGGAGAAAAACCAATGTGAGAGAGAAACATCAATCGGCTGCCTCTGGTACACGCCCCCACCAGAGACCAAACCCACACAACCAAGGAATGTGCCCTGAGCGGGAACTGAACCAGTGACCCTTTGCTTTGCTGGATGATGCCGAACGAACTGAGCCACACTGGCCTGGGCTATACTTACATCTTGAAAGTCTCGGGCTCTCTTCTACTTCTGAGACTATATACCTGAGAAATACCCAGCAGAAAATCCCAGTTGGTTCATCTACTTCATGCTTATGTTTTAATGCCAAGCTCAAATGCCATGTCTCCCAAAAGCCTTTCCTAACCTCCACCACAGCCAGAAAAAAACCACTCCTTGGAGGACCCCCCAATACTTCTACTATGTAGTCTGTGCTCAACAACTCTGTGTTATGAACATCTGACAGAAAACAAAACTACTTCTACTCACATGTGCACTACAGTGTTTATACACAGCAGGTGCTTGAAATTGCTTTTTCTCCAAGCAGTTTTTCATTTTATTTCCTACTCATCTTTACACTGACTCTTATTATTGAGATTGTTTTAACAATTTGTTTTAACAATCTCGTTTTACTCTATTAGCAAACTCAACATAAACTAAGCTAGCTAAGCTTCTATTTTTTTTAAATTAATGTGCTCCATGGAAGAAGCAGGCCTAGACCATCAGCAAAATGCCCTCCAAGTCTAAAATTCTACTACTCCAATTTGTAAAATATGGTTACCTAAAAGTTGTTAGTATTAGGATTTCTCATTATACAACAATGAGAAATAAACTGTTTTAAATCAACACTTAATAAGGTGATTTCTCCAAACTTTCTTAATTTAAACTCTTTCAACACACTAGAAGTCATGTGCTTCAATTCAGCCTTGCCTAAGAATATAAGCATTGTCTTACAACATCAAGTAAAATAGAAACTAGAAAATAGAAATTCTCCAATGGGCCTCAGTTAACTGTCTTATATTAAAAACAAGTAATTTCTAGGAAATGGTATAGCCTTGATTGAGACATACTTTTCCATCTAAAACAATATTAGGATATTGTTAAGTCATGATGAAAGCTTATAAAAATACATTAAAATTTAGTAGCCAGTGAGGTGACCAATTCAGTTTTAGCACTTTATATAATAGATCAAGTTTCAGGCCTCAGGTCTGCCTATCTTGATGAAAGTGTTAGCAAACTGATATCCCAAATACTCTAAAACACTCTTCCAAATATATAAATATTTTTAAAGTTAAGATGAAAACAGTGTAAAGTCTAACTAAGAGCAAATCCTGAGCAAAGGATAACTCAGAAAGGAAGTACAATAGATTCCAATTTGTTTTATTCATGCTGCATATAAATGAATCTATTAACACTTAATTGACAGATCACCTCTCTGATCATATGATAATGCATATACTTTTCGCAAGCATGCTGCTAACCTGTGGGCATATTTTCATAAAACGAAACATTTTATTCAAAACCACTTATCAGCACTCATGTGACTAAGTCATAGATTTTAACTGAAGCAGCAGTATTTTGCTGATACTCAATTTTCTTTCTTAACTCACATGATTTCTCTCTTCTTCATTATTACAGTGGGCATGTCTTTGGAATGTGCCAGGGAATTAGTTTTGTAGAGCATGTTTAAAGAGGGCTGAAAAGCATTGCTCCATCCTGAGTAATAAGAAAAACCTCAAACATAATTTTGATTGAGCTTCGAATTGGGGGGGGGGGGTTGTTAAAAAAAAAGACACCTTCCTAGCCCAGCAGTGATGCTTGGAAGGGAATTGGAACACAGACTTCATTACATTGCATTGATCTCACTAAATAAAGGGTTCTGGCTGTATTGATCAGCTTGTACGAAACCCCTAGCTGCTGCAGGACACGCACGATGTGAAGGCCAGTGCACTGGAGAAGGAGAACAGAAAGCACTTTTGTTCTCCAGCAGCCACAGAGCAGCATTTTACACTAAGTGGTAGATTAACATGATTAAAATAATAGACAGCATTTAGTTAGACAACAGGCAGGGAGATAAAACTTGTGTTACATTTAAAGAATTCACAGTTTTTTAAATGATATAATAAGAAGTTAAAGGTGAAATGATTTTTAAAAGAGGAATATTTTCTTTGCGTATTTCTAAGCAAAAAAGCAATTTCATCTCTTTAATAGTTGCTCCTGTGAAGCCCCCAACATAGGTCTGTAGTGATTTTTTAAAGTTCTAAATATGCAGCAGCCTCCCCCTACCCACCTTGTCACTTTCAATATCACTGTGAAATGATGCATGCAGGAAGGGGTAAATCCAAAATTAATTTTAAGGTTCATTTTGTACATCTGCTCATTTTCATTTAGAAGGACATACTTTTCTTTAGTCAAACTCAATTTTCATTAGAACTAAGCCCGAATATTCTGTGAACTGATCTGATTGCGATAAAATATTGCTGCCAAAATTTACAGCAAGCTTTAATCTCAGAAAAAAAGAGACACTGCCCCTTTATCCTGGTTTTCAGAACACAAACTAAGCGTGTGTTACCAAACTTTGTCAGCGTCCACATTTACACTTACAAAGACTTATTGACTTTGAAATAAATAAAAGGGAAAATTAGTTGTTTTATGAAATATCAGCTAAGGGCAGAGTCCCAAAAAGCCTTTCCACCTTTTCTTCCAAATCAAAAGGGTTAAGTGCTCTGATGCGCTGTCATATTTACTCAATATTACTCTATCATTACTACTCCATATTTCAGTATGTAATAGAGAAGACAATGATTTAGCACTAAATCACTACATTAATCTCTCCAATATTTCTTGTCTTTTCAACTTCACTGACTAATAATGATTAAAGTATGACTCATTTAAAGATATAAAGTAATTGGCTGCATGTAGTTCGGGGCTGGGGTGTGAAATCCTGTTCAGGGACTGCATTCAAACTCACCTGCAATCCCAGGCTCAGTGCAGTCCTGACCCGGTTCTGCAGGGCAGTGTCTCAGGCAGGCCACGTGTCCTCTAGTGCGAGGATTACAGAACACACACTGCCTGTTCACTGGGCTGCTTCTGACATTCTAAGATAATTATTTTAAAGCAGTATTAGATACAAATATGAGCTATTTATAAAGTTACCTGGGATTTAAATTCTAATATCTTTATGTATACTTTATCAGGCAAATGCCAGAGCTGTGACACAGATATTAAGGACTTTTTGTTCTGGGAGGGAAAAGGGAGAGACTTCTACTTTAATATTTATGTTTCAGTATATGAAGTATAAGAAAATTCTGTAAGTTCTTTTCTCTGAAGGTCAAGAAGCCAGAAACCCCGCACATTACTGTACAGTCATTGATTCATTTAACCAATAGTTACAGAGGACCTACTAGAATGAAAAAAGGAGCTGCTAGCACTCTATTAATACATTGACTGCAAAAACTAGTATCTGCCAGCAGTGATTCCAAGGAAGAGAGGGGTGGAAAAGAGTAAGATTCAAACATCATATTTTATTCATTAATTTTTCTTCTTAAAGAGGGGGCCAGGATTAGTGAAAACATATCAGGGAGGAGAAGGAATGAGACACTAACCCCAAAACTTATTTTCTAAGAATGGTGTTATCTATCCTAATAACTTATTAAATGTAAATATTAAATGTGAATTAACTTGATTTCTGAAAACACTTCATGTTAAAAGCAAAGTTGTACAGAAAAAAATCCTCAATCATCATAATGAACATTTACTTAGCTTTTACTATTGGCTAGATTTTGTTCTAAACACTTTATGGATATTAACTCATTTACTCATCCTAACTGGCATGCAAGATAGGGACCATTTTTATCCTCAGTATCTGAAGGAAACTGAACTGGTTAAATCTCAAGTTTGATTCATGTCCTACAGCTCACACTCCTCATTACAAAATACACATATTTTGCATTTAATACTTGGGGATGTAAAAAATATTCAAGATGTTTTCATCATTTTCCTTAAATGTAAATTGAAAATATGTGGCAAATGATGTCTCCTAGAGCAAGGGACATAAAGGAAAGAATAAACAAATGGGACCTCATCAAAATAAAAAGCTTTTGCACAGCTAAAGAAAACAGTATCAAATAAAAAGAGAACCAACTGGGAAAACATATTTGCCAATGATACCTCAGACAAGGGTTTAATCTCCAAAATATATAAAGAACTTACACGACTCCACTCTAAGAAGACAAGCAACCCAATTAAAAAATGGGCAAAGGACTTGAACACACACTTCTCCAAGGAGGACATACAGAAGATCCAAAGACACATGAAACAATGTTCAATATTGCTAGCAATCAGAGAGATGCAAATTAAAACCACAATGAGATACCACTTCACACCAGTCAGAATGTCCATCTAAAAAAAACAACAAACAACAAGTGTTGGAGAGGCTGTGGAGAAAAGGGGACCCTAGTGCACTGCTGGTGGGACTGCAGACTGGTACAACCACTATGGAAAGCAGTATGGAACTTCCTCAGAAAACTAAAAATGGATCTGCCTTTTGACCCTGCAATTCCACTGCTGGGACTATATCCTAAGAACACTAAAACACCAATACAAAAGAACCTTTGCACCCCGATGTTCATAGCAGCACAATTTACAATAGCTAGGTGCTGGAAGCAACCTAGATGCCCATCAGTAAATGAATGGATCAAAAAACTATCATACATGTACACAATGGAATTCTATGCAGCAGAAAGAAAGAAGGAGCTCCTACCCCTTGCAACAGCATGGACGGAGCTGGAAAGCATTATGCTAAGCGAAACAAGCCAGGCAGTGAAAGACAAATACCATATGATCTCACCTTTAACAGACACCTAAACAACAAAACAAAGAAACAAGCAAAATATAACCAAAGACACTGAAATAGAGGACAGACTGACAGTGACCAGAGGGGGAGAGAAGAGGGAATTTCAGGGGAGAATGGGAAGGGTTTACAGGAACAAATTTAAAGGACACATGGACAAAAACTAGGGGGAGGGTGGAAATGGGAGGGAAGTGGGGAGGGTTGGGTGGGTGGGCTGGAATGGGAGTAAAAGGGAGAAAACTATACTTGAACAATGATTAAAATAAAATTTAAAAAAAAGAAAAAGAAAATATGTGGCAAATGAAGAAGAGGAAAGCTTACCTGAAGTATAGTATTTTTACAGGTATGGAGTTGGAGTCTACAGTCAACTGCATTGCCTAACACTCTGAACTGCTCAGACTGAGGAAAGCACTCCATAAAAATGAGATTGTAATGGTCACCTATTGTTATTCTAAGAAAAGATTCAGGTACATGTTAAAAAACAGTACAAATATTTTTATTTTGAAGACTGGCATCATCCTGAGAAAAACGGACTTAGATAGCCATTATTGCTCTATTATAGATTGTCCACAAATAGACATAATACAACATTTAAACAGAACAACAGGGGGAGGTAATATGACTATAGAGTAAAACCTTTAAAAAATCAAAATGGATCATTTCTCTAAACTACAATACAGTCTATATAATCTAGTCTTAGAAAGGTGTCATGTGGCCTGTAAAATATGTAATTTTCTATTTACTATCTGGGAGCTTTTGTAAACACCCCCTATCTTTTCTGAATCTCTTTACTCAATTCCTTTAAAATGTATATAAAAACCTACCCCAACTAGTTGTTATGATAATAAAGCTAACTAACACATTTATAGCTCCTAACCTAGTATCTGGAACTCAAGTACATTTGGTACTCATATAAACACAAAATATAGTCAAAGGTTTCTAATCTCTCATCTACAAATAATTTATCTTGAAAAAATCTTAACACTGGGAAGATCTCTCCAATGTTCTAATCTCTTAACTAAAGAGAATGAGTGAGTGATCTTCATATTTGATTTTAAACATTATTGAATGTGCTGTGCTTGACCTAAAAGACAGATGTAAATAAGACACAGGCCACCCTGGCAGAATTGCCAGACTAGTGTGGAAAAACAACTTCCCAGAACTGAAAGGTAGACAGAGGGAACCAGGAGGTTCTGGAGACCCGTATCAGTATAGGCAAAGACATGGCAATGTGAGCTGATGGTGCAGCCAGCACCCATCAGTAATAGTTCCATATGCTAGGGTCCAGGAGGTCCACAAGGGCGACGGGGCAAAGGAACTGCAGCGGCACATGCAGGGCCAGATTGGAGACCTTAAAGGCCAGGCTAGGCAGCCAGACTTTCTCCTTAAGGCATTTTTAGGCCCTTAGAGGTCCGTGGTAAATTCTTATACAGAACAAACACATTATCTGCCTTGTATAAGGAATTCCAGCAGCACTATAGACAATAGCTTGGAGAGAAATTGTACTATAAAGAAAAACAAAAAGATCAGCATTGTTTTACATATTAAATCGTCTTCTTTTTTAAAGAAAAAAAAATGACTGTCAAGTTATCCAATCCACTATCCTGACATGGGAGAATACTACTAGAATCTGCAGGGCTTCCTCCCCAGCTCCTGCGGGAGCAGTTATGGGTTTAGTTCACAGATACAACTTCTGAGTGGCTTGGGAATTCATAAGCTTCCTTCTAATAACAGTACATTTAAATTCTGGTAGCCATAGTGACAGGTTATTCTAGTTCTATCAAAAATTTGGGAAGCAGCCATCAGTATGAGGCCCCAAGGCCCAGAGAAAATACTTTCTTCATAGTGAGCAATGGTCAAACCAATTTACCTATTCAAATTACAGTGAAGGTTTCATTTACCATTATTAAAATAATCATCATTCTGCATTTCAGTAAGAAAATAATCTAGCAACAGAGCACCATGACTGATTACAATGTAGCAATTTAAGTCATGCCAAAAAATGGTTTCTCATACACACACACACACACACACACACCATATATATGGACATATATATACTCACACATATTTTACATGTATACACATATATACATATATGTACACACACATATACACAATACAATTAAGTCAGAAAATGTAGGGTTTATTAGAGTTGGATGCAGAGTTGTCTTAGTGTTGCCCTAAGGCTATTTCAGTACAAATACAATTAGAATATTCGTAAAAGAACAAAAATGTGTCACATTTCCTTTTTCATTTTATATACACACGAATGCCACTAATTTAAGGTTAAGCTCTTCTGAAGCTCTTCATGCTCAGACATCAAAGCGCACAGGGAAGCCTGGCCAAGGATGACAGTGGCCACACATTCACAACATTAAACGATTACCTATAAACTTGTAACCCTAAAAGAATGCTCAATGACGAATATTTTAAATAACAAATAGAAGGACAAAGAAATGATCCGAGACGAGTTGGCTGCTATTGTGAGATACCTTGCACATTCCCAGGACACATAACGAAAGGAAATAGTACAAAATTCTGGTCAACATGCCACTAACAACTAAGTGGAGTTGATGGCAACCTATTACTATGCTCTTGATTGGCCATAACATTTTTATCATAAAATTCTGTGTTGGCTTTTGTTTTTTTCTGAATTGAATATGAAATTAAAATGAGTTAATAGGCAACACCAAAATAGGTAACTAGGTTCCGAAAACCTCTTTAAATTGCAACTAAATCTCATAATCATATCATACATGTAATTTCATAAGTTATACATCAAGAACTCTGTGAACAATAAGATATTATAAGTGTGTACTTCAAATATCAGATGTATGTATATTTATTTCTCATATATTTGACTTCCTCCAAAAAAGCCTGACTGCTAAGCTGTAATATTCAAAGTTTTCCTTTAATATGCTTCAGTGGCATTCATGAATTAATCAGCTAAATAAGTGCTGGATGTAGCATTAACCCCATTATTAATGAGGCTAACTCCTACAGAAAGAAGAAAAGCATAATAAATCAAATGAGCTTTGCCAACGTTCAATACACACTATTTACTGGGTTCTGGCAGATCCACCAGTGGTACAAACCAAAGCCTATGTAAATTGTTGTTTTGCTTATATCTGAAAGTAAATTCATACACTAGTTAGTGTCCAATGCAACCAACAATGGACAGGTCATACCCACAATCTCTAATGACACAGGATATGTGTGTGTGTGCGTATCTATTTTATATATATATATATGTATATATATATATGTATAATATGTATATGTATATATATGTGTATATATATATAAAATAGATACGCACACACACACACATATCTATTATATATATATGCACACACAGATATATATATATATATATGTATACATATATATAATATAATCAGGTGTATGCTAATTCACTCAAAGCAATTAGGCAGTATATATCATGTGACTTTTGTCCCTCAGAATTGTTATTGTATGATCTGCTTAGTAGTTACTCTACTACAAATATAATTTGCCTTTCAAAACATCTTGAGTCCAAAGTATTTCTAATGCTGTTATTTTTCTCTGAAAAATTACTTCCATTAATTTAATATTTTTAATCACAGCTACAAAATTTTAAACCCATAAAGAACATTATTATCTGTATAAAAATCTATCTACAATTAAAGCAGATATACTTCAGTTACGGTAATTATCAATAAATGTTTGAAAGAAGTCAGCCTGATGTCTTTGGTTAACATAAACCTAAGATAAAATATCAAAACTTTATGTTTCTTAGTGAAAGTATAGCATATGATTTGCAAACAGATATCTATTAAACTATAGTTCTGCAAATTAAAAAATACAAATTATTAACTTATAAAAAGTGAAGGATGACTCTATATGTCGGTAATCATAATTCATATACTTTTCTTATTACTCATTTTAGGACATCTAGAACTGCCTAAGAAAAGCATTATTAGGTCAAAAAGCAGAATTTTTGGAACAATTTAGCATTAAGCATAGTGTCCTTGCTCTTCTACTTCTTTGGCAGAAAAATGAATATCTCTTTTAATTTATAAAATGGATAGAACATCATTGTGCTCACAGCTAACATAGGACTGTGAGGCATACAGGAGCTAATTCCTTAAAAAATTTTCATATCTAATACAGAGGGTTCCATAAAGAAATATTAGAAGCATATGATCATTCTGGAATTGCATTAACACTAACAGAGTGACCATGGGCATGGGTAAGTCATGGCCCATCCTCAGAGTCCATTTCTGCCAGGGAACAGGCAGAAATACTTCTGGAGACTCTGGAGCTAAGTACTCACTCTACCCCAGAAAGGAGGGCGAATGTACTGCTTTTCAAATTGCAGATAACAACAGATTGTTAGTATAAAATGGAATGGAAAATGGAGTACATCACTTTCAAAGGTAAGCATACTGTCTTGTGAAATATGTATGTTAAATATATATGTATACACACATATATATATATATGCACACACATATATATATATATCAGAATAGAGGATCTTGATGTAAACTGTATTTCTAATAATGTTTCCCAGTCATAACAATTTGAAAACTACTGCTCTCAGAGACACGGGTATACACTCATCCCAAACAGGACATTTGTGCGGTAATCACACCAATGCTACCTGGAGCCTACAAGGCAGAATTAATTGACACGCGCCATGAGGAAACAGGGAGCATGAAGGTGTGAGCAGCGCATCTGAGCAAGCCCCTTTCAGGGGGCCCTGGAGGAGAGGATTTTGGCTCTGGCTCCAATGACTGAAATCTAAAATTGTGTTACCTCCTTTGGGGCGCAGAGAGCTGCACTGCTGCCAAGACTTTCCAAAGTGGAGGTCAGCTGTGAGGGCAATAATCCCTCCTACAGTGAGGTCTAGAACAGTGAAAGAATTAAATTTCAATGGGAGGCTGAGACTTCTGTAATCCCAAATTTTGATGAGTTCCCTTCAAGAGTTAATTAAAAATTTAGAATCAGACACATTTCTGAGCACACACACTCATCCGTTTAATGCAATCTTTATTTTAAAAAAACATTTTCTAAGCTAAGCATATATATAACTAAAAAAATGGTTTCAAAAATCTAAGAAAGCAAAGGTCATTTTGGATCAATAAATATCATATAATTTGTTGATAGAATGACCTCTACACAAAAGCTCCAATAAGACATTCTTAGTTCCACAGTATTTGAAAGTCACATTTTCCTTTTAAGTTTCTTTTGATCTACTCACAAACCTACACTTACAAAATACCTCATAATTTTGTTCAAAAATACTAAATATTTTTTTCTGCTAGGAACTGCTCTACACAATATTTGTGGCTTAGCAAAATTCATATGTTGAAACCTATTCTTTCATATGATGATATTTGGAAGGAAATCCTTTTGGAGTTATATGGTCATGAGGGTAGAGGCCCATGATGGAATCAGATCCTCATTAAACAAACAAACAAACAAAAAGTGCAGGGTGCTCCCTTGCCCCTTCCACTCTGCGAAGGCACAGAGAGAAGACCGGTGCCTATGGACCGGAAGGCAAGCCCTCACCAAATCAGCCTCGGTCTTGATCTTGGACTTTCCAGGCTGCAGGACAGTGAAAAATAAATTTCTGTTGTGTATAAGTAATCCAGTCTCCGATATTCTGTTATAGCAGCCGAAATGGACTAAGACAGAAATAAAGAAAAAAATTCCTAGACAGTGAATTTTCTGTCAACTTTTAAAAATCTAACATTCTGAACAGCATTTGCATCACCATTCTGCAGAAAAAGAGGCCACAAATGTAAAGATCGTCATAGCAAAGTCCCTATGCGAGCACACTGTGGGGTTTTAATGACACCGCCTTACTTCACATCTAGACAAGTTACAGGAACACTTTAATAGAATCCTCACATAGCACATCAATCACTGCCACGGTGATTTTCTATTAAGATCTGACCTAGAAAAAGCCCTTAATTTTTCTTCCTCTACTCTCTATCTTACAATATAGCCTTGTAAGAGAATCAAAATATTTTGAAAGACATTTAGGGAAAAAATGGTCCATTTAAAAAGAAGAAAAAAATTAAGTATAAACTGGAGAAAAAATTGTTCCCAAAGCAGCTTCTCTCTCTCTCTCTCTTTTTCTTTCTTTCTTTTTGGTGGCCTGAAATAATGTAACCCTAGAGCTTAGTTAAATTTTCTTTTTACCCAAATACTTTCTACCGATTTCACAAGCTAGCATCCCATTTCCATCTTTCCCAATTACTACCTCATTTTTTAATTCCCATACTATTCCTGACAATAGATGATATTCTCTGTGACCTCATTTCCCAGTAAATCTCCAAACTTTTGTTCATACTCACTCATTCACTTAATCTGCCAGCTAGTGTTAACAGCAGGACCTGCCAGGCCCTGTGCTAGGCATTGGAAATACTAGGTGAGCAAGTGACCCAGTCTCTACCCCATACAGCTGACCACAACCCTGGGACCAGAGCAGAAAAGCACAGACCCATGATCAAAGCAACACCTTTCATCTCTCTACCTTGACGCTTTCCCTTTTTGGCCATCATTATATAAAGCAGATTCTTATTCCTCTGAGGTTATGAAATCTGTGCTCCCATCCTTATAGAGACCTTTTGTAAGACCCAATATCAGTGAGGATGCAACTCACTTCCCGTAACAGAACACTCACCTTATACTACCTTATGCAATGGATGGGGCTTATCAGCTAGCATGACTGGAACCCCAGGGATAGGAAAAGCTCAGGATTTTTGTATTCAGCCATTTAGTAACTGCACCGAGGGTCAGGTTTCCCTCCACTCTTCAAGCTGCCTAAAGTGGATGACTGACAAGAACCCTGGAGCATATTTGCTTTTTTTATTCCCATTGAGGGAGAGGAAAAAACCATGGAGGGCAAGGGCAGGAATGGGGGTATGGCATGGCTGGGGGAGTGAGGTGCAAAAGACACAGAGAGGTTTGAGAGAGAACTCTATTTCTCTGACATTGACCTCACTGGTCCAGAGGGTCACAGGAATAGGGCCGAGATACTTCTTTCCTAGGGCCAGATGTGGACTAAACTTCTAAAGCTACAGACTGCTGAAGGGTGGCCAGAGGTACGTACCCAAATAGCAGTTGAGGGAGGAATCTCAGGGGAGGTCACCATGATCTCCACTACACAACTGATTTACACAAAATAGTATTCACCTACTGTTTAGAGCCTTTAAAGTCAACTTCATTCATATTGTCCTCTCCAGAATCCATTAATGCCTGATTTTCCTTCTCAGCTCTAGATGAATCCCACCTTCCCAGCCAACTAAATTGCTCACTGTGCCACTCAAGATTTGGGCCCACTAGTCTACATCTTTGGGGAGTACCTGCTAACAAAAATCTTCCTCCTGTGTCAGTCTGATCTCTCTCTCACACACACACACATATTCCTTATCAACCTTTCCTCCTTATCTATTCAAACTGCCACTCTCCAAAGTGTCTTCTCCAATAACTGATCATTGCCAAACTGAGTCCCTCATTTACCTGAATATTCAGGTACATCCTATGGAGACCTCAGAGTTTATTAGGAAGAGTACAGGGTGGAAGTCCTGCAGACCTGGGTTGAAGTCCCGAGGCCACCACTTGCTAATGGTGTGCTTTGAATAAATCACTTGCAAACTGTTTATGTCTGAATCTCCTTTCTGTAACACAGGATTGGCACTTTTACTGGGTCATTGTAAAGACTAAATATAATTTCTTAAGAACCTGGCATATGCAAGTTACTTGATAAATTAAAAAAATGTATTGCCACTGTCAATCCATGAAATCTCCAGTTTGTATGCAGTCTCCGGAAACTCTCCAGTGCTCTGATGTGCTAGATCTTCCTTGAACAACTAGTATCCTGGGGCAAACAGGAGGACCCATCTCTGTATTGGTGCCCCGTGAACTGCTGGCCACTGTATCTGGAAAAACCTAGATGCTGCTTCTCGAGGGCTATGTTTATCTTCTATCATCTTCTATAGAAATTAATTTATATTTCTTTAGTAGAAGACATTCGTGGCTTAAAGTGTGCTGGGTAGAGGTGGTGATGATACAAACTACCTTCTCCCCCAAGACAACATGTAAAAGAGAACTAAATGTTCTGAGAACCTATCATAGCTCAAAAAGGTGGAACGATAGTTCCAAATATCTGAGAAAAATTCTGGGTGTACTCATTAACGTCTTAAGGAAACAGCGCCAAGTTTACGATCATTCCTGAGGGAGGTGGGAAAATAAATGTGTACCTTGATTGGCAAAATGGATTTTAAAACCCCAGAGAAGCAACTCCATGCAATGGGCAGAAATCAGAAGACAGCATTGAGACCACATTCAGTTACTTATACATCTTCTGATTCTCTGTGAGTCACTCCACCTCTGTGAACTCAGTTTCATTACGTGAAAACAGAAAGATCCCAGCATCCTACCTGACTCAGTGTTCGGGGCAGCTAAAATAAAATTCATGAAACTGCTCAAGAAGTATAAAATGCTACAGAAATATAACACTTTAATAAATAAGAGACCTGAATGCCGAAGGTAAGGCGTTTCTTACACATCTGCATGTAGCATTGCTGAAATGCCCACATTATGAGTACCAGACATATCAATAATCACCAAAACATAGGATGAACCTGTTCTTAATTGCCTAGTTTATTTAAATGGCTGCCTGAAAAATAATAAATTATTATTTGGGATGGGTTAAGCTACTAGACCTTTGAGAATTAGGCACTAATACGGATTGAGAATTCATGTTATCTACTAATTTGTTAATCATTAGTGGAGTGACAATACCACACTCTAGCCTTATGAATTTGAGCAGTTAATATGAGATTACCTCATAAGGGACCATTTTCCTAGAATATAAATGCAACAAGACGCTTTAATAAATGTCTTCTGCGGCAACAGAATAGACAAGTCAACAAAATATGCCATAGCAGACCTGTGACTGAAGGAATAAATAAATATCGTACATATGTGCACAATGTAAAAATCTACAGGATGTAATTTCACAAAGAAATTTGGAGAACAATATTCAGTCCTGTTGAGATTTTTCTCTGATCAGTTCATTAAGGTGGATCATTATTTTTGGACTTCAAAACCATCCAGAAATTCTACAAAGAAATTTCTATAATTTACATGATTACTGCAAATTATGACCATTTTCCCCACTTCCACAGCTAATCAGTGTTAGCTGGGCACTGGCATTTTCCCAGGCAACGCATAGTGACCTCTTTACATACAATGGAGAACAAGTATTTGTTGAATGAAGGTACAAAACACAAATACTCCCCAGGCTCTGAGAATTTCCATATCAACACTTTATTAAATTAATAATACTTGCTAATCTGAGAACACTTAAAGTGAACTTCTGAAATGAAAGACAAAGTAATAATGAACTGGACCTTATTTGTAGGCCTTAAAAATGTAATTCAACAACTTAAAAAAAGTCAAGTGCCAGCATGAAAGGGGGACATCAGGAAGGCCAGCTGATTTCAGAGGAAAATCAAATGCAATATATCAGGTGCCCCGCTCTGATAGAGTTGCCATTGGTTAGACCACACACACCAGCAGCAAGTAAGTGAAGAGGTCAGGAAGGAGGAGCTTTCAGCCCTGGAAATTAACTCAAAGTGGAACTTATGAGCTGTTTTCTTTGCTGTAACTTTTTTTCCTACCAGGTAAATGAAGATTCTTAATCTCCATTTATTAGCACTTATATTAGAGCTCACTAGTCTCTTTATTTGAGCATCTGGTGAAATAAATATTCAGATGTTTAAAAACAAACACATATTTAGAGTGTATACAGGTGTATGTTCTGATCAATCATTAACAAAATGTTCATTAATATCTATGTTGGATGCTGTAATACCTATCCAAAGACAGAGGAAAGCTTCCATATAAAAAAATCAAGAAAGAAGAGGTAATATACCACCTCCAAAAATCTATCTGGACTGACAGGGTTTGACTACCCAAACACAGAGGGAATGTAACGAATCTGACTTATGTTTCTGCCATGGAAATGCATACTAAGGCCAACTAGGTTAGTTTGGTGGAGGACCACCTTTATTAGAATCACATGGAGTTCACTTGTGAAAATACATATTCTTAGGATCCAGCCCTTAAAATCTTGAATGGGCCCCAGGAATCTGCATTTTAATAAGATCACCCCAAAGTAAGTGTCAGGAACCCTAAAATATGAAAACCAGTGATAATGGCTTACATAAAAGAAGGTTAAAACTAGAGGACTTTGGAAGAGTTATTTCCTGTACCTTTTGATCCAGACACTAGGGAACAAAAGTTAAACTGAAAACAATAAAAGCACATAGTGTAGACTATGTAACAGTCCATTTAAAAGGCAATGCAATGAAAATCCAATGACTTCGTTTCCTCGTACTAGAAGTTTTAAACAAGGAGAAACGGTGTCCTGTCACAGAGAATGACTGGTTTCTGGCACGCGGCACAGGACAGGCCTGTCCTGGTGTCAAGATACACGTCTTTAAAAACTCTTGGCATGCGCAATTACAGACTTGATCCACACAGAGTACAAATACTGGTGTCAAAGACAATTCCATTTATAAAAAGCATAAAATACATTTTCTTCAAAACAGCAGCAAAGGAAAGCATCTGTAAGAGAAACTCAGTCCACACTGAACAAGGAGAAATAATAGATCGAGGTGCCAGTGATGTCTCCCTTACAAGCAAGCTAAGCCCAGCCAGAGTGATCTACACAAGATTCAACAAGAACAATTAAAGAGGCAAACTTTAGACACCTGCAGAAACGCAGTTCAAAAACACAGTTACTGAAAGAAAAAAAACGCTCAGATCTCCACACAGCAGAAAGGATTCTTCTTTGTTCTATGTTCTGCCAGCTTAGGAGACAACCAGCTATTGACATAAAAGTTCTCGAGATGAAACAGAGACTCTGAAATAGTTAGAGATGTGCTTTAATAAGATATGTGCAATTCTTGAAAACAGATCATTTTTATTTTTTGTGCAACGAAATTCATTTTTCAGCAACAATCTGAAACTACCAACCAGGATGATCTAAATCCCCTGTTATTTATACATTCCTATAGCTGCAGTAGTTTACTCCGTCAATCTCACAGCGACAGCTATGTCAAACTTTTAGATGTTACCTAATACCCCTTTGTTCAAATGAGGACTTAAAATAACTGCTGCCATCGATTCCTGGGGCTACTACGTATGTGGGTTGCCATGGGGTCTCCTGATGGTATTGAAGCTATGACCTTTCAGGGGAAAAAATCAACTCACAGGTCTAACATGTGAGTACAAAAATCAATTTTACAAGTGCAAGATGGTTAGCAGTTCATCTGAAAAACACCCAAGAGTTTTAGTTAACCACAGCCTTAAACAGGGGCCAACAGAATGAGGCCGCAGGTCACATGCCCATGCACTCTGGGCTGCCCCAGACATGCTGTGTCCACATCGAACAGCCTCCACAGCATGCACGGGACACAGGCAGCAGGGCTCAGCTGTGGAGGGAACCTCAGTTTCCTCTCTTTGAAAGGCAAAAGGAAGCCAGAATGCTCAAGCTCCACTAAAGAAACTGTTTGATGTTTAGCCTGCAGCAGAAAAGATTTAAGGAGCCAAGGTGATTATGTTCAGGTATTTGAAGATCTTTTAAATAGAAGTTCCTACTACAGGCATGTTGCCTGTCTTGTTGTCCGCCATGGCCCCATTCCTTGAAAACACCTGGCATGTGAAATGATAAAATAAATGACCCCGGAACATGAAAGAATATACTTGTACTGTGTGGTGCCAAAAGATGAAACAGGCGCCAGTGGGTAAAAATTTTCGGAACATATGCTTCAGTTAAACTTTTTAAGAAACCACTTTTTAACAGTTAGAGCTCTCCAAAGATGGAGCAGACTTTGTAAGGGAGTGATATCCTCCTCGTTTGCCGGGAGAGAGTGGCAGTGGCTGGATAACCATCTGTCAAGGATGCTACAGCAATGAAAACACTGTTTACATCATCGAACACCACAGGGCTTCATTTTTATCCTAGCTACCATTTCTGTTGAGCAAAGCTTCTGCTGACATAAAATCATCAAGGTGAAATGCAAGATTTTAAACCATTTTATGAGGAACTGAACAAAATGTGTTAAGAGTGGTTTTCAAATGCAGGTACATAAAAACATCGCTGGAGCTTGCCAGAAAAACCGACTTCTGAGTCTCACTTGAACTCGTTTCTCTAGCCTACTCCAGGCTATTGTCCTAGCAATCACCCCGCTCTTCCGCAGCACTACATTTCCCCTGCCGACTGGATTCTTTGCCATCATCATGCAAACACGTTACTCTCATCTTTAAAAAATACTCTTGGTTGACCCCACTTCCCTCGTCAGCTACTACTCAATTTCTCTTCTTCCTTTGAAAAAGAAACTCAACCTGTGTCTGGTTTCCCTCCTCCACCTGGCATTGAAGAAAGCCAAATCAAAGACACCAGTTACTCCATGGTGCAAAATCAATGGTGAATTCTCAGTCCTCAGCTGAGCTGACCCTTCAGTAGCACTTGGCACAGATGATCACTCTCTTCTTTTGAAACACTCCCTCACTTGCCTTCCAAGATACCACACCCCACTGACTTTTCTCCTACCTCCCTAGCCACTCGTTCTCATTCTTAGTTACCTCTTGATCCTGATTTCCTAGCACTGGAGAGCTCAAAGGCTCACTATGAAACCATTTCTTTTCTGTCTTCAGTTTTCTCCTCCTCACATTGGGTACTTAGTGATTTCACCCTAGGTCATGACTTTGTAAGTTACATATTTAGTGCTGCCCATCTGCAGCCCAGCCTACTCCACTGAACCCAGAACCCATATTTAAATGTCTCCTCGGCATCTCTGATATTCACCTCTACAGACTCCAACCAAGTTCCTGATGCTCCCCATCACAGTGACTGACATCATTCCCAGTGTGCAGACAAAACATCATGGAATCACCCTTGACTCCTCTTTTTCACACCACCCATCCAATCCATCAAATCCTGTCACTGTTTTCAAACCATAGATTATAGAGCTGAACTTCTATACCACATGGTGTCATATCTAAGAGTCCATGTATCTCATACCACATGGACTCTTAGATATGACACCAAAAAAGCAAAATGAGAAAAAAAATAAGTTAGATTTCATCAAAGTTAAAAACTCTTGTGCATAAAAGGACACTAAGAAATGAAAGACAACTAGAGAATGAGAGAAAATATTTGCAAATCATATGTATGAGAAAGGTCTTGTATCTAGAATATATAAAGAATTCTTACAATTCAAAAACAATAAAAAAAATGTAAAAAATGGGCGAAGTGCCCAAGCTTGTGTGGCTCACTGGATTGGGTACCGGCCTGCCAACCAAAGGATCACTGGTTCAATTCCAAGTCAGGGCACATGTCTGGGTTGCAGACTAGGTGACCAGTGAGGGGTTCTCGAGAGGCAACTGATCAATGTATCTCTTGCACATTGATAGCTCTCTCCCTCTGTTCCCCTCTCTCTAAAAATAAATAAGTAAAATCTAAAAAGAAATGTGCAAAGGACTTGAATAGACACTTCTCCAAAGATGTACAAATGATACATATGACAGGACAGTCAATGTCATTAATCATTAGGGATATGCAAATAAAAACCACAAAGAAGTACCACTTCACACCCAGTAGGATGTCTACAATCGAAACAAATGAAAAATAAGTAGGTTTAGTGAGGATGTGGAATACTAGAATCATTGTACATTGCTAGTTAGAATATGAAATGGATCAGGTACTGTGCAAACCAGTTTGACAGTTCTTCAAAAAGTTAAATACAGAATTACTCTGTGACTTCTCAATTCCACTCCCAGGTATGTACCCAAAAGAACCCAAAACAGGTGCTCAATAAAGTACACGTATACATTTTCACACCAGCACTATTCGCAACTGTCAAAAGGGAAAAACATCCCAAATGTCCACCAATTAATGAATGGTTGAACAAATAGTTTACAAATGTAAATACACACACATGCACACACACTGGAATACTATTTAGAGATAAAAAAGGAATGAAGTACTGACACTGCTGCAATGTGATGAATCTCTAAAATGCTAAGTAAGAAAGTCAAACATAAAAGGGCTTGGGGGCAGGGGAAGGACTTGGGAGAAAATGCTTAATGGATAAGAGGTCTTACTTAGAAGTGATGAAAATGATTTGAAACTAGATTGAGATGGTGTTTGCAAAATATTATTATTCACTAAATTCCACTGAGAGATTCTCTTCAAATGGTTAATTTTCTGTTATGTGAATTTCACTTCAATAAATTACTTTTTAAAAATATTTAGAACCCAACCCCTTCTCCTACCTCTACTGCAACCACCTTAGTCCCAGCCACCACCTTCTCTCCTAGATTATCACTAGCCTCCTAACAGGTCCCCTCTTCCCTTCTTATCCCCTTTGGCTTTTTTTCTCAACACAATAGCCAGAATGATACAATTTTATCAGTCAAACCATGTCTTTCCTGCTTTCTGCTGAAAGCCTCTCAATAGCTTCTCAGCTCTTCAGAGTCCAACTGAAGTCCTACACGGTGCCAACACAGTGTGGTCGATCACGGTTGTCATCTCATCTGATCTCATTCCCTACAATTCTACCCCTTCCTCTCTCCACTCTGCTCACACCAGGCTCCTTGCTGCTCCTTCAATAATCCAGACACACTCCTGTCTCAGGACCCTTGCACTTGCTGTTTGCTCTATTTCAAATGTTCCTCTCCCAGACAGCAACAGCTCTTGAACTATTTCCAACATCAGTTCTTACTCAGACATCTCCTGCACAACGAAGCCTTCCCTGACCACCCTGTACAAACTGCAGAACATACATTCTATTTTGCTTCTCTGCTTTATTTTTCTGTGTCCATACAGTAAATTTTATTATTGTGTTTACTTTCTACTCCCCACTAGATGATTACTAGAGAGTTTAATGCGAAAGAGAGAAAGGGGCTCTGTGATCTTAGAAAGACTGATTTTTAAACCATTCAGGTGCCTGCTTGCTATTATATTTTCATATGTGAATTGTGACTTACTTAACCTTTAACACACATCTGGTTGCTGGTGTGTGACAGAGCAGACCCCGACTACTTCAAATTATGGAAGGTTATGAATAACTGCCAAAAGACTTTAAAAAAAGTGACCACTCAAACTGGCTTATCTTAGTTTGCAGCATTACATTAAGAAATCTAGCCTTGGCTGGTGTAGCTCAGTGGATTGAGTGCTGGCCTGTGAACTAAAGGGTTGCCGGTTCAATTCCCAGTCAGGGCACATGCCTGGGTTGTGGGCCAGGTCCCCAGTGGGGGGACCATGAGAGGCAACCACACATTGATGTTTCTCTCCCTCTCTCACTCTCTTTCTCTCCCTCTAAAAATAAATAAATAAAATCTTCTAAAAAAAACAAAATCTAGATCTAAATATATATATCAAAAGGGATATAAAAAATCTAAGTATTAAAGTCTTTTTAATTACAGTAAAAACAAGAATGAAATTTCTTAGTTCTTATATGATCATATTATATACTTAATTCTCCTTTAAAACACAAAACTGCCACAAGGTATAAATAAAGCTCCCCATACCCAAGAGTCTACATGGCTGCATTTCATTTGTGAGGCCTCAGAAATGATCAACAATATCCAAGAAAATGCTCTCTGTACTCAGCACCTTTCCCCACAATCGGAAATCAGTAAAGTGCAAGCACATGGCCAACATTATAAATAAGAAGTTTATAAACCTACCTTTCAAATATTTTAAAAAACACATTCAATAATCCAAAAAGATTTATCAAAATGAAACTAAACCCCAGATTTCATAACAAGTTATTACAAGCTGGAACATAGCAAACTTGCCCAAAGTATATACAGCTCCCCAGTTCAGGAGTACATGTCACACAAAAATACTATTTTAAAAAATGAGTGTAGTTGCATAGTCCAACTAAACTAATAAAAAATATTTCAGGACTGTTTTCTAAAGATAACAGCTTCCTCTGAGCATGTTAATGCCAACAAGACTTAATCAGTAAATAAACTAATCTAAATCAAACTCCATCTACTTGAAAATAACCATCATGTGTTGCCCAGCGTTGGTGAGCATGAATGAATTACTGAAAATATTCTTGGTAATTGCAGGCTGCCATTTATGTGCACCAGAGTTGGACGAGTTTACTTGGGGAAGTGTCAACGCACACAGACCACCAAGGCAGAACACGTGGGAAAGTCACTCTTGACATCCGCACTAAAAGCAGCCCAGATCCTCTCTGCACCGTCACAGTGTGGTAGTCATTTCACGGTGTCAGATACACTGCTGGTGACAAAATGAAAATTTATGATTGCAGTTATTTTATTTTCATGTAATGTGCTACCACAAGAGATTTTTCTGGTTCAGTGGAGTGTAAGCTAAGCATCAAGGGCTAAAGATTCTTTTCCAAAGCCCTAAATTTTTCTGCTTGTAAACAGGTATGCACAAAATACTAATGGTGAACAATAACTGAAAGTTGTTTTTCAGTATGGTAGGTGCCTTATAGCCACCAATTCTCAAATATGTCTAGTAACCACAAGTCATGGTGTTAAGCGGGAGTGAGGAAGACCAGCTCTGAGATAAATTTGTCCTAAGACGCCTATTAGGCTGGTCCCCATTAGCTCCCACTTTTCCCTGCATTACGCCATAATGGGTTTTTGTCATCGCCATCATCAGAACTAAATTAGAAATCAGGGAACCTGGGTTCTAATTCCAGATCTGTAGCTAACAATCCAAAGAGCTATATAATCATGGGAAAAGCCTATAATCTCTCTGAGCTACAATTTACTTATCTGTAAAATGAGGGGGTTGGCAATAAATGCTTAAAATTGATCCTAACTTATAAAGGCAAGCACAGAAAAATGCCACAGGATAAAAAAGGAATGTTGTTCACCTGCGGGGAAACAGGAAAATGAAAAACATTATAAAATTAAATGGTAATGAGGATGTAGAAAAGAACTAACATACTTCAGCCCTATAAAAAGAGACCTACAAAAATGCAAAGAGAACTACTGCCATACTCTACATTCCTTTCGGCCTAGTAATTCTGCTTTTGAACACAAATCCCCAAAGAAAATATCCTTAAAGAAAAATCAAAGTTCTCTTTTAAAAGGAAATCTCCATAGCAGCATTATATGTCAGAGAGAAAAACTGGAAACAACCTGTAAGTACAAAAATAGAGGCATGGTTAAGCAAAATCTGGATTCACTAACAGAATGAACAAAGGCCTCCAGAGCCATTTTTTAAGTACGGAACTATTTTCAAAAGACTGGAAATATTCAACATGATATAACATGAAATGTGAAAGTTAATCACAAAATACACTTGCCCTCTTCAGGATTTGATAAAACAAAACATACTGATGAAAACCAGAGCTGGAGGGATAGAGTTGGTTCACTGGGTCCATTCTTTCTATCAAAGTCATTACATGGCAAACAATAAAAGCAGGGTGGGGAGGAGGGAATGCTTTCAAAACTACAGTCCAGCTTCTCCATTTATTTCACGTGTTGTCTGTACAGCTTTTCTAACACAACTAATACAGTCTTACATATCCCCTTCTAATGCGAACATTTTTTAAGCACTGCCACAAAGATTGTTGCCGAATTGTCTGAAAAACCATCAGCATTCATGGCATCTACAAACTGAGATGTTAAACTTTCACACAAGGTCAGTGTGCCAGGGATGTACCCTACGAAACCACACCAGACATGTGGTTGGACCACTGTCCTCCACTCCCCAACCATCAGCAACAGGAAATCAAGGGAAGCATCAAGAGTTAACAGTTGTAACTTCAACATAACTCTTGACCCTAAGGTCAACCTTAATATGTCCGGTAGGACTTGCCATGAGGCAAACATCTTGGAAACTACCACATATTTTTTAGGTACAATTAACCTCTTTCCTTAAACATTGTAAGTCACAAGACCATGGCAAAAGTGACCACCCTGGCTGGCCCAGCAGGAGACTCCTCTTGGCTTCAGTGTGGACACAGTACATGGCCTTCCCGCCAGTGACAGGACTCATGACCGGAAGTCACAGCATGGGACCTGTGTTCCGTGTATAGATTCATCTTTGGGTTATCATCCCATTAAAAACTACCAAAAGATACAAAAGGCACAAATCTCAAATTCTTCTAAGTAATGATTACCCAAAAGAGACTTAACCAGTGACAAAACTCTTGTACAAAGGAATGCTGATTACCCTAGAAGCCTAAGTTTTCTTCCTTCCAACATAAAACATTTTTTCTATGAATCAATGTTTTGAAGTTTATGTTTTAAGCTTTAAAATGCTGGTATCTTTTAACATATTCTATGAATAAATAAGAAAAAAAGTAACCATGTGTCATGGGAGAAAGTTTGTGTTTTTAAGGCTAAAAAGTAAAAATGATAAAACTGGGAACACCCAAACTATAGACATTCTACCAGAGGTTACCATTTACACTTCTTTCAGTGATGGCTACAGCACGAGGTCGAAAGTACTTTCAGTCTTTCACATTTAGAACTCGAGCAAATTTCCAAAGATATGATTATACTAAAAAGACACTGGCACACAGCATGCCCACTTTCCACTGTCACCAGCATTATCTGAAAATTAGAAAACAGGCTTTCATTTTTGAAACTGTTTCTAGTGACAGACCATATGCTTACTTGCAGCCAATAAATTCAAGCTCTTAGGAAAAGAGATTAGAAGGAATTATCCACTTAAAAATGAATCTAAAAAACAAATTCCAAAAATGCAACAAACTCCACTGACATTTTTTATCTGTGTGAATTATTCTGAAAAATCAAATCAATGTATTTTATCAGTATTCAAATAATATTTACAGGGCACATGGGTCTAGGATGTCACATAATAATTTACAGGTTGAAAGAAAGTAATACATACAGAAGTCCAAGACTCACATTAAGCTAAACCAGGTCTACACACTTTGATTTGAATTAAACCTCTACCCTGTCAACCATTACCCACTAGATGAGGCAGCAGTTCAGTACTGAGACAGACTGATTCAATATTTACTCATTACAATACCATGTAATAAGGCAGGGACAGGAAGGCGTCTTTTTAAAAAAAATCAATTTCAGAGAAACCACATAGGTGTGAGCACATCACAATTAGAACAGAAATGACAATAAAACAACAACCTGCACCAAAGAGCCCTGGTAGCTAAGAGGCCGTGCCCACTTCAAGGTTCCCCGTCTGTGGCACCAGTGTCGCAGCGCTGTGGTCTGTCTGCGGCAGGCACCGCACTGGAGGCTGAGTGGGGCAGCCCTGTGCAGACAAACCAGCTGAGGAGGCACAGGTTTCGAAAAGCAGCTCTCTGAAACAACCTCAGAGGATAGGCACAACTTGTAGGGGACTGGAATTTAAATACAACTTACTGATCAATTCTTCTTGCTTTCACATTTCAATGACATTGTGTGTGGTGACAAGACCATGAAAATTCAACTACCTGATATTTTATTTGAGTTCAATTAGAGGTAATGGAGGGGGCTTCTCAATTTTGCTTTAGACATTCAAAATTTATTTCAGGTTTTATCTACACTCACTGGCAAGACTTTTCATATGATAACTATAATGAACTTGATCCATATTTAAATAGATGAGTCTATATTTGAAATTCACATATGCTGCAACTAAATTAGCTATCTAGTAATTTCTATAAACAATGCCATAACAACAATATGCATTTCGCGCTCCTGCCTCAAGACTTCACCTGCCAAATCTGTTCATTATAATTTAGAAAAATATTAAAGTTTGACATGTTTTACGAAAGATAATTTTAGAATAATTTCTTTAATTCAAACTACTAATTGGATTTTCACTGTAAACAATTTTAAAACCATTAGAATCAGATGTTTGGTAAATATTATCCTTCAAAACACTTAAAATATATGCTGGAGAGTAAAAATTAGTTGTGTAATGGTTTCCACTGCATTTAAAAATGGGAGAAGCATGGAGTTTTCAAGAGATTAGGAGCCTTCTGATACTGTACATGAGAGATTCATGAGCTCTTCTGTAATCCTAAAATAAGGTCCCTAAAGCCTCATTACAGTGATGGTGAGAAATTCATACTTGTTATACAGTGGAGGTGACTTTGAGCCTTTTTAGCGGCTGATTTGTTTCAAGAGCATAGACATTCTAGGTGCAAACATATTCAGAGACAGTACCATTGAGAAGAGGCTGTCCTTCATGCACCCCCTGCGACAGGACCGCACTGTAAGCGTCTTCAGGAAACCCAGTCTTGCATAGCGCGGTTTCAGCAGAAGCCCCTGCAGACGCCTGCAACACAAGGAAAAGAAGGTGTGTGATGACTGCTGCCCCTTCAACATCCCACTTTGCCTAATGCCTCGTGTTTTCAACTACTGCGTACAAACACCCCCTTTGTTTCTGAATGGTTGCCATCAGAATATAGGGGGCGAAGGGGTAATGTTTTTGATAACTGGAGTCAAAGAAACAAATCCCACTTGTCTTGTCCAGTAAAATCTAAATAATAAACATTCCAGGTTTTTTTGACGAACTAAGTATTTCCATGAAAACAGTCATTGTGACTGAAGAACCAGCAGGTGGATCTGGGGGTGGGGACAGCCAGACACTATGTAAGCTCCAGAAATCAGCACCACTAACTTAACTTCCAAAAACATATGTGTACATTCAAGTATACAGACTTATTTTTTAAAGATTTTATTTATTTCTTTTAGGGAGATGGGAAAGGAAGGGAGAAAGAGAGGGAGAGAAACATCAATGTGTGGTTGCCTCTAGCACACCCCATACTAGGAATATGGCCTGCAAACCAGGCATGTGTCCTGACTGGGAATTAAACCAGTGATGCTTTGTTTCATAGGCCTGTGCTCAATCCACTGAGCTACACCAGCCAGGGCCAGTATACAGACTTTTATATTCTCATCTAATCATGAAGTTTGTTTCACTATTGACTCTGGTAATTAAAAAACGAAATTGCAACACACTTACTGCAGGATATAGAGTATTTTATACCAAAGTAAAACCAATCAATCCAAATTGTGTGTGTGTGTGTGTATCTGTGTGTATACTTGAAGGACAGGGAGACATCAAAATATAAATAAAGAGTAATACAATTATGTTCTTTTTTTAGTCTTCAAATCGGCTTCTCTTGCCATCTTCCTCTCTATCGTCACTTATACAATTAACTACCTGGTGTGCTGAAAACTCCATTATACCAAGTGCTACCCATCTAGTCCTCCAAGTTGGTGTCACCACTTCTTTCAGCCCTACAGACATCATCCCAGGACAACCAGGGCTCACTAGAACTTGTGCAGCATTTGCATTCGTTATAGGAAGGTTTACCCTGTACTGATGAGAATCCAAATACAGGAGGAGGAAGAGTGGATGGAGGTTGCCACAGGGATTTCAGTAGTGGCTGCACCAGCATCAGAAGCAGCCTGCACTGGTGAGGAGAATCAGAAATTGCGAGGAAGGAGAAAGGGAAGCCCCAGAAATAGAGACCTCAAGGCAGTTGTCTGAATGAAGTAACAATGCAGCTTCACAATTCAAGGACCACCTGGATTATTCATGTGAACTTTTGCAAATATTAAAGTGGCAAAAATCCAGACTAATGGAACTGTCATTTAATACTGTTTTTTTCAGATATGAGAAATTTTTTTAAAAAAAACTAAATTGGAACTTCATTAAATATATCACAGTATATCTCAGAAAAGAATCAGGAGTACCAGTGAGATAATAGTTCAAACCATCAAATTAGCAAACAGTTTTAAGTCTGTTATGAAAGGGTTTTTTGAGTATCGAGTCGATTACAGAGCCACCAACCTCTTTACACAGGTGTTAGTGGAAGCTGGTACAGTCACACTGGGGTACAATTTGAAAAATTCTAGTAAAGATGAATGTGAACATATCCTGCATGGTCGGCATATTCCTCGAGAAACTCTCCCACGGTTGCCCCAGGCCCCAGGTGCAAGAATCTTCACTGCAGCATGGTTATGGCAGTGGGATCTGCAGACTACCTAATACCCATCAGCAGGAGAATGGACTAATAAATCTCCACAAGCCAAAAAAAGGAATACTCAACAGCATTCAAGTGGAAGACTTGGAACGACTTTTATCCACAGGGTTACATCTCAAAATGAGCAAAAAGTCAGTTTCTTTAACTTCCATGTAACACTGAAAGAGAAATTTAATCATAAAATCAAAATAGAGATGACTATTATTTTTAGTAAGTTCAGAAATCTATGCAACATTCCAAATTCCAACTGGAGACAAAGCATACTACTATATTAATCTTGCAAAAAAATAAAAATAAAAAGGATGATTGAAGATTCCATTTTTATATGTAATATTTAAGTACAAAAGATAATGTAATGTTATTGACACATGTAGTAAGAATATAAAAATGTACAAGGCAGTGATAAGCACTAAATTGAGGACTGTGGCCACCCCAAAGGCAGCTAGGTAGGAAAGGCATCAGGAAGAATCGCACAGGCAGCTTTGATTTTATTTCTAATAATTCCTTTCTTTCAAAAAGAATCTAAAGCAAACAGCGTAAAATATAAAGATGTACATAGGCACATGGTGCCAATTATATTATTTTCTATATATTCTGTATACTATACATATTTCATAATGAGAGAAAATACTAGGGATGGAGAAGTAAGGAGTTGGGTTTCTAACACTCCTCCATTTGGGACACCATACAGTATTTTGATACTTGCCAGCTCTAAAAATCCAGGCCCTCATCCTGGGTCTGGCACAGAGAAAGCACTCAGTAAGTGAAAGCTTTTTGCTTCTAGCAAACCAGAACAAATAAAAGAAGCTCACTAGATCACCTTATAAAATGGGCCAATGTGTTGTGAGTCTGTATCCACTGATGTAGGTGTCTGCCTCTTCCCATCCAGTGCAGGATTCTGCAGAAGGACGCGGTGGCAGGGTTCCCAGCCAGGACAACAGGTGGGAGCGAGAGCTTGGCTGGGGGGCAGGCCACAGGCAAGTGATGGGAGGCACTCAGTAAACAGGAGTCACAGTCCAACTCGGTCATTTGGGTGAGGTAAGCACCCAAAGACTAGAGGAAACCTGTAATCTTTTCTCTTTTTTTCACTTTTTACAAAACTTTTAAAAATTGAGCTATAATGGTCATACCTTACATCATTTTTTAAAATTTGATATATAATTGCTATATAACATTATATTAATTTCAGGTGTACAATATAATGATCTGATATTTGCATGTATTGCAAAGCAATCACCACAGGAAGTCTAGTTAATATTGTCAACGTACATGGTAATCTTTAATTCCACTACTAGCGTCTAGTTTTTCAGTGGCTCTGCCCTAAGGCCGGGGAATAGGTAGCAACACGCTCCTCACCCAAACACACAGGAGTGGGATTTTGAGGCCACGTGAAATTCATCAGTAATACTGCAAATGTTCACTTCTGAGTATCGGTCTCCCCTTATTTCAGAAAAGGGAACTTTTGCCCTTAGAATGCTACTCTGCTGTTTTTCCTCACCCAGAAACAGGCACTTTCCTGCACACAGCGGCTGTGAGGACTCCGGAAACACTGTTTGCAAAGCACATCTCTAACAGATGCTCTCTTCCAGTCTAACCAGTATTTAACAACCATGGGAGTCATGCATCACTTTATGGGAGCTTCATATTTGTTTTAAAGAGCTGAACTTATCCTAAATTCTTCTTCTCCGAGACAAAATGAATCCACAAAAATAACATGCTGTTCTTAACCTACAATATATTTCCTTAATGATGGGCTCCATAAAATTATTAAATCATATATTTATCCCTATTAATTTAATACAATACTAATTTCCTTCCTACTATGCAGTCCAAATTAACATGTTCAGAAAATAAACAGGAAGCGCTGAAATGAATGCAACCTCAAAACTGGAGATGTTGCAGGTCGACATGCCTAGCACTGTGCCGCTGCATTGGTAGCTCACGTAATATGCACAGCAGCCCTCCAAGGCTGGGCTGATGCTAGCTCTGAGATCATGGGGTACCACAGAGCTGGGGGCATAGATTCCCCAGGGAAGCTGACTCCACCTGTGAAGCCTCTGGCCACAGCAGGTTGTTGGATACTGAAATTTCTCTGGTCCAACCTAAAACTAACGCTGGAATGTTCTCCAACAGTGGTCCTCAGTCTTGGCATGGACATGTGCCTCTGGGGACATCTGACAATGTCAGGATGCTTTTTTGGTTGTTGAAACTGGGAGAGGGTTACTCTTGGCTCCTTGTGGCTAGAGGTCAGAAAAAGTCCTGATTATCACACCACAGAATTATCCAGCCCCAAATGTCAATAGGGTCAAGGGTGACACCCATGAAAAAGGGGTGTCTTTCTACCCTCTGATACCTCCAGTAGTGAGAAGCTCACTGTCTCTTTAAACAGCTCACTAAACTCTTATTAGAACATCCTCCCTCCCCCAACATTATGTGATCACTCTGCCAGGCCTAAGATAAGGTTCTGGAAGTTACAAGGTGAGAGAGAACCATCCCCTCAGAAAGTTCCCTGCAGTGGGGCAGGTTGTGAATCACTTGCATTTTCTTGATATTTTAATAATACAGGGGTCTCCAAAGGTCTCCAAATGTTTTCTGTAAAAGGGGGAGACAGTAAATATTTGAAGCTTTGTGGGCCACAGGATTTCTGTTGAAAACATTCCACTCTGCTGATGTTGTTCACAAACAATCATAGTCAACTGGAAAGAATGAACGCGGCACTGTTCATTCTAATAAAATTTTATTAGAATGGACGGACACTGGAATCTGAATTTCATTTAATTTTCAGTGTCAAAAATTATTCTTCTTTTGATTATTTTTAAGAGTATGTGTGCATTTATGCTTTTAAAAATGTGAAAAACACTCTTTTTTTTTAAATGGGACTGCCTACCAAGCAGACTTTCCCAGGCTAAGGGGTGTTATCCACCTCTGTAGGAACCTAGTCTTTTGTTTTTAAGATTTTATTTATTTTTTAGAAGGAAGAAGAGAAGGAGAAAGAGGGAGAGAAACATCAAAGTGCAGTTGCTTCTTGTGCACCCCCACTGGGGACCTGGCCTGCAACCCAGGCATGTACCCTGACTGGGAATCGAACCTGTGACCCTTTCATTCGCAGGCCAGAACTCAGTCCACTGAGCCACACCAGCCACGGTGAAAAACACTCATGCCCATACAAAAACAGCCATCAGGACTTCCGTTTTCAGATCCCTGAAACAGTGTGGTAAGTTTTATAAAACACTGCCATCTCCCTTAATTCTCACAATCGTTCCCTGAGCAGGGTGAAATTATCCACATTTTACAAATGAGCAAATAGGTTCTCACTTAGTGGTGAATACTCAAGACCTCACATAGGGAGGAGGAAGAGGCAAGATTCTAATCCTACCGTTTTTCCAAGTACAACAAATAATTACAATACTTTCAGAAACATTTAGTATCCATTTTCCACTGGAAAGAGAACAAGACACTGCCCCTTCCCTTACGAAATTCAAGGCTTAATGTTGGAGCAAAATAAAGAGGTGACTGAATGCAATAGAAAGTGTTGACTAGGAAGTAAATATATGCAAAGGGCATAGGAGAGCCCAGGCCAGGGGTCTGGGGGCCCCCCAAGCAGAGCCCCGAGGAGCCAGGAGGTGGGGCCTGGCGGGAAGCCATGCCAGGCAGTCACTGCCTGAGCGAGAACAAGGCAGTGAGAAACAGCATACCGCCTGGGGAATTATAATGAGTTCAGTGTCACTGGAGTCCGAGAACCAAGGCAGAAAGTCCAAAGTGGAGGCTGGAGAGTTATAAGGGGTTAGATCATAGATGGTTGGGGGCTTAGGGTTATCCCGTTTGCTTGGGGGAGCCAGGCAGAGATTTTAAGCAGAAGCAGATTGTGTTTGACAGACAATTCTCTGAGGCTTCGTGGGAAATGTGTGTGTGGTGGAGGGTTGGGGGTGGGGAAAAGTGAAGGCTAGGCGGCAACTTGGGACACAGACTTGTCTCAGGCAGAAACTGCAGGAAGGAAAAAGGGGCAGATTGTATCAATATGAAGACAGTTAAAAATGATAGGTCTCCCAGCGGAAGGAGGGGAGGAGAAAGTGATGTCCTCCCCACGTTTCCAGCTGAGTGGCTGTGGCCATGAGTGGCAAAAACTAAGAAAGATAATCTTAAAATTATTACATCAGGAACAATGTGCTAAAGCAGCAGCAAGAATGGGATAGTAAATGTTCCTGTAGAAATCAGACGGCATAGATGAAGTGACATTTAGGTTTTGTCTTCAAAGATGATTAAAAATTTGCCAGGAGAAAGAAAAGGAAGTGGAAAAGGGCATTCATTTCAGGCAAGAGGTGCAACACGAACAAAGGCCCTGTTGATTTATGTTGAGCTTGTAGTCAACCCAAACAGCCCTGATCTTTTATGCCAGGGAACTGTTAAGTCATGGCCTCCAGTGTCTGTGCTGCTGCTGTGGAGTCCCTGGGAACAACAATTTACATTTAACCCTACCAGATTTTATCTCAACAAATTAATAATTACATCGAGATTGAATCATCCCTCCTGACTTTCATATCAAGCAAATCTAGTACTACATCCAGTATCTTCATAAAGATGCTACTCAGATACTAAATTAAAGAGAGGGCATGACACACACCCAGACATCGTCCTCTACAGGGACTCGGAGCCAAAAGCCAGGTTCTGGAAGGGCAACCTGTGGAGCAGTTGGGGCTGTGGATTTTCAACACGCCAGGCCACCTGAGTTTGAATCCCCACCCTTCACTTACCGTCTGTGAGACCTCAGAGAAGTCACAGTTACAAGAAACATGTAATAAGGGCAGCACCCACTTACAGGGCAGGGGGGAGGGGTACGAGAGATCATATGTGTAAAGCAGGAGAGTGTCGGGCACACGGTTATTTAACGTATTAGCTATGAGCAATAGTAGTACTACTACTTTTATGACAACATGAATCTAACTCATAGTACCTCTGTCGTATAGCCCCTTTCATTCCCAGACTTGCTCAGCATATCAAGTAATCTGGGATATTCGTCTAAAATACAGATTTCTTGCCCTGGCTGGTGTGGCTCTGTGGATTGAGTGCCAGCCTGTGCGAACCAAAGGGTTGCCACTTTGATTCCCAGTCAGGGCACATGCCTGGGTTGCCAGCCAGGTCCCCAGCAGGGAGCGCGTGAAAGGCAACTACACATTGATGTTTCTTTCTCCTTCCTTTCCCCTCTGTCTAAAAATAAATAAATAAAATCTTTAAAAAATAAAATGAGTAACATAAAATACAGATTCCTAGATCCCAACTCAAGACTCACTGAAACAGAATCTCAAGAGCTGAGAATACATCAGTATATTTAACAAATGGCCACACATTCAGCCCCTGTCTCAGTCTCTGAAATCTTTCTGAACTCCAGATATGGCATATCTTATCTTTCTTCCTGGTCTTCAGGCCTAATAACTTAGCAACAACAAAAAGGAGTAACGCAGCAATTATTTTTTCTGCTCCTAACAATTCCGTGCTGTCTCCTAGTGACTGTGTGCACCTGAAAATGGAAACCACAGTCATCCTTTCCTAATTACAAGTACGGGAATTTTGCCCCAGGTCAGCATGAGGCTATTCTTTTATTTGAAAATCACTCCCTCTTGATTTTGTTGTTTGTTTTTAATTGGAGCATATTCCATCCCTGGTCCTTTAGTAATTCTCCTCTTCTCCACAGTTCTGCACAGATTACAAGCAGTCAGCAAGTGCTCTTGGCCCATCAGGACGGAATCCATGCTGGGCAGAGGATCTGAACTCACTTAGTGCCACCCGCGCTCTCACACAATCAGCTCACCTATCTTGAGTTTCAATTTCCTCCTACAAGTATTTGCTCTACTCTTCCCCGGCTGCAGATCGACCTTCTTGTCTGAAAAGGACAGAAGTGTAATAGGAGTTGAGGAGTTCTGCTTGCCTGTTAGTATTAGTCTATCTGTTCCAGTTCTGAACTCACGGCAACACCACTTTTTGTTCCGGTTAAAAAATTTCCGTGGTTTTAATACTGTGAGCTTTAAAGCCCAAGTCCACTACTCTTATAGGTTCCTGTTTTCGTGATTTTTTTTCACAGTCATCCTTGGTCACTGGCTCTGCTTTCCCATTTCACCCAAGTCACTCCCAAATCCAAGCTCTTAAATATTCCATTGAAACGTCAATGGTCTCTTCAATCTCCCTTCTTTCTGATCAAAATCATTTTATAATTATTGGCTAAAAAATTCTACATCTGAAAGTGGCCCAAACCTAATATGATTTTTTTTTCTTTCTGGCTCTGAAGACTACCTAACTAAAACCTAGGTCCTGCTGGTTATCATAAGCACATTCATTTAACCAACTTAATGTTCTTCCCCAAAGTATCCATCTCTTCCTTTTTTCCCTCCCAGGTTTCCTCTGGTCAGAATCTAGTAAAAACTGGAGTACTGTAAAGCAGATAATCCAATACAGTCAATAAAGATGAAAACCTCCTTTTCCTTTACAGTATGTTTATTCCCCTCATTCTTTTCGGGTATAAAGGCAGTCACGTGTTGCAGTGGCCCTGGGCAGACCTGTGTGACCTTGACAAGCTACGTAACTTCACCAGTGCCTCAGCTTCTTCCTTAATGATGATAATAATAACAACAACTAGAGTATCAGCCTCATAAGATCGCTGGGAAGCATATAAAGGGCTTAAAAATAATCCCTCATTCACCACAATGCAATGGTTAGCTATTACATATTAAGATACTACTATTTTTGTGGTGGAGATTTTGATCTCTTTGCTATATGAGTACCCAAAAAATATTTTTAAAGAATTTTGAGAAGTAGAAATACTGAAAAGAAACCAGTAAAAAATCATTCACAAACGTACAAAGAAAAGCAAGTGGAATTCCCTTCCTAACACGAGATTTGCGGAGTGGGGGTCGTCAGCAGTGGCGAGGCAGTGGGGACAGCTACAGGAACACCTTTACTAGGTGCTTTTGTCTTCCAAGTGGCATGAGCACATGGAAACAACTGGTGAAGACATGTTTAGAGCGGTTAGTGGGGTACATGGTGAAATAATAATGAAACTGTTAAAAAACCAAGTCTGCATGACTAATTTTTTATTTCTTAATCCAATTTATAACCATACAGTTACATTTGCCAGACTCTCTACATTTCATAGGATTCTATCCATGATGTTGGAGGCTATGTTAAGAAGATTATTCAAGAGCTACTGCCACTCTTGCAAGATTATTCTCTGTGTCAGTCATGCCATTGATGGCACTTTGAATTTCATATCCCTGAAAACATGCTTGAAATGTGCAGAAGTTTAACCTTGGATGTTGATACTTTTGTTTTGTCACTTACTATTCTAGAGGGACAGCACACTATTTCAAACAGGTTCTTGAACTGTTCCTTGCCTTCACGATACAATCTAGACCAGCTTAAGTGCAAAGTACACCTGACAAAGGTCACATTCTATGCTCTGTCACCCACCTAGAGATTCCCATCTAACCTTCAGTTGTATTATGAGGGTGGGCCCTTGAATATTTCTAGCATCAGTACCATTATTTTTCCAATTTTCATCCCTTTTAACCAAGCAATGCCAAAGGCAATAGTCAGATAATGGCATCCATACTGGCCCAGGAACCCAACAGCTCTGCTGAAATTGAACTCTGAGCTAGAAGACAGCACCATAATACAAGAGCTAGATGGACAAAGTCTAGCCCCACATATAAAATGTGGTTTAGAGTATCGGCTTCCAGGAGCTGAACTTATCAATGCTTAGGATCATATATAAACATTCATCAGGTGGAATCCAGGGAGGTGTGTGCAATGCCCTCCATACAAGAGGAGGCTTCCGAGGCACCTGGAGCAAAGTCCCAGAGCACAGATGGGAATTTACCGATAAGTGTCTCGGATTTTTAATGGCATGAACAGCAACCCTACACCTACTGATTGACTTGGCTTGTGAAAGTGTAACACTACCATGAGATGATGGCTCAGGTAGTTAGGCAACTAACCTGCATGAAAAGTTCCAGAAAGTGTCTAAAGCAATCCCAGCAGAGATGGCCAACCCTGGTTTCAATTGACTCTGTCCCATCAACTCATTACACCCACCAGAAACTGCAACACGTTTCCATACCATGTTCAAATCAAATTTTATAGTGTTTAACATCAGACAGTGTCCATAATCAACTTAGGAATATATTTAACTAAATACACTGAATACCAGTGATTGCTAATATTCACTGAATGCTTACCATGTGACTGTGGTACAATGTTTTCCAGGCATTATATCTCAACAAACCTCCCAACAATGCAATGCGGCAAGAGCCAATAGTAGTGCTATTTTGCAGCAAGGAAGCAAACTGAAACATAATGGCCCTAGGTCACTAGTCAATTTAGTAATATTATCCAGCCCAGCACTGCAGGCCTTTAGGGACCACCCTTCACCGCTGCCCAGTCACCAATAAAACTACCTGGAGGCATCCCAGTGCACTAACATATATCTAACAGGCTAAGGAGAAGAAATGTGTCCTGTGTAAAGAAAGACCAAGTGACAAATTTACCCCTTGCCATTGTGAATTTCTTCTAAATTATAATTCTCACATATGATATGTGATTACATAAATAAAATGATTTCACTATGGAAGAAATGAGAGAAAAAGACATCAAGTCTAACTTTTGTAAATGCCTTGTTTTTAAGTCACCCAAATCAAAGTCCCATCATCACCCCCAACTCTTCTAAAAGTACACATCGAGTGTGTTAATTTTCAGTAGGTGATATTGATGAGGGAATGATTGCAGTCGGTGGCAGAGTATGTTAATTTGCTACCATCCTGACTGCGTTGTATTTATCCAATCAGGTCTGTTTCATAAAACCAGAAGCATGGTTTCACTATTTAAAAATGGTTGCAGACCTTTCCAGCTCCGTAACTTCGATTTAATTTGAATAGCTGGCCATAGTGATGACTTATCTAATTCCCAGACCTCAATAAGATAAACCCAACCCAGTTACACCATTATTCTTGTGATAAAACAACATTCACAGCACAGCTTGGAGAAATGTGCTGCAACAGGAAGGCACTGTCCATAACGTCCGAGTTCAAAGCCGTTCCTGAGCTTGTTCCTGAAGCAGCACCCTGTCCAGTGGACTTCCAAGAGGTTAAAAAACAAAGAAGCAAACCCAAGCCCTGCATGCTAACTGAGAGGTTAGAGCTAACATCATCAGTTCCAGTTCTAACCCAGGGGTGGAAAACCAGCATTTTTTCCACCCATGGCTAGCCTGAGTGATTGAAGTCTGGCATTTGGACAGTTCCACTGTGTAACCTGTAGAGGGGGGATGCTTCTCCTCCTCCTGAAGCTCCTTCCTCATGGAAGGACTTCTTCTAAGTGCAGTGCTTCCACCTCCTTCCACATCACCAACCAGTAATACCCTGAATGGCAGTTCTCAAAATGTAGTCTGATCCTTCCAGATCTGGAAAGGCAAAACTATTTTCATAATATAGTAATTCTGGCCTTTTCACTCTCGTTCTCTCACCAGTATAAAGTGGAATGCTCCAGTGGCCTGGTGATCTGTGACACCTGAACAGGGTAAATACAGAAGCAGGTATGGAGAACCAACTGCCTTCTATGAAGCCAGACATTAAGCAGATTTGCAAATATATAAAAGCACAATGCTACTTTTACCACTAATTAATTTTTTCTGTTTTGGGAAATATAGTTATTGTTTATAAACACTGGTATTTGCATTACATATGTAATTGGCTTAATATTTTTAAATGAATTAAATAAATGTTATGTGTATTCTCAGTTTAATTTCTAATATGCTACACATTGGAAATATTACCCACAGTATAAAAGCTCATTAGGGCACTTGATAATTTTTAAGAGTGTAAAAGGGTCCTTACACCAAGAAGTTGAGAATTGCAGCCCTAGAGACAAGAGGGATGGGCTGAACTTCCCTGAAGACTGAATTCCAAAGAAAAATCTGGACAGCTGGTGGCCAGCCCTGTCCCCTGCTCCTCGCCACTTGGGAGTCACAGGCCCATAGAAAACAAGCGTGGTGATCTCATTTTCCATGCTGGCTCCATGCTGGGAGTTCACAAGCGCCCTGCAGCATTTGGGGAATGGGGGTAGCCCAATACCACCTGCAACTGAGTGAGCGTGTCTGTGGAATTCTGGGGTTCTGTTTCAGCAACAGACATGCCCACAGATAAATAAAAGCCATGAGCCCTCCAGCCCAGACTTTATCAGAACCTTGGCGGTATTTTCCTTTTCTAACTGTTGGCTCTTCTGGCTTATATTACACTTGATTCAGAACTTGGCAAAGGGGAAAAGAAGTGCTATTTATTGGGTCCCTTCAGAGACTGTGGCATTTGGTGTACTCTCTAAGGGGCCACGAGGAATAAAAAAGGAGTCCAACGCTGGGGAAGAAAATACTCATGGAGATGGCGGGGCTTCCGCCAGGGGAGAAAGGGTGCTTTACTCAGGCCCCGAATGTTCTTTAACTTGGTGGTTTGCAGTCTTGAATGTGTGATGTGGCTGGTTTTTATAGCTGGCAGGTGGCTTTTAACATCAAGAGGCTTTAATTCCTAAGCCACAGGGTATTTTGATCTCCATGTGTGACCACAACTTATCGTGCTTTTTCTTGAGGAAAGTGCCTGTTTACAGAGGTACGGCTTGGAGCAAGGACAAGGAGCCTCAGGAAAGGCTAGAGGCCAAGGATCTCAGAAAAGAGACAAGACTCACAGTGACCTTGGCCAAATGTTTGATGAGGGCTGTTGCAAGTTGGCCTTGGCAAAGGTCTGAGGCAGGTCAGCACTTCTGGAGCTACCCATGGGCCCCAGGCCTGAATAAGCAGAGACAGCTGAGGCACGAGAAAAGGGGATTACTTCAACAACTACTGCCTAACGACTAAGTAAGCAAAACAACGTTTGCTATTTTTCAATGACAGGGAGTTCGAGAACCCTAAGGATTCTCATAGCTTGACCACAGGCTCAAGGGCGGGCCTCCACCACATGGTCTGGACTCGTCGTTACAAATGAAGGGGAAATCTTCCCTTGCTGCTTGTCTTCTTCAGCCAAAGCAACCCCAGAGCAAGTGGCATGGAAAGAGCCAACGTGGCATGAGACGGAAAACACCTGCTCCCAAGGCAGCAGGTCCCCAGTCAACCATCCACCAGAGCCCACACTGGTGACAGCACCAGGCTGTCTGTCTCAGGGGCTCACAGAGAAAGGCAAAGTAGGAGGTTTGGATGTGCTGGTCACAAACCAAAACTCCTCAGGGAGAGGCTCCCAATGGGAGGTCAAATTTGGCACTCTGTATGTATCTGGGGGAGGGGGGGATCTACCCCAGCATTCTGTTGTTTTTTTTTCTCAGAAAGCTGGTGTTTAAGATACTGTCACTTATGTGCAAGATTCAGAAATGTCCAATGGTGGCAATCCCTGTCCTTTTCCAGGTACCTTTCTTTCTCATTTGGCATAGTCAATATTTTTAAGTCTTCATCTCCCCTTTGAACTTCATGTTTAGTTCAAAGGTCAAGGATCAGCGCATGAGGCTTAGCATTCAGGAAAAGCTAAACCAGGGAGGGTGTTCTCTGCCCACCGTGAGTCACTCCCTCAGTTATTACTGGCTCTCTGCTTAGCTCTTTAGGACACTTCAGGACAGGTTCTGGGGTCACGATGATTTCGCCTAAGGTAACTCTTCAAGGATTGCAAATGGTTTGGGTTCTAATGCTGAAGGCTGTGTGGCTGCTGCCATGCTTATCTTGCGTGCCCCAATAGGTTTGAGGACTCTGTGAAAAGTGAAGCTATAGATCATCTAAGACTCCATGAGGCTGGAAGCAAGACTGTCCTTACAAAAGCCCATCACCCTGTCTGAGGGCGATCGCCATGCTTCCAGGGGAGCACATACTTGATGGTTAAGAACATAAACTCATAAATGTTTAATCCAAAATCTGGGAAAGGTTTCATGGAACCCTTACTTTCCCTACTTCCAGGTAGAGAGCACTACACTAGCCATACTACTCCTGACCTCTGTCGACCCCTCTGGCAGGTTTGGGTGAAATAACTGGGCCTACAGAGCTCAGTCCCCCACGCCCTCACCCCCAGTAACCTCTTCTTTGCTGGGGGTCAGCTTGCGCGTGTACTGCAAAGATCATTATGCTGTAGGTGAATTTACAGTGGCAGCATCCGCACTTGGGAGGCCCACCCTCATCCAGCATTGCTGGGTGGGGGGAGTTCATTCTGAGACCTGACACGTTTAAGCCACATTCTCCAATCTTGTCTTGATCAGTAATAAAGGTTATATTTTAGTTCTCTATCTGCTTACTCCCTTGTCTTATTTGTTCAGAACTTAGATGGATAAGAAGCACTATTTATTAAGTCACTTCAAAGACACCAAAATTACCTATAAAGACTCACTATTACTAAATACTTAAATGTCATAACTAAGAGATCAAAAAACTCTTATACTGCCAGCAGAGCCACAAGGCCACTAGGACAGCTGGACACTACAGGTCTGAGAACAACCAACCAAGATTCTTCCATTGCTTGGGGAGTCGATGGGCTGGGAAGAGAAAGTCACAGGTACCTCTGGATTCCTGGCTAACTACAGTTCTGGGCCACGCTGAAATCAGGAAATATAGGGTGATTCACAGAACCATTAACTACTCATCAGTCACTTCCATCTCTTAAAATCACCACCCAGGAGCCGCGTGGTCAGTGACAGAAATTGCCTACTTCCACGGTAGCCTATCTATTAGATTGGCTCAATCTGTTAGATTTTCCCACTCACAGGGCCAAAGTTTGTTCCTTGAAACCAAGATCCTTTAAGTCCTCAATCTAAAGTCCAGATCCTCCTCCAGACTGCCATCCTTCAAAATCTTGAATGGACACTTATCTTGTTCTTACCTTTTCCCGCCCCTCTGGCCACCTCCTAGTGGTGTGCCTTTGGGTAAATGGTTTACGCCAGACTTTGTTCAGACTTCTGTAGAAGGGATGATGATAAGATGCCTACATATTTCAGGGGGCTGACGTGAGGACTGCATGAGACAATGCACGTGAAGTGCTTGGCCTGGCACGTAGTAAGCTCTCAGCAAATAGTAGATTTAATCAAATGAATCTGCTTTCAAGAAGGCTCACAATCCTTGGAAACACACCATACAAGCCATAACTGAAAAATGTTACACAAAGGGAATGAGAAACAAACAGCCAGGGGAAGAGACAGACAAGTTACAAACCTCACCTGCTAGGTTAGGGTTCATACAGATAGCTCAAGGAAGAAGAAAAAGCCAAATTAGCTAGTAAAGATGCACATGCATGCAGCTTGCTACCCAGCAATGCTACAATTCTACTCCTTGGTACGTAGTTCAGAGCAGACCCGCATTCCATTTACCTGGAAGCATGCTAGACATGCAAATTCTTAGGGTCCACCACAGATTTACTGAATCAGAAATTCAGGGGGCGGGAGTAGGGCCAGGAATTTGTGTTTACCAAGCTGTCAGGCAAGCTTTACATAAGCTAAAGTTTGGGAAATGCAGCCCTGGAGTATTCCTGGCACTTATGTCCAACTTGCATGTACAGAAATGTTCACAGCAGCAAAATTCTGACCACACACACACAAACCCATCAACGACAAATTGAGTAAATTGTACCGTATTCAGAGCATGCGATGCCCTAGAGCGGTGAAAGCGAACAAATTATGGCTAAACAACTCAACTGAATGAATCCTGTAGACATAATGCTGAGTAGAAGAAAATAAAAAAAAATGCATTATATGTACACACACATATGAACACACATATGAATTGTATATTTATACAAATATGCATGATATACTGTATTACACTTATATAAACACCTCTACATATACATTAAAAATATACATAGAGATGGTAAAACTATAAAAAAGCAAGGAATAATTGTTAGAAAAATAAAAATAGTGGTTACCTCTGGAAGAAGGAGAGGAATGGGACTCTGGAGGCTTCCAAGGCAATGGCGATATTCTATTTCCTAGCCCGGATGGTGGTTAAACTGACAGTCTGTATGCTTTAATTACTGCTTGTACTGTGCGCGTATGCTTTCTACGCTCCTCTACAGGTACAACATTTCACAACAGAGGTTTTTTAAAAGGCTGAACTTCATACATACACAAGACAGAACCAGATGCCAATCCTGCCTTACTTTTTTTACTTGCATTTAAATAAATGTCAAGCCTAGGAGCACGTGCTCTGACATCAGGCTGTGAGCATATGAATCCTTGCTTTATCACTTAATGAGTTAACGCCTATAGAGTACTTAAAACAGTGCCTGGCACCTGTGTTACTGAAAAGAGAAGCGCCAATATTACCATAAGATGAAACTAAGTTAAAAGCAGCGTGTTCTGCATCTATCTGTTAAAAAGTCACCAGCGTCTACAAGGACAGTGAAATCTACCTCCACTCTGCTTTTGCATATTTTGTGCTGGAAACAACCAGTAGGATAACATTACCCTCAACCCTCAAGTCTACTGAGCCCTCTTCATCATAAGAAAAGTATTGACAAACTAAATTATTTAATCTGGTTGCAGGCCAGTCTCAGAACACAGCACACACGTGCGCGTGCGTGCGCACACACACACACACACACACACACACACACACACATTGCTGCTTCCATACCCAGCCATTAAAATTAAATCACAGACCTAGAAGACCAGAATACCTCCTGTTTGATTTCCTGTCATTCCCAGATCAAATCTGTTGGAATTTAAGGAGGGATGTTACAATAGCTGCCCTTGAATCGTGGCTTCCACGTGTGGTCTAAGGAACACTGGTGGTGGTGCATACAGAGCCAAAGTCATCTGGCCTTAACACTGGGCAAAGCTTTGCGCACATCAAGTGCTCAAACTTATTCAAATAATTAAATTATCCTTGATTGCCTTTGTGTAAAACAACAGTGATGACTATGCTCCAAAATCTTTAAAGGTCTTATACCCTGCTTATTATTATGAAAGCACTTGTAAAAGTGCTTTCATATATTTACATATATTCATGTGTATATATGTATATATATGAACTCATTCACTCTTCATAACAACTTTATGATTCATACTGTTTACTACCCCCACTTTACAGGGCACACTGAGGGACAGGAATGTCAATATGCTGTCTAAATTCTACAACAACCAAGTGTCAGATCCAGGGCACAAATACAGGTCATCTGGAGCCAAGTTCCCATTCCTCACCATTGTACAACGCTGCCCCTCTAAGCAACTAAATCACTAAAACTGAAGAGAGAAGAAGAAAGAGATTTAAAAATCCGAAGAAATGTTGTATTTAATAAATGAAGCATTTCAGTTCAGAAAAACAGACATTTTATTTGGCAAATGAGAGTCAGTCACCCATGTCTTATTATGGTAATATAAAATCTGAAGGAGAACCAAAACAAGACCCACTACCTCATACCATATACAAAATAAATTTCCAAAAGTAAAATATCTGAATGTGAAAATATAAACAGATAAATACAATGTGATACAGCATGAAGTATGGGAAGACTGTTTGGAGGCAGGTGGTTTCGATTTCTATCTTCACTCACCTACCAAAGAACAGTATTCCAGAAATACATTACATATTATTTTTAGATATTTGTTTATCTTAATTATGAAAAACTAAGGCTCAGGGAAAATAAAGATTCAGAATCATGACAATATCCATTACTAATGCAAATACTAAAAAAAATAACCCCTCTGTTTTCTAAAATGCTTATATTTTAGGCCATAAAATATTATAAGTCATCTACAGTAACCCATTCTTCTCTATATTTAAATATACCACTATCCCCCTTTAAAACATAGCTCCATTGAGACTGCCTCAAGTAAAGGTAAAATCATAACCCCAATCATGGAATAACTCAATTTCATTTACAAGATACTTAATTATAATTAATTTGTAAATTAAATCAATGGTTATAATATTCTTCCTAAATGTTCTTAGTTATCTGTCATACAGAAAAACAGAACTGTAAATAAAATGTAATGCCGAGAACACAAATACTGTGCTAACAATTACTTTTATGGTAGAAAAACTATATGTAGGAATGAAACAAAAGTAAATACAAATTACATACCAATAAGCTAAGGCCAACAATGTATACAACCTTTTTAAATACTTTAAAATAAAGTCCCCACCGATAGAACATAAATAAATTAGAGCTGCCTTAAGCAAACAAATCGTTGGTGGGCCATTACTTCTGGAATGTGATTCCTTAGTCCTCATTCTGTATGGCATCCCCCACCTGGAATCTAGATCTACTCAGCAGTTGTCATAAATGGAGAGTCAGGGCCTCTAGAAAAAAAGACCTCAGGACAGGGATGCACTCAGCACCCTTCAGGGCAACCTCTTAGATCCTTAAAAAAAAAACTATGCAAATAAAAGAGCAGGTCCGCACTACCCAAAGATGCACTGAACAGCTGAGAAAACTGGCAGTTTGTGGAATTATAACCCCACAATTTAACCTTTTTTAAATTAAAAATAAATCCGGGTAAGGCCTCATTAAGAAGTGGGTCACTATTAAGCTCAGAGAAGGTATTAAGAAGCATCACTTAGATTAGAATCTGTTAACACTCAAACATTTTGCTTGAAGACTTCAAGTCAGAAAGGCATTTAGTTCTTTACCTCCAGCCTCCTCATAAAGACAGGCTGTAACTCACTGAATTCCAAATAATATTTAGAGCAATATTGCCAAATTTCCAGAAGTACAGGAAAAGATATCTAAGTAGGAAAACCCACAAAACGTATTTTGTGACTCTACACCATAAACATGCAAGTGAACTTCAGCTGCAATGAAACAATTCATGTATTGTTTTTTTTCTTTAAATTTTTTCAACTTCCTTAACTTTCCAGGCATTTCTATAGTGTCAATGAGTCTTTCTTAATTTTGTGACTAAATAAAAAATATGACAAAAGTACATGAATGATTTTACAAATTGAGTGGAAGATGCAAGACACAAAAAGGAATACAGTGCAGTATATCACCAGATGAGGTATAAAAATAACAAAGCCAAGTGATCTATGCTGTTAGAAATCAAATAAATAATTAGCATTGAGGGATGATTCAAACTGGAAGAAGGTAACTCCTGGATGCTGCTGATGCTGTGACTGACTGGTTGCTGATTCAATAGTACGCTCAATTTGTGGACACTCAGCAGGCTATCCACTGTATGCGCACTTCTCTGTACACAACCAATACTTCTATAAACTGTAAGTGTGTGTGTGTCAATGATGTTTGTGTAAACTTCAAAATTTTAATTCCCTAAACTGTAACATGGGAAGCAGGACATTAGGAACCCCTAATGGAGATGTTGGCACCAGATGGACTTGACCGGGGCTGGGTGCCCAAGGAGCTGTAAAAGGCTAATATTTTGGCTGCACAAATCACATTTTTCATTATTTACTGTACCAGAAAGCCGTCAAGAATGAACTTCAGTCTCTCAACCATTGTGTTAACCAATTAAGACAACAAAAGAAAAAATTAAAGTGATCTCAGTCTCTAGTTTATTAAAGGTTTATGTTAAGCAGGAGTGGATTATAGCCCCTCTAAACTTAATAAAATTAATGTTTTTAGTCACTTATTTCAGGGTTTACTTAGTAGCTCCTCAATCAACTAACAGTGATATTGCTGGATATTATCATCCAGCCAAGTGTATCCATCCACCTCAAAAAAATGGAATTTTCTTCTGGAGGGCAGGCCCCTTGTAGTACTGATTTCCTCTGTTAGGTGATGGTTCTAAGAACCCATCTAGATCAGTGTACCAACTGGTGTTGTTGTGAGAGGCTGCATTCGGCTTCAGTTAATTTTTTTGAAAGACTCTTTCAATGTGTTTGCCCATTTCCTGATGGGTGATTTACAAGCACACCTGCCCACACTGCACTGAGTATTCAGTGGTTTATGACCCAAAAATGGCATAATTCCCATGCCCCAGCCTCCCTATTCACCCCATCTCACCCTGAGCAACTTTTTTTTGGTTTATCTGGATGAAAAATGTCATCAAAGGAAAACGTTTTGCCAATGCATAAGAGGTGAAACAAAAATTAGCAGAAACACTGAAAGGCATCAAAATCGACAAGGTCAAAACTGTTTTGAGCAGTGGAAAAAAAGGTCTCGATAGGTGTATTGCATTAAACGGACAGTACTTTAAAAGTGACTGAAATTTAAACATGTAAGAATACACAATTTTTATAAATAAATTCTGTTCTGGGGGTCCTCCCTTGTAAGTCAAGTTACAAACAACATGTTCTAGGTTTCCACAACAACAGACAGATACATCAGTGTCTGTGCTCAGCCACCCCACAAAACATTCACAGGATCCTGTCTGTACTACGTCCTTTTGAGGTGTGGGCATACACGAAGTCTGTCCAGAAAAAGTCCAACCATTGCAAATATAATGAGAATAGTCTGTGTGACATCGATGTAACCTGGCAGCCAAGGAGAGTGGACTGGAATGTGCACGTGTGAACAATGATGACTTCACTGTACTTACTAATCAGTGAAGGTGGTAGACACCATTGAATGAGTATGTGTACTATGTGGCCCTGGCATTTAAAATAACTAAGCAAGTAGAGCAATAAATCTGTACCAAATTTTGCATTAAGTTTAAACATTCCTCTGCAGAAACTATCTGGATGATTCAGAAGTCTGTGGCTATGAGCAACTGGTGACTGGAATCACATCTCATGCAGAGTGTTTTGGTGAAAAATTAAATTATCCAGGTGACTCAGCCACACTACATCCAAGATTTGGTGCCTTGCTACTTCTGGCTTTTCCCAAAACTCAAATCACCTTTGAAATGGAAAAGATTTCAGACCATCAAGGATATTTAGGAAAACATGACAAGGCAACTGATTGCAATTGGGAGAATTGTGTGAGGTTCCAAGGTGCCTATTTTGAAGGGGACTAACGTGTCACTGTCCTATGGACAAAGTTTCTTGTATCTTGTATCTTCAATAAATGTCTCTTTTTCATATTATATGGGTGAATAATTTCTGGACAGACCTCATATATTTTAAAAGACGCCAAATAATTTCATTTGTGGGGAAAAAAGTGATTAGAACTATTCAAAATGAAAAAGTTGCCATTAAACATGAAGGCATTTCAAAACGGAGTGATGGAAAATCTTGAATTTCGTTTCACACAAAAGAATGTGGAAAAAATATCATTCATAGCCTTGAGAGTTTCTATAGGCTCTTGGGGAGTATTTTTAAATTCCAGGATTCACATAAAAGAATTACTTTTTGAGAACTTATCAGTCTATTATTTGATGATCAAGACAATTTGAAGAACATTATAAAACTAACCATGAATCATTTCCCTAAGATGTTTTTCATCTTTCTCTAAGAGGACATATTTTTAAAATAAAGGGAATTCCTAACCAACCATTAAATTTTTGCTTCAGATTCCAAAATAAATAAAAAATATTTAAGGTCAAGATTAAATAAAGACTGTAGCTCAAAAGTTAACTATTTTAAAATTTTTTAATCAATTCAGTAGAGAGAAATTTCAATTATGCGATATTCATTCCCAAAGCATCGTATTAAAAGGGTCCCATCCTGGGAAGAGAAAACCATGGCCTCTGAGTCAGGTTCACCTCTACAGATATGGTTTTCCTCTGGATTCTCATAATAGTCAAAATGCCGGAGCTCCAGTCTCATCATTTCTAAGAAGGGAATAAAACCATCTGCCTCCCAGAGTCACAGAAATAATTAACTGAGATAACATATTAGTTTCCCTTCCTGAAATTAAAAATACTTCATTTTGAGGTTAGTACTATTAGGCCTTTTTTTAAAGGACTTGAAGAGGTAGCAGCAAATATCTCAAGTTCCCATGGTTTGCGCCCTGGCATCTGTGCTCTTCAGAGTTATATGAATGAAGTAATGATGATTACTAAAAATCAAACAAATTGTGAAATGTTTCAGAACTGCATATGTACAAAAAACACGAAAGGATAATCTGTAGAACTCTTACTGAAAGTAGTAGTACAAGAGTGCTATATATAATGTAACAGAAGAAACCTGAATAAACTCAAAAGTTATTTTAATAATGAAGAAAAAAGTTATTTCACATTCTACTTCTAGCAATTTCTGGAATACTAAAGACTCTAAATCAAGCCCCTTTAGTTAACTTTTTTTTTACTATTTCCTTAATCCACTAAAACATTAAAAAATATATCAGAGTTGGGGGAGCAGTTCTGGGTTTAAATGTTTTAAATTATGATGATGAAGTAACTTTTGAAAAAAATTAACACAAATCAATATTAAAACAATAATATATAATTGTACACGAGTACACCATGGTCAATTTTTTAAGTTAACATGAAAACCAATATTAAAATCACAATATATAGAACTATATAAGTACATTATTACTCCAGTATTTATTTGTTTTTATTATAGGTAATAATATTTTGTACAAGAAAACCTAAGAGAAGATCACGGATCAAGCAACTCTCTATATTACTCTATTATAAATGTCATATGGTATTTATAATAGCACCTCCTTTTAAATAGCTCAAGCTGTTTTAAAAGCATTACACAACTAATCTTCCCAATGCTTCTTGGGAAAACCCCAAGTTAAATAGTTTACTTCATCTAGGCAGTAGACCAGAATATCTTATACTAATGTTCTTCTGTACTTCAAGTTCTAGACACTAGTAAGGCCCACTAGACTACTTTCACATCTGAACAGAAGAAACATTAAATATTAAATCAGCCAAGAGAATGTAAGAAATATCACAATGGTTCAGCCAACTAATATAATCTCTAGGGCACAGATAACTCAGCACAGTGTGGTCATTCCATGATACAACATGGAAACTTATCTATTATTCAACTATCCATTAATTTAGCTAATCTTCCTTTGGAACTACTTATAGATCACCCTGCTATAGATTACTCTCAACCTAACTTCACATTCTACTTCTAGCAATTTCTGGAATATTAAAGACTGTAAATCAAGCCCCTTTAGTTAACTTTTTTTTTTACTATTTCCTTAATCCACTAAAACATTAAAAAATATATCAGAGTTGGGGGAGCAGTTCTAGTGTTGGTTTAGGTAATCTTCATCTTTTTTCTACTCTTCCCAATTTTCTGTTCTGCAGGTCCAGCTTCTATCTGTGGTCTCTGTCCAGCTTCTCTTCACTCAGAAACCCTGGAATCCCTCTGACTATTCTAACTGTCCTTCCTGGTAGCTTTTCTAGGTCCAGATTATGTCAAAAACATTGGGTAGTTTAACAATCAAACATTGGGTAGTTTCTTGATCTGGAACTAGAACTAAAATGTTTTATTCCACACAGTAATAGTCCTCAAATTTGACTACACATTACCATTATTTATTAAATTGGTTCCTAGGGATGGATTTTCAGAGATCAACTAATCCAATTTTGTGTAATTATTTTTGAAAAATGCCTCAGTGAATATCCTTAGATATGAATACACAACACGTGTACACCCTGGCACAGATACATCTGTAGAAAAATAACTAGAGCAGGACTTGCTAGGTCAAAGGGCTGTATTGTTAATGCTGACCCATATCACTGAATTCGGTGATTCTCATGAAGGCTATCTTCTCTCAAAAAACATTAAAGTACAAAAAAAGTAAGTACAGAAAATGAATACTTTTTATTCTTAATATTACACTTCCCTTTCTTTAAGCTTAACCGGCCCCTCTCCACATCAAGTTTACCGTTAGTGGGAAAAGCAATATAGCCAACGGAAAAAAAATGTTTAAAAGGCAAGCATATAAAAATACAGAGAACTTCTAACTTACCATATATGATAAACTATTGTTAATAACCCTAAGGTCACATCCTACCATGGTAAGTACCTGAAAATCCCTGCACTTCAGGTTAAAAATTAAAGTCATTTTAAAGTCTTTGAAAAAGAGGCATATTTGGGCTGTTTTTAAGCATCTGCAAGAGTCACTGAACTGAAAAGTCCCTTAGAGATGAACTAACCCAACCAGGTCCAAGATTTTAATACTAAGAAAAAAGATGTTATGAGAGTTTAAGAGGTTAAACCACATCTGGACTAGATTATAACCCCAACTTCCTGCCCTTGACACTAGCTCTTACCCTTGACCCTATGTAAGGGCAGCTCATTTGCAAAGACACATTTATTACACTCTTAGTGTCCAAACCACCTTGGTGACACACACAAAGGTACAGATTAACTATCAATTGACACCTAATGTCAACCTGAAATAAATGTTGGGGGAGACACACATATAGGCAGCAGTCCTCAGCATATAGCATATATGTTGTGTATATATATGTACGACTCATGAAAATGCGTTGGTGCAGTAAATATAGTCAGGAGCTCAGAAGAGAAAGTGCACTCAGTACTATAGAGAGTAACAAGAAAGAAAAACTGAGCAGTGTTTATGTGAACCTACATTTTCATTTAAAATTGTATTATAACACAAATTGTAATCTTTATGCCCAAATCTTTCCAAGTTCCTATTTAGCTCCTAAATTCACCTTCTTCCATCTGCTTTAAACCCATTACTTTATGTATGTAGAAGATATAGCTATAACTAAAACATTTATCTGCCAGGCATGAATAGGGTTGTTTAATTAAAATTTATCTACATTTAGTTAAACATACAAAGACTAGTAGCTACTCAAATTAACTGACATAATTTGCTGAAAATTTAAGGCAAAACAAGTTTTAGTAGGAAAAAACAGAAATGTGAGGCATAATGATTTGTTTGTACAAATTATGTTTCAATTACAGTTCTTAACCCAACTTGAAAATATTTAGGTTCTAGAAGGTATACTGATGGAAGATATAAAATACTCAAATTCCAAAACTCAAATTCCAAATCTATCACATTTTTAAATGGTTGATAAAATTCACAAGCCTCTGCAGTGCTTAAACTTGATTACTTTTTGTATTTGAGCCAAAAGAAAAAATTTGAATAATGTTAACTTGGGCAAAACGGAAGGGTATGCACAAACATTACATTTCTTAAATAACAGCTCTGATTTTTCTTTTAAGAAAAAAAAATCACTCTTCTAACTTGAGACTATACCTTGGAAAACAGTATGGGGATTTGAGTTACTTAGGATTATTTTAGAAAGGAATATTAAAGCAAGATTAACTGTTGCTTTAAGTCTCGACATTTCCCAATTAATAACCCTAAAACTTAATGAGGCAAAACAGGTTTAAGAATTGAAGATTTTTAATGAAAAGGGAAATTAAGGACAGTTTGGTGCAATGCACTGTCACCAAAATAATCTGTTCAAAGAAGACTTTAGTCTCTACATGTGAAAAACCATGAACTATCTCAAAAGAATTTCCTCTTAAAGTCTCAGCCCCAACATTTAGAAGGTCAAAGCAGACTTTAATAAAAGAATGAAAGTCAAAGAGTATGCTCTGTAAATAAATTCTGAACTCACAACTGAGGCCTACAATATTATATATGAATATATATTAAATTTTAAAACATATCTATGAAATATTTTAGGATACACAAATTATTATTTTTCAAACCATACCTAGTGTGTTTGCAATGTACCATGTATTAGTAATGACCACAAGAAAAGTGCAAAGATACACATAACCATGTCCAATAAGTAGAAAAAACTGTGAACACCAACTATGTTAATTCTCCTTACTTTCACAAGAACTTGTAACAAAGACACACAAAAATAAAGTAAACACAAAGACATACATTTTTCGTACTTCAAATGATTATTGCATCTTAGATTATCACATCCTAAAAAAAGCTTCTTTTTATACAGGTGTCATGTATTGAATATTAACCTCTTCAAAGTCTATACCCAAAGAGATGAAAATCATACATGGTTAATGCAATTTTTTTCATATGTTTTCATGTAGGGTTGAATGCTGGACCTATGTGATCAGACTGTGAATCTAGAATATTTATGGACATTAAGGTGATGTCCTTGACACATGCAAGTCATTTAAATGAAACAACAGAGTTATGCAATTAAAATGTGAACTAGAAAACAAAACAGATTCCTAATCTATTAATTGTTCGGTAGGTAGTAAAAGTAAAATTGATTTTCCCCTGATGATAAATCTATTCATGGATTTGAAAGTCACTTATATAACTTCAAAGGAAAGCTTATAGTAACTTTGTGATATCCTTTGATAAGTGAAGTTTAGTACTCAAATTTTTTTAAATGTGAAGGACAATACTAATACCTCAAGTTAAAATGAGAAAGAACAGAGAAAATTTTAACATTTAAATCTAGGTAATTCTATAACAAAACTAATAAAGAAGCTCTCAAAGTGGGGAAAAAAAGTGTTTAAAGTAAAACAAGGTACACTTCGGGTAACAATTAAAGGCATAAAGTTCTTTTGAATAATCAATTATCCTTACTTAGCTGGTCTGAAAAAATAAGGTTGCTCTGTATCTACACTAATAACCTACTCATTCTCTTTTCTAAAACTCTTGGCTCCTCAGTCTGGCCTGAAGAGCACTAGACCTCTAACAGCAGATGACTGCAGAGGGGCCATTTTCACCTTGCAGACAGATCTTTGTTGTTCTGGTGGGTAAGGCAGACCATTAGCACAAAGGCGTTTCTAATCTCAGTTGTCCAATCCACATGGTGCACATAACCCTCAAACTCATGTTGCACAAACTGCTCTGCTTCCAATCCTAATGACCTTGCACATCATTCAATGTTATTGCTTCACTTGCACCCATGAATTATAAGATGGCCCAAAAACTTGATGACAAAGTTGTAATTTCCCTTTCCTGAAGGTTTATAAAAGTCAACAATGATCTAGATGACACTGAAAAGATCTTACAATGGAAAAGATATGCATGATACTTCACATTTATGAATGGCATTTAAAAATACCTATGGAAAAATGTAAATGACCTCCAAATTTCACACCTGACTTCAACATAATTTAGTACAAGAGGAAATGAAATTGACCCAGTGGTACCACACTAAAACCCAAGGTATTAGTTGTCTCCTCCAGTCCAAAATTCACTGTACTGTATTCAATTAAAACTTTCAGATCAAAAAGTTAGTGAACATATACCATCTACTGCTGGATTCATGCTCTGACGATATATTACGTTAAAAAATAATACATCAAGAAATAAGATTTTTTGATCTGTAACGTTTCCTTTGCTTTTTTTTTTTAAAGAAAATATCTGAGGTGCCCAGGATTCGAGTTATCTTCCCCTTAACCTCAATCATTTGAAGTAGCAGTTTTTTCCTTCTTCCTCTTACCTTTTAAGAAACCTCATTTTAAAAGAAAAGGAAAAAAAAACGATAAATGAAGTGACAGGAGGTGAAAGAATGAAGAGTGTGCTCCAAGAATAAAGGGCGGTTTTATAACAGGAGGTACTTTTGTTAAGCAAGTGATTGGCAGGTCTCCTCCTCCAAGTTAAAAGAAATTCCATCCACTCCCCAAAACAGCAGAGGCCAAAAATGTCTAGTCTAACAGCTCTGAAGCCCCAGAGTCCGGAGAGAGGCAAGGGGGGCAGACTGGCCAGTGGGGGAAGGGGAGAAAGACCAGCAGGAGACGAAAAAACAAAAGCAGAAACTCAAGCAGAAAGGAACCACGGGGACTGGGCCGTCAGAGACAGTGGAAGGGAGAGTGGTGGAAAGTAGGAGAGCACGGCTGGTGGGAGGAGAGCAGGGAGCCGGACTGGTCCCGGCGTACCGCTCCTCGGCGCACCATGGACAGGGCTCCGTGCGGCGGCGGCCCAAACCCCTCTAGGGGGCGGTGGGAGAAAGCGCGAGGGACAGCGGGCGTCGACCCTGTTCTGCTCCTGGTGCCCGCAGCCCCCTTTCCTCAGGCTGGAGAGCGCCAGGCCCTGACCCGTGGAAACCAGGACCGGGTGATCCGCACCATCTGTCCCTGTCCCGGCCGCCCCCAGAGCAGTGACACTTCCAAGCTGCGCCCGCACTTTTCAGATGTGCCACGGGTTGGCCACCCCCAACAGCAGGCTATGCTCAAGGGGGCCCTCTCGGGCGGATTTCCCCGGAGACCCTAGCTCGCAATGAGGGCCGACACGCCCCTCTCCGGCAGCAGCTCCGAGACCCCACTGCTGGCGGGGGCAGACTCAAGACCCCCATCCGGCCTCCGCCAAACATAGGGGTAGCGGCAGAGGTGCCCGGGGTCTCTTCCCGGGACTTTGTTAGCTGGCAGAGAGGAACCTCGGGGCATTCTCCAGACGGACGCCGCAGTAAAGTTGGGCGATCGGCCGGGCTACTGATCCGGAGCAGGTGCTTCCTGCCGCGGAGGACCCTCCTAGTACCGATTCCAAGAAGGGGCTAGCTGGCACTCTTCTGAAAGCGTGAAAAGTGCGAAAGGTTCTGGCGAAGGCACCCCCAGAGCGCATGCAGGGAAGAGGCAGCCGGACCCCGGGAGAGGAATAATAGCCAAGTAACGGAACTTCTCCCCTCTAGACCGGATAAAGAGCATGCGGGCCAGGTGCTGAGGCGGTGACCCATATAGAGTCCTAGAGGCAAGGGGTGAGGCTTTTTTCCCCCAAGTGGGACCCACACAGCAAATTGTGAGGGTAGAAGAGAAAGAATAAGAGGCAACTCTGGGCTGGGGTAAAGACAATAGGACAGTGGAGACTTAGGGCACCCGGAGGCGCGCGGGTGCCAGGGCGGGGTGGGGTGGGGTGGAGGCAAGTCCCGTAACTAAGACACCAGAGTGAGCATTGCTACTGCAAAGTCGAGACTCATCCCTGCAGAAATAAACAAACAAAAAATGGGGGCAAAGTGGAATTCGAGAGGCGACAAAACTGCCAAACAGTACTGCTATCTTACCGCACCCTTCTGCCTACGGTCAGCCCCGAGAGCTCGCCCAACCCCAAAGGGAGGACCAGAAGGGGCCTGCGATCCCCTCTCCGTGACCCGCCAGGAGAGGCGCGAGAGACCAGCTGGCCCCAGCAGCCCTGACCCGGCGCCCTGCCCGCGCCTCCAGTCTGCGCAGCTCCGGGCCGCGCGGTGCCGCACCTCCCTTCCCGGGTGCGCAGCCCGGCCCCGCAGCAGCACGGGGAACAAAGGGACCCGATGCCGCCCGGCTCACCCCACCCAACCGGCGGCCCGCCCGAGGGACCGCCGCGTACCTGAAGCAGGGCCGCCAGCAGCGGCAGCAGGGTCCGCGGCGCTCCCACTATCCGGCACATGGAGGCGGAGAGGGGCCGAGCAAGGAGCCGGAGGCGTCGGCAGCAGCGGCAGCACCAACAGCAAAGCGGAGAGAAGGCTCCAGGCAGTTTCCACCCCCTTCCCTTCTCCTCCCCACCCCACCCCCTTCTCCGCTGCTCTCTTCTCCCCGCCAATGGAGAGCGAGCTGATGACAAATAGCGGGCCAAGGAGTCCGCGGGACTCGCACCAGGAGTAATAAAACAGACCGAGAGATCAAGGGGCTGGGGAGGGGGTGGAGGAGAAGGCGGGAGTGCGTGTGAGGGTGTGTGTGTCAGTAGGCGGCAGCGGTGGCAGTGCTGGCGATTCTGGTGTGGCCCAAAGCGCAGCGGAAGCCGGGAGGGATGCCGGCGGCAGAAACGGGAACCTTGGCCGGTGTAGGATGCGGAGGTGGAAGTGGAGCAGGAGCTCCGCAACGCGAGGTTTCGGGCTTGTGTTTTTCCCCCCACTCCGGGTACCCTCTGCGAGTCCTCCGGCCACGACTAAGACTCCCGGGAGAACGCCGTAGAGAGGGCACTCCGTGTCCTGCGCGCTGCGCCTACAAAGGATAGCAGTCCCGCCGCTTGGCGTCTCCTCTGCGTGGGGGCTGAGGGCCGCTTCTGCGCTCCCCTTTCCGGTCTCCCCAGGCGAGTTGGAGATTGTTCACCGCGCGGAGGTGAAATCGGAGGACGACTTGGCCACTACCACCAAGGCTCCGTCCCGCGAAGCTGCCTGCGCTGCCGAACCTGCTGCCTGCGCGCCGGTCCTCGCCCTGCGCCGCTCAACGCGCGCGCCGCCCCACTCCCTGCCGCCGCCGCGCACTCCGCTCCGCATCCGCGAGCTCGACCAGGCCACCGCCGCCACCGCGCTTTCCCCTCTCTTGCCGCACGCGCTGCCCGGCTGCGCGGCCCTCTTCCCTCTCCTATCCCCGCCCGCCGCCGCTGCCGCCGCCGCCCGCCCTCGCCCCCCGCCTCCCTCTTCCACCGAGCTTCCCCGCCCGCGTCGTGGCCAATCGGAGGCCACGAAGCAGCGGCGGTAGCCGGCCGGATCCACCGCAGCCGCCCGCCCCCGCCCTGCCGGAGCGCCCCGTTTTTGCTGCAGCCCATGGGTGGGGGTTGTCGCCGGAGGGAAGCCTGGGGTGCGCAGAACACCGCCCTGGCAGGTGGAGGGGCTGTGGGAAATAACTTGCGCGGGAACTTGATTGGTGACAGGTTCCTCTTTGGACCTTAAGGAGGAATCGGTGAGAGATTAGAAATGAGGGTGCAGGGAGGGGGCTGAAGGGGCGGGGGATGCCTCCTTGGTAGCGTAATGCACGCTTCTGTTTCTGTTTTGTCATTCTTTGGAGCTACATAATTTTTCTAGACCGGGGCAGGCACTACGAACTGGCGACGCAGGCAAAGCCCATTCTGGTCATTGTTGTCTGAGGCGCTAGCCACGAGCCACCTGCCGGTGATCAGGACGGAGGCCTCGGCTTCTCTCGGCGCTTGCTCCTCTCCCACCTTTGTGGCTATGCCGGAACAGTCTAAGTTCCTGTGGCCTTTTTTTATTTTGTTCCCTCTGAGAGTTTGAGAGTGCGTGTTACTTTATTGGAAACCTCCCGTTTTATATTTCTGCTCGTTTGTGTACAGTTCATATTTTTGGCAAACAGTTTCAGAGGCTTTGACCTCCTCCCTACACCCTCCTCAGTAACAACGAGAAAAGAAAAAGAAAGGGAGAAACAACCTAAAAGCCAGAATTTGGCGTGAGAATAGGATTATCTAAAGGGTAAAATAGACTGATGTAGAGTTCGTACCAAGGAAAGGACTTTTACTTTCTCCTTTTAAGGCACGAACTTGAGCACAAAAAGTGAGAGACTTTACAAGTTGAGGTCAAAAACTTGTGGAATGGATGGAAGAGTGAGGGAGCAGTTAACTTGGTGAGGTAATAAAACTTTCCAGGACCTGTTTTTCCAGGTTTTACAGGTAAATAAGAACATCGGTTTAATCAAAGTGGTTTAATCGAAGTGTTTGAACACTTTGGAGGTCGTTGAACTTCGTTGCAATTTATGACCAACTCTTCTGCTTTCCGTAACTAAAATATTAACGTTATTTGAATTTGAATTTCAGGATACAGATCACTTAAGAGCTTAATAATGAATCTCTGAAAATCAAGCACTAATTTATTTGACATAAGTGATGCAGCTTTTAACAATATGCAATTTGCTGGTTAGGCTTTTAAAGTTTAATATTCCTGAGGAAGTTTATTCAATTTCCATTAAAACATAATATTGTAGGCAGTTCTTAATGAAACTCAAAAATTTTTCTAGCTTCTCAAAAGAATAAGGAAGGTCATGTTAATTAATTTAACGACCAAAGGCCCCACTTGTTCTTTTTCTTTCTCTTCCTTCTTTTGCTAGACATTATTGTCACACTATTGCTAATTGGCATTAAAGTTGTCCTTGCAATAGGATATTTATAAGTTCCATTTTTAAGGAGCCATGCCTAATAAAACATTCAGTCGCAATATGGGGATAATGCTTGTTTTACTACAAAGTAGGATTTATAGATCTTATCTCCATGCCTCAGATTCAGCTGTGATCCTGGACCTGAGGCCTTACCATCCTCGCCACTCCCAGCAGTAACCATTGATATTTATTGCCATTCTGATTAATATAAATGTGGAACAGCTAGCTTCCAGCATGAATAACTATAATTTGTTGGTATTATGCTTGAAGCTTTAAACATTTTGAACATCATGCCTCTAATAAAATTAAACTCTTATAACTTGAAAATTCACTTTGGAATGACTGTAAGTGAACTAATTCTCTGATTCCAATTGTTTTTGCTCATACAGGTCAGTATGGTAAGCATTTCTTTTGGTGGAGGAGTTGTCCAAGTTGTATTCCTCTCACCCTTCAATGGTTGTGGATTGCTTTGGGATCTTGCATGAGCTTTACCTTCTTATCACATGGTCAGCCAAATTTTGCTAATCAACCTTTATCAGAGGAAGGAATAGCCTAGTCTAAAATCATGTTATTGGAGACTTAGTGCTTTCATTTGGTGTTAATAAAAGTAGATTTGGTGTTGACTTTGGCATCCTCCACAGCTTTACCTCCATTGCACCGTACTTAGAATAATCTAATGAAGCCATTCATTTCTCTGGGCATACAGTGAGCAAACTCAGAATTTCAGCCTCTGCTGAAAGCATCCATCACCAGTCTGAGACTCCAGGACTACAAGGAGTTTGACAGTGACCCAGAGAAACAGCCACAAGGTGGAGGAAGCAGGAAAAGGCAAGAAAAATAACAAAAACTAAGGCTGGACTTATACACAGAAAGTCAGTCTAATTCCTTGATTTCTTACCTGTAAATTGCTGCTGATTTTAATACAAGAGTTCTGCAAATGAGTATGTGCCCCAAGCATTGTGCTGAGTAAATGATGTCTTCTGCGCACAATCAGTTTTCATATGTACATAATGCCATGACGATTCATTTACACACATTCATTGTAAAGTAAAATCATAATAACTTGGTTCCAGTGAATTTTCTCAAACAGGACATGCTAAGTGTATACATACATCAGATGACTGTTTGCATAAAGGGATCTTAACTTTCGAAACAAATGCCAAACAGTAGTAGTCTGTCTGCAGCAGCACCCACCTGTCACTGCCCCAACACACAGCTCCAAAACGGAGACCAGCTTGTCTTTACTTCTGACACCCAGCTAAGTATGCTTCCTGAATGTTGAGTGAAGACCATCTTGTACTCTTCTTCCTCCTCTCCCAACCTCCAGGACAAGCTAGCGTTGTCCCTTCTCCCTTAGGAAGTATCCCTCGCTTTGCACGTTTTTCCACACTTAGCCTGATTGAATTAAATTTCAGCATCCTTGGGTAATATACCTTTCACAGAGTTAGGAAATTTTCTAAATGAAACCGAAAAATGGTCTATGCAAACCCCCCATTTTATGGGAACACTGAGGCGTAAAGAGGTACACAGGGCTACCAGCTGGCAAGTTGGGGTCCACAATGTTACACAACTCTCAACTTAGCCTCTCTTAATCTCTTTATGTGAGTCTAGGGAGTCCCTTTTAACAAAAAAATTCAACTAAACTTGATTCTTGAACAACACATGTTTAAACTGCACAGGTTTACTTCCACATGAGGGTTTTTTTTTTTCATTAAATACAGTCCATTGCTCCTCTATGTCTGCAGATTTTCACATCTGTGAATTCAACTGCAGATTGGAAATAATATTTTTGCATTTCAAACCACAGTTTCCGAACCATGGATTCCCTGCTGGATGGAAAATATTGTTCTGGATCCGTGGTTGGTTGAATCTGAAGACCCAAAGGGCCAGCTGTAGAATCAAAAGTGACACGTGGGTTTTGTGACTGCAGCAGTCACACCCCTAACGCCCAAATTGTTCAAGGGTCAACTATATATGGAAGGAGAGGGAGATTTAAGAGAAAGAATAAGAAAATTTAATGATGTTAAGGATTTGTCCACCGTTTCTCTCAGTTACTTTGTTCTTCAAGGTAAAGTAAGTCCTTCCCCTTATCTGTTGGGGATATGTTCCAAGACCCCTCGTGGATGCCTGAAACCTTGGACAGTACCAAATCCTGTATATATATTACACTTTTCCTACACATACATACCTGTTATAAAGTTCAGTTTATAAATTAGGCACAGTAAGAGATTAACAATAATAACTGATAATAAAATAGAATAGTTATAACAATATGCTATAATAAAACTTGTGTGAATGTGATCTCTCTCTGATAACCTATCCGGCTACCAAGTGACTAATGGGCAGGGGGCACACAGCCTGGACATGCTCCTGAGTCCGGTCCCAGGCAGGACATAGTGGGAATGCTTAAGATTTCATCATGTTGTTCAGAATAGGTCACAGTTTAAAATTTAAGAATTGTTTATTTCTAGAATTTCCCATTTAATATTTTTGGACCACGGTTGACCACGGGTAATTGAAACCTCAGGAAGCGAAACAGCAGATAAGGAGGACTACTCTGTGTGTGAGACTGGAGACAACCTGCTTTTTTATTTCCTGCTGCTCTCTCAGTTCTCATGTGCCTTTCTCACTGCGATCATCTCGCTACTGTAGTGTGATTCTGGCATTTCAAGATCCATATCTTTTTTACAACCCGACTGTCAAAAAACCCAAGCCAGCCATTTCTCTGGTACTCAACCAGAGAAGTCATGGTCAGTTGCCATATTAGAAGAAAAACCTGGCTTTCTTTTTTAATCCACTCTTGCTTGGAGATGTTATTTACCTTTTTTCCTTTCCTCCTCTCTCTTTTAGTGTTTGAAAATCAAACTCAGTGTTTTCATGGAAAATATAAATAAGTAACTTGAAGTGCATATGGTCAACTATGAATCGAGGGTAAGTTTCTGAACATTTCTAATGGTCTTTTTCCTTGTCTTCAAATGTGGAAAATATGCCAATATTCCTTAAGAAACCTTGATAGACACAAGTGGAGCTTAGCACGGATATGTATTAAATGTGCTTATTTCCACTGAGTACTCAGGAATCTCAGTAAATGCTCCTCTCATACCCCCCACCAGTTCTGTCCACAATTAAAACCACCACAACAACCCCCTGAAAAAAACAACCTAGAGCTTTTAATCCGATTTTCATTTGGAGGCTCAAATTTTACAGAACAACACAAAGTAACTAATGTAGATAGTAATGGCTGAGTAAATAATCTACAGACAGACACAACTAATAAAAATTTGGTGGCTTTATAAGATGCATAAAAACAAATCTGAGAATATGAAAGTATTAATAGGAAGTAAAATATTCAGTTTTAATGTATTGAATTCATATAGGAACACCAATTCATTTTTAGAATTAGCCCATAAATGAGTGATAGCCTGACTGGACTAAAGCTCCTTTTACTTAGGATCTTGCTCCTGTGAACCTGGCTTTCATCATTTCTCCAACCGCTTTGTGAGTATATGTTCCCAGAGTCCAATTTTCCTAGTTGGTTTCATGAGTCCCGCGCCAAGATCAGCTGTATAGGAGAAAAAAGATTCCATGATATTCAAGAAATATCCCTTCTACGTGAAGAACATGGGTATTTATGGGGTAACAGCAGCACTTTGTATTACTTAAGAGTCAGAAGGCCTATTTTTCAAGATAAATATATCTTCAAATAATAAAACAAATCATATTGAAGACTTCATAACATTTGTGCCAAACTTTTGCCCTCGGGTCCTTTTAAAGCAAAGATCTGCCTTCTGGATAGCTCTGAAATACAACTGTCAGTATTTGGAGTCCAGTAAAACATGCTTAGTATCTGAATTGATGCCGCCTGTGCCCTTTCCTCCAGTGGAAATCGAGGCAGTGGATAAAGTATTTCTCAGGCTCAGGATACCCGTGTTCTCTTCCCAGGTCTGTGGCTGGCTGAAAAACCTTAAACTTGCCACTTAATTTCTTTCCATGTTTTCTCATCTGTAGGACAGGAATAATGCCACTTTTTTCACAGGCATGCTAAGGTGACTAAGAAAGTAATGTTGGTAACACCTATTTAGTTCTTTAGAGTGAAATTCTCAATACATACATGGGATTCTTTAAGGCTGTGGATTCAGTTACCAAAAGAGGAATGATTATTTGCTTCCTAAAGTTAAATCACATTTTAATGATGGCGCACAACCAAAAAGCCACTAAGTGTTTACTAAATATTTCTTGTTTTTTTCACTTATCCACAAAATTTTTAAATTATTTATTTTTCCATTAAATGGCAACACATGTTTATGCATAGTTTGAGAGAATAATATTCAGTAAGATTTTCACTGAAAGCATGATAATTATTCATATATGATTCATAGATGAGTCCTTACATCACAGTACTATATGGGATGATGCAGTCCTAGTTTTTCTTTTAAACTTTGAATGTAGAAAAAATCAACGATAGACCCATTTATTACAGAATTTATAATCTATATCACTGTGTTTCATCTTTACACAGCTCAGAAGGGCTAAGTGATTACCACAGGTAAGCATTATGTTTCTAGGAGGTCTATTATTTTGAATTATCCTTGAGAAGAGTTTTTATAAACACGTTTGCAGGAGAGGAGAATATTCTCACTTCTAAAGTTGTTATGAAAGCCAATAATAAATATGTAGTTGCATTCCAAAACTACCTAACCCAAGCTTTAAGAAATTTCAAAGTCTCTGAGGCCCACTGGGACAAAGGAGGGAAGAGAACTTAAGGAGTCTGGGCATCAGGACAATGGGGAAAGGGATGAGCAGAGGTAGGGACACAGGAACACAACTGGACATGAGAAGGGAAAGATGCACATACCTGGGGTTTCTGCTCTCTAAAGAGAGAAGGGGCTTGTGGTGTAGAGAAAATGTGGAATATGGCCAAACTACCCGATACAGGCAAGGTCATAATCCCAGTAATTGCTCAGTAACTATTTGTTCAATTTCAGGAGTGAGTCATGCCAGAAAAAAACCAAAAACACAAAAACAGGACGTGGGATTTGGACAAGAGCGTGGGATGACAGCCTTTGAGCATCCAGAACAGACAGGAATGTCCACAAGACAAGGCGCTGGATAAGTCAAGAGTCCACCGAGGGCGTGCAGGCTGTCCTCTCCCAGACATCTGCACGTCCCTTCTGAAGAGCAAGTTGTCACTGGCACTAGGATGACATCTCTCTGAGATGCTTGTCAGTGGGAATGTGGGCTGGTATTCTCAGTTCTCCAACTGTTTTCTCAACAAATATTAAAAACCTATCTATACTTCAAAAATTTCTGTCATATTATTTTTATGAAGGCTGAAATGATGCAAAATGGCTCTTCCTAGTTTATAGCCTTTTTTAAGTCAAAAATAGACAATATCCATGAGATAGTGTAAAAGCTTTAGCTGAAGAAGGTACATATTTTTAATTTTTTCTCATTTTCTGGAACTTCTTTTTTTGCATGTAGAACTTCACAGACTGATTACTAATTTTCATATCTCTATTGCCTCTCCTTCTTTCTCTCTTTCTTTTCAATACATTTTCTGGGAAATTCCTTTAGCTTTAACTTCTAGCCTCTCTGTTAAATATTTCACCATGTTTTTGATTTTCGAGAGCTTTTAATTGCTTTCTGGTGGCTTCTTTCATAGAAACTTGTTCTTGTGTCATGGATGGGAGAGTTTCTGACTTTATATCTTGTTTAAAAGTTATTTTAAACAATTATCTTGATTTGATATCAGCATTATCTTGGTTTTCTCTCTGTTTCTTTCTTGTAGTGTTTATATCTGCCTTTCATGTTTGAGAGATACTTTCTTGGGGGCATTATGTTTAGTATGCACTTTAGAATTTCATTTAATCCTCCCAGTTTTAAATAAGCCACCCTACCCCGCCTGAGCTTTGCTTGGGTCAAGTCAGTTCAGAACTGGCCTTGAAGACTTCTCAAGACTGTCATTTCAGAACATCTTCTAGCCATTGTCCTCCCACACTTGTGTAAAATGGGTTGCTACTCCTTAGCCTATACCTCATGCCCCATGCCTCATGCCCATATGCCTCCTGGGACTAGTTTGTGACCTTTAGGAACTCCCCAGCTGGCCAAGACTTAAGCCACACTGCACAGTGCTGGTGACTTGACTTACTTCTGTCCAGATTTAATCTGTTACTTTTTCATTGACAAAGGAAAGAAAGACTGCTATGTGATTATAGGAGGCTGGTTGTCTTGTACTTTTCCCCTGAGTTGATCATCTAACTCTTCCTAAGGACAGTGACGTACACATCAATCTCAACTGAGGCCCATGTCCATGGTGGCAGCTTAGGGCCCCCACTGTAACACAGCCCTTCCTGAAGGTAATGAAAGACACCCTCTTTTCCATGTTCTATGAGAAATATCCTTTTCACAAATTGTAGTCCCAAATCATTTTCTTGGCCCCTTTAGCTCTTAGGTATTTTTTAAGAATTTTAAATGCTCTATTCTTAACATAATATAATAATAGTTATAAAAACCATTTTTAAGGTTTTAACCACATTATATTGAAGCAAACCATGGAGGTGTATTCACCCTAATCTGTTCACTTGCATTCACACTAGTTAAAACAATCCAGAGTGTTTTTCTACATAATATGGAGAGATTTATGTTTCCAGTAGATAATAATGAAATATAAATATATAATACTGGTAAGCCAAACCAGAAGTTTGGTATAAATGAGGTAGAAATATCTCAGTGACTAACACATTTAGTATAATTATCTTCAACCTTTTCTTTTCTGATGTCATTCTGATGCTGAGCCCAGGTTTGGCTGCCTGCTACCCATAAAGCCAGTAATTGAGAAGCAAGGGCTGGTGCAGGGAAAGTCAGTTTATTCAAGAGCCTGTAGCCTGAGACGATGGCACACTAATGTTGCAGAGACCATCTTAACATCTCAGTGCAGGTGGGGCCTCTTATGAGCCAGGGAAGGGAAGGCAGAACAAAGGAAACAGGAGGCAGGGAGGCGGTGGTGGGTGCTTTGTTGAGGGTGTTGTGCACACAGTCTGCTATATGCACAGTCAGCACACTCTGCTTCGATAACCATCTCTGAGCCGGTCAAGCAATGGTCTGGTTTTCATCATCCTAATCCTAGTTTTATGTCAAAGGTAAGCAAATCTCCCAGAGTGACACTGCTTCCTTTGAGGTTAGTACCTAGAATCATTTAAGCAAACAAGATGTGTATCTGTAGCTACATGTGAATCTGTAAGTCATCATGTACAGATGATAAAGGAATGGTAGGTTGGGTTATAATGCTGTATGTGTCTGCTAAAATGTCCTAGAGAAAACACCTTTCAGTGGGAGAGATGTACCCTATAACTGTATGATCCACATACACGTGGATCAATAAGTGCTTCTACTAAAACTTGTTCTAAATATTGTGACAAGTTCCTGGTGGGGAAGTTCGTTAATACCTTACCCACTAACACTCCTGATGTTGAGAGTCACTGATTGAACATTTAATTGCCCTTCACTTTCTCTTAGTATGACCCTTCTATTATTCATTTGAAGACTTATGAGGTTGAATTTTGTCATCTTTGTTATCAGTACTCCAATGTTTTCCTTTGGGTCCATCTGCCTGCACATACTGTCCCAAAGAATGCATGAACAGGAGTTTGCAGTATAGGAAAAAATAATTTAATGCTGAATTGGCCAATACAGAGATGAGGAGCTAATGCTCTAAAGACCTGAGTTCCTTATGGCATGGAGGTTACAGAATATATAGGGCAACCTCACAAGATGCTGTGGGTTAAGGGGTTCTGGGTCATGATGGGAGCTGATTTGTTGGATGCGAGGAAAGCGTGATACACTGTTTCTTTAGGTCCTGAGGACTTTTCTGGCACTACTCTGTCCAGTCTCATGAAAAAGTAGCCAGGGGTTCATTCTACCTTAGGGCTCAGAAACTGAAACATAACTTGGGTCAGTTACTGGGTCAGTAATATCAGTAAGGACGTTATCTTTAGCCTACCAGAGGTCCAGACTGTGTGACCATTAGTCAGATCCAGGTTTCTTCCACTGCTTCCAGGGTTGCTGGTTATCTGGGAAAAGGCTGGGTCTCTGGGAGGGAACATAAAGAAAGAGTGATATGATTTCTAGAGCTAGGATTTAAAACTAAATTTAATCAAAGCCACAAGGACCCTTCATTTCACAAGTCCTAGATCAACTGGTATTCATTAGTGCCTGGTTTCTGCCCCAGTAAGATGGGAGTATCATATAGTAAATGACAAGGCCCAGTGAACTGGTATTCTAAGAATGCTGCTACCATTGTTTGGATTCCCTTCTTAACTTGTTCTCTTAGAGTTTTAGATGGGGGACAGTTGCCCCTGCCCACCACAATCGTACTTGTATTAGAGCAGTGGTTTTTGTCTTCCCAAGTCTGCCCTGGGGCCAAACCTCTGGAGTTACCTTTTTTTTTTTAATAATCTCGATCAGAATTTCTGTGCTGAGGTCACTAAAGCTGCCTGTAAGGCATAAGTTTCATCTGCAGCCACCTTCCTGTCCACAAGGCCAAGAGCAAAGATTATCATGACACTCAGTTTAGTTAAAAAGTTCCATCTTAAGAGTAAGCACTGAGAATTCAAGAATATCATTCTTCCAAGTAGAAAGGTCTGAAGTTGTAGAGGGAGTGTACATGCAGATCATTTCTGCCGATTGTCCGTGGACATCAAGTCCTCCCATTGGCACTTGTTTTAGTGGGCATTGCCCTGCCTGCCTACACCCAAAAGGGCACTAAATTTGGTGCAGGAGTCTCCCGACCAAATTTAGTGCCCTTTTGGATGTAGGAGGGGAGACCGTCCCCAGGCCTGGTAAAGGCCCCCTCTCCCATGCAGGTTGCTGGGGAGGAGCTGCAACTGCATCCCCTCTTTGAGGAGGTAGAGTGGGGGTGACCACAGGGTCGTTGAGCTGCAGTAAGAATGAGTCTCCCTCATTCTCAGGAGTCTCTGGGAGAACTGACCTAACCAGCTGACCTGCCCGTATTAATTTGCATTTCTTTTGAACAGACTTACTCTCATATAAAAGCATAAATGCTTCTGTATAGGGGATTTCATCCCACTTTCCTTCTTTTATAAAAAACTCAAGTTGAACGATGGTAGTGTAATTTAAGGACCCATTTTCTGGTCAGTGTTTACCTGATCCTAAATTATACTGTGGCCATGCCACCTGCAGAAGAAGAGCATCTCTTTCTCTTTGTGGGTTCACAGTTGAACATGGCCCAGCTTTGTTAGGGGGCTGCATTGTAGGGCCAAGTTAGACATAAGGTTCTCTAAGACAAATCCTTTATTATTTGTTTAGAGTCTACCAACCTATTTAGGAGAAAACTACTATCCTTGATTCTTTCAAAAACTGTTTTGTCAAGCCTTATATTGCAAAATCTGTTCCCTGACAAGTCAGCCACTACACACGAGGCAGTGGGGACAGTTGGGTGGTCCGAACTTCCAACTATACCTGGGTCCCTGAGTAGTACAGATACCTTGAGTTCCACTCAGTTAAGCTTGAGATGTCCACTCTTTCAAGGTTTGCTGTAATGCAGTTGTAATTGTCTCCCCACCCTTCCCAGGAGACTAAACACAGGCACAACAAATAACAAATACAGTTTTAGTAATGAATCTTACTTGCTAACTGTAACCTCCCTAGTACAACCAATAGGGGGACACCTAAACCAAATTAAACAAGTCCTTCAAGCACCCAACCAAAAGTAATAATACAGGGGAGGGTGTTCCTGGGGTAATCACCGTCAGTGTTACTCTCCAGTAGATATCTCTGAAATAAAACCAATGAGGATACCTTGACCTTTTGCATTTCTTCTACTGTAAACAAGAAGTGTTTGTAGGGCCCTGGCGGGGTAGCTCAGTTGGTTAGGCTTCCTCAGGATTCACAAGGGTTGCAGGTTGATCCTGGTCAGGGCACATGCAAGAAGCAAACAATTAATGCATAAATAAATGGAACAACAAATCAATGTCTGTCTCTGTCTATCTCTCTGTCTCTATCTCTCTTTCACTCTCTCTTGCTTCCTTTCCTTTCTCAAATCAATAAATTTAACAACAACAAAAAAAGTGCGCTAGAGGTCAACATTGCCGGCTAACAGTGTCTTGTTTCCCTGTCCCAGTTCTTGTCTCCAGACCAAATGGTCCCCAGCAGCTGCCAGGAGGGGACCTAGAGACCCCACCTGGGCTAGGTGCTGGTGTATCCACATGAAGAGACCACTCACACTGGGCACCAAAAATCGTTACTGGAATGCCAATGTGCTTCCTTAGATTCACCTGCCTGCATGTACTGCACTAAAGACATGCACAAGCAGGAATTTTCAGCATAGAAAAATCCATTTATTATTAGCCAATATGGAGTTGGGGAGCTAATGCTCTAAAGACCCAACTTCCCAGTGGCATAGAGGTTACAGACTACATCGGGAAAAGTCACAAGACATGGTGTGTCAGGGGATTTGGGGTTGTGCTGGGAGCTGATTCATCAGAAGTGAGGAAAGAGTAATAAGTCATTTTTTAGGCTTCAAGGACAGTTCTGAAGTCTTTTCTAGTGTCCAGTTGTCCCATATCATAGAAAATAGACAGCAGGTCATTTCACCATAGGGCTCAGGAACTGAAACATAGCTCAGGTCAAGATGTGATCTTTGGCTTACCAGAGGTCTACACTGTGTGGCCATTAGTCAGATCCGGGCTACTGTCTTCTGCTGCCTTGGGGGCTGCTGGTTATCTGGGGAAAAGGTAAGGTCTTTGAGGGGTGTATCTGAATATACAGGGCTGGGCAAAAGTAGGTTTACAGTTGTTTGTATGGAAAATAATACATAATCACACAAGAATAAACTCTGTCTCACCTACTCACAACTGTAAGCCAATTTTGCTCTACCCTGTATAGAGAGTGTGGTATGATTTCTAGAGCTAAGATTTAAAACTAAATTTCATCAAAGTCATAAGGACCCTCAGTTTCATCTTGTTACTTGACAATGTGCCATCACTTCACCTTTTAAGGATTTATAACATTTTATACACTATGATTCCAAGCTTAGAGTCAAAAGGGGTATTAGCATCCATTTAACAGATGTACAGTAATCATTTACCACCTCACAGGAAGTTTTATTTCCACATAACCAGTTTCAAGAAAAGTATTACTCCTGGTTAAAATATCCAGTTTACCTTTCAGTAAAATTGGGCAGGTTACTACTTAGTAGTAACAACAAATTTATTAACATAAGAGAGGATAAAACCTCTTTTTAATTATAACGGAATACTCTTAAAAATGGCCACCTTTTAAAAGATTGTGTCTAAATTGGAGAACTTGAGAGTGAGAGCAAAATACAAGACCGATGCCACTCATTTTTTTCTTTTAATCTTTGCTCCACAGAGATGCTAGAGCAGCTCTGCCCAGACTGCTGAGTTTATGGGAAGAGGAACAAGGGGTAACCTGCAGGCTGGTGGGAGGGAGAGCCCTGGTGAGCAAGAGCACAGACACTTGCAGGCTCCAGTGCGTTTTTTATGCTCCATGTGCCTGGCAAAGCCTAGCACTGGATAGATGATGAGTTCATGTAGTTTCTGCCTGAAGGAACACAGGTGCCTTGGCTCTGCATAAGCAGGAAATTCTTCAGTTTGGTCAGGAGAGCCTAGAAAAGTTACTTACCTCAAGACTGTCTAAAATCTTAAAGGCCTTATGACTGTGATTAATTTTCATTTTAAAACCTAGCTCTAGAAATTCTCTTTCTCTGTCCCTCTCTCTCTCTCTCTCTCACACACACACACTCTCTCACATGCACACATGCACACATACACACACATACACTCAGACCTAGCCTCTGATCCGATAATCAGCAACCCAGAGATACATGTTTTTTGTTTGTTTTTAAGCATCACAAAATAAAACCTGTTGTTTGCATGTTGTACACCTTTAAGAAATTCGTTTAACCTTCCTTTATAAATAACACAGTCCAGGTTGTGAGCTACATCTCCTATAATCAATAGAGCAATATCAGATTATTATCAGAGTTAAAGTAGAAAATGTATGTGTTGATTTTAGTTTAACAAAATTATTGGTTTTAAAATATTTGCATTTAAAAATGTCTTCACTCTCTAAGAGTGAAACCACATGGTCTTCCAAAACGGTGCCTTCATATCAGACAACGGATATCACAGATCATGTTTTTCCAGAAATCAAATGCTTAACTCTTTATGCAAAATTATGAACATGAAAATATTTTGTATCCTTAGTTATCATTTTCCCAACTTCTATTTTTATTTAAAAATACTTGCTTTTGACCCTAGTTTTCTCTACTCAACATTTCTCCAACTTTGTCCTCCTTGGATTCAAAACTCATAGCTGATATAATTTCTTAGCCCTCTAAGAAACTGATGTTAATAAATCTGTATTTATTCTGAGTCAGTTAATAACATCGTAAAAGTAGGCAAGCAAGAAAAAAAAGTAGGGAGGTAGTAAGTGGGGAGGAAAGAACAAAAAGATAGTGAGCTACCCACATTTTGACTTTTTCTCTGCTTTATTTAAATGTCTGATCTTAAAAGGAGTGAGGTGTGGCCCTGCTTTTTAAGAGGTGCCATTAGGATGTGCTCATAATTTAGCTTTTATGTGGTAGAACTTTAATTTCAGAAATTTTATTCTATTTGAACTTAAAAATTGTCAAGCTGACAGCTCTGAAAACCGAAGTCATCCAATTAGTCCAAAATCACAAATGTTTCTGTGGCAACGATCACCACAGAACACCAGCAGGCCCTCAAACAAACACATCAGGTTAAAAGGAAAACATGTATTTGAGAAGAAACAACTCAGCTACTTTGCCTTCAGAAAGATACAGTTGATGAGGGTTGGTGTAAAGCAGTGGCCTTCAGGAAGTTTTCCCAAGGATTGCATCTAATTTTGTAAAATAGAAGGGTATGTTTGCATCCAGAATATGCCTCCAGAGTAGAGTCTACTTTCATAATTCAGTTTCACAGCTGTTTATCATGGACAGAATTCAGAATGTTAACTATTCATTTTGATTCCACCATTATTGTATTTTATTTGCTGCAACAAACCCAGTCTGGCTACTTGACAAGTGTTTGTCATGAATACGAACTTGCATGGAACAAAGAAGACTAAAGGACAAGTAAGGCCATCAGAAACTGTTGGTAGGTTTCCAAGGTTTTCCTCTGAGGTACTGTTTGGAGGAGAGGAAAAGATTTTAGGCTGGTTATTTGTAATAGACATTATTGTTAAGGGGGTACTGTACACATACTAAAATTTTAAAATACTTTGCAAAAATTACTTAACTGATTTAACAGTGGCTTCAATGATCAAGTTCAGTGTGGCAGTCAAACATCAACACGAAACATTTTTTTTAATGTCCACATTGAAGGCAACCGATGCACAGAATTTTAAAATTGCACAAATTTAAAAATTGATGAAATAGAGACCTAATTTTAGAAAATGTATTGTTACTTGAAGTTACCTCCTGGCCAATAAGAAAACTTAACTTACTTTTACATCTGTGGCACCCAATTCATACTTACTAATCTTAAACCCTGGTATTTTTAGCCTTCACTGCATCATGGAGATCACGACACCTACTGGCAGTATAGGATTTTGCACCCTAGTTCCATAAGACACTGAAGCCCCTTGTTACCTAAGATAAATAATTTCAAATTTAGGTTTATAGTATGAGTCAACACTGAAGTTTACTGGAAAAGTTATATCTTATAGCATGATTATCAGTCAGGATAGGCTAAATTATGCTAGGCTAACAAACACTCCCTAAAACTCAGGGGCTTAATTTCAGTTTTAATTCTTGGACACACTACATGTATATTAGAGATTTTGAGTGATGAAAAGTATGAAGATTCAATTCCACATCCAACCCTACCATTAATTACTAACCTAGTGTCCCAAGTGTGTTTACTGGCTGTTTTGGAATACCATTTATTTTGTCCATTAATCAGGGCATTTCTGAATTTGCATTAAGTCTACCCTTCTTTGTTACAGCCTTATGTTATCTTTACTACATCAGAAGACTTATTTCTTCTACTTTAAAAAAATTTCTTTGTTATTATCACCTAATTGATAATTGACCTAATGGTTGAATATATTATAATAAATCATGTAATATTTACTTCTTTGAAATCCTGAAATAAATCTTACTTGATGAGTTCTTTTATGTGGTGTTAAGTTCTATTTCTAAGTTTTATTTCTGATTTTAAAAATTATATTTTGTGTGAGACATGTTGACTTATTTTCACAATATTTGTTAACAATAGTTGATATTCTATTTCTATAAGTACTGTTACATTATATTTATCAATTATAATTGTATTTGATATTGGCTAATAATGTCTTTAGACATTAGCTTTTACTCTATTTTTAAATAGTTGGATATATTTCCTTGTTTTTAATTTTCTGTTAATTAATTTTGTTACTTAATTCCTCCTTTATTGTAAACTGATACTATTTTTTAAAAATTTAAGTTTATTTGCATCCTTCATAGTACATAGAAAAATATTTATACTTATGAATTCATTTTGTACCTACCTTTTCCTTTACCATTTTTCTATATTTTTAATCTCTTCTTTGGCTCAATAGTTATTTAGAAAAGTGTCTATGTGGATGAACTTTGTTTTTAGTAACAGAAAAGTTACTGGTAATGCCAATATCTGTGAAAGGTTGAGATTTTGCCATACTTGATAGCTTCCATTATTGTATGGTTGTTGGGAGAAGACAGTTCCTGGATCAGGGAAAAAAGATTGTATTACTTAACGCAATAGCAGCACCTGAAGTATCATCATGTTTGCGTCAGTTCCCCAGGCTGTGATTTCTACACGATGAGGTGAAGAGGACCACGTGGCACCTGCAGTCACAGTGCACATTTACAGGGGAGGAAGCCTGAGCTCAGGAAACCTTCTCTTTTAAAAGACACTAATCATACCTGTCCTTTATTCCAGAGGGAGACTGTGTCTATATTCCAAGATTTTAAGCCAGCCAACTATTTGCTTCAGATACAGGCTGTCTCTCTCTTCCAAGTTGTTTTCTATTAAAAACATCCTTGGAAATATAGGCTGGAACAAAGAAATATAGTGCTTCTGCTCGTACAATGTGCAGAAATGCAAGACACAAATGGGATAGTAGAGGAAAAATTACATATTTCCATACCAATTCTGCCTTGTCCAAATTCCTTATAATTGTTTTTGTCAGATCAATATAGACATTGATATAAAAATAGAGCTATTTGTTACATCCATCCATCTGTCTGTCTGTCTAATGGAATGTTTTGATGTTTAACAGAATAGATAAGATAGATTAGATAGATAGATAAAGTTGTGTGTTGGAAATGAAATTTCCTATGATTTTAATAATTTTGTTTCATGTGTTTTAAGGTATCTATTCAGCTTTAGGTACTCAGTAGTATCATTTCTCTTACTGTTACTTTTAGATCTCTCTGAAAAGTATTTAGATATCTCTTAAAATCACAGGATTATTTTTTTACTCAGTCTGATACATTTCACCTTTTTTATGAGGGGAATTTAAACTGCACTCATTAATTTTCTTGGTCTGGTAGGTAATTGTGTCGTCTGTTTTTAGTTTGCTCGCATTTGGCCTGTGTTCTGCAGGCCATTTTGTTTACTTTTATCTTTGCAACAGTTTTAGAAAACAGATTTCCTGTATTTAATTTTGTTACTGGTTATCTCATCATTACTCAGATATATTCATAACTATTTGTTGATTAATCAAAATAGCAACAAAGAGGCTCTTGTTTATTAACTGTGCTTCCTTAATCCATTTCTTTCCTCTTCCCAGTTTTTAATAATTAATCTGGCTATATAAAATTTGTTATTAATATACCTATACATATTTTTATTTTCAAGGAATTTGACTTTTAAGCTGTAGCCTAAGTGCACAGTGTGGTGATTGCTGGAGGGAGGGGTGGAGGGAGGTGAAGGGTATGGGGTGGTAGGTGGTGGTGGATAGAGACTTGACTTGGGTTGATACATACATAACACAGTGCACAGATGATGTGTTGCAGAATCATGCACCTGAAACCTATGTAATTTTGTTAACCAGTGTCACCCCAGTAAATTCAATAAAAAGGAAAACAAAAGTAACCCAAGTGCATGAGATTACTTTCTCTGCTCTTGTTGCCATAACAAAATACCCTATACTGGGTGGCTTGAACAACAGAAATTTAATTCTCTTGGAGTTTTAGAGGCTGGAAGAGATCAGGGTTCCAGCATGGTTGGGTTCTGATGAAAGTGCTCTTCCTGTGTGCTCCCGTGGCCTTTCCTCAGTATGTGCACTTGGGGGGAGTGTGTGGGAGGTGAGAGAGAGAGGGGGAGGGAGAGCCACTCTTTCTTCTTTTATCCAAATACAGTCCTATTGGGGGTTTGAGCTTCAACATATGAATAGTATATGAATAGTACTATATCCCTGGAAACTTTCATTTATGCTATAACCTGGACCTAAAAGCCCTCCCACTTTTCCTTAAGCGACTGGATTGCCTTCATCTTCATCTTTCAATACTAGTTCAAGGTAATCCCCTCTAGAAAGCCTTGATGGAATCCTGGGTGAAGCTATAAGCTCTGCTGCTACCTGGTCCTTCCTTGCAGAGAGCTCCCCCTTGTCTATTAGTTTTGGACAAATGCCAGTTTATCATAAGCTCTTCAAGTTCAGGGCTTATTTCTTATTTACCGTGCAACTCTTTGTGACTTAGGCAGTGTCCAGCTCAGAGTAAGCCTGTAATCAATGTTGGATAAACTTAAAGCCCAGAAAATAGACCGTCTCTGTCCAATAAGACACCTGGACATTTTAGGAGAGCCAGGAAGAGGAATGACCAGTGAGGAGGATGGGAATGGTACCCCGTAGGAGCAGGGACCTGAGCCCTGGGTGACTGAGCTCTGGATCCATGCCAGGATTTCTCAGGCTGCAGGCAGGGGGGACACAAGTTTGTACCACATGATGACAGTCCAAGCCCCTTTCAGAAACAAACATTTTGTAAATTTGTAAAAATTTGCCACGAAGGGTGTTAGTCTGCAGCCTGACATTTGGGAAATTCTGTTGCATTGCCCAGAGGACACACATTTCATACAGTGGTAGAAATCAGGATAACCAAACTGTCAGCGGGCTTTAGGAGATAATATTAATCTCAACATGCAGTCTTTCTTCATAAAATCTCTTTGCAGTACTGAAGGCCTCATGGTGATAAGCATGTCCTTTATAGATTAAATGGGAATTGGTGACCCTTAAATTGAGCTACAAAATTATGTAATAAATTTTTAATTCTGGTATGATCAAAAAGATTTGATGTGCCTTTTAAGAATATAAAGACGGGAGAATTATCACCAGCCTAATTATTTTCACCATTGTTTTGCACGCTATACATACACATCACAGGAAAGGGGAAAGTTTTGGGGTCAAATCTTTTAGCCAGACTCTTTTGTGTCTTTCTGGAACATCCTATACCCGAACTACGTTCTCTTCCTGATTTAAAAATAATGCTAGACCTTTGATCAACAGATTTTTCACAAGATGTTAAACATTTGGGGTGAAAGGAAATGTTCTTGCATTCACTTAACAGAGCTGCTCTTTTAGTTGGTTTTGCATAGATTTATTTTTGAAGCCTGAACTGCTTGCTAATTTCCCAATTAGAAGCTCACATAATTGCTGCATTAGCACTGTCTTCTTTTCCTTCTCTGTAATGCTGTCCCATAATACAACCTGGCTTCTGCAGCAATCTCCCTAACACTTCCGGTGGCGGGATCCAGGCCACCGTAACCCGGTTTCCACTGTATTATTGCCAGAATGGCAGTGGGGTTGCTGGTGTGTCAGGAAGCACAGGCAGTGGCGACCTGAACTCTTGTGATCCTCTCTGCACACTCCCCCTCCTCCCCTTTTCCTAACTGATCACAGCTCCATCCCTGAGCGACTGGGGCTGAGAGCGCTGCCGCTCTCTCTTCACCACCAGCAGAGTGAAGGTGGCTTTGCCCGGGGTCCTTGTATTTCATGGACCACTTAAAGACTTAAATTGTTTTTGTGTGAAGTGCCTTAATCTTCTAAAAGTATATTTTAGTACTTTTATATTTCAGTTTCCTGCTATAAATATCTCATTTTGATTTATTTTAAAGCTGATCACCTAAAAAATACTTTCTTTAAGAGAGGGGGAGATATATTTATCTACATTATAGAGAAGTTTTAAAAAGTCTGATTTCACAAATAAACCCCTATATAAAATATAATTTATGATTAACAACATTTAAAACATTTTCCTAGAGTTGGTGAATGAAATGAATGTGTTGATTGCCACTTTTAAATTTACAAAAATTCTGTTGTTCTAGTATGGTTTTCTTGGTGCTGCTATAGTAAATCAATAGGAAGGCCTTTGGGTCAGAGGGCCACTCTCAGTTCAGGCACTGATTCCAGCTAGACAGTGGATGGGGTTTTGTGGACACAAGAGTTTTACATGAAGTTTTGATTTTGAAAATAAAAAGCACCAACTTCCACAAGTGTTTTTATCATATTAGCTATATTTTACTATTTTTATAACACATCTGACAAGTGATTTGGGTAATGTCCTTAATACAGGGTTTAAAAAGTGGTTCAAGTGCAGGTACATATTTTTTCTAAAGTGTTTTAGCAATGACAAAAGTCTAGAGTATTTAGAAATATTTTAAACTATGAATGGATGCCATGGAAAATTGCTTTTATTGACAAGTGAGTTAATTATAGCAGTTCTGTTATTCAAAACTGTATTTTGTGCCTATAAAAAATCATCATAGGTTAAAAATGGACTCACATTAGCTTCTCTATAAGTGTAGTATTTTACTTAATTTAAAAAACGTCTTGACACTTTTCAAAATCCACTGAGTATAAATACTCTAAAAATATGTACACTCAAAATGATCATTCTGTGACATGAAATCTGAGTTGTTATTTATAATTATTTGTATGCCCTCACATGTTTATATCAGCTTTTAAGAGCAACTTTGTAAGAATTAGTGAGATCATAATAGCAAAATATTAACTACACACATTTGAATGTGTGTTTCATAAACTATATTTATAAAAGAGTGTCAGCTTATCTATGTCTTTAGTTTTCCATGCAGCTCTCTGGGAGACCAGAATGTGGCTGTCACGGAGTCATTCGATTTTAACAGAGATCCTTTCTCTATAACTAATTCAACGCATGGCTATATGGGTAATTTCGAACAAGTGGATCTTTCTCCAAGCTGAAAGGCTGCCAGGAGGGAGAGTGAGTGAGAAAAAGAGGATTTCAAAGGAGCCACAGAGAGCCACAAAGTAATCACGAAGCACCACTGTATTGCCACGATCCCTTGACAGAAGTGCATTGAGAAATGGTGATATAGAACAGAGATGACACCTCATTACAATAAAATACTCTATAATACCTGGGACAAGAGTTGGAAATGATTTTGTCATCAAATGGAGCACCCAAAATTGTAGAAAGTTTGACTATGTCTGCTGCAGGGAATTTTTAAAAGACTATTATAGCTCCTCCGTTATTTCACAGAAGTTCACATAGCAGCAAAATATGAAATACAGAAGATGAGAAATGTAAAATAGAAACTGCCATTGTAACCTTATTTATCACATTTAATGAAAAAAAAACCTCTTAGCCAAAGATTACATAATACAAGTGTATAAATTATGATGAGTTACTCTAAATTTAGCTATTACTATTTTATTAAATCCTAAGTGTTGGAATAAATTATTAATGATGTCTCAGTCTTTTAGCCTGTGAAATCCTGACAAATGGAATCTATTTTGGGTCATATCACAGCACTAGTATGAAAGTAAATGGAGGAAAACTTGATTGTGCAAAAGTCAGTGGAGATATTTCAATAGTACCAATAAAATGAAAAATTCAAAGGAATAAAAATGATATTGAATACTTAACGTTGCTGTTGTTGAATTTCAGTAGAAAGAAAGCCAAACAGATAATTACCAGGACTATGGTAATGACTGATTCTTGAAAATAAAGCAGAAACTTTATTATAACAGAGCCCAATGAATGGGCCATAAGTGGAACTTGTTTCTGAATCTAGAGCTTTGCTCTCACACTGCCTAAATGGTCCTCAGCAAAGGTAAGAACTGATGCTAGACCTTGGAGTCAGGCTGAGCCCACCAATGGGGACTACGTTTTTAATATGGCCTCTTTATAATGTAAATTAGGCTAAGTGTAATTGGGAGTAAGTGATATATTAGAAATCATATTTCATACAAGAATCAAGACCAGGTCAGGGACGGTTTGGAATGTGCTCATTCATTTTCAAGTATTTCCTGTGCATGGACATATCTTTTTTAAGTCAAGATTTGTTTATAATTTATATGGAAAGGGGATCTTTTGAAGGAACTCAAGGAGGAAAATGGTATGTTAAAAGGAGTATTTAATAAAAGTCAGTTTAGTCACAAAAAAGTTTTCCCATTAAGTGATTTGGATCAGATAGTATACATAGTAAACTATAACAGTGTTTCTAAATCAGGTTTCAGGTATGGTGCGATAATATCTTGAAATTTTAATTAGTATGTTCGCTTTTCCACACAGCCTTAAAAACACTCTTCTTGACTATTTTATTTCTTCCACAAACTTATCTAATGCATTTACACACGTTATCATACTTCATTTTCTTCTGTTCAGGAAGAGGTATCATTGATTATCTTAAGGAAAATGAGGATTTTAAGGCAAGAATGCAAAGCATCAGTTGATGCTAAGGTTTTGCAATGTAAAACAGATTTTGAGTTTTTTTTTGTGGGCCCATTGAATTGCAAGTTAAGGTTTTCAATGACAAAAGTAGATGTTACTAGAGAAAAAATGATATGTATAAAGAGCAGGTGGGAAAGGCAGACTGCCTTTCCGAGAACTCTGAGGAGGCAGAACATCAGTGGGCCTGGAAACACTGCTCCCGAAGTCACGGTCCTCCAGCTGGGCCCTGCACAAGTGGACTCCCTGCCACACCCATGATGTGCTGGGAGGCCCCATGCACTCATGGCAAATAAATGTTCTGTTTCCAGTGGAGTGGGACCCTCACCTTCTAAGGGTCCAGCATAAAATGTAAAAGCCCTTCAGATGGCATTTGCATGAAGGCAGCTGGTAGGGCTTGTCCCTTCAGTTGCACACGGCTTTAGTCTAAAATAGGACTGTGTGTGCACCTTTGCTGTTTGCGTTTTCCCTTTGCACACAAGAGCTAGGTCAGTAGTTTATAACTCACCAAGCTGAGTTCATATTCATGAGATTTATCTGATATGAATTTATTGCACATTATCTAACATCCCACGTCCACCAGCCTCTTGTAGTCAAACTTTCCTTTGACACTCATACACCATCACATGAGCCTCCATCCCAAGTAATTGATAGAAAACCCATTCTCTTCTCAGTATCTCTAAGGCTTCTTTAGTTTGTGGAGGGTATGTGTGCCTAAATGTGTGATGTGGTCTCTCCCTCTCACTCTGAACTCTCAATCACCACCTTCTTTTCTTTTTTTTCTGTTTTTTTTTTAACTATACATAGTTGTTTTATCTGTATATTTAGCAGTATTCACTCCTCACACTTCATCCCAGGCACAGATAAAAACATTATTTCATCAGACACTTCCCAAAGCATCACGAATCCATCTAGCTATCTTTTTTAATTGAGCACCTACAATGTGCTAGGTAATATCCTAGTTCTTAGTTTCAGCACTAAAAAAATACAGCTAAGTGCAGTATTGTGGCTCTAAAACTTAGGGAGATTTTCCTGAATGTAGGAGGTTAGAAAATGAAGATTACAGCACAGAACAATAACAACTTCCTTCTGCATTATCAGTATCAGGTGTTGTGGTTTCTAAATTACTAGGATTTCCTTCATGGGAGCCAGCTTTCTTCTGAGGACCCAGCCTCACGACCACAGCTGACGCCCACCCTTACTCTCTGTAGAGGTCATTCTCCAGCATCTCTTTCCCTCAAGTGCACGGGTTTCTCTAAAATGTTTCTTTCTTGAGCTTACAAAAGAAAATGGAAAATTGATTTTGAAAAGATCGAACAGAGTCCTTTAGCTTACTCTGTTTCATTTTAGTAACCTGGATTTTATAACCAAAAGTCCCAGGACAGTGTTTGCTCAAACAAAAGAGCCAGGTGTCTTGGATAGGATTCATCAGAGTTTAAAAGAAGCCTGCATAGACCATCTTTTCATCTTGGAAAATGCAACCCACCACAATGAATGTAGTACATTAAGAAAATGCCTTCAGCGATGGCTGAGGGATCAAGCTGTGTGGATTAGATTATAGCAGAGGAGCATACAGCTGGCCTACCTATGAGTTGAAGTGACGATGTGCTTTTATACTACTAGAGGAAATAAGATCTTTTTGCTGTATTTTTTTCCTAATAACATATTGGAAAAGTATTTGCCTGATCACTAACTGCATACCAGATCCCACTGATATGTTGATTTACTCATGAAACCACACAAGGAAAAACAGATACGTGGAAAAGAGTTACTTCCTGATTATGTTTACAGTAATCCCCTTTCTTTCTCTAAGGCCATCTACTTTCCACCCTGGTCAAATAGACCATTTCAATGTGGGCATAGCAGGAATTCTATATTTGCATGCTTCTAGCCTTTTTAGTGGCACTAATATGTGCAGTTCTTAAATTTAGTTTGCAACTTGGAAGTGGGTAAGCAGTTCCAGAGACAAATAATCATTTCTTATTAATATCCCATGAGTCAAAGAACCAATGTGGGTGTTCTAGCATTGGCAGAGTATATCTTTGACTACTTTATATTCAAAAATGAGATTGCCTCATTTTATATAATCCACAGTTTTTCTGGTTGATGGCTATAGGTCTCTTTGAGGAATTGCTAAGTTTCAGAGTTCATTATTTTGGCAAAGACTCAGAGAACATTTTCTCCTTTTTTTTTCCCCTCATCTGATGACTTTTTTTTTATGGTTTTTGGAGAGAGAGGAAGGGAGAGAGAGAAACATCAATGTGAGAAAAAACTGTTGGGAACTGCTCTACCTGGTTTCAGAAGCTATAACCCCCATGGCTAAGGCTGTGTAAAAGACCTTGGGCCCATAAGCCACTAAGAAGACAAAGCTTATCTTCCTAGCAAGAGCACTGCCTCTGCCCCTTTTACTTCACCCTGCCTGGCCCCAGGTGGATGACTGGTTATCCAATGGAAGGTAAGATATCTCAAGGGAGGGATGACCTAAGACAGGCATGGTCACATTGGGGCCCTCAGAAAAGGACTTGGGAGACTATAGAAAAAAGGGGTGATGGACCTCCGCCTCTCGACTTTGACATAGCCTGAGTCCTCATTCTGTCTGTAAGAAGCCTCCTAATCTCTTGGCTGCCTTAGTTCCCCCACCTGACTTAAGCCTGAAACAATGCCAGAGGATGATGCAGCCCTGGACAGGAATGCGTGGTTCCCCAGGGTGACCAGGCCTAAGAAAGAATGCATAAAATCCTGTGAATCCTGCTTTGCTAAGAATGTCCTCAATTGTCTGATAAGGGTCCAAGCGTAAAATGAGTTTGTTCCCCAAAGTTTTATGGCCCTTTAGCTGGCTGACCCTGACTCAGAATAAGCCCTCATAGTTCTTTGAATGTTATCTATTGTTTGATCATTACCGCCTGACAATGATTGGTGAGCTTTACCTATAGTCTTGTGCAAATTGAACCCAATAAAAGTCCATTGAGGAACAGGCTCAAGGCCCTTCTCCTCTGAGAGACTGGCCATCTTTCCTCCCCAAGCAGATCATGTCTTGGTAGACTTATTCTCATCCATGATGGCTGGGGGGCTCCGTGGGTGCCCCCCCCCAAAAAACAAAAACAAAAACATCGACTGGTTGCCTCCACTATGCTCCTAGACCAGGGACTAGATTGTGAATGCACACAAACAAAGGGTGAAACTCACAAAATAGGTATGTTCCCTGACCGAGAATTGATCCTGAAACCCTCCGGTTATGGAACTACACTCCAACCAATGGAGTCATGTTGGCAAGGGCATAGGGTACTTCTTTAAAAGCCTGGCACACTCTTCATTCCAGGGGCTCCAAGTCTGGAAATTGGGTAAGAGACCATGACTCTCAATTATGCCAAAAATCTGATTATGAAACCTAGAATATTTTAAACTGTAAAAATCAAGTAGCTTGTAGGTAGGAATTCTATTTCAGTCCAGTGGATACTATGATATGTTGGTATCCACCAATGATTCCTGTAGCTTAAGTCATTATGATCACTGCTTTAAGCAGCTACTGGCTTTGGGAATCATGTCATCTCATCTCTGGCCTTCCTGCTTCAGCAAAGTAACTTTGCTCTGCCATACTCCAGGACTCCATTACCCCCACTAAATTTAGGAAGTCCATTTAAATGGGGTTACTTGCTATACTAATTCTTGGCCTCACTGGGTATTTCTTAGTACTTTGGTGAAGGGATGTCTTTGGAGACCATCCAGTTAACATAGTGAGGGGATGAGTAGCCAGCAACACTTGAAAATCTGCACTTGCATTTCTACCTTTTTCTGTATACGCTCATCTACATTATACCCTGGAAATCTTCACTCGTTATTTAACATTGACTACATGGAGCCTGGTTTCAATCCACTAAACATGTAATCTGGTAAACCACAATTACATACTCAAATATCAAACATCTTGAATCCACTAGATCTGGAAACTCCAATTACATTAATACATGTGACTTAATCCAACTTTTTGCTTCTATCTCCCTGAACTAGGACCCTTAGACTCTACTCAAGGCACCCCTCCACCAGTTTTCACCAGTATAAATTAGCAAAACCTTCTAATTCCTCTGTTGGACAAGCTACAGACTTTGTACTCATCCTCCTGTTACCTGAGCACAGTTATGCATCTGGAAATGATGTGAGGTGATTGGGCACATCTTGGGAAAAATTAGTAACTCCAAGCAAGGCAGCTGCCTTGAATGCATGCCTTAACATGTTCTTCAGATAGCGAAAGAAGGGCTCCTTCTATTTTCAAGAAGTTCAGTGGAATTTGGAGGTTTATATCCAACAGAATCCACCCTAAAGTTCCAACTCTTTACCAATAAGTGCCCTAAATTTCATATAAGCTACAAACGAGGCTATGCATTCAAGGTTGCTAAATTGAGCATCATCAGACTTTGACTTTGGTTTTCAAAAACACTGGTCATGTATTCAAAAACACTTATCATATTCTACAAGAATATGATAAGTTTTAGGAAGATCTGTTGTTTCCCAGATATGAATTGAGGTGAATATGTAAAACCTTGAGCAATTCAATTTCTTTTTGTAGAAAGAAGTTGTGTAGTCAAAAGCAGGCAGACTATCTAATAGTCCTTCTCGTCATTGTTTACAAGAGATTGTTTTATTTTAGCAGTCTCTTGTTATCCCAAATCCTTGTCTTTAATAGGTACTTCATTTCAGGCAACTTTAGTGATAAGTTAATGATCATTTTAAAATTTCCGAATGTCATGGACCATTGCAATGAGGTTATTTTATTTTCAAAATTAACCAGGCAGACAAGCTATCCCAGATCTTCATCATCTTCAAAGTTTACTTTTAGGAACACTTTCAGCGTCAAATATTTTCTTAGAAGGTCCAACCTAGACAATAGCAACTACTTGGATTATTCAGAGAGCAGAGGATTTAGTAGAGGGCTTTAGATGCTTTCCTCATTGCTAAAGTGCTTTGGGAAGCAAACGCCATGAAAAATCACTGTTAACTCTCAGGCTCACCACTGCCTTACAGAGGGGCAGGGAATTTCAAAAGCTATGGAAAACTATTAATAATCATCCCAACTTCTTGCTGTACCAAGATAGGTGACTTACTAGGCAATAGCTGGAGGTCATTGCAAAAACACTGCTTTGCAAAAAAAAATCTGCTGAAAAGCATGTTTCTATCCATCACTGACTTAGAAGCAATGGTATATGTATTTCTTCCACTATTGGACCTTGCAAATGTCTCACAGGTGCCTATCAGTGGTAAGATATACCCTGGAATCCAACTGGCAATGGATTTTGAGAAATGTAGTGGACAGCCTTCTAGCCATGGGAATAGGGGATGTCAAGATGGGCAGCAGTGCTAAGTTACACAGAGAGCAAAGTGAGCCTTTCTCACATACTCTATAAATTCGAATCTTTCATGACTTTGCATAAAAATAACAATTACACCTATTTATGTATTTATGTACTTATTTATATGTTGCACAGTGGATGTTATTTAAAAGTTCAACTAATACAGAACAAGAGCCATCAGCACCTACATGCATCCATTCCAAGATTGATTTTTGCTAATGTTATTTTGTGGTTAGGTAAAAAGAAAAGCACAGAAAAAAAATCACATTTTAGCTGATTGAAAAATAGAATACTGTATAGCAAACAATAAAAAAGAAACTAAAACTAAAATTTTTGAAAAAATTAGATAAATCTATGAAAAATGTAAATCACACAACAGAATAAAGAAGAATATTTCAATTAAAACAAAAAGCCTTTAACATCTTAAATAATACACTTTTGTTATTGTTTGCAATCAGTGAGATAAAGTCTGTTGGAAACTGAATCAATAAAAATCTTTCACGGCTCCATATTCCCTTCTTCCATATGTAGGAAACATAAAATTGAAATAGTTGTGTTAGTAACAAAACTAAATTGCTTAATAATATTTGTCACAATTACTAGTATTCCTAATGTGTTTGGCTGTCTTGACAGTTTATCATCTTTAGGGCTATATGGCATCATCTAACAGTGCCTGGACAGGGTAAGTACCAAAAAAATACCTATGGAATTAATGCAAACAAATTCAGACTGCACATTTTAAAGTCTGTACAAAAAGTGTTCAACAGCTAATCTAATGCTCTTAAAAAATGAGCTAGAATCAAGAAAAAAGCAGTTAATTTTAGCTGCCATGATTCAATACACTGTGGGAGCTTGGGAAAACCATTCCAAATCTGTGTACTTCACTTACTTTCCTAATAATAAGCTCTCCCGTCTGCTTCACAGAAACACCTGCAATAATTCCTTTGCTTGGAGCTTTATGGAGGAAACATGAGCTATAGAACTCAATGTATATTGATGACAATGCTGGACTTTGTATTAGTAAACAAACACACATGGCTTTATCTATTCATGAAGTTTCATTGTAAACTAAATGTGATTATATTAATATAAGGAAACATTTAGATTATAATAAATTTCAAAAGCTTAGGTATGGAACATTGTTCATGTATTCAACAAACTGTCCTAAGAAGGCAAAGGTCATTTTGTCTCTCACTCTCACAGTCCTTCATGCCCTTCCCAGACCCCAATCCTGCCGTCAGCGCTGACTCTGTTCTGAAGTTGGCAGCTTTCTTACCCAGCAGAGAGAGAGAGCAAACTTTTGCTCCAAGTGCCTGCTCTTCTGCTCCCTCTCAACTGCTTGGCAGTGCTGAAATGTTCTTAACAGAGATCCTTCCTCCTCTCCAACATCTTATCACGTGAATATATTTTAAAATGCTCATTCATGTTTAAAAATGTATTCAATAACTTCATACTGACTTCAGCCTCCTTTATAAGCATTTGAGGAAAGTTCTTACCCCCCAGTGCTCCTATGAAACCCATGGTCATTTTCATGACTTTCATGATCAGAATTAGGTAAAAAAGATCCAAGAGTTCGTATAATTACCAAAGTCTGAAATTAGCATGTTATATCCCATATAAATTTCAAATCTTTCAATCTCAAAATTTCCCTCCCCCCAGCTGGAACCTGTTGGTCAGCTTTTTCTGTCTTTCCAGTGTCTTCCTCCTCTACCTTCCTGACTTTGATATCTGATCAGTCCACAGCTGGAGCAAGGCATTGCTGGGGAATTCTTACCTTATCCGCTCCCCTCTGGTTCACCACTTCTCCTTCTGAATTTGGCAGGAATCTGGCTTAGCTTCTCTCCACTAAGCTCGGTTCATCTTCTGGGTGGCCCTTTTTTGTTGGGAGTGAGAATGACCTACCTCCAGCTCTTGTCTGTATGTGTGGCTTGCTTTTTGCCCAAGAGAAATGTGAACCCTTTGCCTATTGCCCTTTGCACTGAGGAAGAACCTTTTTGTGTATGGGCAAGAGTTAGACACAGTTTAGTGTATCCTGCATTAGAGTGCACATACATCAAAGTGTCCTGGTGATTATTTGAAGCCCCTTTTACTGAAATTGGGATGAGCAGCTAATGACTCCCAATCTCTACCTGGAGGGAAACAGGGCTCAGAGTGCTGGAACAGCTCTCTCCTTCATGCCCTCTCTGTGATTGGATTTGAGTTAAATTACAAGTTTTAAATATTTCTCTAAATGTTTACTAAAATGTATATCTTTATCTGGCACCTCAGTTTAAAATTTCATATCTGTTATTTTGGTGCCATAATATAATTCTAATGTAATATCGTGTTATTTTTTCTGTGTACAAGCTCAAGGGGATGCCTTTCTCTTTATATTTTTATATAAATGGATAATTACTAAGCAAAGTTTTGGATGCTTAAAGGAGAAGTTATATAACCATATGTACTTTTGTGCAAAAAAACCCCCATACATTTCTGGTTGGCTGTCCTTTGGGGATCAGTGACTCTGAGAGGCCTAGAAGATTCTTACACCTTCCCCATCTGCCTGGGTGTCCAAGGTGGGAGGGATGGAAGGAAGGCCCTGGCGTTGGTTTGGAATTTCACTGTTGGTAAATTTGTGAGCCCCAGTGGTGACCCTGAAGGGAGAATTTTGTGTGTGCCTTCTCTTTTCTCTTCCTGGCTTCATCCTTTCTTGTTTGAAAAACTGATTAAGCCTACACTCCCTTGAAACCTGGGGAGTGACGGAAGGCACACATTCTCAGATGTTCTAGTTATCAGCAGCGGGGCTGGAAGGGAACAAAGCTATCCAATCTCAGTCATTTTCTGGAATGCTCACATTTTGGCACAAAGATTTGTACGAGTGGGGCAGAGCAGTGTGAGGAGGAGGTAGGGAGGCGAACTTCCAAATTGACAGTGGCATCTGTTTTAAGAGAATGTATCTAGATCTGCTAGGATATGAAGGGAATTTGATTCATTGTAACAACTTTATGTGACAACCTAAAGCAGAGTGTCTGCTTAGGTGACAGAAGCTGAGAGAACGCAAATAGGCAGTTCAATATGTTCAAATTTCCCAGAGGATCATAAATCAGAGGGTATGCTGCTCTTAGGACACAGTATGTGCTGGGTCAGTAATTCTTAACTCTTGTCTTGGGAAATAGAAAACATGCCCACTGAATTTAGCCGGGTTCTGTCTGTTGGACAGGGCCATCCTCCTGCTTCAGTTTAGAATGCTTTTGGTTGCAACTAATTGGCTTTAATACCGAAGGAGGTTAGGTTAGCTGTGCCCTGTAACTGAAGTGTTCAGAGCTAGAGGACAACTCAGGCATGGTCTTGATTTTTTCTGACAGTGTCCACTCTCTGCTGTGAATTGGGTGAAAATATTGTAAAAGGACTCCTCGCACCAACTAGGATGCGTGTTTTCTCATTCATGTCTGCAGGAGAAAATACCCAACTGGACCATTTTAAACCACAAGGCCGGCTGCCCTTTAAGTCTGTGCATGACTGCTGCAGGCACACTATGCCATATCCTAATCAGTGAAGATGGGGTTCCGGTCTATTCCAAGCAGCACTCCCAGCCAAACCTCAAGGCTCCTAACCAGCAGAGGAAACAGGCAACTGCCTTGACTGATAGTTCCCAATCATAGGGGACTTTATATATATATATATAGATATAAAGTTATATCTATATATATATATTTTTAAAGATTTTATTTATTTATTTTTAGAGAGGGAAGGGAGGGAGAAAGAGAGAGAGAGAGAAACATCAATGTGCGGTTGCTGGGGGCCATGGCCTGCAACCCAGGCATGTGCCCTGACTGGGAATCGAACCTGCGACACTTTGGTTTGCAGCCCAAGCTCAATCCATTGAGCTACGCCAGCCAGGGTCATAGAGGACTTTTTTATTCAACAAAGTGAGGAACTGTACCCTAGATTTCCACAAAGTTTTTGAGAATTCTATGTTAGAAATTCAGGTTACCTCCTATTTAAGAGATTGCAAATAACTGATCCTCATTCCCATATGAATTTGGGGACATGGAGCTCATGTACACTCAAATTTGGCCCAGCAAGTCTTGGGCTAGAGTGATTTTTTCCTGAGGTTTTATAATATTTCTCTATCCCTTTCAAAAACATTGATTTGATCTTGTCCTATGGGATCCAAGAGTCGGCGTTTTATGTAATATGTTATGTCAATTTTATTTATGCATATCAAATACTTAATGATTATGGCAAAAATCCCAAGCAATAGAATCTTTAGGTGATGGTTTTACTGGTGGTAGTTTAATTTTCATTGAAAACACTTTTTACAAACGCTGTGGATGTGGCTAGAAAGAATTGTTACTTAGGCCATAGTGCTCACCAAGATAAGTAACCTACTTTTGGGGGGTTGGGTTATCTTGGCTTTAAATGAGTATCTGTTTTAAACAGGTGTGGTAGGTAGCCATTAGGCCTAGCATTGACCTGGATTTATATAAAAAATTGCTATTATAATTTCTAAACATGGCAATGTGAGCTTGATCTAAGAGTACTAGAAGCTTAAACATACATTCACATTTCCACATAGCTATTACTTTTAATGATATAAAATATAATACTTGAGCCTTGGTTTAATGATATAATTGAAAATAAAACATTTCTTTTAATAGTTAGTACTCTTGTTTTTTAAAGCTGGGTTCTCCAGAAAATGGTCCTTCTTTCTTTTATAAAAGCATTTTCTTTGAGAGGGAAATTCACTTGTTTAATGTTTTATGACATTCTCGAATTTTGTTGTTCTGATTTTCCTAGACTATTCTTATTCTTAATATTGGTTACAAGTCATTTTTTTCTTTTTTCCCTTAATACATTTTACTGAAAGAAAAAAAAAGGAAATAAAAATAAGTAAACTAGAGCATTTCTAAGCTACAATGGAGTACAATAGAGATCAGAATAAATTTAATGTAGGCAAATGTAATCAGCCATAGTATAAGAAAGCTTAATTTATTATATCCCTACGGGAAACAAAATCTAAGTCTAAAGATCATTATAACTGAAAGAGACATGAAGAACAAATTAAAACAAGCAAACAAATAAACCCCATTTTGCAACAGATTATTCCTCAGAAAAATCAATCTATTAAAATTTGTGGCCACCCATAGTCCTCTCCCCCTTAAATGTAATACCAAGTGTTACCCATGAATCTTAGTCAGTTATGGTATTTTGCACTCCTCTTTTGCTTCCATTCGTGGTATATCAATGCCTTTTTACCATTGTATCTAGAAATTAGCTTCAAAAGTATTCATTATTTTGTTTGATGTTTACAGTTTTCATACCTTGGAATGTTATCACAAGAGAGATGATATCAATGAGGAATGAAGGGAGCATTTATTCATAGGATTGGAGAGAACCTGTGCCTTTAATACTAACTTTGATAACTCTCCTGATTGCATGATTTGATAGCCTATAAATCTTCACTTATTCTACTAGGGGTCTTTTTAGTGAACAGTCACTGTGCCAGAAATTGTGGTAGGTGCTACACACAAAATCACTCCATGCAACCCTCACAAGAACCTGGATTGTTCCTATTTAATAGATTAGATAATTGAAGATTAAAAGATTAAAATTTTTGTTCATCTTATGTATATAGCACAGGGCTAGAGTTAAAACCCAAGGATGTATAATTACAAAATCCATGTGCTTTCTGCAAAATTTTACTGTTTCTTCCTACTTCTTTCAAAGTAGATTATCAACTAATTTTTTCCAGCTTTAAGTTATACTAGGTCATATAGCCAGATTTTCATCAATCTCTAATAGATTTGCAGACTAGACTAAGGTTAAAACCTAGATGAAAATTGGATGATGTAATACTTCGCTGATTAGAATATGCTCATTTGTTGACATTTTAACATCTTTGATATCAGGATTACCTTATAACTGATGATGAGGAAGTATTTGTCATGGTTCAATTATGAGAGTTTAATTGTTTTCTTAGTGTCATTTAAATGAATGGTATGTTTTCAATTGATGGTTTTCTAGATTAGGTAAAATATGATAATTAGTTCTCCAATGAAGAGAAATTAGACAAAGCAGAGTAATCCTGATTCACCCACAATTCCACTCCATGCCCCCCCACCCCGACGGAACTGGGGAAAAAGATGCTCCTTTTAGAGATGGGGTGGGTTTTGGGAGTTTACCTCCCATTGCCATTGTTATCAATTTTCTCTCCCATGGCCTGGTTCTAACAATGGAGTTTCTGCTTTTTCAGAGTTTTCCCTAGATCATTGAAAAAAGATGTAATTTCATTGATTTTTTAATTATTTATATCTTCTTCCAGTTGTCTTTTAGTCATATTAACCAAGACTTTACTCTTTTTATTAAGGGTTCTTTCCATAATTCCTACAAAATTAAAGTAAGTGATTTTTTTTGCCTATGCTCTTTACATATATGTATGCAGGATTTTAAGTGATGATTATTTAAATTGCCTATTTTTTTCTATTTTTTCCTTGTTACCATTTATTTGTATATAAGGGTACAGAATTTTTATATTACATAAATTCTTAGTGTTGCAAGGTATTAAAAACTATTGAAATACATAATATATATTTTGTTTTTGTATGAGCCATTATATATTTTAAAGCCTCCCCAAAGCTCTGCTCCTCTCCTTTGCCACTTCCAAAAATCCTTCACTAATGCTCCTAGGAGAAATGGGCCTTTTCACCCTCAGAATGTCATCATAGCTTTTGCTATAGAGAAGTTTCTCAGTTTCCTCTCATGTAAAATAGATAATGATGTTACCTCCCTATCTTGTTTATAACATAGATTAGCTAATGTGTGTACAACTTAGAGCAAGTGTCTGGTACCAAATAAGTGCTCAATAATTATTCACTCTTATTAGAAACTGTTTGGTATACATTATAACTGCCACTGTAGTCCTTTTCCTGTGTATTTTACAGATCATAAATTACTAGAAGACTGTGTTGTACATATCTTTGTATTCCTTCCACTGCCTAAAACTGTGCCTTACATATTCTGAAAATCTCATCTTTAAAAAAATTGATAAGCAAAAATTCCAGTTCAACCCCCATCCTAATTGGATCTGTGAGGCTTACCCAATCAATGCTTATGGGAACCAGGGTGTGTAGCTTTCCCCATTTAAACTTGGTATAATGGGAATGAAATAGATTTCAGACTCAGACAAACCTGCTTTCAAATCTTAGTGGCCTTTGACTTTGACTTTGAACTCTAAGCCTCAATATGCTTCTGTAAAAAGCATATAATATTTACCCTATGTGATTGTGGTTGAAATTAAATTATATAATATACATGAAGACCTAGCACCATGCCTGACATATATTAAGCTTTCCATAATAACCATTTATAATTATTGTTGTTGTTTAAAAACATTACCTTGAACATATTTGTCAATGCCATTAAATGTCAATTTCTTCATGTATAAATAGGCCTAACATTGCATTATTCATATGATTACAAAGAGGATTAAGTTATATACCTAAAGAATGTATCAAAATTTTTTCATGTACTAGGTACTCCACAAATGATTTTTATCCTCTATTCCTCCTTTCCCACATCTTATTCCTTGATAGAACAAAGGAGCAGTTTCCTTGTTCTTTCAAAAGGGATATTTCCAAACATTCTTTAACTCTCAAGTATGTTGTGCCACTGTGGAAACTAGCAAAATGAAAGCCTAAGGACTTTGTGTCTTTAGGTTAGAAAAATTATGGGGACATTTGGAATAACCTTTACTATCTCCCATCACCATTACCAAGCAGCATTCTATAATTTCCCATGGGCATCTCCAGCCTTAGGTTTTCAATGGTGCAGGGAGAATTGACCCCTCAGCTCATATAAATAGTATTCCTGAGGAGTCCTATTCCATTAGGTAGTTTCTATATTGGTTCCCCAAGGAATTTTTAGAGTTACGGTTTCTTTCTCTGAACAAAGTGAAATGATCCTAAAACAACAACAGAAACAGTGATGCACCCCTCTTCTAACCTCCTGAAGAAGAAACTCTAGGAACAGTCCTAGATGCTGTGTTTCTATAAAGTTCCCCAAATAAGACAAGAAAACTTGTATAGGTCTGCAGACTTGCATTGGGGCAGCACTGTTATACGGGATGGCATTTTTTTTATTGATGGTGTAATTTGATGGTAAATTGTCATTATTATCTCCTTATTAAAAGATCAGAATTCAGAGCACAATTGTCATGCTTGCCAGTTTGACCATAAAGTCATTAGCAATACTGACAGTCCAATTACAGTTGTGCTTATTTCTTACTGATCAGAATCATGGCAATTTCAGAGAAAGTGGAAGCACTGAGATACCTATAAATTGAGTGGGGCTGGTAGCAATCTCCCACATTCAGGAACAGGGAAGTTGAGAGTCCATTTAAGACTGCATGGCAGAATCATTGCAAACATTTTATATGCCACTCTTCTCCTAAGAACCACAATGCATGATACACATACACTGGAACCATAAGACCAGTGGATTTCTTTTCTGTGCTCTACTTAAGAATGAAAGAAGCAAGGCACAATGAAATAAACCAGTATCTGGTCAGTTCAGACCCAGAGTTCAATACACTATAGCTTATTACCTCAACAATTCATACTGACCCCAGGGCACCGCAAAATCATCAATCATAAAAGAAGTATTCAATTAGCTTTAGTATACTGTATTTAGCAAGACTGTGAAGCAGACTAATGCATTTTGATAAGATTTTTTTTCAATGACTTAGGTTGAAACAAAACAGGTTTTCTATTTAACCCCTCAGATATCCAGAAAAATTGGGGTTCCCTAATCATACAAATGACTGCTGCAAATAGTCCTGTTGGGATTTTTAATACTACCAACAGGTATAATATACATTAAGAAATATAAAGAACATGCCCAAGATGGTTTCACCTTGAAGCATTCACTATGATGCCTCTAAGTCATATTTGGATCCTGAAAAGAATGCCAAATACCCATCTCCTACATCATTGCTGCTAATGTCAGGGGAAGACACATCATTAGAGAAAAAGGTAACCCCAGCTCCCTGCGAATCCTTGTGGAGAGAATGTAATTAGTCACTCCCAACTCTCCCAACCTTGCATTCATAGCTCCTGAGTTCAGTGGACAATGCCTACCATTCATCTTCATTACTGGCCAGCAACATTAATAAAGATCAGCTTAAGATCTGAGTATAGAATCACTTCCTATAGATTCCAGCTTAATTTAGGAGTGCCGACATTGAGGGAAACATCCCCTCTCTGTCTTTGAGAAATGAGTTGGTTTTCCTGTGATACCCAGCTACAGCAATAAACAAAGATGATGCATACTTGAAGATCCACCGCCAGCTCTTTCATTGATTATCTTCAGACATTAATTTTCAGCCTAATTGCTTTGGTTGGCACTTTCACCTCAGTGGTACTTACATATGCCTACAGATCTGTTTGATCACAACTCCTGGGTTTTGAATTATTTAATACCCAATCAGTTTTAGAAATGTTGTCCTTCATACTCTGTCCAGGCTTTCTGCAAAAGAATAAATATAATGTGATATTTAATAAAACAGACTTTTAAACCACAGATCTCCTTAAATAGTTTATTATCTTTATAAGCCTAAGTTATTTTCTTTGTTCATGAAAAAATTTCTCAGTAAAATTAAAATCACAGAAAACTTCCACATTTCATCTGGGTTTAAAGATGTTATACAAAAAATCTGGTAATAATGTATTTGTCTCATGAAAATGATGGCTTTGCAAAAAATTGCATTCATTATATTTAGCTGCAATCTTATGATTTTAAAAATTCCTAACAGTTATGTTATACATTCTAGGACAGTCCATACCAGTTTTGTGTTTTGTTTTTGCATCAGTGCTCTATTTCATCTCAGGCTGCATACGAAACATTGTTTTTCTCCTCAGCTTGGTGTAGACCTGGGCCCCAGGCTGCCCAGCCCTTGCACTCCACATCTGTTCATCAGCATCACCATCTCAACCCTGCAGACTCGGTCTTCTCAGCTTCCCGTGCTCTTCCCAAGCTGCTTAATGTTGTCTTAATGATAACATTAAGTATTAGTTACATGATTTTCTCTACTTAGTTGTGAGATGATGTTACATTCATTTATTGTTTTTAAAAAGGAAGACTCTGAGGAGAGTATATGATCTTAGTTGCTGGGCCAGTTTTTATGAATCAATTTAAAACAGTCTTTTCTTTCTTTTCTAATAACTGTTTAATTTAATTGAGGTATCGACTATTTTATCAAACATTGACTTTTCTAGCTAAAATTTTTCTATCTTTCATAAAATAATACAACTCTAATACATGTATATATATATATACCTACCACATGTACTATAACCCTAATATATAAATACATACAGGCATTCATACAAATTAAACCAGACTTTTAAAAAATTAGGTTGAAGAAACCACATATTTTAGATGTCTAAATGACCATTGTTTACACAAATACGATCAGTTATCTAATTTATCAACGACAATGCAATGTTAACTAAAGTGATTGCTTCACATAGAAATTAAATAGAGAATTATGTAAAGAACTTGTTAAACATTTTCAGGTAAAAGAATTGTCTTTTTTGGCTGTTGAAGCTACTTCAGCCTCAGTTATCCAAATAATTTTTAAATTCTTCACCCTGCCATTCCTTGTAGACAGCCTCGTATTTTAATCAGTCTGCTTTGATAGTCCTTTGGAAGTGGTATCTTGATGTGTATTTAAGTACAATAAATAAACTTGACATTTAGAGGAATAAAGGAAATGGATATGAATTTAGCTGAAAAATGCAGTCTGTAGCTTAGCAGCCATGTGCCTAGCTAACACACAAAGACAGTTTCTCCTGTTAAAAAGAAGAAAGGAAGAATATAAGAATATACTTAAAGACAATGCTATGTGCCCCAATTCGCAACTATGGCCACCCAGTCTGTCTGTGCACCCTTCCTCCCACAGAGACCATGTCATCCTTGCCCCAAGTACAAAAGGCCAAAGTCCCATCCAGTAAACTGCATGCAACTCAAAGCCCAGCGTCTCTGAGTGATGTGCCCTGCATTCCAACAGGCTGAGAAGTGGCTCCTAAACATCTATAACCTATTAAAAAATCATTTCTCTACCTTCTGTACCCTATCCAATAATGAATAGTGGAGCAGAATCAGTGTAGCCCTAATAAATTTTTTCATGTGGGGAATGGAAGATAAAGAAAAACACAGAAGTTGAGCATTGGTCCATAGCAACAGTGAAGTTCCGTAGGTGAGAAATTGAGAAGACTTTGCCGTGGCCATGCAGAAAGCTTTTTGTGTAAACCCTGGATCCACTCTCTGTGAGAAGCTGTCTTGTTTGTTGTCTTCTATTGCTCTCAGATTTGCCTTTTTGGAAGATTTTTCTAAGTTTTTGAGGGGATTGCATTGACAAGTAATACAAACCGCAGGCCTGAGTGACAAAAGCTTTAGGGTACAATTTATGAACCCCCTAAGGCAATCCTCAGGCCTCTAGTCTGCTCTGTGAGGAAGCAGGCTGCAAAAGCTGTGTGGCTCCGGCCAGGCATACTTTTTAATGCCAACTTGTCTCTGGTACCTAACTTGTAGTCAAATGCTAAAGAACTTTGTTTTAGATCTTTCTTAACTTGGATAACTGACCATTTGGGTACTTGTTTTTTAACCCTCGAGCTTTAAATTTACACTCTTATTTTCTAAATTCACCAATAGTGATCGCCAAAACTCTAGACCCCCACCTTCGACCCCAATAAAAGCAGAATCCCAGGCCTGTGTGTCCCCTGATGTGTTTGCAACAAACTATTTTTCTTCAAGTTTCCTACTGGTTATTGCTGAAGGGTGTCTTGAAATCACAATCAGAACCATCAAGAGCTGTCCAGTTGTTACATTTGTTTAGCAAGAGATGCCTGCAGGAAGCTTCTGGGGCCCAGGTGAGGCCCCCAGGCATTTCTAGCAGATAGCATTGCTCTCTATCGATGGACTGAGAAGGGCACAAAACAGTAATGCCTTGTGTTACTATGTTATGATGTCAGGACTACTGGGATGTCATTGGAAAATAGGAATTTTTCAGCTTTCCTACATAATTTTATGGGACCACTGAAGTATGCAAGTCCCGCTGTTGGCTGAAACATCATTATGGAGCATGTGACTACTGATTTGCCACAAGCAAATACATCTTAATTTGATACATCTTAATACATCTGGATAATCTTAATTTGATCATGGTGAGTGAAAGAAGCTAAAACAAAGAACAGTGCATTCTGTACTATTCCATTTATGTAAAATTCTAGGAGATGCAAATAAATCCATGGTGGCTGAGCAAAGGTGAGTGACGATGGAGAAATGAGAGGAGGGGGTGGAAGGGAAGGGAGAGTGAGATTCTGAGGGGTCTGAGAAAACTCTAGGATGATAGATAGGTATAGTAATTCTTTCAGTTGTGGTGATGGTTTTGTGGATGTATACAGAAGGCAAAGCTTATTAAAGGGTGCTTTAAATATATGTAGATTATTGTAAGTTTTTATTCCTCAATATAGCTGTTAACAACATTTTTTAAATGTAAAGATGTCTTTATTAAGTCCTTATATACATAATCTAAGCAGAAGACCTATGCAAGATAATATATTAAATTTAACAGAATTATAATTAAGAATAGTTTTCTTTTTGTAACTTCTTGATATAAAGTTTTGCCATTGCATTCCTTATAACATGTTTTGTTGGCTGTCAGGTTAAAAATATGTACACAGGACTCATTTTCAAAAAGTCTTCTAAGACAACAAAGAGTTGCCAGTATCATGAGATAATTACTAACTCAGGTGAAAATGTATTCAAAGCTGCCAAGGTCACACAAATCAATTTAAAATAACAAACTTATTTTTTTTGCTTTTACAAGTATTACATTTCTTCCATTAGATTTGGTGTCATTCTACATTAAATCTTTACATTTCTTTACATTTTAGATTAAATTATTTTAATAGTTAAGGTTATAGTCACAGAATTATTTGTTATTACCAAATAACTTTAAATCTGTGTTGCTTTTACTACTTTGTACTCCTTAGAAACAATCATTGAAAAATTATTTCTTTAAAAACTGGTTTAACAATTAAAAATAATTTTTAATAATGTAAATTGTAGCCCTTCCTTGCTTCCTTCCTCCCTTCCTTCTTTCCTTCCTCCTTCCTCCTCCTCTTTCCTTCCTCCCCACCCCACTCCTTTCTTTTTGCTTTACTTTCCCTTTCTTACCTCTTTGTTACATTTTTGTAAACGTATTTATTGAGCACTTAAGATTCGGAGTTCTGGAGATCTGTAAGCCATAACCTTACTTTTGGTACTTATTTTCTTGTTTCCTGAGAAGAGACAGTGCAGGAGGAGGTTTACACAGGAGAAGGGAGGGGAGTGGAGGGTGGGCATCACAGGCTGTGGGTACTGCAGGTGCTTGAGAATGGAGTGGGCACAGACACTACAGCAATGACGGAAGGCTCTGTGGCCTTTTAGTGAAGAATGCGGTTCATCATTCCAAGCCAAATAAGGTTGTACTTAGACTAATCATGTACAATGATTTTATTGAGTTAAAAAAGTAACCACTTTAGTAGTCTCTTGTCCTCTTAAAATCTTGTTGCTTGTAAAACGTAAAAGGGCCTAAGTTGCTATAATTTGATTTCTCATAAGATCCATTAGAATAAAAATTAGGTCTACAGAGGCCTTTTTCCTGGGGAAACCACATCTACTAATTTCCATGGATTTAGTTCTACCAGAGCTCATTTCCTTCAGTAATCATTTAATAATTATGTTACCTTGGAAAAATTATTTAAACTCTCTGAGCCTTCGTTTCCTCATTATATGCAGGGATACTTTTAGTGATGAATTGAATAGTGCCTGGCCCCTAACAATAGCCAAATAAATAAAAGCATTACTCATATCATTAATTGCTTTGGGTCAGGTGGTTATTGTTTAGTACAATTTAACATCACTTTGAAGAAATATTTTGTGCAGATTTCACTTTGGTTGTTAGTGTTATATATTCGCATTAGATCAATTGCTTAGTGCAGCGATTTTCAACTGGTATGCTGCAAGAAATTTTAAAACATGCAGCACCTGACTGTTTAGTCAGGGTCATGGAACTCTTTTCCCTTAGACTGTCAAATAAAAAATGACAACAACCAACACAGCAATAGCCATCCCATTTGAATGAATCAAAATTATGCCTGTTTTTGTCAGGTTGGCAAAAAATATATCTTTTTTGGTGTGCTGCAGAATTTTAGTAATTAGTTTATGTGTGCCATGAGATGAAAAAGGTTGAAAATTGCTGGTTTAGTGTCTTTACCACTTAGTAGTCCTCATTATTACAAATTAAATTACTCTCAGTAATTGACTGACAAAGCTGATCTTTTAGATATAGGTAAATGATCGATAAGGCTTGAATAATATTTCTAGATTTTTTACTTTCTGGAAGGCCTCATTTGGAATGTAAGACATTTGGAAGATGCACACAAACCTATCAGCTTTCCTGAGACAAACAGGTTGCAGACTCTTGCTGATTTAAATTTAGGTTCTATTATTTTGACATGTTGTTTTTGTAGTTAGAATAGACATATACTTATTAGATCTTCTAGAGAACAATCTTAGTTTGCAATGTGCTGTCCCATCGTGCCTCTTAAGGAACATTCAGGTTTGTTACATGGTGTGCTACGCTTTTTGATTTTGAGCACGAGCTCGATGTATTGATACTTCTTAGCTTTTCTGGCTTCATCGTTGCTCTGTATCATGACTTTGTTCCTGGATTCAAGGTCTTGACCCTGAATACTCTGTTTTGAGCCTTGACTTGATTTCCTGTCTCAGTTTTTCCATTCCATTTGCTTTTGTGAAGTAGTTTTGGAGTTTAGTTATAAATTTTCCCGCTATAATAATAAGTTCATATCTATTTTGTGGATAGTTTGTCTTTTTTGTGATTTGAAAACTATGCCAAAATACTCTGAAGAAACCTTATGAACCTTCAAGAAATTACACGAGAAGATATATTCAATGACTGAGAATAGCCGTTTGAATCTCCATGACAGAGCCAATTATTTCGTAAAACTAGGAATTTAATTTCTTACAGAAATCCAAGCAGGTTTTTGAGCAGGTAGTCTGTCACCAAAAAGATGTCAACTCCCTTTCTCCTTAAAGTTCATCCACCATGTCATAAATACACTATACTTAAATATTCTATCATGAGTGTTAGAAATTAGATCTGGAAATTCTTGTCTATAGTGAATTAATGTTTATAATGATCTACAATTACCTACCATTTAGGTCTTAACACCTGTGACTGCTTAAGAAACAACTAAATCAGCTTCTGAGTTTTCTTTTGCATTGGCACCAGAGACTGACTGATTTATACACATTACAACTGATTGTATGTACCATGTGTCAATATAAACCATCAACTGAACCTACATCTGATAGGACATTTCATTTATTCAAGGCCATTCCATGACTATTCTATAAGCTCTGCATTGAACTTGGAACTGGGAATAAAAAGACACTAGGCTAAGATTTTGTTCCAAAATTAAGGAGACTTCTGTTTCAGATGATAACTAGGTGATTTTTGCTATATGGAGAAATAACTGCCCTGACTGGCGTAGCTCAGTGGATTGACTGCGGGCTGTGAACCAAAGTGTCGCAGGTTTGATTCCCAATCAGGGCACATGCCTGGGTTGCAGGCCATGACCCCCAGGAACCGCATATTGATGTTTGTCTCTCTCTCTCTTTCTCCCTCCCTTCCCTCTCTAAAAATAAAATAAACAAAATCTTAAAAAAAAAGAGAAAGAAATAACCATGCTATTCACTGGGAAAATCCATTATTTGGATTTGTATATCTCCAACAAGATGATTATTTGGCTAAGTTATTTATTTTTAACTGGCTGCCTTGACAATGTGAACAAATAACCTAAGACAGTTGACAAAAATGAAAATGGTTTTTTTGGTTCATTCCTTTCCATCATCCAGATATGACCTGACTGTTGACAAAGAGAGCTTATTGAAGCAGTTTAGGTAAGAAATGATGATTGAATGAACTAAAGGAGGCAGCAACAAAGTCGGAGATGAGCAGACAAGGTTGGAATAAATGTTGGAGGAAAGGAGGTAAAGTTTGCTGATGGATAGGATATGGAGATGAGGAAGGGTAATTTTGAGATGTTCATTAGAAATCCAAGTGAAATGTTAAGGAGGTAGTTAAACATATAAATATTGACTTCAAAGGAAAGGTTTTATCTGGAAATGGATAAGTGATCAGGTTCTTACGGAGACACTTTTTACCTCAGTGATACTGACGTCCACAGTAAACCTACAATGAGTTTGTTTTCCTACTTGAAGGACATAGGTTTTTGCTTCTTTTTTTTCGTGACAGCGAAGGATTAATTACTTTAAGTCTTACTATCTTTCTCTGGTAATAAAATATCATATTTGTAAAGTTTAAATGAAATAATGAATACAGCCATTACATAATGTGAGGTATATAGTAACTACTCAATAAATAAAGTAGTAGTAATCTGAGAGCAAGCAGTATATACATCCTAGGTTAAAGACCAAAAAGAAAAGCACTTGTTGATAGTGGTTAAATTAAATAGGATTGTTTTGCATTAAAAATGCCCATAAAATTCTGAAAAACTTAGAAATGGTCAAGAAAAGTTATTTCTGCACATCCTCTTAGATTAGCACTAGCTTAGCTCCACCTTTCCCTGTCATGGAGAGATTGTGTAGCTATGTAAATTGTAGCTTTAATAATACAAAATGATTCTTGTTCACAGACATGCCAATGATTATGCCCAGCAGAGACGTGATCTACTAGTGAATTCATCTTGGTAGTTGTGGTTGCCTTTACAGGTGCATCCTGTGAACTCTTCTTGGAACTGGATACAGCATTTTACGGGTTCCCTCACTAATTAATGAGTTAAAAAGGATATTGAACATGTGCTCATTTATATTTGCATAAGGGTTATGACTTTGTCTTTAAAAAGTATTCTTGAACAAGAGTAATTCTTATTTATCATTTGTCAATTTGATAAAGAAAAAGTATAAGTGATGTGGATATAAAAAGGGAAGTAACTAAAACAGTTAATTGGAAGAGGGATGTAGGTACATGCTTTGATAAAGGTTATCGGATTGGACCATATTTTCAATCTGATAAAATAGTATTTAACTCTTGACATGCTTTAAGTAATGTTCCTTGAATGTGTCCTGTGAAACATGAATGTATTAAGAAATGCTGATAGATATTTTGGAAAAAAAAAATAAAAAGAACCCCAACATCAAATTAATTTGGGAAAAAACTGGATTTATCTAAGTTAGATTCCTTTACTACAGCTCTCAGAGAATCCACTCAGTGAAATGCATTGTGAATATCTGGGAGAGAATGGATAGCATACCCCAGCATATTTTGATTTCATAAGACACATGTCTAAAATATACTTGTTTAAAACCTAATTTAAAGGAAGGTTTTGGAAAATTTCAATAAAGAACTTATAGGAAAAGATAAATATAGCAGTCTAACAGCAGAGAAGTGGGTAGGGTGGAAGGTTTCCATCAGTCATCTGATTTCCAAGGACCTCCTCCATCGGTTCTGAGAGGGCTCTGCCGGAGCTCAGCAGCGGCCAGAACCGGCCATTTGAATCCATCTGTGGGGTTGCCTGAGTGCAGCCTGATTCTGTCTACAGCGGCGAGACACAAATGATACTAAAGGCCTTTTAAAACCTGCTTTTAAAAGGCATCGTGTTCTCACATTTCAAACATAGTATTTGTGCTTATCAAATTGCTCTATTATAGATAAATTGTATCAGTTGCTTAATAATTAAATCTTATATGCCCCATGTAATTTAGAGAAAAGTATCACGACCAAAGAAAGAGAGTGGGTGAGTTGTATTTGATTTGGGGATTGAGGCCCTAAAATGTTTTGTCTCAGAATCCCTAAAACACATCGATAATTTTTTAAAATTTTTCTTTGGCCAGGTGGTTCAGTTGGTTGGAGCATCATCCTGTACAACTAAGGGTTGTGAGTTCGATGCCTGGTCATGGCATATATCTAGGTTCTGGGTTCGATCCCTGGTCGAGGCACGTAAGGGAGGCAACCAATGGTTGTTTCTCATACCAATGTTTCTCTCTCTCTCTCCGCTTCCTTGTTCTCTAAAATCAATAAACATATCCTTAGGTGAGAATTAAAAAAAGAATCCCATTTTGTAGACAGTCCTATAACTACCCAATAGTACTTTTGGAGATCTTTATTTAGACTATTAATTTGATAACTCTAAAATGTTTTAGTGTTCTGTTTTTTAAATAATTTAAAAAATTATTTGGCTAGTGAAACAAAATATTCTATATCTATTTCTCTATATGTATCATTATGAAAGAATAAATGAAAAGGCTGACTTGTTCGTTAATGCAATGTTTGAAATGAGATATTTCTGATTAACTGAAGGTGTTATAGAATATGTAGGCAAAGTGTAGGCAAACCTCTTTTCACTTAAAGTTACATCTAGTCTGACTGAAGATTTAGTATACATAACAAAAAATAACAGTTGAAACATAATATGAGAATTGAAAAGTGAGAAGTTGTTTGCATAAGTACACGTGAGAAAAGAATGCTTGTAGGTTAGACTAGGGAGAATGAGAATGATAAGCTTTTTAATGTTTATATATATTTATTTATTAAATTTATTGGGGTACATTGATAATAAAATTATATAGGTTTCAGGGGTACAATTCTATAATACTTTATATGCATATTTTATTGTGTGCTCACCACCCCAAGTGAAGTCTCCTTCTGTCACCATTTATTCTTTTTTGACCCTCTTATAGCCCCCCTCACTCCCCTCTGGCAATAACCATACAATTGTCTATGAGTTTTTGTGCTTTGTTTTGTTTTTTTCTTAATCCCTTCACCATTTTCACGTGGTCTCCTAACCTTCCTCCTCCCCTTTAGCAGCTGTCAGTCTGTTCTCTGTATCTATGGGTCTGTTTCTTTTTCTGTTTTGTTTTTTAGTTTATTTTGTTCATTAGATTAGATTCCATACATTAAGTCAAATCATATAGTACTTGTGTTTCTCTGACTGGCTTATTTCACTTAGTACAATACTGTCTGGGTCCATCCATGCTGTCACAAAAGGTAAAATTTCCCTTTCTTATACAGCCAAGTAGTATTCCATTATGTGACTGTACCACCATTTTTTATCCACTCATCTACTGATGGGCACATGGGCTGCTTTTAAATCTTGGCTACTACAGATAGTGCTGGATGCATATTTGTTACAGATAACATAGGGGTGTGTATATTTTTTTGAATTAGTGTTTCAAGTTTCTTTGGATATATTTCCAGAAATGGAATCATTGGGTCATAAGACAGCTTAATTTTTAATTTTTTGAGGAAATTCCATACTGCTTTCCACAGTGGCCATACTAGTCTGTATTCCCACCAGCAGTGGATGTGGTTCCCTTTCCTCCACATCTTCACCAGCAGTTGTTTGTTGATGATGGCCATTCTGACAGGTGTGAAGTGATATTTCATTGTCATTTTAATTTGCATTTCTCTGATGATTAGTGACATTGAGTGTCTTTTCATATGTCTGCTGGCCATCTGTATGTCCTCGGAGAAGTGTCTATTCAAGGCTTTTGACCATTTTGAATGAGATTATTAGTTTTTTGGTGTTGGATTTTTTAAAAGAGGAAAGTTCCAAGGATATCAGTCTAGGTAAGTGACTTAACAGGTGTGTGGTGTAAGAGGGGGGTAACAGAAAAAAAAAGCTAAAAAGAGATCTGTGTAACTAAGGGTTCATGCTGAAGGGCTAATAGCAAAAACTTCAATAATGCATAGTGAAGACAGATAAGAAATTTTGCAGAATTTTGACATTCATACTATTCTTAAGCCATTAAAATTTATGGAGTTTTATAAATCCTGTAAGTTTTACAAGGAATATCTTCTGTGTGTGTGTGTGTATTTCTTTTTTTCATTATTCTTGTTTATTCTATTACAATTGTCCCAATTTTCCCCCTTTACCCTCCTCTGCCCAGCCCAGCCCCTGCTCCTGCAGTCAATTCGCACACCATTGTCCATGTCTGTGGGTCATTCATACAGGTTCTTTGACAAATCCCTTCCCCTTCTTTCCACGATTTACTCCTCCCTTCTCCCCTCTGGCAGCTGTCAGTTCCACATTTCCATGTCTTTGCTTTTTGCTTGTTAGTTAATTTTGTTCATTAGATTCCTCTTATACATGAGATCATATGGTCTTTTTCTTTCACTGACTGGCTTATTTCCCTTAGCATAATAGCCTCTGGTACCAATCATGCTGTCACAAAGAGGTAAGGAGTTCCTTCTTTCTTTCTGCTGCATAGTATTCCATTGTGTAAATGTACCACAAGTGTTTAATCCACTTATTTACTGATGGGCACTTAGGCTGTTTCCAACTCTTGGCTATTGTAAATAATGCTGCTATGAATACAGGGGTTCATAAGTCCTTTTGAATTGGTATTTTGGATTTTTTAGGGTATATTCTCAGCAATAGAATCATTGATTTTTGATATGTTTTAAAACCTCACTAATTCAGATAAACTGAAGGAGATACGAATCTGTAATAATTAGATAATATGGATTTATGAATGTGGAATACATACAAATCAGTTTTATTTCTTTTCTATATTTATGAAAACAATAACTACCCAATGAACGTGTTAAGCTTCCTGAGATAATTACTGTATTCTTAAAGATTGATTTATAGTTGAAATATTTTCCCCTGAATCATGCTTTCTTAAGAAGAGGTGCTTTAAATGATTGATTCTTTTTAAGTGTTAATAATTGTGTAGGTATCTAGTTTTTACTGTTAATTGGATAAGTAGACCTATTCTTATTATGTGGAGTCAAAGTGAATTTCATCCTGGCTGTGCTGGATGTTTGAGGTTTGCTCCTCAGAGACACCTGTTAGGGGCCTGCAGCCTGCTTCATGGCCTGGGAGGCTGATCTTTATGGCCTACATCAACAGGTGCCCTCAATCTCCCAGCTTCTGGTGTGGTTTTGCCAATGGAAGGTGCCAACAGGAACTCTGCAAGATGGGGGCAGGGTGTGAGGGAGTGTATTCCCCAGCTCCCTGCCTGCCACAAGTACTGAAGGCCACAGCTTCTCTCAGGGTATCTTTATCTTCTCTGGTTTCCAGGAACCACTTGCTCCCTTTTGTCTTTAGGCCTGGAAAGTAAAGGCTTTCTGCTCTTCCAAGTCCAGGGTCCTGCGCCATCTCTTGTTGTTTGCCATTAAGAGCAACTGTACCCCTGAAAGGAATTCTTTTTAAAAAATGCCTCAATGGCCATATTTGAGTGTGCTGACTGTTTCCTGCTGAATCTTGGACAGGTAATATAGCTTTAGTTCAGATTCATAGAAAACAGCAAATGGAGTCCAAAATATAATGTTCTGCTGAATCTATAAACATATTTCAAATGTGTTTAATAAGATGTAAGAGTGGTTGTCAGAAGGGAGGAATGCTGGGGGACAGGGTGAAAGAAGCAAAGGGATTGAAGTGCAAATTGGTCTTACAAAATAGTTAGGGGCCTGGCTGGCATAGCTCAGTGGATTGAGCATGGGCTGCAAACCAAAGTGTCGCAGGTTCGATTCCCAGACAGGGTACATGCCTGAACCCCAGCAACCGCACATTGATGTTTCTCTCTCTCTCTCTCTCTTTCTCCCTCCCTTCCCTCTCTAAAAATAAATAAATAAAAAATCTTTAAAAAAATAGTCAGGGGGATGTAAGTACAGCAGAGGGAACACGGTCAATAATATTGGAATAACTGTATCCAGTCACATGAATACTGGAAATATTGGGGGGGAATGCTTTGTAAACTGAATGATTATCTAACCACTATGCTCTACAGCTGAATCCAATACAAAATAATATTGACAGTAAACTATAATTGAAAAATGAAAATGCAAAAAAGAATTAACTAATCCAATTACTTCTATTTATTAACAGTTGAATGCTTACTATATGCCAGGCATTGTTATTTGATAGGAAAATAAACAGTTTAAGAATCCTTGGTACTTATGTTACCATTATATTATTAATATTAAACAGTATATACTACTAGTAATAATATTAACATTCCTGATATAAATGTACTAATCATATTAACATTAGCATTAATAACATATGGGTTGACATATTCTCAGCTACATAGAATGTATTGTTTTAAGACAGATATCAGTTAATACTTGATGTGTTTTCATTAACAACAGGAAATATAGAACATTTACTATATGCAGAGTATTGGGCTTATGATTCCTAAAAGCATCATTTCATTGTTTTTTCATGTTTGAAATAAAAGCTTACTAAAGCTTCTGGTTCATAATTTTAGATTATTTTATGTTTATTTTACTTCATAAAATGTGGGATTCACAATCTGTGTAGTAGTATGGTGTTATTTGCATAAACACTGACTATATAGTGTGGAAGGGTGTATAAAAGGAGACAAAACAAAAATAAAATAACTAATAAAAAAGAAATATGGAATTTAGATCACACAGAGCATTAATTTTCCTTTGTTAAGGTATTTGAGAAACAGTTGGGTCCTTTTGTGTGGGGAATTTACCTCTACCAGAGTGTTAGAGCAGCATGCTAAATACAGCCTCACTGGGTTAAGTTGCAGGAGTCATTTGGGTATATATAATGCATTCTTTGCATACTTTATCATCATAATATTTCTCCTACTAAAAGTAGGAGAAAAACCTTTAAAACCTTTGTTTATTAATTTCTTATTTCAGAAATATGCCAAATAAAAATCAAATTTTACAAACATTTACTCCAAATGACATTTTTTTCTGTCCTACATTGAACATTTTTTGAGGAAAAAGAAGTAAAAATAAGAATTAAACCAAGTATTTTTTTTAATTTCCAGTAGATCTCTGACATCATTGTAAATGCAGTTCAATCCTCCATATAAACACTATGGATTATTAGCTTCAATGAACATTGATTACACTTGGCTATATTATTTGACATTCAACTATACAAATGGAAAGAAAAATAGCTCTGTGATTAGTTTAAAAGTCAGCCAGTGAGTTAAATTACCCAAACATTCAGTTTCCTGATTATTCTGTTTCCAGGATTTAGTTCTACTTTGCGATTGCACAAAATAGAGTGAAATCATAAGTTTTGCAAATATCTATTAATGGCACCATGAGATTTTTGTTTTCTTTCATGAAACCTCAAAATGGAAAATACAACAGCACTGAAACTTGATGTTGATGATGAATACTCAGAACTTAATTACAAATACATTATAGATAGTCACACCATTGTTCTGTTTTAAGAAAGCTTAGGGAGTGAAGAGGAAAGAATATCTGGATTCTCAGATCAAGACTGTCAATTGATATTTCCTCAGATTGGTAAAAAATGGTGTAGCCCTGGCTTGTGTGACTAAATGGATTGAGTCATGGCCTGTGAACCAAAGGGTCACCTGTTGGATTCTCAGTCTAGGACACATGCCTGGGTTGCCATCCAGGTCTCCAATAGGGGGCGCACGAGAGGCAACCACACAATGATGTTTCCCTTTTTTTCTCCCTCCCTTCCCCTCTCTCTAAAAATAAATAAATAAAACCTTTAAGAAAAAAAGAAGCGGTTTAGTTAAGTCAACATTATCCAGTATTCTCATAAGTCTTCTCACCATTGAACTAAATATAGGTCACTGTTTTTCAGAAACTTTAAACATGAAAGGTAACAGGCCTCCTTCTCCACACACACAGATTTAGTATTAAAAATATCATGACAATAAAGGCAGCAGCAGGACACAAATGCAATTAGCAAAGGAAGCATGGGTAAAGCATTTAAACCTATAACATTATGCACTGGTTCAACAATTCATTTCGAATGCAGCTTTCAATTCAACTGTCTCCAGGTGTCCTCTATTTCATATCTGGCTCTAATTTTTTATAGAATTATGTGTCACTGGGATAGCGGAGAAAAGAAAATTTCACCCTCCCAAATTGTTTGCAGCTTCAAAGAGCATAGTAAAGTGTTCTGATATAGAAAGTCCTGTCTTTTCCCCTTCAAGAGCAGTTTCCAGACTTTTAATATATTTTTACTGTTTTGGGTCTTACATAAAACTTAGGACTTGAGGGGTTTGTGATGTGCCGCCACATTAATTCTTACAATAGTATTTTGAAACCATGATCACTATTATCACTTAAAGGAAAGAACACATGCTTATGATTTCCTTGAGAATTAATGTTCAGTAAATGACCAGTTACTACTGCGTCCGATGATCAGTTATTCATGGAAACACCACATTCTCCCAATCTATCGTTCTGCTAAGTAGAACACGGTAGCTCTTCTTAGATATACAGGCTAGAAACAGTAAAGTAATAATGTCCAAGACAGCACTTTCTATACAAACTCTGGAATACACTAGAACATACAAAATTATTTGCTTCTAAACTCCTAATATCAGATTAGTGTTTTAGACATCCAAAGGGTTATAGGAGTCTTCTCAAATATGTATTCTGAATCCCCAAGACTTCTTTCATGTGTAGGTTATTGAATTTTAAGTTTTTAAAACTCTAATTCTTACTTTGCATTTTATTTTATTTACTGCATATTTTCAGCCCTCATATCCCTGAAATTCATGAGGCAACATTTGTCTCCTGCTTTTCTGTTTTTAAGCCTTTATATCATGGGAGTTCTCACATCTTATCCAGACACCATCATCAAACAGCAAGAAAGGACAAGGAAAACAAAATGCATCGGTCCAGCTAACTTGGTAGATCATATATTTAGATATTAGTACTTCTACTATAGAAATTATTTTACATACAAAATTTGGCAGTATCCTTTTCTGTTTCAGTCAAGAAAATACTTTGATAAATACTCTAAGAAAAATTGTATGTGTTTAAATCCATACTCCTGCTTATAACTTTATTTTGTATCATTTGAAAAGAAAACAATCCGAACTAGCATCTATTAATCACCTTTTATACTCTAAGGCACTGTGCTTTTTAAACAATACTCATAATTTCCTTTGACTATAGACTACTTTAATGTAATCAGTATTACTATTCCTATTTTGCAGATGAGACATTTGTCCAAAATAATGTGGAGGTTAAATAACTTATCTGAGATAATAGAGTAACCCATGGAGAAGGATTCAAACTCTACTATAATTCGAAAAAACTATTTCTTCTCCAATATTCAATCAAACAGGCATAGTATTTTCAATACACAGTTTTCTTAGCATTATTTCCGAACCATGTCTCTACAAGACAATGCTTCTTCAGAGCTACAGAAGAAATGGTACAGCATGTAATGAAGGAGGACTAATATAAAAGGCTAAATTTGGAAATTGGATATGCTGATTTGTTGTTTGAAAAGCTGTTAATCAATTTTAGTCCACCAACCATTAATATGGTAACTTGTACAAAAGACATTAAAGGGAATAGTAGAATTACTGGGAAAAATAATTAAGATATGAAATATATAAATGTTTACTTCATGGATTTCATTTTTCTATATATCTTGAGCTCCTCATACATACTGGGAAGCATATATGTTATATGTTGTAACTATGAGAGCATCCCAGAGAATATGTGCAATGAGATGAGTCGTGGGAGGTGACAGGGAAAGGGAGGGGCTAGAGAATATTCCTCTTAGATGTTTTGCCCTTGTCACTTTTCATTTTTGCAGCATTGTTTTGGTATAGTGCTCTCTACATATATCTTTCAAAATATGTGTGAAGTTTGAATGCATCCCACATCTCCAGTTATTGATTTACTAAAATGGAAAATAAATAAGAATATTTAAGTTTGGGACCTGAGTTTGGATTTAATAAAGGCCATATGCATAGTTTTGTAGGAGCCATTTTAACCACAGTATGTGCTTTAAAACTAATAGATTTTTAAAAGGAGATTGTATGACATTCAAAAGAAAAATATGTTTTCTGAAAACATAATTATCCCATCTGGGTTTTACCTAGAAAGGAAGGGTGATTTAACTTTGGAATATACCTTTAGAAAATGGATAAGACTTCAATTTCTTTTTTTGGAAAGTTTACTTTTTCTGCACACCATATTTGTTTCTACTTCTAAAAATTACTCTGCTAGCATCTCTTCCTTCTCCTCCTCATCAAACATTTATTACTCATTAATTTTTTTCATGAGAATATGAGGAAGATTAAGATTCAGTTTTGAATTTGTTGGAATTTAAAATCTTGTGGTAAGGTCAGGGCATTTACAATCAAGGTAAATAATAACTGGATATAATTAGACAACAATAAAGATAATGGATCTTAAGAGCTGTGACATAGATGGCAACTATGTGACTTGAGGCTGCTCCTTGTCTTTGTGCTCATGGTGAACATTGATAGTCAGTCTTGATACTTCCCTGCTGTGTATGGACATGGAGAAGTGTGAATCTTCTTTGGTACTGAGCTCTGGATTGGTGTTACCTGTAAATCAGCATATTCATTCAAGATGAAATTTTCTAACTATTTCCGTACTATGAAAGTCATACTGTGTGGTATGTTAGAAATTCAGAGGAAGGAGTGATTAGTGACATGTCTCCAAAAACAGTAAGTTTTGAACTTTTACTAAAAAGAATGATAAGATATAATCTAATGGAATAAGGGAGTAGGGCATTCTAGATTAGAGAACAGCTGGGAGCAAAGAGCAGAGATGTCCTCATTTGTGGTGTGTCATAGAACAGGCATGTACACATGTTGGACTGACTGACAGTGCTGTAAAGGGCTGCAAGACAAGACAGTATCTAGCTGAGGAAAGGGAGCTTCACCTTGTTGCTCTGTGCTCTTCTCAGGGGGAGTCCTGTGCCAGAGACATAGATTTGGAAATCACTGATACAAAATAATAATCAACAGGAATAGATGACATCACATGGGCACATGTGTAGAGTAAGAAAAATGTACCAGTTTTTGAGGGACAGGAAAGAGCCCTGTAAAGGAGACCTAGGACCAGTAACCAGGAGATTAGCTGCACCGGAAGTCTAGAGAAGGCTTCCAGATAGAGAGACTGGTCAATAGCATCAAGTGATGTTCAGAGACCTTGAAGATTAGGGCTGGGAAGAGTTGTTGAATTTCACAGCAAAGCAAGCAGTACAGTTTCAGTGCAAAAATAGAGTAATATTGATAGGATGATGGTGGTGGATGGAATGAAAGTCAGGAGCCAGGTTTTAGAAGGAGCTGAAAAGAGAATGTATAGGCAGTTCTATTAATAAGGGGGTATATAGGATGGTGGCTAAGAGACAAGAGCTTTGCTTGTTTGCTTACTTGTTAAATACATGCAAGGAGCTTTAGCATATATAAATGATGATGGAGAGGATCCAGTAGGAAAGAGGAAGATGAAAATAATGGGGTAACAGATAAATATGATGACATTCCTGAGCAGGTGTGAGCCATTGGGATCTAGCACAAAGGTAACATATAAATAGAAATAGAAAGGATAAAGATATAGAGTTTTATAAACTCTGATAAATGTGTAGGTCATAAAAAAGCTTTGTAACCTCTAAAATTTGTTACCTCTCCCACATATCTAGGCATATGTCTGTCTAGACCTATATGGAACACTTATACTTGATTATCACAAAAGCACATGAAATTCAATATGTAAAACATTTGATTTTTGGTCTTCTTACCTTCACACAAACCAACTCCTGATAATTAAGGGAATAGCAGTGCCATGCAATTCGTTGCTCAAGGTATAAATCTGTTTGCATTACACTGGACTGTTCAGCCTTCTTTACTAAAACCACATCTAATCAATGACTACATTCTGTTTATATTTTATCAATGTCTCTGTTACTTTGTCTATTTTTCTTTTTTCTTGCTGGTAACTTAGTTCAGTCCAACATCATCTCTTGCCTTGATTACTGCAACACCAATGATGGCCTTCCTGCTTCTGGTTTTACCAAAATCTTTCCGCTAATTCATTCTCTAGTTCAAGGGTCTCTTCCCAGGATAGGAGATCCCAGTATTAGAAGAGGTGGTGAGGATAAACAGTAAGTGGCTCATTGAAATGTGTAACTTTGACAGTTCTATTGTATTGATAAGTAGGACAATGGCCCCCTTCTGCTGCTGAAATGGTTTACAAGGTCAAGGTTTATGTCTTTCACACCTGATCCATCTTTAAATCTCCTTTTATCTCTCAAATCTTCAGGAGCCTCTGGGGACATGTTCCATCATATTCACCTGGTCACCCATTACATGTTCACTGTTGTGCATATTGAAAACCCACCTCCTCTGGTAAGCCTTCTCTGCATCCAATAGTCTATTTCAGGGGGCCCTTTTATGGGCTCCCCATGGCATCTTAAGCTCCTCCCATCATAACATATTTCCTGTGTCCTTCTGTGTTTTCCCAGTGAATGCTAAGAACTTGAAGCCAGGATCTGTCATTCATTATTATATCCACAGCATCCAGTACATTGTTTGGCATATATTTATTCCATAAATATATGTTTAATTACATATAATCTGTCAATGATGTGCATATAATTAGAGGAAAGGATGGAAAAGAAACTGAACAAAGGGTTGTCAGGAAGCCATATTTGTTTTGTATCTTTCTCTATATCTTTCACATGCAAATTTAATTAGAAAAATACCCAGGCAAATGCAAACTTTATCATATCAAGTTATTGGTGTTATTATTTATCAGGTTTTTCCTCTTCAAGTTCTTAATTATTGCCTGTAATGATCAGTTCATCCATGTGTGCAAATACAATGATACATGAATGAGTTTTTATCTCAGGATCTTATTAAGATGAAAACAAAATTACTTGAGAATGAACTGAAGCTCAAGAGTTGATACCATAGATACTTTATCAAATAGTAAACCTAAGCATACTTTTAAACAATGTAATGTAAGTGAAATACTGTATGTTTCTAACATAAATTTAAAATGCTTCTCATTAAGAAACTAGTTATAACACAGACAGATATGGTTACAGGAACACTTTTTTCTCCATACTTTCCCTTCACTGGAAAATTCTGCTCATCCTTTCCTCTGTCACTCAATATTCATTTCCCCCATGGGTCTGTGGTAGGAGCTGCTTTTCTTGATTTAGGACTGTTTTCACTATTTATAGAAAATTATTAGTTTTTTTATGAGGGTTCACTAAGTTCACTTTAAATACTAAGTTTTAATCAGTGGGTGCTTTTAAGGAGGTATCATCTCTCAATTACACTCTATAAAATGCCAGCCCTAATTACTTATTATATTGAAATGGTTTCTTTTTCTGCTGACATGATCTTTTAGCACTTTGGGCTTTGCTCCTGGGCCTTTGACTGCTCAGAGGAGAAAGGGTTTTATCTTACACACGATTTTGCAAGGTTACTATTTTGAGTGGAGTCTGAGCTGAAAACAGTGTTCTCATGGTTAGAATGAAAACGTCTTGCAGTATCCTGTTAACTCCCTTAGCCATGCCCTTTCCCTCCACATTCTCCACCTTGCAGGTTGGAAATATAACTGCTTAATTCAGTAGTGTGGTGTCAGTTACACAAGCACAATTTTTGTCTAGCCATTTGCATTTATGAACAACCCTTACAGATATATGAGACCCATAATGCACAAATTGGCACAATCTATTTTTTAAAATGAAATGAATTTAGGTTGATGGAAAACAGAAAATTGTAATAAAGTATGTTGGACGTATCACAAATTTTTCTAGATAATCTTTAAATGATATGTCTATAATAATGACTATAAAGCACTAAGAGATTTCTAACCATACTTATGAGAAACTTACACTTGATCATCACAAAAGTGCATCCTGTTATCTTGGTTTTCCCCCTCCCCCATAGCTCTGCATCTTAGGTAAAAGGCATAGATAAGAGGTTAATATTTATTTATTTATTTTTAAATTACAGTTGCCATATAATATTATATTCATCTCAGGTATACAACATAATAGTTAGACATTTCTATAATTTAACAAGTGACCACCCTGATAAATCTATTAACCATCGGATGCTGAAGAGAGTCATTACAATTTCATTGACTTCAGTCCCTGTGCTGTACTTTGCAACTCCATGACTAGTTTTGTAACTGCCACTTTGTACTTCTTAACCCCTCTACCTTTTTCACCCAGTAGACCCACATCCCTCTCATCTAACATCTGTCAAAATGTTCTCTGTATCTGTGAGTCTGTTTCTGTTCTGCTTGTTCATTTACTTTGTTTTACAGATTGCACATGTGAGGGAAATCATCTAACATTTGTCTTTCTCTGACTTACTTCACTCAGCACAATATCCTGTAGGTCCATCCATGTAGTTGCAAATGACAAGATTTCATTTTTTACATAGTTGAGTCATTATTCCAGTTTGTATACACACCACTTCTTCTTTATTCATCTCTTAATAGACACTTAAGTTGCTTCCATATCGTGGCTATTATAAATAGTGCTACAGAGAACAAAGGAGTGCATATGCCTTTTTGATTTAGTGTTTTGGGTTTCCTCAGATAAATACCCAGAAGTAAAATGTCTGGGTTCTTTTTCATCTTGTTATGGGCTTTGTTTTAAGTCTATTTTGTTTGGTATAAGTATTGCTAACACAGATTTTTCCGTTGTTTCTATTTTCATGAAATATCTTTTCCATCCCTTTACTTTCAGTTTGTGTGTGTGTCTTTTGATCTGAAGTGAATGTCTTGCAGACAGCTTATGTAAGAGTCTTGTTTTGTTATCCATTCAGCCACCAATATGGATCATTTAATCGATTTTCATTTAAAGTAATTATCAATAGACATGTATTTATTGTCATTTTATTATTCATATTTTTCATCTTTTTTTCCTTCTTTGTCTTAAAGAAACCTTTTATCATTTCTTGTAATACTGCTTTGGATGCATTCCTTAAAATTTTCTTGTCTGGGAAGCTCTTGATCTGACTTTTGATTTTAAATGACAGCTTACTTGGATAACCTTGGTTATAGGTTCTTTTTTCATCACTTTGAATATTTCTTGCCAACCCCTTTTGACCTGCAGTTTCTCTTGAGAAATCAGCTGACAGTCTTATGGGAGCTCCGTTGTAGGTAATGAACTTCTTTTCTCTTGCTGATTCTCTCTTTGTATTTAACCTTTGGGATTTTAATTATGATATGTCTTGGTGTGGGTATCTTTGGGTTCATCTTGTTTGGGACTCTCTGTGCTTCTTGGACTTTTTAGTTCTATTTCCTTTGCCATGTTATGACAGTTTTATATCATTTTTTTTTCAAATGGATTTTCCATTCCTTGCTCTCTTTCTTTTCCTCCTGTCCCTTCATGACTCAGGTGTTAGCAGGCTTGAAGTTGTCCCAGAGTCTTCTTAAAAATACTCAGTTTTTTTGGATTCTGTTTTCTTTTTGTTGTTCTGATTGTTTTCTGCTTCATTGTCTTTCAAACTGCTGATTTGATCCTCTGCCTTATCTACTCAACTTTTGATTCCTTTTAATGTATTCTTCATTTCTGACTGGTTCTTTTATTATATTTTCTATCTCCAGTTTTATGTTACCTATATGTTTGTTGGAGTTCTCACAAAGTTCATCTACTCCTCCTCTAGGTTCATGGAGCCTCTTTACAATCTTGTTTTGAACTCTTAACCTGGTAGATTGCTTGACTTCATTTTGCTTAGTTCTTTCTGTAGAATTTTCTTCTGTTCTTTCACTTGAAATATGTTTTTGTCTCCTTGTTTTGGGTGCCTCCCTGTGTTTGTTTCTATGTATCAGGCAGAGCTGCTATGTCTCCTGGTCTTTGCTTTGTCACTGAGAAAGAAAGAAATAATTGGGCAGAGAAAAATAGTTGTTTTCTAGGGGGATATAGCAATGTGTAACAAAGTTTAAGATATTAATAATAATTGAACACACAAAAAACAAAAAGAGAAAAGTCCAAAATCATGTTTTGGGTCCTGAAGTACTTAGAGGACAGTGTATTTAGAATAGCTGCTGAGTCCAAGGCAGGAGAGGTTGTTGTGGTTACAGAGTGCACTGAACTTGATGTTCCATATCAAGGATGTGGATGGGCAGTATGTGCAATGATCAGGTAGTGCCAGGCTAAGCCATAGGAGGGATGCCTAAGGCATTGGTGCTGGAAAATTAGAGTTGGATTTGATCCATATCTTTCTCACTACAAACCTGCACTCTTTTGTGATATTATGTTGTGTTCACATATTCAATGACAGATATTTGAGAGGTGTTCAGCATCATAAACACTAAAGTACTTCGAAAGCTTTCTGGAAACCTCTCTTATACAACTTTGTAGTAAATCAGAGACAAAATTGGGGAATATGAAATGTTCATCTTTCGTGTCCCTTTATTTTTACATGTCTTTCTCAGTTTTCTCCCTGACTCCTCTGTTTTGTTTCACCACATTGTTTTCCAAGGGTCTCATTGTTCCAGGTGTGATCTACACAGGAATTAGAAATGTAAGTAATTTATTAATTCCAAGTTCCCTACTAACACACAACTTCACTATCTCATCATTTAAGAGGTACATTCTAAAGTATCCAAACAAGTGTGTCAGTGGGACAACCAGATGACATTTTCTGGGGAACCTACAGAAATTATTTCAATAGTTCAAACAGAGAGAGGGGTGACACTGAGCTAAAGATTAAGAAAATATGAGATTTGTCACACAAACCTTTAAGTCACCTTTAGATTTTAATTTTTAAGAAGATATCTTATTTTCCCTTGTTTAAAACAGAAACTTGTGTTGACAGAAAAGTCCAAAGCTGGGAGCAGTGCTCGAGAAGTGACTTCAGGCACAGAGAGAGCCCCAGGGCTGACCTGGCCCCTTCTCGTGCTGTGCTCTCTACGTGCCTTGGATTGTATTTGTCTAATTTTGGATGTGGATATAGGAAGGCTGGAAGAGATTTGATATAGAAACCATACTTCCTGTCTTAGGCTACTTGTTAAAATTTGGCTTGAAATAATGATTATAAAATAACTTTAATAATAGTTACTGTGCCTCATGTCAACTGTTGGCCATGTCGGTCCATTTTCTGGTGACCAAGAAACAAAATCTCAGTAATTAACAATGAATAATTCTTCAGTCAAATCTACATTCACATTTTCAAAAATATTTTATTTATTTATTTTTAGAGAGGGAAGGGAGGGGGAAGAGAGAGAGAGAGAGAAACATCAATGTGCGGTTGCTGGGGGTTATGGCCTGCAACCCAGGCATGTACCCTGGCTGGGAATCGAACCTGCAACCTTTGTTTTGCAGCCCGCGCTCAATCCACTGAGCTATGCCAGCCAGGGCTACATTCACATTTTAAATTAGTCAATACACTCTCACTGTTATGAATGTTTGGTTGATTATTGCTTCCAAATATATGTTTTTTAGGTATTAGGAACATGTAAATATTTAGTAGTGGCCATTTGACAGTCTTTAATGCTAAATTTTATTGATGAGAGATATTTCTAACAAATATATGTATTTTAATCAATCATAAGATATGGCTGTCATTACTGGGTACAATGTATGATAGTAGTCTTCTTTTTATCATAGTTTATAAGTAGGAGCAAATTTACCCTGCCACAAATGGAAGGGGGTTATTTACTCAACTATAAAACTTAAAAAAAAACACTTTAATATGCTAATACCAGTTTTCAGTTTTTAAGAGGGAATTCTCCGAACTGTGTGATTACAGAAATCTTTTTAAATAAAACATCTCATTAGATCACCAAAGTGAATAGCTTTTGGAGAGTGCTGGATTAAGCATCCACTCATTCAGCTTCCAGTCACTTCAGTATTTCAGGTTGACTGCCCCCTGCATGCCTTAGTAGCATGGAAAACTGTTAATATTTTTGTATTCTTTAAAATGTTGTTTCTCTGTGAAGGTTATTGAAGATCCAGAACCTTGGCAAAATTGTGAAATTGGCCATATTTGCCTTTTGTATGATCTCCTTGCATTGTTTCCTTCCTTTCCATAAACTTGTCTCAATGTCATATGTTCTTGTTCTTGCTTTAGAACGTTGTGAGTCACCCACTTATACCATTTCTTGGTATATCTTCCCCTTGAGGTATATCACTTAGGATGTAAATGTCCACTGTCTTCATCAGCACAATGTACTTCACTGTGGTCCTTTGCAGCCCTGTTTTCAGTTAGCTGCCCCCTGTCAAGACTGACATTTAGCTTAAAGGTGGACATTCAGGGAGAGGGACCAAGAACATATGAGTTTATAATTCAATTAAAACAAACGGGTCTTGCCCTGACTGGGTGGCTTAATTGGTTGGAGTGTTGTCCCATACACCAAAAGGTTGTGGGCTTGATTCCCAGTCAGGATACATACCTAGGTTGTCAGTTTAATCCCTGGTTGGGGTATGTATGGGAGGCAACCAATTGATGTTTCTCTCTCTCTCTCTCTCTCCCTCTCTCTTTTTCTCTCTTCCTTCCTCTCTCTTTAAATCAATAAACATAACTTCAGGTGAGGATTAAGTAAAAACAAACAAACAATAAACAAATGGATCTTGAATCTGGGACTACAGGCCTTCAGCAGGGTGGGAGATATTTTTGGCACTGATATATTAAGACCTCTCAATTCATATTACAAAAATTCATGGCTTGAACTTGAAGAAAAACAGAACTCTATTTTTTACTATATAATTTAATAAATTTAAGGCCACTAGGATTAAGTAAAATACCTTAAATTTTACTAAGTAGTGAATTATCTATAAGAATCTAATTATAAAAGAATATACCAGAAAACAAGTACCTAGAGAATATAAAATGCATGGCAAATGCAATCAATATTCTGCTAAAAATTGAATTTTAAAAAATCTTCTAAAAGTTAGGATCAAATATAAGCAGGGGAGTTTACATGTATTCAGATTGCATATATGATCACCAAACAAAATTAACCTGAACACGCAAATGTTTTATGCCAAGGCATCCATTATCAAACTATAAACCAATACCTCAAGATGACTTTCCAGTTGGCCCCAGAGTACTAATTGTCTATCTAGGTAGCAAGATACCCCCAAACAAAATTACATCCTGGATGTTTTTTGACTTCATGATGGCATGAAATGTAATAACAGAGCCAGAATACTTCGTGGCTAGCAATAGTACCAGTTTATCGCTGTCCTTCAGCATCCACCTTGGGGAATATACAGGGAAATAGTTGTAAATCCATTAAGAGTGTTGCTCCCACATTTCTCACTCTGGAAATAATTTTATGTTTTGATGGGTTGCTTTGTGCTGTTTTTTTTAAAAAACAGCAACTTTATTTAAAGATAATATTACTAAAAGTCTCTTTTTCCATATATACTCACTTCCTCCAATGAAATGCCCTAATTAAAGACAGAAATTTAAGAAATAGCCCTGTATTTGTATTATGTGCATGGGTAAAACAATATAATTAATATGTGAATATATATACACATATTTGCTCATCTTAAATGTTCTAATATTACGTGAATTTATTAGTCTTTCTTAATTACCTGTGACCCACCTAGTAAAGTGGTTTATTTGAAGAGGTTTTTTTTTTTTTTTTACATTTCTGTTCTTTAGGTTTTGCTGGGATTTCTGAGATTTTGGCAGCCTATTACTTTCCAAAACTGCAATGAATTTCTACTCAATATTTTAAGTTTACAGAAGCATGCCACTGATATGTGGGCATTTTAAAGTGTTGCTGATGTAATACCAACATGCCATGGTTGCTAGCACCAATTTCTTTCCTTCATTGGATCCTCCCACAGTACTTTTGAGAATATCTTTATAATTTCTCTTATGACATAGCTTTGTAATTTTTCTGTTTAAACCTGCATCTGTATTCTTTCTTACATAACCCGTCTTCATCTTCATCTCCAATGCTGAACACTGTTCTGGCACACAGTGTTGAATTTAAAAAAAGTTGATGTGGCAGTAATTTGTGTGGGAAAAATCATGAATTGGAATGTCATCTGAAATATTTTGATGCAAATAGGTGTCATTTCAAATTACAGCAATAACATTCACACTCTAATCTCATCCTGAGTCTAACATACCATATATAACCAGATTGAACTTCATACTATATCTAAAAAGATTTTTCTTTATGTTCTTCCTGTGAAAACAGTGTCACAGAATAATTCTCTTTCTCTTTTGCTTCTTCTTTCTCCTTTTATTTTTTCCATTTGCTCAGTAGGATGTCAGTATAAAGTATAATCAATACGTTATGTGTATAAACTGCCTTACAGTGGACATAATACTTTCATGCATTGGTGCCTTGGCTTGACAGTAACCAGTGGCACTACTGTGATATCCAAACAGCACAGTGGCAGAGGCTGTTAATTGTCTCCCAATATTCAGTTTCCCCTTATTCTATCCGAACAGAGTTGTTGTTATCTCGGTATGTGGCTGCCCAGTTAATGACTACATGTTTCAGATCTCCATACAGCAAAGTATAGTCATGTGACTACAATCTGGCCAATGGAAAAAAGATAGACATGATAGGTTCAATTTCTTAATCATATATTTACCATGAAGGGATGACTTTTTCTCCCCTTTCCTTCCCTTCCCTTCCCTTCCCTTCCCTTCCCTTCCCTTCCCTTCCCTTCCCTTCCCTTCCCTTCCCTTCCCTTCTCTTTCTCTTTCTCTCTCTCTCTCTCTCTCTCTCTCTCTCTCTCTGATGATTGGGATGCAAAGTTGTCATCTTGTACCATATGGGTAAGGGCAAATCCCTCAGAACAACAAGATGGAATGACACTCAGCCCCATGTGACTGCAGAATCACGATGATATCCATTCATATTTTATGTGTAAGAGAATAAACTTTATCTTTTAAAAGACATTATCATTTTGTGTCTCATTTACAGCTGTTAAGCCCATAACATAACTGAAATGGTAACCAAACAAAAAAGGCATTTTTAATGAATCAATTACTTGTTATGGTGCTTTGTTTACACAGCTTATTTTGCACAGTGGTTAATATCTTATTGACCGAGGAGCTCCCATATATGGCAGCTATGCTTTGTAAGGGACTGCTTTATAGAGTATGTTTTTACTTTCATATTAATTGAAAAAGAAATATTTGTTTTTGTGTTTTTCATATGAAGTAAAATAGTAAGAGTTCTTATAAACATTATCCTAATACACAGCTTCTCAAAAATGGATACTTTTAGACTGCTCCTTCATTTTTGTTCATGACACTTCTTTCAGAATCCAAAAATCAGCACAAAAAGTGTTCACATACTGGTACTCATTTTGTCTTATTCTTTTATGTTTGTAATGACAACACTCTGGTTTGAAAAGTAATGGTGAGAACTTATTGGTCGTTCCTCTCTCAGCACAGAACAAGGAGTAATCAAACACGACTGTTAGGGCAGGATTATTGTGAGATGAGCATCTGCCATCACACTGCCAACTGTTTGCTGGAAGATTTAACCTGGCAGATAAAAATGGAATTTTTGTGGGTTCTTTGTAGTCACATATTTGACAATCTTTTTAATCTTAAATAATCTTAATAATCTTAAAGCCTAGAAGGAAACAAAAGTAATATTTTTGCTAATTTAAATATTTTAAATCAGGTAAAAATGTGTTGGACAGCTTGGTTTTCCTTTGGCTTTGCAAGGTTAACCTTTAAGGTTTATTTAAATTTGTGCTACACTTGCTATAGACTCAGTCACTGAGAACATGTTTTTATTTGGGTTCATTAAGACAATATTTTTTAAGTTGTAAATATAAGATTTTATAAATAACTGAGTTGATATATATTGTGTGGATGCTTATTTTTCTTAAATCTACAGATATTATAATGAATGGTGTTGAAACTTTTTCACATCATAGTCATATAATTTTTTGGAAAAAAAACACAAAGTCTGGAAAAAAGGTTCGTAATTGGCATTGTATTCATAAATTAAAAGAATTAATGTTTTAGTGGAAAAAAATAGAAAATAGAAGTGTCCTTTTTTTTTTCTTGATCCTCACCTGAAGACATGGTCATTGATTTTAGAGAGAGGATAAGGAGGGGGAAAAGAGAGAAGAGAGAGAGAGAGAGAGAATGTTGATTGGCTACCTCTCTGTATTTCCTGACCAAAGATCGAATCTGTAACCTTTTGGTGTTCCAGATCACACTCAGCCAACTGAGCCATATGGCCAGGGTGAATGTCCTTATTCTTTGTCAAATCTTAGTGATTTGTAATTTCCTTCAAGGTTGTATTCCTTAGGAGGTAAATAAAAACTTCTTTTGTCCAGGATATAATTACAAGACCACATCCTCCCTCCTCTTCATTATTTGTATTATAATATTGAGTCTTAAAGATTTCTCTATTATGACTAATTATTAATTCATGGAACTTAGAACTAACTGATTTGAATAATTCTAAATCACCCACTTTTTTACTTTATTGGAGCTTAGCAGAACCTAAAATGTGCAAACAGAAGATAGATATGCTTCAAGAATAAGGATCCTCTTTTGATTTTAATACACTTTTAATCACTTTATTGCAAGTACTTAGGCTTGACATAATTTATATATTTTAAGCCATTTAAGGAGATATGTGACACTGCAACAGAAAAATGTAGCGATGTAAGTACAAAACAGGTTTCTTAGAAAGTTTCTCTTGGTTTTAAAGTTCTATTTTTCCTTGTTAGTTATTTTATTCTCTTTTTCTCCTATGTGTTAGCCTTAGATCTTTTATTGCTAATCTAATCTCTAAAGAATTGTTTTTATGTAACAGGTTTACTTTGGTATAATTGATATACAGAGACCTGCATATGTTTAATGGGTATAATTTGACGACTTTGGGCATATGCAAAGTCATGATAGCATCACCACGAAGCCATAGATAATGAATACTTCCCAAAGTTTGTGCCTCTCCCCATCCATTTTTTACTTGCTTTGCTGGTAGAAACATTTAACATGAGATCTACCCTCTTCAATTTTGAAGTGCACAATGCTGTTTGGTTAACTACAGGCACTATGTTGTACAACAGACCTCCCGAATTTTTCTGTCTTGCATAGCTGGAACTTTATACTCATTGAACAACTCCCCACTTCCTCCTACCCCCAGATCCTAGTAACCAACATTGATTCTCTGCTTTTGTGAATTCGACTATTTTAGATACTTCACATAGGTAGAATCATACAGCATTTGTTTTTCTGTGACTGGCTTACTCCAGTTAGCCTAATATCCTTCAGGTTTACACACATTTTTAAGGTTTAATAATATTCCATTGCAAATGTACATATTGATTGTTTTTAATCCATTAATGTGTCAGACACTTGGATTATTTCCATGTCTTGGCTACTGTGAATAATGCTACATTTTATTCTTCTTTTTCTGAATGAATTAGTGCTTAATTTAATAGCTGCAATTAAACAATATTAAGAAAAAATTTAGAATTTTTCAAGTAGACCATTAGCTGTCATTATTTTCTTTTTAAAAATTATTTCTATGTTCTTTTCTTTACTCTTCTTTTATTGTTGTTCAAGTACAGTTGTCTCCATTTTCCCACCACCACTTTCCCGTGCCATACCCACCCCTACTTCTACCTACCCCCTTTTGGTTTTGTCTATGGGTCCCTTATACATGTTCCTTGATAGCCCTTCCCCTTCTTTCTGTCGTTATTCCCTTCCCCCCTCCCCTCTGGTTACTGTCAGTTTGTTCTTAACTTCAATGTCTCTGGTTATATTTTGCTTGCTTGTTTTGTTAATTAGGTTCCACTTATAGGTGAGATTATATGGTACTTGTCTTTCACCACCTGGCTTATTTCACTTAGCATAATGCTCTCCATTTTTATCCACGTTGTTGTAAAGGGCAGGAGCTCCTTCTTTCTTTCTCCTGCATAGTGTTCCATTGTGTAAATGTGCCACAGTTTTTTGATCCACTCATTTCCTGATGGACACTTAGGTTGCTTCCAGCACTTGGCTATTGTAAATTGTGTTGCTATGAACATTGGGGTGCATAGGTTCTTTTGGATTGGTGTTTCAAGATTCTTTGGGTGTAATCCCAGCAGTGGAATTGGTATGTCAAAAGGCAGTTCCATTTTTAGTTTTGTGAAGAAATTCCATACTGCTTTCCACAGTGGCTGCACCAGTCTGCATTCCCACCAACAGTGCACTAGGGTTACCTTTTCTCCACATCCTCGCCAGCACTTCTTGTTTGTTGCTTTGTTTATGATGGCCATTCTCCCTGGTGTGATGTGGTATCTCATCATTTTATTCTTTCAATTAAGTTTTCAGCTCATCTATTATTGAATAAAACACATATTTGAAAGCTCTCTGTCCTACTCAAGAAGTACCAGCAGCTTAAGCATCGCCTGTGAACATGTGAAAAGCAGAATCTCAAACCCATCAAAGACCCCCAGGGAATGGTGTTTAGCTGCTATGAAAGACAAGCCACCAGAGGTGGATGTGAGTGGGTGCATGTGTGTGCTATTAAATGGGATATTGTCTTTGTTGAAAGAAGTGTCAGTTATCTTTGTTTTCATATTGTGATAACTGACCTTAGTGTGTAATCAATAAGATCAGATGTGAACTGACATACAATTGATACAGTGCTTCCCTTACTCCTGAAGTGAGAATAATCAGAAATTCTCCAGTAGACCTTCCTCAGCTGTTAGCCACACTCAATAGTGAATTCTGATTCCTTACAATTTGTTTTGAGGGGAAAAATTCCCTAGGTGACTTCAGTTGGAGTGATGGCAGGGTGGTAATAAATTTGATGGCTGTACATACTTTACATTTGGAAAAAAAAATGCTTAAATTAAGTTCCTTGCCTTTGTCCACTTTTAAGATTTACATAAGCAAGCTTTTTTCAGTGTAAACTATTTTATTTAAGGATAGCACAGTGGAAGGGGTGTTGCAAGGGAACAGAAGAGCTACCTACACTGCAGGCAGACTTCCTGGGCTGTTTCTGAAAGTCATGTCATGCAGTTTCAACACAGCCCAACCTTCCTCATTTGGACAGACAGTGACGTATGCCATTTTAACTTGATGATATGGCCAAATAAAAACTCAGTAAGTGATAAATATAAAGTTTATTTGTTAGTTTTTAGCATTATTAAATGATGAATAAAAAATAGTAACTCTCATTTGAATCCATTAAAACTGTTCACATAATTTCAGAACAAATACAAATAATGATTTTCAAGTGCTGTTATATCCTGAACAGGGACAACATAGTTCCTAAATACATTTTTAGTGTTGTATTTTAAAGAAATTAATATGTATATTTCATAACACAGTCAATACAGCAGAAGAATTTGTGTGTAATAAAATGTCACCGCCTTCTTCCCTTACCTTCTAAACCCTAAGTGCTTTTTTCTAAAGGCAAATTCTGTTACTGTACCTAATTTTGCTTTTGTTTCCTCTATAACTAGGTAATATACTTATTTTCCTACATCTTGAATAAAATTTAGACAATATTTATTAACTCTGTGATATAAAAGATGAATATTTCCATATTGCTATTTTTCTACTCCCAAATCTTACTTTATTATTTTTAGTCTATTGGATAAATTTAAAAATATACATACATCTCTAGTTCCTGATTTAATTAATTTTCAATAACATCTTTTAAGCCTGTACTTTTTAAGTAAAAATGTATTCTTAATCTTTTCCTCCACCTTTCTCACTGCCTTCCTAATCCCTCCTTCTGTCAAGTACATTTTTATATTAGTAAAAGTCAAGGTCTTTAATATTTACATGATATGCTGAACCACAAACAGGTGCTGAAGGCTTTGTCCATAGTTGACTAATATCTCTAATCAGCATATGATGGCCATGAAAACATTATTTGGTGTGGAGTCAGGGAGTTGCTGAGTTTACATTTGCTTCTTCCTAAGTATAGTACCATTGAAGGAAAATGTTCTCACTAATGATGTCAAATGAATTCTCTTATGTTCTACCAATTATTTGAAATCATGCCACATTTTAGTTAGCTTTATAACTGCACTGTTAAATATTTTTGTTGCATTTCTGTTATTCTTGCATATTTACCTTTATCACAAGCTGAATATTTTTAGATTTTTATTGTATACTTTATTATTTCAAGTGGCCTTCTTCCCCCCAGCCAATGATGACATTTATACATTATGTCCATCCCTCTGTTTTCCTGCTTGATTCCTATAGAATAGAAATTATCTCAGAAATTTCCTCAATTATATTGGGTGAATCTCTTGTTCTCTCTCTCTCCCTCTCTCCACCTCTTTCTGTCTCTCTCTCTCACACACACACACAATTAACTTTCTTATTTGTTACAGTTGATTGAGTAGTTCTCTAAAATATTGTGCATAAAATATACACTTTTTGAACATGTCAGAAATTGACTTTATTCTGACTGTACCATTGACTGGTGCTTGGGTGTATTACACAATTCTCTATAAATTCAGATGCTAGTTAGTTGACTTGTTTGGTTTCTCTTTGGAAGCTTTATGATTTCCTTTTTCTCCTTGATGACATGACATGTCTGGATGTGTATCTGTTATATTTTTTGCACTTGGTGTTAAGTGAAGTTTTCATTCCAAAAACTTGTATCTTTCAGTTCTCAGAAAATTCTATTTATTATTTTGTTTTTCTCTATTACTCTCTTTTTTCTCTCTTGAATTCCTATTAGTATAATAATGGGCATTCTGACTTTGAGAAGTGAGCTGCTTTGGTAGACCTTGAGAGAGAGCTCTAGTAGCTGAGAAGGAACCTTGTCCAATAACCAATAAGAAAATTGAAACCTTAGTCTTACAACCACAAGGAGCTGAATTCTGCCAACAACCAGAATGAGCTTGGAAGAGGAACTGAAGGTTAGATGAGATTGTGGTCTGGAAGAAACATTGACTAGACTTGTGAGGTCCTGAGCAGAGAGACCAGATATAAAATGAATGCCTGGATTTCTGATATAAAGGAATCATGAGAAAATAAATTGGTATTGTTTTAAGCCACAAGTTTGTAGAATTTGCTACACAGCAATGAGAAATTAATATACTTTGTGTTTTTGCTTTTTATTCTGGGAGTTTTTTTTAAGATTTATTCATTTATTTTTAGAGAGAAGAGAAAGAGAGGGAGAGAGATGTCAGTGTGAGAGAAACATCAGTTGGTTGCCCCTCTTTTGCTTCCTGACCAGGGACCAAGCCTACAACCTGGGCACGTTTCCTGCTGGGAATCGAACCAGTGACCTTTGGCTCTGTAGAACATTGCCCAACCAACTGCACCACACCTGTAAGGGCTCTGGGCGTTTAACTAGACATTATTTTTCAATGTTTACATATTTTATTTTTTCTTAAGAAATTGTCTTCTTACATCTTGAAAAGCTTCTCTTTTTGTGTGTTTTTTTTCCCTTTTCACAGCGTTCTTGCTTTGTTTTGAGGATGTGATTCTTCTGTAATCACTCTGAGAATACTGGAATTGTTTTCAAGTTCTCCCAATGCTCTTAATTATCTATCCTTTACAGAGGTTGGTCTGATAGTTCTCTTTCGTGTTGTTAGGTCTCCTCATATGTCTGGGAATATTTGATTTTTATATTTTCAAAAGGCATGGGTTGCTAATGTGGGTTTTATTTAATGTGGAATTGCCTTTTCTAACATTTCTTAAATGGCCTCTTCAAGGTCTGTCTCTTAACTGAGAATTCTGAAGGGGAATTCTGTATGGGGTGAGATGGACTCCTTGTGCCTTTAGAGTCAGGATGCTGTGAGCCAACCCTCTTGTTCTTGCAACTAAGATTAGCTGAATGTGAAGAGCTCTGGTCTGGAGCATCGCTATTTACACCAGCTTTTCCAAAACTTTTCAATTGTGTTTGAGATCATCTTCTCTTTTTATACCCTGGATTTAAGTGTGCTTTGGGTGGGGTTAGATATGAGTGGAGTGGTGTTAAGGGAGACTACTGGTGCTGTTCTCCCATGAACTAACTTCCGTTTTCCTCCTTTGGTTCTCCTCCCCTCTCCTCTCCTATCTTGTCCTCTCCTCCCCTGTCTTCCCTCCCCTTCCCAGCCTCTCCCTCCCTCCCCTCTCCCTCCCTCCCTCCTTCCTTCCTTCCTTCCATTGCACAATTGAATTTTTTTGGCATAGCATTTTTTTGCATTATTTTACTTTCCTTTTCCTCATTCATTCCTTTGCCCACTTTTGTTTCCTCCTTTCTGTAGATACACTGATATGCTTTATCTGTCTATTTATCTATCTATCTATCTATCTATCTACCTATCTATCATCTATCATTATCTATCTATCTAATTTATTCTTGTAAACTATGTTTTTGTAATTAATTTATACTTATGTTGTACTGTAGATGTCATTTTCTTTTTTTCACTCAATATGCTCTTTTTTTAGATCTTAATATATATTGCTACATGTTCATCAGTTTGTACATATAAGAATCTCCTCACAGAGAAGGTTGGCTTGGACATGTTGGCAGAGGGTATCCTGCAGAGAGAGCTACTGCTTCAAATGCAGGTCCCACGGTTTAAGTGGAGTCAGGAGGTAGAGCAAAAGCAAATCCTGAAAACCCAGCTTGAGCCCTGGAAACAGCCAGGCTTAGAAAGATCTACAACCAGACCATTTAGCTACATGAACTAACACATTCTCCTTTTGTTTAAGAAACTTTGGATTGGATTTTTGTCATGAAAACCTGAAGAGTCCATGTTTAAAACCTTATGCAATACAAACATGAAGTATTCAAATATGTTACTGGCTTTAAAATGATAGATGCCATATTGTTGCTATACCTCAGTTGCTAAATAAATGTGATAATCTTATATTGGTTACATTTTGTATTATGACTTATGTAATTCTTGGAAAGCGTTAATGTAGTCTTAAATAACTTAAAACTATTTTAAGATACATTATCAAATATATGTGCATGTATTTATGTTTTACATATCTATTCAAGGAATAAAACGTTCTTATTTGTGGTCATATTCTTAATCTACGGCAAAGATTGAGTTTTTCTATTATAGACATTTAATATATTATTTTTCTTCAAAATATGATAGCTACTCTAAACAAAATGACCATGTAACAATCTTTAAATTCAAATTAATCTTTGTTTTTGTTTGTATATATATCTTCAAGGAACTTTGTGACCATCAGGAGGGAGAAGACAGTGTTGCTTTAGTAAAATGCCATTCTTTCCATTGAGTCAGTGCTGAATTCATTTTCTTTTCTTTTCTTTTTTTTAAAGAATTTATTTATTTATTTTTAGAGAGGGGAAGGAGGGAGAAAGAGAGAGAGAGAAAAACATCAATGTGCGGTTGCTGGGGGCTGTGGCCTGCAACCCAGGCATGTGCCCTGACTGGGAATCGAACCTGCGATGCTTTGGATCACAGCCCGTGCTCAATCCACTGAGCTATGCCAGCCAGGGCTGAATTCATTTTCTATAGAGATTGTCTTGTGTAATTATAAGTTTTGTCTTTCAGAAAGCAAAGAGGAGGGATGTTAGTCACCTGCCCTCCTGGGAATTTTTCAGTATATTTTAAATGTTAATTTTATTCCTTTAACTTTATTATTTTTGAGTTAATACCATTTTATTTATTTATTTTGGTGTTTCTCACCACTTGAGTCACATTATAGGCTGGCATATTTACATATTCATAGTTGGGGGGATGTCTATTTATAGAGACTGCCAGTCAATCACTTAGGGATAAAATTACCCATATATATTAACACTTATTTCTAATGTATAATTTTAAAGCATGCCTATTCTGATTATGCAAATGAAATCTAGATGTTGTCTATGTACACTATGTAAGATTTAATATAATTGTAGTTCATTCATTACCTTGGGTTTTGGGTACAGTATCTTTTCATATTGTCGTGTTAGTATTTTTCAATGTGTACTATGATATAAGTAAGTACGTGATAGTCTGGAAAACATGTTTTCTGAGATGCCTGTGACAAGGATTGACCAGTGTGGAGGCCAGAACTCTGCAAGCCTATTATATTTCTTTTTACATATCTCTAGTGAGTATATTTTCACTAAAAAGGGAGGTACATATTATCTTTTAAGTTAATATTACTGTTCTTCTGAGTTGATACAGAGCTGTGCTTACTATTATGTGGGTTTGGGTTTCCTTTGTAAATTTTAAGAAAGTTACAATTCAGGGTGAATCAGATTGAGACAGCTGACATCATGAATGGAAACAGGCTGAGTGATACTTGCACCTATTCTGAGTCTTCTACTGGGACCTTTCATCCCTTGCTCTTTTAGCATGAAAACATGGTTCATCAGTGTGAGACGGAGCTCCCCGGCAGGCAAGTAGGAGTGCCATTGCTACTTGAGTCTCTGCTGGAAGCACTGCGGCCCTTTTGCCACCATTTTATGAGTTCATAATATCTTAATTACTTCATTTGCTTGAAAAGTAACCATTCCTCCTTTTCGCCTGGTTGAAATTCCAGTCATATTTGAGGGTACATTCCTGTGTATCATTTATATAAAGATGCCACCTACCTTTGAAACACATGCAGATCATTGAACCTTTGCAGTCATGAAATAAGCAGTTTAATACTAAATATGCCTGAATCATTCATATGTTGTTGAGTCACATAACATGTAAGTTCCAGAAGGATGTGGAAGTTACTCTTTATTTCTGCTAGCACCTGGAAAAACACCGAGCACATAATAGGTCCCTAATATATATTGATTTCTTAAAATTTTAAATAATTTTATAAATATTTAACACCATAAAGAAACTAAACATCTGTGAATTTCCCCCTGTTTCCATGAAGATAAAAATTTGCGTTCAGAGAAAACTAATGTTTAATGACCTTTGGAACCATAAGGGTCAACCAGAAAGTGTTCTAAGTTTTAGCTCATTTTGTTCGCTGAGTTCTATAATTGATTTTTAATATTGGTAGCCTTATATTTTAGAAATGAAAATGGCACTGTTGAGTTAGTACAACATAAAAATCTAGCCAACTTATTTTAGTCAAATAATAAGTAAAGTTCTTGAGCTTCTTGTTTTTCTGTAGATAATAAAACTATAGAATGTATTGCATTTTAGTTTTACTTTTAATGTGTTGTTCTGGGAAATAGCCAATTATTATGTAACTTACTTAATCCACACACTGAAAAATGACTGGCATAACTATTACCCACTGTGAAATTTAGCTTACATTGTTTAGAAGTTTGAAAAGATTATACCTATTTATCAAACCTCAACAACTTCTAGCGGATGTTTAAATTAACTTAGAATGTATTTCTTTTTTTAAGATTTAATTAATTAATTTATTTTTAGAGAGGGGAAGGAAGGGAGAAAGAGAGGGAGGGAAACATCAATGTGTGGTTGTCTCTCATGCACCCCCACTGGGACCTGCCCGCAACTCAGGTATGTGCTCTGACTGGGAATCGAACTGGTGACCCTTCGATTCGCAGGCTGGCACTCAACTGCTGAGCCACACCAGCAAGGGCTAGAGTGTATTTCTTACTGTAGATAATCATGCCCATAGTTGAGAGTTAGTGCTTTATTGTAGTATATTTTGGAATAATAAGTTTTTTTAAATGAAGACTGTTGGAAAGTATGCTTGTCCTTGCCATCTGCTCAGTCTCTCAGGCAGTGTGGTGGAAAGGAAGTGGCAGCAGTGTTGCAATTAGACAGATCTGGATGTGCATTCCAGCTCACAGCCAACAGAGGTTACCAGTTGGCCTCTGGTTCAGCCTGTTTGACTTTGAACTTCTGTTTGCTTTGGCTTCTGGTACTGTCAACATGCAGACTCATCCCACTGGCTGTCTCTTCAGGTGTTTACCCTTCTGACTATCTGTTCCTGTTAGAGGTGATAACATAGTGCAACCATTATTTTTTTCTCACGAATCCTTTCTAGGAACTTGAATTCAGTAAGGTAAGTCTTTTCCCCTAACTCCACCGGTTTATAATAAGGCTGAAAAATGTTGGTGTGGAAAGGTTTTCTTAGCAACGTGATAAGAAAATTATTTATTTATATGAAAGTATTCAACTATTTGTATTATATAAACATTAGTTCAGGCAGAAGGAAACATGATCCAGGCTAAAGTTTTCATGCTTTGGAAGTGTTTTATTTACTTGAACATTTTTTAAAAGTTAATTTCAGAAAACAGTGGTCCTCCCAAGCATAATCTGAAGTGTTTGAAATTATATCAATAATAGCTGGTAACCTGATGTTTAAGAAAAATTGGTATGGCATCATTAGCATACTGTTCTTAACATAATAGATATTACATTCATGAGGCTTAATCAAAAAAAGCAGCTAGATAGATTAGGTGAAAAAATGAAGTCATGGCAACTGTGGAAGGTTCTCGAATCAGCTAATCTATATATCTCATTAAGATTTCTATTCTGGTTAGAATGTTAGAAGCAACAAGAGCCATTGGATGTATTGTAATTAATCCACCAAACATCAGCAAATAAGAAAATTGATTACTCCTTTCAGGTGGCCATCAGGCCTTTTAGAGAAGACATGCCTGTGGGAAGCTCCAATGCCTGGCGTGTCTTTCTCAACCTCTCTATACCTCCACAGGGTTTACATTGAGGATAAGGCAAGGAAAGGCTTATAATACAGGAAATTATATAGAAAGATAAACACTCAGAAAAATACAACTAAGATAATATAATATTTAACAGCATAATTATTTTGGAAGGAGCTGAGAAGGTGATTGAAGACAGTCCTTTTGACAGTTATTTTTATTTAGTTTATTCCCATCGTATATACAGGCTTTGGACAAAATTCATGTTGACATGTTCGAGAGCACTAGGATATAAAACACTGACTGCAGCATTTATTGCTTGGACAAGTCAACAAACTATGGCACTTGGCACTGCTCCTCATTGTCCAAGTAGACTGTAGTATAGTTGATAAAATAATAGCTCTGCATAGGGATATTTCTCTAAAGCCTGGATCACCTCAATTTGAACATGCCTGACAATATGATTATTTTGCAGTTTTGAAAAATATTTTTTAGAAAAAAGACACTATATGCATAATGTATTCCTGTATATGTAATATGTAATGTAATATGTATTTTTATACATACATAGACAAGCATAGAGATACATACATATGTGTATCATTTAGTGGAATTATTTTTCAATATGTTATTTAATAAGTTATTTTTTAAATCACTTCATTATGGTATGATTAGCATATAAAAAGCTGTGCATATTTAATGATATGATTCAATGAGTTTGAAAAGATATACATCCATGAAACTATCACCAGACTACACCACAAACATAATCATCAGCCCCCAAAGTTCCCTCCTAACCTCTATTTTATTATTATTACTACTATTATTTATATACTAAGAACACAATATAATCCACCCTCTTAGAAAATGTTAAATATTCAAGTTTTCTTAACTATAGGGACTATGCTGTACAGTAGATCTCTAGGACGTGTATAACCAAGACTTTGTGCTCTTTGACAATGCCTTCCTGTTTCCCCTTCTTCAAAGCCCCAGGCAACCACCATTTACTTTCTGCTTCTATAGGCTTGATATGTTAGATTCCTCATATAAGTGATATGTGGTATTTGTCCTTCTATGTCTGGCTTATTTCATTGCACATAATGTCTTATGGGTTCATCTGAGCTGTTGGAAAAGGCAAGAATTTTCCTCTCTTTGAATACTGATTAATATATATCACATTTTCATTCATCAATAGGCATTTGGATTGCTTCCCTGTATTAGCTACCATGAATAATACTGCAATGAACATAGGAGAGCAGGTGTCTCTTCGAGGACTTGATTTCAATCCCTTTGGATGCATACTCAGAAGTGGGATTAGTGGGTCATATGACAGCTCTTTTGTTAATTTTTTGAGGATTCTCAACATTATTTTCCTTAGTGACTGCACCAATTTATATTCCCATAAACAGTGTAAAACTTTTCTACACATCCTGGCCAATACTTGTTTGTTTGTTTGTTCACGTTAACCATCCAAACAGGTGTGAGGTAATATTGCATTATAGTTTTGATTTGTATTTCCCTAGTGAATAGTGATGCTGAGCACCTTGGCCATTTGTGTATTTTCTTGGAGAAATATCAATTTACTTCCTTTGCCGTTTTTTAAAAATAAATATTTTTCTTAACTTTTAAGTTAGAAGAGTTCCTTAGATATTTTGGATATTAGCCCTTCATCAGATGTATGGTTTGCAAATATCTTCTCTCATTCTGTTGGCTGACTTTTCATTTTATTGTTTCCCTGGTGTGCAAAAGCTTTTAGCTTGATATAGTCCCACTGGATAATGTTGGCTTCAGTTATCTGCACCTTTGGTGTTGTAGCTAAGAAATCACTGCCAATACCAATGTAAAAAAAAGCTTTTCTCATTTTCTAATAGGAGTTTTATGGTTTCAGGTCTTATGCTTAAGTTTTTAATCCATATTGAGTTAATGTCTCTTTGTAAAGTAAGGTTTCACTTTCATTCTTCTACATTTAAAGTAATTATTTGAAGATCCATGGCCATGGCTGTGTCCATGGTCTCTGCGCCATGCATGTGGTGTGCATGGCTGTGATCAGATGGGTGACAGCTTCCTGGAGAAGCTCCATGGGTGTGGTTATGGGCATGGCTAAAGGCACAGATGCTAATACAGTTTACTGTCAGTCCTCCAAGTGGGACTGGTGTTAGTGTGTGTCTAATTCCAGAGTCGATTCTAATCAATTAATCTAGCCGCTGGCTCCTTAAACACACAAAAAAACACTATTACTACTTTTAAAAAAGTATATTAATGAATCCAAAGAGAACTTCCATTTGGCCATATCCATGGGAGAAAATCTGTGTTGCTTTCCATCTACACATTAAAGCAACAAAAAGTCCCAGGACCAAAGTAGAACAGTCAGAGAACATGTGAATCTGACGTCAGCCCTAGACTATTGGTCAACATGCCATGGAGTGATTCCTCAAAGGTAAAAAGCAGATTCAAACACACGAAATAAAAGATCTGCCTAGAACCATTCTTCTCAAGAATTTGGTTTAGTGATTTCTTAATAAACCTAGGGATCGATTGGGAGTTATGCTACACATCACCCATGAAGTTATAAACAAGTGTTCCTTCAGGAGAATATTCAATTAGGCTCCCTTTCTATCCTCTCTTAGAGGAAGATGGTAAGATGTTAGCAGACAAAATGAAGACCACAGTGCTCACTACCTCTCCTCCAGACAGGACGTCTTCAGTGCTCCCCTGGTGTGCTGCTCTGTGCGTAGCCTGAAGCTGGTCTGTTATTGGATGTGTCCAAGAATTTCCAAAAGGTAGAGCACTAGTAGAATTGGGGAAGGATCCATAATGGGCATATTTGGAAACTTTCATTTTGACTAAGAAATGGAATTGGCATGGCAATCCAGGATGAAGACAAAAAAGATAACCATGCCTTCAGCATATGTCTGGCCTAAGTCCTGGGTATCATGATGTCCTGGCTATGACAAAACAGATGGAGTGCATGAAGTGCCACAGAGATGATACATCGTGTGAGATAGCCCGGGATACCTCTGGGGTTCGAACAGTGAAGAATAAATGACTAAGTATTTATAGTATAGCCAGAAGGAAGAAAATTACATACAATTGTACAAAAATGTTTTATCATATTTATTGGTCCCTACTATTGGTCATTATTTATTTTGTCCCTATTATTTTGTTATATTTGTCCCAATAGTTCCCTATTATTGGATCAAGGGATCTTTATTAAAGGAAATTTAAACACAGAATGAAGCATTCTTTATTCAGGTATAGTAATTATTTGAATTATGCACCTAACAAATCTTAAAATTTGAGTGAACACGATGTATCACATCATCTTTGAAAATGAACGTGTAACAATGGAATCAAACAAAGACCCAGAGTACTTCCGTGTTTACTTTCTGTCACAGAGCACTTCCATTGTAAACAGTGTATTTACATGTTTATTACAAATACCCAAATAAAAACGATTTAGTAAATTCTTTTGCATAGCCCTAAGATAAAATAGGAATAATAGTTCTGTAAAACTGGTTTCCAATTATAACTTAAATCTAATAAGTAAAATCTGTATTGCTATTTTAAATGTAAAGGAAATTATTCGGGAGCCTCATCAACCACTGATACATGACAAACGGTAAGAATAGGGAAGAATGACATCACAGTTTCTGATGTATTTCAAAAACCAACCACTCTGTAAAATTGTTCTTTCTTTTGGATAAACAAACAAATAAATAAATAATCAAGTAATTCTTTGTAAGCAGGGATTTAATAATGCCATTGTATTATTTTCTGACTGTTTCATAGTTCTTTGTTCCTTTCTTGCTGTGTCCCTTTGTGAATGAACGATTGCCCATGGTGGTATGCCTTGATGCCTTTCTTTTCATCTGGTGTGAATCTATTATAGGTCTTTGTTTTACAGTGACCATGATACTACATAACCATTTTCTAGATATAGCTATCTGTTTTAGGCTGATAAATTAATTTAGATTACATACAAAAGTCACCCCCTTTACTTATACCCTACATTTTATATTTCTGATCTAAGAATTTATGTCTTTTTATATTTTGTATACACTAACAAATTATTGTAGCTATAGCTATTTTTTATCCTGTGTGCCTTTATACCAGGGTTAAGTGATTAATAAATCACCACATTACAGTATGGAAGTATTCTGAATTTGAGTATATGCTTACCTTTACCAATGAGTTTTATATTTTCAATATATATTGATGTTACTATTCAGTGCCCTTTCAGCTTAAAGAACTTTCATCATTCTTCTAAGGCAGGTTTAGTGGTGATGAACTTCCCCAGCTATTGTGTCTGGGAAAATCTTTATATTATCTTTATTTCTGGAAAAGAAAATTTTGCTAGATAAGGTATTCATAGTTGGATTTTTTTTTTACAGAGCTATTTAAATATATCATTCCACACTCTTCTGCCCTATAAAGTTTCTACTGAGATATCTGTTTGTAGACTTTTAGGGGTTTCCTTGTAAATGATAAGCTTCTTTGCTCTTGCTGCTCTTAAGATTCTCTCTTTGATTTTTGACAGTTTTATCACAATGTGTCTTGGAGAAGGTATCTTTGAACTGGATTTGGTTGAGGACACAGAAGCTTCATGAATATGGATGTCCAAATCTCTCTCCATATTTCACAATTTCTGAGCTATTATTTTTACTTTTTAAAATTATTTTTTAATTGTCACCTGAAGATATGTTTATTGAGAGACACATGGATCAGTTGCCTCCCCTATGTACCCCGACTTGGGATCAAACCCACAACTTAGGCATGTGACCTGACTGGGAATTGAACCTGCAACTTTCTGGTGCAAGGGATGACACTCCAATCAACTGAGCCATCCTGTCAGGTCTCAGTTATTATTTTTAAAATGAGCTTTCTGCCTCTTTCTCCCTTATTTCCTGGAAATCTAATAATGCATAGATTGTTTCTTTTCACCGTATCTCATGAACTTTCTTCATTCCTCTTATTATTATTATTTTTTTTTTACTTTCTTTGATTGGACATCGATTTTTTAAAATTTTGCTTGGTCCAGTCAGCTGTTGGATTCTCTATCAAATTCCTCACTTCAGTCTATGTATTGTTTAGCCCCCAAATTTGTATTTCCTTTTTTCATTTTCTATCTCTATGTTGACCTCATTTTGTTCTTGTATTGTTTCCCTGGTTTTGTTTAATTGTCCATCTGTGTTCTTTTCTATCTCTCTCAGTATCTTCAGAAAAATTATTCTGGCCTGGCTGGTATGGCTCAGTTTATTGAGCACTGGCCTGTGAACCAAAAGGTTGCTAGTTTGATTCCCAGTCAGGATGCATGTCTGGGTTGCAGGCCAGGACCCCAGTAGCAGTTATGCAACAGGTAACCACACATTGATGTTTCTCCCTCTCTGTTTCTCCCTCTCTTCCTCTCTATAAAAATAAATAAATACAATCTTTGAAAAAAGAAAATTTATTTTGAATTCTTTGTCAGGCAATTTGTGTATATCTATTTCAGCTCAATTACTGGAAGTTTACTGTGTTCCTTTGATGGTGTTGTGTCTCTGATTCTTTATGATTCCTGGATCACAGATGCCTACATACTTGAAGAAGCAGTCACATTTTCCAGAATTCATGTAATGAATTCAGTAAAGACTTTTACCTGAGGGTGAGGGCATGCTGGAGCATGTTATTACCCCAGTCTAGTGATGCAGGAGGCCAGGTGGGAACCTGTGGTAGCTTGTGGCCTGGGTGTCATGATGTTGTGTTGGCCATGGTCATTGGAGTTCATGACATCAACAACTACATGATCCTTGGTGAGAGTTGCAGTTGTCTATAGTTGCTGCTAGAGCTATTGGGGCCCTCAGTAATGCCTCCTTCCAGAAGCTAAGGACCAGGACTGGTAGTGGTGGTGGTTGGATCTGGTGGCGTGCATGCATTTGGCTGTGAGGGCTGGCTAGGTGCATGTGTACTGGCATGGGCTAGCTTCAGATACACACATAGAAATAAAAGCCAGGGCCAGAGGCAGAGACCAGGACTAACTGTGAGCACGCCATTAGCTGGTGGACTCTGGATTTTGATGTGCACTTCTTTGGTGGCAGTGTATTGTCACAGGTGTGTTCATGTTGTAGAGGCTGGCAACAGGAGTTAGACTGGCGGGGTATAGGTACACAGTTGCAGGGATAATGGCAGGTGAGCCCAGTGGTACAGGTCAGTGACAGGAGTCATGGCCTGATGTGGCCTGCTTGGGTCTGGACTGCTGTCTCACACATGCACAGCCTCAGAGGTCATGGCTGGCTTCCAGTGTGGATCCGGGGACTCAAGGGGATGGGGAGTAAGGGAACATGGAGGGATTCAGATGAGTCCTTCTGGATAATGTCCATAGTAATTGTGCTGGCTATTGACTTCTTCAGTGGGAAAAGCTCCTGGGCTTCTTTGTGGGGCAGGCCACTGGGAAATGTGGTTTCTCCCTCTGTGTGGCTGATACTAGGAGCCCATGATCTTCTCCCTTCGTCCAACATGCGTCTAGATGTGTCAGTTTTGCCTGTCCTTGAGTGAGGTGAAAGAAAAGTCGGTTCTTTGTGTAGTGCTCTGAAGGCTGGAGTGGGAATGGGGCGAGTACTTACCCTATTCTGCCTTTCCTGGCAAGGGGAACTCTATTTGTATTGGGAGTTCCCTGTTGGTGCTGAGGTGTGTTAGCCTGGAGGAAAGGATGATGCAGCAAAATAAATCTGTTATTTCTACCCTTTTTATGCAGTTATTCTCGGGTTTTTTGTTTAACTGTATTGCTGAAGCAGTTTTATATTCCAAAAAGAATGAGGGAGAAAGGGGGAAAGAGAGAGAGACATCAACGTGAGAGAAACACTGATCAGATGCCTCCTGCACGTGTCCCAACTGGGGAACTAATCAGCAACTTAGGTATGTGTCCTGATATCAAAGTCATGAACTTTGGGTGCTCAGGATGACACTCCAATCAACTGAACCATACCAGTGGGGCCTGTAATGTTTTATATGAACTTCCTAGCTTTCTCAGAAGTATTTTCATTCATGGAAGCTGTGTGATTGTTGATCTCTGTGTGTAGGGAGGTTGGTGGAGGGTAGGGTAGGGTGGAAGCTAATGTTTCCTACTCTACTATCTTGGTAATATCACTCCACTATTTCATTCCATTGTAGTTGGAAACATAGGGAGGATTATTTCAATCTTAAATTTGTTAAGATTTGTTTTGTGCCCTATCATGTCATTCATTCTGGAGAATGTTCCAAGTGTGTTTGAAAAAATATGTACCCTGCTGCTGTTGGATGGATGTCCTATATGTTTCTGTCAGGGGCACTTGGTCTACATGTTGTTCAAGCCTGCTGTTTCCTTACTGATTTTCTGTCTTGATGATCTATTCATTATTTAAAGTGGAGTATTGAAGTATCCATCCATTACTGTATTGCTATTATTCCCTTCTGATCTGTCAATGTTTGCTTTATATATTCAGGTACTCTTATGTTGGGTGCATTGCATATGTATTTATAATTGATATATTTTCCTATTGAATTGACCTTTTTATCCTTCTGTAATGACTTTCTTTGTCTCTTTTGACCATGTTTGACTTAAAGTCTGTCCTGCCTAATGTAAGTATAGCCATCCCTGCTCTCCTTGGTTACCACTTCATAGAATTTTTTTTCATGCTTTCACTTTCAACTTATGTATGTCCTTAAATCTAAAGTGAGTCTCTGATATACAGCATATTTGCTGGCTCTTTTTAAAAATCCTTTAAGGTGATAATGAGGATAAGATGGGGGAGGGTTTTCAGGAACAACTGTAAAGGACACATGGACAACAACGGTGGGGGTGGAACCAGGGGAGGCAGGTGGGGATGGCTGGGGTGAGGGGAGTGGTTGGGGGTTAATGCAGACAATTGTACTTGAACAACAATAAAATAATTTAAGAAAAGAATTTCACTACCTTGAAAAAATAAAAATAAAGATTCATTCTGTATTTTTTTGATTCATGAGATAAATGTTTTCTGTTTTGAATTTTTTGTTCCCCTCTTTTTCTTGTCTTTGTGATTTTTTATAGTGAAACATTTTGATTCTCTTACCTATATCTTTTATGTATCTACTGTAGGGTTTTAAGTACATTATCATAAGGCTTGTGGAAACTTGTATATTTAAAATGGCCTTTTTTTGAAGATGGTAACAATTTCAATACCATATAAAAACTCTATACCTCACTCCCCACTTTATGGTATTGATGTCTTCACTTCTTTATGTATTGTGTATTCTTTAACAAACTTTTGTGTTTGTAGTTATTCTTTTTTAACTTTCACAAAGGGTTAAAAGTTTTTCATATACCACCATTACAATATTACATTATTCTGTATTTGCCTATATAACTATCTTTACCAGTTAGATCCTTTTATATGCTTTCATTTTGCTGTTCAACATTCTTGCATTTTATCTTGAAGGATTACCTTTAGCATTTTCTTGTACAGCTTGGTGCCAGGTGTGTGGGTGGGTCTATTCTCCCACTCGTGGGAGGACTTGTAACCAAGGGCACCCCTCTGAGCACTGTGCTGTGCTGAATTGAGGGAGAGGTGCTGTGGGTAAAGCGAAACTATTTTTCTGCATCTTTTCTTGTTTCTCTTCTTCACCTTGGTGCTGTAACCTCTCAATTGGATTCAGGAGCTCTCATAAAGAATTTTTCATCAATGGATGGTTGTTACTTTGTTGTTTCTGTGGGGTATAAGGGCTGGGACCTCCATGTGTCACACCAGTGAGAACTACTGTTTTTTAACAGTGATTATGTTTGTTTTCAGTGTGCAGGAAAGAGCAATATAAAAAGTAATTTTTTCCTAATAATGATGATGCAAATAATTTTCCCTCAAAATTAATGTAACAACTAAAATCCCTGCTGATTATCTTATCTCTTTATATGTTTTATTGTATTTACTTCTTTCCTTTCTTCTCATGTGATGGTAGTGATGGCCATGTTTTACTAAAAATAGCAAGAGGAACGAGACGTTACATACTAGGGGACAATGATCCAATTAATGGTTAAATTATTATTAGAAACTGGGCAGGCCTGAAGATGATTGGTTTATTTTTGCTTTTTTTCTTTTTATTTATAAACCATATAATTGTTTAAAGCTAAAATTATTACATTGCCTTTCAAAGTTATGTATATGGTTATAATATATTTATATCAGCTATAAAGTAGTAGTGGGGCCATATTCACTACAGAGTTGTAAGACTTTTATGAATAACATGAAACAAGACAATATTAACTGTAAATGGACTGTGAAGAGTGGAGGATAATATGTTGCAATCATTAGGACAATTACTAAAAGATGATTTTACAAAGTATAGCTTAAATGTTTAATGGGGAAATTAGAATGGAATTCTAAAAATTATTTAAGTATATAAAAAGACATTAAAAGAGAAACAGAAACAAAAAACAGAAGAGACAAGTAGAAAAGAAGTAATAAAATTATATACACAAGTTCAACCATGTAAATAATTGCATTAAGTATTAATGGCTTAAACATTCCAATGAAAGGCAGAAATTGTCAGAATTGCTGGAAAGATCAAAATCTAAAAATATGCAATCTATCAGTCTTCCATTTAAAGTACAAAAACAGTGTGGCAGGCAGGCAGGCCCGAAGGCGCCGCCATGATTCCTGACTCCAGCTATTCATGCCCTTGTACAACCTCCTACCCTTAGGTGTGGGGAGGGCCTGTGACCTGTTTCAAACCAAAGGAATGTGGCAAAACTGACTAGATGAGTTTTATTGCATGTACACTGTCACCCTCTGTAGGATTATAATGTTGATCTTGTTAGGAGACTGTCCCTTGCTGGCTTTGAAGAAGCCCACTGCCACGTTGTGATCATCCCTGAGGAGAGGATAATATAGTGCAGAAATTAGGGCAACTTCTGGTCCATAGCCATCAGGAAACTGAGACCCTCAGTCCTACAGCTGGAAAGCATATGGTTCTGCCCCCAAATCACATGATCTTAGACTGATCTCTTTCCCCAATGGGGCTTCGGATGAGAACTCAGACTTTGCAGACACCTCATAGCAGACTTATAGAAGATCTAGCTAAGCTATGCCTAGACACCCACCTGACATAAAATGTGAGGTGATCAGTTTGAGCTGTTTTAAGCTGCTGAATTTATAATAGGAATATTACACAGTAAAAGACAAGTAATCTAGGTTTTGATGTATGTAAGTGAGTCTATTGGTTTACAAGGGCTGCATTTACAAGGAATAGTAAGCTGAGTGGATTAAATCATAGAAATTTATCATCTCATAGTTATGACAGTTTATTGGCAGCATGGTTCCTCTTGAGGACTATGAGACAGAATTTGTTCCTTGATTCTCTCCTAACTTCCAGTGGCTTATTGGCAATCCTTGCCCTGGAGAGGCATCACCTTGATCTCTGCTTTCATCTTCACGCGGTATTCTCTCTATGTATGTCTGTCTTTGTGTCCTAATTTTACTTTTATGTAGGTACAGTCATATGGATTAGAGCTCACCCTAACAATCTCATCTTAACTTCATCATCTCTGAATGTCTTATTTGCAATTAAGGTCACATTCACAGGTCCCTTGGGCAAGGATTACAGTGTCTTCTTTGAGGGAAATGAGTCAACTTATAACAGTAGCTGCTCTCTAAAAACGTGAAGTTGGCTTTGGATCCAAGCAGTGAGAAAATTAGAAGGATTTTGAGGACTATAATAAAGACATCCTAAATTGTCTTGAACACTTAGTAGAGACTTGGACTTTGAGGACACTTCTAGCGAGGGCTTCAAAGAAAGAAGGAACCTGTTTTCAGAAACTAATGGAAGGGGGAAGTCCATGTTATGTAGTAAAAGAAAGATGAGTATGATTAAAATATTTTTATTTACTTATTTTTAGAGAGAAGGAGAGAAACAACAATGTGAGAAACATTGACTGGTTGTGGGAATTGAACATATGAGCTTTACTTTATGGGGTCACCCCCAAGCAACTGAGCCACAGGGGTCAGGGAAGCTTAGTTAATTTTACCTGTAGTTATATATAAAGAAAACATATATGATTCTGCCCCTGTAAATAATAAAATTGGTTGTTTAAATGAGGATATATTCAATCAAATATTAAAGGTACTGACTGTTTTTGCTGATTATAAAATGTGAGAAAAAAGAGTTGAATTGAAAAGACAATTGTTAAGCAAAAAGGAACCAGGGCTAGATCATTTAAAAAAATAAACCTCTTAAAATGGCAAAAGATTCTACAATTAATGATTTCTGAACAGAGTCAACAACCATTAGGAAAGAGATACTCTTTCCTTAACTGCAAAGAATTTATAAGCTTGAAATTACTGTGACTGGCCACATAGAGAATGTCCATAAAATAAAACACCACAACCAAAACAGAACTATGAGATAAATAGTTGATTAATGGTAAAATAGTTAAATCCCTTAATCTTGTCATAATTGTTCTATCTGAATTTGTAAATCAACAAATGCATTTTATTCATTTAAACCACTGTGAGTGGTGCTTTTGTTGTGTAAAATTTAAAAGAAGGATAACTAAAATTAAACAAAGAAAGAAAAAGACCAATGAAAAAAAGAAAAACCAAAAGAAATAAAGAGTAAAGCTGTGTGTGTATGTGTGTATGTGTACATGTGGATAAAAAAAAGGAATGGTATAGTACTAAACAAATCTCAGAATCTGAAAATTTCTATCCACCAAAATATATTAGGACTAGAGTAATTACAACTGGAGCTAATATACAATTCTCTTTTCTGACAGCAAAGAGAAGTAGTTAGAGAAAATTTTGACAATATTTTCAGTATCCTCAAATTTGAACAAGAACCCAAGCACTGGATTAGGACTGCAACACCTAGCTGGTAGGTCTTTGGTTACCAATAACCTCATACATACTCTTGTAGCACTGCTGGAAGACACACTTCATTTCTCATTTTCTCTTTATATACATAATTTTTGTCTTTCTTAGTTTTGAATATTGCACTAATCATATTTTATCATAAATGAATGACTCAAAAGTGGGGTGGCAGGATTAAGAGTAGACTCTAGTAGAGAATGGCTTTTCCATAATGTGGCAGAAAAAAGAGAAAATGTGGAACTGGATATGCTGAGGAAGAGCCAGTAAATTGAGGCTTGCAATAAATATGGAACATTTTAGGATTCTCCAATCAATCTGAATGAATCAACTTCCTTGGAAATTTCTTTCTTAAAGCCGAAGTTAACTTTTGAAAAGAACTCTTCCCCACGGCCATAAATTCCACAACAGTTGGTAATACCCCCAGTGATAGATCACTGGTACATAGTCATCAGAATATGACCCAACCATGAGGTGGATAGACCATTACCAAGTGTGGTACACACTGCAAACACCAGGTCCAGCTTGTGCATACAGAGTTTTAGTTCTGAGGTTGTAGTTCTGTATGTGAATTTTCAGTTCTATGCATGCATACAGGAAGGTATCTTTAGTTATTTGGTTTCATACAGGAAAGCTTTAATGAAAACCATTCCTTTGTAGTACTATAATACAAGATCTTACAGTATACAGTATCTACTTCCATCTACCTCCAGTCCCTAGGATTAGTTTAAATTTATTAGATCATCCCTTTTTAAGGAAATAGAAATTGGCTATGAAATAAACATATAACACAAAACTAAAAAAACTATTAGAGAATAAAGTGTTAGTGTTATTTCAAATGTTAGATTTATTTTTTGGAAAGGGTTTTTTAAAAACCTATAATAAGCCACTGTATTCTAGTGTCTTTAACAAAACCCTAATTTTATGTCATGTTATTTCTAAGAAATATCATTGTTCAGCTTGCTATTCTGTGCAAGATTTACAATATCTTTTATTTAATATCTTGCTGCTTTTTTATTCTAAAACTATGGCTTCCTTTTTTTTTTAACTTAATAAAGAAAGCTAAAAGAGAAAAAAAAACACAAGAAAGATCATTATCCTTGGTTGGAGCTAATACTATCAGAGCAGTTCAAAGGCGGGAAGTAATCAGATGTTAGCTTGCAGTCAACGAAACCGTTTTATTTATAATGGGAAGAAACAAAAGCCAAAAGGCAGGTAATACATTGGGACCTGAAAGAAACACAAGGAGAAAAAATAGGATCATTCTTACCAGCTGCTTTGTACTTTCACTTGATACATTTGAAATATTGTACTCAGCACAAAGGTAATTCCATGTACTATTGTACTTAGATAATACATAGCTAGATACAGGCAATCAATCAATCAACCAGTATTTTGCTAAAGTAGGTCAAGATTCCCAGTCTGATAAAATATCATCCTATTTGTGCTGTGCTAAGTGTAGGATTTCATTTACACAAATTAGAGTATACCTATTTCCAGATTCTAAAAGAAACTTGGTCTCTTTACCTTGTTTATCCATTAAATATTCATTGAGTACATAATATGTTTTGGGTAATTTCTACATGTACAATAGTGAATAAAATAGAAAAACCCACTGAACTAATTGAGTATGGAATCTGTTTTCAAATACAACCGATTTGCTAAATAGTTTAGGTCTCAATTAAAAAGTGTTTAGGGCATTGTATCTCAGTCTTTGGCTGAAAATCAATTATTCTTGCAGTTGTTCTAAAATTGTTAAACAGATCGTGGCTGGGATTTTGACCACTTATTGCTTTGAGTCTTTGAACTGGGAAATGGGATAAAAATCCAAATCTTTTGGTATGTTTTTGTGTTTTTGTTCCCTCTGCTCTTTCCTCCTTTCCTCCTGGACTCCACTACTTGACCATTTGAGTTCTAGTCCTTGGTCATTCATTGAAAACCACATTTCAGTTTTGTTTTCACAAAATGCATTTCTTTCAAACAGAAAATACAGGTCATGCACCAGACACAGTTGCAAAACTATTCCCATATTACAGATAAAAAAACCAAGACTCTGATTTGTTAGATAGTTTGAGCTAGGTCATGCACCTAAGAAGAGAAATTATTAGAAGTTAAATTTAGTTCTTTTTGGTATTGAATTCTGTGCCTATCTCATACACCTCTATTGTGGTTGGATGGTACATATATTCTTGGGAAGGTTTTCTAGCTCTGTGTTCTGGACCTTGTAAATATCTCATTTGGTTGCTTGCGAATTTAAAATTTGCAGTGGTTTTGTCTATAGAAACAAGTCCACATCCAACAGAATGCATATAAGTTCTCTGTGAGGAAAAGTACAAAACTCTGGTGAAAGAAATGAAAGAACTCAGTAAATGGAGAGATATTACACTTCATGGATAAGAAGACTTAATATCATCAATATATAAGTTCTTCCCAAAACTTGATCTATAGATTCAGTGCAATCCCAATGAAAACCCCAAAAAGTTAGTTTTTGGAGAGTGATAAAATAATTCTGAAGTTTCTATGGAAAAGCAAAAGGCCTAGAATAGCCAACTGCATATTGGACAAGAAGAACAAAGTTGAAGGACTGATGCTACCCAACTGTAAGACTTAGTATAAAGTTAAAACAATTAAGGCAGTGTGGTACTGACAAAATAATAGGTAAATATATCAATGGAATGAAGTAAAGAGCTCAGATATAAAACCACATAAGAATGGTCAAGCAATCTTTGACAAAGCATCAAAAGGCAATGCAATGGCAGAAAGACAGTCTTTTAACAAATGGTGTTGGGATGACTGGACATCCACATGCAAAAACGTAACTCAGACACAGTCATTTTACTTTTGACAAAAATTAACTCAATATGAATTACAGACCTAAATGTAAAATTAAAAAAACAACAACTGTAAAACTCCTAGCCGAAAGCATAGGAAAAACCTAGACCATGTTGAGTTTGGTAATGACATTTTTACCTACAACACAAATGCTGAATACATGAGAGAAATAATTGATAAGCTGGACTTCATACATTAAAAACTTGTGACATGTAAAAGAGAATATCTAGAGAATTAGCAACTAGCCGTATTCAAGGGGAAAAATTTTCAGGCACATCTGTAGAGAACCATTTTCCAATACACAGAAAGAACTCTTAAAACTCAACAATGAGAAAACAAATATCTGGATTGAAAAGCTAGCCAAAGACCTGAACAGACATTTCATAGAATAAGATATACAGATGACAAATAGCATAAAATAGATGAAATGATAACACATAGGAATAACATAAAAGGATGCTCAGCCTCATATTATAATTAGAGAGTTGCAAATTAAAGCAACAGGATGCCACTACCCTCCTATAAAAACAGTGAAAACCCCAAACACAGACACTGCTACATGCTGGTGAGGATGTAGCACAATAAGAACTCTTACTCGTCACTGGTGAAAAAGCAAAAATGGTGCAGCTACTTTGGGAAGTAGTTCGGTAGTTTCTTACAAAACTGAATATACTCTAATCGGGCAATCTAGCAGTCACTCCCATTGTTATTTATCCAAATGAATTGAAAACTTAGGTGTACATAAAAACCTGCACACTAATGTTTATAGCAGCTTTATTCATAATTGCCAAAACTTTGAAGAAAATAAGGTGTTTTTCAGTAGGTGAATGGATAAACTTTGGTGCAACCTGCTAATGGAATATTATTCAGCACTAAAAAAGAGTTATACAGCCAAGAAAGACCTGGGAGATTCTCAAATGCATGCTACTAAGTGAAAAAGCCAATCTGAAAAGGCTATATAAAGTATGGTCCAGATATATAACATTCTGGAAAAGGCAAAGCAATAGAGACAGTACAAAGGTCAGTGGTTGCCAGGATTTGGGGGATGGGGAAGGAAGAATAGACAGAGAACAGAGAGTTTTTAAGGGAGTGAAACTATTATATATAACACTGCAATGGTGGATGCATACGAACAGTGACCCCTAAAATCAACTGTAGACTTTGAGTGCTAATGGTATGTCAACATAAGTTTATTGATTGTAGCAAATGTTTCACTTTGGTGAGGGTAGGTTGTGTGTGGGGACAGGAGTTTTAGGAGAACTCAGTACCTTCTTTTTAGTTTTGCTGTGAGCCTAAAACAGCTCTACAAAATTTTTTGAATAAACAAAAGTTTATTAAAACATATGCTTTTTAAAAAAACATTAGTGTGAATACTCTTGAAGAGATATTCTGCAATAAAAACAGCATAGAAAACAGCATAAAAAGACCAAGCATATTGGTCTATACTTTATCTTATTTCTTAGAAAACTATGTTGTCATTTAAACATTTTAACGTGTGAATACAATTGAGTTTAGGTGAAGATTTGGCATCTATTTTTGGAAATTGTTGAACCAGTGTGCACTTGACTTCAAAAATGGCAAAATGATATAAATGCCTTCATAAAAAGTACATCCAAACGACCATTTGTACTTAGAATGTATAATTAAAGGAAAGGCACAATGGGTATTGAATAAAAGCACAGAGAAAGAAAAAAGCTATAATGAAGGTATGTGGTGTTATGATACAGAAGCTGTATATTTAGAGGCTAGAGAGAAAAAGTGGTGGCTTACCTGTGATGAAAAAAAATCAGTTCCTGTATATGGGCTGAGTAAAACTTATTTTGAAATTATTGCATGAAATGGTCCAAACAGTGCAAACATTTTTTTTAAACTTTGCCTCTAGATGATTTTTTCCAGCTGAATTGAGGTAATTGACATATAACAATGTGTAAGTTCAAGGCAGGGATTTTCAACCTTTTTCCTCTCATGGCACACATAAACTAATTGTTAAAATTCTGTGGCACACCAAAAATATATATTTGTTGATCTGACAAAAAGTAGATGTAATTTTGATTCATTCACATTGGATGGCTATTGTTATGTTGGCTGCTGTCATTTTTTCATTTGACAGTCTGAGGGAAAGGAGGTCAGTGCCCTGACTAGTCAGGTGTTCCATGTTTTAAAGATTCTTGCAGCACGCCAGTGTGCTTGCTGCGGCACACCGGTTGAAAATCACCGGTTTAAGGTTTGCAGCATGTTGATATACACTAACACAATGCAATGTGATTATCTCTGTAGCGTTAGCTAACATCTCCATCACGTATCTCATGATTACCACTGCTGAGGACATTTAAGATATGCTCTTAGCAACTTTCAGGAATGTAATGCAGTATTGTTAATTAAAGTCGTGGTGCTGTGCATTAGATCCCCAGTACTCAATCGTATTCTAACTGGAAGTTTAATATCTTTGACCAACTATTCTCCATGTCCTCAGTACTGGATAACCACCAGTCCTCCTTGTTTCTCTGACTGTGGATTTTCTAGATTCTACATGTCACTCAGTATTTGTCCTTCTCTGTCTGATCTTTCTACTTAGCATAATGCCCTCAAGGTCTGTTGTGTCACTGCAAATGGCTGGCTTTCCTTGTTTCTCATGAATGAAAATAAATATATTCAGGTCTTTGCCCTGACCCCCAAGTTCAAATATATATATATATCACATATCCACCTGTTCATCCATTTATAGACACTTAAATTATTTCCATACATTGGCTATTGTGACTAGTGCTGCAGTAAACTTGAGAACGCAAATCTCTCGTCAATATCTTGTTTTCATTTCCTTTGAATATGTACCCAGAAGAGATATTTTTGGATCACATGGTAGTTCTATTTTTAATTTTTTCAGGAATTTGTTTTCCATAGTGGCCGTACTAATTTACATTCTCACCAACTGAGTTGAAACATTTCTTGTCAAGGGAGATAAAATCTTTGTGAAAGTTGAAGAGGCAGTTGACTTGTGGTTTGAATGCTATATAAGTGTGTCTTGTGATGTAAACTGTGGAGCAGAGGAGACCAGCTCTCTCCAGAGAGCTTTGCTGCAGAACAAAGATCTACTGAACTTGGCCTCCTTCACCTGAAACCTGCCCTGTCTCACAAGGACTGATCCTTTCACTTCAGTGGTAAGAAAGTCTGGATGCAGAGACTTTGAGTAAACTGCCCAAAGCCACAATAAAGAATCAGTGAGTCAGGGTTTGAGCCCAGTTCCATCCGACTCCAGTTATCCCAAGTTCACAAGTTACAAAAGATCTATAAATTGAAGAATATTAGCATCTAAGGGACAGTCACAATACAAATATAATGCGATGCTTTTCACCAGTTACACAAGAATATCTAAGGGAGTGATGATCAAATTGCTGTATAGACTCCTGTGATTTCAGGAATGAATCTTCCAACAAACAATATAGAATTCAACTTTTTGAGAAAACAGTTTATCTTGTCATATATGGCATAGTGGGTGCCTTTAATAATTGTATTTGAAAAGAGCATGGATTTCACTACACACAATTTGAAAACCATGGACCTAGCTTGGAAGAGAACAATCGACATTTCAAAGTAAAAAAAAAAAAATGTTGTGTTAAACAGGGAGAGAAAGCTTCCTGAGTAGAATTTATGTAATTTCTAAAGCACATTTGCAACACACAATGCCACATGAAATCCTTAAAATGGAGCAGAATTGAGCGATAAGGAAAGAACATGGCTAAGCTGCAAGGAGACGTTTACTGTGGGTGCTATTCCTTGTGCTACAGACGCGTTTACTGTTTTAGTAAGAATAGCAGCTACTGTAGTTCTCTGTAGTCATGTGTTTGGAAAACATTACAAAAGTGACTTTGACAAAGTGGTTTGAGAGGGAATATTACGTCCAGGTGAAGTCCTGCAAGCCAAGAGAAGTGGAGTCAAAGAGAAGCATATGATTAAACCTGGCTCAGGAACTTGGATGTGGCTAATCTGAAAAGACAGTCTAATAGAGCCAGCTAAGTACTTCTCACTTACGCTTTCTCTGGTGCTTTGGGACACTTTGAACTTTCATCCGTGTGACGTGCGAGCTCATGCTGATCAGAGCTGGTTAGCATTCCAGGTACTATATCACTTAGGTATTTCAGTTTATAGATGAATTAACTGTTGATTAAGTGGTTTCTGGAAGATTATTGATGAAAGCAATATGCACACTCTGTAGTGTGTCTATTTGTTAAAGACATTGCCTTTTAGAGGTAATAGAATAAAACATACTTTGCAGCTCAAAATTTCTAACCCAACACAATATTGGTGTAATATACCTCAGGAAAAATAAAATGGTTGGGCTGGTGATTTTTTGCCACATTTCATTCTGGATTTTGGGAACAGTTATTATAATCATTATTTATATTTCCAAATAGGCTTTTTGAAAAATAATAATATTTTGTTATAAGAAATAACACAATATGATTGCTTATTCCTGCTAAATTGTGAGCCTCTCAAGATCTTAAACAGCATCTTAATTCATCTTTGCCCCATCCCAGCACAGTCTCTGGCATACAGTAGTTACTCGATATTTTTTGTTGAAATATATCAGCAATATATAGACATATATGTCAGCCTTTCATAAATTTAGTGTGAGTGGAAATAAAGCCCATCGAAATGGTGTCAATTAATTAGGTTAATGACCTTGCATAAGAGGAGTGTAATGGGAAAGTTAAAGGCATAATGGGCTTTGGAATTAGACACCTCTTAGGTTAAAATTCTTGCTCTGCTACTTATTGGCTGTGAAATATTAAGCTTCTTAGTTCATCTTGAAGCTTTAGTTTTTTGCATCCATAAAATAAGTTAAAATAACTTATTAGCCTCATAGTGTTGCTGGGATAGTAAGTACTATATTATAATAATGTATAATACAGAAAAGAGTACCTGTCTTTTTGTTAATTAACAGTATAAAAATAGGTGTTAAGACCCTCAAAAGGCTGGTATAGGGGATTCTTTGACTTAAATATGTTTGCATATTTATTCTACATAACTGAGGTGACTTAACTCCTTTTGTTACCCATTTCCCCTAAAGCCCATTTTACACTTTGTAAAAGTCTCCCTCAACCCAAAAGAACATTTAAAAATCCAAAAAGGACAATTGATATTTTACTTATGTTTTCAGAGGAAGATGAAGGAAAGAATCATACAACAGCCTGCACAGTATAATTTCAAAAACAACAATGAAAACTCAAAACAACAATAACCCTCTAACCACTCTGCTTTCTCCAGCTTTTTTGTACCTAGGAAAGCTTCCCCATTCTCTTCTTTGTTTCCCTCTACTCTCCTAGTTCTTCAGTTTCTCCAGTCAAGTTTATTTCAGCCTCTCTCCCCACTCCCCAAATATGTTTCATGTCAGCTCAGCTGCATGCAGAAAAAGAAAATGAAGCAAAATGAACTAGACAACCTACTGCTCAAGAGAATCCTCAGGCAGTGGTAGTGGTGAAGGTGAGAAAAAGAAGTTGTCACCTTTTTGTACAAATAGACAGTTTCTCAAAGGTAAACACATGGATGACAGGGGCTCCCAGAGCCTACTCTTCCCATTATCCTTCATGTCAGAGTGCAACTTGCACAGCTCGATGCAGGGCTCTATTTTTAAAATTTTTTTATTCCTCACTCAAGGACATTGTTTTAAACATTTTAGTGAGAGAGGAAGTGAGAGAGGAAAGGAGAGAGAGAAACATCAATTGGTTTCCTCCCTTATCTGTTCAGATAGGAGATCAAATTGGCAATCTAGGTATGTACCCTGACTGGTAATCAAACCCCCAATCTTTTGGTTATAGGACCACATTCCAACCGAGTCACATCAGCCTGGGCAGAGACTTTGCTTTTAATGAACACTCCCCCATGTTATTGTTAGGCCTGTGGATTCCCAGCCAAAGGCGACATTTCCTCACGTGTTTCAGTGGTTGTGGCATTGATACTGAGTGAGGGCCAATGAGATGCATGTGGAATTGAGCTTGGGAAATCTTGATCAGAACACCTGAGGCAGATATACAATTGTAGTTATTTAATACAAAAACATATCAGCTAGACCTTGAAGAGAAGGAGTTAGATCTCTTAGAAAGATTGATACCAGAGCAAGAGGGGAAAGCTAGAACTGTGGAATGGTTTGTTTCATTTGACATCCAGAATGAGAAAAGTCTGCATTATAGTAGAGATCTCCCCAGGCTGAGTTGTCTTTGGGGTAATCCTGCTTCACGTACAGCAACACTTTCCTGCCTAACTAGAATGGTACGAGAATGAGAACACACATACCCAAATGAGAAATTGGGTCTCAATAGGTCTAATTGGTTTTATCTTTCAGGAAGGTCTGGGAGGAGTTTGTGTCACAAAAAAGTTGAGGTCAAGGAAGGGAAGCATTTGCCTTAAGCATGGAAAATTTTAATCATGAGTTTATGGGTTGGGAGAACTTCTGGGTCCTGCAGGTCTGGCCAAGATTAGGAAGATAAAACACAGTATAGCCTTGGTTGGGTAGCTCAGTTGGTTAGAGTGTCGTCTTGATAAACTGAGATTGTAGGTTTGATCCCTAATCAGAGCTCATACGAGAATCAACCAACTAACGTACAAATAACCAGAACAAAAAAAAATCAATGTTTCTCTCTCTCAAATTAATTTTAAAATACAAATAATGTTGCTTTACTTGTTAAACTTATCAGTATTATGGCTTGGAGGGAAACCTAAGAACAAGAAATCAGGGCTGAGGAAAGCAGAAAACCAGAGGCTTCTTATGTCTTATGAATCCTGGCCTGGGATCCCAGGTAATCTAGGCTCTCCTTCTGTGGTTTTGTTTTCTGGATTCCTAGCACCTCTGAGGGGTGATCTGCTGAGGGGCAGGGTGGGGTAGGGAGGAAGAGGACTATAGGGAGTTGACAACTGGAGCATCAAGCAGGATTCACACTTGTGTGGGCAAGCCACAACACGATTACAGAAATATATATTGAAAACGCTCCTAGCTTCCCTCTGTGTTAGTCAGGATTACACTGCAGGCAGACACAGATACACTCCACATGTCAGTGGTTTGTCACAAAACAAGTTAATTCTGCATTTGTGTGAAGTCCTGTTGGAGGAGGCAGGGACAGTGGGGAGGGTTGAGGAACAGATAAAACACGGTGCCTAAGGGCTCTGCAATCAGATTTTCTGGGTTCAAATTCTAGCTCACCATAGACTAATTCTGTGACCTTGATTAATCTTGCTACATTTTGAGTATCTATCCTGTAAAAGTAGTAAGTTTATATTATAATATGAGAAAAGTATAAATTAAATCACAATGGGATAATAATAATACACAGTTCATAGAAATGTGAATACTAAATGAGACAATTCATGAAAAGGACTTAATGCTGTAACTGATGCATAATATACAGTGAAAACATGTTAGCTACTTTAATTTTTATTAGAATAGATAATTGAAATTTTAACCTTTTCTATGATGTCAGTATTTCTGTCCTTTTATTACTGAACTCTGATTGTAGGTCAGAATCACTTAATAAGCTAAAATATTGTCCAGGAATAGATTTTGAGCAACTGTTACATTTATTCCTAATGCTATGACAGTCCTTTATGTTCTGTCTACTTCCCTAGTCAGTGACACACAGTGTGAAGATTCCCTTAGGAAAAAATAGAGAAGACAACACTAATTAACAATACCATTATTTAGCACTTCTGCTCCTTTATCTAACAGTCAGGCATCCTCCTCCCCAGTCCCTAGACTGGATGGTATAATATTATTTTCTCTTGATATTGATATTAATGATATTTTGCTAGTGGGTACATGTTCAGAGGTAAAGATAAAGTATTATTCAATTTCATTTGACAAATTTTAAGACCTACTATGTGCCAAGTACTGTTCTAGGAACATATCAATGAACAAAGTAAATGATTCCTGTTTTTGTAGAGTTTATATTCTAGGTGGGGGAGGTACCCAATAATAAGCAATATAATGAAAAATAAGTAAATTATGTAATATGCTAGGAGATGATATATGCAAAGGAATGAAGCAGACATTGAATGAGGTAAAGAAGATTTGGAGTAGGAGATGGGTATTTGGTAGAAATTAATACATGTTCTTCAGTTGGGTCCTCTCTGAGAAGATAGTTGAGCAAAGACCTGAAGAAGGTAAGAGAGTTACCCAGACAAATCACTGATGGAAAAGGGTTCCTGACACAGTTATCAGCTTGTGCAAAGGTCCAGAGCAGAGCACTTGTATGGCTTCCCCATAAGGTTAGTGTAGAAGTTAAAAGAGAACCACGTCACTGAAACCCTTGTGGTTGATCTGGAGATGCTCTACTCAGCTCCTCTTTCAAGAAAGAACTTGCTGCCCAGTGCAGGGAGAGTGTTCCGCAGGCAAACCTCAGCTGTCTTTCAGAGTTGCTTTCAGCTAGGGAGTTGATTTGCCCAATGTCACATCCTTCCCGGCACAGCCTGTATCCAGCAGTTGAGTGGTAAAAAAGCTCATCCACTGCAGTTCAGGGAGGGACACAATGATAGTCTCTCTAACAGGTTAGGTTGGCTGAGGCTTTACAGGGCTTGCATCACAGGTCATTTCCCTCTGTCACATCCTGCTTTCCCCTTTCTTTCCACAGGTCATGATCTTCTAGAGAACACAGTCTATGACAGCATTGAATTATTGCTATTACAACTTAATGCAACATAAATTAGATCTAAAATTTCATATGCATTTCTCTTGGGTATTCTCTAGTAGTGAAATTGCTGAATTGTATGTATATGCCTAGTAAATAGGACCAAACAGTTTTCTAACATCACTGTGTCAATTTGTAATTGTACATGCAAGATATAAGAATTCTGCTTGCTCTGCATTCTGGCCAACACTGAACAGCATTTTATTTTTAATTTAGCTATTCTAAGTTATTGTCCTTTTATTATCTATTACTGGTGTCATGTTGTGGTTTTAACTTGTATTCCTTGAACACTAATGAAGTTAAGCAACTTTAATATACTTAGTGCCATTTATATCCTATTTTATAAAGTCTTTATTCAATTCTTTTGTCCATTTTTTGGTCAGGTTTGTTGTTTTTTAGAGAGGAAAAAGGAAGGAGAAAGAGAGGGGGAGAAACATCAATGTGTGGTTGACTCTCGTGTGCCCCCTACTGGGGACCTTGCCCCCGTAACCCAACCATGCGACCTGACTGGTAATTGAACCAGTGACCCTTTGATTCACAGGCCCATGCTCAATCCACTGAGCTACACCAGCCACAGCATTTTTTCTCAATGTTTTTAGAAGTTATTACACATTTGAGATATGTCCTCTATGTAATATATGGGTTAGGAACATCTTTCACTTTAAGGTTTGCTTTATTTCTTCCTTAATGGTGTCTTTTGTTGAATATAGGTTTTGAGTCTTAATACAGTGCAGTTTAAAGTCTAGACGTAAAGCTTTTATGTCTTTATGTTTCATTTAAGAAATCTTTTCTTGTGTTAATTTTATCACCTGTTTTTCTATGTTTCTTCTAAAAACTTCAACATTTTACCTTTTACATTGAGATTTGTAATATCCTTAGAATTGATCTGATGTTAACCAGGGGTTAAGGCACTTAAAATACACATATCCAACTAATGTATGGATTTTTCCATTTTTTAAAATTTTATTGATGTTTGCTTTGCATATTTTGAAGCTGTGTTATTGGGAGAATATGGATTTAAGATTCTGATATTTTTTGTGGGACTGACTTTCAAGCAATTGAAATTGATTGAATGACTTAATATTTACAGTATTACTAAGTATATTTTCTATGCTGCAATTTATATCCCCATGACTATTTTGTAACTACCAATCTGTACTTCTCAATCCCTTCACCTTTTCGACTCTGTCTCCCAAACCTCCTTTTCTCTGGCAACCACCAGTCTCTTCTTTTTATCTATGATTCTGTTTTGGTTTTGTTCGCTCATTTATATTTTTCCTTAGATTCCACACATAAATGAAATTAGGTGGTATTTTTCTCTGACTGATTTATTTCACTTAGCATAATACCCTCTAGGTCCATCCACGCTGTTGCAAATGATAAGATTTTGTTTCTTTTTTACAGCTGAGTCATATTCCATTGTGCATGTGTACATACACTTGTCTGTTGTTGGGCACTTGGGTTGCTTTCGTAGTTTGGGGATTATTAATAATGCAATGAACTCAAAGGTGTGTATAGTCTTTTGAATTAGTAGTTTTGGGTTTCTTCGGGTGTATATATCCTGAAGGGGAATTGTTGGTTCATAAGGCAGTTTCATTTTTAATTTTGTGGGGAACCTCCATACTGTTATCCACAGTGGTTTCACCAATCTGCATTCCCACCAACTTTGCAGGAGTCTTTGCTTTTCAACACATGTTTGTTGATTTATTGACAGTGGCCATTCTCTGGTAATTAATAATGTTGAACATCTTTTCACGTGTTATTGGCCATCTGCTTTTTTTTTTTTGAGAAATGTCTGTTTAGGTCCTTTGCCCATTTTTTGAATTGGATTTTTTTATGGTATTGAGTTGTATAATTTCTTTATAAATTTTGGATATTAAACCCTTACCAGACTATCTTTTTATTTTTAACATCTAACAATGCTTCTTCCTGAGAGCCTACTTTGACGTTAGTTTATCTAAACCAGCTAAACCAATGCTTTTCATTGTTGTGAGGTTTTGTATGATGTTTTATCTTTCAATCTTTTACATCAGTCTTTCTGTGTTATATTTAAAGTGTTCCTCTTGAAAAGTATCATGTAGTTCCTTTTTATTGAGCCTGACACTTAATCTTTAATTAAATATTAAGTTTAATAGAGTATTAAGTCATATGCACTTAATGCAAAATAGAACATGCCACCTTATTATTCTCTTACTCTTCAGCCCATTTCTTTTATGATTCTGTTCCCCTTCATTCTTGGCTTTGTTTTGTTTAACCAGAACACTTAAAATGCAGTTATATTTTTTCTACCATTAACTTGTTAGATGAATATTTTAAATTATTTCTCTCCTTTCCTTTTTTTTTTTTTTTTGGTTATATGGGTATATCAGTGTGCATCTTTAATATACTGAGACTAATACTAATTTTTAACTGCCTCCAGATCTAAAACATAATTCTGTTTAACCCTCATATCATTTGCATTATTCTGTCACATAATGTTACATTAATGTATTTTTAACTCTAGAAGTCAATACTAATACTGTTTTTGGTAGTCAATATAGCTCTATTTTGAGTCACATATCTGCACTTTCTGGATCACTTCATTCATGTCTGCATGTTTTTCTGCAATTTATTTCTTTTGTTTAGGAAAACTTCCTTTCTTTTGAAGATCTTTTTAATGGTCTTTTGGTAATGAAGCCTCACACTTAAAAAATTCTGAAGCATATTTTTTTCATCTTTTTTAAAGAATATTTTAGTGGGCATAGAGTCCTGGTTAGTATTTACATTATTTTAACACATAGCTGTCATTCCATTGTCTTTTATTTAAAAACATTATTACTGAGCAGTGAATTACTTTTGAAAGTAATCAGTTTCATTACTGTCCTTCAAAGTTTGCTGCCCGCCTCAGAGGTTTTTTTCTTTGACGTAAGTGCTTAGCATGTTTATGAAGATGAGCCCATGTGTGTTTTCTCTGTATTTATTTATCCTACTTAGAATTTGCTGAGCTTCATGATTTTGTAGATTTATAGCTTATATTTGATATTTTAAAGTCTTGGCTATTATTTTTACAATGATTTCTCTGCCCAATTCCTCTTTCATCTTTTTCTTGTACTCTAATTTTATAAATACTGTATCTTTTCACTTGGTCTAGCATGCCCTATAGGCTTCCTTCCATTATTATTATTTTCTCTTTGCTTCATTTTCAAGAATGTACACATATACACATATAATTTGAGTTTACAATCTTGTGTTCTGCCATGCCCAAACTACTATTGAATCTACATGATGAGCTCTCAATTTTAGATAAGTTGTTTTTAGCTATGGAATGACCATTGTTACTTTTGTTATTATAACTTTTGTTTCTGCCTTATGATACTTCAACTTTCATGATTTGTCCATCATTTTCTCTACTTTCTTGAATTTTGGATTTATTCTTCTCAACTTGTTTCAATATTGGCCAGTGTGTGGGTCTGCTTCTCTAATATGATTTTTCTCAAAGGTCCTCTGATGTTATCTCTGAGAACATGAGTGCTCTGCATCACTTGAAAACAAGACTAAATGACCTCTGTGAAACTATACTGGCTCTTAAATGTTTTCTTCTTCACAACTCAATTCAATGCTTTCCAGATCAAATTATTGTACACTTATCCTTTAAGACACTGTCAGGGACTTTTGCAACTTCAGAAATATAATCCATGATCCCAGCTTTTGCAGAGATTGATCAAATCAGTAAGAGGAAGCAGCATATATACAATAATTGTAAAATAATTATGTGGTAAATTGTGTGATAGTAATTGTAAGGACAACAGCTCAGGGAGAGGAGGCATTGGTGCGGACTGCAGTAACAGTAGTAACTGCTCTAGTAATCTGAAGAGAAAGCCTGATTCTTACATAATATCTGGCAATATAACTTAGTAGAACTGAACTGAGAGTAAATTGACCCTTCTTTTATCAAGAATAGATTTCTTGTTATCACACAAGAACAGATATTGAGGACATTAGGATCTTTAACATTCTGCAATAATTCACATGCCTGATTTTTAGATTTCTACTATTGATGTTAAAATTAAATTCATATGGGGGCTGCAGCCTTTCTTGGTTCTACCTTTTTATGTCTGTCTCTAGCTCTTTGTCTTTATGTGTTGGCTCTCTCACAACTGGAATGTGATTAAATTAATTGGTTTAAAAATACATTGCGTGCCATACTGTGAATATTGGGTTTAAATACAATTACAGTAGGTTGCACTAATTAATTAATTGGGTTTTATCTTAGAAGGTTTGAGTTAAGGATGCTTGAGCATAATATGTAAATTTATGCAGAATGTGCAAATTGGTACTTTGATTTAAGCATCCTGTCACATAGGAAAGAAATATTGAATGTAAAAAGTATGATGTAAGCTGGATTTATTTATCCTGTGGGTTGATTTATTTATCCTGTGGTTGACTTATCACAAAAGCAACACCAAATGCTTGCTGGGCTGGGTGGGGCTGATCTAGAGGGAAGATAGACCTAGAAACCTAGAACTCAGAATATTTAAAGTTAATTTATTTCAAAATGTATATGGCTCAAATATCTAAAGGTAGGACAAAAGGTACTGATTAAATAAAAACTTTTCTGATCTGGCTTTAAAGAACCTATTTATATCTTAACTGATATTTCCTATTTTATTAGTGTTTTCAGTCCTATGCATTCACTAAGCCAGCATTTAACAAGCTGCCATAGTGTACCTTGTACTTGTGACACTATTAGAGACAGGCAGACTAACAGAATGCAGTTCTTCTTGAAGCTATCAGAATGTGGGAAGTATACATGTGCAAATAATTATGATGTATTGTGATAATATGATAATACATTTCAGGGTTGCTACAGTCTGACTTGAAGTGATATTCTGTTCATTCCTCGAGATACTGTTATAAATCAAAAGTGGGATCTTTACTTGATTAACTAAGAATGCATTCAGTGATAGCTAACAGAAAACCCAGCTATTGTGGTTTAAGTAGATAGCAGTTTATTTTTCCCACACTAGAGAAAATCTTAAAGTAGTGGTCACTGGCATTAGTTCAGTGACTCAATAAATAGTTGATGATTAGTCAGTGCTTAGATCTCTGAGACTTTCTTGGCAGAAAAAAAGTGAAAGGAGGGGGAGAGGAAGGAGTTGTTTCTTTATTAACTTTGCATTTTTATTCAGGAATAAGGACCCTTTTCCTCTCTTGGTTAGCCTTTCCTTTATACCTGTCAGACCCAAGATACAAGTTCAAGTTTAAAGCAATCACAAGCCAAGAACAATGCTAGTGCTGGGACTGATGGTCATGATTTGTGACTTGGGGTTGGTGGAATTACTCTCTTTGATCAAGATCTTCCTTCACTGTTATCTGAACTTTTTTTTAGTCAGAGAAAAAGAGGTATAGTAATAGCTTTTACGAAAGTAATGACTATATGCCACAGCTTTCATCTCTTAAAGAATATTAGTAGAAGTAGCTTTGTAACCCATGGCAACATTTCTTCATACCCCCTTTCTTAATTTATTCTGTTCCTCAACCTCTTGAGACTCACATAATTGTTCCAAGGTCTTTCTATTTATTCTTTACCCTCACTTTTCTACCAAAACCCATTTTTCTCTTTGCTGAAACTCTGAAACACAGTTCTGCTCCCTTGGCAATTGCCCAAATTCTGTCCCTCTCATTCACCCGCTCTACTATACTGCTATCTCCTATTCATATCTTTTCTTCCACCAAATAATTCTGTCTACTGCCTCCTTCTCTTTCTGCTGTCTCATTTGATATTCTTAACTGTGCAGGAATCCCTGAGCAAGGCAATCAACTCTGACAGCCTTCTTCAAGAAATTCAACCTATTCCTTAAATTCTGCACTACACAGGATGGTCTAGGAAGTAGTCAGAAGGCATCCTTTTTCTTTAGAAAAGGAGAAGAACAAGAGAGAAAAGAAGCAGAGAAAAAGGGAATACTTATATATGAATAACTTTGTTACAGTTATATAAGTTCTGCAACAAATGTTCAATATTAATTAGCCTGCACAGAGAATAAAATGATACATTGAGAAATAAGTGATTAATACTTTTGTGTTGGGAATTGCCCTGCCTGGTTTCAGAAGTTGTAACCTACCCCCATGGCTAAGGCTGAGTGAGTGACCTTCAGACCAGAAGCCACTAAGGAGACAAGGGTTATCTCCCTTGTAAGGGCATCACTTCTGCTCCTTTTTTTTCATCCATAACTGGCCCCCAATGCTTGATCGATTAGCCAATGATGGGTAAGATTCCCCAAGGGGGGAACCACCTAAGACAGGCATGATCGCGTAGAGGCTCTCAGGGAAGGATTTGGGGGGCTATGGAGAAAGGGGATGATGGGCCCTCATCCCTCGGCTTTGACAAAGCCTGAATCCTCATTCCATCTGCAAGAAGTTTTGTAATCTCTTGGCAGCCTTAACACCCCTGCCTGACTTAAGCTTGAGACAATGCCTTAAGCCTGAAACAATGCTGGTGGTGGGTACCACCCTGTGTTGGAAAGGGCAGGTTCCCTGGGGCAATCAGGCCTAAGAAAGAATATGTAAAATCCTGTGAAACCTGCTTTGTTTGGAATGCTGTCAATTAAATGATAAAGGTCCGAGCAGGAACTGAGTTTGTTTCCCAAAGTTTTGTAGCCCTTTAGCTAACAGACCCTGACTCACAATAAGCCCTCAGAGTTCCTTGTGTGTAATCTATTGTTTGATCCTTACTGCCTGATAATGATTAATGAGCTTTACCTGTATTTCTGTGCAAAACGAACCCAATAGAAGCCCATTGAGGAACAGGCTCCTGACCCTTCTCCTTTGAGAAATCAACCACCTTTCCCCCACAAGCCTACCAAGATTATGTCTTGGTAGACTTATTCTCACATGTGGCGGCAGGGTGCAGGGGACCCTGTGGACAGAGTCCCCCCACACTTTTGGAGTTAAGAAATGAAATGGAGTTCAAGAGGTGTGTCAGGAGGAACAGGTAAAGGTCAATGAAGACAAGAATAAAATTATGGTGTATAGAATTCCATTGTGTAAATGTACCATAGTTTTTTTTCCCTCATTCATTTACTGATGGGCATCTAGGTTGCTTCCAGCACTTGGCTATTGTAAATTGTGCTGCAATGAACATTGGGGTGCATTCTATGCAGCAGAAAGAAAGAAGGAGCTTCTACCCTTTGCAACAGCATGGATGGAACTGGAAAGCATTATGTTAAGTGAAATAAGCCAGGTGGTAAAAGACAAATACCATATGATCTCACCTTTAACAGGAACCTAAACAACAAAACAAACAAACAGAAAGACAGAAAACTGTACTTGAACAACAATTAAAATAAAATTTAAAAAAAGACAAACACCACCCCCCACCCCACCAATAAAAAGAAAAGAATAAAATCATGGGATAAAATATCATAGAATAACTTATATACTACTTTCTACTCAAATTTATTTTTCCTCCCTTCTTTATTTTACCTTTAATTTCAGCCACTCAGTATTTCTAACTTTGTTTTCTGATTAACTTAACTTTAGTTAACCTGTAAATCTTTTCTCACTAAAAAGAAAAAAAAAGATTATATTTCATAAATCCTTCTCTGCTCATTTTCCCATTGCCTATATCAGTTCTCTATGAGATAGTTTTTCTTTAAATACTTTGTAAGAAAAGGCAGAAGAGTTGCATAATTTGCCTGTGTTTCCTACATCTCACACTTTGATATATACTCCCTCTTACTTAAGGAAGTATATTCATTTAATTGTGGCTCTATGAAGACATGATGTCTTTTTGGCTACCAGGTTTATAACCATTTCAGTTTTGTAGGAATCTCTGAATGAGTTTTATTAGAGAATCTGACTTCAATGATTTCCACATCAATACCCGAGTCTTTAACTGGGACTTAATTTATTCATGCATGCTGTCAGTCATCAAACAGGTGTCAAAGAGTTCTAACAAATACATTGAATTTGTGGGACTCAATACATAGTGATAGTAGTCGACATTTTTCCCATGGCCCATTCCAACCCCATTTATAGACTAGAGATTTCCTACATTTCCCCATTGGTTGAAACGTCAGGATGTTGCATAGATTTTTCTAGCTATGCTGATATTGGAATTAAAAACCTCTATTTATTTTCTGAAAGAACCAAAAACATAATCCTTCCAGTAATCGATGTTTTTGGTTTGGTGTCATTATTTAAAACTAAATTCTTAACTAATTTGATTTTCTCTCTTGCCTCAGCTTACTACTTTTTAGGTCTGGAAACCTATAATGCTTGTTTACAGTGGTTCCTAGTACCTCCAAAGTTAAATTGAGGTAAGGGAGACAGAGGAAGGACATATTCTTGTATACGGCTTCTTTGCTTTTGGGTTTCCACTCCAAAATTTCTGTGATAAGTAGGTCCAGTCTAAAGTTTCCAAAATGTGGCTTGTATCTCTCCTCTGGTTTAGTGCTTATGACATTCTACTTCAGTGTACCTCATACAGGTGTTCCTTGTTGGGATGTCCCAGGCCTTCTAAGATTCCACTTACATCTTGGAATAAAAATGCATATGTCTCCTTGTCCTGTTCTCTGAAAGTACAGTTTGCTTCCAGTGTAGTCCCCCGATGCTCTACTCTTTGGCTAGGTGGATGAAAATGGCAATGCATCACATGGTTTGTAAAGCATCTTCTCCCCCTTTACTATTGAATGTATGGGTGTGACACTGGTTAACAAGATTATACAGGTTTGAGGTGCACAATTCCACAGCACATCATCTGTATACTGTATCGTGCATTTACCACCTTAAGTCAAGTCTACTTCCATCACCATTTATCCCCCTTGTACCCTTCTCCACCTCTTTTTTGTTGAGGTGAAGATAAAATACCCCCAATCACTCCCTCATAGCCATTTAACAGCTTATTCTAAGGAGCCTATTCTCTTCTGGAGGAGGCAGGAGGTTTTCAACACATTGAGCTGCATATGAGGGGTGTGATCAAATTCCTAAGTGTAGTTTGGATGAGACCTGTCACTGTGCACAGGAACATTGCTGCTTTTGTCATGTACTGTTTTGTTATAAGTATCAAGGTCTCACACAAATCTGAAATAGGGTGCATAGCATTTGGACAACCTGTTGGTTTTTATTCTGTAGCCTAAGCACCATGTTGGAGACAAGAGTTGAATAAGCCTTGACACCTGCTTTTTAAAAGCCTGCATTTGACATTGTTGAGTCAAACATCTAAACAATAATGGAAATACAAATTAGAAAGAGCTGAATTGTGTCACATGGGGCACTTTGTCAGGACCATATCATATCTTCTTGGCTCCACTTCTTACCTCCGCCACTCCTGCATCAACCAGCTCTGTGGGGCTTTGGCCAGCTTTGTGCAGGGACAATGTGGCAGTGCCCCATGGGGACCACAGTATGCACCAGTCCTAGTTTCTTTGATGCTCTCAGGACAGGACCCAGTTGGATACAAGTGCATGCTCCATAGAAAGAAGGGCAGTAAATTTTATGGGGTTGTCCCTGACCAATGTGGGATGAGAACCAATGGATACACGTTATGCTTTTTCTAGAGACAGTTCATAAGGCTTTCAGGAGGTCCCATGGGATGAGCATTCACATGTGTGCCATAGGCAACTTGACAATACATCCTTGTATGGGGCTACAGTCACTCCTGGCTGTATCCTCCAGGCCCTCACATAAAGCATGCACACTAAGCCTTTGTCTCCGGCTGGGAGAGCAGGGAAACCTAGGCTGAGACAAGTAAAGAGAAATGGGAGTGGAGAAGGAACAACTAACTTTACAAAGTAAGATATTCCTTGGAAATAAATAAACTTATGTGACCAGTAATCTTTTTTACAGGTTTACTAATGGGTTAACTTGCAACTAATTCTGGAAATAATTTAAACAGGACTGGCTATATAATTTGCAAAGCCAGTGAAAAAGCAAAACGTGGGGCCCCTTTACAAGAATTATTAAAAATTCTAAGATGTTCATAGCAAAGCATTAAACAAAGCACAGACACTTTAAAGGGAAAGCCTTGTGTAATTGCACTAGTCACACACTTACGAAACCACCAGCCTTGAATGCCTTACATTTGTTTTTACTAGAGCCTCCAACTCTGACCTATTAGAAATTAGTAAAACATGTATAATTACCTCTTTTGTATTGTTGTACTCAACCTGACTTTATTGTACTTTTAGTAAACCCTCTCTGTCTTCCCTGAGTGGGTTGTGATTCCCTTTTCTACACACTGTTGCAGTGTGTCGTTTAGAGGAGCTGACTCCCTGCCCTACCTATCCAGTGGCCAGAAACTTCTATTGTTTTTTCTAAGATCACTACCTTTTACATTAATCTTTTGAGTGTCTGCTAAATACACGTCCCTAGGCTAAGCACAGGGGATTAAAAAGGTTCCTGCATTCCAGGGGTTTACAGAGTAGTAAAGAAAACACAATGTAAGTAATCAGAGGATTATAAGAAGCATTTGTAGACAGGTATGCAGAAGGGAGCACACAGAAATAGCCTGAGATAAGGACCAACTACAAGAGGGGAGGTGTGAACACAAGGCAGTCTTTCCAGAGGTTCTGGTACCCACTTTGGAAGGTTAATTGGGAATTTCCATCTCGTGAAGAGGTAAGAAAATAGACAAGGTAAAATGTGATAAAAATAAACAAACAAACAAAAGAAAACCCAAACTGAGGCAGTGGCAGTGTTGATGAAAGGGCATAGATTTGGAAACTCCTAAGGTGGTGGAATGACTAGGACTCTGACATACTGGGTGTGGGGAGTGTTCAAGGTTGGCTTCTCTTGGAGCAGAGCCTGAGACAAGCAGTCAGGTGCCTCTGCTTCAGGAAAGTGCTCTTGCAGCTGGATGGAGAAGAGGAAGAACCCAACAAAGACTTGGTCTCGTGAAGTTGAGGCTCAGCCTCTTGTGCATAAACTATACCACAGCATTGAGGTAAGGAAGGTGGTTTTTTCCCTGTAGCAGTCAATATTTGACTGTGAGCTACCCTGGAATGACTAAGTTCACCATGTGGTGAACACCTTTCCAGAAAAAGGTAGCAGCTGTGAACTACAGTGGTCACTAGTCCTAGCAGTTTGGAGATAGACACATTGTTGGTAAAGGGATTTGAGCAGGGCACGTGGTATCCACTACAACTGTGTGGATGATTACTTCTGGAGTTTTATCTGGGACAACTGAGTGGATGTCATGCCATTTCTTCAAATGAGGAAGGGGAAAGTCTGGGAGGAGAAGATTCAACTTTATATACAGTGCAATGCATAGGTCTGGGATCATCCACTGGACACATTCATGTAATAGCAGGCTGTATGGATCTGGGAAAGAAGATACAGATTTCAGAGTTAAGAGTGAGCACCTCCTAGTTGAAGTCATGGGTAAATTTACCTTGGGAGGTTATATAGAGTAAAAAAAGAGGCCAAGAAAGATGGAAGAAACCCAACATTAATATACAAAGACAAAAAAATAGCAGCCTTCAAACAAGATAAGAAGGAGTGACCCTCGGGAGAGTCAGCAAATGGCATGTTAGAAACAAAGGGAAGGGAGTTTGAAGAAGGTTGGAAATACCAACAGAACAACATCTTGAGGAAAAGTCAAGTAAAATGAGAATTATTATGCATCTTTTGAATTTACAAACTAACAGGTCTTTCTCTTCTTATTTATCACAACCTATACAATGCTGATTCCTTTGACTTCTTATGCTGAGGATATGGTAGAAGGAGAATTGCTTTGTGTTTATCCTCATAAATTCTTCATGTACACCACTTCATTATAGTCTTCTAGGTTAATGCTCTCCTCTAAAACCAACTGAACCATGTCTAAAAGCTGCATTTTTTGACTCAATAATCCCCACTGGTAGAAATAAAACCCTTCTCCAGAAGCTGAGTCATCTGACCACCAAATGAATGACTTTTTTATTTGTCACAAATTCCTTTTTCATAGATTTGGCCTCATGACATTGATTAGTTGTCACTTGTCAACCATCAATATTTTTTTTAATCTAATTTGGCATCAAGAAAAAAATGAACCCAACTCTCTTACTAAATTTTGTTTTCTACTTCACCCAAACTATGATTCATAAAGACTAAATCTGAGCTCATGTTCCAGGCTCTCAATCCCTTTTAGCCTTTGCCTCCTTTTGAACATTATAGGACATCTATGGGTACATTGGCATCTAACCGCAGCAACAAAACTGTACTTAGGGTCCAAATTTTTCTACAAACTTACTGTCTGTTCCATCCTTTGTTAGGAGTTCACATATTTGGACCCAGAATGCTCAAATGCTCAAATAATTTTATAGAACCTTCTTTTAAAACTTCTACTTTATTTTTATAGATTAAAGTCATAGATACGTTTTTAAAGATGTTAACATTTTATTTATTCTTTGAAAGATTTTATTTTATTTTATTTTTAGAGAGAGGGGAAGAGGGGGAGAAAGAGAGAGAGAAACATCAATGTGTGTTTGATGTTTCTCACATGTCCCCTACTAGGGATCTGGCGTGCAATCCAGGCATGTGCCCTGACTGGGAATCGCAGAGGCGACCCTTTAGTTCACAAGCTGGCACTCAGTCCACTGAGACACACCAGCCAGGGCTATATATAAATATGGTTAGAATACTTGGTACTGTGCTGTAACTTACTTGAGATCCCTTTAGAAATAAAAAAATATATATGTGATACACTGTGCTAACCTTTGGTGAAAGAAAATTTATATAATCTGAATAATTTTACTAGAGTGAAAACATATACAGTTGGAATGCTTAAATCTCAAAATAGTATAGAACAAATCATCATCAAATTAGTAGTGCATATAATGATTGTAATTAGAATTCAAAATAGCAATAAATGATTCCAGGCTTCTAAAATAAAGGAAGCACCCAAAATTAATTAGAAGTTAGTGCCAAAGATTTACTTGTGCCTTTCAAAGAAACCCCACATGGCCTTTTCTTAGACAGTCTGTTTACCTTAGATGTGGGCATTAGATGACTGTGGCAAATAAAACAAACCCAAGGTTAATGATGCTGGTATTGAGGTTTTAATTAGGTTTCAAAAGTTTAAATTTAATTTCTGTGTTGTCATTTTCTAGTCTGGTAACAGCATGAAGGAAATAGTAAACCATGATATTCTTCACCAGGACTAGTGACCCAATGTGTTATTGTGACAAGTGAAGTCTTGTTTTGTAGGGGGAAAATTTATTTCACAGCCCATTTATACATGTACTTAGTTGAGATTTTTTTCCCTGGTAGAATAATTCTACATTATCAACTGACTAGTATGTAGGTGCTTCTACTATCCAGTGGGGAATCAGCAGATAAAAATTTAGACTATTGAAAGAGTTTCATCCTCATTCAGCAAAACTTGTAGTAAACAAGTACTTAACTGGCTCACTAGCAACAGTTGTCTTAGAAGATTTAATTGGTTATTTGATACTCGAAGGACTTCTGGGAAAAAATGTGGAAGATCCAAAACAATTAAAAAGAAATGGTCATTTTATGTATGACGATTGAGTCAGGGTCAAATCGGCACTATTTTTTCTGCTGCCTATTTTGACCATCTAGTTTGTTAGTGAGAGATACAGAACTATAACACTGTTCTGTGACACTCTCCTATTACTGCCTGACTAGAAATGCAAAATTCACAAGAGTGTGTAACAAACAATAAAAGATCATATGTTCAGGCAATGCATCTGATTTTTATGAATCCACCTCTCCTCAAAAAAAAAGTAATCCCAATACTTATTTCCATGTCTTGTATATAAGTTCATAAGACTTCAGAGATCAGTTGGGCCTTCAGTGGGGAGGAAAATTTTCCTGGGCAAAGGGAACTAAGAGGATGACCACACTTGGATAGGAGAGAATAGAGGATGAGGCATTGCAAGCTAAGAAAGTCATATGGCCAAAGGGACTCTGGGAAAGTGAGTAAAATATGCACATGAAACGAGAAGGGTGAGACTGGATCCCCAGAAAGGAAGTCATGGTAGGTGGACAGGTTAGGAAGGCCATTCAAAATGTTGTTGTTGATGTTAAGAAAGAGTCCCAGATGAAGGCCTAATAAAAAATCCTTTACAAAAACAGTAGTTGCCAATGCATTTCTTTCAACAAAATGTAAGAAAGAATCTAACCAGGTGGACACTTGATTGATTATTAATTTTGATTTTGACAAGGTGTAATTTGTATACATAAAACTTGGAGGCAGTTTGAATAACTGAGTAATGTTACTACGAGGGGAAAACAGACTTTTAATTCTCTACTACTTTACATGAACGAAGCTGCTGGAATGCTTACTTCTGGGTACAAATATAAATAATAGAATTGATGCAGAACTACATCATATTCTAGCAGTAATTAGTAGCTATTCACGGACACATGAACTAATTTGAAGCTTCATCTCTCACTATGATACTTTTTTGATAATATTTTTCATTGTATGTTATTTATTAAAATATCAAATGCATTTATGTTATATTTACATGATGTATATGTTACATATGTTACATAATGGTTAATTAGATACTAATTATGACAATATTAATTTAATTAAAATATTTAGAGTTTTATTGTCCTGGATAATAGAAATATATGGATCGATTACTCATACAAGATGATAAAATACAAATATAGGTTGATTACTAATACATAAAGATAAAATTCTGCAGTAAAATGGAATGGAAATATTCACTCAAAAAGAAAAAGAAATAATATAAAAAACAGTTTGGTCATGTATTTTTTTAGATGGATGTCAGAGGGTATCAAATTGCTATGTATATTTTCCATTAGATATATTTAAATGAGCTAAGTAACAGTTTTCTTTAAACAAGTCAACATTTACAATATATCAAAAATTACATCCTTTGCACCTACTGAAAAATATGTTGAAAAGATTTAGATGTCAATTTAAAAATGTGAAAATGCTGTATACCTTTTAAAAACTATTTTTGGAAGTAAGTGAGCAAAATATTTGGAGGCGTTTGTCCTAAAAATGCATTTGCATATCATACACATTGTTTTTACTTAGAGTGTATCTTTTTCATTATTAAAAATAATGAAGTTCCTAAAACTGCCCATGCTCACTTCTTGCACAAGATTTAGGCAACATTACTGAGCAGAGTGGGAACAGAGGAAGGGGGCTGAGGGCGGCGGAGGTTCCTAGGTCTGCGTCAGTCTCCTCCTGGGAGATGAAAAGGCGTGAGGGCGGCAGAAAAAGGAGGGCGCTCGAGTCAGGACACTCAGGGGTGGGGATGAGTATCTGTGCACACCACTGCGAAAATTTCAGTTCATTGTCTTTTTCACTCGTTTGTCAGTCCATGACTTTGTATTTTGATCTTTTCAACTAAATATTTTGCTTTTTAAGATTTTTTTTTACTTTTTCTAAACATCCATATACTCTCTGGCACAGAGATACAGTGCTATAGTATAGTCTCTGGCACAGAGACATAGGGCCTTACTACAGGTAGTATACAACCTATCTTTATTTATTCAAATCCATTGAGTCAAAACTAATACCTTGATCTTGAACAAATTGAGGATGATGATTGTCATTTGTTAGAAAGGATAGACACATGGGATGGAGAGCTTATCTGGCTATTCAGTTAAGCATTGAACAACACCAGTTTGAACCGTGTGGGTCAACTTACATGTGGATTTTTTCCCCAATGAATGTACAGTTCTTTCTCAGGTCCTCAGAATCCCCAGGTTTCACACCTACAGATTTGACCTCCCACAGATGGAAAACAGTACTTTTTCATCCATGGCAATCTGCAAATGTGCAGGGCACACGGTATGCATTGATATATGCCATTAAAAAAAATAATAAGGGCCTTCAGCATTCATTAATTTTGCTGTAGGTGAGAATAGCAAACCCTGTGGATACAGGGGAGCAACTGAGTTTTAGGGGGAGTGAAAGTTAGACACAGACTTTCGACTGTGAGGAGACAGCACCTCTGACCCAGTTGTTGTTCTAGGACCAACTGTACTGAATTTGAGGTCGGGGCTGCTGCCAGCATATAAAGGCCTCTCAGTAAACTGAGAAAGGTTTCCCCTCTGTGTCAACCCCTTCTGGGTCCATGACCTACACCTTTGGGTGAAGAAAAAAAAACACCCTTTCTTCAGACGCATGCAACCTCACACCAAGACTCACATTTAGGTGGAAGGGTCCCAATTCCCAGGCTTGCTCAGGTATCTCCGTGCAGCACACTGACAGCTCAGCCATGCTCACACTTCTGCACGGCCAACCAGCGCTAGCTAACCCAGTGTACCACTGTATGTTTCCTTTCTTTCAAACCAGAAAACTTTGTTCTGGCAAAAAAAAAATAGTTGTACTATAATTGTAGATGGAATTGTGTGTAAGTGTTACCTGCTGAATTCATGCTAACTTTTGTATTCAAGTCGAGTAAGCTTTACTTGACAAGCTAGGGAATGCCATAGATATTCCTTCCTCCAGACAGACACAGTATATATTTTATCACCCTGCCATAAACTCCTCTTTCTCTTTTCTCTTGCTGCGCCTAAATTTCACAATATCAGAGCAAATCAGTTGGTATTTGACAAATGCTGAAGTATTACCTGTGGAATGCCATGATTAAACAACACATATTTTATCAGGAAAAGAAGGAAGATATCATGAATTAGTTTATTTATGAAAGGATTGTTTATTTAAGAAGTTTGCTGCTGAGCAGTGGAGTAAAGGTGATTGCTCATTTATCTGTTCGTTCAGCCAGCATACTGTGTTTTATATTTTAGGCACTGTCATTGGTGTCAGAAAAAAAACAAGCAAAATGTTTCTCTCTCCTTAAGGCACTCAATACAGTGAAAGAGAAAGACACATGCACTGAAATACAATACAATGTATGCGTGTCTTTCACAGAGAGATGTACAAAGCGTTGAAGCATGGAGTAAAATATAAAAGAAGAGTTGATTTTGCTACATGAGTGTGACTTCACTAGGAAAATACTGTCTGAGTTTGTCATGGACTATCTGTACCCCCATCAAATTCATATGTTGAAAGTCTAACTTCCAATGTAATGGTATTTGGAGGTGGGCCTTTTGAAGGTAATTAGGGTCATATTACGTCATGCGGGTGAAACCCTCATGGCATCAGTGGCCTTAACAAAGAAAGATCTCTCTCCATGTGCACTTGCAGAGGAAAGGCCAAGTGAAGACATAGTGAGGGTGTGGCCATCTGTAAGACAGGAAGAGAGCCTTCAGCAGAACCTGACCATGCTAGCGCCCTGATATCAGACAGACTGCCTCCAGAACTGAGAGAAAAGAAATGTCTGTTGCTTAAGCAACCCAGTGTATGGTATTTGCTACAGCAGCCAGAGCTGAGACGGAGCTGTACTTGATTAGTACAGGGGAGTTTTCTCCTGAACTATGCACTGGGTATCTTCCATTTGACCCGGTGGATCTGATCTCCACTGTTTTCTGTCTTATTCCTAATCCAAAAAGCAAACCTGTATGGGCTACCTCTACAGGTCTTCCCTGTGCTCTGACTTTCTGTTGCTGAGCCCTGGATGGAGATACGAGGGAGAGCCAAGAGTGCAGTCATGGTACTTATTTCACAGGCTTCCCTCTGGATGCCTGGCTCTTAATTAAAGGCCCACTTCTCTCCTTGAGGTGGCAGGTCCTCACCATTCTCTCCTTCTGGCTTCCACTTACTGCTTCCATGGTCTGCTGTTCTTGTTTCCTTGGGTTTAGGGGTGGTAACTCTCCTAGCCCATCCCTCACCCCAGGGAACTGCATTCTTTCTTTTGGTTTATCTATACCCTGACCAAAGATTGGCAAAATCAAAATTATTCCTCTATAAAACCTACTCCACGGTCCCTAATTTGAGTTGCCATCTGTTGGCTGCTGAGACCCTGAGTGATGCAGACTATGCATTGTGTGAAGCCATATCTGGCTGCCTCACTCAATAAATGTTAGCTGTTTTTAGTATTGCACTGTGACAATATTTTGAAGTGTAAATATTTTTTTTCCAATATGCCTATTGTCACTTTATTATTCCCAATTAAAGCAGGTAGGCTACTGATTTACTGCCTCATCAAAAGGTTTCCTACAGTCATCAGCAGAGAAAAAACTGAAATAGCCTCCAAAGGACCCAAGGCTTAGAATGCACTCTCATGAGTCAGACTAGATAAGTTAAGAAGGAGGATACATGGGGTTTCAGATGGAGTGCCCTTCAGAAGGGGCATTGTACTTTTCCCCCACCTCTCAGCACCAGGAGGGATATGTCTTGGTAGGAGAGGTTGGACAGGGCTTCCACAGAGGACCTGCGGCCTCCATGTGCAGACAGGGTGGGGTTCAGGGAGATGACAGGACCCCAGGCATGTCAGAGACTGTCTGACTATTTTAGAATGAGTGAGAAGTAGCAGAATGAATCCTTCAGTGGCCAAGATGGGCATGGAAATAATAAGAGTTCCCAGGACTGCATGATCGATGGCCAGAGCTAGGTGAAGACAGCACAATTATCAAGGATGCAAGCATGGTAACTGTCACTGAACAGCCTCCCTTCCAGTGCCCTGGTGCTTTGTGAGTGTCAGACACAGCCCTAAGAACATGGTAAAAGGGAGATGGGCTCAAGATTTGATTGATAGTAAGTTTCTACTTCCCAGAAAAATGGAGCTCAAAATAGAAAATTAATTTTAGTTATTATAAAATAAATTCTCTTGCATGCCCAAGATCATGGGCACTGAGTCATATTTCCTACATGTTGTTAGTATTATCAATGAAGTGAGTAGGTACACGGTCCTCCAGGCACAGGTAACGGTATGTTCTCAGGAGAAGTCTGGGACACAGACATGGAGTTGAATGGGGAAGAGTTAGATGAGGGCAGAGCTGCAATTAGGGGGTCGCATTATGAATAACAACTATCTGCCTTTGCATGGGAGGCCCTCTGCTAGTCACTGTAAATTCATTATTGCATTTAATGCTCCTGACAATCCTCACTTTAAAGAGGCATGTGGAAGCCAAAGGATTTGAGTAAGTGCCTCAGTCACACAAGTGTTGAGTGAGTGGTGGGGGCAGGCTGCAGGCCCAGAGGGTGCAATTCTAAGACCCAAGCTCTCGGCCCCTGCTCAAACCTACCTTTTCAGGCAAGAACATGCAATCATGCCCTAGACTTGTAATCTATTAAGTAGATAAAGGAGACACAATTTACAAATTTGGTGCTACAGTGAGATTTTTGCTTTAAAAAGAATATTCTGTTAACAGTTGAGGGAAAACTAGTGCAGTTCCAGGCCGGGAGGCAGGAAGACCAATTGAGAAGTGTTTTGATGGCCAGGTGAGGAGTACCAGGTCATGAAAGGCCAGGAAGTAAGGAGTGGCAGAAGGAATAGACAGTGCATGGCAGCCCAGGTGACTGCTGGGCTGGACTGTGGCTAAAAGCAAAGATGAAAGCTATTCTTAACTTTCTGGCATATGTAATTTCAGGGATGCCAGATTTGTACTAGTTTGTTAATCATGGTTACTATAAAAAATGTGCAACTACATTGCACCCAAAGTGATAAAGGAGACAGGAATTGCTTCTCTTGGCTTCATGGAAGAGATGGCCTTTGAGCTGGAACTTGGAGAATGGATAGAATTGGGACTTCCAGTGATGAGAGAAGGGCAAAGAAGACAAGAGAAATAATAAGAAAGGTGAGACAGATTTTATCAAAGATTTATTTCCTAGTCAGTTTAGAGTACCTTTATTCAAACCTACTTTGCACCATATGTACATATTTATCTATACTTTATTGGTATTCTTTAAATATAAATTATGATAAAGTTTATCAAAGAAACACTGCATATTAAAAATGTATTCATGGACAATAGGGTGGGGGTTGACTGTGGGAGCAGGGGGTGGGCAGGGCAGGGGAGAGGAATGGGGAACATTTGGACAACTGTAACTGAACAACAACAAAAAATAAGTAAGATATAAAAGAAAAAATCTATTGGAAAAATTAGGAAAGGGCCTTTGTGGCTCTGTTGGTTGATGTGCCAGTTGTTAGTTTTCATTTATTTCACTGTGACTATAAAGTTCCAATGCCTACCTCAAATCACAGTGAAAGCAGGCTTCTTCCTCAAGAGAGAGTGCACTAGCAATTACAACATACACCATTGATGGTTTGGATATCTCCAGATCCACGAGGGTAGTGCTGGATACATTTGTGTGTTGGCATGCTAATTCTGTTCCTATAATACCAGCCATGAAATAGGTCTCACACTGATGACTCCATACAACTCAAAGGCTGTGTTTCTAACGTTGTATACATTTTTCTGACCCTTCCAATACCCATTAAATCTAGGTATTATTCACATTTACAGAGGAGAAAAATGAAGCTTAGAGAGATCTTTACTTGTTAGTAGGCATTAAAGCTGGAATTCAACCCTGATTCTTCCAAATCAAAACTCTGGTCTTCTGCTTCTGTGTTACATTGTATCTATGTCAGCAGGCAGCTGCACACATTCACTGCGCTGACATAAAGATAGAATTGTCACAAAAATGTGAATCTGAAATTACTTCATGATTCTATATTTTCTGGTTCCAAAAAAGAGCATTCTGTGAAAGAAGGAAGCACATGTATTCCTTTCAGAGTTCCCTTTCCCAAGGCAAAAGACTATGTATATGGTAATACGGGGTGGGGGGATCCCTAAAAAATGGAAAGATATGGTAGCACAGAAGAAATGCCCTTGATTGTTCCTAGATCTGATCTTAACTGTTCCAGTAAATGGGTTTATCTCCAAGCTTTCATTTTGAATTTTATGATACATTGCATAAAAAAGCTGTGTTTCTTCCTATTTATTTTAGGTTTCCAAAAGTAGAATACTTGGGTTTTTTTGGAATTGATAGAAATTCCATAGCATTTGCAATGAACATTCTCCATGGAGCAAATAAACCAAAAAATACGTGCTTTTAGCAGATTTTGAACCTTCATTTTGTCTTAGTCTACAGATTTCTTAATCCAACCAAACAGTTCTGAATTCTAGGCTCTATTTTTGAATTTTAACTCTCATCTGGAAATCATTTGTTCTAAACTATAAAGAAAAATATTTCAAACAGAATTTAGGTTTGGTGTATAATTTAAGGTCTAGCTTGCAAGTTTCTTAAAGCTTGACTATTGAATTGTGCTCCTTCCAAAAAAGTAGGTATAGGTTGATTACTCTCTGTCACAAAAAGACTACGGCAATGCCATCATGTGGCATTGACAAAAGGGAGCTAATTCATTATATTTTTGATGACTTTTTCCCATGACCCTGGTGACATTACTTGTGTGACAGGGACTGCTTGAGGCATATTATTGGGTTGCAACATTAAATTTTGGGGATTACCTCAAGGAGGAGACTGAGAGGAGGGCACAGAAAGGAGTGGGCAAAAGCTGCTATCCGGAGATAAGGGTTGCAGTGAGGTGAGCCGAGGTCTTACCTGGAGCCAAAGGAACAATAAGCCTTTCATCTACATTCCCTTTCCATTCACATTTAAACAATGTATACATTTCAAATGGTTTTATACATATATTCATATATATAATCATGTGCATATATATGTATGTATACACCTCATGTGGTATTGTTTCATTTCATTTAGGGTCACTTTGCTTAAAATGTTAAGGCTTTTTAAAAATATAGAGCACAGCACAACAGCAACTTGCCACGCTATCCCCCCATTTATTTTACAGAATATCCATAATGTTCCTTTTGCACAATTTATTTGAAGTTTGATGTTCCCCAGATTTTGACTGACATTCTCCTGCAACCATTTTTTAATAAATATGACTCGCATCATTATGTAAACAACAACAGTAAAAAAGATGAGCAGACACAGGCACGCACCTGCTGTGATATGTGCCTGCATTGACACTTTTGAACAGACTGTAGGTCAGAGGCAGGATGCAAATCGAAAGAGGCCTTCAGAATATAAGTCTTGGATGGAAGAGGGTAGCAAAGTCAGAAGAAAATTACTGAAGCATCTTTACAAAACTATTGGGATAGTTCAAATAAATAGGCAAATTCCTGATATTTGGGGACAAGTCCTCCTTTGTATTTAAAAATGTACATGTTAAAGCATAAGCATGTGGTATGTTTAAACTCAACAGGAAAGGTTCTGCAGAGTTGGTAATCTGTACTGCTTTGGAAAACAATGAAGTTGAAGAAACCTCTCTGTGATGCTTAAGTCTTTTTTGGTATCACCTTTTCAAAATCCCCATGCAAATTTGTGTAATCTGCCTGATACCAGGAGTACGTTAATTTTTTGTATGGTACACAAGTATTGAAGTGCCTATCTCCTAGTAAAACATCAACTGAAATTGTTTTACTTTTTGTGCAATGGTAAGAAAGGGTTTTATGCTATCTAAAATATGTCTTTCCAATACAATATGGAATGAGAGTAATCAATAAAAAGGGATTTTAAAGATCGGGTTGCAGTTTCGGTGTTAAAAAGATTGGCAATAGCAACTATTTCCTAATAATGAACTCAGTTTATCTTTTTAAAAATGACAAGTAGAGGCTATTATCGAGCAAAGGGACTTCAGCAAATTTTCTTCTTTAAAATTTGCTGCTGTGACAGAGTAGTTTTTCTATGCAGGAGAAAAAAACGTTGCTCAGGTGGAATTAATGTCAAGCCTGTGGGATAGGCATATTAATTAGGTTGGAATTAGAGTGTGGTCATAATAATGGATTCATTTGAATTAAAAGCTCTAATTTGACAAGGAAAGGCAAAGGAAGGGTCAGATGAAGATTTGGGGAATGGAGAGTAGGAGCAGGGTCCACAGAGGAAATCTGTGGACATCAAGGTGGATAAAAAGGTGGTCAGAGATTAAAAAAAAAACAGAAGAAGATTCTGTATATTTTACCTCCTTTGCTTCCCCTTTCTTCTTTCTATTTTTCCATTTCTTGAATCAGTTAATATTCTTTTCACTGACTCTGCTGTGGTGGCCTGAGAGGCTGGTAGAATCCGCCTGCCTGAAACCATTGATGCATAATACATTATATGGAATAATATTCTCACTGTCCTTTGAGCCTTGAGTTTCATTATCACTGGAATACTTTGATAGCATTAAGGTACTTTGGTGGACATTGAAAACTCAACACACACTGCATGTGATTGTATAGATCTGTGTCTGTACAGAGGTAGCTAACTTCTCAACTGCTAACAAAAGCATAGTCCTATAAAATCAAACTATATATTTTCCTGTTTACATGTTATGTCTGGCTTTGCTTATCTTCCATCACTCAGCAAAACTAAATATATACAATTATATATAAGCCAAATCACAAATATCTAGCTCCCTTTATTCATAAAAGTGAGGGTATGTATTCTTCATTCAGCAGTGACATTTTTCTGCTGAATATATGGAATTTTTATACTAATGGCAGCACAAAGCCCTGTTCACGAGGAGCTGATTACCTTCACCTTTGTAGTCAATTGAGAAATACCAAAATGTTAGAAAAGAGACCTTTGCAATGAATGAAATTGTATAAAAATAACCTGAGAAAAATTCAGAGATTGTCACAAATTGGAATAATGCAAAGTTAGCAATAAGAAATCAGTAAATCAGGGTAAATTAAAGATAAAATAATTTAAATAAGCAAAAATTGGGTCATCAAAATTGTGTAATGTTTTGCTATGGTGAATAAAAATAAGCTTTCTCATCATATACATCATGAATTCATTAAAGGAATGTGCTTAAAATAGTTTGATTATGCTGATGGCTTTGTGTTCATCTACCTACTCTTTTGCATGTTGTTTTAAAATATTCTGCATATGTTTTCATGATGATTGGCTTTGGTGTAGGCTGCAGCTACAGTTAAGGATTAAAATGAAGGAAATTTCATCAAAGGACAGAACTCTGTCTTTGATCCATGGTAAACTAATAACTTTATTTATCACAAGATTGTTACCAGAAATTAAGACCCAGTTTCAAGGGCCTGGAGCATAAATTCTAGGACCTCAATGACTAAGCAAAATAAGTAGTTTAAATTAAAAAGAGAAATTAACAAATGAACCCTCTTATTCATTTCTTCCCCCCCCCATTTTATTGTGTTTTCATAATTTTGTTGATGTCTCTGATTCAGGGTTAGGCTTGTTTGAGTTGGAGAGTCATGAAGTAAAGAATTAAGATATGCTTTTGGATTTCATGACCAAAGAAATTTAGAGGGCTTTATGGGTGCTCAAAATAGGTTTTCTCTTCTACATTTTTACTAAAAGTGGCTAAACATCAAATAGTCTAATTAGGGTTACTAACCAAATAGTGGTGGAACAAACATTTATTTTATAGTATTATGTGGTTTTGAACACATATTTTAAAAATTGTAACTAGTATGATCCTTGAACCTCCTCTCTACTGAGACTCTGCCATTATCTACAAAATTGAGGGTTTTAGCTTTGTTTTATAGAATCCTTAGTAGGAATCAAAATGTTGATGATATAATTTTTATAGGAACTTACTTATAAAATGGATTTATTTCTGAAAATTGATTCTAAACTCATAATCTCTATGAATATTTCAGACCCAGACTCTAGATACTTCACATCACCAACATCGGAGCGTGTCCACAACAGATGGGCTCTGAGTCCCCTCAGAGGTGAGTCCTGATGTGAAATCATGGTGTTTCTCAAATGCTGGTGTGCACTGGGAGTCAACAGAAACCTTGTTGAAATGTAGATTTGGACTCATTTGGTCTGGGGTGGGGCCTGTGATTCTTCACTCCTGACGTGTTCCTGGGTGGTGTGGATGCTGGAAGTCCGAGTTCCACACTTTACATACTGAAGGAAAACGGGCATAACAGTTTGTCCTAATGGAGAAAAGCAGATGATTAATCCAGAATTCATTCACAACTGATTTTAGAATATTCTTTTGTACTTCTCTTATTATGAGTTTATATTATACTTAAAAAATTAGTACACTGGAATTAAAACATTGTAAGGAACAACTATAATACAAAGCTTTGGGAAACCCTTGAAAATGGCAATCATTCCCTACTTTGATCTTCTTGATAACTGTGATTTTTTTGAGAGGCAATATGATCCATTAATATGTTTTTTCTTGACGACATAGAGTTGTTTTGCTTTTGTCTTGGAACCTTGTCTGGTTTCCTTGTCAGTATGCATTTAATTTCTGTCTTAGGGATGGAGTGTGTTGCATTGTTTGTACTTTATATGTTTTCTTATTGAAGTAATGTTAAAGATAGATGGATTCCCACAGCAGCATATAAAAGTGATTTTGTTCATGTGTTGTTGGACTATGTAAAATAGATTTCAGGCCCTGAGAGAAGAGACTTTTGTAGAAGATGAGCAGGAGGAGGAGAAAAAAGAAGAAAATGTGAGGTTGCTGCTCTCCTGAGTGCAGAGCCAAACTTTGATGAAATTTTGAACTGACAAAGTATGCCTTTGGCATTGAGTCACTTTCAAATATTCATCTGTCATTCCATTTTAGCCTTTTTCCCATGATCTCCAATGTTCCATGTATTCAAATAACCTACACCCTTATCAAAATGGGTGATGCACAGGGTCCCGTGTAGGAGGCAGATTGTTCTCTGCACACCTCTACTGGGACAACATTTCCGGGAATTGAGCAACATGCATCAGAATGGCCTGGTAAAAGTTGTTTGAATGCAAATTTCTGTACCTTTCTCAAATTACTGATTTAGAATCTCTGGGGGGGGGACTAAAAACTTTGCATTTCTTCCAGGTTCTGGAAGTTGATGTTACATACACTAAGGTGTAAGGACCACTAGTCTGCAGCTGGCATGCTGTACAGGTCTGCTTTGTTGCACAAATTGTTTCGATGCACCTGCCCCAAATTAAAAGTCGAATTTTTCTAACAGCTTGATGAGGAGCAGAGCTATAACATTTTCAAAGATATTTGGATTTTGAAAGAGGATTATTCTTAACTAAAATGCAATTATGGCAGAATTTTAGACCTTATGACAAAGAGAAGGGATTTCTGATATAAATATATTTAGGAAGAAAAGAATTTGGGGTAGGTTGGAACCACATGGAGAAAGATATTTTTAACTTAGATTTTACTCTAGAGTAAAATCTTCAAAGATGTTTCTCAAAAGAAACATGCCCACTCAATCAATCACACACCATCAAGTACAATTATGTTCCAGTGATAAGGCAGGCTGTGGAGGTAATAGAGATACTGGAGCAGAGGAAGCCATTTTTGTGTGTCAGTGACTTCTAATTCATGTGTTGTATGGTTCTTATTTTCCAGGTTATTAAACCAGGGTGGAGGAAGGAGTAACAATATCTTTGTTTCACAAATATCTGAGTTCCTCCCATGGAACCAGTCAATAAAATATTTGATGATATTAACAACATAATAAACAGTTATATGGCTAACAACAAAGTCTTAAGTTTCTTTGTTTCTTTCTTCCTGGGAAGACTGTTTGCTGGTATGAATTTAGATTTATTATATAAAATATGCTCGCAGTTAATTGAGGGGGGATTTATGGTTATAACTTTAGAGAGAGGACAGTCTAAGGCTGAAATGAAAAATCACAGACCTTAAAAGTTTAACTTTGATTCTGGCTAGAGCACCTCACAAATATTCTTCATTTAGTCTTTTTTCAGTTCTTCCTCCCACTCTTCATCTGTAAAATGGTGAAGTAATAATGATTGTGCAGCAGTGTTTTTTGGGAGTAATCAATGTTTTTCCGAAGATGAAAAATAGTTTGTATGCAGAACGAACAGTATTACTTTAATTTTAACTACACGCTGTGCATAAAATAGGTCATTATGCAAAAGTTATTATTTTTTTAAATCTCATAAGAAAAATATGGTAAGATGTAGCACAAATGCACTATTTTACAGACCCGGTGAGATTAGAAGTTGACTGCTAGAGCAAAACACATCAAATTTGAAACCCCTGCATGAGGTTGAAGAGTTTGTTTTTATGAGGACAGGTTTTGCTAGTCTTGGCGAGGGGGGTGAGGACTGCCAAGATCAGTGATGGTAGACCCTTTAGAATTCTTCCATGAAGTGACTCTAGAAGGGGAAGAAATGACTGTTAAGGTGAAAGAGCCCTGTTTCTTCCTAAGTCCTTGTCAAGCTTATAAGGGTCCCTGAGTTTTTCAGCTTATTTGATAGTAAGTTGTATCTTAGCTCTGACACGAGGCTCATAGTTTCTGGAGGGAAGGGTTTGATGCTTTCTTTAACCTTCTAGACCTAATACACAAGATCCTTTAAAATCTAAAGTGATATATTAAGGAAAAATGTAAGAAAGGCAATATTTGTTTCAACATCTCCTTGAAATAACCCAGTGGTTCTTGGGCAAACTAGAGGATTGGATTTAGGGGGGAAGTTTAAAAGACAAGTTAATGTTTTTACTAGGTGTATGCTGTATAATACATGTGGCTAAGTTAAAATGAACTAAAATTAAGATTTAAAAATATAGCTTCTTAGACATTTTGTCATATTTCAAGTGCTTGATAGCCACATGTGGCTAATGGTTACTGTATCAAATGTACAGATGTAGAATATGTCTATCATTGCAGAAGGTCCTATTAGCCATGCTGTACTAGATTTTATGGACCAAATGACCCATAATGAAAGGTCTTTTTGCACCCCGAATAGGCTTCAAATCCTACCTGCTGCTCTACTTCCTTCTCTTTTTAAGGTAATGTTACAATTTATAACATATTCCCCACTCATCATTTACCTTTTTATTACCTTGAACAAGGTAGAGTGAAGTACAGATCTTCCTTGATGGGACAGAAGAGTTGGGATTTGTATTGATACATGGATGTCATGTTCTTTTACTGGTGTACTGTAATGTGATTGCCATATTTTGCCATGTATAATGTGCACTTATTTGCCCAAAGTTTTGAGGGAAAAGAGTATGCACATTATACATGGGTATAATGATTACATACCATGGGTATAATAATGAGTACAATAATACTGTGTATAATGTGCACAAAAATGTGGATTCACATTATATATGGCAAAATATGATGCTTCTGTTCAAAATTTTAGGAATATCTGTGATCAGAAGTAAGGATGTTCATTTGAAATTGGGGTCCCAAACACTAGGCTGCTTTGTAGTGTCTAAACAACACTTTAACCAGACTCATCAAGAAAAAAGAGAGAGTACCCAAATAAATAAAACTGGAAATTAAAGAGAAGTTACAACCAATACCATAGAAATACAAAGGGTGGTAAAAAAATTATTATGAACAACTATATGCCAAGAAATTTGATAACATGGACAAAATGGACAAATTTCTAGAAACATACAGTATTCCAAAACTGAATCAGGAAGAAGCAGAAAATGTGAATGGATCAATAATAATTAATGAAATAGAAGTTGTAACCAAAAAACTCCTGGCACACAAAAGCTCTGGACTGGATGGCTTCACAGGTCAAGGTTACCAAATATTTAAGGAAGAAGTAACTCCTTTCCTTCTCAAACTATTCCAAAGAGTTCCAGAAGAGGGAAACCCTCCAAACTCTTTTTATGAGGCCAGTATAATTCTAATTCCAAAACCTGGTAAGGACACAACAAAGAAAGAAAACTACAGGCCAATATCTCTGATAAACATAGATGCTAAAATCCTCAACAAAATATTGGCAATCCAGATTCAGCAATACATTAAACAGATCATATACCATGACCAAGTGGGATTCATCCAGGGATGTAAGGAAGGTAAAATATTTGCAAATCAATAAACATAATACACAACATAAACAAAATGAACAAAAATCACATGATCATATCAATAGATGCTAAAAAAGCATTTGAAAAAAATTCAGCACCATTTATGATAAAAACACTCAGCAAAGTGGGACTAGAGGGAGCATACCTCAACATAATAAAAACCATATATGAGAAACCTACAGCCAACATCATACTCAATGGGCAAAAACTAAAAGTTTTCCTCTTACAATCAGGAACAGGACAATGGTGTCTTCTTTCACCTCTCTTATTCAACATGTACTGCAAGTTCTAGCCACAGTGATCAGCAAGAAGAAGAAATAAAAAGCATCCAAATTGGAAAAGAAGAATTAAAATTGTCATTATTTACACTAAAACATGATAGTGTACATATAAAGCTTTTTAGTCTTTACCAAAAAAAGTCAACCTAATAAGTGAATTTGGCAAAATAGTGAGATGCAAAGTCTATATTCAGAAATCAATGTCATTTTTGTGTACCAACAATAAAATATCAGAAAGAGAAACTAGGAAAAAATCCCATTTATTATAGCAACAAGGAAAAATAAAGTACCTAAGAATAAATTTAATCAAGGAGGTAAAAGACATGTACTAGGAAAACTACAGAACAATAAGGAAAGAAATTAAAGAAGATACAAATAAATGGAACCATATACAGTGTTCATGGATTGGGAGGATTAACATCACTAAAATGTCCATACTACCCAAAGCCATTTATATGTTCAATGTAATTCCTATTAAAATACCAATGACACATTTCACAGACCAAGAACAAATATTTCATTTATATGGAAACAACAAAAAAAAAGATCCCAAATAGCCTCAGCAACCTTGAGAAAGAAGAACAAAGTTGAAGGGATCACAATACCTGATATCAAACTGTATTACAAGGCCACTGTAATGAAAACAGTCTGGTACTGGCATAAGAACAGACATAGGTCAATGAAACAGAATAGAAAACCCAGAAATAAAGCCAAGTCTCAATGATCAACCAACATTTGAAAAAAGGGGGCACAAGTATACAAGAGGGTAAAAATAGCCTCTTCAATAAATGGTACTGGGAGAACAGGTCTTGGCACACACACACAAATAAATAAATAAAACAAAAGAAAAACAAAACAAAACTAGACCACCAACTTACACCATACACCAGAATAAACTCAAATGGATAAAAGACTTTAAAAAAGTCATGACAAATAAAAGTTCTAGAGGAAGACATAGGTAGGAAAACTTCAGATATCCCACATAGCAATATTTTTGGTGATGTATCTTCTAGGGCAAGAGAAATAAAGGACAGAATAAACAAATAGGACTACATCAAATTAAAAAGCTTCTGCCCTTTTAAAAGCATGGATAGAACTGGAGAATATTATACTAAGTGAAATAAGCCAGTCAGTGAAAGACAAATACCATATGATCCCACCTGTAAGAGGAATCTAACGAACAAAATAAACTAATAAACAAAATAGAACCAGAGACATGGAAACATGGAACAGACTGACAGTGACTAGAGGGGGATAATGGTGGAAACAAAGGGAAGGGACTAGTCAAAGAACATGTATGAATGACCCATGGACATGGACAACAATGTGGGGATTGACTGTGGGCGAGATGGGTGGGATAGGTGGAGGAGGGCAAAGGGGGAAAATTGGAACAACTGTAATAGACTAACAATAACAAAATGATTAATGTGAAAAAAAAAGATGTATCCTAGAATTTGGAGGAAAGGAAAAAGAGCTGAAAACAATTAATGAAAAAATGATAAATATAAAAGACTAACAGAAAAATACAGAAACTTCCTATTTTTGAAGAAGAATCAGAACAAATGACCTAGAAGACAGATGTAAAATTTTATAAGACAAAATATTCAAACTGAAGAATAAACTTATTCTGTAAACTCAAATGTCTCACAAGTTGTCAAATTTAACTAAAAGGAGCAGAACATAAATACATTCTGATATAAGTCAGAATGGGAATTTAACAATGAAAAAGAAATGGGAAAGACAAAAAAGCTAGCATTTATTCTATTCTGATAATAAATAACTAATGAATACATTAAAATCATACTCAAGTGAGTGAGGTACAAGTAAATAAATATTTTAACAAAGAATTTTGTCAATGGTTCTAAGAAAAAACTGATAGAAAATTATAAAATTATAAAATTAAAAAATTACACACACAATCATTACAAAATAGCTTAGAATAATAGTCAAGGTTTAAATACAACTATAACAAAAATGAAAAGCATGGAAAGGTAGAAGTAGAATTTTAAAAAGTTTGATAATTTTCTCATTCTTCATAGAAGTCAGGATATGCTCTTAAATTATTGATATTCATAATTAAGGACATTGAAGTTCATTATTTTAAAAATGCAAACAGCATATTTACCTTTACCTTTACCTTTTAGGTAAAGACATTTACCTTTAAAATTATAAGAGAAAGATTAAAATATAATGTAAAGAAATAACAATAAATAGAAAGCACAAGACTCAATTAGAGAAGACCAGATATATTAATCATGAAAATAAATTTAAATACTTGGAAATTTTCTATTAATAGGCAACTCTCAGACTGTGGGAAAATATCAAAACACAGATGTTGATATATTGGAATATGGTGGAGGGCAAGAGGATGCTACACTAACTTCCTCTCAAGACCAATCTGGTACAACTAAATTGTAGAGAAATCCAGAATAACCAACTAAACACTAGCTGGAGAGAAGCCTTATAACCATGGGCAGACAGAAGAAAACACTTCAGCACAACAGGACTGGTAGAGAGTGAGGAGAAGGTACATGAGGGCTGGCTGGGCTCCCAAAGGCAGCAGCAGAGGTTCCAGAGGGACATTTCAGTGGCCAGGGGTTCCCCCTGAGAAGTATGGGGTCTACACCCCAAACTGCACTCTGCAGCCTACAGCACCAGACCCAGAAAGAAATTCAGCTGTGAAAAAGCAGCAGGGTTTCTCTCTGCCAGGAGAGAGAGCTGGGGCACACAGAGCATCCTAAAGGGCCAAAGCACAAAATTTCATTTGCAGCCACTTACCCTGGGCAAAGGGAGGACAGAGTGGGCTAGAGATGCTTGAGGAGAGTCGAGACTGGTGGCTTTGAGGAAAGAACTGAACAACCACCAGGATCCCTGTGCTGAGTCATTCCTCATACTTCAGGAACCAGTACTCTCTGGCAGAGCACTCCTCTCTGAATGGTAATTACCAGTTCCTCTCTGAGTTATTATTCAGAGACAAGTGCTCTGTAACCTCAATTTAGTTGTACCAGATTGGTCCTGGGAGGAAATTAGTGTAGCATCCTCTTACTTTTCAACCATCTTGGATGTAATGTGTACACCCACAAGAAGTACTCTGCCCCACCCTGGGGTGCTTAAGCCAGGGTGCTGACTACAGTTTGATTAAATTGATAACAGATTAAGTTAATAAACCAGGCTCTAGGAAGATTATTTAAAAAATGAAAGAATGAAGGAATTAATACAAATAAAGGAAAGGATTACTGAAATAATCCTGAGTCATAAAAATAAAAGCTGATTCTTTGACAAGGACAATAACATAAATTCACTGGCAAGTCTGCTCTAGCTAAATATAAAATACATCTACTGAAAATGAGACATTGGAGAAGTTTTATTTCTCTTTTTCGAAGTGATTACAACTCTACAAAATAATGGACAAATCGTGTGGCAAGAAATACAATAATAAAAATAGATATTTTTTTCTAGGGACTATATATAAGCACTTGAAAAGTATAATGGGTGAATCAACAATAAAAGTACTAGGAGACAATAATGCAACCATGTTTTTTTAAATGACAGGGATAAAACTTCATATAAAAATACAAATCCTAAATTCCTTTACAAATGACTAGGGAGTTTAACCTCATAAAAATTTTAAAACTTTTACTACAAAAAATAGATATCATCAACAATGTAAATTTAAAAATATGAAGAGGAGAAAATGTTAGCAATTCATCAATGGACACATTGATAATGGATAATTGAATAAATATAAAGAGCTACTATGATTAAAAGGAAAAAATAAACAATTAGATACAATAGATATTGGATATGAATAGGCTATTTATTATTGTAGATATAAAATAATTGATAAACATTATTACACTTGTAAATGCAAATTGAAACACAAAGGCACTTTTTCTTCTTTAAGACTGATAAAATTTGAAGTAGCTGCCAAGAACTATTTTTGGCCAGGTTGTAAGCAAATACTTTCGATAGCATAAAAATTGGTGCAGGCCTTGAAAATTGGAAGTGATTTACATGAAGATATTATTGGATTGTGTCTGTGCATGTATTCACAATTATACACATGTCTAGAGTTTAGGTCTCTTGTAACAAGTTGATGGAAAGTGGAATGGAAGGATGCACGTGGTGCTTTCCTCTGAAAAAAGGAGTGGGAACTGGGGTGGTAGTAAATGAGGCTTTCCTTTTATGCTTGGTGTACTGGGTGTTTTTCTGATTTTTTAAAGAGGAGAAATGCAATGTGTTACTTATAGAAATAAAAATATAACTTTGCAAAAGAATGGGTAGAGGTGATTTGTATTCTAAGGGCACAGAGAAATCATCACAGGGATAACCCAATGGGTATTTGGTTATGAAACAGGTGGCTGTGGAATATTCTATATTGATTAAACTAAATGGGTTAGCACAGCAGCAAAAATTTTAGAGCTGTCTCACTATGACTTGAAAGAGCCTGAGGGCTGCAGAGCGTTTTCCCAAGTCATTAAAAGTCTTTCTATATTTAATTTGAAATTACCATCTAATATTAAGTGATATGTTCCTGTCATTTAATTTTAAGTTTTTTGTTTTTACATTCATCTTTTAAAATACTCTAGCCATGAAGGGTTGTTTTTGTGATTATGTTTGTTTTCTTAGGTACTTATTTTTTATATTGGAGAAGTATAGCCTATAAACATTTTTATACCTCTTGATACATATTACCAAATAGCTTTCCAGCAAGACTGTGACAATTCTCCATTTCATCAGCACCATAACACAGTGCTTATTTCATTCTTAATTATGAGAAAAACAAAAATAGCAACAAGAATATCTTTAATTTGCATTATCTTCTATAGATTTTTTATTTTTTAACATTTGTTTGAACTTATTTGAATTTCCCTAAAATTCATAGCCTTTTCTTATATAACCTTAATGCCATTAGCTCACCTAATACATTTAGCACTATTTCTTTGAGATACTGAATATTCTTTGCACCTCATGTTTGTTCTCAGTCTTTCTCTACCCTGCTCTGCCTGGTGAGAAATTTTACCCCCAGAAATGGCATCGTTAAGCCAGCTTCCTTCTCCTCTGGCCCCCATTTGTGGAGGACTATATGTTTGGAAAACTTAAGTATCTATTCCCCTGGTCGGTCCCTCCTGTTGGACTTCCTGCCTGGCTGTGCCTCCTTACCTGCAGTGATGGCTCTCTCAAAGTGGCGGTTTTGCATTACAGTTGCACGTTTTGGATTCTGGGGTTCGCTCCCTCCCTGTGTCCTTTTTAACCTAATGATGATGCTCATTGCCCATTGTTGTTAGCACTGAGGTGCATCACCATTTCTTGTTTTTATCTCTCAACCCAGCCCACACTTTTTAAATCTCTCTTCCCTATTATATCTCAATGATTTTTGTGTGTGTGCTATCATTTCCCCCTACGAGGATCTTGACTGATACAATTGGTTTCTGGTATTATCCAGTCTAGTGGTGAATATTTCTCATTGTTTCAAGAAAATTTTTGTTTGTTTTCACTTTTAAAGTGTTTTGCTCAATTCAAAGTTCAAATAAAATCCATATATTATATCCAATTGTCATTTGGGTCACAAATATTTTTAGTAGAATTTATACCCGCTGTGTATATTTTCCTTCTTATCATTGGATGAAAACAAGGTTAGTTATCCTGAGCAATATCCCCAATTTTAGATTTTTCTCCATGGGAAAGTCATAAACTTAAATTTATTTGTTTAAATATATTTCTAGCTTCTAAGATAGATTTTTCTTCATCTAATTTATTTGTTTTATTATTAAATGCATGAAACATGAGCTCCCAAACTTAATGCTATATATCAACACATTTCAGGGAAATCTTGCTTCTCTCTGTGTCTTCTCAACTAGGTCCCTTATTTTTCTGTATCAATTTTTAAAATTAGTTGTTTGTTTCTCCTTCCAGTGACTTTCCCCACCCCCAATTTTATGATCACCATTTACTAAAAGTTCACTTTTCCCTTTCTAATATGATAGGTTATTATTTAGTACATTTCCACATGTACTTGGATATATTTTGGACTTTTGTTTTTTCCACTGGTTTATGTGTTATTACATTTTTAAATTATAGAAACAGTAATATGACAACATATGGTAAGGAAATATCCTTTATATTATGATATTTTTAAAGTTATGTTCTAGATGTTCTTGCTTATGTTTCCATATTTTTTTAAAGATTTTATTTATTTATTTATTTAGAGAAGGAAAGGAGGGAGAGACAGAGAGAGAGAGAGAGAGAGAGAGGGAGAGAGAGAGGGAGAGAGAGGGAGAGAGAGAGAGAGAAACATCAATGTGCGGTTGCTGGGGGTTCTGGCCTGCAACCCAGGAATGTACCGTGGCTGGGAATCCAACCTGAGACACTTTGGTTCCCAGCCCGCGCTCAATCCACTGAGCTACACCAGCCAGGGCTATGTTTCCATATTAATTTTAAAGTCAAATAGTCTGTTTCCAGAAAACAACTGTTGATATTTATAGTGTTTTAGAAATGTGTCCTCAAATTTTTTTATAGTTCTCCTTTTAAAAGGTGGAACTTCATTCTTCTTTTGAGTGTGGGCTGGACTTAATGATTTGACTTTTAGTGAATAAAATACGGCAAAAGTGACAGAACAGTAGAGCAGATGTCTGCTGCCTGGGCTACGTGTTTGGGCCGGGCCAGGGCTTGTTGGCTGGGGATGGCCTCAGGCTACAGGATCAGACCTCAGACAGGCTCTGTGGTTCAGCACCTGCTGGCTCTACTCCACTTTTAGGTGATATTTTTCTCCTGGTTCCGTGAACCTGGCCACATGCTATGCGGCATGTTAGGGTGGGGCCACTAGTTGTCCTCCTGCCTGGGTGAAGAACAGGGCCATCGGCCATGACAGGTACTTTAGGCTGGACTCTTCCAGTGGGGGGTTACTCTTTGGGCTCCCAATGAGATGAAGTGATAGGGTGGGCTCAGCAATGGATGAGGTTGCTGGCTTCTGTCTCTGACTGAGCTGAGCCCTGGGGTGACCTTCAGGGCCACCCAGTTTCTCTGGCTAGGCTTCCTGACCAGGTGGACTGATGGCTGTGCTCAGCAGTTGTCTTGAAAATTCTTTTAATTTCTTCTTTTCATTTCTGTTTAATTTCTTATAGATTTTCTTTTCATTTTGCATTGACTTTTGTATATTCTTTGGTATATAATCACTTATATTTTTTGTATTTCAGTTTTTATTTAAATTTTTCTTGAATTCTATTCATTTTATCTTCTTGAATGCATCATATAATTTTTTATTTTTTTCAATTAAGATGTGTGCTTTTATTCTAAAACTGCCATTGTTTTCTTAATTTTCTTAACATCTGTTAGCTCATTTTCATTTACTTTGTTGACACATTTTTCTAGTGCATTCTCTTTGTCTATTGAAATGTCATTGTGCTAATTTTAATTATTTTTCTTATTAATGACTGATTATGGTTTACATCATACAGCTCTCACACCCCAATATTTCAGTACTGTGGATTTTCTTAAGCTATTAGAAAGATGTTCTTATGGAGAGCTCCTTGCCTTGAGAATTTCCTTTCTATTGTTATGTGAAATACTCAAAATAAGGCTTCTGTGTGGTTGTTTTTCTGTCTTTTATATGTACAAATCAGAAGTATTTTCTTCTTCAACTGTGCGCTTTAGCCCTCAGCAATGTATTGCTTTCGAAGGTAGTGCTCTCTCAGACTTAATCTTGTAAGTTTACCTGTATACTACTTTCCAGGATTTCTTTCCTTTGGGTGCTTCCACCTTATATCTGAAGCTTCTCTTCCTTTTTCACTCAGTGTTCCTATTCCCCTGACTTTAGCATCTCTTACAAATAGTGTTCCTTGAGAATAAGGCTTTGAACTTCCGAAAATGCTTGCTCTATATTTGTCAAGGGCTTACCCTGGCAAAGCTCTGTTTGATTTTCTCACATTCATAAGCCATGTTTGGTCTGTGAAACCTGTGTATCGCAAGGACAGTTAGGCTCTTCCCAGATCCTGTACTCTCGGCTTCCACAGGGTCATCTCATTTGGGCTATAATTATTTTAGAGGAAAGTTTGGTCTTCATGGCTTATAGGATAAGTGGGTACCATTCTTTCTTCAGTATTCCATCCACATAGTTGTCATTCTATGCAGAGCACACGCCTGTTGATGGTTTGGCCACATTCATGCCTGTGCTGAAATTCATGGGATTTCTTGCTCCTAGGTTTTTTCAGTATGTTGTTCACAGTTTTTGTTTTGTTTGTCCTCTTTGTTTATCACTTGTGATTTATTATTTCAAACAATTTGGGGAGTATTTATTTGTTAAGCACTTCTTTATTTCTTTATGTGTCTGTTTTTTATCTTCATCCAAAGAAGTGTTTCCATTGATTTTAGAGGGAGAGGAAGGGGAGAAAGAGAGAGAGAGAAACATTGATGTGAGAGACAAGCATTGATTGGTTGCTCCTATATGTGCCCCAAACAAGATCAAACCTGTAACCTAGGTAGCAACCTAGGAATGTGATCTGACCAGGAATCAAACCAGCAACCCTTCACTGCATGGAACTGTGCTCCAACCAACTGAGCAATGCTGGGGAGTATTTTAAAAACACTTCTGCCATCATCATATTGTTAGTTGTTGGTTTATTTGCAAGAAGCTTAAACTTTTGTTTATGTAGTGATTTTATTTTTAAGGAACACTGCACTTGCAATTTTCTTGAGACTTGCAATTTTCTTGAGACTAGTCTTGATACTAGTAAAAGCTTATGAAAAAACTTAATTATCCTTACAAGTCTTTATATCACCCATGTTTTAAATGGGTTAAAATCAATGATTTGGTCAATTTCTTTATTTAAGCCAGATTGAAATGTTGCAGAGACACTCTTATTTTGGTGGCCATGAAAATGTACCTATCATACCTCCTTCTGGAGAAGCGTAATTTACTGGTATCCCTAGGGTCCCACAGAATGCTTGCCCTGAATCTACACTTCCTTGGTGGGCTGCTCACAGCCAACAACTCAGCATAGTGGGGGTACTAAGGCTGTCGCTTCTTATGAGATGCAGTACTTCTCTAATGGATGACCATGACTTGAGGGGTCCCAGTCCACCTGGCTGAAACCATCTTCAAACTTTGCTGCAGTTGGAAACTCCTTCCACTCAATCACTCTTTTTTTTTAAGATTTTATTTATTTATTTTTAGAGAGAGGGGACGGGAGGGAGAAAGAGAGGGAGAGAAACATCAATGTGTGGTTGCCTTTTGCATGCCCCCTACCGGGGATCTGGCCCACAACCCAGGCATGTGCCCTGACTGGGATTAAACTGGTGACCATTTGGTTCACAGGCTCATGCTCAACCCACTGAGCCACACCAGCCAGGGCTTCTTCTTTTCTTTTCTTTCTCCTTTCACAGTCGTCAAACCTACATCGTGCTCTCTCCCCAGACAAATCTCTTACACGTCTCATCCTATCTTCTCAGCACATCTGCATTAACGCAGAATGCTCACTAACATTCTTTTCTCTTCAAGGGCCTGGGTAGATCAACAGAGATCTAAAACAATGTATACTTGATACATAAATTAGTTATTTGATTAAGGTTCGTTGTTATCTGGTTTGCAGTTCACACCAAATAACCACAGAGGGAAAACAGTGTAGAAATACAACATCTGTGTCTAAATCATCCCTGAGGCCAACACGCTACTGTGATGGAAATATTAGTACAAAATCAAGAAACATCAATTCACCCACCTGGTTAAATACTATTGCTGCAGTTCAGTGATAGGAGATATTTTGGCTACTTGAAGGTTGAAAGAGCATAAGCTTTAGAATAAGAAAGATGTGTTCATGGAAAATGTGTACATAACAGAAAACCCAAGGCTTCATGGAGTGACCAATAATTAATTTATTCATTTCAACATGTTTTTCCATAGTGTATATATAGTAGTAGTAGATATATACTAGTATATATATACAGTATATATACTGCATAGTATATAGTATATACTATAGTATAGTTCTTAGTTATAGTGTGATTTTTGGATATATCAGATAAGAAAAACATCTTTAAATTAATACTAAATATTTTCCACATTTGTTTTACTTGGCATTACTTATATAAGAAAACTAACACATAAACTACAAAGAAGAATTCATTAGAATCCATTAATTTCATAAATTCAAACTTTTAAAAGTATGAAAATAAGCCCTAGTGACTATGAATTTCTTTATGGTCTTTCCCCCTTTTTGAACCTCAGTCTTCAGATGGCTTCTCATTTTGGAGTGAAGGTGTACACTGAATGGGGTGAAGCTACCTATATTTTGCTATGTATAATGCACACTTCTTTGCCCAAATTTTTTATGGAAAATTAAGGATGTGCATTATACATAAGCATGGGTAGTACTAATTCTGTATCTATATAAATGTTTTTAATTCCTTTACTTATGCTTATGTGTGAAAAGTGTAACTCTAGAGAGCAATAACAATATCCAAAAGCAATATCATACCCCAGAATACGATCATTGGTTTTGTTTCTAAATATAAATTAAAAATTGAATTAAAACATTAAGATAAAAGGTTATTTTCTTGAAATTTTGGCCCAAAATGTGGGTGTGCATCATACACGGGAGCATATTACACATGGCAAAATGCGGTAATTGGAAATGATGGAGCTAATTGCATTCCTAGATGAGATTATCAACCTATAGAGGAACCACATTCTTAGGGTGCAATCCTGTGTAGGTTTGTGAAGTCTGAGAAACCTCATCAGTGATGTGGATATGCACTGGGACGCCCCTCTGCACAGGGACACAAACACTGACCTACCCACTGTAGGGAGCCATCAGAGTGGCATTGCCTCTGGTGTCAGGCCCAGGTGGGTGAGCCTCACCCTCCAACTCCAGAAGTAATGCAGTTGTGGTGATTTCATTGCAGGAAATAATTGAGGCAAGTGTTTTATAAAAAAAAGAAAATCTGGCTTATTTTACCACTTGGAATGGACTTTCCTGTATTCAGGTTTCTGTTTATCTTTCTGAAGTGAGCCATATCACTTTTGCATAGGAAGCCCCCATGGAAAGTGGGACTGGGAAGGATAGTAACATTTAAGAGAAAGAAAGGAAGTGCAGCAAAATGTATGTTAAGCCTAGAACACTCGAAGACTATGATAATCAAAAATTTCTCCTTCCACACTCAGTAGAATGTCCTTTTCTTTCTCTTCCTCCAAACACTTATAACCTTAGTCAAGATGTAATTTGTTGGTCATGCATTCTCTCATCTGGCCTCCTTCAATATAACAGGTCTTTATCTGCTAGTTCTCCCAAGTTCAATACAGTTTTCCATTGCTTTAAATATACTTTGTTCCCATTACCCACTTTTGTTTGATTACTATTATCTCTGCTCTAATTATAATTTTTCTGCTGATGAAATTAACCTTTTACTCCAGTTTGTGTCCCAGTGACAATCGATCAATTCTTTTTACTTCATTGCCAGTTGTTTATATATTTCCTTCTTATCTTGTGAAGCTAACAAGAATTTCTGTTTATAAATGAAATCCTACTACCTTGCATGATTTGACCTGTTATAAAATTGTGACTATAATTGGGGCATTATGCATGAGGGAATACCTGTATATTTTGTGCAAAGTGTGGGTCATGTTGCAGATTAATGATAGGCAATGAGAGCTAATTTTGAAAAGATTAAAATAGTGAAGCAAAGCTGTGAAATTCTAGTGTTTCTGGTGAAAACAGGTATTTTCTCCCTTTATTTAAATGATGCTCTTTTTTGTCCTGGTTGGGTGGCTCAGTTGGTTGGAGCATCGTCCCATGCACTGCGCACTGAAAAGCCTCAAGGTTTGATTCTGGTCTGGGTACATACCTAGGTTGTGGGTTTGACTCTGGTCAGGGCGTGCTTGGGAGGCAACTAATCAATGTTTCCCTCTCACATTGATGTTTCTCTCTCTTCTTCCCTCCATCTCTCTCTCTCTCTCTCCCCCTCCCTCTCCCTCCCTCTCTCTCTCTCTTCCTTCCCTCTCCTCTCACTGTAAAATCAGGAAAAAAACATATCTTCCAGTGAGGATTTAAAAAAATCTTGCTATTGTTTTTAATATAGATGGAAATAGAAATGCCTATTGCAACATCCCTTTCCTCTCATCTTTTCAGCATTGAACTCTCTCCTGCTACTGTAATGGGTGACAAAGCTGGAACTTGGCACAAACAGAGAAAAGACGACTTCAAATTGTGACTAGGTTTATTTTCTTCTAAGTATCTGCATCTCCAACATTTTAAACATATGCCAACTCATTCTTCATGGTGCTCATATCTGACATTCATCTTTAAAACACCGATCCTTTTGCATTAGTTTTCTTAAAGAAAAGTAGAAAGAATGACACATAAGATAATGCCTTAGATTGTTTTTCAGTGTAGCAGGAGCCAGCATGCTGTTTGCATTTTGGCTGCAATATGGTAAAGTCTGCTTGCTTATAGTTATTCAACACCATTTATGTTTTTTATGCCAAGTTGGATAGGTTTATATTTCTATTTTTCTCATTCTGAATGAGGCTTTTCAGATGAATTATACCATCTCTAGGCTACTGCATGGGGAGGTCATTTCTAAGGCTTTTAAGGAATTCATATACTTCAAAGAAAGGAATCACTCCTTTTTACTTACTATATAACCCTTCCCTTTTGCCCCTTGACTTGCAGTAGCTTGTGCTAGGTGCCTTCATCCAACAGATAGTAGATTTTCTTTGAGAAAGAAAAGTATCACCTGAAGCAAGCTCCGTTTTAAAGAAGTAATTTCATGGGCTACCATCTGTTGACTGACAAAGCATAAACAAAACAAAACAAAAACACACACAAAAAAAGTCAGGAATTGATTAGACAATTTAAACCCTGGCAGGCTGAATCTACCTATACCGCTGTTCTCTGTGTATTCACAGCACCAGCTAGTACGTTCTAGTCCACATGTTATTTATTTATTTTTACCCTGGAGCACTAGCACTGATTGCAACAATTGAGTGACTTGGTTGGCAAGGCGAGCTGTGAAATAACAAAGTCTGTGTCTGGTTGGTCATGTGGATAATACTGAAAAGCACCAGCCAGCTCCTGCCTATGGCTATGTCAGCTGAGCTATTCAGAAACATTTTTTCTCTCATTGATTTTTTAAAAAAAATTATATGAAATCAGAATTGGGACCCAGCAGGTTTGGAATGATGCCAGAGTCCTGTTGAGTTAGGAGAAAAGGCTGAGAATAGGAAGTATATTGACCCAATTTATTGGACAAAGTGCAAGAGAGGTGACAGAACAAGCTGCTAAGGTGTTTGCTCCATGAAAGCTTTTCAGAACAAGAGATTTGGAACAATGAACTACAAATGAAACTGGTGGTCAGTGTCAAAGAAAGTCCCTTTCAGTTCCTCCCCGTAGAACACCTCCTTTTGATTGCTGGGTGGAATAGAATCTTCTCATTCTCATTATTTTTTATACTGTTAATTGCTAATGCTTATTTGGAATAATGAAATTTCCAATTGTTGTTTTGAATGAAATGACTTTGGGAAACAAAATTAATTAGTGTATTCTCCCTTTGCGTACATGATAAATTCACATATAAAAGTAAATGTAAGGCTTTAGAATATGCTCCCTTACTTGCAAAATGTATTAAAATGTGCCTTAAAATAGTTTAACATAAAAGACTTAAGCTACTTATTATGCCTTGTCAAGGCCTTTATAATTAAACATATTTCATGATATATTAAATAAATGTACTTCAAAGATCTGCTCTCTCCTGCCCCATCTTTGTACTATCACACAGCTAATGCGTAAGTTCAAAAATCTACAGTGACTTCCCTGGAAAACCTCCTGTACGGACGTTTGGCCAGATCTTTCCTGGCGAGCCAACCTTCTGCATGCACACTGGGAACTTGGACAAAAGCGTGGATGTGAAGCAAATATTTGGGGAATGTTTAAATAAGAAAACAGTGATCATGCAAAACCAAGATGTGTTTACAAACAAAAAAGTTGTAGAAACTAGACCATTTACCTTATTTCAGATAATGGGACAAATAAATTATATGCTATCTGGGCAGAGTATTTTATCCAGTGTTCAAAGATAGTCTTTTGAGCAAGAAGTCCACAGGAATATTAAGAAAAATCTAGCTGGTTGAATTATCATATTCTAATAGTGCTGATTAATGGATTAATAAACTCGAGGTGACATACAAAGGCATACTCATACAACTCAGAACTCTCTTTTTGTTCTAACCCAGTTAGATATTTTTAGTGATAAGTTTAATGCTTATCAATTTTTCAGGTGACTCATAGTGAATATGTTATATTAAAATTAGTATTTTTAGAAAGATCTCTACAAGGAAAAAATGATTGAAATTAATAAGATTAAATTAGCAGAGATGATGTAAAGTTTTACAGTTAGGGAATAAAATAATTGTATGAAGACAGGATTCAGGAGGCTTGGTAGTTGCAGTATACGTGAGATAGTCTTCCAGGTTTTATCTAAATGGAAGATCAATGTGAACTATCAGTGTGATGTGTCTGCCAGAAAGACCAGTGCAATCACAGGAGAGGGGCAGCTGAAGCCTGGTGAGCATCCCCACCATGCTCTGTGGTATGTGGAACATGTTGTCTAATCCTCTTTTCTGTCACAAAGGGGCATGGACATGTGGGAAATTATTCTGAGGCACACAGAATGAATTATGAGAATTTAAAAAGTTTTTCACTATGTGTTTGCTCATTTCACCTAAAAATGTATGGTATCCAACCACGCAAAGTATTTTCATATATTCACAGTACAACCTAAAGTAAGAGCATAGGTTGGATGAGACAGAGTGCTGGGTTTGATTCCCAGCTCTGCCACTTCCTACCTGTGTGGCCTTGGCAGCCTATATCATTTCTCTGATGTTTACATATTTTCTTCAATGGTAAAATGGGGAAAATCATTTGTACTAACTTCATAAGGTTATCATAGGAGTCAACAAATTAATCATGTAAATTTCCTAAAACAGTACCTTGCATGTGTGTTACCTAACTGTAAGTTAGTATATTTCACATGTGTTTTGGATGGCATACTTTTTGGTAATAAATAGTAAAACTCACTTTTTTGAGGGTATTGTGCCTCGGTGGGTTATTAGTATTGTGACCCCAAACAACTCACCGAAACTCTTTGGTTCTCCTTTTCCACCTACAAAATGAACATGCTTCTGTAGTAAGCCCCATAAGACCTTTGTGTGGGTTCAGAGTGCTGAGGAGAGAAAAGGAAAGCATCTGATGACACTAGAAGAGGGTGTGGGACAGTTTTCTGGTGGACTCCCAAGGCGTCTCTGGTAGCATGTCCCCAGTATGGCCTTTCCCCTTCCATATCATGTCAGTTCATGCACAGGAAATCAATTTCTCTAGCCAAAGATACACATTATCAGAACTCCTGAGGCTAATTTAAAAAAATCTGAACGCCAGTCTCTTACTTTATAATAAGAAAAAAAGCAAGTGCCACGCAGGCTGAAATAAGCAAGCAGACAAGCCTGTTAATTTTACCCTTATTGGCAGAGCTATGCAGAAAGCCAAGCTACAGTTAAAACAATCTTCAGATGAATGTGGAACTTGAATCACAGGAAGCAGGTCATTTGAGTGTTGACCTAATGTCATGAAGACGCCCTGATGCATCCATCTTCACAACAGAGTCAGCATTGCACACGGGCTGTAACACTTGAAAACCATGAGTTAAGACTGCTTCTTCCCAGGTGTGTTCTGGAATCAGTGCTTAAATGTTCACTTTGGTGATTTCTTGTTGTTGCTGACATGGCTGACTAATCTTTTCCTCTGAAGGATGCTTAGCAACTGAACTAATTGAAAACAAAAAAGAAACTATCTGTGTTAGCATCTCCTTTCCTAGTTGGACTTCAAAAAAGAAAGACAAGTATCATAGAGCTACAGGTAAATTGTCCTTGTTCTACTCTTTCTCCCCAGGGGAATATTCACTTTGAGGAGAGCTAAGCAAGGATCCTGCAAGAGGGAAATGGGTGAGTGAGGTTAGTTTTTAGAGTGGAGGAGCTCTGAGAGTCCCCTGCCTTGGACCCTGGTCACAATATTAGGGGTGTGCTGTGCACCTGGGACATGCTCCCATGAAGCCTCTTAAGGGGCTGATGGGCCTCTGATATTTCACAGGGATGCCAGTGGCCTGATAATAGCTCAGGCCTTGAGACTGTTGGTGAGAATTTTTCATACCCAGGCCACACACGGGAACAGAAAACTGCCCTGCAGGCTCACACAATGCCAACACTGTCCGAAATATACTGGAAATCAGAATGTACCTGAATGTTTTGGTTTATCTAAAACCCCTCAGACTCTTGCATTATATTGGAGAGGTGGAGAGGTGCCCTCCCCCATAAAAATTACGAATAGCTTATATTTAGTCAATCAGATATGTGTGTGGAGGCTCAGAGTTGACTGAGCTAACATTGAAAACTAGAAAGATACATTCATTTCTACTTATGATAATTTTAAGCCTTGTGTAGGAGTGTAGCATTTATCTTATTCCTCAATTATTTGGAGAAACCTTCCTATAGGATACACATACCTAAAACACAGAAGGGAAACACATACCCAGTCTTGCCATCCAGAAAGCTCTTCATTCTGGGCAAGACTTACAGACAGATATGTCATTGAGTCATGATGATACTATTGTTAGATGCCATTGCAGAAATTAAATGCAGGGTACACAGAAGTTCAGTTGCCAGAGCTGGATAAGGAGAGTGAAGGGCACCCCATGAAGGCCTCCTGAGAAGTTCTCTTATTGAAGGCAGGGTGTGAGTCATGAATATGTTTCTGAAGGAGAGGCAACATTTGACTTTTCTTGAAGAAGGAGAAATTACTTACCAAGAAAATTTACATGTATAAATTCCATTGGTTTTGAAGCAGTGCAAACACTTGGAAGTGTTTCATTTGAACAAATAAAATCTGTACAAATATGTACAAAAATGACATTATTAACTCAGTGAATTGTTTATTGTAGTAGATTTCTAAAAAAAAATTTTGTGGGGATCCATTCATATTCTGTCAACCAGGAAACCAGCTGACCAAAGTGGACAGTTATGAGAAGGCTGGCTTGGATTATGGTTGCTGTTTCTGATTAGAAAACTGCCCATAGTTACCTAGCCCCTTATGAGACTTGAACCTAAAATATCATTTTCTTAGCAAAGCACTAAACATCTGAGCCAATCAGAACTATGTTCAGGATATAATTTACCTACCTGTTAGAACGTAGGGAAGTAATTTCTATGATTATTATTTATTGACTCATTGCTTTATCTCATTTTTGTCTTCTCTCTTTCGGAAGAGCTTATTTCTCCTAAACAAGATGAGACAGTGAAGTGATACAGAACCTGAAAATTAACTTTGAAACTTTTGGATTCTGTTATGAGAGATTTCCCCTTCCCTTGAGATGTTTATTACTTATTTCTCATTGAGTCAATTTTATATTGTTGATAAACCAAAGTTTAAGTAAAGTAGTTTAATGGGTGAGCATTAAAAATTGCAAAAGTTAGTGACGATGAAATATTTAACTTAGAAATGGTGAAGGCATGCAGTCACAGAACTGATGAGAAGTCAAGGTGCAATATTTGATGAGGTCTTTGGTGTACAGTTTGCTCTCAGATGACTAGATACTGGGAAACTTTGTATTTAAAAACTGATAAGAAGAACACAACGATGAAGATTAAAGTGTGGCATATATCTGTAATATACTCAGACTATCAGAAAGTCCAGAGAGGGCTGGGAAATACTTTAGAAAAATAGTAAGAAAAAGAGATACATTTAACATCTATTTAGAACGAGAAAAAGAGCTCAGCTTGCATTTTGTCTTCTTGGTCAGGAAGGCTGTGGTTTCCAGCCTTGTGTGATCAAAAGCTGGTTGTGGTTGCCACAGTGGCTGCTATACTAACAATCTCACCTGAAACCTGACCCGGGATTCTTGAGGATTCCATTTTGTTCTCATCCTACTGGTATTCCGTTAAATTAGTGGAAATGTACCTCAGACACTGAAGTTAGGACAACTAAAGAAGTTAAATCTGAGAATTCTTTGCAATCAGTGTATCAGGTACGATGCACAGTGTACACAAACAACAGTGACAGGACACGTGGAACAAAAGACATGAGGAGGGGAATAAACAGTAAGAAGAGTCAGAAGCCAGTCAGAGAAAGAGAATGACCATTTGATTTCACCGCTCATATGTGGACACTAATGGACAAAGTAAACTAACAAAGTAAAAACAGACACATAGATTCAGAGAAAGACTGGCAGCTGTCTAAGGAGACCGGGACTGGGGGGCTGTGTAAAAAAGGTGAATGGGATTTTAAAAAGCCTCATAGACACAGACAACAATATGGTGATTACCGAAGGGAAGCGGGTATGGGGAGGAAGGTAAATGGAGGGCTAAATGGTGACAGAAGGAGATTTGACTTCGGGTGGTAAACAAAATACACTATGCAGGTGATATATTATAGAACTGTACACTTAAAACCTATATAACATTATTAACCAAGGTTACCTGAATAAATTCAGTGAAAGTTAAAAAAAAAGAACAACAACAAAAAGAGGAGGAGAATCACCCTCCTCAGCCACTCTTGGCCAACGGTTTCTCCAACTATCCAGTGAGAAAGAGTGTTTATATAATCACATGTTAATATGTAAGGGCATTTTTTTAGTATTTTTACATGTAATTCATTTATGTGAATAATAATTGACTTGTTCCTTTAATGTTAATTCAATAAAAATGGTCATTTAATGTTAATTTAGTAAAAATGGTGTTTTACTTGGGGTTTTCTATGGCGTTTCTATCAGGGTATTCTATGATCTATGTTGTTTTTCTTAAAGAGTTCTATAATAATGCAAATTTTGGGCCTGTTGAATTAAATAATTATATAAATTTGCATGTGGGTTTTTTTTTAAGATTTTGTTTATTTGTTTTTAGAGAGGAGAAGGGAGGGAGAAATAGGGAGAGAAACATCAATGTGTGGTTGCCTCTCTTGCACCCTCTACCGGGGACCTGGACTACAACCCAGGCCTGTGCGGTAGACTGGGAACTGAATTGGTAACCCTTTGGTTCACAGGCTGGCACTGAGCCACACCAGCCAGGGCTGCTTGTGAGTATTTGTTTTAGGGATTTAAATACATTCATGGGAGCTTTTTACAAATGTATTTTTTATAAAAACTGTACCACATATCCCGTTTGATTAGAGTTCAATGGAACTCACTTTGGGAAATACAGAGAAAGGTAAATATTTAAATTCAAAGTTCCTAATAAACTGTTAACATCTTAATATAGTACTTGTAATAAAGGAGAATTCAAAATATACAAAATATTTAATTCTTTAACAAATGCCATATTTATAAAAAATAAAATGAAACAAAATGTGAAATGTTATTTCTTGGAACTATTGACTGTGAAATAACTTGACTTCGCTTTCAGCCAGAAGTAGGAGAGAGTTGTTAATTGAGTTAAGAAAAGTGTTTGAAGAAAACATGATTCCTTCTATTATATGTAGATATATAAATTGCACCTTAAGTTGTACAAAGAAACAGGTTTTCTTATTTGAGTTAAATATCACATTTTATTCCTGCTAAGTCATTTCAGTGACATCTATTACAGATGAAGTGCCACAGTGCCTTTCTGGTCTGGGGAATCCCCCCAAAAATTGTTACCCTGTTCCCAGTGTGCTGTTTCACAAAAGGATTTCTTCTCAGGGAGACAGACATCCACACAATCCATACGCAGATATACATGCACATACAAATATACACTTATTTTCAGACACACATATTTATAAATTTGCTAAATAAAGTGTACTTTATACAGATTGGAGACATTAAATTTTATTTAAAGTCTCCTATATTTTGACTTTATAAAATCCTACTTAGACCTGACTGGTGTAGCTCAGTGGATTCAGCACAGACCGTGAATCAAAGGGTCACCAGTTCGATTCCCAGTCAGGGCACATGCCTGGGTTGCGGGCCAGGTCCCCAGTATGGGGCACGTGAGAGGCAATCACACATTGATATTTCTCTCCTTCTCTTCCCTCTCTCTAAAAATTAATAAATAAAATCTTTTAAAAATTTTTACTTAAAGAGCTCTGTCAGGCGACATTGCTCATTGTGAGAAGAACCAGAATGGGGTGGACTCCACTGATTTTCTTGGTCACTGTTTGGGCCTACAGAGTGAACAGTCACCATACGTATGTACCTCCTTCAGACTTGTGCCTGACATCAGCTTTTTTTCCAGGTCTGGATATGTAATCCTAAGTAGACTCTGGCTGATTTCAAATATTGCTTACAATTTCATATGGTAGATAATAATGGAATGTTAAGTTACTTAATGTGCTATGATTTGATGTCCATTTCATTCTCTTTCCTCTATTCTACTGGTGGTCCTTTTTTAGAATCCTAAACACATGTCTCTCTTTACGTTTGAGAAAATCCTGTATTATTTGTTGAGCATTGATCACTGTTTCTGGCTCTCATGGAAGAAACATCAACATTGCCCTGGACTGTGGAGTATGTTTGCTGGAAGCACCTTTGAGAATGTCAGAGATGACGTCATCACTGTTCTGGGAAGACTGTGTTTTCCATGAACTTACGTTGCCTTTACCATACAGCACTGATAATGGCAGAAAACACATATTAGTCAAAGGCAAGACTTTTTAAAACTAAAAATTTTATGGTAATTGATTTTAATTTTATAAAGCAGAAATGTTTAGAAGTCTCACTAAGACTGTCATAGCTTTTTAAAAATCATTTTTTTAAGTAATTGGTAATGCCCTTTCAAAAAGAGAAACAAAGTATGTATTCTTTAATATGATTCATCACTTTCCTGACAAGGAGATATAAATGTATAATTGATTTTTATTTTTTGAGTATCTCATAATTGTAATTTACACATACAATTCCCACAGGCATATGTCACCGACAGATGGTATTTATTAAAAATCCACATGCATTCTTGAGTGACTTTAGTGTCATTCTGCTTGAAGGCAAAGAAATGGATTAAGTGACCTTTCAAGGTCACTTTACTTATAGCTTTCAAGAATATGGTCTGTAATGTGCCACTGTTTGAAATGTATGTATTTTACATATATCTACAGGTCAAGTAGTTTTGGTTGTGAGTGACATATATCCAACTTGAATTAAAGTGATGAAAAGAGCATAAGGCATTGGCCTGCTTATAAAAGGTATGGTCAATGTTGGCATTAGAGACAGTTGGATTCAAAGACCGGAATGCAGTAAAGTCTCCTTTTCCTCTTTTTTCCCTGCTCTTTCTGTGGGTTGCTCATTCTCTCTCAAGCAGATAGGCTTCTTCCACATGACAGGGGACATGAATCCAGAAACTGATAGTTCAGTCACCAGAGAGAAAAGAAGTCTTTCCAGCCAGCTGTGTTTAGCAACCCTGGGCAAGGTTTTGATTTTTACAACTTGAGCCCAGGAGCAATCAGTGTAACCAGCAGTTTCAGTATTAAATTGGCTTCCCTGAAGTAAAATTTAGAGGAAAAAACTGGCTTCCCTGGGTCATGGGCTGTTCACTAAACCATGACTTTGTTTGTATCAAGATTGAAAAAGACAAAAGGAGATTCCTGGGATTTTGAGATTGCACCACCCCATCCTCCAAGCCAAAGACTTCACAATGACAAAAAGTCAAGCAGCAGTTTCAAGAAGATTGCAATTAAATGGAATATTCACTTTTTCCTATCAGTCTGTGAGGATGCTTTCCTTCCTACTCTGCACACCCCCAATCCCAGGCTTCACCAGAAGTCCAGACCCTTCAAGATGTGCATGATCAACTTTATGCACCTCTTTTTGGTCTGGACACCCTATAACCTGAAATAATTTCACACACACTCCTGATTACTATCCTTTAAGCCCCCACTGCCTATATATACACTATGCTCTCTGGAACTCAGGTTCTGTTATCAATAAAATTGTGTATCACCACTAATCATCTTTGATGTCTCTAAAATTTTCTTTCTCCTCTTGGTTTTATTAAAACCTGACTATTGCCCTGGCTGGCGTAGCTCAGTGGATTGAGCTCGGGCTGGGAACCAAAGTGTCCCAGGTTCGATTCCCAGCCAGGGTACATTCCTAGGTTGCAGGCCATAACCCCCAGCAACCGCACATTGATGCTTCTCTCTCTCTCTCTCTCTTTCCCTCCCTCCCTCCCTTCCCTCTCTAAAAATAAAGAAATAAAATCTAAAACAAAACAAAACAAAAAAACTGACTATCATTTGAGGATATTAAATTCTTTTTAAATTTTTTAAATTATATTTTATTTATTATGATATTATAATTTTTTCAATTTTTCTCCCTTTGCCCCCCTTCACCCAGCAGTCCCCACTCCCTCACGCAATACCAACTCCATTGTTTATGTCATGTCCATGGCTCCTGCATGTAGGTTCTTTGGCTATCCCATTTCCTATACTTACATCTCCATGGCTATTCTGTAACTACCTAATCCCCTTGTACTTCTTAATCCCCTCACTTCTTCATCCATTTGTCCTTACCTCACTCTCATCTGGGGACCATCAACACACTCTCTGTGTCCATGATTCTGTCTCTGTTCTTGTTTGCTTAGTTTGTTTTTCAGATTCAGTTATTGATAGACATGTATTTATTGCCATTTGATTGCTCGTAATTTTTTATCTTTTTTTAATAAGTACTTTTAATATTTCATATAATAATGATTTAGTGATGGTGAACTCCCTTAGTTTTTTCTTACTTGGAAAGCTCTTTATCTTCCATTTGATTCTAAATGATATCTTTGCTAGGTAGAGCAATCTTAGCTGTATGTCCCTGATTATCATGACTTTGAATATTTCTTGCCAATCCCTTCTAACCTGCAAAGTTTCTTTTGAGAAATCAGTTGACAGTCTTATTGGGATACCCTTATAGGTAACTAACTGCTTTTCTCTTGCTGCATTTAAGATTTTCTCTTTATCTTTAACCTTTGGCGTTTTTTAAGATTTTATTTATTTATTTTTAGAGAGGGAAGGGAGGACAAAAGAGAGAAAGAGAGAAACATCAATGTGTGGTTGTTGGGGGCCGTGGCCTGCAACCCAGGCAAGTGCCCTGATTGGGAATCAAACCTGCAATGCTTTGGTTCGCAGCCCACACTCAATCCACTGAGCTACGCCAGCCAGGTCTAACCTTTTGCATTTTGATTATGATATGTCTTGGAATGTCACTGGACCTTACAGGACACCTGCTACATTAGGCCATGCTACCCAGACAGGGAATTATAGAAGTTGTACCTAATATATAGAAACAAACACAGGGAGGTGGCCAAAATGAGGAGACAAAGAAACATAACCAAAATGAAAGAACAGATCAAAACTCCAGGAAAGCAACTAAACAAAATGGAGATAAGCAATCTATCTTATGCAGAGTTCAAAACACTGGTGATAAGGATGCTCAAGGAACTTAGTGAGAAACTCAACAGCATAAAAAAAAATCAGTCAGAAAAAAAGAATGCATTAACTGTAAACAAGAAATATTTACAGGGAATTGACAGTAGACTGGATGAAGCTGAGAATCAAATCAATGACTTGGAACATAATGAAGCAAACAAACAAATACCCCCTCCAAAACAAAACAAAACAACAACAAAAAATAATGAATAAGAACAACAAGATGAAAAAAAGAATTTAAAAAATGCAGATAGTGTAAACAACTTCTGGAACAACTTTAAGCATCCCAACATTGTTCTCTTAGGGGTGCCAGAAGAAAAGAAAGAGCAAGAAATTGGAAATCTATTTGAAAAAATAATGAAAGAAAACTTCCCTAATTTGGTGAAGGAGATAGACATGCAAGTCCAGGAAGCCCGGAGAATCTCATACAAGATGGATGCAAATAAGACAATGAATTCTTCTACAGCTTTTCATCTGTTTTTTTTCTTCCCACATCCCACATGGCACATTGCCTAGAGATGGTATAACTATTGTTTTTTTAATTACCATTCCAATATTATTTGACAAATCTTATGTTAATGTTGGGGCCCTAGTTGGAAATTGAGATTTTCAACACAGACCTCTGGATTGATATACTTGAATACATTGAAATGCAAGATAGTTGTGAACTATCTAGATTTGCAGTAGGAGTTTATACCTTTTTGACAAGAGGGCTGTATTCCCACTAGCTTAAATATGATGACAGGTGTTCATCTTGCAAAAAATGTCCCAAGAACTACAACAAATGTATAGCATGTACTGAACTGAGAGGCAAAATAATGAGCCTGAAAGCAAGGAAAATTGCTGTACCAATAAAGGGCTAAATGACCTAGCCAAGCTATACTGGCAGGAGTTTGAAGATATCTATAAGATTGCATCGTGAGAATAGTAGATCAAGAGAGCCATTATAGAAGATTGGGTAAAAAAAAAGTTGTGGTTATAGAAGTACTTTCTAATACTTAATATTTAATTATGTGACAAGGACCTAGAGCTAACATGTTGATAATTGTGGCTCTTGAAATCTTGGAAAAAGTAATGCCCCACCCTGCCCTGAGTTAGAAAAGCCAGAACTGCTGCAGAAGATGGTAGAAGAAAACTCAAAAAACTCATATAAGCAAGGCTGAAATCTCTTCTGATGGCCATGTTCAAAGAGAGAGTAGTCTTCCTGGCAGCATCTTAAGAAATGCCTGAGTACCAGGGGCACCTGCACTACTGAGAAGCTAAATGGCTGCTGTCTTTTAGAAATTGAAAGTAGGAGAGAATCTACAGAACTAGGCTCATGACGGTGAAGAGAATTATAAGATCTCAAAATCACAGAAGCCAAGTGACAGCACATAACCATTAGAAGCCAGCATTGTTCTCTGGAAATAGATTTTGGGATGGAAAATTTAGGGCAAAAGGTTTATTTCCTTACCAATTCCCCACTATTGTATTATAAGCTACTTGAAGCTTATAAGGAGGAAGACAGAAAGTTGCCTTCCTCCTTCATTTGTATAATTTCAGTATAGAAGATATTGCTGGACTCTTTAAAGACTTCCAATAAAGGTTTGGAAATGAGCTTCCTAAAAGTGTGGGAGTAGAAGGAAATAGATGGTGCTGATGCTGAAGCCCTTGTGAGATTTTAGTTATTAAGATTTGTAATTTCCATGATATGCTTACAAATATTTGGCTAAAAATGACTGTGTAACATTAAAAATTAAAGGCAGGTTTATACATTATAACCCTTAATAAAGACATCTGTTTTAATGTTAAAGTGTGAAACACTTACTTAAATTAAGCTTTGTGTAAAGTCTTTTTTAAGGGCCATGGTTTCTGAGCAGAAAACTACAAAGAAATCTATCTCCATGCTGGTTAAGCACAACCAGGGGGAGTCACCTAGTGAGATGCCATAATGGTGGTAATGGTCATTTTTTTCCCAGTTAAGAAAGAACAAAGGGCTTGAAAATTAAGGAAGAAAGTGCTGAGATACCTGGGTAAATATCCTGGTAAAAAGGATAGGGAATTTCAATCAGTATTTCTCAAACTATGTTCCTTAGAACATGAGAATCTTATGAGTGATTAATTATGTGTAGTGTTCAAATAGTTTATAGTTGTATCTAAGTTTGAGAAACGGTGCTCTTATTATAATGCTCTCTAGACCCATCCCTGCTGTTGTGAAGGGTAGGAGCTCCTTCTTCCTTTCTGCTGTAGAGTATTCCATTGTATAAATGCCCCGTAAATTTTTTATTATGACACTAAGTGAAATAAGGCAGGTGGTGAAAGACAAATACAATATGATTTCACCTATAAGGATAACCTAATCAACAAAACAAACAAGCAAGCAAAATACAAGCAGAGACATTGAAAAAAAAAAGAACAAACTGACAGTAACCAGAGGGGAGAGGGAAGGGGATACAGGGAAAGAAAGGGAATGTTTGTCAAAGAACATGTACAAAGGACACATGGATAAGACCCAAGGGGAGTAGGATTGAGGTTGGGAGGTGGGGCTGGGTGGGGCTGGGGGGAATGTTGGGGAGGGAATGTAGACAACTGTACTTGAATAACAATAAAAAATAAAATAAAAAATAAAAAGGGAGAAACAGTGCTCTGAGTTTTATATTAGATACAAGGTGAAGGCACATAGTGACTTTTTGACCTTTAAAAATATTATAACCTTCGAAAAAGACTGCATTTCTAATGAGTAAAAAGATTTCTCATAACTCCTGCTTTTTGTAAATGACTTAGGGAAAAGAAGATCTGAGATTATGGTTAAGAAGAATTAAGACTAAAAATAAGTCCACTAGATCTTTTAGATGTCTTTATATTGTATTTTAAATAATTTTTAGTAGTTTATGATGTTTCCTAAGTTCTCTGTTAGGTACTATAAGAGATACAGAGATCAATTACTATGTGGTTTATCTCATGAAGGATTTTACACTGTAATAAGTTAGCCATGATGTTCTATTTTGTGTTGGAGTCCTCCCTGCCTGGTCTCAGGAAACTGTAACCCCCTGTGACTTAAGCTGAGTGAAAGACCTCTGAACCAGGAGCCACTAAGGAGACGAAACTTATTTCCCTGGCATGAATGCTGCCTGTTCTGTGCCTGGCCTCCTATGCTTGATCAGTTAGCCAATGATGGGTAAGATTTCCCACTGGGGAAATCATCTAAGACAGGCATGATCACATAGAGGCCTCAGGGAAGAGACTCAGGGGGCTGTGGAAATGAAGGGGTGATCGACATCGACCCCTGTCCCCTTGGCTTTGTCAAAGCCTAAGTCCTTGTTCTTAGTTGTGAGAAATCCAAATCTCCTGGCTGCCTTTGTCTCCTCTGCCCGAATCAGGCCTGCGGAAATAACTGGGGCGGTACAGCCCAGACCAGAGTCGGTGGACCTCCGGGGTAATCAGGCCTGGGACATAGAATATGCAAGATCCTATGAGATCTGCTTGCTGGAGGATGCTATTGAATTAGAATATGAAGGCACGGGCAGGAAACAAAACTAGCCTTGTAGGTCCTGTAGTCTTTTTAAGTGATAAAACACAAACTCTCTGCCCAGAATCTCAGCGGGAGTTCTGTCAGCACCTTTGAAAATTACCTACCTATTTGATCTTCCCTGCCAGACTGTAATCCACAAACTGTGTCTGTATTCTTAATAAAGGCCTACTCAGGCAGGGGGCTTGGAGTGCTCTCCACTAGAGAGAGTGGCCATTTTGTCCCTATTTCCCCACAGGACTCGGTTGTCCCTGTGTATGTTTTTCTCGTGTTTTGACGAGCCATCTGCAGCATTCCACAGTCACTACAGGCCGGTGGTCACGTCAATTTTGTTATTAAAATGACCAAGAGAAGCATCATTTATAACATTTATTATAAGATACACTCATTTAGTCATACCTGTACAAACATAGTCACCTGGACAACAGTACAGTATTTCTACATTATTGCCACCTGACTATCAAGTTGCTGTTTTTGATATTGTATTTAAGACAAAAATAATCTTATTCAAAATTACTACTCACGTATTGAAAATGATAAAAAAGTGTTATTTAAGCTTTTTTAGCAGGCAAAAAATAATCAAGTGGAAGAATTTGTTTTTGGCAAGCTCAGTCCTCCTGTTCAGTACTACTTTACTGCCCCCCACACCCCATATATTTATATGTGGTCCACCCTCCCTGCTTTACTCCTCAGCAGACTTACTCAAATCATTCATTTACATTAAGGTATGCATTATAGAAAGGAGCATCAAAACATGCCCTATTCTTGGGGTTTTTATTTTTTAATTAATGTTTTTAAGAGAATGGTGGCATTTTTATAGAAATCAGGGGATAAGGAAGATAGAGACTCCTTGGATTATATTTACAGCCCCAAATCACATAAAGTTAGCACTTTATTTGATGTGTAAGTCAATAATACCACACAAAGTGTGTGTTCTAAGTTTACATTCAATAGCTTCCTGGCATTGAGGAGATTTTGCTGTGGGCTTCACCTTGTAAGACAAAGATTCACCTTAAATGTCTCAGAGTAGGAGAATTTAAAGGGTAGCACTGTAGAGAACCAAGTATTGAATAACTAGTAGTTAGGCAACCAGAAGCAACTATAAAAAAGGAAATTTTAGAAAAGGTCAAGAAGGTATTATCTAAACACAAATTAGTGTTTTAATAAGATGAAGTATTATTCTGTGTTTGTCTGTGAACCTTGCTTGCGATACTTAGGTTCTCTCACACATACCTTTGTATAAAATTTATTATGTCAGATTTTCTTCCATCAGGTCTTAGCTTTGATTGCCTGGGGGCTCTTTTGGATAATTCACTTGGCTCAGGCTGCCTTGATAGCAACTATAAATTAGTATATTTTAAGTAATGTCAACCTAGGAGTGAAGCACTGAACCTAATGGGATCATTAAACACCTTCACAGCCTCTTGGTGGATAATTAAGCCAGTGGGGGTAATACTTGACCCAAGGCTGACAGCGTGTCCAGCACCCTGCTCATTGGAAGTCAAGTGCATCTCCTGAGTTAGGGAAAAGAAAGTCCAGTGTGGTTAAAGTCCAGTATTTACTGGAGCTCATTTGCTTGAAAGCAAGACATCTTATCTTTTAAGGCTTTATGAGCTAGTGTTTTATTTAGGTTCCTTTGTTTGCTGGTAATATGAGACCAATTCATACTGGGAAGATAAGAATATTGGAGGGTCTACAAGCCTGAGGAGAGGAATGAGACTAGATATTTGAAGCAATCAAACATTATTCTAATATTGTTGCCTTGTTATGATGTTTGATAAATTCTTCACTTTCATCACAACTCCCTTTCATCTCCTTCTTTAGTCAGTGGCACCAGCATCTGATAGTTTTCTTGCTTTTCATCACATAAACCGAGGACCAAGGAGGCATTGAATTCTTCAGTCCCAGTTGCAACATTTCTAGCCAAGTTCTCATATTGGCCATACTAGGTTCAAGTGCCCGCCTCTGAATCAATGAGCATGAGGTCAAAAAAGGTATACAAGCTACTGTAAGAATTATAAAATGCATATGTGGCTGTGTGGATGGAATTGTAAGAGGTGAGTGTGAAGGAGAGACCATACAATTTGCATCCATTTTACCTTGCCACCTTACCATATTCCTTAGGTAAAGATGAGTCACCTTATTTTTTTTTCTAGAAATGTAATAGCTGTCTTAGCCATGGATATAAAGAATAAAATAACCTTATGTAGGAATTACTTTTCATTTTCTTCATCAAGTGTAAAGTGGCTATGTTGCTGGAAAAAAAGTTCACATTTCACCGAACACAGTGACTAACCATGGAGAGAAGTTGCAGCAAACACAATAACCACAGAAACACACATTAAGATGACAGAAAGATGCAAGCCATACATATTTATCCTACACTCACGAACAACTTTTATCATGCCTACAGTTTGTGATAAGCAAAGTGCATTTTTCAGAGAAGACTGGGCTCCATGGGAGAAGACCGATATCTGTAAACACAGAAGAATATCCAGTAAATTAGAAATTAGCCACAGGATTGAACATTTTACTCTCTACTTTTGGCAAGAGGAACTGGAATTTGTTACAAAAACCTTCAGTGTATTCTTTATAGTTTACCTTGTACAGTAGGCATAAAAATGTATATGGTTCTCAAAAAATTGTGTGTTAAACTCTTCCTGAGACTTTATTTTGCTATATTCATAATGTCACAATTTAAAGTACAAACAGTATTACTCCAGGTACTACTGCATAGTCATACCTAGACAACCTGAATCAGACTGACTTCAAAGTCCAAGATTCTCATGCCATTTGTGTAAATCTAGGAAGCATGTTCTCTTCCAGAAATACGGTTTGAAGGAGTTTATTTTTACTCAGGGATGCTACAAGCTAGACTAAATTAGACAACTTTCTTGTTTGATTATGGAGAGTGGCTAGAGAAAGTTTTTACACAGAAAAGTGATTCTGGGTCAGTTTTAGAAGGAATGGCTGCCCACCGTAACCACGTAGAGCATTTTGATCTCAATTATGTAATTATGAGCATAGTCTCAGACAAGGATAATTATACATGTTAGAAGTTTTCTTTGAACTTTTGTACTTTGGTTTTTGCTAAAACTGGGTAGCATATAAAAGCCACTCAACTGTATTGAGGACATGAGCAAATAAGAACTTTCTTATGCTTTAACCTACATTTTTCCTCTGGAGTGTGGTCACTTGGCAGGAGAGACATGTGCGTCTAAGAGTACATAATGACAAAGACACGATCTTCCAACACTGAAGATTAATCATCTGCCTAGAGTAAAGGGTAAAATTATGTCCAAAGAAAGCCAGTTGTTTGCCACATAAATCTAGGGGACAAATGTCCAGCTTCTATTCAAGTCACCAACATTGAAATGATGACACTCTACTTACTGTCTTAGTCGAGTCTGCCTGAAATACTTTCTCCACGCTTATTTAGCTCTTCACCTACTGAACACTAAGACAAAGGACAACACATCTAACAACAATGACAAGTCATGTGTATGTCAAAGAGGAGCAAATTAGAAGTTCTCTCCTAAAGGGTCCGTATTAACAGAATTAATCACATAAAATTTTAATCTTACTTTCATTTCCTTTCCTTCATCTTCCAGCCTTTTTGCCATTCTCTCCAGCAATGCCCGTCTACACTCTTGCTTGCTATCAGAGCAAAAGCTATTTCGGTTGAAGGTTTCATAACATCTTTTGGTTCCTGTGACTCTGGATCAAATCTGCTTTAGGAGAATGTGGCTAAAAATGTGCCAACTCTCAATGACTTTGATGCCTAAAGATGTGGTATTCTTGGTGTCTCAAAGCATTTAGTCTCTCAATATTAGATGCTAGCTTTTCCTCCCAGGCATCTGAAGTTCAGGGTAGGTCTCTTTTGACATCTTGTAATCACGTATTTTCCTTTTCTTCATCCACTCTTTAGAAGGAAAGTCTCAGAGAGGTTATTCTGTCTTGTCCTTCATCATTCTTCCTTGTCTCTCATGCTCTAAATACTCCACAAGTTCCAGAAAGCACCCTCTGTCAGCTTCTTATCTCCATTTTCCCAGTGGTGTTTGTGAGATTCTGCATGACCTATCAGCACAACTCGCAGGCTGTTCTTCTCAGACCTAGTTACTGTCCTTCTAAATCAAAAGAACAGTATTTTTGTAATACACACTCTTCATCTACTTTCTCCACAAGAGCATATAGACTTCCAATCAGAGGGTTTCCTGCTTCATTCCTTGATATTTAAGTGATTATGATCTTTATTCAGGCTAAATTAAGAATTGCTTTCAAGATAGGAAGGGTCTACCTAGTGCCAGTGGAAACAATAGTACCACAGAAGCATATACTGCATAGTAATTTTATGAATCAAAGTGTAAAATACCTAGACTGTGGCTTCCTGTTCTTTGAACTCTCAGCTTTTTCATTTAAAACAGATTGGTTTTCTTTCTCTTAGGTTGGCACTCTGGCAGAATTCTGCATTAGAAACAGTGATCTATATGGAGATATAGATTATATTTCATGTTAAAATATGTTTGTTGTTGACATTCTTTTGGCTTAAAGTGATGCCACATTTAGTGGAAGTTTAGTGTGTTCCAGAAGTTGCTTAAAATAATTTTGACAGGGAAAAAATTGTGCCATAAAGATTACAGCAAAGAATAGGTTTTTAAAGATTAATGTGTTTTAGCTCGTAACTAGAGGTAGAAGAATGTGGGGTTTTAGCATGCTAGTTGTTAGGTCTCTAGCAATAGCTGGGCCTCACTGCAGACTTAAATCTGGATGGGACTGACACCGAATCTGCAGAATACTCCATCAAATCTAAGTGGGGTATTGGTGATATGGAAGAGCCCTGAAAGAAATAATTCATTTTAGAAACCTCCAGAGCATTTCAACTCTTCAAAATAACTATTTTGTTTGTTTATTGGCTAAGTTTATTCTTAGACCTCCTGAATATTCTTGTGTCTACCTTAAAAGGATGAAAATTTCCCACTTGGGGAGAGATTTTGACAAATGTCACATCCTAAGGATATTTGTAAACAACAGCTAACCCATGACCAGCTAACCATAGAGAGACCACTTTCGAGAGTGTTCTCACTAAATGGACATGAAGCCTCTTTTTCATGAACTTCCTTCAGTGGTCATTTGGAGCTTCGAGCTTCACTGGGGTATTTCAGAAGCTATTCAATGATTAACTTTTCTTTTCCTAAAGTTTTAAAATTCATATCTCTTACCATCATAAATTAAATTACTTTAATCTTTATCTAAATGAAATCGACATTTGGCAGGCAATGATTTTCTTGCTTGAATGGAGGTGGCATGGCTACTTTGACCAGCGTGGCAGAGAGAAGTCAAGTATCAGATAAAGTAGATCGTCTCCAGGTTTTCATCGAAACTTGATATCCTGTTATCACAGAATTGAGGCTACAAGGTTTCCAATATGAAACACATTCATTGCTTCCTTAAATCTGCAACCTGAAACCAAAGCCAGAATTTTAAGTCACAAAGACATCACTGATAGCACACGGGAAATCTTCAGATGTGCCAGGGGATTTAAGGAACATTGCTTCCATTAATCTTGCTGAAATTCTCATGACTAAATCCCTGTGCATTGCTTTTAAGATTTGCTAAAAAATGTCTCAGCATACAAAGCATGGGCAAGTTATTCATTACAGCTTTTACTTTATAGCATTCTGAAACTGTTTCTAAGTAATGTAGCACTGACTTTCCTTTTCTATAAAAGACCATAAGATACATTTTGCCTAAATGAAAGATTTGCTTTTTGATAATGTGAACTTTTACAAAGTGTGAAAACTAGTTTTTATACTGAGCTTGACTGAGAGGAATATGGTAGTAAAAATAAAAGAAACTATAGCAGTTCTATTGATCTGTACCAAAAAAACGATACAAGCCTAGATTTTTTATTGCATGTGTGTGTGTGTATTCTCAGAATATGATAATATGCCTATATTTTCTTATCTATATATTTATCTGCCTATTTATCCATTGATTAGGTGCTGCAAATACCAAGATTATAACCAGAGAATGGTTTATGGTGCACTGGGGCGATCAAAAGACAAAGTGTAGTAAAGACATGTAACAGGGGACAGTGGAACTCAGCCTTGGTCGCAGATGGTGTGTTTTCCCTCTCTTTGCTCCTGTGTGGTCTGCTGCCACCATGGCCCAGGCCAAGGTTGCACTGATTGGATTGGCTGTCATGGACCAGAACTTAATTTTGAACACGAATCACCACAGCTTTGTGGTTTGTGCTTTTGACAGGACAGTCTTCAAAGTTGATGATTTATTGGCCAATGAAGCAAAGGGAACCAAAGCGATTGGTGCTCACTTCGTGGAGGAGATGGTCTCCAAGTGGAAGAAGCCTCGGCAGATCATAGTGCTTGCCAAGGCTAGTCAGGCTGTTGATGATTTCATTGAAAAATTGGTACCATTGTTGGACATTGGTGACATTATCACTGATGGAGGGAATTCTGAATACAGGGATACCACAAGATGATATAGAGACCTCAAGGCCAAGGGAATCTTGTTTGTGGTGAGCTGCATTGGTGGTGGAGAGAAAGGGGCCCAGTATGGCCCGGTGCTTATGCCCAGAGGTAATGAAGAAGCCTGGTGCAACATCCAGACAATCTTCCAGGGCATCACTCACTGCAAAAGTAGGAACCTGAGGGCCCTGCTGTGACTGGGTGCAGCAGGAGAGAGCAGGGCACTTTGTGAAGATGGTGCACAATGGGATCGAGTATGGGGACATGCAGCTGATCTGTGAGTCTTACCACCTGATGAAGGATGTCCTGGGTATGGAGCACAATGAGATGGCACAGGCATTTGAGGACTGGAATAAGACTCATTCCTGATTGAAACCACAGCCAGTATTCTCAAGTTCCAAGACAGCGATGGCACTCCACTGCCGATCAGGGACAGTGCAGGGCAGAAGGCCATGGGGAAGTGGACTGCCATCTCAGCCCTGGAGTACAGTGAGTACATCACCCTCATCAGAGAAGCAGTCTTTGCTTGATGCTTGTCATCATTGAAGGATGAAGGGATTCAAGCTAGCAAAAAGCTGAGGGGGCCTCAGAAGATCCAGCTTAAAGCCAATAAGAAATCATTCCTCGAGGACATACGAAAGGCCCTCTATGCTTTCAAGATCATCTCCTATGCTCAAGGCTTTATGGTGCTAAGACAGGCAGCCACTGAATTTGGCTGACACTCAAAAGGGCACCATTGCCTTGATGTGGAGAGGGGGGTGGGCCGCATTAACAGAAGCATAACCCTAGGAATGATAAACTACGCATTTGATTGAAACCCAGAACTTCAGAACCTACTGCTAGATGCTTTCTTTAAGTCAGCTGTCCAAACTGTCAGGACTCCTGGTGGTGAGCAGTCAGCCCAGGGGTCCAGAAAGGCATCCCTGTGCCCTGCTTCACCACTGCTTTTCCTTCTGTGATGGCTACAGACGTGAAATGCTGCCAGCCAACCTGACCCAAGCTCAGCAGGATTACTCTGGGGCTCATACCTATGAACTCTTAGCCAAACCAGGGAAGTTTGTTTACACTGACTGGATGGTCTGGGGCGGGGGGAGGGCAGTGTGTGTCATTGTCTCCATACAATGCCTAATTAGGCTTGGGTCACCCACCACTGTGGATGAGACATGAGACAAATTCACATGGACTACCGAGTTCTGTGGAGAAAAAGGGATGGCACGGCCACTTTCTCAAGAGGAGACCTCTTTGACCCTTGCCTTGACAAGCTTTTATTGCTTTTCTGGGCACATTACATGATGGTCCTCATTTACTATACAGGGGTTCGCTTTAGGTAGTAACCTTTTACAGAAAACAAAGGAGAGGATGCCACTAATCACATCACAGAAGAAGGATATTTACAAATGCAAAGGGAAAAGTGGTTGAACTGGCTATACTCATCCTTGGAAGGTTTAGCACAGACTTTAGGAAGTTATAGTAAGCACTTGCTGCCTCAGTTCAGGGTGAGGGAGTTTAGCAAAAAGCAAGTCTCAAAGCAGTCAGGGTACAATGCAGGTCTGATTCTGCACGGGAGAATCTATCCATGGGTGTGGGTCCTGTGCATTGGACCTCGCCTTCCACTGAGAGCTGGGCCCATGCCATGCAGAATGCTCTCTTATACACCACGATGCCATAGACAGAGACATTTCATTTGCCACACAACACTGCTTACATGGCCCTTTGCCTTACTTTCTGCTCAGATCTTTTAAAATAGTGTCATAAGAGACTCCTGAAGAGTCACCCCAAGCTTACTTGGGGAGTGGTTCTGTGACAACTGTTGTGCCTTCTGCCACTGCTTCCTGGGACAGAGGGAGGATTGTCATGTGCTCCACAGAAGCAGCCAGCTCCCTGAAGTGGTCACTGTCTGAATGCCTCTGTGGATCAGAGAGACAACCCAAGTTTGCCTGGATAGAGAGATCACAGAGAATGGAAGAGATCTTGTGGAATCTGCTCAAACTGGATCCTTTGTATCACTCGGCTGAATTTCCCTTTCCTCTACTTAATAAAAGCTACATTATATTTCAAAAAAAGACAGGAACAAAGGAAGTAATGTAACAGGGAAGAAGAAACCTGAGAAAGGAAAATATTTGAGGCACATAGGGTCATCTGAGGATTTAAATTATGGAGCTAGTTGGGTAGTGTGGTAACATAAAATTAATATCTCATAAGGTCAGATTTAGAGGGCTTTGCGATGCAATGAGAATTTTCCCTTCCTTTCGTAAAGATGAAATGACCAAATCAAGAATTAAGAGAGATAATTTAGGAGATTTCATGAACGAAAAGTTGGCATGAGTAGACAATGAAGGCAGGCAAGTCAATAAAGAAACTATTTCACAGAGCAAGTACAGAGGATATAATATAAAAAAGGGATGGCCAGCAATGGGCAGAAAAAGAATTAGATTAAGAACTTGATTATGTGTTATGGGGGAAGAGGGGTCAATGACTGAGAATTTTAGCATACAGGGTTGAGATATAGCAGAGAATAGACAAGGTGGTCTGAAATTGAGACAAAAGAGAATGATTTCTGTTGGTTATGAGAACTAGTGCTCTCTAAGGTTTGTGAGTAATTGCTGAGTGAGTTTGGGGGCTGTAGGCACAGAATTTGAGACATTAGCTTATAAATTATGGGACTGATGAGCTCATCTGGAGAAATTTTAAGAAGAGTCAGTGAAGATGAGGTTGACTGGGGAATCTTGGTGGTGGCAGAAGTTAGAGAGGTAAGAGGGCCAAGAAAGCTTCCCCAGGGGAGTTTATCATTATAGCCATGGAGAAATGTCATCAGAGGCTTGACAGACAAAGTGGTTGAGGAAGGTGAAGCCATTAGTTTTGGTCACCAAGGGATGATTTGTATGCTTACAGACAGCCTTTTCAATAGAACGGTAGGGATTTAGGAGGAGTGATTGTGGATATAAATGATGAGAGATATGAGGTAGAGGGAGGTGGTATAAACTTACTTTCATAGATGTTTGGAAACAGAATCAAGGAGCTACATGAGGTAGTCTCTTGAAAAGGCACAGGTTGAAAGCTCAGAAGTAAAGAGAACGAATTGGTGGTTGCCAGAGGCTAGCTACTGGAAGTTGGAGTAATGGGTAAAAGGAGTCAGGAGGCACGAACTTCCATTTATAGAACAAGTAAGACATGAGAAACAATGGACAGCTTGGTGACTTTTACAATAATATTGTATTACATGTGTGAAAGTTACCAAGAAACTAGATCATTTTTCATCACAAGAAAAAATTCTGTATTGTTAATGAATGTTAACTGGATTTATTATGATCACTTTGCAATATATATAAATATTGTTGTTTACTTGAAACTAATAGAGTGTTGTAGGCCTGTTATACCTTAAAAATGAAACAAGCATATGTAAGTACCAAAAACATAGAAGAGTCGTAGTTGAGAGAAAGATGCTTTAGGAAGGGAGACTGTAGAGTATTTGAATAGTACACTGGGGAGTCCAGTGGAGAGAGAAAACCTGCAGGCAAAGGAAAACTTTGACATTTCACTTCAATCTTTAAGAAATTGCTTTCTCTCTCATTATAAAGTCCTGCACAGGATTATTTGGGTCATAATAACTGCTTAGAGAGCTACCTGTAAAGACCCTCCTATCCCACAAATTAGCATTTTAATAAAATGAAGTTTATGTCATGTCTTGTTATACTTTATTTTTTGTGAGTTTTGACGGAGTCATTTATAGCCTTTATTCAGGCCCCAGAATCACAAATCGTTGTCTTGACAAGTACTCTTATAATCATCACTGTGGAGATAAGGGGCATCATAAATCTGGTGAGTTTATACAACTTTCTCACTGAAGTGATACACAAGGACTGTCCAGAAAAAGTCCAGCCATTGCTAATATTACAGGAACAGCTTGTGTGACATCAGTGTAACCTGGCTGTAAAGGACAGTAGGGTGGAATGTGCATGCATGAGCAATAATGACTTCACTATATTAGTCAGTGAGGGTGGTAGGCACTGTTGAGTGAGCATGTGCACTGTGTGGCTGTCACATTAAAAATGACTGAGCTACTAGAGTAATAAATCTGTATCAAATTTTGCTTTAGCTTGAACATTCCTCCAAAGAAAATATTTGAATGATTCAGAAAGGCCAGCTATGGGGCAACTGGTGATTGGCAGCCTTATCATGACAATGTGGCCACTCATGCATCACGTCTTATGTAGAGTTTTTTGCCAAAACATCCACTTACTCTGCCCCCACTACAGAACAGATTTGGTGCCCTGTGACTTCTGGCTTTTCCCCAAACTAAAATCACCTTTGAAAGGGAAGAGCTTTTAGACGATTGATGAGATTCAGGAAAATACAGTAGGGCAGTAGATGGCAATTGGAAGAACTATGTGAGGTCCCAAGGTGCCTATTTTGAAGGGGACTGAGGCATTATTGTCCTGTGTACAATGTGTCTAGTATCTTGTTTCTTCTTCGATAAATGTCTTGATTTTTCATATTACACAGATGGATACTTTCTGGGCAGATCTCGTATGTGGCTCCTCCTCACATCTCACTGACCAAGTTAGTCTACATAGCTACCTGACCTCAGGTGGTCAGGGCAGGGCAACCCGATGTGGTGGCTGGAAGGACAACCAAAAATTTTGTGACCATTTGTAGTGATTACACTACATTAAAAGCCTGGAAGGAAACTGTAGGATTCAGAGGAGATGGATGAGGGATCAAAATGGGTTGTATTAATTATATTATTCAATGCTATTAGGCCCCTTGAAATGCATATAATATTGAAATCATCTTATAGGAACACCTGTGAAAGGGAGTGCTTCATAATTATTTCCGAATGCTTCTAATAAAATGAGACAATTAGCCTCCTCTAATGCATTAGTTATGATAAGTTTCATCTGCATGTGACAGGAAAAAGAATAGTATGACAATGGCTTCAAATAAGAGATAATTATTTTTATCTTATGTAAAAGTATGGATATGTACAGGGCTCTGTGGTCCTCAAGGACGAGGTTTTCTCTACCTAACTTCTTCACCACCTTCAAAGTTTGACTTCTGTTTCGTGATCCAAGGTACCTGTTCCAGTTTAAGCCATTTCATCTGCATATGAACAGCAGAACACTTCCTAAAAGTTTCACCACCACTTCTGGATATATTGTCTTGGCCAGAACTTAGATATACTCCCACAGTGAAGTCTGGCCTATGTGGTCTTTACATCAGTTGCCCTTGAGATTAATTAGCATTTGAAAGTTCCATTTATGAATAACAAGAGGAGAAATGGTATCATATAACTATTCATTTTAGATACTTCACTATGCCTGTGTGGAGGGTCTGCCTCTTTTATTTAGGATTTCCCCCTATTTTTAGCAATTCTTAGCATGGACAGGAAATAGAGATTCCATGCTCCACATCAGAAATGTAACAACTCACTTGGAATACGTGTATTTTGGAGCTAGAATGTCTTCTCTAGCCTCTTACTCAGAATGGTGCAGCGCTTTGAGAGAATGAGCATCCGTGCTGGTTTTTGCCCACTTAACTATCTCCACTAATTCCCAGCTCATGCAGGGAAATGAGAGCGAGCTTGAAAAGAATGTGAACAATATTTTCAGTTGGCTATGAGTTTAAGTAGTAGTTCCCTACCCAGAACTGGTCTCCACGTGGAGTTCCTGCTATAGAAATTCAGAGAGAGTGAGTTTTGGAGAGTGGTAAAGATTCTTCGTTTTCACTTTACTCCCATTATGGGAACTGTAAGATGGAACAGAGTTTACCGCTAAAAGAGAGGAGATAAAATGCTACGGAACTTCAAAAGCAGGAGAGGTTGGCAGCTACACTTGACCCAGCATTAGACCTGGCACAGATTTCAGGAAACAGGAAAGATCTTTTACTTTATAATTTTGTTTTTTATTTGTTCTTTGTTAGATCCTTTCCACTTTATACAGCAGATGCTGAACTTACATCATTATTGTGTTGGTAGTGGTAACACAAATTTGAATTGTTGGGAACATGTATTATTCATGTTGCAGATGAGATAATGTTTGCCAAAGATGCATGAATTAAATATCCAGTAGCCCAGGGCTTGATGGAGCTCTCAGTCAGGGAATGTAGAGTGTGGTGAGCACACTGTGATGTCTGAGATTCCTGAGGAGTTAGGGTGCCCCTTCACGTTGTTTTGTGCTTTAAGATAAAACAGCAATGGCAAAACAGAAAGGGACATCTACAGCTGAAGATTTTACATTTAATTAGGAATTGGATCATAGTCTGGATCAAGGCAGAAGGGAGTAAAAGATGTATATAAATCAATGCTAAGTACATAAAAAAATGAGCACTGTCATTATTTTGCAAAATAACATTTCAGATCATTCCCTGATGTCATCTTTAAATTTCATATAGTATTATAAAAATTTTTGCCTATTAAAGAAAATTTATTTTCCTCAGCATTTTGTTCAAGTTTTCATTATTATGGATTATATGTAAAATTCAATATGAATTATTTTCTTTTTAATTCCTGACCAACTCAAAAATTTTAATAATTGCACAGCCTTTTCACATTAACAACTGTATTTAGATGTTAAATAACCCTTCTTTTGACAAACAAAAATAAATTAAGAAAAGATATTGCAACCAGTTGACTTGGACCTGATACCATGCCATTTATTTTTAGGCCATTTAAAAAATATGTGACACTGTCTATATCACAAAGAAATGTTTGAAAATAAGGCTTTATTATAGGCTGTCAAGTCAGCTTTTAAAGTTCAAGGACATATAGCCTTAGCATATTTATTTATTCATAACTTATGCTGGTTTTATTTTAAGTGGATATGCATTAATAAAAGATAACGGTTGTTTATGCCAAATCATATCTTTTTTCTTTATACATAAGAAAAGCAAAGCAGCCTATAATTTTATATAGTTGTTAGTTGAGGGAAAATAGATCAGTCACATCACAGTATCAGTTTATAAGAAGTCTCTTGACAAGAAATTTTGCACCAAAATTGATAGCACTTTGAATACAGTAGATTATAATCTCCAGTGAAGGATGAATAAAATCAAACAATACTCAAAAGATGGTATTTTGCAGACTGATAGCAAGCACCCTACTCTGCATTCATATGTTCAGCACTCTTAAGCGTATGATTGATTTAGGTGTGTACCTGTTAGCAGCAGGATGGCACAGTGAATTGCCCCGTGTCTCTGAAAGGAAATGCTAGCAAGTTGCAAGAGTGTGAGTGAGAGCTTTCATTCAATTAGGAGAACAAAATAGGATATACCCTTGGTAAAACTGTGCTTTCTATACGTGTTTACATGTAAGTATGTGGGTTTAAATGTTGTTACTGGCATTTTCACTAAATCTCAAAATAAGTTAAAAGATGAAATTTAAAAAGGGTCCCGAACTATAAGACACAGTTACTTTGATATCAACATTTCCCCAGATTTGGCATGAGCAGAAGGAATTACTGGCTCTTAATAAGGATAAACGAAATCTCTTTCTTTTGCTCCCTTGAATTAATTGGTTTCGCCTGGCCAGACTCACGGTGCACACCGTGAAGAATAGAGGGCCTTGGCATGTGCCATGTTTTCTCCACTGCATTAATTGGACTGTAAATGAGATTTTGATCAATAAAATAAAATATGTTGCCTAGAGCACACAAAGAGAAGCATGAGAGAGCTTCGAATGCGTAGTAATCTGAGCACAACTTAAAGCTCCTCCCATAATCAATTCAAATATAGTGTGTACTTCTTGTTGATCGATTCCCTTAAGCCTTTTTACAAATTCTTAGGCACACATAAAAATAAATTTCAGGAATAAGACCTTGATGTTTTTTTCCCCCAAACATAGTTGGTGCTGTCTAACACTGCTCTTGGCATAATTTATCACAATTTCAACACCCATGTAGATTATTCCTCCAATACCTTGAACACTCAATTCTTTGACCTCCTCTTTTCTAATTTTGTTCAACAGCTTCCTTCAACCTGTTACACTCATCCTCATACCCTAGGTTTTAGTGTTCCCTGCAAACGTGACCCCATAATTCTAATTTTAAATGTCTCACATTCAAACCATCACATCCTATTTTTCTGGCTCACTTCCTCAAGTGCCCTTCAACAATCTTTCTATTTTTTCACGATGGGACTTTTAAATAATAGTGATCTCACTTGTCTTTGCTACTTCATGTTTTCATTCCTCTCTTCTCAGCTTAAATACTATGTTCAGTCACGTTACTCCCTTGCACACATGTTTGACTTTCTTGGTCTTCTCTCAGTTCCTCATTCTCACCCCAGTCCTGGTTAATTCCCACTCTCTGCGTGTTCTGTGGCAGCTCCTGCCATAGCTCAATGTGTTTGCAGGAAAAGACATATCTTGGTTGACTAATCCCATTTGAAATTTTTTTTGTATTTTTTATTAAATACTTTTGAATTTTATTGTTGTTCAAGTAAAGTTTCTTGCCTTTCTCCCCACCCTCCCCCACCACCCCAGTTATTCCCTCCTCCCTCCCCTGTTCCCCCCCTCCTTGTTTTTGTCCATGTGTCATTTATAATTGTTCTTGTAAACCCTTCATGCTTTTCCTCCCATTTGAAGTTCTTCATCACTGGCACAGGTGGAATTATGGAATCTGGAATCAAACTGCAGGCACTGTGTCCATTCCTTCTCCCTCTTTCAAAGGCAACTGCTGCAGATCTAAACACCTGCTATCCTCATACATGTCTTCTTCTGTTTCCCTCTCCACTGATAAAGCGTTCTTTACTGAGAGAATACTCCATTGACACTCTACTTCCTTCACTTTGCTAAATCTGATCATCAGTTATAATCACTTCTCAGTCGGCTTACCTGAGATCTCTCTTCTCCTTGGATCCATTACTCCCCTGGTCCTCCTTCAGCCCTGCTGACCACTCCCCTTCAGTCACCTTGGTGGATAATGTCTCTTTCCCCAGGTGTTTAACATTGGAATGTTCAGGGCTCATTACCATGGGCCGCTTTTCTTTTCTTTTTTTTAAATTGATTAATTTATTTTTAGAGAAGGAAGGGAGGGAGGGGGAGAGAGAGAGAGAGAGAGAGAGAGAGAGAGAGAAACATCAATGTGCAGTTGCTGGGGGTTATGGCCTGCAACCCAGGAATGTACCCTGGCTGGGAATCGAACCTGGGACACTGGTTCCCAGCCCGAGCTCAATCCACTGAGCTACACCAGCCAGGGCTCATGGACCGCTTTTTTTTTCTGCTTTCATTCATTCATTTGTTAACATCATTCAGTCTCATGGCTGTAAACACTGAGTTATGCTGAAGCCTCCTATATTTATTGGTGTAATCTGGACATTTCCAGAACTCCAGGATCTGTATCTGCTTGCTTACTTGTGTTTTTCTTTTGAATACAGGAGGGCATGCCAATTTTAACATGTTCAAAACTAAAAACTTGATCTCAGTTCTTCTCGCTGTAAAGCAAGCATATTCTGGCTTCTCATGTTCCCCATTTTAACTAATGGCAACCCCATCTATCCAATTTTTTTACTCAAAACCTTTGCTGTCAAATATCTTTGAGTCTTCTTTTGCTGACATATCCCAGGTCCCATCTGTAATCGGTTTACAAAAAGGTAGCCAGCACTACCTTCAGAACATATCCAGAAAACAGTCACTTATTCCTAGTATCATTGCTTCCACCTTTGTCCACTCTGTTCTCACATCTTGCCTATATTATACGATAACCTTCTGCTTCTGCCTTTGCCACACCTTCCTGCTCTTTCAACCTTTACTCATCATAGCGGCCAGAGAATGCATGTAAAATATGTCATAAAACCTCCTTTGTAAATCCCTGGAATGGCTTCCTAAACTCAAACAAAAAGCTAAAAATGTTACAATAGCCAATAGCCTTAACTTGCTGTGCCTTCCAGATCCTCTGACCTCACTTCCTACCACTCTCCCCCTCACCATTTTAATTCAGCCACACCAGCCTCCTTGGTCTTCCTGTAATACATAGGCATGTACCTGGCTCAGGGACGTTATAGTCTCTTACTATTCCTTTGGCCTAGAAAGTTCATTGACTCACCTTGTGGAGATCTCTACTCAAAGGTCAATGAAACTCACTTTGAACAATTTGGAACCTTTTATAGTCTTCCTGACTTTTTCTCCCCTTATTTTGCTCCGAAACATGACACCTGCTAATATTTGTATGGGTATACACACATACATATACTCATATTAATTAATTAATATTTGTCCAGTTTCTCCCATTGGAATGCAAGTTTCATGAGGACTGGGAATTTTATTTTTTGTGTATTTGTTACTTTTACTGCTCTATCCCTAGCACCTAGAAAATACCTGCCCAAAAATATGTTTATTAAATGAATGAATGAATGCATGAATGAATGGGTTCAGTGATAACATTAGTTCACACATGATCTTGGGGAAGAATAGTTTAAATATTTGGGCCCTTTTGAGGAAATATGAGTTTGACAGTATCAATTTCAGACATCCATGTTAAAATTCTAAGGCTGCCTTATTGAAGGTAAAGAATAACTTCTGCAGTGTCTGTATGTCTGTTAAAAGAAACTCCTGTGTTCTTTTGTTGCAATTTCCATGCTGTTTTTATTTTTGTCCTGCAATATTTTCATAGAGCAATGTTTCTCGCAGAAAACTGCTAACAAATAATATCTGTTTAATTGGACCTCCTTGCCTTCACCAGGGAGGAATTAAATGCCCAAGTTGAGGTTGATGGTAGCTCTGGGACTAGGATTAAGGACCCCTTTTGTTTGTTTTTAGCTCCTCTGATTATAACTGTTCCCTCCATCAAATTACAGAAAAGTGAGACCCATTCAGCAGAAAACTCTAAAGGCAGACATGGAAAATTAATTTTTAGGAAAATGATTAGGGGATAATGGCATGTCAGCATCTAGGCATGGAGTGGGGATAATGTTATTCTGATACATCAAGTTACTGATCAGCAGCAATAGACTAAGACTTTTTATTACACAAACTAAATAGGATTTATGAAAAGGGGGACTGCTTTTTCTTAAATTATGGGTCTTGCTGTGGCATTCCTTGTAATTTGCTTTTTGCTTATTCACAGAATGTTTCTCATTAGCTGCATTGTTTTCCTCCTCATCCTCACCTCTGGGCTACTTGTGTTTGTGCACATTAACTCAGAATCAGCCTCTAACTCTCTGGAGATACGTCTTTTCCATTTTTCATCTCAGAAGGTCTTGGTGCCTGGGGCACCGTTTGCTGGAGGGCTTTGCAGACCTCGAGCTCGTTTTCTGAGGAACAGAAATTCTCTTGGGTATTTATGTCTTCCAACTGGCATTATTCCTTATATTGCCATACACTAATAAAGAAAAACCCTGAAATATTTATATTCACTGTCTTCAGTCTGAAAAATGGAGAAATCCTTTCTAAAGGTCTTTCAGAGCTCAGTTAGCTGCTGTCCTGTGATTGCCAGCCGTTTCTATTCTGTCTGCCTTCAGTTCCTAGAGCTGTTGCATACCGTCACAGTTGGCTGCTTTTATGCTAAAAAAGATTCCTGTCCTCTCTCTGCTTCTATTGAGCTCTATACACTTTCTCGCTCTTTTTTCTTGGTTATGTTAGATTTAGGACCCTTGTCATTGTAACCTGAATTGCCACTAGTGTGGACTTAGTGGATCTAAATCCTGTTACTTATAGCACCGTATAGCGCCATCTCATGGGAGTCCACCACACTGTACTACTCAGCTAATTTTATGCAGAACAAAAGAAAGTCACAAAATTTCAGAAATACTGACTTAAAAATGCCAATTATAATAATTCACCAGTATTTTAATGTAATTCCACCCAACACTCCCCTTTAGCATCCTAATGCTCAGGATGGTCTTGTCCACCCTGGATCTTAGCCATAGGGGTACCACCACCCGTGGGGCTTCCCACCAGCTACTTCATATGTCCCCTCTCTCTGCTGCCTTCCTTCGTGCTCCATGTACAGTACCAGACTTAAAAAATCACCGAATTATGAAGACTTTTTCACTTCTAAGGTGACAGTTAACTGATTTGTGCTAATAAAAAAGTGAAGCATTGGGGAGATGGGGCCTTGCACCCAGGGCCCTGAAGATCTCCTTAAGTAATATACGCATTTCACAAAAAAATCCTTTAGCCACAATACCTCACTTCTGTTGTCAAATTAAAAGTGTCACTCATAGTAAAAAATAATTTTAATATAGATTGAAAACTTTTTGACTACCAAGCTGTCTGCTACATTTTCTATACCCTTTAAAAAAAAACCTTCATAATTACTCTACAGCAGTGATTTCCACCACTGTTCATCTCATGGCACACATAAATTAATTACTAAAATTCTGTGTCAGACAAAAAATATATGTTTTTGCCAACCTGACAAAAAGAGGCATAATTTCGATTCCTTCACACCAGATGGCTACTGTTGTGTTGGCTGTTGTCATCTTTTCACTTGATAATCTAAGGGAAAAGAGGTCAGTGCACCTGGCTAAACGGTCAGTCATTGCTTGTTTTAAAAATTCTTGTGGCATACCAGTGGAAAAATCACTGCTCTAGAGAGATAACAGCCATTCTAAATCACATTTTACTAATGAAAACAGAGATGAAGGCGATTAAGTAACTTGCCCAAGGTCACAGAGCAAGTTTGACATAACATATCTTTTAATCCTTACAATTACCCAGTTGTCTGGTGAATGAATTTAAATAATTTTCCATGTGTCTCAAAGCCAGTAAGAAGCAGATTTAGCACTCCAAGTGAATTTTCTGACTTAAGATCTTTGGATTCTTCTGTAATACCCATGTCTTTATCACATTGTACTAACCTTGTACAATGAAAGTACTAAGGCACTTTGAAATTCATTTAAAAAATAAGCAGGTTGTACCAGTTATCTGTTGCCACATTCAGAAAACCTCAGGGACACATGATATGTAGCACTCATTTAGAAAACTTCAGGGACACACACACATGCAAAGTATATGTTTATGTGGCTCATGAGTCTGAGGGATTCAGCTGACCGGACTGGGTTGGCTCACTTGTCTGGAGCCTGCTGTGGGTCATTGAGCATCCTGCTCATCCTGGCTGGGCGAGCTCATGTATCTGGAGGTCGACTGGCTGCTGCAGATCTAGAGAATCTCATCTGAAAGGATGCAATGACTCATTATCCAGCCAGCTGGTATGGGAAAGTCCTCCTGGAAATCTTAGAGGACCAGAAAAGTCCAGTCATGCAAACACTTTGAGAACCTCTGCTTGTGTTACATTTGCTGAAGTCCACTGGCCAAACTAAGTTGCATGATTAAACTCAGAGTCAGAGTAAGAGAGCCCTACAGAGTTTATGGTGAAAGTCACAGGTACCTGGAAGGATGGAGAACTGGGTCATTTTTTTGTGGCAAATTACCACAAAGGTCTAGCAAATTTTAAGCAGAAATAGAAAAGGAACCCAATATTCTTCTGAAGTTCTCTCCTCAAGCAGTTTACACTCTTAAAAATATAACATTTTACTTGGTATATTATTACAGCTTTAATATAACATATTGCCCAGCATATCTGATCTCAAGGAGCCAATAGTTACTAAAAATTGAATGTATGATCTCTGATGACATAACTGTATTCATGTTTTTAATTATAAACCATAAAATATGTGGCAAACTTGAATAATGCCAAAGCAATGCTGCCTGCATTTGTAATTCTCTTTTAAATAGAGCATTGGCCCAACTCACCCAGGGTCTAGTGATTTCATGATTTAGAAGTTTGTTTTCTCGAAGTTGATGCAGCTGTTCTTTTTGAGTGAAGGTCCATAGAGAAAGATGGATAAGCGGTAAAGCTTCCGTAAGCCATCCCACATCCCTCAAAGTCATCCCTCAGCTTAATGTCTAGGTCAAAAGTATAACAAAGTTTGTCTTGGTAATTGTTCATGAGTTTTCAGAGAGACTCATTATCAATACTCACAACCTCATTTCACATCAGTGGAGCTTTATGTGGCTAAATTTTAAGCAGAATTGAAGCACATGAGAATTTAAAGCTCAGCCTGGAGAATTGATACTTACAATGGGTTATACATGAGGTATTTGTAAGAGCAATTAACATTGTTTTACTCCTCTGATTTACCAAAACACAAAGGCATTCAAAACCATTCAGCCTTTTTCTTCAGTGCACAGGCAGGTTTACAGTAAGCGTAGCACATACAGGGGAAGTGCTTTGAAGTTACAGGAAATACCTCGTCCTGCTGTGCAAGTCACTTGCACAAATCACAGGTTCTGAAAACTTTCATATCCTCACAATAATGTCGTGGATTACCTCCCATTTGTCACATCTGTTCTTTGTATCCTCATTTCTGCTAATTTCTTCTTTACTCTATAGTTTTTCACATCACTTGAGTGAGTGATATTTTTCCAATGGGCTTTATGTCAATGTCTAAAAGGGGTTCTAAACTTTAGGAGTATGTGGGTGGGCAGGGAGGGACTGGGGAGAGGCAACAGCAGGGCATTTTGGGAAGGAAAATTCACCTTCCCCTCTACCCACCCATGTCTACTATTTATTGGCCATGAGTACTCTTAGAGACCGGTCGTTACTATGAATATCAAATGGTATTTTAAAAAATGATTGCTTACAATATTTTACCATGAACTTTTCTCCTTTCCCTGTACTTTATCTTACTACCACCATTTCTTTAGACTGGACTTATTAGGACGAGGACGAGAGGAGATAGAGATGGGGGCACAGGGGAAGTTACTAATGCCTCCTCACCTTCCAAAATAGACAAATGGAGGAGTGGAAATATTATTCACTGAAATTACATAAAACACAGGAGGGGGTGCAGTTTTGGAGAGAATATCAAATGTCCAGTCTAAGATTTATTAGTCTTTAAAATGATTTAGAATCATTCAAATGGAAATACCAAAAAGGCAGACTGGATACTAAGATCTGGACTTCAGACATGAGCTCTTATCACTACAGGGGCATGAGCATATGTAGCAGGGTGTATATATATATATATATATATATATATATATACACACACACACACACATTTATACACACACACACATATACATATATATATATATATATAGAGAGAGAGAGAGAGAGAGAGATTCCTCTTCTTTATATGATCAAATTATTTTCAGTAATATTGCTGATATATAACAGAAAATAAAAATAACCAGAAAAAATACAGAGAAACTTTTTATTGAGTATATACGTTTAATACAAATAAGTATTCTAGTACACAAAAGGGAAAAGTAATGAAACAATTTTTAATTATATTAATGTGTCTTTTGAAAAAAGGAGAATGCATTATACCTGCTTATTGTTTTGTTAGCATGATGGATAATACTATTATAGTTTCTGTTTTTGAACCTTCTATGAATTTGTCAAGGAGCTTTTGAAAATATGTATTTTATTATATATTTTCTGTTTAATAAATAGTATGTTCAAATTGATCAATATATCTTTCTTCCTAAATAATTGCAGAATATTTTTTATTCATTTGAATTTTATAAAATGCCTTTCACATGAAGGAAAAGATACACAAAGAAAGCCTTAAATATAATGATAACTTTGGGGTAGATCATAAAATCCAAACTCACAATAAGTTCCAGAAACTACAATAATGTTCATGTCTTTTATTCTTTAGTATTAATTCCAGTGGCTTTGAAATATCTGCAGTTGAAAAACTTCAAACACAAATAAAAATACCAAGTGGTCAAATAGAATGACAGAACTGGAGAAACTCAAGCCATATTTACCTTTATAACAACTCTGCGATTACTAGTTATTTGGAATTTACTATTTAAAAGCAGAAACATATAGTACCAGAGGATTTGAAGAGTGTGCATAAAGCAATCTCAGCCTATTTTTAACTTTTATAAAATTATTCTTGAAACCAATATGTGTAGGTGAGTCCAGATAAATTAGGGGGTGATTGTGTAATGAAGAGTTTCCCCTGTTATTTTTCATTAGAATATATTATTTACTAAAAGGCATTAAATAAAAATATACTTGCTTGAAACTTACACATGTATCATCAAAATTTAATAACTAGTGCAGTTGTTTAGAACATAATCTAAGTTTGAGGGAGGATTATTTTATCACATATTTTATGGCATTATTTAAAAATTTCAGCAGATGAGGAAAATAAGCAAATTGACTATTTATCAGTATTTTTACTATCATACCTCACTGACAGGTAATGCATCTTTTCATTGCCTATATTGGGGCAGATTCTCTGCTGTCTCCCACTTTAGGGATGTCACTGCAAACTAATACAAATTTAAGAGCTAACAAACTATAGACAATGTTTAAACTCAAGGGTGTTATAGAGAGTTTTCAAGGGGAAGGTTTTAATGAGGACAGATTCATGAGGATTTCAAAGTTCAGTAGTAAGATGGATAAGGAGACCACAACAGAGTGACTGGAGAAATAAAAGAAATATTAAAGAGAGTGGAATCAACAAAACCAACAAAATAGTGTATTGCAAGTGAGAGGTGCATGTTGTCATCTCTGAGCAATGCAACTGAAAAATGAAATAGAACTCTTGAAAACGTAACCATGAGTGCCAGGACAGAGGCGATTGGCAACTGGGAAGAGAAGTGTCATTAGCATATTGGAAGTTAAAGTGGGTTTAAGCGTAAATGAGTTATAGACTGTGTTTGGATACCTAGATTTCCCAATGAATTAACAAAATAAAAAATGATGAAAACAGAAAACTCTTGTTTACTTAATAAACTGATCACACAGAAAATCAGCATGCAAAATTCCATGGTTTTGTCACACAACGCTACTTAGAAAATATAATTTAAAAACTACTAACAACTATATAATATGTAGATATAAACATAGCAAGAAATATGCAACACATGTTTAAGATTTATAAAACTTAATCGAAGGACAGGAAAGAAGGCTAGAACAAATGGGGAACAGTATCCCATTCTTAGTTGGGATCGCATAATGTCACAAAAGTTCTCAAGTCTCCTCAAATTAGTCCATAATTTCAAAGCAATCCAATTCCAACTCCTGATGGGATTCTGCTCCCCTCCCCCGAATAATGCTATTTGAAAAACATCTAGAATATCAAATACAGAATATCGCCATTGCATATTTGAAACAGTGCAGTCCTGAGCAACATGCCACTACTAGTTACCAACATATAGTCTGAACTCTAAAGCCACTATAGTAAAACATGGGGTTCATTGGCACAGGAATAGTAAAACTGACAGGTGAAACATAATAAAGGTTTTAAGAAGATAATTTACTTAACATAGCTGTGGAAGTTTAATGTGTGACTAAGGGAGTGCTTCAAACCAGGGCTGACAGGAAGGTGTAACTGACACTGTTGGAGCACTGACCCACATCCTCTGACCTACATCCTCTTGGCCTGACCTCCCACTGAAGCCCAGCCCTGGTGTACTGTTCTTCACAGGTTTTGACCTTGTTTCTATCAGCTCCTCATTGCAAGTATGTGCTGAGTAGCTCTTGTTTGCTGTCCTGGGAATTTTGTGATAATCTGACAATACCCTTTTCTGTGCACTTGACCCTGATCCGTATCACTGAAAAGGGGTGTGGGAGTGGGAGCTAATGAATGAACGCTTCTCTCTTTTGAGACTGGAGTAAATGGTTCTGAGTCACATGCTACAAGGCACCTCAGAATCACCCTCACTGGGTACCTAGTCACCTGAAGCTGTGGCATATCTGTCCTTTACACCTGCTCCTTCTGAACACTCTCAAAAAATAGATAACCTTTGTCCCAGGCTCTGCCTTTGGAAAAAACACATACAAAATTAGATGGACAATGTGACATATGGTGTTCAGAAACTGTGCAATGGGGAAAAGAATAAAGATATATCTCTACATGTAAACAAATTCCATAAAAGTTAAAAAGTTAAATGTAACAGTAACCGCCCCCCCCCCCCAGTTAAAAAAGAAAAGCATTTGAAAACACTACCAAATGGAGGCTCTAGCTTTCACTTTCCCTCTCTCCTGGTGTCTTCCAGCCTCTCTCTGCCAATATGATTTCACTTGTTCTGGCTCTACTTATTTGTTAAAATATTACATCTGTTAAAGGTCTCCTTATTTCCAGCATTTTTTGAAGGTTTGTTCTTTTCTATGCATCTCTGTATTACAGTTGGATTTTAGGTGGACAGTGGAAATAAATGCATGCATTTAATCTGCCATCTGGATTCACAACATTTTCAATTTTTCATTAGTTCTATCTCTTGTTAGCACCATTAAGCGGTATTAAAAGGTCTAATTTGAGAGTCTCTGACAAGAAGAATTGTATCAAACTATGATGATTTCTATTCATTAATTAAATAATTCTCAATTGTCCTGTTGAGACGAAAAATGTTCCACTGTCTTTATCAGAGTGTTTTAGAGATGGTTCTTATGAGATCACTGAGTCCCTGGATACTCAATGTAAAGCTCACTGGCCAAATTAGGCTATGTTCACTTTCCTGTGACTTCCCTGAGCATCTTGCCATTTTTAAAAACTACATGAATTACATGTGCTAGCAGGCCAGCAGTTCCTAACCATCTACCTATATCAACCATTTAAATTTGCCTATTGGGAGATTGAATTAGATAGTAAGTGGTAGTTATTATGTGGTGTAATTTAATTTAATGGAATTTTCAAGAGTTTATTAAAAAATAAGACGTGTAAAAATCTTCATATGCATTTTGCTGATGTTTTCACTGTGTGTATTATGTTTACTCTAAGTGGACATGAGTTAGTGTGGACTATCTTAACGGAGATATCTGTTCACGTGGCTCACCATTAAATACATTCCGTTCCTAACAGTCAAAAGTCCTCATTTAAAATACGTCAACATTATGGCCTTAAGAACAAAATATTTTTTCCTGGATCTCACTTGCAGGCCTGTTCTAAATTCTCATATTCTAATTCAGAAAAATCAAATAGAAAACTTTATTTGTTTCTTTATTTATCCACATATAGATTAATTTTAATGTCAAATACATGGTATTTAATTAAATAAGAAAAGACATAGGACACTTTAGACTACATGATTTAAAAAATTTGGAAATACTTAGATTCAAAAGAAGTTACAAGGATCATATACAGGGTCCTGTGTACATTTACTCAGTTTTCTTCCTTTTTATATAACTGTAGTGCAATATAAAAGCCAGAAAACTCACATTAGTATATCATGTATTCATGGCTCTATGTCATTTTATGAGATGTGCAGATTTGTGTAAGGAATCAAGGTAGAGAACCATAGCCTCACTGCAAAGATCATGCTTGTGTTACTCCTTCACACTCAACTACAGTCCTCACCTGATCGCCTTCCCTGACTGTCGCAACCCCTTCATCCGCTAATCGTTCTCCATAGCCATAATTTGTTATCATTTTGAGAATGTCATTCAAATGGAAGTATGGCAGATATGACCTTTTGAAGTTGACTTTTTAAAGGCAGCAGAATGCACCTGGAAACCATCCAAGTTGTTGCATGTATTAATAGTTTGTTTTGTTTTGGGTTTTGTTTTTATTGCTTGGAATGATTTATCTTTTCATCCCATGGTATGAATCTGTCACCATGTGTTAACCCGTTCACCCACTGAAGGACATTTTGGTTGTTCCAGTTTGAGGCTATTGAAAATAAAAGCCGCTATGTACAATTACAGGTACATTTTTAATGGATGGCAGTTTTCATTTGCTTGGGACTAAGATTTCTCTGTTATATGGTACTTGTACATTTAGTTTCTTTTTAAAAGAACTTCTATTTTCCATTTTTCATTCCTATAAGCAATGTATGAGAAATTCAGTTTCTCAGAATTCTTGCCAGTATTTGGTAGTGTCATTATTTTTTATTTTAGCTGTTCTAATAGGTATGTAGTCTTAGCTCATTGTAGTCATATCTCATAGTTAATTTGCATTTCCCTGATGGCTAGAAATGTTGAACATTTTTTCATGTGCTCATTTGCTATCCATAGATCCTCTTCTGGGAAGTGTCTCTTTATATCTTTTGTCCTTTTTCTAATTGGATTTTTTGTTTGTTTTTTACTATTGAGTTTTGAGAGTCTTTTATAAATTCTAAATATGAATCCATTCTCAGCTATGTGGTTTATAAATATTTTCTTCCAGTTTGTCATTTGTCATAAACTATAGCTTTCACTCTTTTACAAGGGCCTTTACGAAGCAAAATATTTTAACTTTGATATGCCCAATTTAGCAATATTTCCTTCTATGGATTGTGTTTTTGGTATAAATTTTAAGAACACTTCAGTAAGTCCTACATCCTGAAAATTTTCTCATAGTTTTTCCTGAAAGTATCATGGCTATATGTTTAATATTTAAATACATGGTCCGTTTGGATTAATTTTTATATAAGGTTTGAGTTTTAGACTGAGGCTTATTTTTTGGCTGTGAGTATACAAATACTCCATTCTCATTTGTTAAAAAGAATATCCTTCCTTCACTGAATTGTTTTACACTTTTCTTAAAAAATGAGTTGACAGCACTTACTGGATTATTTCCGGCTCTCTATTATGATCATGTTCTATGTGTCTATTTCTCTGCTAATATCATACAATCTTAATTAATGTAGCTAAATAATGTCTTGAGATTGAGTGAAGTAACACTAACCACTTAATTTTTTTCAAAAAAATTTTAGCTATTCTAGTTTCTTTGTCTTTTCATATGAATTTTAGAATAATTTTGAATGTATCTAAAAAGAAATCTTGCTGACATTTTGATAGGAATACAGGTAAACCTCTGTATGGGAGAGCTAGTGTCTTGACTATGTTGAGTTGTCCAGTCTACAAATGTGCTATGTCTTACCATTTACCTAAATCTACTATAATTTCATTCATTAAAATTTTGTAGTTTTCACCATATGAATCCTGTACATATTCAGTTAGATTTATCCCTATTTCTCTCTTTAGCTATTTTATTTTTTTATAAATTTAATATTTTTAGATTTTATTTATTTTTTAGAAAGCAGAAGGGAGGGAGAAAGAGAGGGAAAGGAACATCAATGTGTGGTTGGCACTCATATGCCCCCTACTGGGGACCTGACCTGTAACCCAGGCATGTGCCCTAGCCTGAGGATCAAACCAGCAATCCTTTGATTCACAGGTGGGCACTCAACCACTGAGCCACACCAGCCAGGGGTCTTTTTAGCTATTTTAAATGGTGCTTTAATGGCTTCCATGTGTTCATTGCTTGTAAGTAGACACAATTAGTATTTGTACGTTTATCTTGCAAATTAACATGTGGCATTGCCAATTTCACCTAATAGTTAAGTTTTATGTAAGTTTCATGGTACTCACAAAACAAAAACTTATAGTAGATACACAGAAGATGAAAACATACTGCCCTAAACAATCATCAAATCACAAAAGAACAGCAAGGGAGAAAGGGGAAAAAAGAACTAAAAAACAACCAGAAAGCAATCAAGCACATGGAAATAGTAAGATCTTGCAATAAATAATTACTTAAAGTGTAAATGGATTAAAACTCCCAATCAAAAACAGAGAGTGGGTGAATGGATTAAAAACAAGACCCAGCTGGCTATAATGCTGCATGCAAGAAACTACCTTCAGCTTTAATAGCACATATAGGCTATAAGTGAGAGATGGAAAAAGATATCCCATGAAAATGAAAATGAAAAGATAGCAGGGATAGCCATACCTATATTGGAAAAAGTGGGGCAATTTTTGACTGAAACCTGGGCATTTGGGGAATTATATTGTGTGACTGACTCCATGATAGCAGACTTTTTCTGGTGTTGCTCCAGTGGGGCGGGCATCATCTTTTTACTACCACCTGGGAGGGGGAATCCAGGTTCCTCATTTAGCTGCCACTTATAACCCAGGGAGGGGAAGTCTGTCCGTTATTACTGAGTGCATGTGGTTTGTCCGAGTTTCCGTTAGCTTTTTTACTGATAGAACACTGGTTGGCAGGTATGTTTGTTTTTGCTTTTCATGTGACCTCCTGGGACACTGGTGGGTGGGTTGGGGGTGACCTCTTTAGCTGGGTGGTTATAAAAGCCCAGACTCTCCATTAGTTCTCTGATTTCACCCCAGCATGCAGGGGGAAAGGGGCACCTCATTACCATCAGGTGGTGGTGGAAGTTTCCCTACTTGGGAGGGAACCTGGCCTGCAACCCAGGCATGTACCCTAGGGTACAACTCAAACTGGTGACACTTTGGTTTGCAGGACAGCACTCAATCCACTGAGTCACACCAGCCAGGGCTGTTTCTTTAGATAATTTTCATAGGTACCCTATGCATCTATTTATAAAGAAAAAAGATGAGAAAGTATTACAGCCAAGTGATAGCAGTGTTTGCTGCTGGGGTTACATCCACTTTTCATTCATTCCTTATAATTTTTCTTTTCTTTATTTCATGTAATGAGCAGATGTAAAGAAAAATAGTTTTTAATTCAATAAGAATCATGACTTAAAAGGAGAATCTGTACATACAAGGTCTGTCCCAAAAAAGTCCCAGCATTGTTAATATAATGAGAATTATTTGTGCAACGTTGATATAATCTGGCACCCAAGGAGAGCAGACTGGAATTGCACATGTGTGAACAATGATGGCTTCACTGTACTAGTCAGTGAGGGCGGTAGGTACCTCTGAATGAGCATGTGTACTGTGCAGCCATTGCATTCAAAATGACTGAGCAAATAGAGCAATGAATATGCATCAAATTTTGCATTAAGGTTGAACGTTTCTCCATGCAAAATATTTGGATGATTCAGAAGGCCACAGCTATAGGCAACTGGTGATTGGCAGCTTCATCATAATAACATACCCACTCATGCATCATATCTCATGCAGAGTTTTTTGGCAAAATATCAAATCACCTAGGTGATTCAGTCTCCCTAGAGCCCAGATTTGGTGCCCTGTGACTTCTGGCTTTTCCCAGTACTGAAATCACATTTGAAAGGGAAGAGATTTCAGACCATTGATGAGATTCAGGAAAATATGACAGGGAAGCAGATGGATTAGGAGGAGATTAGGACAAGTGTGTGAGGTCCCAAGGTGCCTACTTTGAAGAGGACTGAGGCATCATTGTCCTGTGTAGAATATTCTTGTATCTTGTATCTTCTTTAATAAATATCTCAGTTTTTCATATTACATAGCTAGATGCCTTCTAGACAGACCTCGTATACCAAAATGTAGCTTGTTAGCTATTAACAAATCTCCTGTCTATTTTTATGTCTTTATTTATTTATAATAATTTTTATTCACAAAGAACAAGTCTTGATTTTGTTTCCTTGTAACTTGTCTCTTAATTCTGCATCTCTCTTCTCTAAGATTTTTAAAGTCAGAGGGAGGGAAGTGAGAAAAGCTTCTCCTTGCTATAGCTTTCTTTCCATCCAGTTCTAAAAATACCCCAGTATTATCCATAATAGATGCACTCTTTAGAATAACACATACTAAAGTGTGGTTCACACTCTTGCCCAAAACTTTTACCCCAGATAAGCCCATGAATAGGTCCATAGAATAGGAGTTAAAACCTAAATAAGATTCAAAGAAATGGATTTAAAAACTTTAGCTCTGCAGTTTTTGGAAGTAATTCATTCATGTATTCATTCATTCCTCCATTAATTAAAGTATTTTTATTTTTATTTTTAAATTTTATTGTTGTCCAGTTACAGTTGTTCCACCTTTTCTCCATTGCTCAACCCTAACCTGCCCCTCCACTTCCACAGTCAAGGCCCCCTCCACATTGTCCATGGCCATGAGCCCTCTATTTGTGTTTCTTTGCTTGCCCCTTCCCCTTCTTGCCCCCATAACCCCCCTCCCCCAACCTTCTGGTCACTGTCCATTTGTTCTTTATTTCCATGTCTCTGGTTATATTTTGCTCATTTGTTTGTTTTATGGATTAGGTTCCACTTATAGGTGAGATCACATGGTATTTCTCTTTCACTTCCTGGCTTATTGCACTTAGCATAATGCTGTCCAGTTCCATCCATGCTGTTGCAAAGGGTAGGAGTTCCTTCTTTCCTTCTGCTGCATATATTCCATTGTGTAAATATACCACAGTTTTTTGATCCACTCATTACTGATGGCACTTAGGCTTGAAGTATTTTTATAATTATGCGTTCCTTGATATTATGGTAAAAAATAATATAAAGACAAAATAAATAGTTCTGTCTTAGTATAGCTTATACTGTACATCTAGAGAAAAGATACATGAATAAGCAACCAAAATACAATTAGACAATAAAATGCATAGAAGAATAAAATCCTATAAGGTCTCTAATATTATTTACAAATATTAACACAAAATTAATCAAATATCTGAATATATGACTTAAAACTATAAAAGTCTTATCAGAAAACATAGGGCAAGAGCTTCATGACATTAGGTTTAGCACTGACCTCTTGATAGGATCCCAAAGCCACAGGCAATAAAAGAAAAAAAATAGATTTGAGTTAATAAACATTTCAAAAATTATGCCTCAAAAAATAGCAACAGTTAAAAAGTCAACCCATTGAAAAATAGAAATACTTGAATATTATACATCTCATAAAGGATTAATATCAAGAATATATGTCACCCTGGCTGGTTCAGTGGATTGAGTACCAGCCTGTGAACCGAAGGGTCACTGGTTCAATTCCTGGACAGAGCACATGCCTGAGTTGTGGGCCAGGACCCTGGTTGAAGATGTGCAAGAGGCAAACAGCTGATGTTTCCCTCACACACTGATGTTTCTCTCCCTCTCCTTCTCCCTCCCTCCCCATCTCTCTAAAAATAAATAAATAAAATCTTTTTGAAAACAAGATATATAAAGAACTCCTAAAATCAAACAAAAGAAAAATACCTCAATCCAAAAATAAGCAAAGGGCTTGAATAGAGATTTCTCCAAGAGAGATACACATATGGCCAATGAGCCCATGAAAAAAATCTTTAGCATAACTAATCATTAGGAAAATGTAAAGAAAAACTACAATGAGATTCTACCTCACAGCCATTACAATGGCTGCTTAAAAAAAAAAGAAAAACAGAAAGTGTTAGTGAGGAATACATAAATTGAAACCTTTTTGAACTATTGGTGGGTGCATAAATGGTACAGCCACTAAGGAAAACAGTATGGTGGTTCCTCAAAGTATTGAAAATTGGAATAGCATATGATTCAGCAATTCCACTTCTGTCTATATATTGAGAAGAATCAGAAGCAGGGTTTCAAGAAGATATGTGTATACCACTTTTTGTAGCAGATTATTCACAATAGGTAGAATGTGGAAGCAAACCAAGTTCCATCAATGGTTAAGGGGGTAAACACATGTGACACATACATTATTCAGCCTTAAAAATGAAGGAAATTCTGACATATGCTACCACATTGGTGAAACTTGAAGACATGGCTAAGTGAAATAAGCTAGTCACGAAAAGACAAATTGTGTATGACTCCACTTATATGAGGTACTTAGTCAAAATTATAGAGAATGTAGCATAGAGATTGCCATGGGAGGGAAGAAGAGAGGAATGGAAGTTATTGTTGAATGGGGATAAAGTTTCAGTTTTACAAGCTTGAAAGAGTTCTGGATGTGGACGGCAGTGATGGTTACACATTATTTCATACCACTAAGCTGTACTCTTAGAAATGGTTAAGCTGGTTGAATTTTATGTCATTTATATTTTACTACAATAAAAATATAGAAAAGGTTATTAGGCCTTCAGAGGAAGAACCAAGTGAATGTAGGTTTAAAACTCTATAGCAAATATAAGTGAATAATACAGTACCACTTAGGAAAAATTAAAGATATTGCCAGTCTCTAATAAAACTAAGAAATCTCAGTATCTTATAAAAGTCATCTAAAAAAGTAGATTGTAATAGCGTAGAGAGCCATTTACTTGTGCAAGTGTTAAAACAGATAATAGGGCATCTGCTTGCTTTTTCTCACCCAGCACAACCTTCAACACCACTTTCTTCCTCACCCATAATAGCGTAATAAAATACCTATTTAAAGTGTGAGGGTGTAGTCATATTTTTAATTAATAGTTTATTTGTTGGCATCAAATTCATATGAAGGTAAAAGGAGAAATAGAACAAGATTACTAGCAATATGAAAATGTAGATGAAACCAATTGAAATTGCTGGAATTGGATAATTTTTGACCCATAAAAATGGCAGTGTCACATGGTTCATTTAATAGACATTTGGCAATGAAAACAAAATAGAATTCTAAAAGGTCTCTAAATGAGGTGCTTGACTTTATTATATATAGTGTACTGAGTTAACAGAATCTATTTTTAAAAATCTGTTGATGTATAACTGAACTCTACATTCATAATATCTGTATCCAAAGAATTTTTGTACTTTTTTTTAATTGGAGAGGGCACTATCTGCCATACAACATTAACATGTATAATATCTCTTTTTTCATATCTTTTTAGGCATAGAAATAATGAATGGCTACTAAACCTAGTCTGGCACTTCTTAGGTGAACTTGGACATTTTAATTGCTATTAGGGCACAGTTAAGTTGTTGCTCAGCCTGGCCTAGCTCCTGGAAAAGCAGAGTGTAAGAGCCCGGTTTCCATCTCCCTCCATTTTCACTGTAGCACAGCAGGCTTCTTTTCATGCTGCACATATGCCTTTGGCTGCAGGAACGCATTGGGAAAATGTCAGTCGGTCTGCTGGGCTTGGTATAACAATATGGTTTCACATAAATACTTAATGTATCTAACTGGTTTTAACGATGTACCACGGTGTCACAATTCGTGATCTTTGTAATGTGCTTTATGCTTTGAATCATTTAATTTTGTTAGGCACACATGTTTTATTTCCTAATGACAAAAGAGAGCACGCTCATCTCTAATATCTGTTCCTTCTGGGTATTCAGTCTCTACCTTTCACCTCTGTTACTGTTGAAGCTTTAAATCTAATCTTTTGTATCTGAAGAAAGATTTTCCTTATTTTTATTTATGGGCTACCTTTGTCTTCCTAAGTTTTTAATTATGTGTAGTCAGACCTGGTTGATCTGAATTAGTATGTCAAATCCATTTTAGAACTAAATAAAATCAGTATAGCAGGTCAACGGAACACACACAGAAAAAGGTTGAATAGCTAAATCACTTTTATCAGTAGACAAAGAGAAATATTTTCAATGTAACAGTTTATTTATTTTATATTATTCCTTCTTCAAACCCAGGATTTTTGAACCTCAGCACTGCAGACACTTTGGACCAGATAATGTTTGTTTTTTGTTGTGTTTTGCTTCATTGCAGGTGTCTTATACATTGTGGACCATTTAGCAATATCCCTGGCCCCAGCATGCAGCACCCCACACCCCAGCCTCAACCATCAGCACTGTCTCCAGGCATTGCCAGAGTTTCCTGGGGCCAAAATCGCTCCACACTGAGAACCACGGCTATCACTCTTCTAAAACCTTGAGTTAGCTATAAGCAGCCAGGAAAAATAAAGCACAGATTTACATTTCTTGTGTTTAAAAGTCGATTAAATTTGAATGCAACAGCTAGTAAAAGGACATAAAGTGTTACACAAGGTTGTGCTTGGCAACTGGTAAGAGGCTCCAAGGGATCTCGATATTGTGTCATACAGATTGGAAGGCACCTCGTTTACGTTAGCACCTAATAAATGTTATACACTCAGAAAATAGCCAGTAAAAGGGCTTATTAATGAATACTCATCGAGTACAAATGCAACTATAATTTTAATATATAGACATTCCATTCACTAACAACCTGTATCTGAATTTTTAAGTAGTTTCCAGGTACTATGCTTCTGATACTTCAGTCACTAGACTATTATTTGTTACAGCCACCAAGGGGTATGGTAGGTGTCAGAGCAGATACAGGAAGGAACACACCATCTATCCTGGTAAGTATCCACAGCCACCCAGTCCTTTACACTAGTGGCTGCTCCACAAGGATGACCTTGGCAAAGCAAAGAAGCAGCACCTTGCTTACGCTTTCTGGATTTTTGTATCGCAGTCTGCAGTAAAGATGTATATATACACATATATGTACATGGATGTGTATATGTGTGTATGATTATACCTGTATGATGTGTGTATTGGTTGATATGTATTTAAGTGACAACATAAACAGATTTTCAACAAAATAAAAGTAAACAAAACACAGATTAGTAGTTTATCTCCTCTCTTGGGTAGAGTAAGTTGTGAGGAAATTCCTTTTGTTTACCCTGAGAAGGATGGGAATATAAACAAGGAAATTTGAATGGAGGGGATGTAATGGTACATAGAAAAAAATTTATGACAAAAAACTGCAAGGAAGAGGATTTATGAGACACAAAGACCCAAGTGGGTGTGAGGCAAAGGCTTTGGACATATTTAGAGGGAGGGATTGCTCCTGAAAGCTGTGAAATTTTGAATTTTTAATATATAAATCTTTCTTAAGAGAACATCTCAGCACAATCATTAATAATTTCAACTATTTAATAGTTAGAAAACAATCTTTAAAAAGTGACTGACAACCAACACCCATGTGGTGGGTTCACCTTCTAATTCAGTTCTCTTAACATCCCTGCAAAATACTCAAGGGAGCAAGTGGAAAACTTGGCTGCAGAACTGGTATTTGGAACCTGCCTTTCTTTCATTTGATCCCATAGCTTCTTCTTTTTTTAAAATTTTTCCTGCATATCTATCACTTGTTGGCTTTTGTTACTTACCTCAGACATGCTTCTTCAGTTCATTCCCTCAGACATGAGGGAATTCTGGTAATTCTGAAGAAAAAAAAAACTACTTTCAATCTGACTTAAGAAATTGAGGTTATTAAGAACACATTTTTCCTAATTTTTCTTCTAGGAGAAAGGGACATTTTAGATAATGTTATACAGGGCCTGGTTTACAAGCTGCAAACAACACATGATTATCTTGTAACTGTAAAATTAATGCTATGTCTCTCATAAACTTTTATGTACTATTAAAATTCTTTTGGTTTTAAGTGAGAAATGGAACTAGAATGAGTTTAAGTAGAGCAAACAAATAAACCAAAAAAGGTGGGATTCATGGGAGGGCTCCTGTAACTAAGTTAAAAATCCATTGGCACATGGTTTCAGGCACTAGGAGATGCAGAGGTTTATAAGATTTTCATAACTCTCTCTCTCTCTCTTTCTACTTCTCTGACATAATCTTTTTAGATAGCAAAAAAAAAAAATAGCCATTATCAAGTCAGGATTCAATCTTGCTAGCTTACTAAATTTTATTCACCAAAATAGATTCTTGGTTACAAAACAGAAGGTAAATGTACAACTTATGTAAAGAAGAAAAATAAATTTATTGAAAAAATATTCAGTACTTTGCTCAAGTCACAGGTAGTCTAGGAAACTGGCCTGGATAGATGGACATAAATTACAAAGGTTAAGAATCCCAGATCATAGCACAGCAAATCTACTTGAGATGCTGTCTCTGTAGCCACAACTCTGTCACTCCCTATGACTGCTGGTCCTGCTGGCACGTACAGTAGTGAACTGGCCCAAAGTAACTCCTGTTCTCCAATCTAAACCCACACAAATCTCTAAGTATTCCTGACACTGGCATCAGGTTGGAGGAGTCTAGGTTCTATGGAGAAGTGCTGCATTCCCTTTGGTTTCATAATGAATGGATCCTGCCTTTCAACAAAGTGCATTCAATGAGGATTCTAGCCAAATAAGAAATATTGTCAAATGCTGTGTGACAAAAGGTAGCAAATATCAGTTAAAGTCCACCCTTTTAGTAAAGGATAAAAGAAAATAGATTTGCATGTTTGTACACATACATGACAGATCAAAGAAGGCAATAAATATGTGTAGGAGTTATAGTTCTTGTTTTCTAACTTATTTTGAGGCTGGAAACTGTTGTTTTTAAATTCTCTTCTAAGAACACCTAATTTCTCCTTTTCCAACTAGTAACTCACTTGTTTGGAGTTACATGGTCATAAACAATGCTTTTAATAGAAAATGAGGGCATAGAAAACAAACTATAAGACTTCAGCTGATGTGGCTTGCAGAATGAAACCCCAATCAGCATTAATTTCTATACTAGTATTATGATGACACAATACTTCCCTCTAAGGTGGAAGGCATTAAAGGCAATGAGCTCATCCCTGGGTACTGTTTGCTTTTAAACAGGAGGTTCAAGTATAGTCACTGCTGTTGTGGATTAGGTTCTCACTGGGGTGGTAGACGAATCAGCTTACACAACAGGATTTGTATGTTGTTGAGCTAGCTCCTGCCAACATAGTCTGTGTGTTTCTTGGCAGTCTTTCAATTAACTTTATATCTGCTTAAACTAGCTGATGTAAGCCTCTGTGGTTTACTATCAGAATTTTCTGAGCGTCTTAGGCCTTTGGTTCCCAGAATGAACTAAAATACCTTTCTTGCTATCTATGAAGGAAGACAAGGCCTTGCTTTCTAACAATTTTCATACATTGGGGAGTTGCTCCATAATAGGAAGGGTGTTTAGATGGTTGGGTATTAAATTGATTTCCTATAGTTGCTATGAGAAATTACCACAAATTTGATGCCTTGAAACAACACAGATTTATTCTTTTACAGTTCTTAGGTCAGAAGTTCAAAATCAGTTTCACTGGGCTAAAGTCAAGATATCAGCCGAGCAGAGCTGCTTCCTTCTGGAGGCTTTGGGAGGAGAATCCATTTCTTTTCCTTTTCCAGTTTCTAGGGGCTGCTGGTACACCTTGGTTTGTGACCCTTTCTCAGCCTTCAAGGCACATCAGTCCAAACTATTTTCATTGTCATATGACCTTCTTTCTGCCTTCCTCTTAGAAGGACACTTGCAACTGTGTTAGGACCTAACCGGATAATCCAGGGTAATATCCCTACCTCAAGACCATGTAATCACATTTGCAAAGTCCCTTTTATTATCTAAGGTAACATTCACAGATTCCAGGGACTAGAACCTAGATATACTGGGGGTCCATTATTTAACTTGCCACAGAAACAGATTCTACTCCAAGGAAAATGAAAGACAAAACAAAACAACCCTCACAAAATAAAAAAGTCCCCAAGAATATTGGGTATTCTTGGGTATCCCCAAGAATGGCTTGAGTCACAAATCCATCTATGAATCTAGGGTAGGTTGAGGATGGTACCATCCAATTCACATAGAATTAATCTTCCTGGGAAATAGCTAAAATTTATGACTTTGCTTATATTATGTCATTTAATACTTATAATTATCTTAAAAGTAAGGAACAATGATTATCTACATTGTATAGATGAGAAAACTGAAAAGAGAGGTTATTTACAAAGACACAGAGAAGTAGGACTTGAATCCAGACATTTTTATTCCAAAACTTGCATGTTTAACCATGAAGTGATGCTAAGGGTAAAATGAGGGGCAGGCAGAAAAAATCACTACCATCTGTGAGCATGCAACAGTCTATCGTCACAGGTTGAGTTCTCCTGAAGCAGATGCTGAGGTGAAGTTTGAGAAATAAGATGTTTATTAGGGATCAAAACTTGTGAAAGGTCGGGGATGGGAACAGAATTGGGCAGAAAGAGATGTTAGATTCTGATACAGATCTGACAAAATCTTGGTCAACTCAGTAAAGACCTGGAGAAAATTTCACCCACCATATGGTTCTGCATTGTCCTGAAACAGCTGGACCTTAAGACTCTCAGTCAGTCACCTCACTCAGTCACTGGCACAGGCAGCTGTGGGAAGGACATGACCTCAGGCAAAGTGACTCTTAACCGGTGAGGCAGACTTTTAAGGGCTAGCAGTGGAATGTTGTCTGCTGACCTGAATTCTTATAGCTGGACAGAGTCTTTCTTGAAAGGAGATTGGGGGTGGGGTGCATCTCTTTATCTACTACATTTACCATTTACATAAGTTTTCATTCTTGACCATGTATTAGAATCATGTGGAGAAATTTTGTAAAATACTGGTGCCAGGGTCCTATTCCAATGTAATTAAGGCAAATCTCTAAGGTATGGCATATAAGCAGCATTTTAATAGAATACCAGGGTGATTCTAATGTGTAACCAGAATTGATAGAGAGCAAGCCCGAGAGAGTGGGTAATTTTTGGGAGCTTCCAAAAAATAAAAGGAAAAAAACTATCTTGGAAAGCCACTTGGGTTGTTAAGAAATTCATTTGTGATAAGGTATCTATAAACACATATTGTAATTAGATTAGGTTTTCCATAACTAATTTTCATATTCATAGTTATAAATAAAAACACCTACAAACATATACACAAATACATACTTCATATAATTTTTATTTAAGTATTTTAGAATCTCCCCAAACCTGCTTATATGGTATTGAAAAAGATAGTTTTTATTCCTTTGGTCTTTAAATAGCTCTCTCTGAAAAAAACTTAATTCTTTGGCATCATGGAACCTCAGATGGATGAATTTCCAATTATCTATTTATAAATGAAATTCTGATCTCACTGCTGGAAAGGTCATGCCTAGTGTGATCTCTCAGCCATATGGCTGAGAAAATGAAGTGGTAAGTTTAGTCTTCTGAGATATATGTTGATGCCTCAGCTAATTAGTCTTTTCCAAAATTTATGTCATTGCTATTAAGAGACATGAGACAGAAAATCTATGGTATTTAGTTAAAAACATATCAACTTACTTTGGAATGAAGACAGGTAGATCAACTGGTAATCTTAACTAGGAGACATGGATAAAATCTTACGATTCTGAATTACACAGATTAATCACAGTCGTGTTCACTGGACCTTTAATACTTTTACAGAAAAGGTTTAACTTGTTTATAATTGTATTAATCATTTTAATAAAACGGTTATTCTATTGGGGTAAATGGCTGTGCTGCTGTGTTTCTTGTTTCTTTTGGTCAAGATCACTTTCATCTGTACTTAGAGATTTAACTTGAATTTAGAGACTTTGGAACCAATTCTGACTCAAAGACCTAGGTAACAATGAAAGACCTAGTCAGTGAGTTGCTGGTTTAGCATTCTTACTGTAATGCTGATCTTGGAAAATACAATAATATGCCTCCTCTCCTTGAACCCTTAACTTTATCCATTGCTTAATACCAGACCTGTGTGATATCAAGGGCTCATCTGGATTTGCTGTGTCTGCCTGACACTTGAATCCTTTTAACTATCAGCGCATTCCCTGTTTGGAGTAAGAATATGGAATCTTGGTCTTAGTGCTCTGACTTTTGGTGAATAGGTTTTTTTTATTTTTCTCATCTTCCTTTTTTTCTAATAAATGGATATTTATGAATGATGGACAAACACAAGTTTTGTTAAAAAGATTCAGAGTCATTATGTTCTAAAGGTGAATGTGATTGCTGCTGCTAAATCACCAAGCATGGAACAGCAATCACTTACTACCTATGGCTAGTAGGTGGCAGAAAAGAGGGATTAAATGTCTACCTGTTATGATTTGCATGGATCAACATCTTTCAAAGTTATGTGCTTATTTTGGTGTTACTAAATGAAAGAGATTTTATCTACATTTATATTTTTACTGGGGCAATGACATGCTTCCTGTCATGTAAAAATATCACATCAGTCATATTATTTTCCATAAAGCACTAACACATAATCTTTTAACTAAACAACAAAGGTATAATACTCTGTGTAGAAAGCATTCTATAGTCTGAATATTGAAGTGATTTATGTAAAAAACAGTTAAAATAGTTAAAAAGTACACATGGGCAATACTATGGGAAATAAAGTTTGCATAGGTAGTGTACATAAGCCATTAACTTTTCTAAATTTTGTTTCTGCTCCTCTTTCAAGGACTGCCTATCTATTATCTCTAGAATAATTTTTTTAACCTGATCTTTAAGTCCATCAGTGACATGATATGAGCCTAGTGTCTATAAATATTTATGTCCTTGCCCTCTTTTTCCAGGTTTTGAATTAAAATCTTTAGATTAAAATGAATAAATATGTATACATATATAAGCATGCATGTATGTTTGTGTGTATCTATGTATGTGTCTATTTACCTATCTATCATTTATATATCTACCTATGTATAATAATTATTATTATCTACTTAAGACACATTGGACAAAGACCACTGGGGGGCACATCTGTAGTAAAAGTTGTGTTTATTGGTTCTTCTTTCAATGAGACCATCCAACATGGGGAACCAGTAAAGGGGTGTTGAAAGGACTTGTGTTATGATTAGACCTTGTATTACAATTTTGAGTGTCTAGTAAAGCTTTGAATTGGGTGCTCTCAGAAACTGGGGCAATTCTACAGTTTGGTATCTTAATAAGTTTTATCTGGGATGCAGGAGGAACAAAGTGAGCCTAAAACTCTGTTAAGAGAATGGCAGTCACTGATGTCACCAGGAAGAGCTTTATGTTTGATCATTTTCCTGGTTTGTTTTCTCTGTGTTTGTCTCTTTCATCTGGGGTTCGGTGTGGCTATGAAGTGGCCCTATCTTTGCCTTGCTCTATCACAGTTACAGAGAAGTCTTTTCTGATGCTGCTGTTGGGTGACATGCTTTACATTTAGTAGGAGAAGCCACAGCCTGGCTGTGGGGCCAGCCCAGCTCCCAGCTGACAGCTGTCAGGGTTCCTTCTCCCTTTCTCTTTAAATATATGTACATGTAAATGTAACCATATTTAGGATTAGCTATTATATTATTGCCATGTTGTATTTCTTTTGGTCTTTATAATTATATTGGCATCAAGTAAAGCTACATTAAATGTTGAGAGAAAATTTTAAAGAAGAAGTTGGATTGTACATAAATAGTTTAATAACATCAATAATTGCTAAATGATGTCTTTGTGTGCTCTATAAACAAGGGTATCTTGCTTGTTGGACATAGAAGAGATGGTAGGAGAATTGAATTTTTACGAGGCATATGGTGATACATAGACACAACAAATCCAAACTGACCTGGGCTTTAACCTTTTTATACTTTGAGCAATGATTTACGTGCATATACATTATTCACTACATTGCATTAATATTCTTGATATAAACTTTACTGGTTTGGTAGTTTTTTATTTAATTGGTAACAGTTTAAATTTTATATTTGGATAAGAACTATAACAGGAGGTACTCAAATTAGTTTAGTTATATATATAAAATGAAAATAATTAATAACTTATGATTATGAGAATTCTTTCCTTTTAAATATTTCTGAACACAAGTTTGTTTAGATCCCTAGATGACTGGTCACCTCAATGCTCCAGTGCTTTCTAGTTTAAGTATTTTCTAGCTTTAAAATCTTTTTTTTTTTTTACCTTAGTGGCCTTTCTTTTATCTCTATCCCTTAAAATCTTACACATCCTTCAAGTCCCATCTCATATGTGTCCTGTCTTTTCTCATCAATTTAGTGAAATTTTAACTGTTCCTTCTCTGTGCTCTTATTGCATTTCTGTACTGAGAGTAAAGCTCTGTCCACTCTCTCCATTCTGCTCTGTTTGTGTGGATAGCAGTCTTGTAACTCCTTGAGGTTAAAAAGCTCCATGTTAACCATTACCTTCCCCATACTGTTTTTTTAATTAAATTTCTTAATTTTAATTGTTGTTCAAGTACTGTTTTCTGCCTTTTACCCCCCATCCCAGCCCACCCCCACAGCCCTCCCCACCTCCCTCCCATTTCCACCCCCCGCCTTGTTATTGTCCATGTGTCCCTTATACTTGTTCCTGCAAACCCTTCCCCTTTTCCCCTGAAATTCCCTCCCCTCTCCCCTCTGGTCACTGTCAGCCTGTTCTCTATTTCAGTGTCTTTGGTTATATTTGCTTATTTGTTTGTTTTGTTGATTAGGTTCCTGTTAAAGATGAGATCATATGGTATTTGTCTTTCACCACCTGGCTTACTTTGCTTAGCATAATGCTTTCCAGCCCATCCATGCTGTTGTAAAGGGTAGGAGCTGCTTCTTTCCATTACCTTCCTCATATTGTTTTATGTAAGTTTTGGCACATATAAGTCACTAAGTAAACAAATTTGCATGAAGTTCAAGGGATTGAATATTTGAAAATAATTAGGATTTTATGAAAAGTTACAGATGTCAAAGTATTACTTTTGAAGTGCTAAAGGTCAAAATAATTAATAACATGTAAAAACATTAGATAAAGGAAAATCTGTTCTTTATTTGAAATAAAAATGATTATTTTGTTATAGCAAATATATTATATGCTGACTAAATTCAGATGTTTTGTAAGCACTTAATTTGTGAAAACTCGCTTAATTTCCACATGAGCTCTATGAAGTAAGAATAATTATTATTTCTACTTTATGGATGAGAAAACTGAGGCACAATGAGGTTAAGTACTTTATGAGGGACATATAATTATTCAGTAGTGGAGTGAGTTTCCAAATTTAGTTTTTGCTCTACAGCAAATAGCATAATTAAATAAATTAAATAAATTGTAAATATTCATATTTTATTTACATATAATTTAATTTCAAATATCAAAGTGTCAGGTGCTGGAAATAATTTTGAGGGCATATTGTGGACTCTTATTAAAGTATCTGGAAGTAGATGACCAGAGAAATTCTTATTCACTGTGATATTTTTAAGATCATCTAGGTTTAGATGTTTCCTTAAAATTAAAGCATTTAATGTTTCTACATGTTTCCTACTTGACTACTGTAGAAAAATAATGATAAAATTCAATGAAAGTAAATACACAAATATTTTCCTATGAAGTGAATTTGAAAGCCCCAAATGCTTACTGATGTCACAGAGTCGGAGGTCATTGTTAGTTCCTATCAGCTCATAAACAAATTCCTTTTGATGAGATTTTATAACATTATTTCTAGTTATCTTGGAGTCCTATCTACTCATAATCACAGTCTAAAGCTTTGTTATAATAATCTGCAAAAAATAATCTGGAGCAGAAATTTTACAGTATTTTTTCTTTTTCCCACTGATCCAACAGAGATGATTAACATTTAAAAGTCTGCAGTTGTATTAGACACTTCAGTTATTAAGTGAAAAAAATGTTCTGAGAAAGATAAAGACCTTTTTCATGATTGACCCATGGTCCAATTTTGCTCATTTAAAAAATATAATTTGTTTCCATGTTTTTTTCAGTAAATTACAGATGACTCACATTCATCAAAATAAGCTTAATTGGTATGTAATAGGGAATATGGCCAGAACATTTCTGAGATGCCAAAATCAAGAGCGAATGAAGCTTATTGAATGTTCCTCTTCCCTACCAAATCATACACAAATGCATAAATTCACTAATGATTGAGAAATAGAGATGTAATTAGAGGAAGCTGAGTTCCTAGGTACATATCAAAAACTGGCACATGGACAAATGAGGAACAGATAACTGAGGGGATAATTTAAAGGACCAATAAATGTAAGTGATTTCCCTAGAAATTTGCCAATTCCAATTTACATAGTGTAGCTGTTAGTGTTAAATAGTAGTTCTAGTTAGCATTTAAATGATATCCAAATCTAGTGTCCTCAATAAGCATTAAAGTAAAATATTAGTTTTCAGATGTTCTGAAAATATAAGATTTGGCTTTGTTATTGATTCTTTTCACTATAGCTTTGTATCTAAGTTTGGATTAATCACAGATATTTAAAAATAGTCCCCAAATTTTGTTTTTTGAAATTTTGAAAAGATTTTATTTATTTATTTTTAAAGAGAGAGAGGAAAGGAAGGAGAGAAGGAGAGAAATATTAATGTGTGGTTGCCTCTTGCACTCCCACTACTGGAGACCTGGCCTGAAACCCAGGCATGTGCCCTGACTGGGAATCGAATCAGCAACTCTTTGATTTGCAGGCCAGCCCTCAAGCCACTGAGCCACACCAGCCAGGGCTATTCCTCAAATTTTAAATAGCTATCCTCCAATGAACATTTTGGGCAAGAAAAATGAGACCCTGTAAAGTTACTTGCTAAATGCCATATGGTTAATTATTTAAAATGTAAGTTAGAACTCAAGCCTGCTGTTTTTCTGGACAACACTTCAGTCTATGTATGCCATCCAATTTATAGACAAGAGATGAAATGTAATTTGAGTAGTGTAGTGTTTAAATTGGGTGAGCAGTTTCAGTTTAGGGTCACAGATTGAGAAATTTTTCACTTCTAATCTGTTTTTAGAGCTCCTTGGAAAAATATATAGAGAGAATAATAGAAACTAAATATAATGAAAAGAATAGTAAGAGGGTGTTATCAGAGAATGGGATACTTCTGCACATTTTTAGAAACCAGGAAGAGTTTGGGAGAGTATTTATGGAGAGAATGCAACATAGGACCTCAGAACTCAGAATATTCTAGAGGAGATAGCAGTAACAATAAGAACCAATCTGCTGTTAGAAACATGAGCAAACTTCAAAAATAATTGTAGTAGAGGAAGAGATTTTAAAAATAAATAGAAAATAAAAGGATAAATTAAAGTTTTGTATATAAAAATATTAATTCGTCTATCCTTCAGAGATTCATTCTATAAACAAACAAATAAACCAACAATAGTACTTTATCTAAACATAATCTGAGAGAGAGATTATAGCATAGCATAGCATAAATCTCTAGAGTGGGTACTGTGCCCAAAAGTAGAGTCCTCCTCATTCTGTCATCTGAGAGTTGACATATCTGCTATGTGGAAGCCCACTAGTGAGATGTCAGATGTCCCTCCCAGAAATGTTTATTTACCACATAGACTAAAGGACTACAAGGGAACCTACTTTTGTTTTCATTTTTAAATATTGGGAAAATAATGATCACATGTTGCAGTGTGGATTTCCCATGAAGCCGACCCTGAGATAGAGTATCATGTAGGAGTTTAATGACACGTGTTCTTAGGATCAACCTCTGTTGGGTGGGAGAAGGTAGTAGGACTGGGTAAAGGGAGAAATGGAGTTGTGATACAGTTACACAAAGGACACAACTGACAATGCAGGGAATTTTGAAGCTGGGATAACCCCTCACAGGTTTTGGAGCAAGGGCTCTGAGGCTGTATGTCCCATTGTTGATTACACCTTGTATGTGAGTTGCCTAAGGAAAAGCAGATGACCTTTGGCAAAATGGGACAACCACTGAGGCAGTTCAAACAAGGACTGACTGCTGAGAGTGGTCAGCTGACAGCCATTCCAGCAGCTGGGGGAATAAATCTTTCAATACTGATGGGGAAATCTGAATGACATACCATAGCATACTCAAAATCCTAGATGTGTGAGAAAAAAGTCAATGTGAAGAAGAAAGGAAAAATAAATAAAATGAAAACCACTACCCTGGGATAAAAAAGAAACTATGTGTAAAATAGAAGGAGTAAAAAAATAAAACAAAACATGACATAGTCTCAGAGTGGAAACAGACCATTATATTAAAAAAACTAAAATTGGATAGTTGTAAAAGCTACCTTAGAACAAGTAAGAGCTGCTATAAATTAAAAAGTAATGTGAAAATATACATTAAAATTTCAATTAAAAGCTATGCAACATAAAAGTCAAGCAGCTGTCTAAGAACGTAGAGCAGAAGACAGGAGGCCAGGTACAGGTGATCAGGCAAACAGTCATTGTAACAATGAACTTAAAGAAGTAGAAAAAGAGGTAACAGAAAAATGGGAGAAAATCAGGGAAACCGAAGATTTTCTCCATATGAGGGTCACACTCTTCACACTGCAAGGGTTCTTGATTCTCTAAAAGGTCTCTTCAGGGTGGATCAGAAAGTGAGACACGAAATCCTAGAACACCAAATGTTTAATAGTAATTAATAATGTGAACTATCAGATTTTAGATTACAGAGCCAATTTAGAACTAAGTACAGTTTGCTTAAAGTTTTAGAATGGTAAGGGAATGTTAGATGCCTCAATAATGTAAAGATTAGAGCATAGCTGACTGCGTTGGGATGTGTGCCTGTCTGGGTGTTGGGTATGAGCCGAAGGAGGTGGAAGAAAGGGAGACGAAACACATTTTACATTATCATTATATATCATTTTACCATATATATTCACACACACATGTACATACATATGGGAGTGTCAGGTATGACATTCAATTTTATCCTACTTATAAGTTAGCTTTTTACTGCCTCACAGATGCTGGCAGAAGACCCATGACTCCTGATTCAAAGACAAAAGACATTACACGCAATGCATCAGGCAGCGTGAGCAAGATGTTGGGGTCAATTTTCCTTTACTCTCTAGTCCCATGTAGATGGACATAGTAGGATGCACTTCATACAATGGGTTTGTATCACAGGTGAAGGAGACAGCTTGGTGAACCCACGCGTTTTATAGGAGACATTGACCAAGACTGCCTGTCCAAAGGTAGATGATACCTCGTCCCTCACGGCTGCTCACTGCAACCGCCACCCCTGAAAAGAGCAGTCAGGGACTTGTCTTCTTGGCAGACCCAACAGAAATGCAGCATGAAAAACCTATGAAAGAATTTCTCTTTCAAGGAGCCAAGATACTAACTGAAGTTAAAAAAACAAGAAATAGAAGTATAAGCCTATTAGTTAAAATTCCAAAGTTAATCAATAGAATCACTAAAAATAATAATGTAACTCTAGAACAGTGGGAGAAGGAGGAAATCCAGTGCAATAAACCCTAGTATTTCATCACTGAAAGTTAATAAATATGATCCAAAGTTAGCAAATCTGGAAAAAGCAATAAAATTATTATTTAGAGAAGTGGGAGCAGCCATCTATAATTACAAATATAGATATTTTGAAAAAGAGATTTTAAAGAGAGGTTGAAGCTGTTTCATTTAATTTAAGTTTTTTTACATGATCACATATTTGTGCACATATGTGTGGAGTATGTATATTTTCCAGACATGATATATGTTTTACGTAATTGTAGAAAATAGTACTAGAAATATCATCTTCAACCAATTATAAGAGACAACTAAGCTTGTCAATTTCCAAAGTCAGAATATTGAAGATGTTGAAAATTAACAGAATTAAATAGTATTTTAGAAGAGGTAAGTTTTCTATTCAGTTAGCTGAGGCTCTTTACTCCCATTAAAATTAAGAGGCAAAAAGTAATTTACAAGAGTTTCTTGAATGTGTACTTGCTAGTCAGTGTTTCTGGTGACAGAAATACAAGACAATCTTCCAGTGATAAAACTTCCCAGGTCAATAGTGGAGAAAAGGTATATTAGTCCAATAATTATAAAACATAGTATTAATTTCAATATCTAATTTTCAAGGGTGCCTTTACATGATTACCTATTTTTATTTTAACTTAAATGTTATTGTATAGTCTAAAGTTAAAAATACAGCCTCAAATCACTTTCCTTCTTTCCATAAGAAGTATAAAATGTTCTAATGCTAAATTTGACTTTATAAAGCTTCAGTTATACCCTGGCTGGCATAGCTCAGTGGATTGAGCACGGGCTGTGAACCAAAGCATCTCAGGTTCGATTCCCAGTCTGGGCACATGCCTGGGTTGCAGGCCATGGCCCCCAGCAACTGCACATTGATATTTTTCTCTCTCTCTCTTTCTCCCTCCCTTTCCTCTCTAAAAATAAATAAATGAAATCTTAAAAAAATTTTAAAAAGTTTCAAAGCTTCAGTTATTAAGAAACTGGGCAGAAAGTTGCTTAGGAAGGAAAGCCTGCTCATTTACATTTTATTTTTTTTAACTTTTCTGTCTCCTTTCACTCTGGATAAATGGAAAGATTAATTCTCAGACATTTCTAAAGCTTTTCTGGGTACTAAATTAGATCAAGTTAGGAGTTTCTTCCTCATTACACTACTTCTTCCCCTCTGCTGTAGTCCCTTGTCCCTGTCACCTGTCTACAGCACGTGCTGTTTGTCTTCCCAATGAAATTGAGAGTCCCTTACGTTTATCATTCAGCAAATTAAAAAAAGTATCTGGGATTTAAAATGCTAATTTGCATAAAATTATGCATGAATACTATTAAGCGAATATTGCCAATTTAATGAATATTTTACAACAATTGGAAATAAGGAAGCTTATTAAAGAGCAACAATTTCAGAAAATTACATTACAACATGATCAGGGTATTATCTATTAGATTACACAGTTAAACACAGTAAACATATTTTTGTATAACTGTTGTGCATTAGGAATTCTATTATTAGAGGAGAAGTTAGTGACATTGTTTGGTGTTCACATGAATTTTCATTGATTAATAATTTAAATCAATACAAGTGTCTCTATACTGTATGTGGCTACACCAAAGTGATACTGTGTTACCTGAAACTTATGTAACTAATATAATAATAATTGTGAAACATGAAAATATTAAGTAAATCTTAAGTAAAAAAGGCATATAAATTGTATTGATATAAATTACATTTGCACATTTACTGTGAATATGTAAAAATATATTTATGCATACCAAAATACTGAGAGTTCATAAAATGAAGAATTGTCTCATTGCATTATGATTGGTAACTTTCTTTAGGTTTACTAATCTTTCTGTAACGCTATTATACTGCCTTTCTAAATAAAATTTAAGTGTTTGTTGTAGGACACTGTCTCGTTTAATCCTCTTTTATGGAAAACTAGTCTCTCTCTGTACTCAAAGGATGAGATGGATATACCTTACAAGATATATTCTTTCTAATTATGAAAAGGAATTCATGTGCTAGGAATTTTTAGCTTTTTAGACAGTTCTACATTTTTTGTGGTTAAAAATTTCAAAATTATAAAATACAACAGCCTCCATTGTGTTCCTCAATGATCTCGTCCTATTGATCTGCACATCCTTGTGTAGTCTCCTCCCACATTGAATCAGAGGTGAGTGGTGGTGTTGGTAGTTAAGGAAGGAAGCAAATGGAATCAAACAGTAAACCTGACTAACTAAGAAGCTACAAACACAGAATCTCCAGGGGACAGCTGCATTGCTCCATTAAGGCGATTAATGTCCCTTTATTTCCTCAGTAGAGAGGAAGAACTGGCTTTCCAATCACCCAGGGACAAGTGGCCTATTAGTAGGGATTACCTGGGAGAGGGGGAAAACAGTAAGAAGTGAATTCTCTGCTGGGAACATACACAGTGGAAACCAAAATAGCACAGGGAATGGTCCTTCTACTTGAGGCATGCACAGGAGGAGCCAAAATGGTGACTATGAAGGGGAAAAGTCTAGCCTGGGAAAATCTGGGAAAAGACCCAATAGGATAAGGGCATAAAACCCTGGAAGATCCAGGAAAGGGACTGGTTAAGGGAAGGGCTCAGCACAAGCCTGCAAATAATTAGGAAGAAGATTGATTAGTTTGAAAGAAACTAATCCCCTTTCCAAACACAAGGAGATAGAATCAAAGCATAACAAAGGCTCCAGGTTTGTGTGTGTGTGTTCTTCATTTTCTCTCTGTAGCAGTACCCCGGACACAAGTGCAGGCCCAAGTGTGGCCCCGAAAGCCAGCTGGATAGGAACAGAGACTGACCTAGACTACTGAACATTTGGATGTTGTACTAGGATGATGGCACAGCATCTCTGGGCCCTGGTCCTCCTCCTGGGTTTAGTGAAGACAGCAGCGGGCTTGTGGCTCAGAGGCTGGACTTCTTTGGCAGCAAGATGGAGCTAGCTGCCTGGTTGTGGATGAGACAATGGGCAGCTGGGGGCAGTCCTTTTTTTCATTCCAATAAAACTCTCCTCAATTGCTCACATCATCTTATGTGTGGGTCCCTGAAATGCTTTTCTGCTGACTCTGTGGAAGAATCTTATTTCCATGGGCACCAGTGTGACTAGTAGAATACAGGGAATGTTATTATGTTGTGTATCTTCTGAGGTAAGAGGATACATAAAAGGCACTATAGTTTCTGCCTTGGTTTCTTAGATCATGTGTTCTGGGAAGAACCAAATAACTATACTGTAAAGACTGTCAAACAGCCATGTGAAAAAGCCCAAGTAGACAGGAATTGAGTTCCCAGGCCAATAGTCGGCATCGACCTACGACCTGCATAGTGAGCCACCTAGGAAGCAAATTCTGAAGTTTCTCTTCATCAGATGACTGTAGCCTGGACCAGTCTCTGATTTGAATGGCATTGAGCCCCCAGCTATTCCTGGGTCATAGAAACTGTGAGAGATGAAAAGTGATTATTGTTTTAAGCTACTAACTTTTAGGGCAATTTGTGGCAAAATACAACTAATTAGTGGTATTCCTATCATTTAGAAGTTGTGTGAAATTGCGTGCTGCTTTTCAGATGCACCTGAAATGCGTGTCATACACGTGACCAATAAACCTGTTCTGAAACAAGAGGGGCATTGTTAGACGCAATTTGTTTCAGCTGGCCCTGGGTTGCCCAACCTGTGACTTTTCTTATCACCACTCACCTGATTTCTCCCATCATTCACTCTGGAATTGTAAGGAAACAAATTCTAATATGTCCATGTAACAGAAAGGTAGTACACAGCTAGGCATTTTCTGACTTAACTCTAAATGTTTCATAATTTAATAAAGCAAGTGCTTTAGCATGGCCATTTTATTTACTGAAGCCTTTAGACTTTTTCTACATAGATAGTAAGAAATGTATTTTCTTTTTGTCATTTAGAGGCATGGAGCTTCGGTGTTACAGAGGAGTACACAGGTGAACATTAAGTACCATTTAGATCATTCAGAAATACAATTTGTTTGTTTGAATAAGAGATACCCTGGGGGGAAGGAAGGATGGCTCAACAAAGCCAGATGAAGATAATTTTCTAAACTTACTAGGTATCTCCCTCTTTCCAAAAGTTCGCATTATGCCTTTTCATTTTTATGAAAAGGCAGAAATAGTGCCTGTTTTCAGTAACCAAGGGAAATCCAATGAGCATTTTCACTTTTATGAAAAAAGCAGTTATAGTACTGATGTAGACCTTTTGTAAAAGCAAAGTGGCATAAAGCCAACTTTCAGAAATTAGGGAATACTCTTCACTGTACATCATTTTGGCTCAAGAAAGATTTCATAGAAACACATTACTTTTGGATAGTGGGGGAAAGTTATATTAAAATGAATAATTGTGAAGCAATTAATGGTGACGTCTATTTCATAAAGTTGTGACATTTTAATGTTATTTATACTGATGCTATCTAGCTACTTGAACAACATAATTTGGAGGCATAGGTTCAAAAGGTAGATTTCAAAGCTTGAGTTTATTAATATCAATGCTGTGAATTCACTGAAATTAGTTACAGAAAAATGCCACTTTAAAGAAACGTGATTTTAACCATCTAACCTTAGTAACTAAAAGTGAGAAGACACATTTTGATGTTTATGCCAAAAGCAAACTATAAAAGAAAGCACAAAACTACCTGAACTTTTCTCTTGATTCTGTGTGACTGAATGATGTAAAGCACTTAAGGACCTTCTCGTTATTTAAGGCCTGTTTGTTGGAGCAAATAGACATCCATTGCCTTAGAAATATATTTTCTACTTTGTCCCCATTTATTGTCTTATTTATAAAACAATAAATTCATTGTTTTATTTCACACTTGTTTGCTAAGGTACGTTCTGTAGCATTTATCAATACAGTTATTATGCCAGAACCAAAAGGGAAAACCAACAAATCTGGCATTTAAGTAAACACTTGAAAACTATGCAAATAATAATGAAAGCTTTAGGCAACTCAGCTTTCAAGTTTAGAGATTTAGAGTAGTGAAATGGAACTTTATTCTGCTTCAGTGGCATTGACTGACGTTTCCAGTGTCCTCACTGTGTACTTCTGATAGAGTAACTAGTGTCATGTAGTATTTGAATGCCATGATCATAACTAACATGCCAACCCCAAGTACTTGGTGGAAATTCAGTGTTCACACAGTCCAAACCAACCTTCCTCCTTCCCTATTCTAAATTACATACACTTTTTCTATAAATCAGCTGGGAATCATTATGATTCTTTAAAAACGTTTGGCAAGTTTAGGTTTTCAACAATTCCATATCTTTAGACTGGAAGTCTTTGAGATGACAAAAAGACATCTCATTCTCTAGTGTCCTTGATGCGATATGAACACTGTATCACTGTCTGGTCACTGCAGCAGCATTGCTCGTGTTCGGAAGGTTTAAGACTTGTGCCTGAAAGTTTCCTCCAGCTTTTGCCTAAACACTTTCAACGAAGAGTGTAAAGGTCATATTTCAAATCAAGCCAGGTCAATCAGTGTCTTGAACAGATATCAGTCTGCCGACGTCACACTTCTGCACTCCTCTGTTCCACTCCTTAAGAGAGAATTCCCATGCAACCCCATTTCCACTTTTTATTTCAGTAAAGAATTCCCAAGCAAAGAGGTACCTTGGGCATCTATGTCCGTTTCATGAGATATTATAAGATTTGTCTGAATCCGAGTTTATATTTAAGTCAAACACTTAAGTTTCATAGAATTGTAAAGCAACATCAATATTAGAGGGTTTTTTCCCCTTCTTTTTCTTTTGTTAACTTGTGGTCATTTGGGAATTATTTCCACAACTTGTATTTGTTGATGCCATAGAGGTGAGTTAGAAAAAGAAAAAATTACACTGGGTATTCTCTGTTCTTGACCTTGTTAAATAAATAATGTTGAGTAAAATAAACAAGGGAAAAAATAAACATAAAATTAGAGGCAACCTATAGCCTTGTAGGCAGGTGTATTTGGAAGCGTATAAGAATGATGTTGACAGGTTGCTATTCCCAACACATATGTAATATTGAGAATTAATTCTAGATTTTTGGATTAGAACCACTTTACCATTGAGTGAAATCTTCTCGTGCAAAAGATGATGAAAATAAGGATCAGATAAGTTGTTTGTGTCCCCTGAATTGGAATCAAATTTCCTCTTACAAACTGTGTAATAGACAGTTCTATTTATATGTTTATTTACTTTGGATTTTTAAAAAATCCTCACCTGAGGATATGTTTATTAATTTCAGAGAGAGAGAGGAAGGGAGAGAAAGGAAAAAACAGCAACATGAGAAACTTGAGTTGGTTGTCTTCTGCATGTTCTCTGACTGGGGATCGAACCCTCAATGTAGGTATATGCCTTGACCAGGGATCAAACTCAAAAAATATCTTTTGGTGCATGGAACACTGCTCCAGTCAAATGAGCCACCCTGCCAGGGCCAGAGAGTTTTGTTTTAAATAAATATTTATGAAGTGCTTATCTATGTTGAACATCTCTAAGTGTTCTCCTTACACTAATTACCCTCCTTTTTGACAGCACTGTGCTGAGATGTTAACTCTGTTGTTATATGTATAACAGGAGATTAATTTATTAGTATTCAAGTTGGACTATTGTAACACATAGACAAAATTATAGAGATTTTATTTTCCTCACACAGGTTAATGATACAGAATTGAGAAGTTCTGCTTGACCTGGTTCTTTGGAGACATTTTCTTTCATCTTATTCTTTTGTTCCCCAGGGTACTGGTTAAAACTGGGTCATGCCGTGTTCATGTTCTAGTTCTTGTAAAAGAAGAAAGAAAAGTAGTGAAGGATAAATAATGCCTTCTCTACAGGTAATAAGGTGGTTGCACACATTATTTCTGCTAAAACCCCACTGGTTAGGTGCATGGTCAAACAAAACCAAGTGCAAGGGAGGATAGGAGATTTAGTCTTTAGCTGGGTCTACAGAATGCACAACTAAACTGTGTTACCTTAGAAGAAGGAGTGGCATGCTGTCAGGGGAAATGAGCTTTTCCAAAGCACTTATATTAAAATGGATACTTTTAATAAGACTCTGAGGTTCTTGATGACTTTGTTGTCTATGGTCTTCCTGGTAAAATATACATAACATGGATAGCCAAAGCTATTTAGAGGCCTCCTGAAGGTCTCATTCATACTGTGGATATGAGTTTTTGTGTTAGAAATGAAAGAAGGATTTGTGAAGACTATTTTTAAAGACATTTTAAAATTCTGAGGACTATTTTAATACATGCAAGTTGTGAAATTCTAAGAAGGAGGATGTGTACTGCTGTGCTAGCTTCTGACCCCAACCCTCATGAAATGGATTTTCAGGAGACTAGAGAGCTTCAAACTTCTTTTATATTGATTGGAGAAAATATTGGGTTTCCCCCTGAAGCATCCATGTACGAAAGATTTCTTTGCACATTGTGGTTTTGTCCAGGTAAGAGAAAAGCCTAGGTATTATTGTCTTGAATTCTATGCAACAAGGGACTAAGGGGACTAAAAGCTTTTGGCTGAGAGAAGCTGAAGTATGCCTCATTAAGAGGGACTGAGTAGGTCACCAACCAGAATACAAGAACACAGTTGCCTGAGCGTGGGCCAAAGGGATGTCAAAACGCTGTGCTTCTTCCCCAAAGAGCTCCAGAAAACCCTGTTCTTAAAACAAAGCTGCTTGTTAAATTAATTGCAGCAAGAAAGAATACCACATTGACAAAATCTTCATGTTCTCTCCAAAAGGAAAAATGGGGAAGGGTATAGATGAGTTTTAGAGCTGGGCTGGATGACTTTAAGGCAGCAACTTCCTGGGATTGGGCAGATTAATAGCTTGGATTTTAGAGCAGAACAAGAAGAAGGTCATAATGCAAATCTTGGTGTGCTAATTTTGTATTGGGGTCTTTAAGTGCAATCTGTTACTTTGATTAATATGTTTTAATTGGTAAAAATGAATAATATGTTTATGAAGAGACTGAGAATTTGTTTCAGTTCTCAGAAATTGCACGTGAGAGAAGCAGAAATGAGGCTAAAACCAAAGAACCCACTTAACCCAAGGGAAAGTATGTGCAAACACTGCAAACATTTTACCAGTTTCTGACAACAGTGGTGGCAGATCACCATGAATGTATCCCTCGGGTGTGCCTTCACCTTCCCATCCATCTTTCCCCAACCCCAGGGACCTCTGTCACCCTCACCCCCTCCCCACCTCTGTACTCTGCCTGGAAGAGGAGAAACCACCCTTGAGTTCCTAGGGAAGGACGTCAAACTCAATTGGGAAAAGACGAGGCACCTATGGCAGTGACCTCTTCTTCAGCTGCAGGCTTCCCGATTATTCCAGGCCCACGTTAAGGATACACAATTTGAACACCAAGTAAATGTTAATATATTTGACTATTCAGTGGAACTAGTCTCTATGATTGTGAAACTGAGAAAGCATCTGTGGCCATGACAGTGATCAGAAAAGTAGTGATGCTGGCCTTGCTCGCATCCAGAGATAGACGAAGAATGTCATCATTAGGGATATTGAGAGACTTAAAAGAGAGAGAGAAAGAGAGGATGGGAACTTAAAGTATAATTTCACACAGGCCATCTGCTGGTTCAATGTCTCCACGGCTCCTATTGGATTGGGATTTTGTTTTTCTCTGCCTGTCTTACTAGGTCCTCAAGCCGTCATGCCTGATGTACCTGGGTTTGTAGAGCAAAGGTGAGTAGCTGTGGAAAATGGGGAGACTTAGTGACTACTTTTCACTTGATCATGTTAGTTAGCTGCCAGTGTCAGTTGTTTCTCTCGCTGCCTCCCTGAGGTGCTCTTCATATTTTCTACATCATTGTAGAACCACCCTACATGAGAATAACTATTTCAGTTGGACAAACCCTAGAAAAATCTGTGCTTATAACTCAATATAAATTTAACTTAGGGCTTTCATTGTCAAACAAAATAGACTTTTTAATTTGGTGTCTTTGATGTTGCCAAATCACTGTCACTAAATATCCATTTTGTGTGTCTATAAATAGATGATACATAGGCATCTACAGGTATCGAGAGCCTGTACTGGCTGACATATGGATAGTTAGCAGTGATGGTTCTCCTTTGTTTACTTTGTGGTGATGCTTTTCCAAGCTGAATATTTGAGAACCATGTTGAAAACCTATCCTGATCCATCAGGCCAATTCTAGGCAATATCTGCCAACCAAATGTATTCCAGATTAAAGAGAGTTTCCAAGTGGAAAAGATGCTAGAATCCAGACACAAAGATTATTTTACCCATCAGTGATATTGTGTACAATGCTGGGAAAATGGCTCAATCTCCATAGCTGTCTACCTTTCTAACATGGGGAATAACTATTTCCTACCAGTACAAAACTTGAATCCTGAAAGGGAAAACTGCCTTCTTAACGTTTCATTTCTTTTTTCGCCTACCAGGAGAAAACAGCTAGTAGACATTTTTTTTCTCCCATTTGGATAATTTTTCTCCAGAACCAACCTATTCATTTTGTGATATGCACCTCTTAGAGTTATAGAAAATGGGGAAGAGCATATGTGGGGATGACTGGCTAGAGAAACTAATCAAATATCTGTTCTTGATTTCTAATAAGTTTTATTGACACAAATGCCTTGCACTTTTAACCTTTAATGGTTAAATCACTCATTGGAGTGGGAGGTAATGTTTAGTCCCTTGGCATTTTTCTTTCCCCAAACATTATTTATGGAATTGCACCTCTATATTGTGTTAAATGGTAAAAGATATTTGTAATACTAAGGCCACTAGGAAATAACAAACAATATACCCTATATTACTGAAATTTAAGTTGGCAGTAATGTTTTCTGAATATGACAAGGGAAAAATATATGTGATGCTACCAGGTAAAGCAGGATTTGAATCCGGTTTAGCCACTGATTACTTATATGAACTTGAACCTTCATGTTCTGAATCCAGAAATTTGTGATAATATTGCTTACCTCGTGGTCTTGTGAAAATTAAATGTGAGTGTGAATGTGAAGGAACACTTCTTTCTCTAGTTTATGGGGGGGTACACACAAATAAGCCTTTCCTTCATTTCTTTCCTTACCAGAACAATTGATTTTCCTTTCAATTGACTAATTGGTCTAGTTGAAATAATTTAATTATAGGATTTATAGTCTTACAGACTTATAATTATTTATTTTACCTTTCTTTTCTCCTAAGAATTTGTCACTTAAAATAGTTTATAATCCCTTGTTAAACTTTAGGAATAATTAAGAAGGATAAATTACTTCAGGTGATTTTTTAAAGTGCAGTATAAAGTATCATGTGTGTGTGTTTTAGATTAGTTTATATATTCAAGCCTGAGGCAGGTAACCTTGCCATAGAGGAAATAAGTAGAAAAACTGCTCTGAGAAAGACTGCGACCTGTATCCTTCAGCTACATGGGTAATTGCTCATTGTGGTGGCAAATAAGGGTAATTGTTCATCACGATGGCAAATGGGGATACTATCTTTCAGTCAGCTGCTGTTTGCAAATGCATTTTGTAATATAAAATATGAAAAAAAATTAAGTTACATATGGATGGCAAAACAAAAACCAAGAGAAAGGTATTTTACCTTCATATTTCAAATTTGAGAAATTAAGTTATGGAACGCATATTTCTTTTCCTGTTTCAAAGGTTATGTAAGTTCCATATAGGTTGGTTTGAGAGATGGCTGATCATTCTTCTTTAATGTGGCCAGGTGAGAACATCATCAATTGCTGATGGTAATACAGAGACACTGAGATGTCTATGCATTGCTGGTGGCAATGTATGCTGGTATAACCCTTCTGGAAAGTAATTTACAGTTAAAAACAAACACAAATACCTAACATACAACTACCATTTGATTCATCAATTGCATTCTTGGTAATTTATCCCAGGCGATGAGAACTTAAGTCGCTGCAAAATCTGTTCACAAATGTTTATAGCAGCTTTATTTGTATCATCATAGCCCCAAACAAGAAACAACCAAATGCAAAAATTTATAATGTTACATGTGGTAATTTGTTATATAATATCAATGTATATATTAATATATATAACACTCTCAAAATAACAGAACATGGAACTGATTAGTGGTGGCTGAGGGTTAAGAAATGGGTGGGGATGGGAGGGAAGCAGTGGTGGGTACGCACACGCTCGGCACCATGACTGATCAATGCTAACATTCTGATTGTGCTGTTGTAGTTCAGTTTTGGAAGATTTAACCATTGAAGGAAATTTGGTGGAACGTGCATAGAATTTCTCATTTCTTACAATTGTGCACTGAAAATGGAAAAACCCACAGCCTTTCCACCTATGAGTCTTTCTTTACTCTCACACACAACACTGCACTTCTGACACTGCTGGTCATCACATGTGTGGGAGTGTTTCCTCCCAAGCAATTCTCTGTGACACTAGCTCAGCATTTTATGGTTCAGCTCAGTTCTAACATTTTCTGTCAGTAATGGTGTCAGAGCCCATGGGTTAAGAGTTCAGTCTTGCAAGACTGCTCCCACTCCCTCACTCAGACACCATTGGTGAGGCCAGGATGTCACCTGTGCTTCTGACTGATATCATAGGCTCCAATGAACCCCATCTTGGTTTGATTAATTACTAGAGAGGCTCACAGAACTCAGGAAAACAGTTTACTTACCTTTATTGACTCATTATAAAAGGATGTGATAAAGACAATGGATGAAAAGATGCTTGAGGCAAGGTATGTGGAAATGACACCAAACCCATGTTCGGCTGCCTGCCTCTCAAAAGCCAATAATTGAGAGACTAGAGCTGGTGGAAGGAAAGTAGGCTTATTCAAGAGACAGCAGCCTGAGAAGATGGTGTGCTAATGTTGCAAAGATCAATATAACAATTGGATGTGGGCAGAGGGTTTTGTAAGGAGGGAAGAGGAAGAAAAAAAGAACAAAGAAATTGAAAGAAGAGGGTTGAGAGTTCTCTACTGAGGCAACTACATGGAAGCCAGCACAGTCTGATCAGATAACTACTGTTGGAAGGTCAGGAATCTGGACCCAGAATGTTTGATGTCAGAGTCTGCTCTTTTTGAAGTTAGTCCCTAGATTTGTTAATCAAACAGGCTGTTTATCTGCAGTCAAGTACTAGTTAGCAAGTTATCATTTACAGAACAGTATTAAAGGAAGGGTGGAGTGAGTTAGAGGATGGGGTGTGGAACTTCACTGCATTCTCAGCTGTACTGACATGTGTTTAGTGGCTGAGAAGCTCTCCAAACCCCATACATCTGGGATTGTATGGAGGCTTCATCATTATACACGCATGATCCACCATCAACTCTATTTTCTGTCATTTCCTCATCTCAAGAAAATGTAGGTAAGGTGGGGACAAAAATTCCAAGCTTCTAATCATGGTTTGGTCTTTTTGATGACCAATGCACATCCAGCAGACATTCAGGAGTCCAGCCAGAGTCACCTCATTAGAACAAAGGTACTTCTAGGGGCTCTGTGCTAGGAACTGTGGTCAACAGCTAAATAGAACAAAAGATACTCCTACTGCTCTTATCTCATAGGAAATGACAAGGGCTTCAGGAGTTCTGTACCAGAAAACAGGTATATGTAATACCAACATATATTTCCTATGATCTTAAATGTATGAATCTATCATCTCAAACAGAGTTTGATAATCATTTTAAAGAGGCTTACATGTTTACACTTCTATAAATTTGTTATTAATATGTTTTGTATTATATCTATTTATTAACATAGATACTTCTTGTTTACTGAAAGTTTTGTGAAAGGATGAGCTTTAGGAAAAGTTAACATTTTTAAAAAGTCTTAAGAATTCAAGATTCAAGTCTTTATTGAAATTATAATGGATACAATCACACAATCCATACTATTTAAGATTTCAAACACAGATTGAAGTACATATATTTTAGTCAAACTACAACTATGTAAGGTCATGTATCCTCAGCTAACTCCTTTTGCTTTAGCTGGAACACTCTCAAGTATCTATAATAGCACATTACATTGATATTCTAATTTTACAGGTTGTAAAAGTCTCTCAATTCCATTATCTCTTTCTATCTTCACAAAAGCTGCAGGTAGTTGGTATGGCATATGTTATTACCGTCAGTTTTTTCCTCCAATAAATAAAATGGGAAGTCAGTGTGTGTAAATGAACTTGCCCTGGTTAACAAGTATCAGAACAGAAACTGGATTTTTTTCCTTTGGAAAGATTTCTGATATATGATGCTGCAATGAAACGTCAGCCATCTTTTTGTTCTTATCTCCTTCTTACACAAAGTAGTAATTTCTTAGACTACAACAGTGTGAACCTGTTCTTGCCTGAAATGCGCCACTTTTAACGTAGTGCTGTTCTACTTTCTCTAAGCACAATAAGATCTTCTCCGACTACCTATACATTTTCTTCACTCTTACTTCTTGAGATATGGTGAGTCACAACCAAGAGCATTCCAAACACCAGTGATTTTTTATTTAAAAAAAAACTAAACCAGAGATCCATGAATATAATCCTATTTAACATACTTTTTTTTGACAGCAGTTAGTCTTTCAAAGGAAGAAAGTGAATATAATTTTAAAATGAAATAGATTCCATTGAAAGAAGCATAGCATTGCTCCTCATAAACATCACCATCAACTTTACTCAAAACTATGAACCAAAAGTATTTTTCTCCAATCGTGGAAGAACATTTTCCCCATAATGAAAACATTTACTGTTGGCACTGACTGACCAATCTAGACAAAATACCTGCTAACTTTACTTGCCTGAACTCTAGTGAACATTCCCACATTCCCCCAGGCTCTTCCACTTTGAACTGTACTCAGTCTGAGCTAACACTGGAATGTGGAACAACTCCTCCTTAGCAGCCTTTTAAATTGTTGCAAAGAAAAAAATTCCCCTGCCCAACTATCTGATCATACCCCTGATTCATCCCACTTCCCAGCAGCAGGTTCTTTCAAGCCCTGTTTACCCTTCTCTGTAAAAGGAACTTCCATCTGCCTGACCTCTGAGATCATTGCAGATATTAAGTTCAGAGCATTTTCCTTATTTCCTCTATTGTAATAGTTCCTTCTAATAAATCTCTCCTTAGAGAAGTCCAGATTTGTTTTTATTTGGCAGTGGACAATGGTAAGGGAATCAAGAAGGAGAGTTGAAACACCCAGGGATGATGAAGAACAGGCAGTTATTACAATCCCCATGCCTGAAAGGTCAGGGTGAGGGAACAGAGCTTGCTTGAGAGAGCTGCTGCAACAGAAGAGGGGTCGCTCCTTCAGAGTTCTGCTACAGACGGATGCAGTTCTGTCAAAACCACAATGTGTCAGGGAGGAAGAGGAAGGAATAAATACTCTCTCTCTCTCTCTCTTGCCCTCCTATTCCCAGTCTAAAATAGGCAAAAGCTAAAGAACAATGGGCTGAATGATGTAGTTCTGGAGGTTAACTATTACTCCCACCCAAGGGTGCAGAGCAGGGCATTGAAGGGCAGCTACAGACCTGAGAAAAAACAGTAAACTAACCATTTTTTTGTTTTGTTTTAAGAACTTTATTTTATTATACTCAAGGGTTTTTTTTGTTTTGTTTTGTTTTAAGACTTATTTATTTTTGGAGAAGGGGAGGGAGAAAGGAAGGAGGAAAAACATCAATGTGTGGTTGCCTCTTGTGTGCTCCCTACTGAGAACCTGGCCTGTAACCCAGGCATGTGCCCTGACTGGGAATCCAACTGGCAACCCTTTGGTTAGCAGGCCAGGGCTCAATCCACTGAGACACACCAGCCAGAGCCATACTCAAACTTTTATTGTAAGTTGCTCCATTATCATTTTTGGAGGTAGGTAGAGTTATATAAATCTGTTAGTTCATTAAAGAATACAAAATCAAGATAAAGCTTTCAGAAATTATAGTAACATTGAATAATTTCTGAAGAGATATTTCTATATTTGAGTAATAATTTGAATATAATACATTGTTTTGCTGCTTACTCTGTGCTCAGGTTCACCAACTGATTTACCTTAAACATGGTAACTAGAAGTAAATCTTGTTTCCATGTTTATATTAACAGCAAAAAAAGAAAATGTGTTTGTTATTAAATTAGTTTTTAACTATGTACTGTGCAGTCCCGATGATATAGGACTCACACAGTGTAGTTATAAAGGCATACTATTACTTGATTTGCTGGTCTGAACAATGGTATCTTGACTACTATTACTAGAAAAATCTGTCAGTTTCATAGAATTTAATCATCCCTGAAAGTTCTATGGTTGATACATTATAACATAATAAAAAGAAACACTTAAGAATATTAAAATGTTATATGTTCCATTTCAAAATATGGAACATATTAGTAAATTTATTAACTCAATATATATTTATTGAACATCTGTGATGTTGGAGGCACTGGATTGGGCATGTGTGGGGTTGCCAGATAAAACACATGGCATTCAGCTAAATCCAAATTTTAAGTGAACAATGAGTAATATTTTAGCATAAGCATGTCTCATGCAGGAGGAGATGGAGCCCATCAGAAACACTTTCACTAGTTAACTAGGCTACAAAGTGCATGCATAAACTTTGGAGAAGTAAAATTAATGATTTGCTAATTCGGGAAAGCCTAAGCATGAGTATATAGAGATGAATCCAACATGCATGATGTCTATCCTCAGATTGCAACTGGTGGGTAAGATACTTGATAAAGAGCTCTAAAACTAAAAGAACTATAAAACATCAAAAATAAAGTATATAATTACAAACTGCAGTGATAAGGATTAGGTAGTTGAAGGTGTATTGGAGTATGAAGCTTTCATAGAAAGAGGGCTATGTGTACAAAAGTCATGAAGTCAGGATGAACATTGGTATATTCATGGCCAAGGGTGAGGGTTGAGAAGGTGATTCCCGAGATATCTCTTGTACTGCACATCTTTCAGACATTGTTGAGGCCTTTGATCTTTGTACTAAGATGAATGGAATTCACTTACAGGGAAGAAACAGGAATTTACAAATATGATTCATACAGACTTGGGTGAATTATTAAATACAATTTCAGCAAGATTAGATGTTGGGGACAGTTAGCTTTTTGTCCATAGAAAAGATTATGGGATTTTGAGTTGAGGAAGTAGTACTGGATATGGAGAAAAGTGGAAAGATAGACTATTTCAGAAGCAAAATAGAAAGCAATTGATCATAAGAGCTGATGTAAAGGAAGGAATTAAGAATGATTCTGAGGTTTCTAACTAGAACAAAAGATATAGGATAGAAGTAGAGAAAATGTGCAGGAGCCACACAAGGAGTGGTTCTTTAAGCTTTGTGCTTCCTGACAGCCATATGCATAGATTAGCAGGTGATCAAGATATATCAGTCTATTGCTCCGATGAAACATGTGGATCACAATTTACAACTCTACTTATCCATCATGAAATAACAGAAGTTGGTATGTTAATCACATCTTCAATCATTTAGATATATAAAGTTTTGATTTAATAGATATATGCATTTTTGTCAAAAAGTATAACTAGCATAGCATCCAAGAATTATCCAAGTCTATAATTCCTTGGATAATTTTTTATGGGTGAGGACATTTTACCTTGATAGATAAGAGTACTTACCAATTTGTTCTTAGTCTACCCCAGTGTTCAGCCAAGCAGAACGGAATCTTCTGCATGACTGTTAGAAGTACGGAGTACATACACAGTCTAGATTCCCAAGTCTGGATTCTTTATGAACAAAATGCAAAATGTGAGTCCTTTTCAAGAATATAATAAGTGGTCACTTCCTAATTTTTGAAAAACTTCCAGTTGGCAATTAAGAGAATTTCACCCCTTCATTAAATTGTTTCACTGGAAGTAACATGTATCCTCTAAAGTGTAATCAAGGAAGCTTTTACCACTCACAAACTATAAGAGTGTTTAGAAAACAAATTCATGAAACAGCAAAATTATCAGTTGTGCTGGGAAACTGGCTCCTAAATCTACCTGATTTATCTCAGTATTGTGAAGAGCTTGGCAGGTGGTCAATCATGTCTCTTTCAAACTGATGTTCAAGGACATTATCATGGATAATTCCTCAATTTTCTATTTCAGTATTTGTAAGAACTTCAGACAAGCTTAATTACCATTCTCATAAGAACAATGGTCTAAACTTGGAGTCAGAGTTTATACACGTTGTTTATGCTAAGGTGGATATTCTTTTCTTTTGTTTTGGTTGAAGAACACATGTAAGTTATGAATAATGGATAAAATATGCAAATATTTTAATATAATGATGAGAGACTTAAAATATTAGAGAGGTGGTCTTCATGTTTATTTCTGCTAATCAAATATTATAAACATTTCTTCCAAACCACACTACTTTTTAGATATTAGAAAATAACATGTTTAGTTCAGATGGTTTCTTAGAAAAAAATACTTAACATGAAATCTGATAATGATCACAAAGACACAAAAACTTAGCTTAAGCTTACTCATAAATGTAAATGCAAAAATTCTAAGTTAAATATTTTCAAGCAGAATTTAGCAGTTTATCCAGACTACAACAAAATAGGGTTTACTTCAAAAATTCAATTATAAAGACAAAAATCTATATAATTCATTTTAATCAAAATATTGCAAGAGGAAATTCTATTATCATGGCATAAATGGTTATAAAATAGTTTAATAGCAGTTAGGAACCATTCTTATAAAAAACCCCTAAAATAGGAAGACAAATAAAATATTTAAGAAGATTCCTATACCAAACATTGTTCCAAAATGCAAAAATGATTCCACTAAATCCTGAAAGAATGTATGTCTTCTATCACTAATATTATTCAACATCATTGAATTTGAGTGAAGTAACGGATACAAGGTCAGTATAAAAATCAATATCTCTTTCTATGTTAGTAATAAATAATAACAAAAATGGAAATTTATTTCACTCACAATAATAATGAATAAATTTGAAAATAATGGTGCCATATAAACCTGAAGAGAGTCTATGAAATCTTATTGAAGTCCACAAAATAAAACAATAATAGCAAACATTTACATAGTGTTTCTTCTGAGCCAGGCTTGTATTTATTATGTGATACTCATAGTCTCCTAAGAAGCAGATGATATTATTATTTCTAATTTAAAGAAGAAGAAACAAAAATACAGGAGGCAGCGTACCTTGCCCAGGGTCATGCAGGTGAGAATTGTCAGAGCCAGAAATTGAATCCAGGTGGCCTGGTCCAAGATTCATGCCCTTGACCATTAAACAACACCGCCTCTGTCTGGCCTAAGAGAACACATCATCTCAAATACAGCTTAACAGTATGATAATATTAATTTTTAAATTCACATAAATGAATTTAAATTCACATATAAATGTAGTATCTCTTGAATAGGATGTCAACATACCAGTTCTCAAAATTTATATATGGATGTTATGTATAAATCTTTAGAAGGGGCATGTTGTATAAAATGATTGTAAATTCACATGGAAAATAAAGGAGAATGGATTAAGCAAAGAAAAAATCTCATAGACACAGACAATAGTATGTTGATTATCAGAGGGAAAGGAAAGTGGGGATAGGTAGAAGAGGGAAAGGGGAGGTAAATGGTGAGGTAAGGAGACTTGACTGGGGTGGTGAACACACAATAAAATATACAGATGATATATTACAGAATTGTACACCTGAAACTTATATAATTTTGTTAACCAATGTCACTCCAATAAATTCAATAAAAATTTAATATATATACACACACACACACACACACACACACACCCTCATATATCTGTGAGCCTCTCCTTTTTTAAGGAATAGTGAGAATGCCCAACTTAGCAGCTTCTATGCTTTTAAGGACTCACACAAGTTTCCTGCAAATTTTCTAGAACAGAAAAAAAAATTCTCTCTTAATTGATGCAAGATAAAGAAAATGATGTTGTTGTCGTTGTTGGTTATGTATTATTTAAGTATGAGGCAGCTGAGTTTTTCATTCTTATTCTAAGTTATATTAAGGGCAGAGATACCAGTATAACAGTTCTAGAAAACTGTGTGTCCTGAAAAGAAAAAGAAAAGCTATACAAGAGCTACTCAAAGAAAAATATTTGAGTAGCTCTTGTGTAGTAAACAAAAACCTGTATAAATATCTAGACAGAGAAATGTAAAGTCTTATTCTAACTTGCCTCTGGCCTATATAGTGTAGACTCATGATGAGCATATTTCAGATCTTTATTCATTGGTCCTGCAGTGTGGATGGATACTTGATTTGTGTACTTCAAATGTTGAGTAAAAGCCCCCAGGGTGTATATTCAATCAATACATAATGAGGTCTGTCCAGAAAGTGTCCAGCCATATAATAGGAAAAATAGAGACATTTGTTGAAGAAGATACAAGAAATATTGTACATAGGACAATGGCGTCTCAGTCCCCTGTGAAGCAGGCACCTTGGCACCTTACACCGTTTTCCCAATCACCATCAGCTGCCACCTTGTATTTTCCTGAATCTCATCAATTTCCAGTGTCCAATGTCCAGACTAGGGAGGCTAAAGATGAATATGACCCAGCAGTAGTTTTGTCTGGTAAAATATAGGACGCCCAGTTAACTAAAAGAATGCCCTGTACAATACTTGAGATATATTTATACTAAAAAAAATCTGTCTTATATTCAAATTCAACTGTGCTTCTGTATTTTTATTTACCAAACCTTTCTTCTACAAGGCAGCTCCTTGCACTTGAACCTGGCTTCTGTCTTTTCAAGGTTCTCCTAAATTCTCTTCGTAAAGTGTAGAGTGTGTGTGTCCACAAGGTGTTTCATCATCTGGTGCCTCAACTTTTATATAGATAATTATTTTTATATAAATAAAAAGTAGCAGTAATTTTTGTTTAGATTCACTCAGAAAAAAATAGCTCACCTTGAAGAAAGATGTCTTCTCAATGTGAGTTTTCAAAATAGAAAAAATACAGATTTTTACTTTTTGCATACAGTATAGTCACACATGTCCCACATTAGAAGGGAAAAATGGTCTCCTATGTTATGTTTTGAGAGGCAATAAAACACACCACTTCATTCAAAATCATTATTTGCAAGTAAGCAATCCAACCTTGCCTGGCTTGTGCCAAAAAGATAGTGGCAACTGCTTGAAAGAGCTGCTGCTGGCTACAGTCATATCTTGTGAGTATCCAGATGACTTCCATTGATGAAACACTTTGTATACACACATGAAAAATAAGGACAAAAAGTGGGATAGAGACACAAAACCAATGCCCTGACTGTTGGCCATTATGAGGGTTACACCAATTCATTACTTAGAAAATTGATGATAAGAGGTTCAAGGGAAAAAAAACCGTTTTCTTCAACCCTCAGGGGTCCCTGACTAAGTTTGAAAATTAAGCTGTCAAAACAGATTAACAGGAGAAAAGCACATACCGGCACATTTATTTAACATAAAGTTTACACAACTCGGAAGCCTTCATAAGGAAATGAAGGCCTGAACAGACATTAGACCTGGGAATTTTCATGCTGGGTGTAACGAGGGGTGGATAATGGTTTAGATGTGTGGTGAGTTAAGGAGTATGAGTTAAGTGTAGTAAACTGGGAAAAACTTAGCAATCCTTTTTTGTTAGGATTCTTCCTGGTGGCAGACCTTTCTCTTCAAAGATAAGGATGCACCTTTTCTCTGACTCTGGGGAAGGTACCTCTCACACGAGGGTTTCATGTCCTTTTTCAGGGGAGAAGGTAGGGAGAAAGTCAACGTGAACTTGCTGGATCTGCAGTTTTCTCAAAGTCTTTTAGTTGAAAATATTTACTCTGCCAAGTTTCCACATTTTGGAGTAGTGTGTCCTGAAATCCAATCAGAGGGAAATACTTAAGAATTTATTGTGCCTTTTCCACATTAAAAAAAAAAAAATCAGGCACAACAGGCACAACAATAACTTTAGTGTATGAAGAAATCTCCTACATGGGAAAAAAATCTAATAACAATAGAAGGAATAATAGGATGGAAAAATCGCCATATTTAAATCTTCACAATAATTAACCTAGTCAATGAAGGCCATCATTTGAGAGTAAAGAAAATTAATGAAAGGTGGTGAGGAACTTTTCATGTAGGGAGATGGGGCACTGTTTTGGCATGACACATTTCTTCACCATGTTACCACAAGGGGAAGGGAGGGAGAAAGAGAGGAAGAGGAACGTCAATGTGTGGTTGCCTCTTGTGTGCCCCCTACTGGGGACATGGCCCAAAACCCAGGCTTTTGCCCTGACTAGAAATCCAACCAGGGACCCCTTGGTTCACAGGCTGGTGCTTAATCCACTGAGCCACACCAGCTAGGCACCACTGTGCTTTTCTTAAAGAGGGGTTTTGAATAAGCTTCAGGCTTTCTCCAATTTGTTCCCATTTCTACTATAACTTGTATATGACCTGATCAGAGTTTTTTCTCAGCACCATGAGTTTCTATTTTCACATTCTTTTGTTCATTTCAGTTGATAGGAACATGGATAAAATAGGATTTTAATATATATCTAAGTCAAAATCCTATATCACAGGTGGCAAACACAAGGCTCACAGGCAGAATCTGGCCCTTTCCACCTTGTTTCATCCAGCCTGGCACCTTGTTTCTACCTGGCTGCAGCACTGTGCTCCTTGCCCCTGGTTAAGGAGTAGTGGAGTAGTTATATTTATATAGTACTGAAATTACATTCGGCCCTTTGAAGGCAACTGCTAGGCTGATGTGGCCCCCGGTGAAAATGAGTTAGACACCCCTGTTCTATATGGAAAAAAATTAATCTTTAATTTTTTTACTAATTTATTTTTGCTAATGCTAATATATATAAGCTAGCAACAGTCTTAAATATACTATCTTTTAATTCTGAATTGCACATATATATCTATAATTTTTTTACTTATTTTTCCTAATGGCTCTTTTAAAAATCACATAGCATGGTTCATAAACTGTAAATCAAAATAAAAATATTATATTGTGCATAGTAGTTTAGAAATAGACAAAATCTAGAAGGAACGTGTCTGCATATATTTTCTAGCATGACAGTATTTATTAAAACATACTAGTCTTAAATGCCACTTATTTCCCCTGTTAATTTCCCATAATTAATTGAGCTACTTAAGAATATCGAATCATGAATTCATAGCTGGCTCGACTCTTTTAAAGAATTTCATAGAAAATCCCTCTCAGCATACAAATCTCAAGAGAATTGCCTAAGAATAGAAAGTCCCCATTTCATTCCTGAGAGCCTCACTCAGCATAGTGTAGCCGTGGCCTTCTAGTGATGATATTTTTCTCCAAAAGGACAGTCGCTCCAGTAACTTTGAATTCAAGCTTTTAGAGGCAATTATAGGGGAGAGCAAATAAGAGGCTTCAAGAGAACTTCTGGGATAGTGGGGCAATCCCTGACACAACACATAGGTTCTTGCTTAACCAAACACAGGGCAGGTGGGGCCATGTATGGTGAATGGGTTTGTGCTTGGAGAGTGGGTCTCAACCATGTTTTGAAACAAACTGGAATCTTGGTATTTGGCAGAAAGAGAAAGTAAACAATAACAACAACAATAACAAACACCAATCAAGCAAACAACCATCCATAGTTTTTGCATTGGGAAATGTGACACTGTTATAAAATACACCACACATGTGCGAAGTTAGTAAGGGAAAATCAAATGGTGTTGCTATTCCACATTTTCCTCACCTATGTACAGTGTTGGACATCCAGTTACTCTACATCCTTTACCGCACAAACTACTGCAGGTACCAGAGATGCCTGTGGTCTGGACTTGGAGTATACTCACACCCTAGGAACATTGCAACATGGGGTCAGTGTGTGTTTACTTAGATCAGGCGCCAGCTCGAGGTCCGACCTGACTTCCCTGGTCTACACTTCCAAGCAGGGCAGGATGCCTCCTATAGCTGTGCATTTGCATCCACACTTTACAGGTTTCATTTTTTAACATTTGCCAAAGCAATCATCCTCTTAATTTGTATTTGCCTGAGTATTACTGACCCCACTTAAATGTGACTGTAAGTTTTGAGTTTTGTTTCTAGACAGTGCCTGTTAAAATCAGTTTGCTGAGTAATTACTCTGGAACGTGATACCAACTTCTTATTTGCCAAAGAGCTGCAGTAGGCATATTTAAAGGCTATTTTCTCAACTTTCAGTATCTATCTTTTCTATCGACATTTACATCTGAGATATTCTTATGTAAGCTAGTTTATAAAAGTTCTTCCTCAGACAGATATAAAGTTGAAAGAATAGATTGTGTTAGCACAGAAAGTGCTTCAGGCATATCTTCGGCTGAAAAAAAATAACGAAGAATGAAAGGGAATATGTAAGTTCGGGTCCCGTTATAGGTGATGAAACCAAGGGAGAATAAAAGCATTGAATATTTTAAGTTTATTGGGTCAGCCCTAGGATGCCTAGCAGCATGAATGACTTGTGCTGTCATGTCACTAGGATTAAGTATGGAAGTCCAAGGAGAAAAGGAGACTCTTTCCATAGTTACCCCACTCATATCAACTTGAGAAACATTTTTGGAGTTTGTCATTCGATGAGGAATGACTTTTAAAATAGTTGAAAAGGGCTTCAAGATAACTAAAATTTCTTTCAGCATCCTAGATGGAAACAAAAGATACTGTCTTTCTGGCCAGTTCTGTAATCTACTGACCAAGAAAGGAAAGTTATCCACTATTGTATCAATGTTATTTCTTTGATCTATCAGTTGTCTCATTTGAATTATTTCTGCATATCCATACGTACACCATGCCTTGCCAATTTTACAGCCCTAGATGTTTTCAGATGTGACTACCCACCCCTCTATGTGCCTCTGCTGCTCCAGTTCAGGATATTATCGTCCCTTGTCTGAAATAGCGCCTGCTTTGGCTTCCAAAAGCTGACTCCAGCCCTTCTTCCCTCAGATATATACTCCATAATATTGCCTCAGGGATGCAGCTAGAATGCAAACGTCTTGCTTTCTTCTCAGTTTTTTTTTAAATGATTGTCTGTTTTTCTCAGCATGAGGCACAGATATTCTCAAATGACAGACCTTTGGAGACATCATTTCCTTCCTCCTCTCCACACTACTTCTGCACACTAACACATCTTAGCTGATTTTGGCTCCCTGGAAACACAAGGCTGCTTCTTGCTCATAATTTCCTTGCCAACCCTCTTCTCTCTGGTTGGCTGGCCCTGCTCTCTGGTTTTAGGTTTTCCAGGGCAATCCTACCAATTAACCACGCCCAGGTCTGAGGTGATCAGCTATGCATTCTTTTTCAAACTCATGCTGAGTATTTGAAGGTACCCTTAAAGCACTAGTAAAATCTCAAACACTGGATAAATCTCAATTACTGGATTTATCATAGCTCCCTTCAGCAAGGGGATTATGATTTATTTATCTTTATGTAGTAGTAAAAATATTATTTTAAAGGCCATAGAATTCATCTGGGGAAGAGAATGGTTTTGGATTAATAAAACACCTTAATGGATGAAGGGATTTTTAAGAACAGAAATGACTAATACTCTGTTTTACCCAAAAAATATTCTTGCCTTCTGTGGTGTTAGATCTTCAGTAAATTGTACTACTAACATAGTGTTGAGCTAGTAAACTTTTTGAAATAAATTAATTAGAAGCCATTCAGAGCAATATTGAGCAAAAAAAGGATTAGCCACAAGTTGGCAAAATGCAGACAATATTGAGAATTCACTGGAAGCAGGAACTGGTTGTCTTGGAGATAGATAAACTCCAAGACTGTCCAGAAATATATAGAGCATTTGTTAGTTTTCCTGTTGTAAGTAATTTGATGTTTGAGCTAATTTTAGTTTAGAAGACAAGGAAAAGGATTGTAAACTGGAAGACTTGGACAAATATTTAATCATATGGGAAAGTGAAATAAATATAAAGAGAAAACAAAATAACATAGGTAGGATGTCCTCTTCTGCATAAAAATAGCTTATGTCCATGTATAAAAAGAAAATATAACAAAATACTAATAATGGTTTCTCTGGCTACTGTATTGCTTTATTTTTTTAAAGATTTTATTTTATTTATTTATAGAGAGAGAGGAAGGGATGGAGAAAGAGAGGGAGAGAAACATCATTGTGTGGTTGCCTCTTGTGCACCCACCACTGGGGACCTGGCCTGCAACTCAGGCATGTGCCCTGATTCGGAATCAAATCAGTGACCCTTTGGTTCTCAGGCTGGCTCTCAATCCACTGAACCACACCAGCCAGGGCTATTCTTTTACTTTTTTAAGATTTTTCTATAGTTGCCATAGTTAATAAAATGGATACTGCTTTTCATCATCAGGGTATATTTTTTGAGTAAAAATTTTTTTTATCTTCACCTGAGGGCAATTTTTTTCATTACTTTTACAGAGAGCAGAAGGGAGACATTAAGAGAGAGAAACATCAATGGGAGAAAGAAGCACTGATTAATTGCTTCCTGTACAGGCCTGGACCAGGGATCGAACCTGGAACCTAGGCATGTGCCCTGACCAGAAGGAATATCTGCAACCTTTTGGTTATGGGAAGATGCTCCAACCAACTGAGCCACACTAGCAAGAGCTTGAATAAAACTTGTTAAAATTATAATATTATTGATGGTTTAACATTGAAAAGATCATATGTAAACTGTAAACTGCCAGTTGTTAGTGTTTGTACTTGGAAAAAGGTTTTTGCCCAATATAAATGGTATTGAACAAAGTTTAGGGAGTATTTACCACTCTATTTCTTGCAAATTCTCCTTTGGCCTTTGATGAAATCCCACTTAGGCAAACTGGGACAGGGTCTCTTTGGTGTCATTCTCAACCCTCTTTTTGAAATGTATCTCCTTTATTTCCAGGCACCTGGAAACTCCCTGACTTTCCAAGCTGGATTCTCTGATCTCACCCCTGTGTATCCACTGGCATTTCCTTCTCTCCATTACAATGATTTTGTTCCTATTGGCCTCTGGTGAAAAATTGTTTAATCAGTGTCTCATTTCCTCAGAATTTCATACTCTTTTTGGAGATAAAGAAATTTGGAAAAAAATAAATTCTTCATAAGTGTTATTTCTCTTCAAGTTGTCTTTCAATTGAGTTTTCTTCTACCTCATTATCTCCACATTGATGTGCTGCATTGATTTTGCCTAAGAAATATTTCTTCAACCTGTGGCCTGTGTCCCTGGGCACTGCCTTCAGGGCATTACTATTGTTTTCTTTAGCTCTTCTAAGGACCTGGTAGCTGGTCTCCATTTCTTTAATGTTCTCTCTCATTTTATTATCAGTACACCCCCTAGAATTACCTTTATGTACTATAGATAGGATCATCACATCCCTTTTCTTTGCAAAAAACAAAAACAAAAACAACTTTGATGATGCAATGGCATGTTCAGAAATATCATTCTAGAATACATTTCAAATCTCTCCACATGTTGCATAAGACTCTTTGATTTGCTCCAGGTGTACCCTTCCAGCTTTAGCTTCTGCCATTCTCTCTCACCCTCTCTTTCTCCCCAGACATTCTGTTTTCTCAAACTACAGTGTGTGCTTTCCATATGCTACTTCCTCTGCCAAATATTACTCATCCAGTCACTTACCTGAATAATTCCTCCTCATTCTTCAAAAACCCAGGCCATTTAATCTATTTCATATGTATAATTCTCTCTCATTCATAGCTCTCTCTGTCATGAAAACATACCATTCCTTCCTTATCTGTGACAGGACATAGAGCATCATATTGTAATTATTTTCTAGTATGTCTGCCTCACCATTATTTTCTGAGGTCATTGAAGATCTGTGTCTTGTCATCTTGGTAGTTACAGAGCAAGCATATAGTAGTTTCTAAATAAATATTTGCAGAATGAAATAATATAAATAAAAATTGAATTAAAGAGCAGAATTCTTTGGGAAGGTTCTTCCCAGGGTAATTTAAAGTGAAAATACAATTATTTTTCCTAATATTTAAGAATATGACAGTAAGGAGACTTCGCTGTGTGTAAGCTCTCTTTCTGGGATGGTTGTCCATTCATTCAATTAATATATTCAGTTTTTCCTCTTCAAGCTCTAATACTGAGTTTTCCCTAAGGGTTTGGCCTAGAGGGCTAGCAAACTTTGTCGGTAAAGTACCAAATAGTAAATATTTTAGGTTTTTCAGGCTATCCAAAGTACTCAGTTCTGCTGTGGCATCTGGGAAGCAGCCACAGACAACATGTAAATGACTGATTCTGTACCAATAATACTTTATTTACAAAATCAGGCAGTGGGCTACATTTGGACTGTAGTCTGTAGTTTTCTCATCCATGGTTTAGATTCAGGGATTAGGTTAATACATCTAGACCCCTGGCCCAGATTATGATCAGTTTAGGTTTAGTACAATACATCTGCCACGGGTGCAGTGAAGCTGAACTGTGACATTCCAGACTTTTGGTGATAGGTGCTACCTGCATACAGTCAAATCCAGATCCTTACTACCACACATACACTGCCAGAACTCATTAGGAGGTTTTAAAATGATTAACTTCACTAGAGATTAGGTGATAAGTCCTCCGAGCGATGTTTTTATGGTCGCAAATCAGAGATGGTGCCCTGAAGTTTCCGTGCCATGTAGTTACCTCTGGAGCAAATCCTCACTATCCCACTGTCTGCAGCAAGAAATGCCATGCCTTTCAGAAGCCACACTTGGGACAGCTCCTCTCAGCGGTCGGGGGTGGGGAGGGACAAGTGTAGACTATATCCCTCAAACAATGCTTTCGAATCCTTGATGGAAGAAGTAGTGTGTTCCACATTTCTACAGCCATGACAGCACAGCTGGCGGCAACATCAGCTTTGATCATCATTCCAAACTGTTTGCAGGCGTTTCTTCTTCCAACTCCAGTTTAAGAACCTCACAGTTTAAGAATCAGTTTGTAGTAAGTTTGAAGGATTTCTGGATATGCATATGTAGGGAGGATTCCTAGAAGAAAAGAAGAAAGAAAGAAAGAAAGAAAGAAAGAAAGAAAGAAAGAAAGAAAGAAAGAAAGAAAGAAAGAAAGAAAGAAAGAAAGAAAGAAAGAAAGAAAGAAAGAAAGAAAGAAAGGAAGGAAGGAAGGAAGGAAGGAAGGACATTAAGTAATTCATGTTTCAGAGGAATGAAATATTTCAAGTTACATTAAAATTGTCCTCTCTTTAATGAAATGCAAACCATGCCTTTTGTGATGCTTCACATACCGCATGTTCTACAAACCAGAGCCAAGGATCCTAACAACTACCTTTTAACTTGCAAGAAATGACATATTGTTAAGAAGTCCGTTAAGTACCAAGTTTGAAATGCAGAAGAAGCAATGCTATTTGTTCATGCTTCACATTTTCAAATTCAATTTCAGATAGGGTGAATCAGGAATGATTTTTTAACTTTTGATTTATGCATTTCTGTGAACATACATTAGTAGTTGCAAAGCCCAACAGAGACTGGATCAAACTCTTCTTTCTCTGGACCTCTTATTTCCGTGCTCCTTCTGCTTATTTTTGTCCCATGTTCGTTACCTCTTCCTACCTCTGAGGATGAAATAACTTTTTAAAAGTGCTCCCCTTGCTCATCACCTTCGCTGTCATCTCTCTTCACAATTCTGCTCTCGCCATGGTAAGTGAGCACCTTCTGAAGCAACACCTGCCAGAGAACAACTGTTTTTGGAGATCTCAATGCAACATCCTAGAAAACAGACGAGTTGAAGACAGACTGTCACATTACCTGGCAGGACACATTTAAGGTAGGCCATGACATTTTGTGAGAGATGTAAGCAAAGGTATGTAATTCAGGAACACTTATATCCTTTAAACTGTATTTTCAAAATTATTTTGTCATACTTTGAGTTCCTTTTACATATTCATGTTAATTAAAGTCCCAATATCTATGATACTACTCCCTAAGTATCCTCAACACTGTGAATAATTTATTTAAAAAAAAAAAGCTGTGCTGGAGTTATCTTAAAACTGCCAGTTATTTTCCAGTAAATGTTCATTTCCTTAAAGCAGCAATTTGCAATCGGTGTGCTGCAAGAATTTTTAAAACATGCAACACCTGACTAGTCAGGCAGGGGCAGTGACCTCTTTTCCCTCAGACTGTCAAATTAAAAAATGACAGCAGCCAACACATCAAGAGCCGTCTGGTGAGAATGAATTACAATTATCTCTATTTTTTGTCATTATTGGGAAAACATAACATATATTTTTCTATGCCACAGAATTTTAGTAATTAGTTTATGTGTGCCATGAGATGAAAAAGGTCGAAAATTGTTGGCTTAAAAAATACAAGGAAATTTGAGGAGAGAAGATTCTCAATAGTATGGTGAGGTTACTTATTGTAGGAAAACCTCTAGTCATTAAGGATTAATGTTGGCTGCTTATTGCTCTAAATACCTAAAGATTATATTCTGGAAATTTATTATATTAATAGCTCTATTCTAATGCTATACTTTGAGTCTATGATTTTTCTTTAGCTGGAGATAATAACCTTAAATAATCAAAATACGTATTCTTGAAATTTTACAAGAATTTTTTAAAAATTTAAAGATTTTATTTATTTATTTTTAGAGAGAAGGGAAGGGAAGGAGAAAGAGAGGAAGAGAAATATCAATGTGTGGTTGCCTCTCATGTGGCTCCCACTGGGAACCTGTGTTACCGAACAATAAGGGGGGCAAGGAGGGCCGAAGGCAGGCCGAGGGCAATATACTATTACCCGAAAGGAACCCCCCAGGTTCATTATGCCTGCCGCCAGAGGAAAGGCATCTCTCAATGCCAGAGATTCGTGGAAAGGAAAGAAAATGTTTATTTAATGCTATACAAACTTAAAGTAGTGACCTAATGTCTTCATCAAAATCCCACAGTCCCTTAAAACACCCATAAACATACATAGTCCCTCCTTCTCCCTTTGCCCAGACTGGGGTACCGTATCTCAGGAAAAGAAATAGAAGTCCGAGGCTCAGGCCACACCCGGTTCTTCCCAGTAATCCGACTCAGCTGGTAGGCCTCCCTTGGTTCCCAGCAGCATCAGCTGTGTCACTAGGATCTCTGCTAAAGCTGGGTAGTGGTTCCCCCTTCTAAAGCTGTGGGGCCCCACTCTGCCAAAGCCTCAAGGTTCTCTCTCCACCGCCCCAGCCACATGGTCCTCCCTGTACAATGGCTGCGGGAGTCTCCACTCAGCCAAAACTGCGTGGTTCTCCCTCTACTGGCTGTGATGAGAGGGACCTTGCCACTCTGCCAAAGCCAAGTGGCGGTTCTCTGGTAAAGCCGCATGGTGATTCTCCCTTCCAGGGCCTCGGGAGTCCCCACTCTGCTAAAGACCAAGTGATTCTCTCTATGGCTGCCGAGTCTGGGTTTAAATCCCCATACCAATCTTTCTCTGCAGCCCCATTTCCGACTCCTCCTATAATTGGCTACACTTGCCAGCACTCTCCTATCCTTCCAGCTTTACTGGGCTGCCATCCTGGGTCTGGGCAGGCATGGCCCCATGTCATGGAGCCAATCTTCTCCAAGCTCCCACGCAGGCACTGTAACTTGGGGGACCTGCCACCCAGTTACGTCTTGATGGGGAAGTTACTTCCATTCCCCTGGCTCAGAGCACAGGCCACAGCTATTTAACATATCTATGCAACCAGTTAAAGGTTATACTTATGTTAAGTGACCACACCAGAGGTTGGCTGCAAAGCTGTTGCTATGCGAAACAGCTCTCAGTGGCCCTGCTCCATTTGTCCCTTCCCCCCAACCAATACCTGTAGGGAGTGGTGAGGACATCTTAAAATTTCCTAGACACCTTGAGTTCTGGGCCCCATTCCAAATCCCTATTTGGGGTCCCCCCCCTTGGATGCACCCTGTTACACTTGGCCTGCAGTCCAGGCATGTACCCTGACTGGGAATCGAACCAGCGACCCTTTTGGTTTTCAGCTGTGCTAAATCCATTAAGCTATATCAGCCAGCGTGAATTTTAAAAAAAATTTAAAAGTTAAAAACAAGAACCTGATATTCGTCAATATTTTCATGTGCCCCCTTGAATGTGATCAAGGTATACCACCTTGCTGAAATGCATGATTGATTAATATTGACAGAGTATGAATAGAATACTTTTATTACTTTGTTGATTTGGCATTCTGTAAACATCAACTGTTTTTGAGTTTTTTGCAGTGTATTCACTTGCACAATTATATAATAAAGGTTTTATACAGATATTTAAAAAATAATTTTAAATGCCTTTTCTTAAAGTTTTCAGTAGAGTGGAATAAAGTATTATGTTAAGTTTACAAGTGAGGAAGCAGACACAAGAAAATTTTAAGCAACAAGGGTCCACTCTCCACCCCTCAACCCCCAGGATAGGCCAGGAGAGGTCTCAACCCTGTAGTAGAGTCCAGGTACATGTTACCACACAAGAAAGAATTTGAGTCAAGACGGAAAGATTTAGCAAAGCATAGTAAATTTATTAAAGCAAAAGTCTGCACTCAAGAAGTAAGAGCAGGCGAGCTCAGACAACAAGATGGTCTGGGTAGAAGGATTTTATTTAGTGTAGGCAAGGGTAGGCAGAATAGGGTGGTCCTCTTCTTATGCTGGTGGGGGCTGCTGATGAGGCTCACCTTTGTCCTTATTCTCCTGATAGCAATTTCTTTTCAGTCCCCCTGTAACAGGGTGCAGCCAAGAGGGGGGCCCCAAATAGGGATTTCGAATTGGGTCCAGAACTCAGAGTGTCCAGGATTGGCTCAGAGACTTAAACCCAGATGCAGCAGCCATTGGAGGGAGAATCACGCGGCTTTAGCAGAGTGGGGACTCCTGCAGCCCTATGAGAGAGAATCACCATGTGGCTTTAGCAGAGTGACAATCCCCCTCCCCACAGCCCTGGGAGGGAAAACCATGCAGTTTTGGCTGAGTGGAGACTCTCACAGCCATTGTGCAGGGAGGACCATGAGGCTGGAGCAGTGGAGAGAGAACCTCGAGGCTTTGGCAGAGTGGAGACCCCCACAGCTTTAGAAGGGGGAACCACCACCCAGCTTTAGCAGAGATCCTGGTGACACAGCTGATGGTGCTGGGAACCAAGGGAGGCCTACCAGCTGAGTCAGATTACTGGGAAGAACCGGGTGTGGCCTGAGCCTCAGGCTTCTATTTCTTTTCCTGAGATACATACCCCAGACTCGGCAAAGAGGGAATGAAGGATTGTGTGTGTTTGTGGGTGTTTTAAGGGACTGTGGGATTTTGATGAAGACATTAGGTCACTACTTTAAGTTTGTATAGCATTAAATAAACATTTTCTTTCCTTTCCACGAATCTCTGGCATTGAGAGATGTCTTTCCTCTGGCGGCAGACATAATGAACTGGGGGGGTTCCTTTTGGTAATAGTATATCATCCCAGGCCCCCCTTTGTTCTTTGGTAACACTCCCAGAAATGTCATGGCATTTTTGGGGGTAGAGTTTTCAGAACCTCCATGTAACTTTATCACAAAGATATTATAATAGCCCTCATGGTCACTTGTAAGTCAGCATGGCTGCCAGATCTGGTTGAGACCAGTTTTTGGGAAAGGAAAGCCAGGGAACAGGTGGTCAGCAAAAGTGTCTGGAATGTTCCAGCCAGGAGTAGGGATGGAGTTTGAGGCCATTGGTCCTTATTCCAACTTTCCTGCCTCAGCCCCACACATGTAATTTGTGTCTGTCTGGGGACCAGAAACTAGTACTACTGACTCCTAACCCACAGGTCACGAATCTACTTTCTCTTGGTCAAAGGAATCAGACTTTGAATTGCCAGAACAGCTTGTCAGTAATGGATGTAAGCCTGCAGTAATGCTCCATTTCCATAAGCAGAAAAAGGAAATAGAAAACAGGAAATTTACAGGTATTTCTTGTTGCTGTGCTGTAATCTGTCCTCAGTAGACACACTCATATGTTTACTCCCCTAGGCTTTGTCTTGAGTGTCTGATTCTCCAGGGGATTCACTGAACACTGAATCCTTCCTGTCTTTGATTTGTGACATTTTAAGAACAATATACAGGTCAATTGAATGCTCAGAAATCAAAGCCACCTAGAAAATCAGCAATTAAGCAAATTCTCCTGGGAATAATTAAAAATGATTGACTTTCCAATCTTTCTGTTCAAAATATGATTTTTTGGGCTATTATTTTACTCATACAGTGGTTAAAGACAGAGAGGCAGTGTGGTATGTGTATACATGTTAAAGGATATGAGAGAAGAGTGATAACTGGAATCACATTCTGAGATTTGTTATATTTTGTTTTGAAAAAAATTGATGTTATGTTTACTTTCGATAAGATGTTTTCCCAGCTGGACAATGAAAACCCATGATCATAATCATATTAGTAGAAAAGGAAAACATAGTAATAATTTTTATCTAATCATAAATGAAAACTAAAACAGAGAATTCCTGAAAATTCTAAGCTTGCCAAAGCAGTCAGTAATGACTGTATGGTGGGAGGGGGAAAAAAGAAAAAAAAAACCCTCAGGATTTCTGACTCCTAACTCACTCTCATCCAGAAGGCAAAATTCATTTCCTGAAATGTTAACAAGAATGCTCCCTGGGTCCTAAATATCAACCTCACAAAGCAAATAAAACTCAGCAGTGTGTAGGCAGATACAGAAAATCAGTTTGGCCTAGAAAAGTTCTCCTGAAATAAACCAATCAGAAGAGGAAATGGTGCCTTAGTTCGGGAGGCTGATAGCAGGAGGGGAAATAGTATTGCATCGCCTGGAGCACTGGGGAAGTCTCTGTCAGCAAAGGAAAACGAAGACCATTTGGGTTTGATTTTAACAGTCTGATGAGAACATTGGATTCTGTGATTGATTCCCCTGAAAAAAAGCCTTGGTTCCGACAGCCTGGAGCAGCAGGTTTTCTTTTCTTTTCTTCTTCTTTTCTTTTTTAAAAACATTTCTTCTGAGGGCTGCTCTGCTAAGGGGTTAGTATCAGCCCGGTTGCATTATATTTCTCCTTGCCATGAACTTCACAGTCATTAGCAAATGTAATAAAATTAAGGACCTCAAATTCAGACTGCAAAGCCAGTTTCCATATCCACTTTTTTAATTCTTTTTTTACTGTTGTTCAATTACAGTTGTCCCCATTTTTCCCCTTTACTCTCACCTGCCCTACCCACCCCCTACCTCCCGCATTCAATCCTCTCCCCCATTGGCTTTGTCCATGGGTCCTTTTTACGTGTTCCTTGATGACCCTTTCCCTTCTTTCCCAGGTATCCCCCTGCCCCCACTCTGGTTATTATATCCACTTTTAATATTTCCAATTACTCAGAACATTATTTCCTTCTAAGTAGCCTTTACTACTTCTCAGTAGGAAAGGAAAACGCCATTGGAGAATATGAAAGATGCTAAGAGCTCCTGTCAGCACCCCTTGGAGCATGACTGGGCATCTTTGAAAATGCATGAGAAAGAACTGGTTTTGCTTGACAACAACTTAAGTCATTGTAGCTGCTTCCTCTCTTCCCTACAGTGTGTGAGGTATCCTCTCTTCTTTCTATTCATGTGCCAGGGCAGCTTGGAGTTCAGAGAAATGTCTTCTAGCCCTTTCACTGCCAGGGATGCATTTGGACACATTCTGAAGTTTCCATCCTTTTGGGCCTATTACTGAAGAAAAAAAGTCCTTCTTTTTCTTGGTTCAAAGTCTTAATGATGCCCTTGGATATACTTCAGATAAGCATGAGTCAAATCTAAGGAACTTTTGAAGTTTGCTTGTTAGTCTACTCAAAGAAATAAGTAAAAAGGCAATTTCCATATGAAATTGGGTTTCATTTTGCAGCCATGTTATACTGAAAATTTTGTGTCTGGTGAATTTCAAGCTGTCAGTCTTTGTGAGTGACTCCCTGAGAAGAGCTTAGTAGTTGTGCCCCAGAAATGGGTGGAGTATGTGGACTTTACCCCATGAAATGAAAGCCTATTGTCGAAGGACCTTTCATAACACAATTTAAAAGCCTTTTAAAGCTCAGCACCTCCACAGCTAATTGCTAGGCAAGACATTACTATCAGAGGCTCAGAATGCTCTTTAAAAGGTTTTTAAATGATGGTGTGAGGAAATAAAGCCTTGTCATCTGAAAGCTTTTTCAAATGTGCTCTTCTTCTGTATGCTAGAAGCAGCAGTCTGGACTTTGCACATAATGAGACTGAATGGCTGGTGTCTGACACGAGGAAGGAACAATGAATAAAAGCTGAAGTGAATGGGGGCTTTCTTTGCATTGTGTGGAGCTTGCATTAAAAGGAAAAGAGTACTTCTGGATACAGCACTACGACCAGAAGGCAGAGATCAGCTTTTCTTTATCTTGTTCTCTTACTCCAAGCAGTTGGTGGGCTGCGAGAGGACAGATGATCCCATGGTCTCTTAAAGAAAACACAATACACAACTCTATAAAGAAAGAGACCTCAAAAATAACGAAAAATTATTTGTGCATCTATTCTAGTATAATCTTTGGATGATATAACATTGTGGATTTTTATAGAATAATCTTCGTTATAGTGTAGTTTTTGTTGTTTAATTTTGTAAAAAAATAAGTATTTAAATAACAGCTAAAGGATTGGAGTACTAGATTATTTGTCACACTATATTATCCATTTAAAGTTTCAAATAGATTCAAATATATTTATTGCTATTTGTTTATAAAAATTGTCATTCATGAATACAAACTCCTTCTTTTAATGAACATTATTTCCTAGCACACCCGAAGTTTTTTCTTTGGTCTGGCAGCATCTATTATCTTGTGTTTCGGTTTGAATCATGTGACATGGATAAGTGAAGGCTGGTCCAGCACAGGGCAGAAAGTGACAATGTTTGCCATTTTGTAAGATGCACGAGACGAGTCAGTCTAAGACCATCTGCTGAAAATCAGAATCTCCTGTGCCATGAGAAAAAGGCACACAGTGAAAACACATTGAAGTGTTCAGTGGAGACCAGAGGTGAACTGCGCCCATTTGGGGGACTGTTCAGAAAGAATGAGCACTGTCGTTTCAAGTGCTAGTAAAATAGCTTTCCTAACCAGGAGATTCGAGATTACTCTGCGGCAGGTGAAACACCGTTTTGACCCTGCTGCGCCAGTCCAGTAGATGATTTCATTTTAAAAATGAAGGCATATCTGCTTCCATTTCAGGTGAATGTCTGACTATCTGACTGTCCTGGATCATTCTTTCCAGCATTCAGGTCAGAAGCTTCTGTCATGCAGGAAGGAACAGTGTAAATCTGGGAGTTACAGTGCAATCAACTTGGTTTAATCCTTTCCTGGTTTCTCATTGACTAGATAAGATACCATCTTCTCAGTTAAATGAGCATGACTAAATTCCTTAGTCACCTTTGGTCAAGTGGAAAGTACCTCTACATTTGCTTTTGTCTATTGAAGATTATAAAATAGAACTGATTTCCCCTTTCCACATATATCCTCTCTGTCTTATTTTATCACTGTCTATTGATGAAGAAGCTGGATTTATAGACAATGTCTACTATATAGTCACCCCTGTTAATGTTGCAGAAAACTATGCCCAACAAAAACCGGTGGCAGACGAAAAACAGCAAATGCCTTGAAAGGCATGTCTGCACATGGAACTATTGTGTGAGTGGAATAAAAGATGCTTTGTCCTGTCCACCTTCATTCTCAGTTTGGGCCTTAGTATGGCAGAATAGGATCTTAGTCATGAGCTGCTTACTCCAGCATGGCCCTCAGATTACCGTGGGGCAGTGCAACATAGAGTTTAAAATCAGAAAGGTTTGATTCTGTTGCTTACTAGCTGTGTGGCCATAACAAATATACTTGAACTCCTCCTTAATTTCCACATGTTTAAAAGGCAAATAACAATCCACTTATTGAAGTGTTGCTGTATTAATTAAGAAAATATGTGTAAAATATCTAATATCTGTAGCAGACAATCAAAATATAATAAGTTCCCCCTTTTTAATCGCTTTCCATAGAATTAAGTAAATCTAATAATATAAGAAAACATATAAAAGAAATAATGTATGCTTTCATATCTGGAAGAGTAAACAACAAACTGAAAACAGTAGTTTATTTTGAGAAGTGGCCTTGGGGAGTGTAGTTGGAGGGGAAAGGGTATTTTCTTTCTCTAATGTTCTAATTTTCTATAATAAGAATGTAGGTAGATGTCATTTGTGTATAAAAGTATGCAATAAAATAAATGCAATTACAGAAATATATTGTAGATTTTTAACTCCAAAGTCATAGATGCATTGGAGAGGCCTTGTTCTAATCTGTATTTCTATTTGCTAAAAGGAGAGCAGCTGGGCAATGCACTGACTGAATATATGTTTCTCAGACTACTGGTTTTCCTTATTACGCACTGCAGAATTCCATTGCTTCGTACATTGCAGATGGTATCATATGGACATATAACTACTATTCATCTGCCATAGAAAAAAAGTAGAAAATTAATTCTTTTGCAGCTATGTAACAATATGCATTTCACTGACATTATAGGTTAAAACGTAGTTTTTAGTGGTAAGCTTACCATAAGAATGTTCTAAGGAAAGAACATTTCTATTTAAAGCCCTCTCCTTTAAAATATATGTAATTGTACACTTTGTTTCTCTATCATCTATCCAGCTACCCACGCATCTTTATGTCCTTCCATCCATTCATGCAGCAGTGTCACATAGGGTTGTGTACTGCAAAAACAACAAAAAATTCCCAGAAAACAAACAATAAAAAAAAACCCAGGACTCCTTCTTGAAGAGGTAAGAGGTGCTATAACTCAGATCAAATACGATGCTAAGTTGTCAGCCAGAATCCACCAGGAGGAAGAGAGTTGTTTTTCTTTGTGCAGTGGTGCTGCATGTTTAAAATTTCCTTTTAGGGCCTAGGAAAATAGAATTCCAGAAGGAAACTCTTAAAAAGAAAGAGATAGAGATAAAAAAATGTGTTTTTTTTCTTTTTTAATTTACAAGGAGAAAAGTCTGAGGTTATGAAGGATAGAATGAAGCTGATTGTAAACCTTAGAATTGTATGTCCAAAACAGTACTAATTTTCATAAAGGTTTAATTCATTTATTAGTAATATTTAGGTTTCTAATTGTTTATCTGTTGGTACTCCTTGAGATAAGTGGTCACTCTACCCACATTTTTACAGGAAGCTTTTGCCCTTCTGTGTCATGTCTGTTGACCTGGCTGCTTACTACATGGCCAGAATACATGCAGGATCAGAATTTGGACTCTATATTCTTGGAAACGAAGTCCCAGGAGTCGATCAGAAGAACAGAAGGCAAGTTGAATAAGAGGGTGTTATAGTGACAGCAGTGTGAAAGTCAAGTGCTCTCCCCAGAGTAGGGCACAGTCTCTCTCCTTTGATTATGATATGTTGACCCTTATGATATGGGAGAATTTATTGCCATTCAGAAAGTTTTGTATTATGCTGATATATTTGAAACAATTACTCATTTCATATTTTCATTTATTATTTTATTTGAAAAACATTATATTCTGACAATTTGAAGTTTCAGTGTCACCTAAAAAATGCTTTGTTAGAATGTTCTTCATGAATTCAAAAATCATGTTGAATGAATTTCTAAAATGAACATCTCTTTAAGGGTACTGTATAAAATTTTAAATGAAGCTATGTATTTGATATGCCATTTCTAATTAGACCTAATACTTTCATGTTGCGCATCATTAAATGAGTAATACAGATTTTGCTGCCTTCTTAATGACCTTTATCCGATGTAGTCTGAGTGATTCTGTGTGGAGAGGGTCCTTGCAGTAGATTCCTTATAAAAGAGAAGGGCATGCACAGGGATGCATTGCATATCTTTTGAGTTCAGACAAGTGAATTTACTCCAATTTATTTAAAAGCTGATTCATTTTATCTGTATGACTTTAGTGCCATGTGTGAACATTAGTCCTCTTTAAAAAAATGATGGTAGATAATAAATGTTTTTCAAACTTCTTTTCAACAATGTTAAATGTGTTTGGCTTATTTTCATATTTAATGTTTTTTATCAAGTTTACTGAAGAGTCTTCTCAGAAAGAACACAGAATTTTTGCATAATAGCACATGACTAATTTTATGGGCAATATATATCAGTGTATGTAAAGCAACACTTTTGCTCTAGGAGTCTTAGAACTTTGCTTATGATTCTTTATGTCTTCAAATGGAAAATGCTTTTCTTTCCTCTTCTTCTAAATTGACAGATTGCTACCATTAAAATTTCTAATGCATAATGCAAAATTTCTAATGCAAAATTTTGAATATATTATATTTGAATATATATATATTCAGTAAGAATTTGGAGATGATTTGTCTGTTTCAGATTAAAGTTAGCTTAAACATAAGAGGACTTTGAATGCTTATGCTTAAAGATTTCTTTTTCACCACATACTTCTCTGTTTCATTATATTTGAGGGGCTATAGCATGTAGAACACGTGTTGATGGACTGGCACACTCAGAACTTTCAATTTTAGTGAGTTGAAAAAGGAAGTGATATCTCTGCTTACATTCATGGTCATAAAATTTCCTGGAGTTCTGATATTTTCTCCCATGAGTAGGTAGAAAGTACACCAGATGAAATACTATATGAAAGAATGGCTAAAGTCAACTTTTATCATATATAAGTGGTCATATACACATCAGAGATTAACACAAGACTTGATTTTCCATTCCCATGGATAACTCTTACAGGTCATTGTCTTTCTCCTGGAGACCAGGTAAATTATACCCTGCACATCTACCCTTGGCAATTCCATTACTGAAGGGAAAAATACCTAGCACAGTGGTGCCTGATGCCTCTTTACTTGTTCTTCTATTACTGCTTTGTACCATCCCTTAGTTTCTAGGAATTGAAAATTGTTTGTTATCAGAAATGATCAAAAATAAAGATGTCATCTATAATTGTTAGATTAGGGGAATTTGTTGCCCCTTATAAAGAACAATGGGTGCACACAAAAAACAGACAGATGAAAGCAACACTTTTCTAGAGTTCCAGCTCTATGGTAGATGATCTTTTCACATCTGAGTATCCCAAATGTTTTGGTTATGAGCAAAATTTAGCAAGGAGGAGTTTTGGCATGCAATTGAAAGATACCATAAGCACCTTGATCACCACCAACCTGGCTTATTATAAAAATATAAGAAAATCTGTTATTAGCAATTATATTTATTAAAAGAGACTGTAATTCAAAGGATGTCACCTGGGACACAGGACTCTTCCTTATTTTTATTCTCCTAACTAATCACATCAAAATAATCTTTTTCTGGCTGAGAAGATGTACAGTCCCCTCTTCTGCCAGACTTGGGCAACTCTGCAACAGCTGCCCAACAGAGTTAGTCTCTTGATCTAGAAATCAGAACTGTTAGGTTTTAGTTATACCCCAACTACCAAGTACCATGGGCTCCAAAATGACCATCAGCTAACCAGGTATTGTAAACTGGGCAAGGTTTCATATCACAGTTGCTATTGAAGAGGTATCAGATGTGAGAGGAGAGATCATAGCAGTGGGAAGACACCGGACATTAAAATGGTACTTGAGACCCCTGTGACAGAATATTAAAACCATTCAACAAGAAAGAGATTTTCCTCTTAAACTTCTAATGTTTGCACCCCATATGTTGGAAAACTAGATTACATTCAGCTCCACTGTGAACACCAGGTGTCCTCAAGTGTTATCTTTGTCTGTGGGTGGTGTCCTGAGTTGACTATCCATATGTTTTGCCAACCCATTAAAGTAATACTGAAGGCACAGTTAGGCAACTAAGAAAAACCTGAAAAACACCCACCCCATGCTCAGAAAATGTTAAGACCTCTTTTTTTAGCAAAACAAAACAAAAAAAATTAAATAAATTTTTAAATGTGAACTAGAGCTTTACCAAAATGTCTTAAGGTCTTTCCCTCCCTCTGTCCCTTCCTTCCTGTCTTCCTTCCTTCCCTTCCTGTCTTGTCTCTTAAGGGATCCCAACTACAAGTTGAGATATGCAGGTACTTTGGTGTTCTGATTTCATCAATACCTTGGGCGCTCTCTTGATGAGGCCCCATGCATTTCCCATTTCCCATTTCCTATGTATGTGGGATTGCGTGACCCTTCCCAGATTCTCATCTGAGGTTCTCCTTTTGGACTCTAAAGAAAAATGACTTCTCTCCTGCTGGAGGGGATGCTTAGGTTCTCCCAAAACAGTGTGAAAACATTAAGGTTAAAGTTGCAGGAGGACTTGAGAGTAGGGGGGAAATGCTTCTCTTCAAATGTCTTCCATTTCTTACTGGGCTCATTTGACATAATTCTTGAAAAGGAGGTTTAATAGTTTTCATGGCCTTTTATATCTTTATTCCTTTTAGGGTTCCAACCTTGGCTAGGAGCTTTTTATTAAGGTACTTTTCAAAAGATGTACAAACTATGTCTAAAGGCCTCACACACATTTTTCCAGCTGTTGTGTGTTTCTTCTATTGGCACTTCCTTTCTTTAATCATCTCTGGCACTGCCTGCCTCCTGTTCTGTGCCGCTACCAGAAATAGCCCACTCAACAGCTGGTCTCTAAGAAGCAAGACTGCTGATGATCTTGCAATGTGACATCAATCCTGCAGGTAGGAGACATCGTTTTGGCAGCTTTTAATTGTGCAGGAGTGGGTTACGTTACGCTGCAAACCGGCACTTGGTCCAAAGCCCAAATGACTGAAACTGGCTCTCAGAATGCTTTAAAAACAATTTCTGAGCTCTTCCTGAGTCCCAGAAAGTGCTGATGAACATCACAACTCACCTATAAAAATTGTTACAGACTACAGTGAAGATGAAATCAGGCTAAGAAATTAGATTTTTTCTGATCTCCAGACAAACAATAGAGAGTCTTCAAGATGAATGTTTGTATTTTGGGGACTGGAGTTGAGAATTTTTGTTTTTTCATCTTTTGACTCTTCACTACCCTGCAGTGTGACTCTCTGGATCTGCCAAGTTGAACTGCATTTGAAAGGAAATTTGGGCAACAGGAATCCCAAAAAAGAATATCAAAAGTCTTTTAGATTTATCATCTTTAAAACACACCAGCCACTGTTCATTCTCATATGGCTCAGGCTGTGCTTTCTTTATGGTATTATGTCTGTAACTTATTTTGTAAGATGTTGCACAGCAATCTTGGAACGTGACTAATGAAAACCTTCTACTTCCAAATGGACAAACTTACAAAGAGAAAGCAGTGAAACTCGTCATTTCCCTCTAGAAGTCACATATAGAGGGAAATCTGACCGTAAGTCAAGTGGAGCTGCTCTTTTTGCTTAACTACAACCTCCAGAAAAAAAGTCAGTAAACGCTTCGGCTACCATAAACACCATCACTCCCACTATCACCACCGTTATTTCAGAAATTACCCACAAGGCTGCCTTGCAATGGTCTTCAACCCCATTCCTGGGTAGCATCTGCCGGAAGTTGGACTTTTCTGTTGGGGTTTTGCTTCTAATTAGATGAATTGCTAAGAAGTCTTAGAAATGGCCTTTTAACAAATCTCATTGGAAAATGAGAAACAAAGTTCCTTTCATATTTTATTTCCAGTTCAGAAGTAGGAGAATATATCTCATTATTCTAGTGTGCTGTATTCTGTCATCTAAAAACAGTCTCAAGCAATGGCCAATGCTGAATAGTACAAAGCGTGAATTTTAAATGTTGCTGCTTGCACGGATACCCAGAGGAACCAGCGAAGACCCAGCAGGAGTCTGCTTGGTACCGAATGTTAGACAATAAAATGGCATGCAGTGGTAAAACAACCCAGAGCCTTTGGAGGCCACTGGGATGTGTCCTGGTTGTTTTAAAAATTTATAATTTGCAGTAAGAAAAATTCTAGGGTTTTCTGGCTTAGTTTAATTACCAAATTGATGCTGGAAATACAAATGAGGATACCAGTGTTAGGGAAATGTCTTTCCGAATAACAACTGGCATTGAATTGAAGTGTGCAACTTTTGATTTTAACAATAGATGTTTTTCAGCTTCAGTATGGCAGTACCGCCAGAGGGAGAAAATACATGAAACTCCCATGATGAGAAAAGCCCCCAGCATAACGAGTACAAAATAAAGAGCTCCTGACCCTCCCGACAAAGACTCCCACTGCAGAAGCGCTCTAGTAGGCGTGGGGTGTCAGGATGGAGTGGAAAAGTCACATCAGGAAATATGGGAAGTTATTTGTCTCTTCAGTTATTTATTTATGACTTCTTCTGAGTATATACTTTCTGTGGCTTAACCATAAAAATAAACTTTAGACTGCATAGACAAGGCATACAACTAGTAAAAAAGAAATAAAATAGAAATTTGATGTGAAATGTACACTGTATCTATATGATACCAAAGGATATTATCATTTCCATGAAAGTTTATATAAAATCAGTTTGTAGTCCAAAATGAAACAAAATATTAAAAACATGGCCATTCTTTTTCATGTTTTGGTACAGTCCTGAGGGAAATTTCCCATTCTCTAAGACAGCTTTCTTAGGTCTTTCATTTTGATTTTGATGGAAATTTGCATTGGTGGGAAATAAATATCATTACTGGTTGCAGAAAAATGGTCGCTGGGCCTTAACTTAATGATATGGGGGGCTCTAAAAGTGAGTCAAGATGGTCAGGGAGTGAATGGTTTTAATAAGTATAAGTGCAGTTAAGGGAAAATTTGCAGGCTGAATAAAATCTCTGAATGCTTTAATGATTTTAGAAAGCTCTTTGCAAGGTTGACATAGGCGCAATTATCTGTCCCCTACTGCACTGTGGACTGGAAGTGAATGCGCTTTCTTAATTGGGTGAACAGTTTATATTCAGAATTTTTAAAAAGGACTTGCTTCATTTCTCATATTTTAGTTGCAAAACTACAGTGTTCTCTGCTATCAGTTATTATGTGAGCTACGAAATCAAGTAATAACTATTTCAAGGACATGTGAAGCTGTCCATGTTGCTTGCTCCTTTATTTTGCGTATCACTAGCAGAGTGGATATTTTAAAAGCCAAGGAAATACAATGAAATAAACATTGTAAATATAGAATCCAGATGACCCCTCACCCCACATTCAACCACTCTCCCTCCCACTTTTTTTAGTCTAGAAATCGATTTCACCAGTCAACCCCATTTTTAAGATGAATAACTGTCAACTGTGAAGTTTTAGGTGGGGAAATGTCCCCTTGGTGTGGAAAGGGATGACAAAGGAGGAAAGAAGAGATGTCTCCTAATTAGACACACTCAGAAACATATCTAGCTGTGAATGGAATAAGCTTTTTAGGGAAATTATAGACCTGCTAAGAATAATCTGGGTTGAAATCAAATAATAGATATTTAAGAACAAGATCTTAGATTTCTTCAGTGAAATCCACATTAGATTCAATTATTAAAATAATTTGATTAACCATAAAAAGAGCATTTCTCTTCTAATATTATCTTCTGATGCACATTTGCTTAGCAAACAAGTTTCAGATCACTTTGGGAGGAACTGTGATATTTTGGGGAAATGCCTCCTGCAGGGATTCTTCTGCAGATTATTTTATCTCTAAATGACAAATCATCAGTGGAACTGACAGAGAGTTTACATGAAATTTAAAGTGAGCCAAACAAAGGCATTTGGGGGAAAACATCTAATTTAGAAATTCATAGATGTAAATATTAAAGTTATTCTAATAAGACTATGATATGAAAAAAATTAAAATTAAGAAGTTATAGTTGACTTTTTAATTCTCATATTTCTTTTGATATGCTGCTAGTTTTCTGAAAGAATAATCACAATTATCATAAAATACAAATGTACCTAACCCGCAATTGACTGTGTCCTTCTTTATTTTCATTTTGGATTGGTATATAATATTCTATTTGTTGATATACTATAATTAATTTACCCAATCCACTATTCTTGGACATAGACTTTCTTCCAATTATTGATAATTATAAGCAGTATTGTGAAAAATACAGCAAAGTACATTGCCCTAGAGTTAATAATTTTTGAGGGAGAAAATAGAAGAGTTAGAATTAACAATAGTTAATTCTATTTTATGAGCATGTATTATTGCACAACTTAATCTCTTTACTTACTGCACTTGCCAAATAAAAATTGTTTTGCTTTTACCAGGCTTCTGATGAAGATCCGATATGCAGCTATACGTTACTATCCTTTAAAAATGTAATTATTGAAATAAAAAATATATATTTGTCCCTAGGATACATCTCTAAGATGTCCCTATAAGATGAGGCTTATTGTGTGAAACTAGAACTCTGTGTGCCCCTAAGGAATTGTAGGGTTCTCTGCTCACTCAAAATTAGAACCACTGGAGAACAGTAATTCACTACAGAATTCAATGGAGTCCAATTGATTATAGAATTCAATAGAATTGAATGGAGAATTCAATTCAGTGGAATTCAAAACCAGGTTGCTTCCCTTCATTGGTTATGGTTTTAGCCTAAAGACACCAATGATTTTGATAATTTATAAGGTAACATTTTATGTACACATATCACCTTACTATTTACAATGTATTTTTACATACATTATCTCAATCATGCTGATGCAGAAAAGGAACTAAAGCTCAGAAAAAAATTTGTATACTGGTTTATAAAACTAAAGAGTGGTAGATATAAAGTTTGAATCCAAGATTTTATTTTATTTTATTTTTTTTATTTTGGGCTACCACACAGAACAGATAGAATCCAAAGTGATATGTGGTATAATGAGTACATCTTGAAACACTTCCAGTCATTCTTAGGAGGCAGAGTACGTTGGTGCTGCAGCACAGTCGACCCCCAATGCAAACACACCCACAGGTGTGTACACACAAAATCCTCTCCTCTGTAAGTGATTTAATAAATCAGAATTTCCAATTTTTTGTATCTTTAGAATACACATGCAGAAAGACATACAAATAAGCACAAACTCTCACTGTTTACTTTAGGAACCCAATACGTAGAAAATTTCAATTACTCTATTAGATTGGAGGTATAAGATCATTGCTTTTTAATTTCTTTTATTCAATTCTGATAATGTTGAACATATTTTCATAAATCTTTGGTGAGTTACTTTTTTTGGTAAATCACTTCTTTATATACTATATTAGTTATCAACCATTGTATAATGAGATATTTCCCAAATGAACAGCTAAAAAACAAGCATTATCTCAGAATATGTATGAATCAAAATTCTAGGAACAGGTTACATGGGTGCTTTATTTCAAGATTCCTCACAAGGTTGCAGCTAAGTTTCATTACAGTTTAATCTGAAGACAGAACTGAAATCCACACCCAGGCTCACACTCACTGGTGTGAGGCCTCTGTCCCTGGCTATGTGCGCATGTCCACATAGTTACTTCATCACAGGATAGTTGTCTTCCTCAAGGGTGAGTTAGACAGTGAAAGTGCCCAAGACAGAAGCCACTATCTTTTTCTAATCTATCTTGGAAGTGATATCTATCACTTTTGCTATATTTTGTTCATTAGAGCAGAGTCATTAAGTTCAATCCATACTCAAGGGGAAAGGATGATACAAAAGCACAAATAACAAAGGACAGAATCATTGGGAGCCATCTTAGAGGCTGCTAACCACACATCCTTGAATAATTTTTTTCTATCTTTTTATTGGTATGGAAGAAGTATTTAAGTATGACACTCTTTATAATGTGTATGTGCCCTTATAAAACTGTTGCATAGTTTTGAAAGGTATCTTTTAGATTTTCCTTCTTCCTTTTCCTTTCCATTTCTCCTACCCTTCCCCCTTCTCTCCTTTCCCTCATTTCCTTCCTTCCTTTTTTCTTTCTGCTCTCTTTCTCCTTCCTTCCTTCCTTCCTTCCTTCCTTCCTTCCTTCCTTCCTTCCTTCCTTCCTTCCATTCTTTCAAGCCATTGTGGAATCAACAATTTCTAACACTCCTTCATGAACTTAAATTTTAATTTACGCATCAATCTTGTAGTATAGGTTGATTTTTATAAGAAAAAAATTAAAATGGTCTTGTTAAAATTGTTTCTGATAACAAAAGATTTTGCTAAATCTTGTGGCTTATTGCTGAAACCTAACATATATTATAGATCCAGTGGTAATTACAAATATATAATATTAAGATTTTCACAACTCTATTTGTTTAATGTATATAATTGTTAAATTTTGATCCACTATTATTTCTAGTGATTAACATAGCCTGGGAATTAATTAGCAAGAAATTTGGAACCTTTTACTACATGAAAGGAAGAACTCTCAGATAAACAGGAAGAACAATGATTAGCATAACAATGTTCAGTTAACTCTTAAAATAGCTTTTATCATATGTAGTGATTGAAAACCGGAATGGACTTACTTTTAAGAAAGACTATTTCTCCTGCATATAGGTATTTAAGTGATGATAAGAGCTATATATTAGTGATGATATAGAAACAGAATGTTGAACAACATGATTATCACAATCTCTTACACACTAACACAGATCTAACTTCTAACGTTTGAAGTCTTCTTCACTTCATAACCAGGAAAGCCTTTTTCCAGAGAGCAAGACTATACTACTTTAAACATAACAACCCAAATTCTCATTTTCTTCCTCTCTAAAATAATCTGACAATAACCAAAGGGGAGGTGGGGGGGAAATAATGGGGGTAAAGAGGGGAAGGGTTTTCAGGAACAATTGTAAAGGACACATAGACAAAAGTAAAGTGGGGTGGAATCAGGGGAGGGAGGTGGGGATGGCTGGGGTGAAGGGGAGTGGCAAGGGGTAAATTCAGACATCTGTACTTGAACAACAATAAAATAATTAAAAATAAACATGTAAATGTCATTTCTGATCTTAAAATAAAATAAAATGGAGGAAATGGCATTTACATAAAATGTTAAGAAGACTGAATGAGTTAAATTTTCTCAAATTCTGTAAATTTCCAGGACTAGAATGAACCTGTATGGGTTCTTTCAGGTTTCTGATTGGACCAGATAAAGCACATGCCCAGAGAAAGCCAGCAGCATGCAGTCAAAAGGAAGAATCTCACACCTGTCTTTTCCCCAGAAGGCACTCCATGCCCTTATTGTGCTTAGAAACACTAGACAACACTTCATGTCGGTGCTTGGGGGCCATTTTAAATGATGAAATCACTAAAAATGAAACAAAACAAAACCCCAAAACACAAAAATGCAAAAACCACGACACTAAATGAACAGCAAAAAAGTGCATTTGTTCACAGTGTGAGAGCCAAAAGAAGGTGGCAGAGTGTCATTGTGCAACCTTGTTTGGGAACGTGCACATCAGGTAATCCAAGTTTTCCACCACATTTTACGTGTCCCCAAATGGTAGCCAATGAGCTGTGATCATTGATTTTGAGGTTATGAATAAGTTTTGTGAGTAGACAAATTAAAAAATTTGAAAATCATGAATAATGTAGGTAGATTATGCCTTTTAAGTGTTCTACAGGAAAGGTATATGTGAAAGAAAGCATGTTTTCAACATTGATGAGACTGTTTTTTTTTTCACAAGGATGTTGGCAAATGAGCTTATATAATGCCAATGGCATTTTGATTGACAAAAATATGACCAGAGGCTCATGAGAACCTAACCTTATATTTCCTTTTAGAACAATATACCCATATTCACTAATTTAGTGTTCACAGTGACTTTATAGAAGTAACTACCAGGAGTAATGAAGATAACTACATTGTCATCAAGACAACATCAGTGACAATATTGGATTTTTTAGTAAAGCTCTCTTTGTACTAAGCATAGGGTGAAGTATTTCATAAACATTATTTAGCAACAGATAACTGAGGAATCCTTATAATTAATATTTTATGGAGGTTAAAATTATAATTCAAAAATTTAATGATCTAAAGTAAACAGAGTGCTGGCCTGACTCTGAAGCCAGTGATCTTTCTGCCACTCTACAGGGCCCAACTTTAATAGTAAAGTTGATTAAGTATGTAATATTGTCAGGCTTGCTTGTAAAGTCAATGAAACCATCAGGAACCAACTGTCATAATTCCTCAGCAGGAATGCAGCAATTAGGGAAGAAATTTCTCATGTGTCAACAATTTCTCATGTGGCAGTTGCTACCAAAGGAATTGATCCACTACACTCCTTCCTCTTCCTCCCTCCCTTCCTCTTTTCCTTTCCTTTCTTTCTTCCTTCTTTTCTTATTTTCTCTCTCCCTCTCTTTCTTCCCCCCTTCTTCCTTCCTTCCTTCCTTCCTTCTTTCTTTTTCTTTCTTTCTTTCTTTCTTTCTTTCTTTCTTTCTTTCTTTCTTTCTTTCTTTCTTTCTTTTCTTTCTTTCCTTCATTATTTCTTCCTTTCTTCTTTCTTTCTTTCCTTTCTTGATTTTATTTATTTATTCTTAGAAAGGGGAGGAGAAATAGAAGCAAACATCAAAGTATGAGAGAAACGTCAGTCTGTTGGTGGCCTTTCTCACATACCCTGACTTGGGACCAGCCACAACCCAGGCCTGTGCCCTGGCCAGGAATTGAGCCTGTGACCTTTCATGCTTGGACAACACCCAGCCTACTGAGCCACACTGGTCAGGGCATCCTTTTCTTTTTTTTTTATATTCATTCTCTTCCCCATTTCATCATTGTTTTGTGAGAAATACCATGCCTATTGTTATGATATATTTTAGAACATTTCATTTATTTAGGCACACCATGAGATGTTTTGATTTAAATTCTTCTAATTTATTGTAAATGATTATATTCATGAAAAGTGCAATCACATTTTAACCATAATACTGATTTGGGAGTTTCATAATTATGGGAATGGAAGTTTTCAGAACTACAATTAGATTTGCTTTCATTTCTAACCCCTTTGTTATTTCTACTACAGTTAATAGTATGAAATTTATATTAATTAAAATGTTTTACATATTTTTTAAGATTTTGTTTATTTATTTTTAGAGAAGGGAAGGGAAGGAGAAAGAGAGGGAGAGAAACATCAGTGTGTGGTTGCCTCTCACACGTGCCCAACTGGGAACCTGGCCTACAACCCAGGCATGTGCCCTCACTGAGAATTGAACTCATGACCCTTTGGTTCCCAGACCTGTGCTCAACCCACTGAGCTACACCGGGCAAGGCAATAGCATGAAATTTAAAAATATGACATTTTTTAGGTAAAATAAAACATTTTTTCAACTTTTGAGAAATTAAATAGGACAGAAATATAGTTTTAGAGAAATGTTGCATAGAGGTAAGTATGTGCATCACACTTTTTGAAAGTAAATGACCTTTCCTTGGATCTTATGTAGGTGGAAGCAAGGGTAGGCAAGAGACAACTTAAGAAACTAGCTCATGGAAATGAAGGGGAGATATGGCCCTTCTTCCCTTCATAGAATGGTCCATTTTATAATATGCAATCCAGGTCCTGTATCAGTAAGTTCTCTGTCATTGATTTTTTCCTTAGGAAATTCACCAGAATATTTTGTAATTTTTACTAGTGATAAAGAAATTATAATAATCATTCTACAGCCTAACATTTTGAAAATATTTATAAAAAGACCAAGACTAATATTCATTATTCTATAACATATTATAAATGAATACTTAGGGTAATATGTTATATATTCAAATGCACATTTTGACCATGCAATGGAAAAGTCAGTGAATATATATGGGAAGCAGTGTGAGTGAAAGAAGATAAAAGAGAGAGTGTGTGACCAAAGATCAACTGCCTTCCCCATGTCCTTGCTCAAGCTTGCCCTGCTTGCCAAGAACTATAGAACATGAATCTGTTTTTGTAGTATCCTTGAACAACTTACAGATGGGTTTCCAATCACCGTGGTATAGATATTCATTGTAGATGTAAGATGTTATAACTTTGCATAAAGTGTTACATACATATTCATAAAATATTATGGTTGTGAGTGACTAAAATAACTAGAATATACTTCAGTTTCATCTGGAATAGTGCACTCTGTTTTTCATTCACCTAAGGATATGCTACAATTCTTGATACTTAAAGGAACTTTCCATTTGTATGTAATTAAACAGTAAGAAGTAACAGGAGCTCTTTCATAGAGAAAATTATTTTTTGAAATTTCCCACTACAATTGTTGCAACATTTAGAGCTATACGTGTATATCACCATAGATCTTTTATGTAATGGGAAGATAGTAAAATAAAATTTAAGAGGGATTATATTTTTAAATCTAAATGTAAAAATATAAAAATTATAATAATTATTGAAAGGTTCAAAGATGATTGTGAAGAAATGAAAATGCTACTACCTAGATAAAAGCAAAATTAATATTTATTAAAAATGTATCTTTCTCTTTCTCCCCTCTGTGCCCATACCATGTGGCACACCCCATTAATATGGATATTTTGGAAAGTAGGCTATCTAGTCTTCTTTGTGTTGGCATTCTATTATGTTAAACATATAGCTGGTGTGGAAGATGAATTGGAATAGAGCTTCCACTTGTTTAGTAAATGAAGTATACTTTATAATTTTGATTAAGAGAAAAGGAATAAAAAAACAATGCAACTGAAGTATTCAAAAGAATAAAATAATTTGGAAATTAATCTTTTATTGTCTAGTTTTTATGCCAATAATACAATCAGCCAGACTTCTATTCAGCTTCCTTACTTGTGATCTGATGCAGCACATAGATCTGCATAAATTGCCACAGGCACAGAATAGCTGCTACTCAATGAATAAAAGAAATTTTGTTTGAAGGACTGCCCTAATAGCTCTATTTGAGTTTATATTTCTTTGAAGTTTTCTTAGACTTTCAATATTTTTATATACATACTCAATTTGTCTATAGCATTAGAGTAATGAAAAGGCTTTAAAAACAACAGAAACAAAAAATAAAATTTTTGCCTCTGAAGACTGCAATGTCATCTTAAAGCATTTTTGATAGTGTCCAAACACTTTGGCAATAAGATCAAGGTTGATGAAATCAGATTTCCTTGAAGCATTTTAAAAACATATTATGGCTGTAAAAGTCCTAGATGGTATTTGCTATGGATACTGAATTATATTTATAATTGTTCAGCATTACCACAATTTAAAAGTAGGCAGCATATCTATTTCAGAATTGATATCCTTATAGCAATTTTCTTAAATGTCAAGAAACAAAACAGAGAATTATGCACTATGTAAAATTGATATTTATTTCCTTCTACAAGATGAAGTTAACATTTATGGAGCTACAAGATGTTATTATTCTAAACACGGAGCAGAAGGCACATTCATGAAGAGTGCTGGAAATGCTAGATAAGCTTTTAGTGACTGGCAGTGCCAAAGCGAGCTGTACTTAAGTTATCTTGTATGCTTCCTTATTATTTTGCCTTGTTGTTGCTAAAGGGGAAATCTATTAACCAAGAGGAAAATTCAGACCAAAGAATCAATTACTTCTCTTTCTATATTCATCATGATAAGTCTACCCTTTTCTGTTTAGCATGAGGACACAGGTTGCAGTATAAATCACTTGAGCATTTAAAGATGCTTTGCCTTAAATAAAATAGGGTACTGGTGGCTGGCAGTCACACACATGGGGAAAAAAGGCCACATGCTAAAATCACTTTTCTGTTACCAAATACATTATTCACTCTGCCACTGCTGTGCCAGCCCCGAGTCACTCCGGAGATTGGCTCACCAGCTGGGCTTCATTACACCAATTAGAAAGGTGACCTTTTACAGTAACCAGTGGCTTTATTTTTTTTCAATGTGAGAATTATACGCTGCATATGTAAAACATTTCAAATGAACAAAGTGGTCAAATAAATAACATTTTGGAAGGTAAATCGACAAAGTTTTACAACATGCTTCCATTTCATCATATGTAAGTTGGATTGATTGCCTGGAAATAGACACAAAATAATAGTTATATCACATTCCAATGTCATGACTGTTACATTTTTCTTATAAAATGACAATTGTTTTGACTTTATGACAAATATAAATGATGCAATAAATCACTTGGCAAAAACATTGTGCATACAAGTTCTTTTCATTCAAAAGTATGTGAATGTCTCTAGCATTATGTTTTAAAAACTGTTTATTATTAATAATTAATATGATCATTCATAACTTTATGTTCTGGAAATGTAGCTATTTGATCACCTTTTTTATTCTTTAAAGAACTATTGCTTTTCAAATCTATGGGCCTGAAAATAATAGGTAAAATATAATAAAACATTTGTACCGTATAGCACAGCATAGTTAATTAGAAATAAGGTTTGGGGTTAGTACTACTCCTTAAAAGATGTGCAACTTTGATTAAATTACTTAATCTCCTTACCTCCAGTTTCATTATCTTATAATAGAGTTACTAATACCAATATTTTAGCACCATTACTGAAGTTATTATGATGTAACTTCTGTGAAATACTTAACCCTGACTGGTGCGCAGTGAACGCACAGCAAATACTTGTTTGGGTAGATGCATGGATAAGTCTCCTGGTCAGACTGCATCATTAAATCCCTTTTTATTACAAGGAAAAGGGAAAAGGACATTTTTCCCCTCCTAGGTCACCTTTATTAAGTTGACTATAACTCTCTACTGACTGAAATATTTTCAATCATCATCATTTTAAAGTTGATTTTAAAAAGCAAATATTTTCAACTTTATTAAATGCATTTACAATTTTAAGCTTTAGTTATCTACCCACAATCTCCAAACTGCCCAGAAAAATCCAAAATTTAAGGCAGATGACAATGTGTGAAACAGTGTGCCACTAAAGCTCTACGGTCTTCATATTTTACAAAATGCTCCCACAGAAGAACGGATACTCAAGAGGCCTTTACTAAATATATATATATGCAAATGTCTTCATCTACAAATAAGTTCTAGAAGAGGGAAAATGGAAGGACTTCTATGAAGGCTGAGTTTAGGGTTCAAATGTGTTTTTATTTTAATTAAAGATATAAATCTTAGTATCTGATTTTGAACAATTCAGGCTCTTCTGAGACTCATTTCCCTCATTAATCAAGCACCTAGAACAATAAATGAAATAATAATTTCAATGTGCTTGATGAACCAGAAAGTGTTGGGCCCTCTCCAGTGTCAAGGGCCATCATCTGTTTCTGCCAGGAGGACACGTGACCATGTTTATTGAGATTTCCAGATCTGAAGCTTGCGAACTTTTAATGGGCTGGCTGCTAAGGTCATCTTACTCTTCCCACTCTGCTCTGCTTCTACATAGTGGTCCCAGAAACTGTTACCATATAACTTTGATGTAATGCTATTTGTGAGACCTTGAAGAGGAAGGCATCCTGAGTTAACCTGTCCACATCAATGTATTCTGACCCTATTTCTTATAAATAATTGTCATTGCCTGTTCATCATCAGATGGTGACACAAATATTCCATATTTTTCTCTTTGTATTTTACTATATTTTACCAGTTGGTTAAACTAGATCCTAAGCTGAAGACTATAGCATCCTCAAAGGAAAATTAATATGAGCTCATTCACTACATCTCTAGAAGGACTTCTCTGGAACTGCCTTAGTGCTAATAAGCCCTCTGCTCTTTCTATATTCTCACGCATTTTTATTTTTGTGATTACCAAACAATAATATAGCTTGTTACATATCTATTAGCTTGATTAGACTACAAGGTCTTTAATGGCAAGGACTGTAACTTTAAAAAATAATTTATGTCTGTAACAACACAATGATAAAATAAATGCTTATTGAATTAAAAGGAAAAGATAAAAATAACAGATTTATAAAATAAATTATATAATTTTTAACAATAGAGATATGCTTATTAAAGAAAAGTTATGTCCCTGGCTACTGTGATTCAGTGGATTGAGTGACAGCCTGCAAACCAAAGGGTCCCCAGTTCAATTCCCAGTCAACTGGGACATGCTTGGCTGTTCCAATTCCCAGCACATACTCGGGTTGCAGGCCAGGTCCCCAGTAGGGGACACAAGAAAGGAAACCACTCATTGATGTTTCTCTCCTCTCTTTCTCCTTCTCTCCCATTCTCTCTAAAATAACTAAATAAAATATTTTTAAAAGTTAGAAAATACATTAAAAAAAGAAGAAGAAATAGACCTACTGATAATACCACTGTCAAAAACACAATCATTGATAATAATGAGACATCATTTTAGAACCACTATTTTGATAAAAATTAGAAATTACTGACAGTACTAACTACTGTCAAGGACAAAATACACAGGTGGTAGGTGCGCAAGTTTGGCAACTTTTGGCAATATCTAGAAAATGTATATACTCTTATGACCCTACAATTCTTTACTAGGTATATCTCCTACAGTTCCTTTTTCTTATGGAAAACTATAGTCCTGTACTGTGTTGCTTGTTTATAAACTCTGGAATAAAGAGCTATAGATTATGATTGTAGATATTCAGGTAAAGTTTATAACCAACGGCTTAAGCAGAAAGGAGAATAAATGCCAATTATACCACTTTCTATGATAGTTATGGAATGTGGGATGATGTTCATATCACCTATTTTTGGAAAATGTATGTGTTTTTAACCACATGAAAAGACAATTCCTTAAAAGTTGTAATTGAATATATTGTGCTTTCTCATCAGAATACCTTCTCAACTCAAATGGAATACAAAATCTGGGCATTTTGCATGGCATGGTCAGTATGGTGGTTCATCTTTACACATTGATAAGATAAAAATACATCAGAAAGTGGATATATGTAGATTCGGGGGTGGGGCTGGCCTGCATCCTGTGCTAGTTTTTCAATTGCACAGGAGAGATACAGACAGGATACAGGCACTGAGGTAGGGAGGTGGGGTTGTTCTAGTGAAAAAAAGAAAAAATCATAAGACATATTTTTCAAATTTGAACTTACATTCAATAATATTTTTGGACACTGACAATGAAAAACAAAATGTTACAAGATGGACACTAAAAATAATCATGAAGCTTTCCCCCCTGGCCTGCCCTCTGCCAACCCCTCTAACCCCTTCTCCTCCCCCTTTCCCCCACCCCCACCTGAAGCAAGGTCAGGCTTCCCTGAGGGAGCTCCGGCCTCCTGCGAAGGCAGCTCTGCTGTCCTCTCCAGCTGCCATCATGACCATCTGTGGGAATCTCATCAACTATGATGAGATGTTTAATATCTATAAGATCTAGGAGATCACAGACGGGTTGTGCCTGGAGGCAGAGGGGAAGAAAATCCATAGAACAGAGGCAGGCATTGATGACTCGCTTGTTGGTGGCAATGCCTCCGCTGAAGGCCTCAAAAGAAAGATACCCAAAGTACAGTCATCACTGGTGGTGACATTGTCATGAACCATCATTTGCAGGAAACCAGCTTCACAAAAGAAGCCTAGAAGAAGTACATAAATGATTACATGAAATCAATCAAAGGGAAACTTGAAGGACAAAGACGAGAAAGAGAAAAGTCTTTTATGAATGGGGGCTACAGAACAAATCAAGCACATCTTTGCTAATTTCAAAAACTACTACGTCTTTATTGGTGAAAACATAAACCCACATGACACAGTTACTCGGCTGAACTGCTGTGAGGATGGTGCAACCCCATGCATGATTTCCTTTAAAGATGGTTTAGAAATGGAAAACTGTTAATAATCTGGTAATTTGGGTCTATCACCTGTCATCCTAAGTGGCTGCTGCTTTTCATCTACACACACAGTGCTAAGACAAATGGGACTGATGTTCTCTTGAGCTCTTCATTTATTTTGACCTTGACTTATTTGGAGTGGAGGCATTGTTTTTAAGAAAAAATCATGTCATATTGGTTGTCCAAAAATAAAATGCATTTGAACTTAAAAAAAAAATATGAAGCAGTAGAAATGAAGTCAGTCAAACTCTGGGCTTCTGCCAAGTCAGACAGGCAAGCAATTGGCAGAGACTCGAGGGGAACTTAGACAGAGTGGCAGCGGCCACCTGCTTCTTTTAAGAGATTAACTATTGTTAGGTCCTTGGCACTCAGCAATGGATCCTTGTTCCCACAGGCAGGAGGGAAGCGTGCTGTGGTGTTAGTCTTGGGAATTCATGCCAACTCAGAATCATCCCTGCTTTCCATTGAGGCAGGATGGAGCACTCAGCCAAACTGTTGAGGTGTCTGCTGTCAGGAAGGCTTTTTAGAGGTTGAACTTTCCTTCAGCCAGTATATATTTTGTCCATCAATTTCAGTAAGGGGAAAAAAAAATTCCTGGCTTAATAGGCAAAGCATTAGACCTGGTACTAGTTCCTTTAATACTTCTATATCTTATTATTTTTCACAGAATATTGCTCAAGGTGTAGAGGATACCCCTCTCAAACTAATCCTGAAGATAATAAAGGAGGAAGAGAAGACTTTTGGGTAAAAAAAATTCTCATCTTTAGGAAAATAACTTTGCAAATGTAGTGAAATTCACAGTGTTGGGCAGAGAGTAATTAAATGATGTCAATGTCCCTTAGCACCTCCTGAGGATCTGTTTCATGGTGGAGTACAAGAATTATCAGAATCCTCATTTCTGCAACGGTCTCTCCCTTTTAGCTCAGATGTGAACACAGAAGTGACTTTACATGCCAAAAGTTGCTTAAAAGGCCTCTCTGATGGTCACAGCCGCTCTGCAAGCTGGTCTTTCACTTGGAAGAATGGAGATAAGGAGTGCTTAGATTAGAGAGAGTGTGTTGGAGAACCACAGTTCTTTTTGGAAAGGGTAAATAGCATTCAGTGGTGTTTATTAGTGTGAAAACAAAAGCTTCCATAGCAGCCTCAACTAATGAGGGCTTGTCCTTAATAATTGTTGCTTGAATGTACAGATAGTTTCCCTGCAGTCAATGGCAAAAATGCTTAGAATTCTCTGCAGAAAGAGAATATGATGGGACTGCAAAAGGCAACCCAGGACAGATTAGAAGTATTTTCTCAGCTATACTGGTTTAACATTGTTATGAACTTTTCGACAAGAAGAAATTGTAGGTTATTATCAGAACCCATGATATCAATTTCATAATGCCTTTACTGTAATGGTGTATTTATCATCATAAAAAAAGGCCAAATACATACAACAAATCTTGAACTTAAGGACAACTACACGAATGGTGATAGCACCAACTGGCTATTTCAAGCAAGATTTTTATGTAGTTCTGCCTAAGTGGACTTAATTGCTGTGTAATATATACCTGTTTGTCATTAATAACAGATAAGAAGCACTCTTAAATGATTTTGCATATAAATTAAGTAAAAAAGAAGACCTGGGAAAATGTTAAATAGCGATTTTCTGTTGATGGGTTCTCTATGGTAAATAGTGATGACAAGTTTACCGTCAACAATAAATATGCATTCACAGCACACTCAAGGTTTGCTTTGCCATCTTTCATTTCTGAGGGCCCACATTGCATCATCATTTGCTTATTAAAATGTTAATATCTCCATCTTTTCCCTTCTTCTTAAGTTCTCATAAGGCTGAAGGTACTTTCTGTCATTTTAATATGGAAACAATATGAGAAGTAGAAAAAAATGTGGATTTTGAAACCCAATGGGATTGAAAATGTAGTACTTCAAGTTTCATGCAGATTATTAAAATATTAAAGATTTTGTGATTCTGTAAAATTCACTAATAGAATACAGAATACTGTTATCCTTTCCCAAGCAGTTATGATGTTCCAGACACTTGGAGAGTGCCTTATATATTTTGCTTTGAGTCATCACATCAGCCCTGCAGGACACGTATCATTGTCCACATTTGTTAGAGGAAAACACATTGTTCATGCTCAGTTGAACTAAGATTTTGCTAAAGATGTGTCAACTCATAAGGAACATCAGTGTTTCCTCAAACTAAACTTTCCTGTTTCCTGTGGAAACATCTGTATCGGCACTGTCTGAAAGCAGTATGACACAAGCTACATAAGAAATTAAAAATTTTCCAGTAACCATATTTTAAAAAGTAATGGGAAATCAGAGAAATTAATTTTCATTTTTTACATAATCCAATATATCCTTCAATTATCATTTCAACATCTAATCAATACAAAATACTATTCATGAGATAGTTCACATTTCTTTTTCTTACTAAGTCTTTGCACTCTGGTGTGTATTTGGTACTTGTAGGACCACTCTATTGGTCTAGCACATTTCAAGTGTTTAAGAACCACCAATGGTTTCTGTCTCTTGTACTGACACTACAGGTCTATGTGGTTCAAAATAAAGTTCTGGTGCAACATAAGTGTTGTGCGTGGGTCACCGGCCAGCAGTGACCACGGAACGCTGTGGATGGCTCGACGATAAACACGTGAGAAAAAACAACATGCACAGAGACAGACTAGTTTCTGTGGGGAAGTAGGGACGAAATGGCCACCTCCCCTAGTGGGGAGGGCCCCAATTTACAGTCCATACCTGCTTTTACTGGGCTCATTCTGCATAATAATTCAGGTAAAGTACAGTACTCATTAGGGGGAAGTAAGGAACCATAGAAAACAAAGAACTCTGCCGGTCTATTGAGTCGGGGTCAAAGAGCTGTAAGACTTTGAGGAACAAACTAACTTCCTCCTAAGACCCTTCTCATTCAACTGAGAGCATTCTAAACAAAGAAGGTTTCACAGTAATTTACATGTTCTTTCTTAGGCCTGATCACCCCGGGGAATCCACACTTCTCAGTACCGAGCTGCACCACCCTGTCATTGTTTCAGGCTTAGGTGGAGCAAGGGAACTAAGGCAACTGGGAGACAAGGAGGTTTTCTCCCAGACGCTGAGAACTCAGGCTATGTCAAAGCCGAGGAGCGAGGGTCCATCACCCCCCTTTTGCTGCAGCCCCCAAGTCCTTCTTTTGGGGGGCCTCCCAAAGTGATCGTGCCTGTCTTAGGTCGTTCCCCCGTGGGGAATCTTACCCATCTTTGGCTAACCGACCAAGCTTTTTGGGGTTCAGTCATGAATAAAGCAGCAGAAGCAGCATTCCTGCCAGGAAGATAAGCTTTTGTCTCCTTGCAGGCTTACAGTTCCAAGGGCGTTCCCTTAGCCTTAGCCTAGGCGGGGGTTTCAGCTTCTGATACCAGTCATGGCGGTTCCCAACACATAAGGAACAGAGTGCAAGGTTTAGTTGATCCCTGGCTGTACCACTCCCCACCTTAAATACACTAGGCAATAGTTTAGCCTGAGACTTTTCCCAAAAGAATAAAATGGGGTAATACTACTTAGCTTACAGAGTTCAGAGGGAAAAGCTAGGCATCTCATGGGAAAGATTTGGCAGATCAAATCTTTCTATCTGTCACCTGACATATAGTTGACATCTAAAGAAAATAGGTCCATTCTCCTCTCTCTCTTTTTCCCTCCTTTGTTTATAGATTGTAGTCCTATAAAATTATCCTTTGATGCACAAAAGCTTAACCACCAAGGCTTCTCAAAAAAGGCTTGATAAACCCCATTTAGCTTCGCGAATAATACATTTTAGTCTGAGTTTCTATAGTCCATCTATAATGAATTTATTTTACATTTATTTATTTATAGTCCATTTTGAAAGTAATAATTGATAGAATGTTAGTCATTCCTTGGAATTCCTATGTTTTCTCCATGAACACATAGCCCTCCTCATCTCTAGAAGTAATCAAAATCTTATGTTTTTGCTTGGTTTCATTTTTGTTTTATTTCTTTGGTTTTATTTTTATTTAAAACATATATGAATGTATCATTTAGTTTTGCCTGTTTTTATACTTCATATAAATGGGAACCATATGCATTCTTCAATTTTGCCAAGTGAAATTTTTATAGTATGCAAGAAGCCATAGATGGTTCATTTTCATGTATTGTATATATCATACAACACTTATAAAATAATTTACTTGTCCATTATAAGACTTTATGTTGTTTTCAACTTCTTACCATAACAAATAATACTTTCAGAAACATTTTTGTTTATGTCTCCATTTATATCTGTATGCATATTTATATATACATGTACACACACACACACACACACACACATTTTCCCCAGATATGTTTCTTGAATGGGATCGTGAGATTTTATGATAGGCACATTTTTGGCTTTATGAGATAATACCAAATATTTTTGCAACATGACTGTACTTATTTATATTCCCATTGAGCAATAACGTTAATACTTAAGAGACTTCGGTATTGGCATAGGATGCACAGAGTAACTGAACAGTAACAAACCTATGTGAATATAGGAACTTGATTCATGAATTGATGCCCTTGCAGGTCAATACAAGGTGCAGGATCACTGGTTAGCCATAGAGAGAAAAGACCAAACTAAATCTCAAGACCTACTTTATCCCCAAACCAATGTCATTTCCAGGTGGATTTGGAACTTAAATGTGAAAAGCGAACATATAACATTTTGAAAGACTGCATGGGAGAGTCTATTACTTCAAGTCAAAAAGTATTTCTTAATGGAGACAAAAAAAAAAAAGAAAAGAAAAGTACGAAGGAAGTAAACCTACATATTCTACTCCATGCTTTGTTCACCAAGAAACACAAATGGGAATATGACAGAAAAATCTCAAAGTAGAAAAATAAATCTATATTTTAAAAGAAGCCTAAATATTACAAAGTGGCCAAATAACAATAAGCATAAATAGATAAATTAGAAAACTTTTACTTAGCAGGAGTTACCAAACTTGTTTTGTAAGTGGCAAGATAGTAAATATTTTAGCCCTTTTTGGGCCACATAATACCTGTTACACATTCTTTTTCATTTTATAAATCTATGTTGTATACATGTTTTAAAACAAATCTTTAAAAATATAAAAAGAAACATTCTCTGCCCAAAGGCAGTACAAAAATGAACCGCAGGCCAGATTTGTCTCACAGGCCGTATGGTTCTCTGCCCCTATGACACACCCACTTTCAGTGCACATGGAACCGCTGTGTTAACAGCAGGAGTACATATAAGAATGATGAAACCTGAAAATGTATTGAATTCATGTGGACAAATACTTATAATTTAGAGCTAAAAGTGTCTCCAAATCTCTTATCTAGCAACCATACTTTACCAAAGGGGAATCTGAGGCTCAGAATGCCCAGAGCTAGTGGCAGAAGGGAGAGGACCAGTCTCTAACTCTTCCCCTGTTCAGTGCTGCCACCTTTGGACAATTTCAAGATGCTCCATTAGGTGTAACAGTAAATCTTGGGGCTAACATGGCCATGCAATTAATACAGTGAGACATGTTGTTGTTAGACAGGACGTGGCTTGTTGGTTAGTTTCTTGGAATAGAGAAGAGAGTAGCTCATCAGAGCTGTAATAACATTCCATTTTTATTAAACCTATTTTTCAAAAAAGTCTCATAAAATGAGCAATTTTATCAACAGCCTGTTCCAAAATGGACCACTTTAAAGGAAGACAGGAACAGCCTAGTAGCTGATTTATCCTGAAAAGTTTTGCTGGGAACAAAGAGCCCTATCAGCACCTTCTTTCTAAATTAAATACAGAGACAGTGTGAAAACCACTGGTTTTCCATATGTTCTTTTCTCCTTATATATAATTCTCTTGGGAGCTCTCTCCCAAGCTCCTAACCTCAAAGCAGACTTTCCTGAAACTTTTAGTTCAAGCAAAATTCAGTATTATAGAACTTCTATTTATTCTCAATAGCTATGGGAAAGGTTAGTAAGTATTATTGACCTGAAGTATAATAATGTCCCTCAAGGCTAACCTTTAAGTCTTTATGTGCTCAGTAATTCAAGCTATTCAGAGCATCTTTCTCTGTCTTTAGGAATATTATAGCATTCTATAAAGATATAATAAAAAGAATAGTGGAAAAGGGTAAAGGGAAATTACCTCTTCTTACATGATGGCTCTGTAGGGTATTCACATACTAAGTTTACTCAAATGAACTGCTTTTGCGGTCTTCGAGAGTCTCCTAAAAGAAATATTGCAAATGGATATTAACCTGAAATATTTAACTCCTTTATTAAGACAGGGAATCAAATTACCCCTTTATTAAAAATATAAATTAACATCATAAGTTGACTAAGATAAAAGACTCGTACTGTCACTGTTGTTTATGAGAACATAAGGGTAATTCCAAAGTGACACAGCCTACTAGGGCATAGTTTTCACCAGTTTTTTCATTTGGCTAATAATTATATCCTTTGAGTTACTGACATAATAAATTATATTTATTAGATAATGCTAACTTACTAATTCTAATTGTTTTTGCAACTTGAGATGCATTAAAATTTGGCCTTGTGAATTGTTTTAAGTCATTATTACTTCAATACTTTCTAACTTGAACATGAATTCTAAGCTGAAAAAATATGTGTTTGCTTGTTCTTCAGAGAAGCTCCTGTATAAGCAAAGGAACATTCCGGGAAGCAAAGTATATCAGAAAACTGCACTGATAATTCTGAAAAAAAAACTAAACTACATTAATAATAATAAGGAACATATTTATTTAAGTCTTCAGAGTATCAGGCACTTTCCTTAGGTCAGTTAACATTCTCATTATGGAAACTAATGAATAATTAGGATTAGACATGATATACACCCAATAGTAATTAGAGTTTTGGAATTGGTGTCTTCATATATAACATCAAGATGGAGCTACAGTAATGACCCACTTAATGCAAAAATTAATGACAGAATGGGGCAAAACATACATAAAAAATGCATAGATACAACAGCTGTTTCAAAATAGAATAATAGTTAGGATATTAGGAAAGAAGGAATCTTCCATAAGTTGATAATCTATTTTTCAAAATATTAGGTACCATATACAACTCATAGAGGAATATTAGAAGTCTTCTCATTAAATTGAGAAAAAAAGAAAAGAATACTCTCCAATACTGCTTCTAATCAGCATTGTTCTGGAAGTCTTAAACACAACAAAATAAGTTGGGGGTGTGAGAGAGGCAACTGACTGATGTTTCTCTCACACATCAGTGTTCCTCTCCCTCTCTTTTTCCCTCCCTTCCCCTATCACTAAAAATAAATAAAAATAAAATCTTAAAAACAAATGTGTAGGGCTATATGAATTTAAAAGAAGTGGGCAAAATTGTCTTTTTTTGCAGATGACATGATAGTCTTTGAATGATCCAAGATAATTAATAAGATAACTAGCATGTGCATATATGACAGTGCAACAAAAGCTACCATGGCAATAAAAATCTGGCTCACCAGGAATAAGCCAGTAATAAATGTGAAAACTTCTTATGCAGAAAGCTCTTTTCCAGGACATTAAGGAAGATATAAATAAAACATGAGATAAATCACATTCATGGATGAGAAGACAATATTGTAAAGATACCAAGTTTCCATGGTCAATGTATAAATTCAATAAGTTTCCAATCAACACTGGGGCTAGTTATTTATTTGTCGTCCAAGGGCTTGAATTACACGTAATATTTTATAACTGAAGAATCAGAAGCAAATTTGACAAAATATGAAGATGTGGTAAAAAACATGGTTTTATTCAAAGATATTTATTTTTATGCTCTATAACTTTTCTAAACATTTGAAATCTTTAAGAATGAAAAAATGTAATTGTCTAGGTCCAGAGATAAAAAATATTATATTTAAATTATCTAAATATTTTAACTCTACACTTTCAGATTTTAAATTTCCTTCCTTTTTGGTGGGAATTTAATGGTCTCATTCATTTTATTTTATATTCCTGTTGAACTATACCCTGGAGGAAGAAAGACTAGGTGAAAATCCAAAGCACAGAAACAGTAATTGATTGAAAAACTAAAACCACAATGCAGCTAACAGTGGTGTCAGATTTAGAGAGATTCTCTTTGGATGTCAATTGTGTGTTAAATTGTATTTTGCAGTGGGTTTTTCAGGGCATGAAGGTGTACATTTTAACATAATGGCTAGACAGGAAGTTTATGTATGGAGAAAAGATAATGTCTTAGGAAAATAGATAATGTCTTAGAAAAGGATGTCTTGGGATAATATCTTAGAAAAACAGCACAATGGAAGTTCAGCCCATGCGTACCTTAAATAAAATCCTGTTAGTTGTCGTGGCCATTGACCAGCAGTGACCTTGGAATGCTGCAGATGGCTCATCAACACACAAGAAAAACATACACAGAGACAACCAGGTACTGTGGGGAAGTACGAACGGAATGGCCACTCTCTCTGGTGGCGAGCACCATGGCCACCCTCCCTAGGGGACAGCGTCCCTAAGGGAGAGCACCTCATTCTCCCCCCGCCCCCCAGCAGGCTTTTATTGGGTTCGTTTGCATAAGAATTCAGGTAAAGGTCATTACTCATTGCTGGGAAGTAAGGATCAAACAATGGATAACAAGGAACTCTGAGGGCCTATTTTGAGTCAGGGTCAAAGAGCTGTAAAACTTTGAAGAACAAACTTACTTCTTCCCTGAACCCTTATCATTCAACTGAGAGCATTCTAAACAAAGCAGGTTCCAAAGGATTTTACATATTCTTTCTTAGGCCTGATCACCCAGGGAACCTGCCCTTTCCTCTGTCATTGTTTCAGGCTTAGGTGGAGCATGGGAACTAAGGCAACCAAGAGATAAGGAGATTTTCTCACAGACAATGAGGACTCAGGCTGTCAAAGCCGAGGGGCAAGGGTCCATCACCCCCTTTTGCTGTAGCCCCCAAAGTCCTTCCTTGGGGGCCTTCCACGTGATCGTGCCTGTCTTAGATTGTTCCCCCCTTGGGGAATCTTACCTGTAATTGGCTAACCAACCAAGCATTGGGGACCAGACTGGGTGAAGTAAAAGGAGCAGAAGCGGCACTCCTGCCAGGGAGATAAGCTTTTGTTTCCATGCTGGCTTACAGTCCAAGGTCATTCCTTCAGCCTTAGCCTTGGCGGTGGGGGGTTACAGCTTCTAATACCAGGCAGGGCAGTTCTCAACAGTTAGTTGGAAGGACACACACAATGCAGCAGTTTACTAAGGGAAACAATGGATGTAACATAGTTTCTGAAATTTAAGGAACAAAATTTATGGAGAATGAGAAATAAAAATATGTGCAATCCCTATTAGCATTATGGAATTTACCTACTTACCCACGTTTGCATTTGGCAAGCCATTTTAAAGCCTGAATAGCTGGAACCTTGCAAAATAATAAGAAAGACGTTTCTTATTATCTTAAGAGCTTATCTTACACAATTCTCTTGGTTGCTCCTAAGGTCCCATATTCCTTTTAGGTAAGTAGCTTTATCTTAAAGTACAGGTCTCTGATTATTTAAATCATCTAATCTAACCCCTGTCTTCACTTGCATGCCAAATGTAAGCACAAACTATGTTTTTCCTGTCGTGTAGCCCACTTACAGCTGTGATGGAAATTGGAAACATTGTAGCACAAACTTAGTGGTGGCTTTTCAGGTGGAAAAATAGCTACAATCACAATTGTTTACTTTAGATAACCAGAAAATTTAGTTTTCAGTCTTCAGAGATTTTCCCCTGGATTTCTTCCTATAATTTGTTTAATCATGTTTGAAAAGGCAATTTTCATACATGTAAGGAGTATCATGTTAGAGTTCTACACATGTCAAAGTAAGTCAGATAATCATTCCCACCATGACTGACATAAACTCCTTCAATTTCCTGGAGGAAAAATTTTCCTACGTGTATGCTCCAAGCTTCCCACCCCCATCCATGTAACTTTTCCTTCATTGCTATTTCTTCATGATTTTAAACAAAAATAAAACATTGAGATTCTCCATCTATGTCAGGCAGTGTGTCAGATATTTGAGATTAGGTAAATAATGAATTCATCAATTCATTTATTTAGTACCTACATTTTATGTGTCCATGAATGAGAAATGTTCTATGATAATATGGAACTAGTTCTATAGGGTCATTACTGATTAAATTGTTATTCCTTTACAAATTACAGTCTAATTGTAGGAGGGTGCAGCCAAAGACTCCCCAAAAGGAGGATTTGTAATGGAGTGCAGAACTCAAGGTGTCCAGGAAATATTAGAAAAATATAGAATGTCCTCACTCTCCACCCCAGGGGAAGGGACAAATGGAGCAGGGTCATTGAGAGCTGTTTTGCATAGCAACAGCCTTGCAGCTAAGCTCTGGTGTGGTCATTTAGCATATCTATAACTTTTAACTGGTTGCACAGATATGTTAAATAGCTGTGACCAGCTCTGAGTCAGGGGAATAGAAGTAACTTCCTCACCAAGAGTAACTGAGGGGCGGGTCCCCCTAGTTACAGCGCCTGCGTGGAAGCTCGGAGATGATTGGCTCCATGACATGGGGCCACGCCTGCCCAGACTCATGATGGCAGCCCAGTAAAGCTGGAAGGATATGAGTTCTGGCTTGTGAAGCCTAGTGTAGGAGGAGCTGCAGAGGAAGATTGGCGGCCATTGAAGAGAGAACCATGAAGCTTTAGCAGAGTGGGGACTTCCGCAGCCGTGCAGACACTGTCCACGATGCAGCCACCTGTGGCTCCTCTACCGCCTGGCTCTGAGCCCCAGCCAGCTCTGCAGCCGCGGCCGCAAGAAGGGGCCACCAGTAAGTGACTCGGGAGCACTGGGTCACTGCCTGGCGCTGCAGCCACCGCCAGGCCTCTTCACGCTGCGCCTGCACTCTCGGGATCAGCCAACCTCACAGCTACCTGCTCTGGCCAGGACACAATGAGCTCTTCTCTAGCCCTCTCAGTGCTGCTGCTGCTGCCGCCGCCGCCGGCGCCACTGCCGCTGCTGTCACTCTTCCAGAAAGGGGGATCACGCCCCCTCTCCCCCCAGCCATGAGAAGAATCACCATGAGGCTTTAGCTGGAGATCCTGGCAACACAACCAATAGTGCTGGGAACTAAGGAAGGCCTGCCAGCTGAGCACAAATTACTAGGAAAAACTGAGAGCTGCCTAAGCCATGGACTTCTATTTCTTTTCCTGAAATATGGTACCCCAGACTGGGCAAAGGGGGGAAAGAAGGACTGTGTGTGTTTGTGGGTGTTTCAAGGGACTTTGGGATTTTAACAAAGTCATTAAGTCATTACTTTTAGTCTGTATAACTCGAATAAATAACTCTTTTCTTTTTCACCAATCTCTAGCATGGAGAGCTATAATTCTCTGGCGAAGGGAAAGGTGAGCCTAGTACAGGGGGATCCCAGGAGAAACGGGGATTAATTCTGTAGCATTGCGGGACCCTCTTCCCTGGTGGCCAGTCGGGGAGGATCATGGGAAACCACATGCGCAGTAACTTTAAAGTAATGCAACTACTTGTATATACTCAGTAAAGTCCAACAAAACTAGCCAGAAAGGATCCTCCCTATAAGAATCGAGTCCCTCCAGCCCATGAGGTCAATCTCTGCTTTGAGTTGGCCTGCTCCCATGTTCTCTTCTATGAACTCTGGGTGTTTGGTTCAATTCTTTGTCCTGATCACTAAGAACCTGATTACCTGTGCCCACCTGTGACATAATGACACTCACTTTCAGGTAACAAGATGGTCTGCTGCCTAACCTGAGTCTTCCTGAAGCTATAAAGAGTGAATGCAGAAAAATCACCAGAGTTGTATTGTAGATATCTTAGGAGTATATTATTTCTAATGTATCAATCTTTCTTAGACATCAAACTTTCATATGTATTTGTTTCATATGGGGCTCTCCTCAAAATCATGGAGTTCCATCTCTGGGGGGGAAAAAGGAGCCTGGCTGAAGCGATCATATTACGAGGACTAACGTAGTATCGATACATCTCTTAAGTCACGCTAATTTGTTCCACTTCCAATTCTTTTTTTACTGCTGTTCAGTTATAATTGTCTTAATTTTTCCCCTATTCTCTCCCCTGCCCTGTTCAACCCCTTCTCCCACATTCAGTCCTGCCCTCCACCTGTTGTCCTTGTCCATGGGTCCTTTATACATGTTCCTTCACTTGACCCTTCCCTTACTTTCCCTTGTTATCCCCCACCCACCTCCCCTCTGGTCACTGTCAGTTTGTTTTCTATTTCCATGCATCTGATTCTATTTTGCTCTCTTGTTTGTTCTGTTGATTAAGTTCCACTTTTAGGTGAGATCATATGTCTCCAAAGCACTTTCAGTTATAAGCATTTGGCTTCTGCAAACATAAATTTTTTGGAAATCAACAGAAAATACTGGGTTGTCAGCTAGGAATCTTAGGTGATAAATCCTCTTAATTCAGTGTACCTTGAGGGTTATTTTATTACAAGCAAGAAAATCTGACTGGCTTCCTGGACAAAAAAGCTTATTGCAAAAGGAGACCACACTACAGAGTAAAAAGAATAAATGAAGAACATTTTGGACATATGAGAAGTGATACCAAAACTTAAAGGCTTAAAACAACAATAATTTTATTTGTTCAGGACTCCATGTGCCAGTTATTTGGGCTGTGTCCAAATGATTTAAATTCCTCACTAGTTACATGTCAACAATCTTACTAATAGTCTATCAGCCACAGATATTTAATAATCTATCAGTTGACAACTTTATTAGATTCTTCTTTCATTTAGTTTAAAGTGAGAATTGGAAACAACTCAACTTGGAAATGAGTGTGTTAGCTATTCATAAGAATCACTCACTTTTTTCCCCCTGACTTGTCTGTGGTCACATATTGTGCTGCAATTAACTGGTTTGTAGATGGAGTAAAAGATGGTCTCAGTCACTTGTCCTGTGTTGGTGGTGGCTGTCAGCTGGGCCTCTCTTTCCATGTAGTTTTTCTTAACCTCCAGGAGAATAGCCTATTTTAAAACAGGAAGAGTGAAAGATGCAAAGTTCTGTGATGACTACTAGGTTTTTATGTTGTAAATCATCATTTCAGCTACTATATTCTATTGGTCAAAATAAGTCAAGGCAGCTCAGATTCAAGGGTGGAGAAATACCCACTTATTTTTGGAGGTGTTGCAAGTCATTTATAGTCCTTCTTAGTCTATCACATTTACGTGTCAAGAAAAACAGTTTCCTTCGGGTACTGTGGGAGGAGTTAGCCCCAACCACTAACAATTACAAGGAGAGGTTGCTTGTCTTGTCTTGGGATGCATACCTATACTTGGCTGAAGAAGGCATTTTTCACTGATTGGCAGTGACCACAAGATTATAGTCAGTGAGTAGGGAGTAATTTCTCAAAGCAAACCTAAGGTGTCATTACCAAGAAGAATGAATGTTAAGAAGGAATTCGGGAAAAGCACTTACCTTTCCTAGGTCTGAGTTGGGCTCCCTCCTTTCTAAACTGAGAATGAGCAGAATGCTCGCATCAGTTTCTAAAGGTGCTATGATTTAATTACTGCAACTGTTCTGTATCCATTCTGCCTCTCCATTTTGCATCATCCATTGTTTCAGACAACCTGGGACCATATACCCCCCTCGAACATCATAGTTAAGTAGAAAGTCCTGCTTAAGCAATCAACAGCTGCCATAAATGTATCTTGTTCATGTCAAAATTGTATCTTGAGCTGACTAAATATTAATTTCATTTTGGAAGAGTCAACTAGTTACAGAATCTTAAGAAATATTTTACCAAAAGTATTTATTTGATTTATATGGCAGGTCATCATTTAAATCAGCAGTATACCAACTATTTTTTTTCTAAATTAATTTTATCCTAGTCTTCCACCCTTTTCCCAATTACTCTTCCCAAATTTGCAAAAGAGAAGTCTATCCTTCACCTATCTGGCATTTTGCTATGATATGTTGTTTTCCGAATTAAAGCTTCTGAAATGCCAAAGGGACAAACTGAAACATTAGTAAAGAAATTTAAAAAGGGTAAACGACTCTCATGAAGAGCTAACCCATGCATTTCCAAGTTAGATTCTAATTCTTCACTTTCAACTAAATGAAAGAAGAATCTAAACAACTTGTCATTTGGTGGTCATGATTTTTGACATGTAACTAGCAAGGAATTAAAATAATTGACCTAAATTGTCATAAAAAACTTTTAATTCCTAAACACTTACCTTTTGATGAGGCTTCTTATTTTTTATTAAAATTAAGGAATTGCACTATGTTATGTCTAGAAAGAGGAAGGAGGCACCCCCTATTTATCCCAGTACTTAGCTATCCCTAGAAGTTGTAGGTTATCTGCTTAGTTCCAATGGCTAACGTAAAGACTTTCTGAAGGCAGCAGTCTCATGGTTGCCCAGGCTGAGAGATGGCATGCACAACTCTGAGGGGGTATTAGGCATTATGACTGGCATAGGCAAAGGGAGAGGAGGTTCCTTGCCTATTGCCTTCTGAGGGAGATGCTTGAAAAAAAATGATGTCCAATGGAGATGAATAGCATTCAGAGAAGAGCAAGGCTGCTACCTACATAAGACCCAGGGCAAAATGAAAATATGGGACACTTTGCTCAAACTTGACAGTTTCAAGATGGGAGCTGCAGAACTGAATCCATTGGAAGGCCCTTCCCGAGCACAGTGCCTTGCGCCACCGCACAGGGCACATTTCCATGAGGTTGCCCCTGGGACAGACCTCCCCATCAGCAGGATAAGACTGAATTTGCCAGGATGCAGAGTTAGGCCAGGAACACCCCTCATTCAGCAAGGCTGCCTTTCTCACTTCTTTCTCCTGGGCTCCAACATTGGAAGGATAACTGCTCAGGAGAGGAAAGAACAAAGAATATCTCAGAACCAAATCTCTTCCATCCCTTCACAAAGAATTAGGGGTCAGTGTATTAGCTTGTGTTGTAGGAAGGAGGATATGAACTTGACTATTATTTGAAGTAAAGTCTTTTATTAAATAAATTTATAAAAGAAACATGAATGAAGTGTCCCAGGTTCGATTCCCAGCCAGGGTATATTCCTGGGTTGCAGGCCATAACCCCCAGCAACCGCACATTGATGTTTCTCTCTATCTCCCTCCCTTCCCTCTCTAAAAATAAATAAATAAAATATTAAAAAAAAGAAAAAAGAAACATGAATGACATAGTTTGTATGTCACATAAAATAAAATAAATGGCATATATTTTTCGTGTTTTAGAATGATAAATGCAATATCTTCCTGAAGCATAACTGCAAAAAATGCTATTAAATAAGCAGACCTCAGTCTTAAATATCAAAATGTACCAATGCTAGTAATGACAGTAACTAAAAATATTTGACACCTAAAAGAAAGTTAATTAACATGCCCACTAATTAACAGAAAGCGAAATTTGATACAAGAAAGTTCAGATGAACTATAAAAAAAAACTGATACAGTTTAACCTATAGCCATCGAAAGATTGAGTCTCTTCAATAAAAGTAATTACCTAGGTACACTTATAGCTATGCTGGAGGGGGAGTCAAAAAACTCAAAGGACAGTGGGAAGACAGAGGGAAGAGAGATGTTCTGGTTTGGGGGTTATTGGAAAGACCACAGGGAAGAGTGTTTACATCGGGAAGATTTCAACAGGTGGGGTCAATGGATCAGATTTTGTTTAAATTCAATCACAAAATAGTAATGAACCAAAAGAACTTTATTTTTAAAATCAATGTCTAATGTCAAAGCTATAGGAGATAAAAGTATTATCTTTAGAATGCAATTTAGAGCTTGCCTATTTTGCTCTTCATACAAAACAGAGATAGAAGGTCAGAGCAGCATGCTTCTGTGTTTCCTGTTAGTTTATATTGCCACAACAAACTGAGAGACTGGAGCTTAGAGACCAGTTCAAAAAGGTTTTCCGTCTGACCTCCCAGATATGGGAACACAACCAAAAATCTAAGCAGGGAATGAGAGACAGGCAGGAAAGGAAATGTTTGGAAATGAAGGTGCTGTGACTTTAGGGAAGAGGAATTGAGTATAACTGTGGAAATGACATAATGAAATTATGCTGGTAATTTCCCCATGCTGCATATATAAATTATGTAGAAAATATTGGATTGGTAGCTTCTTTGTAGTGAAAACTGCTTATTCATTTCTAGGCCCTGGCAGAGGTGAGAGCACTGCTGGGAGGAATGACAGACCGTGGGACAGAGGAGCAAGGACACTGGAAGACTGTAAAATGCAATCATGCAACCTGAAATCCAGACTTAGAGAAGATTTGTATTTTTTTTATCCTGGGGCTTGGGCCATTGTCATGTATAATAAGAAACTTCTTAAATAATTATCAACTTCAGCTAATTGCTTGGTCAATAACAAAGTTAACAGATCTTAGTTGATTTTTTTGCAAGCATTAGAAAGGTTTTCTTATATCTCTATTTTCTTTCTATAAGAAATTACCAGCTATGCATTAAGAAGGCAGTAATGTATTGCACACTGGCAAATAAATATCTTCAAGATTTACATGGCCTCTTGAGAGTAGATATATTTTCATGTTTTAGAATGATAAATGCAATACCTTCTTGCATAATCTTAAAAAATGACAGATGGGGAATACAAAATATCCAGAAAGTTGTCTGAGGTTACTGCTGAGTTCTTAATTTTTAACAAAAATACAATATACAGTTGTTTTTCCTTAGTAAAGACAGTTAAGTGTTTAATATTGAAATACTTCACAGAAGAGGCTATTATTTGCCAAAAGTGATAATTTATTTTAAAGTATTTATTAAGCTGCTCTTTATAAATAAAATGTTCCATGTCCACAGTGTCCAATAGAAATGTAATGAGAACCAGGGATGCAAGCCAGTTTTGGTGGTTCAGAAGTCTGAGGCAGTGCTCACTGAGCTAAAGTCTAATTGTTGGCAGGTCTGAAATCCTTTTGGAGAATCTAGGGGAGAATCATGTCTTGTCCTTGCCTTTCCAGCTTACAGAGACCACCCACATTTCTTGGCTCATGGCTCCCTTCCATCCTCAAAGCTAGCTATGCCGGGTTGATATTTCTCACGTTGAATCACTCCAACCTTCTTTTCCACTTTCAAGGACATTTGTGATTACTTTTGGTCCACCCAGATGATCCATAATAATATCCCTATTTTTAGATCAGCTGATTAGCAAGTTTAATTTTATCTGAAACATTAATTCATCCTTCCATATTTACTGGTTTTGTGGATTAGGGCATGAACATCTTTGGGGGACCATTATTCTGCCCACCCAATTAGTACATACTTCCTAGTGTTGCTGTGAGGATTGAGGGAGGCATTATGGAAAGCACTTTGAAGAGCACCTGCACATAGTATTATGATAAATACAGGGGATGAAGGATAAAAAGAAGAAAATGAGATGGAACACTGCATCTATCCAAATTAGGAAACAGGGTGGATTTAGTGTGAATGTCTAAGCAAGAAAATAATGCTTTGAGTTCTGAAAATAAGAGATCTAGAGTATTACGTTCGATCATGGTCATTATACTACAAAAGGACATTTATAAACAGGAATTGACCTTAATGAGAATGACAAGGATGGTGAGTCAACCCGAAACCACCTCATGCAGGATGCAGTACAGAGAGGTACTTAAGGACAGGTAGTGCTGATACCCTGGGTGTGTGACCTATGAAGTCTTACGAAGGGCTCAGAGGGCCCATGCTTAGTGTAATGTTCTGTAGCCATCTAGAAATGTGGCATACTTTTGTCTTTAAACTGGTGCTTTGGTGGAGTCCTGTGAATAGAGAATGTATATGAGTAGAGAGGATGCACAGATTAATGTCTGCTGTTCACTTCCATGTGTTTCCCACACAGCATTCATTAGGCGCCATTATCACAGAATTCTGGTGGGACCAGAATGTGTGAAAGTCCCACCAGCCTCTACATGAGTAAAAGTTAAATGTGTATTTATGTCTACAACTGAATAAATATGGATTCTAACAGCCAAGAGAGTGACCTTTCTCTCGAAAGATCCTTTTGAGAGAAAGGTACTTTCCATTCGAACCAGAACTTTTTCCAAACAGAAAGACAGCAATGACTCTACAATGCATGAGTGACAAAGGAATCCCATCATATTCTTTCTTATTTGTGTTATTTACCCTGTATTAGTAAACCACTTATGCTGAAAATAATGGTATAGAAGGAAAGACAAGGCAACCCATGGTTTCCTTTTCTTCCACTACTTCCTTACTCACCCATAAGTCAAATGTATATGAATGAAATATACGTCTATTAAGAAGTAAAATAAAAATTTGAGTTGCTTTATGCAGCATTTCCGCTGTTCTAGTAAGAATGTATAAACTGTGAAATACAAATTGTATAATTTCAATGAACCTGAATATGAGTTAAATGCTCTTGTATCTGCCTTTAAAACTGACATTTTAAAGTATCAAGATGAGTGGGAACAGTCATATAATCATTTACAATTTAATTTGTGTTTCTTAGAATGACATTACATACCAAATTTTAAAAAAATCACAAGTTGCAAGACAGACCATGGATGAAAGAAAAATACTTCATAGTTTAATGCCTTTCACAGCAGTTTTTCCCTGTATTCTGAACAAGTGGTCCTGCATTTTCATTGTACCCCGGGCTCTGCAAATGATGCAGCTGGCCACGCATGAGAGCTCTGGAGTCACATTGCATTGGAGAATTCCAGGTCCCACTCCTGCTAGTTATGGAACCTTAGGTAAATTATTTAAACTCTTCCTGCCTCAGCTTTTCTCATATGGGAAATGAAGTCTTGACAGGGCTTTAGTGCAGAAGAATGCAGTTAACCCACGGCTTACACTTAGCATAGAATCTGTCTCACACCTTCTAGGATGTAAACAACGCAGTAGATTTTGTGTCTACTTTGTCCAAGCATCTAAAATCATGTCTGATGCATATTCGAATTTCTGTGAATAATCTTTGAAAGAATTAATGTACCAACAAATTAGATCATTGGTTCCCAAAAGTTAGCCAGGCTAACAGTACAATTTCTATTAAATATGAATCTTAGGGCCTCATCTCCCTAAGCTCCTGATTCAGTGTTTTTTGAATAGAGCCCAGAAATATAAATTTTAAAAAGTTCCCTGGGTAATTTTAATGTACTCCAGGTTTGAGGCCTACTGTACTTTTAATGTGCCTCACAGATGCATGTTTTTCCTTATTCTATTCTATCTGCCTGCTTTTCTCATTTACTTTCTTTTTATGGTGAAATTATACACATTCTTCCATGCCAAGTTCCCCTCATTCATGATCTAGGACAATGGAATGCATAATTCACTTCCATGTTTTATTCTGGTCGCCTGTTGTGTGTACCAAATGTTATAAGCTATTAAAAGGCCAGGTATATTTGATATACATATTTTAGGCCTCAAGGACCTAACGCACAGAAGTACCTCAACTGATTACTGAAAAAAATGATTAATTGCTGGATTTACTGCCCTGGAGAAGATACAGTGGAATGAAATTGAAAGCAAGACTCCACAACTAACCTTCTCACTTGAAATGCATGCTCAGGCTGCTTCTATATTACAGTAATATGTACACCTGAGGACACAAACCTGATACAGGGGTCCTCTAGTGTGTACATGTGTCATATGCTTTGGTGGTCACTGTGTCTGAGGCATTTGACTATCATACCTGCCTCCTTTCCAACAGAACTTGCTTTAATTACTGAGGATGCTTAAGAAAGAAAAATAATAGAGAGATGGCAAAATAAAAGGTGGGTTAATTTTGCCAAATTTTGGAAGCCAAAAACATCCATATCAGAAAAAAATAAATTAAGAAGTAGGTCCAAAACTTTGAAAAAAGTTTCATCAAGGAAAATAATGGTTTCTATAAAATTTTCTGATTCAGTATTCAGATAAAATGTGTGTTTCTGTCCCATGCCTTAAGAACTTTTTAAAAAAATAACAGTGTAGAATTTTAATGTGATTGTTATCCTAGGGGCATTAAGGAGCTACCTCCATGATGGTAGGTTGGGATGAAGTCCACTCGTGCCTCACAATTTGCAACATCTTCATGATACGTTACCACAAATTCTATCTTCGTAAATCATGTCTTGGGATTAAGCTCCAAAACTTCTGTCAAACTTATACTCTTTCACTTGAGATATCATTAACACCTCAGTGAAAATTAGTTAAATTAGCAGACTCTAATAAATTCCTTTGAAAGTCTCCCATGTGCCTTTATAGGAGAGACCCAAAGGCACTGGTTGTCACTGAAGTCTGTTTAAGCAGAACAGAGAGGATTCAGAAACACGAAATTGCTGCAGATAACTTGTAAGTCCCTCATAGACATGCTTGACCTGGGAACTATTGTAGGCTTGCCAATATAAAGCCGACCTTCAGTACATTTCTACTGCACCCCGTCCAGATAGTTTTAATTATGTAGGCAAATGTGGGATATGACTGCATTTATGACCTCTTGCACCTATTCTATTTGAAACATTTCAACAGTGAAAAAAGAGATTAGAAGACAGCATAAAGCCTAGTGTGGCTTCCTTCGTGTATATGCAGTTATACCGACAGAGAAAAAGGTGGTTAAAGGGAATGTTTCTCTTTTAACCAAATGTCACTATTACTTAACTTTTAAAAAAATATTTTTATTGATTTTTATAGAGAAAGGAAGGGGGCGAGGGGGAGAGAGAGAGAGAGAGAGAGAGAAAGACAGACATGGATCTGTTGCCTTACCCATTTATGTATTCATTGCCTGACTTTTGTTTGTGCCCTGACTGAGGATTGAACCTGCAACCTTGGCACATGGGGATGATGTTCTAACCAAATGAGCTACCTAGCCAGGGCCTGCTGTTACTAAAACAGAACATGAACAGCACAGCAGAATGAGAGACACATAGTTTCTCAGTGAGTGAGCCACATAAGAAGAAGAAAAGTCCCTGTAGACCTGTTCAAATTAACTAAACAAAGAAAAATTTCATAAACTACCTAATACAATACCAGGTGGACCTCATGTAACCAGAAGGGAGAACTCTTACAGGCATGGTACTGGAAAAAACATGAGTTTTCTAATCCAACATAGAGCTTCTGGGACCAAGTGAGTTTGTGCGCGAACACTGAAGAAATGAGGAATGCTGCCCTGTGAATTCAGAGAGCACAGCCTCCACTTCTCACCCCTGAAACCCAACCCCCCGCTGTATGGCAAATAAATCAATGGGTATTTCCAGAGAAGAAATGGGTCAGAATCGGGCCCCAGGAGTACTTGTCCTAGCTCTGCTGTGGTGACCTTGGATAAACCATATGACCTTTTAGTGTCTCATTTTCTTACCTGAAAATTCAGAGTAAACATCTTGCCCTGTTTAATTTACAAGGTTAATTAAAAATTAGATGAGATTCTATGTGTGAAAAAGCTAGAAGAAGAACTAAAGCACTATACAAATGCAAGGTTAGCTAATATCAAAGTATATGCTTGTAGTTTCTAGTGTTAATTGCCCTGTTCCCTATTTTTAAAGGACAGAAGGTACTTAATCAGTGATATGCTAACAACTTTCTTCAAGATTTTGTGTAAAATGTCATCCTTTAAAAATTTTTTGCTTAATCGTTCTGTTAATTCAGTCAAAACTGCTGATGGAGTTATGAAGAGATGTGGCCTAAAGAATAGATCCCCATGGTTTAAAACTGGAAGGCATGTTGGCTGGCGTCATATGGTAACCGTTCTATGGCATATGGTTATATACATTCTAACTCCCAATAGAAATCTTAGGTTTGGAAAGAATAATTTGTTAGGAATTTAATAAGCCCCACGTCTGGCTTTTAGTAAAAATTATATTTGAATTAACCATCAAGTGTTTGGCACAAAGGAAACAAATGATCACCATTATGAGCTGGAAGAGTTAGTTTAGATCTCAGACACTGCAGATAAACAGCAGATGCATTCGAGGCCAGAGGGCTTCGGGCACCAGTTCTGTAATAACTAAATTCTGGGAGTTGTATTCTTACATGAATATTCGCAGTGGCAATTGTTAGTCTTGTTAAACCTGGTTGCCTAGAGACAGCTGACTGATGAGAAGATAGTTGCTATCTATGTCTATAATTATTGTGATCACTATTACCGTGGTGGCCCTCAGTGGGAGCCTGCAAATGGTAATACTGCGCAGCATTTCACAAACTCAGGCCTATAAAAGCTCAATATATATCCCAGTAAAAAAGATTTATAATGTCCCTTCCTTGCCATTTCAATGGGCTCATTTAAAGAATAATACAATTATTTGCTCTCATTTTATATAGTTGCTGCCTTTCAATCCCATTACAAAATAGAATCAGAGGTTATTACCAAAGATGAGGGGAGGGAAACAAAGCCTTCTGAGAATAGAATATCAGAGACTGATCCCACTCAGGTCTCAATGTCATAATTGAGTAAATGGCAACTTAAAAAATCCCAGTGAGAAAAAAACTGACGCATTTTACTCCACTTGTGACCATATCGCTAAGTAATAAATAGCATGAAAATAGATGACATTTGTATTCATATATGCTGAAGCTTAGACAGATTCACCAAAGTTGGCATTGTGAGGGTACAATCTGTATTGGTTTGAAGCAGGAGTTTAATTATATCTGTTTTGTCCCTCGAACAAATGAAATCACAGCGAATAAAGACAGTACACCTGCATCATACTGCTGCATATACACTTGCCACAAATAATCTCTGCAACCAAGAGCCACAAAAGCCAGTGCGGTGATTACAGTGGAGGAGAAAACAGTACACAGACAACTGTGGAGAAAATGCGATACAAACCAGATGTCTCGTGTTTTCCAGTCATTACAGCATATATTACTAGCACAATACCACCATAACCCCACTAAGGTTTCTTTCTGAGAAGGTAGAAACAATGCAAAGTATTTGACACTGGTTATCTGCCTATGAGTATGTAAATTGTGTATAAACACTGGCTCAACTCCACCCTCTTCCTTTTCGAACTTCTTTTTCCTAAAGTGAGTTGTCAAAGGATACATTTTTTACTCTTACAACCTTATTTCACACAAGACACTTCCCAACATATAGCAGATTCATGGGAATTTCAAGACCTACATATGGGAACTATTAAAGGGATTATAATATTGTTTCATAGGTACAGATTGTATTATTAAATAATATCTCATTTCTTATGCTCACACCTATCCCTAAATGCATCTGATATGTGTAATGGGATTGCAGAAACAATAGATCAATAAAAAGATTGTGGAGGACTCATTTGAAACTCTACATAATTAAATGTTGTGCTTCATATACCATTATAAAAAATCTCTGAAAGTGGTTTGGGCAGCTCTAGGGATGGAGGTGAGTTAGTGCTAATCTATCTATCTATCTATCACCAATCTATCTATCTATCTATCTATCTATCATCTATCTACTTGTAGATATGAAGTGCTCTTGTTACAGAACAGACAAGGGGGGCCTGGGACAATATACTATTACTGAAAGAAGGCCCCGGGTCTGTTATGTCCGCCGCCCTAGGAAAGACGTCTCTCAATGCCAGAGATACATGAAAAGGAAAGGAAATGTTTATTTAATGCTATACAAACTTAAAGTAGTGGCCTAATGTCTTTATCAAAAGTCCCAAAGTCCCTTAAAACACCCACAAACAGACACAGTCCTTCCTTCCTTCCCCTTTTGCCCAGTCCAGAGTACCGTATCTCAGGAAAAGGAAATAGAAGTCCATGGCTCAGGCAGTCCTCTGGTTCTTCCCAGTTAGTACTCCATCTCGACTGGGAGACCTCCCTGGGTTCCCAGCACCCTCAGCTGAGTCGCCGGGATCTCTGCTAAAACCAGGTGGTGGTTCCCCCTTCTAAAGCTGCAGGGGTCCCCACTCTGGCCAGGCCGAGTGGTTCTCCCTCTCTCAGGGCTGCGGGAAGGGAGAGTCCCCACTCTGCCAAAGCCACGTGGTTCTTCCTCTCAGGGATGCGGGAGTCTTCACTCTGCTAAAGCTGTGTGGCTCTCTCTCCAATGGCCGTGATTCTCTCTGCACCTCCACAGCCACATGGTTCTCCCCTCTCAATGGCTGCTGTCCTCCCTGAACTGCCACAGCTGCATGGTTCTCTCCTCTCTCAGGGCTGTACATGGTTCTCTTTCCTAAAGCAGCATGGTTCTCTCCCAGGGCCACGGGAGTCCCCACTCTGCCAGGTCACGTGGTTCTCTCTCTCAGGGCTGCTGGAAGGGAGAGTCCCCACTCTGTCCAGGCTGCGTGGTTCTCCCTCCCAGGGCTGTAACTCGGGGGGACCTGCCCCCCAGTTATGTCTTGGTGGGGAAGTTACTTCCATTCCCCTGGCCCAGAGCATGGCCACAGCTATTTAACATATCTAAGCAGCCAGCCAAAGGCTATAGATATGTTAAATGACCACGCCAGAGCTTAGCTGCAAGGCTGTTGCTATGCAAAACAGCTCTCAATGGCCCTGCTCCATTTGTCCCTTCCCCCAACCCACACCCTGGGTGGGGGGATGGAGACATCTTAAAATCTCCTGGACACCTTAAGTTCTGGACCCCATTTCAAATGCTCATTTGGGGTCCCCCCTCTTGGCTGCACCCTGTAACACTCCCTCAGTAAAAGGTCAGTATTTAGCAAAAATGAATTCCCGGTAACTCTCATACTTTATAGCTGATATATTGGATTTTGTCCCTTGCCTTTTGATTTCAGATATTTTCCTGTTCTGCCTCTGAAAACTTCTTGTCCTGTATTATTACAGTGGCTTACTTTACTTTGCTCTGTGGATACATTTGACTTTGTTTCTTAGTTACTATTTGCAATTGTCCTCTGAAAACCTAGATCTGCAAAAGAATGACCTCTAAGACCTTCTCCTACACTGTACTGAAAACAGTGCTCCTAGCCCTGGCTGGCATAGCTCAGTGGATTGAGCGCGGGCTGCGAACCAAAGTGTCACAGGTTTGATTCCCAGTCAGGGTGTTACAGAACAGAACAAGGGGGCCTGGAACGATATACTATTACTGAAAGAAGCCCCGGGTCCGTTATGTCCGCCACCCGAGGAAAGACGTCTCTCAATGCCAGAGATTCGTGAAAAGGAAAGGAAATGTTTATTTAATGCTATACAAACTTCAAGTAGTGACCTAATGTCTTTATCAAAAATCCTAAAGTCCCTTAAAACACCCACAAACAGACACAGTCCTTCCTTCCTTCCTCCTTTGCCCAGTACCATATCTCAGGAAAGGAAATAGAAGTCCATGGCTCAGGCAGTCCTCTGGTTCTTAGTTAGTCCTCCGGTTCTTAGTTAGTCCTCCATCTCGACTGGGAGACCTCCCTGGGTTCCCAGCACCCTCGGCTGAGTCGCCAGGATCTCTGCTAAAACCAGGTGGTGGTACCCCCTTCTAAAGCTGTGGGGGTCCCCACTCTGGCAAGGCACGTGGTCCTTTCTCCCAGGGCCACGGGAAGGAAAAGTCCCCACTCTGTCAAGGCCGCGTGGTTCTCTCTCTCTCAGGGGTGCGGGAGTCTCCACTCTGTCCAGGCCACATGCTTCTCCCTTTTAGGGATGTGGGAGTCTTCACTCTGCTAAAGCTGTGTGGCTCTTTCCAATGGCTGTGATCCTCTCTGCACCTCCACAGCCACATGGTTCTCCTCCTCAGGGCTGTGCATGGCTCTCCTTCCTAAAGCAGCTTGGTTCTCCCTCAATGGCTGAGGTCCTCCCCATTCTGCTAAAGCCACGTGGTTCTCTCCTCCTCAGGGCTGCGGGAAGGGAGAGTCCCCACTCTGTCCAAAGCCGCGTGGTTCCCCCCCAATGGCTGCCGTGTCTGGGTTTAAATCCCCTGCGCCAATCTTCTTCTGCAGCCCCATTTCCGACTCCTCCTCCACTTGGGCACACTTGCCCTCAATCTGCTGTCTTCTCCAGCTTTTCTGGTTGCCATCGTGGGTCTGGGCAGGTGTCACCCCATGTCATGGAGCCAGTCTTCTCCCAGCTCCCACGCAGGCGCTGTAACTCAGGGGGACCTGCCCCCCCAGTCACATCTTGGGGGGGGAGATCCCTTTCCATTCCCCTGGCCTTGAGCATGGCCATAGCTATTTAGCATATCTAAGTGACCAGCCAAAGGCTATAGGTATGTTAAATGACCATGCCATGGATTAGCTGCAAAGCTGCCCTGCATGTTCTTGCTGTGTGTGACCCTTCCCCCAACTCACACCTGTGGGGGAAGGGGTGAAGACACCTTAAAATCTCCTGGACACCTTGAGATCTGGACCCCATTTCAAATGCCTATTTGGGGTCCCCCTCTTGGCTGCACCCTGTAACAAGGGTACATGCCTGCGTTGCAGACCATGGCCCCTAGCAACCGCACATTGATGTTTCTCTCTCTCTTTCTCCCTCCCTTGCCTCTCTAAAAATAAATAAATAAAATCTTAAAAAAAAAAGAAAAGAAAATAGTGCTCAGTGCTCCTAATCAGTTCAGATCAGCCCCTGGGCCAAAACAAAACAAACAAACAACAAAAACTCCTTGCTTTTGTTGCTTTTTCTTGTAGTCGAATGAAAGCAACAGCAAACTGGTGGCACGGTTAGGCGAACATCTGGCAGCTAGGAAAAATAGCAGTGGCAGTTAAGTCTGTGGTTTTATTTGATGCCCTATCATGGGATTCTGAGCAGTTAAGTTACAAGAATTGACTGTGTCCTGATGAATGCATATATACAATAATTGTAATTAACATGTAACGAGTGAGAGTGTAGAAACACAAGAGTTGATCAGAGCCCTGGTCCGTTCTGACACCTTAGTTCCACCATAAAATGGGGTTCTTCACTTTAGAAGGGCCCCGAGAAGAACATGTTCCTCATTTGTACAAATGCAATAGAGCTAAGGGAAGCACCTCCAAAAGCACACAGCTTCTGAAGATTTCTAAAAGCAATTTAAAAATGGTTAAGACATATAATAAGACAATACATGGTAATTATAGAAAAATGATTTCTCAAAAGTAAACAAGGTAGAACATGAAAATAGTTCATAATCCCAATATTCAGAGGATAATGCTGAATCATTTGGTGTTTAGCTTTTGATTTGCCAGTTACTGAGATATCCAGTACCTTGATAGAATCTGAAGAAAAACTTCTTGAGATAGTAATAACAATTTGGGAATAAACACTTCTGTATAACTGTGATTTTATTTTATATCTCATATATCTTATATCTTATAAATATGTCATTTTTTTCTCTTAATGGTCCTCTCAATCTAAGGTTTGAATTCTTGGGTTATAATTAATAAACTGTGTTGATTATTTCAATATTAAATTACTATCAGTTAATTAGAATTCTAATTGCCAAGAACATGAACAATGTAGTAATCATAATTCCTAAAGTAACTTTAATTTGATAGTGCTGTTGACATCAACATGACAATAGCTTTTTCAATTATCATTGTTAGTCTGAATAATTTTCTCCTCTCCTGGGACTGTCAGATTGTGATTCCTAATGACAGTATTATATGCCTCTGAATAATAATCGGAATGTATAATGCTATTAAAATACTTAGGATCACCTAGGTAGGTTGAATCTGCATTGATAATCACATTTTCTTTGAATGTTACCAATTTTTCTTATTTTATAAATGATTTTATTAATATATATTTTCAGTTATTAAACTAGTGTAATGAACTTTTTTATTATCTAAAAGGCCATAAAATAATAAAAACCTGTCTTGAACATAGCAATTTTTTCTTTTAACCTGACTTAAACATCAAGCGAATTGAATCCATCTCTAATTAAAATCGTTCTGCACACATGAACTGAAGAGAGTCACAAAGTGATACTTGTCAAGTTATTTTAATTACCCAATATGTAATTTGTGTGGCAGCTCATTAAGAGAGATCACATGAATAATAAGAAAAACAAACTAAGGAATTTTTTTTGCGTAAAATACATTCATGTTCTTTGAACATTTATCACTTGTTATGGATAAGGAGATGACATCTAAGTAATTTAGCACATTATACTATTATCAAATAATGTATTGGGCCTTTTTCTCCCTCACGGTCCCCGGGACACAGAGAATGGCCACCTGTGTCTGCGTTAGAAGCCACTCTGCCCCGAGCCAGCCAGCCAGTCTGTGTATTTGATTGTGAGGTGTTTCTGGCAAGTTTCCTGACACAAAACAATAACCTAGTAGCTGTCATCTCTCCATTAACATGCCATCCCTTTTAATACCGCAAGCTTTAGGTCATTTTGCTCATTAAAATGTTAAAACCCTTCATGTTAAATGAAATAAACCAGTCACAGAAAGACCATATGATCTCTTATATGTGAAAATTAGTGAACAAAATAAGCTGTCAAACAAAATAGAAACAAGCATGGACACATGGAACAGACTGACAGCTGTCAGGGACAGGGACTGAATGAGAAGGTGATGGGATTAACCAAAGGATGTATATGTATAACCCATAGACATAGACAACTGTGTGGTGATGGCCGGAGGGAAAGGGGGCGCTTGGGCTGGATGGAGGTGGGCAAAACAGCAGAAAATAGGGACATCTGTAATAGTGTCAACAAGAAAAATAAAGAAAAATTCTAAGAAGGTTGTTAAAACCTTCATCTTAACCTCTCAGCACTGAAGAACTTAATTTGAGACTGGCAAAATATGGGCCATTCATTATATTTCTTATACTAAGATAAGAGAAGGAGAAGCTCTGAATGTATGGTTCCAAGCTCTGTCTTCTTTTCACTCCTCTGAGCACTGACCCTCGTTTGGTTCAGCCGAGTGTTGCTTCTTCAGCTACACTTAGCTAGTTCATACAAAGCCCTGTGTGACCGTCACAAAGACATGACCTCTCAAACATGCATAAATGCAAGGTGAAGCCTGGTAGCCCACTTGATGATATTTTCTGTATATAGAAAAATGGATTTCACCACAATTATTTTCTCATCACATCCTCCTAGTACAGGGTGTTCATGCGTGGGTATTTATATATTCATTGACTTGGCATTATATAAATACTTCAAATTGTTTACTCTGTTCTCAGCATTATGCTAGGCCCAGAGATGTACAAGTGAGAATCCACTGCAGCTGCACTTAAGGAGCCTCTGATTTATCACAAGAAATCGGCTGTCAATCAAGTACTCCTTGGAGGAATGATGAAGGACTTCAAAGAAGAGACTAATGTTTTAGTAGAGGCTCAAAAACAGTTATGCAGTCATTCAGATTTTAAGGAGGTAGAGGTGCCAGATGGAGAGAGAAGCATGCACAAAGGTTTGGGACAGGAAGCACATTGAACCCTAAACATCTAAATGTCACGGAAGAATCAATACGTTTTACAAGTTGCAAGTGTGGCACTTTGATAGTGAATTGCCTCGGGTCCCATTGTTATCCAATACCAGAGGAGGGGTTAAATGCCAGGATATCTGAACCCACTTTATTGTTGAACTAAATAAATTCCTAACATAAAGAGGGTCTGTGGAAAAGCAATGGTAGTAAACTGAATACATAGCAGCACATTTACAGCATTGCAACGGGAAACAACATCTTGCACTGTGGAACCAGCTTTGATTTTAGTTTCTGAAGGATACGCTTCTTTTGCACCTGAGGCAAAAAAGCTTTTCACAGCACAGGTATGTTCTTGATGTGTGAATTAAAATGTAATGCTAATGAATACTAATGGATCACAGGATTAAATACATAATTCATGCTGCCAGTTATAATACGTTTTCAGAAAACAGCAAGATCAACCTCATGTTTACAGAAATAAGTTGGTCTCTGAGACTCAGATTATAGATTACATATTAAACTACAGGGAAGATCAAAGGAGTGACAATATCCGTAAAACATAGGCACCACGGCAGTTCAAATGATAAGGGGCATTGCTGCTTTAATGGTGCTGGGATACCATCTTCAATACAAGTGCTCGGAAAGGTTTGGAGAGTGATGAGAGAGGCCTTATAGGGAATGACGTTTTGCTTTTAGATTGCCAGTTTTCAGACTGCCATCAGAGTTCTGGAATTGACCTAAATCTCAGTGCTAACCTAAGCAGTTACTCTCTTAGTAGCAATCATTGTTGGGACGGAAGGAGTTCCTGGAGAATTATTGATACTTGGCCTCCGCTGTTAATTAAAACTGCCATTCTATTACAAGATGTGTTTCCAAGATGGGAAAGTCTCCATGTTTTTCTTCTTGATGGTACACAATAATAATTAATCTATAATGAGGAAACTTATCGTAGTTTGACAACATGTTCTAGAGAAACAATTTGAAAACAATTCAAAATAATTATCCAGCAATGTGTTGCAACAAAATTATAGATGCAGAAATTAAATCAAACATTTTTGGGATGAAAACATGTATAAATGCATTAAAGTTTTCTATAAGAAATGAAGATTATCATATTGAGAAAAAATAAATCTAGCTGGATGTGGTTTATAATAGGCAAAATTATCACATAATATTTAAGATAAATGTAAAGCAGGAATATTAATATGAAAGTAAAAATTAAGCCAAATACGTTGCATAAGGCAGAGTTTTATTTTACATTAGAAACTATAATTGTCCAAAAGATTCACACATTGGTAATCATTATTTATAAAAAAATACAACAGAAAATATTAGAAGATTGAGAATAATATGAGGAAAATGTGATAATCTTTATATTGAGGAAATTTAAAACATCTCTCAGAATTGGACTGATACAATAGACTAAAAGAATGATTAATGATAAAGAGAGATTTAAAAATATGTAAGCTTGCCCTGGTCAGGTGACTCAGGTGGCTGGAGCATTGTCCCAAACACCACAAATGTGGTGGGTTCAATCCCTGGCCAGGGCAGGTACCTAGGTTGCAGGTTTGGCCCCAGGTGGGGAGACTACTGGGGGAAACAGATTGGTGTTTGTCCCTCACTTCAATCTCTCTCTCTCTCTCTCTCAAAAATCAATAAATATATCCTTGGGTGAGGATTAAAAGGACATAAGTTTGTCACTGACATGATGAAGTTACTGAGTGCAGTGTTTGAAAGAAATGCACAGTGGTACATTATTATGTAGCACTTCTACTACACATGTATCATTATTTATTAGTACAATGAGGTAAAATAATCAAACTGATAGTTTTGTATAATTATTACTTTTGTTTTAAACATAATTTATATAAATATAAATTTATGAAATTAATTTTTACAGTACCTGGGTTTAACGTGTAGCTTGTAAAATTTCTGACAATTAAACAATGGTGAGCGAGAGGAGCTGCCTCTGGAAACCATGACTCTCACCCGGAAACTTACTCTGAAGCGCTGTCTGCAGGTTGAAGCCTTTGGGGCCCCCAATAAAGAGATAATTCAAACTATTTTTCTATTTCTTAGCAAGATCAAAGAATTTATTCCTTGTGAGTGTTCCATGAGATCAAAGCAAAGAGAGTTTCAGTCAGAAATAAAAAAAATGTAGCATCTTATTTTATTCAAGCAACAAAAATGGCAGGGTTCCATATTTCTTTCTATTCATCTATTTTTTGAATTAGAGCTGAGAAATGAAAGGTTTGTCAGAGCAATGTGTATCAATGCATTTATTTGAACTGAAGGATGAAATTGAACCTTTGTGATAGAAAGAACTAAAAATGAACTTAAGAATGTCAGTATTCAACAAATCAATCTAGCAATGGGAAAAACATTTTTTATAAAATTGGACAAGGTATTTCTCATATACATCTGAATGAGGAAAAAGAAAATTTCACCAAGAAGGTTTGAAAAGTGAGAACAATATTAGAGTTAGGAAAATCAAGTGGGATGACTGGCCAGAGATTGCATACTGAATATTAACTATTCTATAGATCAGGTATTAAGTGGATGCAAACAACATTTACACTATATATGCATCGTATGTCTAAAGTATCACAGCACAGTGAACACTCAAGCACATGTCCAACTCTAAAAGAAGGAAATACAGCCCCTCATTTGGATGTTGACGTGTGCGCTCCTGATCCCACTCCTCTCCTCTTTCTGCTCAGAGGGAACCACTACGCTGTTTTTTCTGTCTTTGCTGTATCTTTGTTCTTTAAAAAATTAGTTTTTTCATGCATATTCGTATGGTTAGTTATGCATTGAGTAATTTGGGATGAATTTGAACTTTATTTAAATAGCATTGTACTTATGTATTTTTCTGCAACATACTATTTTTTCTTCTATAAGTTTTTTCTAAGATTTAGTCGTGTGTGCCTATGATTCATTAATATTCATTATTATTGTTTCATTAAGGAGTGTTCAAGAATTTAGTTATTCATTTTATTATTTATGTCCAATGGTATTTGATACACTCCCTGCTGGCATACCTATGAACATTTACACCTATCCACTTGTGCTTGTATGTAAATTGTTCTCTATTTTAGCAATATAGGGGTTGACTTGCAGGGCCACGCAGTATGCGAGTCTTCAAATGTATCAAGTATTTTTAATATATTTTCCAGAATATTTGCACACACATAAGTTTTCATCAGACTTGCATAAATGTGCTGTTTTTAATTGCTTTGTGCCTTGACTGATACATAGATATTTTTTTTTTATTCTGAACTGGTACATATGCTTTGGTTTCTCATTCTGTTCTTGGTTTATATTTTTTTCTGATTATAGTGCTAATGGATCTGAACATCTTTTCACATGTTCTTTTTTTGCCATTTATTTTCTTCTACAGTAAGTGGCAAACTTCAGTTTTTTGTTTGACTGAAAATGTTCCATTTTTGCCCTTGTACTTAAGAGATTGATTTTCCTGCTATTGAATTGTTGGTTGATAATAATTTCCTTTTAGTACCTGGCTGTCACTGTTGCTGAGAAGCCAGCAGTCAGTTTAATTGTTGCTACTTGAAAGATTATCCCTTTTTCTCTCTCAGAAAGAGATCCTTTAGTTGATGTTCTTTTGTGTCTAGTTGAGAATTTCTTTGCACTTAAACTTTTGGGGATTCATTTGGCTTCTTGAATCTGAATGTCTTTAATCATTTCTGGAAATTTTTCAGCCACTGCATTTTCAAATATAAACTTTTCTCCACTTTTGCAAATTTGATTAGACATATTATTCCCTATCATTCAACCCTTTATGTCTATATAGTTTAAGATATCTATTTTTAAGCTCTTTTTTCCTCTGTGTGTTCTAAATTCTCAATAATTTCTACTGAATTATCTTAAGAGGTCATGACTATGTTCTTGAAGTGGGTCTAATCTATGGTTAATTTAGCCTAGAATTTTTTGCACTTCTTTAAAAATTTTGGAACTGTGTGTTTTCTAAAGTTAAAGGAACCTTGCTCTCCAGAGAGAAATCCAATTTGGTTATGAAGTTATAATTTTATTTATTCCTTAATCTGATTTACTAATATTTTATTTTTTTAAGTTTCCATCTATGTTTATCCTGAGATTATATTATATTTTTTCTTTCTTATACTCCCCTTGGAAGTTTGTCTACGAAGAGACGCTAGGTAGAGTTTCTCAGCCTCAGCACTATTGACCATTAACACCAGATGATTTTTGTTGTGGAGACTGTCCTGTATGTTGCAGATGTGTAGCAGCATCTGGGCTTCTTTCCACTAAATGTCAATAGCTCCTTACCCCATCCTCCACTTATGAAAGCCTGGAAATATCTCCAGAGAAACAAATTACCCCTGGGAAGAAAATTTGTCTCAGGTGAGAACCGCTGAGCTATCAGGATGATGAGGGAAAAGTGCAGAACACTTTACAAAATGTATGGCCTGTACTCTGTAAAACTGTCAAGGATAGAAAAGACAGGGAAAAACTGTGAAGCCGTGTCAGATTGCAGGGACCATAATCAATATGATATGCATTTTCTTGGTTAAAAGGATGAAAGGAAGACATTTTTGTGAAAGTTGTTGAAATATGAATGGAGTTGACAGATTCGATGTTAAGGTATCAGCGTTGATTTTCTGACTTGAAGGGCTGCAGGAGAGGTAAAAAGATTGATTTTGGTTTTGGGAATTATACAGTAGAGTGATAATGCATTGTATCTATGACTTACCCTCATTTAGTTCAGTAGAAAAGGCAATAACTGCTGCTACTACTACCATTGATAATAATGAGAGGGGAAGAGAGAGAGAAAACAAATAAAGTAAAATATTTACAGTGGAGGAATGCAGATGAGCTTGATAGAGAAGCTCTTTGCAGTGCTTTTCAACTTTTTTCTAAGTTTAAATTATTTACTCATTTTTCAGTGCACTACAGTGTGTAAAGCTTAGTGTCATATATTGAGATTCTAGAGAAAAAGTGGTGGAGATATATGAAAAAAGGTGCATTAGCAACAAATAGATTTCAGAGAAAATAATTTTTTATTAATTTTTAATTGGAGTTTTAAGCATATAGTGGTATTAGTTAATGCTTATAGGTTAATTGTTTTACATGTTTCATTCAACTTCCCTCCCTTGGTGATATGATTATCTACCTCTGAGACTCTGCAACATGTGTTTGCATCACATAGGAAGCATCTGTACAGAAGAGAGAGGGATGTGATGTGAGAATCTGAGAAGGCAGCCAGGTTAACACTTGAAGGAACAAAGAAATATAGGGAAAAAAATAGAACTCTTCCAAAAATCACAGATAATATGTTCCAGTACACAAGACATTTTAAGTGGCAGAACAAATGAAACAAAGTTTTTAAAAGAGGGACGTACCTCGACATGAGTAATTGATACTTGAATATTAGAGAAAAATGGCTGGAAGTAAATTAATTCAATTCATAATTAAATAAAAATATTCTAGGCCCAGGGAGTGAGCTTACAATGAAGGGTGTTTCCCTATTTCTCAAATGAAATTGTTTTTTCAGGATAATCAGTCTTTTATCCTTTTAAAATTATTTGCTTTAAATAGAAAAATGTGTATTTTTATTATAAAATAATATACCTGACTTAGTAATTCATTTTGGAGGGATTTTTAAAATCCAATCTTAAGTGATGTCAGAGCTATAACAATACTCTATAACAGTATGTCTTAGACATGAAGTACTAAATATTATATGTAATATTTAATAAATAAACTATAAACATTAAATGTTATATATTATATGTAAATATAAATATATCTGTCAGTAAAACATTTTCATTTATATATGTTCAGTGTTTATATATAAATATACTATATTTAGTGTTAAGTATTTATATAAATATATATAATATTTAGTGTTAAGTACTATAAATATATATATTTATTTATATATATAAATTCATTCCTAAGTACCAAATGCTGACTGATGAAAAGATCAGACTGTAGGACCTAAGAATTTAGTGATATTAATTCTAAAGTAGAATAGTTTGATCCATTTACAAACAAATCACTGATGTGAAATCTCTACCAGATTGCAGATATTAAACATAATGAGCAATGGGTGTCTGGCCTCTCACAAGCTAGAGTTTCAGCCATGGCTTTGCCATTATTAGCTGATAATTTGGGAAAATTTATATTAACTCTCTAAACCTTAGTTTATTCAGCTATTTGTAGAGTAAAAACATAGTGTGTATTTCATGGGTTTATTGAAAGAACTAAATAAAATATTATGGGTAAAAAATTTTTGCCCTGGCTGGTGTGGCTCAGTGGATTGAGTGGTGGCCTGCAAACCAAAGGGTCGCTGGTTCAATTCCCAGTCTAGGACACATGCCTGGGTTGCAGGCCAGGTCCCCAGTAGGGGGCAGGTGAGAGGCAACCACACATTGATGTTTCCCTCTCTTTCTTCCTTCCTTCCCCTCTCTAAAAATAAATAAATAAAATATTTATAAAATAAAATACATTTATTTAAAATAAATTTTTAGCACAAGAAAATGTACAAATTGCGTGCTAATTTCACAAATATTGGTTATTTGTGAAGCAATTAAAAATATATCTGCTAAGGCTTTAATCTTAACATGCAAAGGGAACTTTCATTCCCCAATTACTGAAGTTATATATTGAGTTCATTCACTCTGGGCAGAAATTAATTTTAGTGTATTATTTTGGAGTTTATGTTCTGGTAGAGGGATAGTTCCTGGGAGTGATCTGGTCACTTACCTCTTACCTCTGTTGATGCATATTTTTCCAATTTCACCTATTGTCAATCAAATACAAGTCAATCTTCTTAAAATGTTGCTCAAATCTCCTCAGACTTACTTTTCTAGTCTTTATTACTAATCTGTTATCATTTATTATTAGTCTGTCATAATTTCCAATTTTCAGCTACATTGAAGTTCTTTCCACATTCTGCACACATATTGCCTTCTTTGCTTTACTCACAATGTTCCCCCCACATGAGTTTTTCTCATCCCGCTTATTTTCTTTAGAATTCCTACCCAAGTTCAAGCGGTGATGTGCATCCATGTCTCTAGGCAGCATTTCCTAATTTAACCAGCGGCAATTAATCTCCCTCTTCCAAGACTGCTCTTAGCAGCACATTTAGTCAGACAGAGTTCCTTCCAGGAATGATGAGTAGGATGCTCGGGAGAAGGCAAGTGGAAACTGAGAAGTGACTGGCTCCACTGTGTGGCAAGGTAGAGAGACACTACGAGTCTGCATAAAGTGCAATGCTTATAGTTACATTGTATTTTTCTCCTTTTGGACTCTGGGCATGAATTCAGTCATCCAACAGACACCACCACAGGACAAAGTAAGGAGTCCACAAATGGGTGCAATAAAATAAGTAGGTCAAGCTACAACTGCAGAATTTCCTACTTGAACCATTTTCATATAAAGCTGATAATGCTAGTTCAAAGAGAGAAACACCATATGATCTCACCAATAAGTGGAACCTAATCAACAAAATAAGCAAGCAAAATGTAACCAGAGACATTGAAATAAAAAACAAACTGCAGTAACCAGAGGGGAGGGGAGAGAGGGATAATGGAGGAAAATAGGGAAAGGTCCATCAAGGAACATGTATAAAGGACACATGGACAAACACAAAGGGAGTAGGTTTGAGGTTGGGAGGCAGGGATGGGTGGGGCAGGAAGCCACGGTGGGCCGAAAATGGAGACAACTGCACCTGAACAACGATAAGGAGAAAACAACAGTGCCACTGTGCATTTTGCTTAAATATTGCTTATACTTATTTTCCATGCTCTTTAGTAAGTTCTTAGAGATAACAGCCTCACAATAATGTAGTAGGTAATAATAACTGAGGGCTTACAAATGCTGATCATCATGCAGGGCACTTCCTGTACCTTATAAATGTGTAAGTAATCCTCATGATAGCCCCATAAATTAGATACCATTTTACATCCCAGTTTACTGATGAGGAAATTGAGTCTGCTCAATGCCACTCTCTAGTGGTTATCAGAAACTGTATGTATGGCTGATTCTAAAACCTAGGATTTATCTGCCAGGTAATTTTCCTGCATTACTAATATGACAAAATTGAATGATTTTATGGTTATAAAAACAAAATTGAGATAAAAATTTATTATGCCATTTCATCAGAGGCATTTTTTAGTAAAAGTGTTCTATTAATGATTATGTTTTCTGAAATGGGTTCCTTTAGTCATTTTCAAAATTAAAATTTCTTGAATCATGTTTAACTTATACCCAATGTCATGAGATCTAGCTATTAAGTATTCACCATCCAAATTATATACCAATCGGTTAAACACAAATTTTTATTTTTTACATTCCTCCACAAATGGAAGCAAAAAGATTGGATAAATCCATATCTGATAGATAGTCTGTAAAACATTTCCATTTGTGTCTCAAGTAAATTGGGTAAGCTATATTGATTGTTGGCATATGGATTTAAATATAAAGCCACAGAGTATAATTTTGTAAGTGACATGAAAAATATTTCAGAAAAAAATATAAAAAAGATTTCCTACTCATACTATTATAAGGCCAGCTGAAAACTACAGATTATAGGGGTTGCAAATGGAAACTGCCCAGAATTTTAGCCTTATCTCAGCATAGCTTGTCTTTTGACATTTTCTAGGCCTTTAGTATTACCACACTTCCTTCCATTGAATTGTCAGGTTATGTGTATTTTTAATAGTTCCTTAAAATAATCTAACCAGCATGCACACAATTGATTAGTGTCATTAGAATCTATTTTGTAAAACTGTGATTGCACCACATAAAAATAGGCATTTGATACTTAGCTCATAGAATGCCATTAAGCAATTATATACTTATATAAATATCTGACTAAAATTTTGGCAACATTCACTAATTATTTTATTGCCTATTAAAAGTTCTAATAAACCACTTAATTAACTGGATTGTATTGTAAGTTGAAAAATAAAGTATTATGGCATTCTTTGGGGGTATTTTATTTCTCCATATTATATTTTAATAGTAACTGTCTAATTAATCTACTTCAAACTATTTATATTGAACTAGTTTTGATGAATTGTGCCACCCACTTAACAAAATTTACAAAAACTTTCCTATAGCTAGATATGAAGTTTTGTGTTTCCCAAGAACAACTAACATGGCAACAGTTTATACAGTAAGCCCACCGGGTCACCACATGTCATGTCATTGCACCATAGTTAGAATGACAAAGTGTAGCCTATTTTCAGCCTTGGATGTGGATACATTTCTCTCTCACTGGTTATTTTTGGGTTCAACAGAAGCATAATTTAGCTTCAATACAGGCTTAAAATAATTAAAATAAAGTAAAAGAAACTATTTTTATTGTTTAAAATATTTGTGAATATTAGAAAGATGCTCAAAAAATATAATTTTTCTTTTTTCTTTAAAAAACTGACTATATTATCTTCTTTTGCCACTAGCTAACACTCATTTCCAACTTTGGATGGAATTTATTTTTGGTATAGAAATATAATTTATGATTAAGAGTAACCTGGCCATTTAAATTACTAAATAAAACAATGTTTTGATAACCCTGGTGGTACCTATGGAACTGGAATCCATAATGCTCCACATACACTTATATTTTGTGCTGGAGACAGAAAATGGCATGGATAGTGTGAATGCATAAATTATTGCAAATTACTTTCCATTAGTTTATCCTACCCCTTACTAGGGTGTTAATGAAAGGAAAGTGAGTTAGAATGTTCTCCCCTTTTCCTTTTTGTAAATTGGCTACTAAGTTTTTTGAAACAAAACTATAATTGAAACTAAAAGTCTCAATATACCTCAACAGAAGTATAATGGATAGATTCTAAAATAAGGAAATTTGAGTAATGCATGTAAACCTTACACTTGCATTCAACATGTGAACTTTAGCCAAATGAAATCTGCTGGGCCTGGTATTTCAGTTTACTTTGAATTATTACTATTATCTTTTTCGGTTTGTTAGCTCTTAGTGGTTACCGTGTAAAAACTAGTAAATCAGTAAGGTCTGAACACCCAGTGACTGGAACCTCATCCCTCACCTCATCTTTGCTGTGTAACTATTATTGACCTGTTTTCTCACAGAATTCATCAGTCAGTGAGTATAAATGAAGGTGAATAAAATCTATTATTTTATTTAGTTACTTAAGTTTAATGCTCAAAAGTTTTTGAAAGCAGATATAATCAATGTTGCTAAGTGAAATAAGCCAGTCAGAGAACGACAAATACCATGTGATCTCACTTATACATGTGGTCTAATGAGCAAAATAAACTGAAAAACAAAATAGAAACAGAGGCATGGGTAAACGGAACAGATTGACAGCTATCAGCAGGGAGGGGTTGGAGCACTGGATGAAAGAAGGGGAAGAGATTAGCCAAAGAGCATACTTGCATGACCCTTAGACACAGACAACAGTGTGGTGCTGACTGGAGGGAAGGAGGAGCTGGAGCTGGGAGGGGGGGCCAACAGAAGGGGAAATGGGGACATCTGCAATAATGTCAGCAACAAAAATAAAGAAAAAAGAAGCTGACTAAAAAAACCCCATGAAAACAAAAAGTAGGTATTCTTTATTCACATTTGAGTCAATCTACCTTTAATTGGATGGTGTGAACTCTTCAAGTGAAAAAAATTTCACCCAATAGAGAAAATAAACATGGTGCTTCCACACATCATTTGTGATAATGTCCGCCACTATGTAAATACACACACACTTTGTATAAAGATCCGATGATGCCAGTCATTGATAATCTGTTGTAACTTACATAAATATAATGGGTGAACTTTGTGAATCATGGCATATAGTACCAAAAAGTAAGACAAATAGTTGTATTAGGGTTTTTAGGCTATTTGACAAAATATCCCAATAAAGCCAGGCATCAATGGGATGACACTGTAAGATTCTAAAGGATAGGTATTGTGTCTTTTCTATATTTTTCTCACCCATCTCTCTAATGCTTGCACAGTAGCTTTCTGTCTGATTATCTCCAACATAGGCACTCAGGCACTTGATGTTCTCACTATCCACCATAAATATTTGCTACTAGAAAAAGAGTTAACTTTTTGTAAATTATTTGGACCTATTGCATTTATGACTGCAGTGATAAGGCAGATTGAGTTGCAGGCAGAATGACTGAAAAACATTAGCTATTCTCACAATCAATTTTTACTCACTGAGGTCAACAATCATGAGGGACCTTGAACTGCTTGCTAATATAGACAAATACCTACTTGGGTGACAGTTATCTGTGCTTACAGGTAAGGTATCTAGGTCACAGTTCTAATCTAACTCTTTTCTGAACTATTTAACCTAAACATGTCTCACAAAATACTCAGAATTTTATTAATCAAATGGTACGGCTTGCTTTAACATGGAAATAAAACACAGAGACACTTTAAAAATATCCGCAGCCCACAAAAGCACTCAGGACTCAAATCCAGGAGTGTGTGCTCCAGAAACCTGTGCCATACACTTAGGCCAGAAGGCACCAGGCAAGGACCAGGATCTGTGACCGGGCCCTGACCACTGCAGTGAGCTTTGTGGGCACCGTAACTTGGAGAGAATGCAAATTAACACTATGGTTTGTAGGAAATCTCTGGCAGTGAGGGAACTGAGAGGATATACTAACAGCATAGGAATTTTCATGGGAAGAATGTTGAATAAAGGGCTGCTCACAAGGTGAATAAAAAAAGATGACAATACACTGGCTGGAGAAAAGTAGAAGTCTGCTGTATAAAACTCTACAAATAGAAAAATAAATAGTTCTTTATGTGCATTTCTAAACAATATGATTTATTACATTCTTTTAAATGCTTTGCTGAAAGATTAATATATAATTTTAATTTTGCAAGATTCAAGACATTACCTTGAAAGTCAAAATGTAATTTCTTAGTTCTGTTTTAGGTTCTTACAATTTATTTAGTACTTTGATTGCTAAATGTTTGCTATTTACATAATGCTATCTTGGTTAACTGCCAACTTGTGATTGATAAAATTACAGATAATTTTTCATGACAGATGATAGGATTATCCAGATGTGGAAACCATGAAGCATCAAACAATAAGTTAAAAATATCAAAAGGGATAATTTTGAGCATTTGTGTTTTTAATGGGCAATCTCTCCTGTTTTTAGATGATTGGGCACTGAAGTCAGATCCACATTTAATTAAATACAAATAATTTACTAAGTAACCTTCAGCAAATTAAAGAAATCATCTCTCCTCTTCACTTTCTTAAGGCCATTAAGATCTTACTTTCATTCCAGGAGTACTAAAATTTCATAACAATGTCATATAATTGTGAGTCTTTCTACATTTATTTTGTTGGTTTCTTGGTGGTGACTTTCCTTTTGAAATTCCATGTTCTTTAGTTTAATAAGATTTCATGAGCTCTTTCTGTTCCAATTTGCTTCTCTCCATCTTCCTTTCTGTAACTTGAGTTTAACACTCGGCTGATCCTTTATTTTTTTAATTTCTTTTATTTTTTTTGGCAGATTTCTTCAATTTTGTCCTCTTTTTCATGTCTTCCTTATCAAATCATTATTCATGTGTTTCTTTTTTCTTTTCTTGACTAAGATCATTCTTCCTAACGGGCATCCCTTCTCCTTATCCCTCTCAATTCAACTTCCATTTTGCTGCAATGGTAATCTTTCTAAAATTTAAATTAAACTATAATATTCAAAATATGTGAATACTTTTGGTTTTATCTCATATTTTTCTTTAGAATATTCCCCAAGTTCAGACACAGAGGACTAGTTAACATTTCCCAAACATCCAAAATACTTGTTCTACGTTTTCAGTTCATGCACTTTTTCTTCTACCTCAATCTTGATCTCTTCCTTTAAGACTTATCTTAAACATCATTTCTGCATAAAAGTTGTGTGAAATTATGATCTCTATCTCATTTGAACCCTCATAGGCACTTGTATCTATATATCTATGATACTTATCATACTGTATTCTGCAATTTAGTTATTAAAACATTTGTCTTATTCTTCTCTTCCTTTCCCCCAACAACTCTAGTCCCTTACCTCTGTTTTCGCCATAATGTCTAGAAAATGGTCAGTGATTAACATATATTTATTGAATAAAATTGAAACTCTACCTATACAGGATAATATACTAAATATCCACTTTCTTCTTAACATGAGAAAAATCATATTTTATGATTTCACTAGGAAATAACTTAGAGATCAACTATACAAGTCTATCATCCATAAATAAGAAACTTAAGACCCAAAAAGATTGAATTTCTGCTACAGGACTCATAACCAACCAATAGCAGAGTGACCAGAAGTCCAGCCTACTTTCTCCCAGGATAATGATCCACTGGATAAGAAAAGCTGCTGCTCTGAGATGTAGAAATGGACTCTTAGTGCCACCAGCAGCTTGTCCTCCCCATTCATTAACCACGTGTGATATAAGCTCTTCCTATTAAATCATGTTTAGGATGCTATTAGCAGATTACTTAGTAAAGGGTGGTAAAATAAAGCCAAAGCACAGAATCATTTTCCTCCAGTTTCTTCACAAATTAATACAAATGGATGGGGAAAGGCACATCAAATTTATCCAAAATGTGAGGGTCACAATGAAGACAAATGTTTGGTGAGGGTCAAAGGGACGTTAAATACACTCCAATCTCCATGTTGGAAGTGGTAAATCTATTAAAATTCCAGTAATTTCCATAGTGTTCCAATATTTGAAGAACAATAGGTGGTATAGGTATTCTCTGGTTTAGGATTGGTGCAAAACTTATCTGCAAAGGAAGCTATGTTGCAATGAGAACAACTCAGTTTATTAACATAAGATTTGTGTCATCTTAACTTGGTTAATAACTTTCTCAGGTGCTTCTTATTTTGTGAAAGCATCCGTCATTTTAATCATGTTACACAGTCACTTCAAAGGAAAAGCTTTTTTTAACTTTTTAAAAAAGATTTTATTTATTTATTTATTTATTTTTAGAGAGAGGGGAGGTAAGGTGAAAGATAGGGAGAGAAACATCGACTGGTTGCCTCTTGCACACCCCCAACTGGGGATCTGGCCCACAACCCAGGCAGGTGCCCTGACTGGGAATCAAACCTTCAACCTTTCAGTTCCTACACCTTCACTCAATTCACTAAGCCACACCAGCCAGAGCTAGGGAAAAGATTTTAAATTTATTTCAATTTCACTTGTACCATACAAGTCTCTAATGTTTAGAAATATTAAATCTAAAATTAGAAGTAAAAGAAGGTTTTTATAAAACAGAACATACAAATACACTAAACCAATTGACTTAATTTTTATGTTTGTGAAAAAACCTAAAAGGCAGTAGTTTATAATGCTTAGAAACAGCATTTGAAATCATATATTTAGTTTTGAATCACAACCAGTCATTAATTATTAGCGATGATAGTTCAGGCCGGTTTAATAAGTTCTTTAGAATTCTGTTCCAGAACAATGGATTTCTTATATGTAAAAATAAGGTGAAGTAATGTAGCAAAGTAATTAATGCAGAAAGCAGAATTTAGAATTAGTATGTGCTTAGTAAATGATAGTGATTATCATTTTCTCTACTTAGAATTTCAATATAGTGAATAAAGACAAAGACAGACAAAAATATCTTCCTTTTCAACAGTGAACACAAATAAAAATTGTTTTGGCTAATAATTTGGCATATTCACATAAAAATTGTCTTAAAATGTCCCCAGTTTTTATCTTATTAGTGTACTTTAGTTGTGAATTATAAGGAGTTTGAGGTGGCAGATCCATTAGGAGCTGTTACTGAAATCTTGAGAGATAATGAAATCTGTTAATCAGAGTATATTTATGTTGTTAATTGTAAATGTTTTCAATTGGTTAGATTTTGAAACATAATACACTTTCAATGATATGATCAGGATGTTTTGAAGACAGATGCCATTAAAAATTTTAAGAACTCCCATCTGAAACTGTTTATAAACTATAATGTAAACTTGACAGTAAAATAATTTTTTTAACTGGGAGATAATTCATATGTCTCAGGAATGCTTTGAACATTACATTATAATGAAGTTCTCATTGTATTATATTATAGTCAAAGAATGGAAACTTTGAGTGCTTAAGAATTCTCCCACATTTTAAACATATGACATTGTAGTTAATTTTAGAGGTTATCACTTACTAATAACAGTTCAATGCAGATACAACACCCATTTATGTTTCTAAGAAGCATGTTTCTAAAGCTTCTTTTAAAATATATTTTTGTTCTAAGATACTCATATTTCACATAATGGATGTTTCTAGCTCCTCTAAAGTTCTTATTACAATATGAAATTTACTTTTCCAGATAAATTAAAGTATATATGAAATAAAGAAGAAAGATAATCTTAAATTATTGTGCATCATTGTGGATTATTTTTTAATTAATACTCTATTTTGGTAGGGGGGAGCAGGATAGCAGTTTTATGTTCACAAATGGTTGAAAAAGCACAGAGATGCCCCTATATCCTCTCCGCCCCCAACACATGTACAACCTCCCTCATTATCAACACCTGGGAAAGGAGTGGTACATTTGTTACCATGGATGAACCTAGATGGACACCTCATCCTCACCCAGAGTCCGTACCTTACATTACAGTTCACTCTTGGTGTTGTACATTGTATAGGTTTGGACAAATGTGTGATGATGTGTACCCATTTTTGTGGAGTTTACTCTGTCCTAAAAATACTCTGTGTATCTCCAACTCCTCTCCCTGCCCTCAACTCCAGGTAACCACTAACCTTTTCATAGTGTCTGTAGTTTTGCATTTTCAAGAATGTCATATGGTTGAATTCATACAGTAACTAATCTTTTCAGATTGGCTTCTTTCACTCAGTGATATGCATTGAAGTTTCCTCCATGTTTTTCCATGCATCGACAGCTCGTTTCTCTTTAGCACTGCATAGGATGGTTATTTTTCAAAGCCAGGTTTACCTTATTCATTTGAGGAAAGTTAAAAATGTTTATAATTTTAAAGAAAATGTTTTTATATTTTGTAAATATTTATTGAAATAAAATAGAGTAAGTTACAGTATAATATAAGTCTATACATTAAAATAATTCACAAAGTGAATAAAACAGAAAGGAAAAAATTAAGTCTTGATTGCTTCTGCATTAATAAACTTTGAGGTGACTTTTAAATGATTGTGAATTAAAAAAACTAACTGAGAATGTTAATTTTTAAATGTGTTAAGTGTGTTACTTTGCTGCATAATCATACTTTGTAGGATACCAATTAAAGTTATTTTTTTCATGATAACCCTACATACAGTTTCATTGTAACAAACACTGACAGAAGATTCTTACCAGGGAAGAAGTAATATCAGATGGACAGACAAAATGTTTATGTTGAGCCTTTTAAACAAACAATGCTGTATTTTGGGTCATTGTTTATAGGAATGACTAGTGGCAAAATATGCCGCCCCCAAAATATGTTTGGCATAAGGATTATTTTGAGCTGATTAGTTTTGAAAAACATGATTCATAGTAGAAGCTCTGAAAATGGAGTGGAAGTTATCCTTTTGTAAGGGAAATTCCCATTTATAAAGGAAATCTTCATTTTAGGGCACCTTCCTCTAGGTACCAGGAAGAAAGGGTGACCAGATCACAACTCGTATGAATAGAGAAAACACCAACTTAAATCTGTATAATGAACCTCCTTCTTGTTTACCACACTTTTCCTGGTTACTTCTATATAGCTGGCCTTTCCCATCCTCTTCTCTCTTGTCCTGAAGATAACATTTAAGCCTGAATTCTAAACCACCTCTAGAAGTTACTCATTTTTCCTTATCTTCCATGTATATACAAGATACACATGCTAATGAACTTCTGCTTTCTCTTGTCAATCTGTCTTTTGTTATAGGGCCCCCATTGGAGACTATAGAAGAGAGAAAATTATCTTTTCCTCCCCTATAGTCTTCTACTTCAGTTAAAACCATTTAAAAATGAAATGTCCTCCAGCTAAATACATTAGAAATAATATCTTCTGTAAGCTGTTGGCATAAAAAATAAAGAATTGATTACATATAAATATTTATTTTTATTTATTAAATAGTGCATTAAAATACTGTTCTACAACTAAAGGAACTATATTTGATGGATGGTTCTTAAGTCTCAAAATGATTTATATCTAACCATTCTGTGTAACAGCCATTAGCTTTGTTTTCAAAGTGAGAGTACATGTGAGGCTAGTTCATTGTGGTGAGTATGGTGGCAAATCGTATGTCTTAGCATCAGATAAACTGAGGGTCTTTTGACATTTTCTGAGGTCTCCTTGGATTATTGATCACTCCTATTTTGAAAGTTTTCCAGGGTCAAGTAATTTGGCCATACTTTATTACATGAAACTCTGGCAATTTAAGTTCAGGTGTTGAAACAGACCCAAAGTTACTTCCTAAAGAAAATTTTGTATTTGAACATATTCATCCATGGCAGCAGTGCTAATCCTATATTCTTTGTTCCTTTAATTGCAATAAAAACCTTGATTTTTAAGTGGGCATTTTTCCTGCCAGCTAAAAGACTCTATTTCTCAGCATCATTTGTGGACATAATCAATAATCAAAGAGATGTAAGTGGAAGTGTTGTGTGCAACTTCTAAAATATCTGCTACTTGGATTCCTTTTTTTGCTTCCCATTCACTAAAATGTGAACCCTTGTGTTGAACCATGAGAGGGCACACTAAAGGTCTTAAGCCAAACAAGAAGGAAGGGGCCTTGGGACCCTGATGAAGGTGGAGCTACCACACCACAGCTCAGTGTCTACCACGAGTTTCTTTTGTCTATGAAAGAAACTACTTCTGTAATTAATTAACCATTGGTTGCTGTTGCTGTATACAAGGGAACTTGGTGCTCAAGTGAGATATCATTTCTGTTCTAGAATTTTGTTGAGGTGAAATAAGGAAAATTTGTCATTACGAGTGTTTTATATATGTAAGTATATATTAATATTATAAATTATGAAATCATTAATTTATGTGAGCATATTATTTATACCATTCTTATTATTTATATAATTATGTTATGCACATATAAAATATATAATTATATATTTATAGTTATATAAAACAAATATAAAGTATTATATATAAATATAACTTATAAAATATATACATATATAAATTATGAAAACTATAAAGCTTAATGAAATACATAAAAGACATAAAAGAAGGCATACACAGCTGTCTCTGCAAATGTTTTAATGGACATTTTGAAACCTGACAGCTTTGTTCCTCCAGCTATCTTTCAACTTTGCCAGTGACCGAGTGTATCCCTGGATGGCTATAAATGCAGCCCAACACAAAATTATAAATTTACTTAAAATATTATAAGATTTTTTGTGATCCTGTGTCACAGTGCATTCCATGTGTGGCCCAAGATAACTCTTCTTCCAGTGTGGCCCAGAGGCACCAAAAGTATGGACACCCCTAGCAGCGTTCCTGCGAGTGATTGGTGGAGCTCCACAGGTCGGTTTGGATATGTTCCTTCTACAGCACTCTGAAAGGGGATGCTCGGCTTTCTTGGAGTTTGCAGGCATGTGGATATGAATATCACATGATACAAATCATTCTATTCACAACAGCATTTTTAAAATGTATATATGAATATATTTTAATAAAGCAAACTGATCTATAATTTCCAACCCATTATTTATTTTTTATTTGGGCTCATATAAAGCACAGAGTCCCAGGTTCTGATTAAATCATTTCAAGTATGTGAGGCAACAACCATGTCCCTCATAAAACTTTCCTGCTGGGGCGCAGTATCTCTGGTTACTTCATATTTACCACATGACACGACTTGAGTCCCTCACACTTCTATGTTCATTGATGTAAACTAAAATTGTATTAATTTTATTGGATTGCTTGTTTAGCTGATAAATTAACATTTAACTTCTTTTAAGTGTTATAGCTCCATATATGGTCTCCATTAGTGAAAAAATAAACCAAAAAACAAAACAAAACATAATTAGACTGCGTCTGAAAAAAAAGCAAAGACAAAACACATGATTTCTTGTAAAGGTGATTTTATGACCATGGCCGTGTTAAATATGATGCATGGGAAAATAATGTATCTATAAGTGATTTTTTTTCAAAGAATAGGTCTATAGTTGTAATTAGAGTTGATAAGACTGTTATTCCAGGGTCTGATATCCACTTGATATTCTGCTTGATTGCCTGTCAGATTCAAAGTAACTTTGCTCAAAATAACTGGTGAAAGACAAGTTATTTCTCAACTGTTGGCAAATTATGTACTGCTGTATTATATAACCTAAATTTCTGTTCTAATGCCTTCTTTCCTCAGAGTATTTTAGGTTATTCTTAATTCTTTCCACCTATGGTTTGGAATATAGAAACTACTAACTGTGTTCAGTCCTCTATGGAACTGATCACAACATAAATGTATAAATAAACATATAAAGGGTGACCCAATGACATATTCTACTTGTGTCAATTCAGCCTTGCACATTTATGTTGTGCATTCATTATTTCACCAGTCACCAATGTGCATCTTTTTTAGTTGTCAAATCAACTGAGCACCATCTTCTCCTAAAAAGCGACTCTTGTTGTTCTAATTTCCAGTAACCACTTCTATAATAACCACTTCTATAGCCCTGGTAGTTTAGAACCACATTACAGTTTAGGGTACATTCTGCTTTATTTTGTGTAATTATCTGTTTCCTGTTTTATTGAGTTGTTAGATTCAAACATTTGGGCATTTTCCTGGACTCGGACTCTCTCTGTCAGCCTGCCTTGCCCCTTTCCTCTGTCCCCAGGCAATCACTCACACTGTGAGGATGCTACCTCACTCTCCTCTGATGTACACACACCTGTCCTTGGTTCATTTCCCTCATCATTTCCATGGTATCTTTGCTTTCGCTCACATCCTTCAGGAGTTCATTTCACACTCCCAACAGCGTTCGATTTCTAGAACAAAAATTTGATCCCATCTCTTCTCTGTGTGAAGTCTTTCATAGGCACTCCTATCTGTTACCACAAACATCCAAATGCTTGTTATCATTCTGGTGCTCATTTCTCACATTATCATACTATACCGAACTGTTGTTAGTTACATTACTTGCTTTAGTACCTTCGAGGTGGGATATTTGGGAGGTAGAATCATAAGAAGGGATATTTCCAATATTCTATATTTCTATCTTCTTCCTACTTCTTATCTCTCTAACACACTACAATTACCGTCCCTGCTAAATGTCATTGTTTTGTAATGCTTCCCCAAGAATCTTTTTTACCTTTGCAAAATCAAAAGATTCCAACTTTGGGTTCTAAAATACCTTATATTCACCCTTTGTAAAGTGTATTATATTGTAGAAAAGTTACTTATTTAGCCACCTGCCTTCCTGACCAGATTTAATAGATTTTGTACCTTCTGGTATTGGTTTGTTTTAAAAACAAAAAAACACCATGGTGCCTGCACCTGCAAACAGTCTGGGGTCAATTTATTTACTACTGCTATGGAATTTGACTTTAAAAAGTGCAAGAATTTAGAAATGTTACACATGAATGTTAGGAGATGGACCTTTAACACTGCACGTTGCTCCAAGTAGTGATTTATAACTGTGAAGCTAGGCCTTCTCTTTGGAGGAAAAATATCAGAATGTTTGTAACACATGCAGTCTGGGAAATTTAATAGTATGATATGGATTTGGAAAAGTTTTCTGAATACTAATTAGACAATGTAAATGGATTTGGAAAAGTATTGTTTTCTGAATACTAATTAGACAATGTAAGCTGGGGGAGAGCTCTGATATGCTGATGTATAATGTAGTCCTCAGGATATGTCTATTATACTCCAACTAAGCACATTGAAAAGCCATACCTTAAAAGAGTAAGGAATAGCAATATAAAGCTCAGGTCCATTTTGGAAGTATATTAATGACCCATGAAATATGGCTGATTAACAAAATTATCAACTATTCCACTAGAAAAATGACACCATGAATACAAATAATCTAGTCCTAAAGAATCAAATTAATTTAACGATATAATATTTTGGTTGAATTAAATAATTCCTACTTGCCCTTACCTGTATACTGACATGGATGTCATGAATTTGGAGTTTATTTTTCAGGAAATGTTAGTAGACAAAAAATTTTTTACTGCTCACTTTATATGTTTATTGACTTTTTTAGAGAGAGAAAAATAGAGAGAGAGAGAGAAACATTGATGTGAGACTGAAACATCGATCAGTTGCTTCCCATATGCACCCTGACCAGGGATCAAACCTCTAAACTAAGTATGTGCTCTGACGGGGAATTGGACCCACAGTGTTTTGGTAAGTGGGACGATGTTCCAATCCACTGAACCACCTGACCAGGGCTATAGACACAAAGTTTAATGTAGCAGTTTGAATCAAAAAGCTATTTCTAGCAGTTTGGGGAAAATATGTAATGCCTATTCCCCTTTTAAATTTATACAAAAATGTAAAAAGAAAGATCCTTTTGTTAACTTACCACTCATCTTTTGTCCCTTGGACTTTAAAATGTTCTTAGACATCTTTTTGTATTCTTAAAGTTTTCTCAGAAAGCCAACATCAATACAAGTATAATCATTTTTTCCCGTGATGACAGGAGCAGAAGCTCAATATGGACGCATTGAAACTCTTGTAGATAAAATACCTCTGATTCTTTTTCTGAACTGGCTTTTCACAGCATTCTTAGTCTTGTTGTTTTTGTTCTCATACATCTTGCCTTTCTAGAACATGTTCACAATGCTTACACTTTCTCTCAACACCCGTCCAGGTCACGTTTGTATTCCCTTAATATTCCTTGAGGCAAGATATTTATAATTAAGTCCTTCATAGTTCGGTTTATATGATGACATAAGAACAGATGTGGCCCTGGCTGTTGTTTTCATCCAGTCTCTGAATTCTAGCATACATTGTACAGGAAAATGATCATTTCCTCCTCCAACTGCTCAAACCACTAACAGTGATTAGCTGAAAGGAATTTCCATTCTTGTACATTATAATTTTATCTAATTAGTGACATCACATAGCATGATAAATTATGAATTTAGAATATCATTATTCGGTAAATGAATGCTTGTCAGTTGCTCTGGTGGCAAATTAATCTCCAAGCATTTGAAGAAAGTTTAAAGGAACAGGCAGCAGAACCACTGACATCATTGTTTCACAATAACTCTTCCCTTACAAATTGCTGAGCCTGCCCATCAAGTGGTTATTTTGGCCCAGTGATTAAAAATATTTTTATTCTGGGGAAAATGTGCATATTTTGGGAGCTGCTGAAAATCAGGAGAGTAGCAATTGCTTTGTTTTGAAATTCCAGTTTCATGGGAGTAAGATTTACATGTGATATATGCTCTTCATAATTATCTGGAGTGAGGCATTAGTTTTCTGATTTTCTTTGTGCTAGCTAGTTTTTAGAAATACAGAATGTATCAAAGGCTAGAAGCACCCACTTGGACCTGAACAGACTGAAGCATGAGAAATTAAATGTCACATGCTTCTCAGCATGGTCTGTCCTTCGGTATTGTTGTCATTGCCTGTGTTAGACATGGGGATCAATATCTGGGGTGTCCAGTAGGCCCTCCTGGTTGCATCACCCACAGGGCCTTGTTCAGACAGATCAGCATAGGCTCATTCTTCTAGAAAAAGCTGAACTGTAATGAGTGAAAGAAGATCAGTGGTTTCTAAGGCCTTAGGGATTGACAGCAAAGATGCACAATTTGGGGGTGACTGAAATGCTTTATGTTTTACTTATGGTTAAAATTACATTTGTCAAAACTCACTGAATACTCAAATTGGGTGAATTTGATTGTAAATTATATCTCAATAACTGGGTTTTTTTCTTAAATATAACAAAAAACAATTGCTATTAGTTAGATCTGAGTTGACCCAATGGGATCCCATTTATAAAACAGCCTCGTACAATCATTCTGTATTCTAAATTCTGTTTTCTAAGACAATAATCAATAAGCACTACCTTAAAACAGTAATAATTTGCTAAGGCAAACTGAATGCATCATTCTATAATTTTAGCTTGAGAATTCAAGATGCATTGGCCTGTCAGAAATAAGGAGTTAAAAAAATGTCAGGTATTAGAAGTAGGTACACAATTAGAAAGAATGAGACCGCGAGAATAGTGGATTTTAGAAGTGCCTTATGTATCCACTGCTTTCTGCCCCTCATGTATCTTTGCAGTAATATAATTTTTCTCCTTCTACATGGCATGGTTCTCATTTATCATACCAAAATATCATTGAGAGCTTATCATGAACAATGATTGCATGATGAGCACCAAAGTGATATGAATGGATATTCTCATCTGTTGTCCTAGACTAAAAGATAAATGCCTGATTACAAATGCTCAGTCTGAACCATTTTATAATTATTATCCAGGAGCATTCTCCTTTCCTCTCTGTCATACATTACACAGAGCTCTCTTTTCAACTATTGACATGCATTTCCACTGAATTCTGGATTGGTTGAGGTGGCAGGTCTGTGTCACTTCACCTATGTGTTTGAGGGCCTTTCTTTTAACTTTTCTGGGCCAGTTTCCTCCTCTATAAAATGGGGGTCATGAATCTTATATAAAGTTTTTAATGAGGATTAGAGATAACATATGTAACAACTTCACCCCACTTCACAGAACAGTGACACCCACAAGAAACAAAAACATTTAGATGGGTAACTTGGAAGAAATTTATGATCTTAGAAGATCATTAGTCATAATATTTGCTTATTTACTTCTCCTTCAAAATTTTTGGTTCAGTCTCCTTTCCCCAAAAGTTCTTGTATTCTATAGCTATTGCTGCATAATAAACAACTGCAAAAACCTCAGTGGTACACACAAAAAAGTATTTATTTTTCACTCATATGTCTCCAGGTTAGTTGAGGATCCACTGGTTGAGGCTGGGCTGACCTGCTTGGCACTGGCTGTGGACTAGTTTAGGTCTACTAATGACCCTCAAAATTCTGGGACCAGCAAGCTATCTGGGTCACAGACTTTGTAAAACAAGTTGCATGGTCCACCTCAACGTCAAGGAGCTATGGAAGGTAGAAGTGGGGTGCACAGGTGATGTATTTTCTTCATAATAATTTAGTCCAGTATATTTGTCATATAAAGCAGGGAAGAATTTAGAAGGTTTCTGATATTTTACTTTGAAATATGCAAAAAATGAAGAAAATATGCATTTTATTTATATATTGGTACACTGAGCAGTTAATAAAATACTTTTAAACTACAATATATAAACATCAGTGAAGAAAACTGGTCAGTAAATAGAGAAAATGATGAAAAAATTTTAGTGTATATGATAATCTCCAGTTCAGTTCAAATTCTGTTTTGGTCCTGAAGCTTTTAAGACCAAAAGGTTATAGACCTTTTAATAATGTATTTCTTCATTTTTTTAGAGCTCTATGTGTAATGGGTCATAATTTCCCTTAGGAAAATCTTACAGGTGTTTTATCTGATTGAAGGATTTCTTGGATTTGCCTCTTAGCATTATATATAATATATACATATTTTATATATAATATATGTATTATACATATATGTTATCACATTATATAACTATATACCCAGTCTGAGTAATAAAAATTATTACAAAAATTAGTTTAAGGTACTACTAGTAAAAATATAATATTTAATATTCACATGCATTTAATTAAAATTTATAACACCCTTCCATTTTCCATCATTAATTATTCTTTTTGTCATCATAGTTAAAAAACATTCTTAAAATAGTAATATTTCAAGATAAGAAAGGAAAATATATTAAAAATTAAAGCCATTTTATGGCCTAAGGCTTGGTAAAAATATTCATTTAAGTCTATTTTTTCTGATACCTGTCACTTTGTGAAATATACAATTAATACTGAAGGACATTGAAATTAAAGCAAGCCAAATAGCAAATTGAAATGACATTATTTTAAGAACTTGCATCAAAATGAAAATAGTGAATACATAAAAGCAATTGCATCTGGAATGATTTATTTTATTCAAACACAGTATTTCAAAATCAGGGAAATATTTCTGTATAAAAAAGAAAAGAAAGGATAGAGTTTAAATAGTCAATTTTTTATGTATTCTTTTGGAAGGCAGGGAAAGGAAGTTTATGATATTAAAATTGGAGACATTCTTAAAATAGTTCATTATTTTATTCCATTGAGCACTGGCGTACTTCTTTGAAAAGCAGTCTATTCTTTTATGAAAATGAATATAATGCATGAAATCATGGTTATGTTTAGGAGAAGAATAATTTTTCAAATTCTCTCTGGTTTCAATGTAAAAGAGAAATAAGAATCTAAGCATCTTCAAAAGTCTTTTCTATTCATTAAAGTAAAAAACTGTGGCAAGGATCTAGCCTGAATCAAATTGGTCAAGAAACTGTAATTCCAACCCAGAGAACCATGAACACTTTGTATTGCTGGACATTTGACTAAAGCTTCAGAGCAGATAAAGAGAAACAGTGCTTTTAGAGACAAACATATATCAAACACACATAGAATATTATTCATTTCTTATTTTCTGTTTTTGTTGTGATTTATCTGTTTAATTTCAGCAATGAAATAAAAATATATTACAAAACTGCCTTTTAAAAGAATTTTCTCACCCTGGCTGGCATAGCTCAGTGGATTGAGCGCGGGCTGCGAACCGAAGTGTCGCAGGTTCGATTCCCAGCCAGGGTACATTCTTGGGTCGCAGGCCGTAACCCCCAGCAACCACACATTGATGTTTCTGTCTCTCTCTCTATCCCCTTCCCTTCTCTCTCTAAAAATAAATAAATAAAAACTTAAAAAAAAAACTGTGCTTGTTTAAAAAAAAAAGAATTTTCTCAGAAACTCACATCTTTGAAATCAAGGCACTTAAAATGAGTTATTTATTATTACACATTCTGGAAAGAAGTTTTCACAAAGATAAACAGAGTATGTTCAATAGCAATCAAAGCAATGTTGTTACATAATGTTGTCTATATTCACTATTAAATATTAATTTATATATTCATGCTTACAGTATATATACATGGTGTACATACATATAATTTTACTACTTGTTATCAAAACAAAACTAAAGCTATCAGCTTGTTTGTTTGAATAAAATAGTATACTTTAATAAGTTACTATCAAGATACTTTATCAAGATACATGCTGAAAACTATTTCTTAGCAATTTTTTAATTTTCTGAAACTATATAGCTTCAAACCCGGTCTAATTGAAATTAAACATACTATAAAGATGATGCCAGAATTAGGATTGATAGCAAAAATGGTGTCACTTTGGACAAATCATTGTAATAAGTACTGCTTCACTTATCCTCTGTCATAATTTACCAATGTATAAATAAAAACAGTTTGGTACAGGCCTGTGGGTAAACTGAAAGGTCATCTGTTCCCACTCAGCTCCTCTGAGTCTTTACTTTTTTAAGTTACCAGATCACTTTATTCATAGCACTTACACTCTAGAACTACTTGTTTACTTACTTATTTGCTATTCTTCTTTCCCAGCTATGTGTTTTCTTTCCTTGTATGTATTTCCTAGCTAAACACATACTCCAACGTGTGTTTGATACTCAAGAAATATTTGCGCAATGACTAAGGATTCCCAAAGCTAAAGTTTGTCAAGTTGGGCTGTGTACACAGGTTTTAATTAACGCCAGGTTAGAAAGTGTTACCAGATCTATCTTTGCAGACCTTTTGAAGTATTAACAACACAATCACAGGCTTCTTTTTGTAGAGTTACTATTTTTTTTTAGGGAAGAACTTCTCACCACACCCCTGGAAGCTAAAAGGAAGCTTGCCATGTTTACATTCTAGATTGAACTGTGTATTCACAACACTCAGGTGGTGGATCCTGACTCTTTTCTAAACTGCTCACTCTTTTTTCTGAAATTGTCTCCTTCCTACTCACTAAAGAACATGAAAAGTGCTGCTTCTTTTAGGGGCAAAATGTACCAGCAGCCTCCGTCATCTCTTTGCTGCTTTTGTGGTCTTGCCTGGTCACTCTTTCTTCCTCTTGCATTTTCAGTCTCTCCATCTCATTGACTGCTCCCCCTGTCTGATGTTTAGATATTGTTATTTTCCCACAACACCATAAAGCCTTTTCTCACCCTGTGTTCTCTTCAGGTTATTGTACCATCATCTCTTACTTTTTGTTCAATATGGAATCCCTCCCCCTTCCGAAAATTGTATGCATTGCCTTCATTTCTACACTTGTCTGTCACTCTTTAACTTTCTTTTTTTTTTTATTAATCATTGTTCATATACAGTTTTCTCCTTTTTACTCCCAATCCAGTCCCCCCCTCCCACCCTCCCCACTTCCCTCCCATTACCACCCTCCCCTTAGTCTATGACCATGTGTCCTTTAAGTTTGTTCCTGTGAACCCTTCCCACTGTCCCCTTAAATTCCCTCTTCTGTCCCCTCCGGTCACCATCAGCCTGTCCTCTATTTCAGTGTCTTTCGTTACATTTTGCTTGTTTCTTTGTTTTGTTATTTAGGTTCCGGTTAAAGGTGAGATCATATGGTATTTGTCTTTCACTGCCTGGCTTGTTTCGCTTAGCATAATGTTTTCCAGCTCCATCCATGCTGTTGCAAAGGGTAGGAGCTCCTTCTTTCTTTCTGCTGCATAGAATTCCATCGTGTAAATGTACCATAGTTTTTGGATCCATTCATTTACTGATGGGCATCTTGGTTGCTTCCAGCATCTAGCTATTGTAAATTGTGCTGCTATGAACATTGGGATGCATAGGTTCTTTTGAATTGGTGTTTTAGACTTTCAAATCACAGGTTTCCTCTCATCCCTCTCCCAAAACTGCTCCCTGAAAGATGTTATGTTTCCAAGCCTCTCAGTCCTTATCTTCTTCAGTCAGGACTTGTAGATGGCTTTTCAATATTATTGAAGACAGGCTTACTGTTGTGACTCAGGAATGCCATCATTTCAGCGGTGGCTAAGCATTGTGGAAGTTTAATTCTCACTCATGTCATGAGCCCATGGGGCTCCAGGTAGGGAGCTGGGACTGGGGAAGGGAGGTGTGGTCAGCTTTACATTTTCATTATGTGCCCGGGCTGAGCGCAGCTCTGCTCTCTTCAGTATTTTATCATCTTCCACAAGTTGAATTGTCACCCAGCTGAATAAACAGAGAGAAATAGGTGGAAGACTCCATGATCCAGGTGTGGAAGTGGCATGTATCATGTTGCTCAGATTCCATTATCTAGCATTCAATTCAATGGCTACATTTAACTGTGCAGCAGGGATGAGAAATGTGGGCCCAGGAAGAAGAAACACAGGTTTAGGGATGGGACTCAAAGTTTCTGCTATAACTTCTTTAAAAATCTCTTTTGTGTTCCAGAACATTTTGTTTTTCTGTTTATTTTTACAGTCTCTCACTAGTACACTGGATGCTTTTAATCAGTGTCTCAACTTTTTTATATCAATAAAACACTATGTTCTTTTGATGACTTTACTTAACCCTATTGCCTCAGACAACATGTACATGTGTCATTTTGTCTCTAGCATGGCTTTATTTCTCTAATTGCTGGCTGCATGTTTCTTTTATTAATAATGTGACAATTCTCAAGTCTAACGATAAGTACACACCCATCATTTTATCCTCTGATATTTTGCCTCTATTCAAGCTTGGGATTGAGAAATTATATTCTCTTCACCTCACTTCCAACAGACATGAATTACCTTTTAATGCAGTATTTTAATAATCTCCTAACCAGTGTGTCTTCATCCCAGCTCTCCCTGTCCTGATACACTTTATACACTGCTTTAAGTATTGTGTTTAAGGATTATGTATTTGCTTTTGTTTCCCTGGCCTGGGGAGATATATCCAATAAAATATTGCTACAAGTAATGTCTGAGATTTTTCTGCTTATGTTTTCTTCTAGGATTTTTATGGTTTCGGGTGCTGGTGAGGATGTGGAGAAAAGCCAACCCTTTTGCACTGTTGGTGGGAATTCAGGTTGGTGTAGCCACTGTGGAAAACAGTACAGAGATTCCTCACGTAGTTAAAAGTGGATCTGACTTTTGACCCAGCAATCCCTCTTCTGGGGGTATATCCAAAGGAACTCAAAGCACTAATTCAAAAGAACGTAAGGACTCCTGGGTTCATTGCTGCACTATTTACAGTAGCCAAGATATGGAAGCAGCCCAAGTGCCCATCACTAGATGAGTGGACAAAACAACTATGGGGCATTTTGCAATAGAATACTACTTACAAAAAAGAAGAAAATTTTACCCTTTGAGACAGTATGGATAGAACTGAAGAACATTATGCTAAGGGAAATAAGCCAGTCAGAGAAAGACAAGTGCCACGTGATTTCCCTCATATGTGGAATGTAGTGAACAAAATGAACAATCAAGCTCTTAGATAGAGAGCAGGATGACAGCTAAGGGGTGGGTGGAAGATAGGGGGTGGAGGGACTGAGCAAAAAGGGAAAGCGACCCATGGACATGGACAACAGTGTGGTGATTTGGGGGAGCTGCTGGAGGAGGGTATAAGGGGACTAAGTAGTAATGGAAAAAATACAATAAAAATAGAGATTATGGATTTGCTTATGGCCTTCTTTTACCAGAGAACTCATTTACTCACCATAAAATAAAAAATTTAAACTTTTCAATCTGACTACCATGCTTTCTCATCTACCTATTGTAATATAGGTGCACACATCACTTTTAGAGGAAGAAGGGTAAATTCAGGGGTTATAAATGAAGAAAATTTGAAATCATTTATTTGGGCTTCAAAATAAATGATTACAGTAATAATAACATTATCAATGGTTGCATCTCCATATGGAAAATTTACCATGTGCCAGATACTATACTAAGAGAATTGAATAAAATAGCTTACTTATTTTCCTCACAATCTTAGAAATAGTCAAATTTATTCTCTCAGATACATAGATACAGAGTTTATTACTTCCTAAAGTGCTAGAGTGTTCTGTGCAATTTCATCTCCCAGATGAAAAGAAGATAATCAGCTAGAACCTCTTTTTGATCTTAAGTGTGCCAATACCAGAAACCACACCAGTAATTTTTTTTGCACTACCTTTCCATTCAACTTGACTCAGTAGAAGTGAGAGTTGAAAAGTGCATCCTAGGATGGGGGTGGGGGCAAAATGAAGAAAAATGAGTCATTTAAATAGGCTTGATAGCTGAGTGTATTTGTGTATTTGAAACCGGGGAGATAGATTGAAGCAATGCTATACAGGTGACACTCAAGGTTTTTTGAACAGAAAATACAATTACTGGAGATGAGTTATTTGGAAAATTAGTAGAGTCATAATGTGAAGATGGAAGTAAATGGGTAGAGACAGGAAGAAGGAAAACAAGCTATTATAAAACCCAAAGGGAAAGGTAATAATAACCTCAATTAGTGTCAATGTATGTATAACCATGTATGATGTCAATCTTCCTGTAAATAGATACTTCCTGGCCCTTGGAGCTGCTGCCCACCCTCTGACAGGAAGCTGTTGTTGAGGTATTCGGTAGCATGGTCTCTGGGACCAGACACCACCACTTTCACGCTGTCTACATAGCTTGCTGCTTATAAAAATTTTACTTCTAAATGGTTCTTGGGACACTGATTCTTGGAAATATTCCTATTTTAAAAAGAATATCTTGGTGGGAGTTATTAAAGAATTTTCATTATACCCTCATGACAAAAGAAAACAGAGGTATAAAAGTAATGGCATGATTAAAAGTCATTATGCTCTGGCTTCACTGATATTTTTAATCTGATAAAAATAATTAGATATTTGATTAAAGCAGAATCTGTCCATAGATGCCCAATTCCATACAAATACAAATTAATCATGATTTCTTAAAGTGTGGATTCTCTGCAATTTGGATGAATTAATTTTCTTATTAATTGAATGCATGAGGTCCTTTATTTTGACATGATGTTCTTATTTGTGTTCTAGTAATTTGAATCCTCATATTTTTAACATTACATTAAAATGTGATTTTGAAGTGGTGTTTAGACTGTATTTGTTCTGGTGATAGAAGAGACAGGTGCTGAGGACTAATGTTCTGGAACAATTGTCTCCATAGTAAAGAGAAGAGGGTCGGAAGCAAAACACCATTTACAGAATCTTTAGTTACAGATTCAATTCCAATCGGTCCATTAGCTTGCATGCCATGTCGAGGGCAGCCTCTCTAAAGTACTCTATCATTAAGAATTTTCAAGGATGCCCTTGCATATGGAAAGACAGACAAAGGGCATTTTCAGTATTGAAACAACCTGCGACAAGACAAACACTGGGAGTAAGTCTGATTTATGTCACGGTTCCTCTTGCAAAGGCCTCTTCCTCTTCTCCATTTCACAGGTCACTGTCACGACTGTTTACATTGTCCTGTTCCCCACTCTGCCCATGACCCTGATACATCTGGTAATGACTAGAGTTTGTCAATATCATATAAGAGCTAGGTTCTCTGCTAAACTTTACATAAGCATCATTTTATTTAATCCTTACAACAATTCAGAGAGGTTGAATCATTATCCCTGAGGAAACTGAAGTTCAGGAAGGCTCAAAAGTTTGTTCAAATCCTACAGTCCTTGGGGAGCAAAGCTGGTATTCAAATCCATTTGATCTGACCCAAAGCTTGGGCTACATTTGAAACTCAAATAGGATTTAACAGTCATGGATAAACTTGCCCAGGGGTCAAGACAGAACACAGTTGTAAGAAAGAAAAATAGGCTAAGAAAAGGTAAAGATACAGTCTGTGGTCTTTCATTAGAGACATACTCATATAAATGGGACCATCTTAGGAAAAATTGTGAAGCTAACGAAGTTTATCTTCAGCTTCTGTACTACTTTTCACTGTCTAATAAACTCGTGGCTTAGTGACAGCTAGTGACCCAACGCTGCCCCTGTGTTTCTCCTGTCATGATGAACAGTGTTAATTAAATGAAGTCACTTTTCCTGAAGTGTAAGTGGCATAAGTTTTTATTCCTGTCAAAGAGATTTGAATTTTTAAAAGGGAATATTAAAAAAAAATCTTAGGGGTTAAGTTACATAAGTTACTCTCAAAAAGTGGAATTTTTAGATGGTGACTGATGGGTGAAAGTTTTATTTTAGGCCTGAGCCACTTTCCATGGGTTTTCAAGTCACACCCTCTGTGTGATCAAGCTTCATATTGATGTGACATTCAGGACTGTGGCTGACACTGAATATGGGTTTCTCATTGCATATTGTGGAAAACACACTTTCTGGTCGATTTTTTTTTACCATATCATTGTTATGATCCAGTACAAATACTGCTCTTAAGTTTCATATAAGCTACAGAAGTATGTATTGGGTAGCACCTCAATTAAATGGAAAGGCACTTAATTACCTTTTCTTTATAAAATAATCTAATAAATGTTTGTTTTTAAAAATCATTCAAATAAACATTTGGGAGTGCTTTATTTTGAATTTATTGTCCACAATATCTTGAGACTTGTAAATGGAATAATTCTTTTAAAACCAAAATATCATTCTACAGACATATTAATATCTAACTATATACGATCCAAGTTGTACGTTAACATTTTTCATGCCTTAAAGAAGTATTGGGTGAATTGAATGAATGTGCTCAAAAGTAACATTTCCAATTATAAGGTAAATAAGGACTGGGATGTAATGTAAAACATGATGGCTATAGTTAACACTGCTATATGGTGCATTTGAAAGTTATTAAGAGAATAAATCCTGAGAGTTCTCATCACAAGAAAATAATTTTTGTATATATATGAGATGATATATATAAACTAAACTTATTGTGGTAATTATTTAAAAATATATGTAAATCAAGTCATTTTGCCATATACCTTAATCTTATATAGTTGCTGTACATCAATCTCGATAAAACTAAAAAACATTTAAAAATAAATTATTGAGAAGAAAATTTATTCACATTCAACCTGTGTGTGTTAGAACTTAGGTAACAGTAAAATAAGTGATATAATCCAGATTTTCCCAGTAAACTCTGATTTCCTGGGTGAAGAGATTAACATAGCTTCAACTTTGTCATGGCAATAATCTAGTTAAGTTGATATTTCCAAATGGAAAGAAGAAACAATTGGGAATCATCAACTTATATTTTAAAGATAATCTGGTTGTGCTTTGTGTCAGTGAAGGGAAATAAATTCCTATTCAATTAAAAAAAAGAGCTAATAGGCTAATTCTGTTTCAAAACATCAACAAAAGCCACAAACTGCCTCTATGGCTCTGTTTCTTATTAGAGAAAAGGTAGAATGTATCATACCTAAAGCAATGGAAATACAGAAGTACAACAAGGGTGAGAGTTATTATCCCACTCAACCCAGACCTATCAGATCAAGTGATTAGTTCCAGGTCACTCATTATATATATTAGCATTATCAGTAATAAATGATGTCACATGATCAATGAATCTTGAGTCTGCAAAGAAAATTCAAGGTTTGCTTTTAAGATTTATGTGGAATAAAAAAAAGAATACGTTTGGCAGAAAATGTTAAGCCCACTGGCAATGAATCCAATTCCTGCCTTGGTGAAAAGATAATTGGTTCAGGAAAAATGTGATTAGATTGTGTCCCTCTAGAAATCACAGAGGATTGAACTTTTTCAATTTGGTCTTTAGAGTAGACATGAACAAATCTAAGAAGCCCCACGGCCATATGCATTTAGTTCTATTCATAGGCATGGCCAGTCAGAGCGGCGGCCAGAGCTGAGCTTGCAGACCCAGGGTGTCATGTTGGTCAGGAGAAACAGGAGAGGGAAATGCTGGATGGCAGTGGTGGCCCAGGTAGGAACAGAGATTGACAAAAGTTGATATTTCTCTCTCACATCAATGTTTCTCTTTGTCTCTTACTTCCTCTCCCTCTAAAATCAATACCTCAGGTGAAGATTTTTTAAAAATTAGCCTATATGGCTAGAAGCTAACATAATGGGCTCACATTCATAAGTTGAATTGTTTAGGACATGCTTTTCCAGAGATAAAAGTTTCTTCATTCCAAAACTTGGAAGGACAGAAAGCAACTCCTGGCCTATTTCTGTTTTTAAAGGATCACTGCCCTGTGAGGCATGGGGATTTGAATTTTATGTCAAACTACTTATTTATTACATACACTCCATTACAGTCTGTTGCAAATGTTGTCTGACGTTGAACATTTTTTGTCTTGTCTAGCTGTGCAGTTGCCTGCAATAGATTAAGTATGGTAAATGCCTGATCCACAGCCAGCATGACAATGTCTTCACTAATTCAGAGTATGGCGTGATATCTCATCTCGCCTCCACAATTGCTTTCACTGTGTGGAACTCACTGACATGTCCCCAGAATAAGTACTGTACCCCTTCTCCCTCTGTCTCTCTTAGCCTACATTGAGAAGGACATTTCTTTTTCCCATGTGGTACTGCTCACCCCCAGCAAGGTGATGCACACAACTACTGCCTATGCCTTCTTTTCTCCCTGGGCACTGAGCCATGTGACCCACAGCTGCCTTTCTCTGAGAGAGGCCTTATGTCTAGATTACCATGAAGTGGGTGTCATATTAGGTGCTTAGAGGTAAAGAATGGCAATGAACTGTCAGCATCAAAGCCTGAGACATAATTAGTTGTGGCTATTACATTAAATAATTATACTTTCAGACTGGGAGAGTAAGCAAGGTTAGTCTTTTCTGATAACATCCACTTAATATCTTCACTATTTAAAATGTATATATTAGTATTACTTATTAGCTAAGTGCTCACCTTTATAGTTGGCTCTGTCACTGATTAAGTGCAATGATTTCTCTTCTAAAGCAACCTCTCTATTTTTTCATCCTTACATTTTTAGAGTATATATATTTTCTCCTCCAGTCCCTTGTGTAATTATAGAACAGTTTCAGTGTGGAAGGACCAGAGGTTACTCAGGCATCAAACCACCCATGAGCAGCAGGAGAAAGGCTCTTCACTTCTCTATCCTGTGGTTTGCAAGGCCTTGCTCTGTCTTGCTCCATGATCCTCCTCACTCACTGGGCTTCAGTGATTCTGTCCCTATAAGCTTAGAGCCAGAGAAAACAAAAAGCACTAAATGGTGGTTAGACTGGCTCTGAAATTATGATGTCAAAAGACCTAACTATGCTCTATTCTTTTTGTATTTATCGCCAATACAAGAGCAATACAATACAGGAGCAGATTAGACACTCCTTTGTTCCTAGAGGGACTGCATGAGTGGGTGGAAAAATCTGGACATGTTCTCCAGTTTCCTTCCTTTCTGAGAACAGGAATGGAAATGCATTCCCTTTTGTGGATGTGTGTGAGTGAGTCTCCTCTGCAATGGAAAGAATACTGAATTCAGAGTCAAAAAATCATGAACCTAAACCTGCTACTTATTCAAGTAAGTTATTTACATCATAGGCTTTGGTTTTCTCACATAAAAATGAGAATAACAATTCCTATATCATAGTCTTTCTAAGAAGTACAATGAGAAACATTGGTGAAATAAAGGCACCCAACAAATGGCAGAACACACCATTATGTTTGTTTACTAGTAAAAATAATTTCTTTGAGCCTCAGTTTCTCATCAGTAAAATGAGCATAATGCACATACTCATGGATTGGTTGAAAAATTATATGACAACATGTATGTTATGGAGGTGCTGATACTTAACACAATTTTTTGTTTTAAGACATTCTCTTCAGTCAGAGAAAGACAAGGACTGAATTGAAAAAATATATAGTGTTTTTCCTTCCTATGTATCTCATTTACTTTATCTCCTTGGAGATAGTGTCAGATCTCACAGGCCATCGCTCTCTCCCACGAGGCTGCCCTCTCCCCACTCCAGATGCCCATTTTGAGCAGTGGGCCCCCAGGCTACCCACAGCATTGGTCTACTTGGCTGCGAATTGGAGGTCTCCATGACCGCCTCCCTGGATTTGATTCATTTGCTAGAGCAGCTCACATAACTCAGGAAAACACATTTAAGAGTTTATTTAAAGACACAGATGGGCAGCCAGATGAAAAGGTATGTAGGGAGGGGTCTTGGATGGTCCAGGAAGCAGAGCTACTACTGTCCCTTTGGAATTGGGGTGCTGGCACCTTTTCAGTGGGTGTGTTCACCAACCTAGAATGTCACCAAACCCTGTGCTTTTGGGACTTTCAAGGCATCATCACATATGCATGATCAGTCATTAATTTCATTTTCTGTCTTTCTTCCTTCTCAAGGGAGTGGGGGTGGAGGTAGGAGTGTCAGGGCTGAAAATTCCATACTTCCAGGAGCCACACTCCCAGGAGCCAAACAAGAGTCACCCCACTAGAACAAAGACTCTCCTATCACCCAGGAAATTACAGGAGTTTTAGGAGCCCTATGTCAGGAATCAGAGTCAAAGACCAAATATTAAAGTAAAAGGTGCTCGTAAGAGTTCTTATCACTTAGGACAATACAAGGGTTTCGGGAGTTTTGTGACAGGAGCTGGGAGCAGAAACCAGTATGTGTTCTTATTATCTCACAAAGGCAAATCTGTTTCCTACACTCCCAGCTCCCCTCTCCATGCTCCGTAGCCCCCAGTGTGGTGCTGTTGTCCGGCCCCCATTTCTCCAGCCTGGAGCTGCAGGGTGCATGTGCTTTCTCCTCTCCCATTAGAGAGTGTGTTTTCTTGTATGGTATGTAACATATATTACACACGCATATGCACACACATGATAAAACATAATATATACATGTGAAATGACCATCATGTAGGTTTTGACACATGCTAGCTTCCCATCAAAATTCTTTAGTTGTAAACACAAAGTTTCTAGTCCTTCTATGAAAAACTTCTTTGTTCAGAAAAAAATTTGTAGAAGACATTTGAGGAATTTTCAGTTCCTTTGAAATCATACAGTTTGGGTGGCTATCCAGGTCACTTACACACAACACAAACCCTACCAGCACCTGGGCTATTGAAGGTGATGTCTCCAGGGTCATTAGTTATGTTCCCTCACAGGCTACTGGCACACAATCCTGAAGTCATTTTCAGTCATAGACAAAACCAATACATTCCTGGGGTGAGGACCAAGGAACTATGAATTACAGAAGCTGGATTCCCTTCTTATTTAGGAAAGGAAGAGTGAAGTTGACAACTGTAAAAGGTACCTGTGGACAGCTGGAAAGAGACCCAGAGACATTTGAGTGGAAATCTTCTGGGCAAGGCTATTCATATTATGTCTTCCTAAATCTCATTTAACAATGTCTCAGCAAATGCGAAGACTAAAATCCAAGCAAGCAAACTGGCATCTCTGTTCATCATCAAAATTTGGAGCTATGTCTTAAAAATGAACAAGAGTATTTTTGAAAATACTGGAAATGTTGTCACAGCACATTTAGGGTAAAGCATCCAAATGTGTTTTCAGCACTTGTTGGGACCACTTTGAGTGAGACGAGGAGAAGCTGAATTCAGACATGTGTAAACTGTCATCTAGGGTGCACAGTCTTGTCTTCAGGCATTTCTGTTTGTATGTGAGGGTTTGTTTTACCAGCTCTAAAATCACCTTCCACTGGAATGTCAGTTCTTGCAGGCTGGGACATCAAATTTTAGGTTGTAAATACCTAAGTCATTGTTAAGAAATAAAGTTAGAAGAAAGCATAATGAAAGTCAAGAACCTCATGAATTTTGAAAGTGAAATGGTATTGTTAACAGTTATTAAATATTCACTATGAGTCTTGGAATGTTTCCAGCACTGCCCATGGATTAATTATTTTTAAACTCACAATAAATTGATGAATTACAACTATCATAGTTGGGCGTGGCTTATTCCATGGGAGTTAACCTGGACTTACTTGAGTTTCCTAGCTCAAGGTGAGAGAATATTCTTTTTTTAAAGATTTTATTTATGTATTTTTAGAGAGGGAAGGGAGGGAGAAAGAGAGAGAAAGAGAGAAACATCAATGTGCGGTTGCTGGGGGCCGTGGCCTGCAACCCAGGCATGTACCCTGACTGGGAATCGAACCTGCGACACTTTGGTTTGCAGCCCGCGCTCAATCCACTGAGGTATGCCAGCCAGGGCTTGAGAATATCCTTAACACAGGATTTCAGAAATGCTCAGAATATGAGCTGACATGCCCATTTCTCCCTGCTTCTTCACAGAGTCTGTCTCCTTTCTGAATAAAGAGGGGGAAACACAGGAGCACCCAAGGATTTGGTGAAGGATTATTAGTCGATAGTGAATAGAGAGAAGCGACACTGAGGGCCATCAGGTACCTTTTCTTACACCCTCCTGCTCACCTTTTAGTACCACAAAGATTCTTTTATTTTTTGTTGATTTTGCCTTCTGCTGAGTCTAAATGCACTGCTGGAGGTAAATAGCTCTCAGGTTTTTCCTAATTCTATCTTCCCTATCAGCTTTTTCTCCAGGTTAGGGGAAAAGGAAAACAAATACAAAACGAGGAGATAAGAAATGACTTCTGCTCTTGAAGAGTTTGCTACATTTTTCCTTAGACTGACTCCTATACTCAGTCTACTTGTGACCAAATTGGGCAAGATGTTTGTAAATATTTCTTTATATTTCTTATTGATTAAACCCAGCTTCTGGGCAGAACACAGTCAGAAACTATTTCCAATATCTTAAACCATTTGTTTTTAATTTTGTTTCTTTCCAAGACATGTAAATAGGAAGTGCGCCTTTCTCTCTATGAGGCGGGAGCTCCTAGAGTCCAGAGACCTTCAGAGGCTCTTAAACCCAGGAGTGAGCTTCCCTGCCTTCACCTGTCTGTCCTGAGAACTGTCATTGTCATTACAGCCCATGGAGGATATTTGATGGCTGATGCTATATTTCCAGTGGTATTAGATTTATTTTTATTTCCTTTTTAGTCTTCTTGAGAGCTTCTGCAATTCAGTATAGCTCTCTACTTGCCACCTGTGACTGTATCACATAATAGCTAGTCAAACACGGTGTGGTCAAATGGAGTTCTTAATTCTCACTTTATTCTCACCTTCTGCAGACACACATAAACTCCTCTGCTTTTTTTCTTCTCTGTCTCAGTAAATGGCATCATTTTGCTAAAAGCAAAAACTAAGGAGTCACCTTGATTACTCCCTTTTCATTTTTTTTTGTGGTGAGATTAGTATCCTGTGATATGGCCTAAAAATATGGTCTGTTAGAGACATTTAAAGGAAAACTTAATATAGTCCCCATTCCCTCACCATCCCACTGAGTTGCAGATTTGCAATGAGGCAACTGGCACAAGCATTAAGGCCGAGGTTCAGGGGAAAGACCTGAAGTCCTTCCACTCTACATTTGAGTCAAACATGAGGACAGCCTTTTCTGTGAGAAATAAAAGTTAAAGTTTAGACACCAGGCTGGGTTCAGATGCCAGTTGAGCAAGGAGTTTTCTAAGAAGCTCAGCTGCTAGGAACTTCAGCTTTGTTACATTAAGAGGGGGATTCCCTTTCAGAGGATGCTGAATTTGGAGGCAGCTCTTCCAACTACTGAATCCTGGGCTAGGACACAGCTAAGCAAACCTGAGTTTCAGAAGTAATTCACCATAAAATTTTGCTTAATTCTTCACACACACTCTGCTCACATTATGTCCTGCTTGGCTCTATGTTCCAAATTCCTTTCATTTAACTTATTTTCATCTCATCTGTCGGCATTCCATCTGGAGTCACAACTGTCTCATGCCTTAACTCTAGTGATTGTTTTCCAGCTGGTCTTTCTGCTTTCACCTGGTTACCGTCTTCATCTGTCCTTCAATTAATTGCCCTCTTTGTCTCTTTAACTCCAACCCCATCATCCTTTCTCCGTAGCAACCTGAGTAATATTTACAAGTGAGATCAGACCACGCCGCTCCCTGACCACGCCCTAATAGCTTCCCATTAGACTTAGCATAAAATCAGGTACATCTGTAAAATCTTCATCATTTGAGTGAGTCTCTTTTTGGTCCTTTACCAATTATACTCTATTCAATCTTGTCTTCTTTCATCCCCTTGAGTATTCCAAGCTTTTTTTTTAAATGATGTTTTCATTTGCTGTTTTTCTGTCTTCTATGCTTGACAATCATCTTTATTTTTTTTCAGGGTTAGTTATTTATTGTCAACTTAAATGACATCAATGGTGCAAGGCTCTCTCTGACCAAAGTAGTCCCATTCCTACCCCTTCCCTTCACTCTTTGTTGTAATACTTAATTTTTCTCTAAACTTGTAATGCTAATTTTTTAATTTACATGGTTATTATTCATTTTTCACTCATGCTAAAATATCTATTTTATAAAAGATCAAATCTATTTTGTTAAATATATATTCTATAATATAAGGGCTCAGAACATATTTAAACAATGGGTAAGTTATGTGTTTATATGCCGTGAATATTTTGAACCTATATTATTGAAAGGTCATAGGTTTATCTTGGTTCTAAAACATAACCTTCAAATTCATTGGCGTGTGTCCTTTCAGGAGAAGAGAGTATATATGCCCCTTTCCTTAAATTTGGACTGTGTTATTCCTCAGGGCTTAATGAATCTTTCCATTTCCTATTTTTTGAGATGCTCACTTTTGGAACCCAGCCACAATATTATGAGGAAATCAGAGTGTTACATGGTTAACATTGTATAAAACTTGGGCCACAGCTCAAGCTGAGGTTCTAATCAACAGCCAATATCAACTTCCAAATATGCTGTGGTTAGCTTTTGTATCAGAGGTCAGCACACTCATTTATTTTTTCCTGTAAAGGGTGAGCTAGTAATTATTTACATTGTGGGCCATACTGTCTCTGCCACAGATACTTAGCAATCCCTCCATGGTGCCAAAGTAATCCAAAGCAATACACAGACAAATGAGCAAGGCTGTGTTCCAATAAAACTTGATTTACAAAAATAGTTAGTGGGTCAGATTTGTCCTATGGGCTGTAGTTTATCAGCTTGTACATTAGACAATCTTAATCCAAATCACTGAATTGCTTCTAACCTTTGAACTTACTTTAGTTGTTGACACATGGAAGAGAGATGAAATCATCCCCCACTAAGCCTTGCATAAATTATAGATTTGTGAACAAAATAGTTTTAGTAATTTTAAACCATTGGGTTTGGTGGTTTGTTATACATCAGTAGATGGCTGGAATGGGGTTAAAGCCAATGTTTTCAAAATATGGTAAAATTCAGTTATATATTACATAATAAATGAGTTAACCCTTCTATCTTTGAAATATTTCTCTACATACAGCCGGGTCAAATTCATGTGGTAGATTTAAAGATGGCTTCTGGGCATCTTATGAATCACAATATTTTAATTTTAATGATGCTGCACCAGTATTTGCAACATGTGAGCTATGCGTGGAGTATGACTGTAGGATATAGCATGTGAGTAACAGTGCACACCCTCAACTTCTTGGCTACAAAATAAAACCTCCAAAACATTCAAAATGGAATAACTGTAGAGAAATGTTAATTAGTTGATTTTGGATTTCCTGTGACTTTTCTTCTAGAAAAACACCTGGATAAATATCCTGGTCTATGAGGAAAGAAAAACAGTATGCTCATTTATTGTTCAAAATAGAAGAATTGAAATAGTTCTCTAGAAGTTTCATGGAATGCATCATTATATTAGGAGAAGACATAGAGCCATGGTTGAGCTGATGAAGAGACTAACACATCTCCACTGTAGTGCACATGTAAAGGAAAGTGTGATCTTTAGTGACAGTTTTTATAGGAAAGATTTTTCAGAGTTTTAATTTTATTTTTTCCTACAAGAGGAGACTGTCAATGTACACCTTTTTGCTTCTTCAACAAATTAAAGACCCTATATTTTAAAAGTTCGTGCTCTTAAAATTCATTTTTTCATGTGGCTCAGGAGACCCAGATTTCAGTACAGTGCACATGTCACATGAGATTCAATGGGGTTGAATGTGCATTTCACAGATTACTGGTCAGCTTTCAATCTTTGTTTGGATACACTTGGAATGATTTGATTTATAATCCTATTCCATAATGTAGAAGTGTTTCCTTCCACTTGTGTAATTAATGTGGCAAATGCATTGGAGTAAATGTTCTAACACACACTTTCCTTTCTCCAAATAGTGACCAATATTAATGGAAGCAATACCTGACCTTCAGATGCTCTGTCTAGAGAGATTAATGGCAAGTGCTTTCATTTGTAAACTGTGAGAAAACAAAGAATCAAGAAAAAAAGAAGTTCAAACAGAAATGCCATTATAAATGACACGAATCTTTAGCTTTTGCAACTAAGATAGGAAGTTTGAGAAGAGAAATATAAAAATAAAGTGTTGCTATTTAAAATACATAGTTTTTTTTTCTGGGCAATTAATAGGAAATAATGTACTTAATACCAGATATTAAATATTTAATACTACAGATGCCTTTTAGATCCCTGAGCATGACAAAAAATGTATTGCCCATCTTAAGGGAGTGCATGTCTCTCAAATACCTTTGAAAGAAAACTCAAGTGACTTGGGAAATTCTGTCAGGAAAACCTGATATTGTCCTTTTAGTCTGGGTCAAATATGCATTAAATGGACAATTCAAGCAAAACCATTTGAGATCTCACTTTCTTAAGTTTTCCTGGTGTCACCTTCATAGTTGTCTGTTCTGATGTTTAAGGTTTTTGTATTTAAGAAGGAGGTGCTAATAGAATACAGGGTTTTCCGAAGTGCTTTTTTTCCACCCCATTCTGCTGTTGCTTTTGTTTCAGGGGAGTTGGCAGCTGCCTTTAGTTCTGTGATAGCTTAGGAAAACCTGCTCTGTAAGCATGTTAATTTTCTTCCCTTTAGAAAAAGCTTGCTAATCTCAGGAGGCACTGCAAAGTTTAAATTAAAGTCAATAGAAAAATCACTAATTTGAAAAAAAAAAGGTTCCATGCAGCTTCTGATGAGTGGGAACACATCTGCCACACAATAGAATGTCACATTCCTTAGCTCATTGCTTTCCCAAGATGTGTGATAGAATTGTTGCTGCTTAGTATGCATCTGGTTCAGAGCACTAGCAGGTAAAGGTTTAATTACTGATCTATCTGTTTCTTGACCTACAGATTATGCAGGAGTAGTGTCACCCCATTTTGTGCTTTTCTCCATAGAAACTACTCTTCTGAAAGGCATCTTCAGAATTAAAATAACTGGACTCTTATCATTTGCTTATTTTTGTTTGATTTTTTTCATTTTCTTTTAAGAGACATATTGACAGTAGATTATACACCATTTAAGCCATACCTGCATTTCAAAACCATTCTTTTCACAGTAATCATGCCAATGAGATTGACATAGGTATGTGTTAAAGATGGAAATCAACAGTGAAAGATGTATTATTTGGGGCCACTCACAGGATTTAGAAGAAAAGAAATCCTTCCCAACAGGCGTTTGGAAAGGTGTGACACGAGATCGTATGTGGAAGTGGATTGTTAGCAGGTGTGGTACCACACATACGGCAAAAGTAAAACCTAAACAATACAGAGGTCTGTCTCTGGCCAAGCCAGGACAATCTCGCCCATGTGTCCCATTTACCACATGATAAGGATAAATTTACCTAGGTCCTAAGAAGCACTAGAACTTCCAACAAGAAGTCATTGAAAGTAGTAAATAGGAATGAATGACCAAACATATCAGCCAGGGCAGTCGATATCATCTTTCTTGCTACACTGTCATCATTTCACTTAGGGGAGACTTTTCAACAGAATTTTTTCTTTCAAATAATTAATGTTTGTTGTTTTAAGCCATTAAATGGAGGTAATTTGTAATGCAGCAATAGACAACTAATGCACAGCTTTCCTCTCAGGCTCGGTACATCAGAGCATAGCATGGCTAACCTATTAAATAAAATGCAGAACACAGACGTATTTCATTACTCATTGTGTGCTCATGTGCCTGTTTTCTTTCTTTTTTTTTTAATCCCCATCCAAGGATATGTTTATTGATTTTAGAGAGAGAAGAAGGGAGAGAAACAGAAACATCAATGTGTGAGGGAAATATCTATTGTTTGCCTCCTATACCCACCCTGACCAGGGATCAAACCTGCAACCTAGGTAGGTATAAGCCCTGACCAGGGATTCAGCCTTCAACCTTGGCATACTGAGATTGCTCTAAGCAACTGAGCCACCCAGCCAGGGCTTCCTGTTTTCTTTCCTCACAATTTACAAAAACACATCAGTGTATCAGATCTTCCAGAAACATCACTCAGGGTTGTTGTTTTTTTTAATCCCTGTTCCCCATTCTTAAAGCTGTGATACTGACTTGATTATATTGCAACATATTATCAATATATTAGTCCAGAATACACACAGGTACAGACATAGTAATACATTATTTGCTATATAATGGAAATGATCCTCTAGTCTTCTCAATATTTAGAAATTAAGGGCACATCTCTAAGAAAAGAAGGGTAAGATGCCATACTTGTCACTACCTAACCTTGGACATGACATCATGGCATGGCATTCTATGGGCCAACCAAGTCACATTATCAAACTCTTCATGGGGTGGGCATGGTTAATAAAGTTTCAGTGAATAATAGTATAATCAACCATAATAACTGAATTCATATTCCAACATCTCAATTAAGAAGTAATGGAAAAGTCTAAACATTATTGTATTTCTTTTTCTCTTCACCTTTTTTAACATGTTTTCTTTGTCCACTCTTCCTTATTCTTCAGATTAATGCTTTTCATAACTACCTTAAACTATGAGCATTATTTCTTTTGAATAATCCATTTAATATTGAATTATATATTTTTTCTGATTTAAATACCTTATTATAATTACCTATTTTAAATCATAAAATATCTTGATTTCCATATGACATTAACAGACATGTTAATATTTATCTTCTAATTTTTGCAGTCATTTCTTCTCTCCATAACTAAAGATAAAAAGTGTTACCTTTTTTCAATTTAACTCTCTCCTTGATTAACATGACAACTAAATATTAGTACAGTAGCACAAGTCATATACTGATGCAGGCATGAAAATCTCTCTTTTTTGGCTATATAATTGGAGTAATCTATTTATAAGCATTAGTCTCTATTAGGAAATTAAATTTACCTCCCCAAAAGAATAAACTTCTGGGTGATCTTTTTTTACCTAATGACTACAACAAAAATCTTTGAAGTAGAATTGGGGAAAAAACGTGTAAATATATATGTACTAGGATACAACTGAAGTCTTAGAAATTAAATAACTTGCCCACAATCTGGTAACAAAGCACAGTTCAAACCCAACACTTTAGCTCTAGATTCCACCAGTCTGGTAATATATTCTACCCGTACTGCATAGTGCAGTCTCTCTCTCTCCCTTCCTTTGCCTTTATTCCCTGTTTTTTTCTCCCTTACCTTCTTTCTTTCCTTTAAGAAATAATGGATTAGCTACTGTAGGACTTTTATAAGTAAAAACAAATGAAAATCTTATAAAGAGGATATTTGTATACCTACACATATATCTCAATATAGCACATCGCATTGTCATTAACATTTGAGTGTCAATTAACTCTTCACATTATCTCCTGAGAGATCAGGGGCATTGAGATAATAGCAAGGGTTTTATAATGGAGATGAGATAAAGGTGAAAAAATGGGATAAGAGTGCACAAAATAAACATTTTATCCAGTTTACAGTTCTGCCTCTGCTTCCCAAACATGCATTTTATTGCTGCATAATGATAATTTTACTACCAAAGTGCATTTTCAAACATAATTTTGAAAGAGTGAAGTACAGCCCTTTGCCAGTGAGTGATTCCTGGAATTTCAATAAAGCTCCTGCAATTTAGCAGGTGACAGTCACCAGGGCGGCTGTGCGTACAGAACCACACAGTGGCGTGCTTTCACGGCTGCACACATCCTGTAGAAATTGCTCCTAGAATGATGCAGCCTCATAGACGATGGATCCAAAAGGCGTGGCAGGAACTACCGCAATGCTGAAATTCTCCCTGAACTCGTGACCTTTGGATTCTGAAAGCCAACTGAGCTGGAAGGACGGCGGTCAGATGGAAGACCTGTCAGTCACGATCACATGTGGCTCTGGGAAGGCAAATGTTCTTGTGATCTAGATGCCAGAACCATTCACAGGCCCCGAGCGTGTAGAGTGAAAGAACTCACTTCCTCATAGCACAAAGTACAGATAGTTACACATAAGGTCATTCTGGAGATCAGCGTCCGGATGCCCAGAGTAATTAACTCCACATACCAAGGCTCAATGCTGTGGCTGCACTCAAGTGAGGTGACGAGGTGTACTGTCCTGAAGAGAATGCTTGCTTGACTTCTTAATCATAACGCAGTGGAAAAAGTAATAGTTTTGGCTACATGGAATTGCAGCGCTTCCACTCAGGAAATGAATTTTTATGCGTTGAATCTCTTACGAATTCTGTGTGATTTTTGTCCCAGGAGTCTATGAAAAACTGTTCTTTTTGTGCTACTAAGTGATGCAATGTGTAGCCTAAACAGATGGAAACAGATTGACTTTAGCATAAGTGTTGTAAGATGAAGTTTAAGTGTAGAAATGCACAAGGCACAATTAACAGAAAGTCTGTATCACTTAAAAGGCCTATCAAGTTTACACTGATATAGGGCTTCAAGCATTGCTGCATGAAGCTTTATTTTTAAAATAATTTTTGCATGACAGTAATAGAGAATTTTAAATATCTATACCTAAAAAAAGTTGAAACATAAAAAAAACTTAAAATGGTAACTGGTACAAAGTAAGTACTGATTAAACAGTAGCTCTTGTTATTTTTATTAATGGTAATTAGGATTTTCCTTTTAACTATCCACACAAAAACTGATCATATGTTAAATACCCTACTAATAGATACCAGCAACTTTCCTGATAAGCCATCTTTCCACAGAATACAAGTCTTAAAATCATTGATGAATAATCATTTTAACCTTTCAAATTATGTCTTGCATAATGTTATTTTCATATTAACCAACCATACTCTTATTTTTAAGAAAAATCTAGAAAATGTAAAAACTACAATATCTTTTTTAAAAAATTATTTCATTGTTGTTCAATTACAGTTGTCTGAATTTACCCCTCACCACTCCCCCTACCCCAGCCATCCCCACCTCCCTCCCCTGCTTCCCCCCTCCCACCCCTGCTTGGTTTTGTCTGTGTGTCTTTTATAGATGTTCCTAAAAACCCTTCCTCCCTTCCCCCCATTATCCTCTTCTCCCTCCCCTCTGGTTACTGTCAGATTGTTCTTAATTTCAATGTCTCTGGTTATATTTTGCTTGCTTGTTTGTTTTGTTGATTAGGTTCCGCTTATAGGTGAGATCATATGGTATTTGTCCTTCACCACCTGGCTTATTTCGCTTAGCATAATGCTCTCCAGTTCCATCTATGCTGTCGCAAAAGGTAGAAGCTCCTTCTTTCTGCTGCTTAATATTCCATTGTGTAAATGTATCATAGTAGAACAAACAATATCTTAAATGTCATTTTAGAATGATATTGTTGAACAGTATACAGGTTTGAGATGAATATCAGCAATACACAAGAGGATTAATGGCAAAAGTGTGAAGTTCTGAGGTTCAACTTTGGCCCTGTGTCCTTGATGTTCTGGGCCTCTTTTTATGCTGTTTCTACTGTGCATTTGTTGTTGCTTAGTCCTTTTCTAATTTCTCCACCAACCTTTAGAGTTAAGTGTTAGAATTATGGAGCTGCCTAGCTCATATTGAACAGAAAAATCAATAAATTGATAAAATAAAGATTCTGAGGTATTATTAATTTACCTTTCCTCTCCACAGTTATTTACAGTTTAAAAGAGGACTTGGAGAAACAAAAAATGTTCAACTTAAAGAAATGATTCATTAATCCCTCCCATTATTGACAGGTCAATGGGCAGCTTCTCTGCGCTCTTCACATCTCAGCTTGCAAACCCTCTTTCACCTGTGGGTTAAAATGCCCCACATACCAATGCTGTCACCAAAGTATAAGTCATGTACATTTTAATGGAACATTTTATTCTTAAGGGTATTTATCATTTTAGAGTACTATTTTAAACACAACTACTAGTTTGACAAGTCAGTATTCTTTGCAGGACTTTATTGTACAATATAGAACACTAAGCCAGTGAAACTCCATCTTATTTCCAAAACTCATTGAACTTGATTATGTTATCAGTTGCACATTTGACATTGTGTGATATTCTGACTCATAATTTAAGTGTATCATGTCATAAGAATGAATAAATGATGCCCCAAATTATAATTACTCTTTGGACATTTATTTGGACATTTTATTTCAAATGAATAAACATTCACATTTAGGAAGAGTAAAATTTTAGCATAGCGAATTAAGAAAAACAGTGTTTCTTACATAATTTCTAAATGTTAGGGTGCAATGGTAGTGGGCAAAGTAGATCTGGGTGTGAGAACTTTCTTTAAACCCAAGGAGAAACATCTAAACCATAGACAGATTTTTTCATTTCTGCTTTGAGCCAATAATTTAACACAAACATATTAAAAATACTTGCAATTATATATCTTGTAATGTTAATCTACCAATAAGGACTTTTCATGTTAAAGTCATGAGGTTATCAGTAGGATTCACATTGGGTCTATTGTAATCCCAAGTGTCTCCTCTCCCTCTTGAGGCCCATGATCAACAGGCTATTTTTATCTAGGCTCCATGTACATTTTCTGATGCCAGTAGCTCTTCCTAAGAACAAAGCAATAATAAATCAATTAATAAAGAATGTGTATTACTGAGTTCCAAAACTGAGAGTCAGGGGTTGTAGAAAAGAGAGACAGAACAATCTATTGCTCAGTCAAGGCTGGGAATCTTCCCAGCTCACATCCTGTTATGTAGAGGGAAAGCTCAGTTAAGGTGGAAAAATAAACAATAAGCTCTTCAAACAGAGTTCTTTTTTCTTTTTGCCTAAAATGTTTAGATTTTTATATTTTGAAATGAATATAATAAGTAATTTTTTTCCACTAAAGTTGTAAATAGGACAGTAAATGAGCTCTTAATGATTACACGTTGTTTTAAAGAAACGTTTTTATTTATTCCATGTTTGGGAATTTTTTAACCATGATTTTTTATTGTGTAGGAGATCCTTTTTTTTAGTGTCCTGGGTAATTGAAAGATGACTGAAGTAGAAATTCCAAGTAGGTCTTTAAAGTCAAACACATCGAGGTAGACACATGAAAGAATTTTCATGAGAACTTGGTGCTTTTGAAGGTATCAGGGAATAATGACTTTCTCACACGAACAAAAGATGTGCTCATTCCCTATTACATTTCTAATCACCTTCAAATCATCAGGGGCAAAGTAGCTGCTTGAGCTTTCCTTCATTTCTAGGCTGGGAACACTGGTGTTTTAAAATCAGACTTCTCAGTGGTGTGGTTACATATACACGGATGCTATTACTTTTAACTTTTGCCAACCTCTTTTATACAGTTTACAAAATAGTCATACATATATTACAAATTATATCAATTTCCTTTTTAATGATTGCCACAACCAAAAGACTCAGAATGAGCTGCTGTATTGACACATTTCAGGGCAATTTATTCTCCTGTACTGTTCTGAGGAAATGGTGTTACCTAGACTACACATTATTTCTTATTGGTCGATATATTCTATGTTATAGATCTATATTTCATGTAGTGCTTTCTCTGAAGAGAAAATCCAATCTTAAAAGGTTGTAGTATAATACAAAACTAATAGTATGACATTTTATGCCAAATTCAGGGGAAGAAAATTGTACAACTCCATTACACTATTTAATATATTTCCCATATATTTTATTAAGAATGTCTTCTCAGTGACTTATAATTATAAGGTTTTTGCTAAGTATTTGCAATGCATATGAATGTTTTCTCATAAGATACAGTATATATGATATCAATTAATTTTCACATTTGGAAGGTTATTTTGTGTTTGTTCCACAAATGTTAATATCTACACCTTTGCATTATAGAATAAATTAAACAGTGTAGTTTCTAGGCCTCTGAATGTTATTTATTGAATTTGAACTTCTAGTATATAAAAACATAAATTTCAAAAGTGTCTAATATAATCTAAGGGAATCTGGCTATGTGTTTAAAAATCATATTTAAGGAATTGTTTTATTTCTGAGAAAAGAATCTTATTTAGGGTTTGCTTAAATGCATAAGAACTCAATGCTTTAAACCAATTAGACTATTGGATTTATGTAAGAATTGATCATTTGACTACCATAGCCTGCCTTGAACATTCATAATATACATTTATTAATTCTACACCTAGAATATGGTACAGTGGCAATAACCGACCACAAAATGTTTCTTTTGCATTGAAAATAAAAATCTTAGCTTAGTATGAACTTTTCCCCCATAAATACCTTTAGTTGTGTTGGCATTTATGCAGCAGCGGGAGACCATTATGCAGGGACACATTCTATCCCACTGACATTATCACTCAAAGATGGTCGATTTCATTTTCAGGAAGGTCCCAGAGAGCTACAGACAAGTTACAATCAATCATGCAAGCACAATCGCTAGAAGAGTCACATTACTCTCAAAAAGAAAGAGTAAGGGAAGCATGAATGTACTAATGCATATTTAAATTTCATGTTTTGCTCCTAAAGAACTGATGAATTGTAACATAGCTTCACATTCACAATGGCATTATGCTTAAGCCTCATCAGTTTTTTCTCCTGACTCATAGAAATGCCAAAAAGGGTTGAAATGTTTTGCTGCATGGTTATGGAATAGCCAGGTCAGGTGCTATGGCAAAGGTTGCTGTGGTTGGACATCAGGTAACGTCTGATGTGACAATGAGTGGCCAGCTTTAAAGTTAGTCCAGTTATCTAGATATGGATCAGACTAGGGATAGAGTTAAGTATAATGCAGGTTGAACCAAGTGGCAGGTACAAGGGAAGGGGAGATAAATGAAATTACTATTAGGATCAAATAAGACCAAAGTGCAACAACCCTGACCAATATATCACAGTTTGTTGGGCATAGTCCCACAAAGCGAAAGGTCACTGGTTTGATTCCTGGCCAGAACACATGCCTGGGTTGCAAGTTCTGTCCCTGGTGAAGGAACACCTGAGAAGTAGCCTATTGATGTTTCTTTCTCATATTTATGTTTCTCACCCTCCCTTCCTCCCTCCCTTCCTCTGTTTCTAAAAAATGAATGAATGAATGAATGAAAAATTTTAAGAAAACTGAAGTGCAACAGCAGCTGAGAAATAGAGTCAGGGACCAAGTGGACTAGGTTGGAAAGAGCTTCAGATAGAGGCTCTCTGGAAGGTTTTTAAGGAAGTAATTTCCTTGGGCATTGTGAAAATGTCTGCACTGTGAAAATTTCCACATAACAGGCTTCAGACTCACTCATTCAGTGGATCAAACCCTGTCTTTCTATCCATCTTTTTGTGAAAGAAACCATGTCCCCATGTGTCAGTTCAAGTGTTTGAGGGGCATTGAAATTACTTTTCTTTCCCCAAATATTTCTGTGTTGAAAGTTGGAATTACGTCTTGTGACCTGATGTGGAATTCTACTGGGATGTCAGAGTCTTGTGATGATAGAGCAAGCTGAGAGCTGTCCTCCTCTTAACTTCTCATGACAGAACTCCAGGCGCCTCACATATTTCTCCAACAAAGAAAGCAAGACTATGCAACACACAAAACTTAACCTATGTGTGAGCCCATTAATAAGCAAGTGGGGACTAGAGGCCTGGCCCCTTGATATTCAAGCCAGTGACCTTACTACTTTACTCAGTAAAAAAAGTCTCTCCTTCTCCCTTTTCTTTACTCATCCCAGAAGAAGGGCCTGGCTAGTAACAGGGCATTTGATACAGGTTTTATGAAGTCCACTTGTCAAAATACTTCCTGTGAAATACTTATCTTACTCTTTGTAATGTAAATGAAAGGCTAATCATCTTGGTTGGCTGAATAAAGATACTGAATTATCACAAAGTCCTTTCATTGAAAACTTTTCAAAAGATTTCAAAATATCAGACTATGCTGCTATGTTCTATGGTACATAAAGGGTGAAATGAATTCTTTACTTCTATTAAGAGGCACATAATTTTAATCTTCCTCCAAAGTGCCTCCAAAGAAACTAGCAGCACTATAGAATTAACAATATTTATTAATAAAATAAGTACAATTACAGAGATATATAAAATGGATAACAAAGATATTAAAGTTGTTGGGCAATTTGTCTAAATTTTCTAGAACTTGGTTTCTTAATATTTAAAATATGGGATATTAGGGAGAGAATAAAGTGCTGGTTAAGATGCAGAAGCTATTATCATATTTCTTGGTTTAAATTCTAGTTTTTCTACTGCTTATGTGTTTCCTTGAGTAACTTTTCTGTGCATTAACCTTTCTGTATGTAAAATGGGGCTAACTGTGAAATCTAGTCCATAGTGTTGGTCTGAAAAAGAAGTGAGTTAATACATGAAAACCACTTAGAAGAGTGATTAGTCCATAATAAGCATTTTAATTCAATTTAAGTATTATTGTAGTTAATTCTAATATATTCTTGATTGACAATTTGATAATTCTATAAATACATTCTATGTGGTGATATTTCTTTGAAAATCTGAATTTTACAGTAAAGAGAGTCTATTATTTGTACTTTTCAGAAGTGGAACAGTTAATTTATTTATGATATCTGTAATGAGAATCCATTACATTCTACTTGACCACAAATATATGTAACACCCAGAATAGTTGGGTGTCTCATGCTTTCTCCTCACCAACGTAGGTTCTCTAGGGCAGAGATTTTATAAGTGATAATGGATGGGATCCAAATTTCCTCACAATGGTGGCATTTGGAAATGATTCTGATACACCTGCCTACCAAACAAATGAGTACTATACCACTAGTCATGCTCAAGAATCACTGCTCTAGATCCATTTCCAAAACCAAGTGGAAGAAGAATATGTCCAAGCTATTTCATCAGTTATTTAGTTTAATAAAAAAAGATGCACTAAGTAAATGTGGTACTTCTTTCCTCTTTTCAAACCATTTGGAGTAAGGGAGAGAGAAAGCCACAGGAGTTATACACTTGACAGGGAATAGTGGCTTTAGGATCAACATGATGAGAGACATGTTATTATAAAAAAATCCCCCATCAGCAAGGTGCTTTCAGCACAAATTCTCAAGACATGGTCAATATATATCGTATAATAACACATCTTGATTTACATTTAATTTCATTATGCATGTTCTCTGACCTGCCTGATACCCTGCCCTATTGTCACAAGTCTTTTTTCTATTATCATACTTGTTTCTGGGCAACTGGCCAACATCAATCATCCCGGCACTTGACATGGTATCTACATGGAGTCAGGCACTGGAAACGCCATTTAAAAAAGACATTGTGTCTCCCTTAAAGACAATACAGTTTTACATGGCTGACAGGCAACTTAATATGTAATTAAAATACATTGTAGTAAATGCTGTAGTAGTGGCTCCTAAGTGAAGCACCTACAGTCTGTAAGAGGAAGGTGGTAGATGAAACAGAAATGTCTTATGGAGATGTTGACCTTCAATCTGCAACTAAAAGATAGGGTAGGGGAAGTACATTCTAGGCATAGTGTACAGTACTGCAAAATCTCTGAAGCAAAAGGAAACATGCAATTTAGAGAATAGCCAGGAATTTTTTAATAGTATGGCTGTAGCATAGAATATGGAATGAGGTATAATGAGGGAGGTGAGAGAACTAAGATTAGGAAGCATTTTTAAAGCCATGATGAGACATTTGGAAAATATCCCCAATACTAAGCAGTTTAATAGGCTGATTGATATAATCAGAATTTCATATTAGAGGTTTAAGTCTAGTTGATATGGAAAGGTTGAAGAAGGGTGACTATAGGCTATGACATCTGTTAAAAAAGGATTTCACTCATGAGTAGAAACCAGAAATTGATGGCTGAATCCAAAGTTCAGTTATGCCAATGGAGATGAATGAAATTCAGAAATACATAAAAAAGGTAAGATTAACAACATTTAAGGAACAGAAAAATCAAATGGAACACCCAGATCTCTTGCTTGAACTACTAAAGGGAATTAGGATCATTACAGAAACAGGGGACTTAGGAGACAGGACAGGTTTGGGGGAAAGATTTGGTTTTTGAAATGTTGAAAGGTGCCTCCAAGCTGTAGGAGAGACATGGAACAGAATTAAGTATATTAAGTATACAAGTCTAGAGCAAAAAAAAAAAAATCTTGGATAGAAATATAGATTTGGGAGTTTTCAGGAGACAGATGGTAATTGAAGAGTTGGAGTAAGTGAGATTAATCCTGACAAATATGGCACTTTAAGGAACATGTAGATGGAGAGGACCCTGTGAAAAGCAATATGAGAGAAGGCAACGAGGAAGACATTTGGAAAGCATAGAGTCATAGCTGCAAAGGGAGCAAAGCTTTGCATGAGATAAATATTGAACCTTGTCCATTCAATTTAGCATCAAGTTTATTGGTGATCTTAGCAATGGTAGCTTCAATGAAATGTTGGTAACAAGCTAGGTTACAGGGTTTATATGAGGTGAATGGAAGATAAATAAGTAAACTGGATGTATTGGAAATACTTTTAAGAACTTCAGCTAGGAAGTAGAGGAGGAAGCAAAAACACATTGGGTTGAGGGAGGGAATGAAGAAATTGAGATAAAGAGGCTTAAGTATGTTTAAATACGGAATAGAAGAAACTAAAGATGAAGATATTTCTAATACAGGAGAAAAAAGGAATATTAATTGAAGCATAGTTTTTACAGAGGAAAGAGGGAAATAGAAGCTTTAAAACATAGGTAGAGAAATTTTCCTTAAATAGGAAGACAATTTTGGCCAAAGGAATGGAGACACAATGGATATACATGCATGAAAATTGGTAAGTGAGGGGAGAGGCAGTAGGTAGAGTCTTGTCCTAATGCTCCTATTTTCTTTGTGAGGTAGAATACGCTCTTGGCTGGAAGGAAACAGGAGATGATAGAGTGGGAGATTTAATGGAAGTGGAGATGATTCATAATAGTCGCTACCAAAGCATGAAACAGAAGAGGAAAAGTCAGCGACTGAGGAGACATGCCAGGATATTGGGTCCCAGATGCCATTAAGAGGCCCTGCAGGCCCAGTTTGAACTGAAAACCATGCATTTGTAATGCCTCCATTTTTCAAGGTTGTGCAATTTTTTTTCTCTGAGCTTGTTCAGCATCTCTTATATAACACTTGAGAAATCAGATGATTCTAATTTTCCAGAATTGTGACTTTTGCCAAATGAGTACAAGGAAGGGCAAAGAATCAACAGACAACAATGTTGCCGAGGGAGTGACTAAGTGATAAACAGTGAAATCCGGGCTACTGAGGCAAGGAAACTCAATGTCAGAGACTTAGAAATCCAGCACTTAAACAACAGAGCTAACAGGAAAACATTATGTTATAGAAATTAAAGAATAGAAGGCTGGGATCAGAGAAAAATGCCTGAATTTGAGATTTTTGAGTTTGAGAATCCTGAATGTATTACCTAAAATGTATTACCTTAAAAAAAAAAACACAACTTTTTTTTTTCTACCACACAGAACAAAACCCCATCCTGGCAATGTTTTTAACAATGTACTGAAATACACTAATAAAACAAATGATGTCTAGAAGGTAAGCAAGTGATCAATACTATGATATCAAGAGATAGAAACTTTGTGGGGCCAAGCAAATTCTTCTAGCAATCTTGTTTTTAAATTTTAATGCCATCGATGTTTTTACTTTCAGTCATATTTTGTCAATGCAAAAACTAAAAATGTCTAGTTCCCAATTCTCTTCTTTAAGAGATTGCTCAGCATTTCTTTTAAAACAGAAAACAGATAGAAGAGGAAGATTGATTAGCTGCTGTTATAATTCAAGAGAGCTCAAATTCATTCAGGTTATCTGCCCATTTCAGATGGACAGGTATGTGCAGCTTTGCCCATCACTGCATGGCCAAGTGCTCAGGGCCTCACTTTCACGTGAGGTGTGCTTAAAATAGGTTAGATTGTGAAGTGACATAGTCACAGGGAAAAATTCTATGGAGATAGAGCAAAGGGAGAAGGCATTTATGGACAAAAAAGTAAAAATAAAAATTAATAAATGCAGAAATATACAGAGGAAAATAAAGGTCAAGTACAAATCCATTTTGATATCTTATTCTTTCCTAAATAATACATATGCAAATGTACAAAAATATAACACTTGATTCATATCATGTTCTGAAACTTGGTTATTTAACTTAATAGAGGAGATATTAAAAACTGATAGATATTTGTCTGAATGATCAGTTTAGTTGTGGGGAAATATATAATAGCACTGTAAGTTTTGTTTCTTTTATTTTTATTACAATTTTAAATCGATTTTCTATTAAGGAAAATTTAAAGTAATTTCATTGTTTGTTATACATTATAGGGATTTATACATGAAAAGTATTGTTTTACATTAGTGAGAAAACAAATTATTATGTATAATATTCAGTAATGTGGTACAGGATTTCTATTTTTAAATAAATAGTAACATTCCTTTTATGTTATGCACAATAACAAATTGGACATGAACAAAATATTGAAAAGTAAATAACTATAGAAATAGAATAATAAATTGGATTTTTAAAATTCTTGATTTGGGAAGTCATTCTGAAGCAACATTCAAAGTTCAAAATCCAGGAAAGATGAGCCTGGCTATCTGAGCTTTATATACTCGTCCTTACTGAGTTACTGTTATAGAACAACAAGGGGGGGGGGTGCTGGGACGATATACTATTATCTAAAAGGAACCCCCCAGGTTCGTTATGTCCGTCGCCAGAGGAAAGACGTCTTTCAATGCCAGAGATTCGTGAAAAGGAAGGGATGTTTATTTAATGCTATATAAACTTAAAGTAGTGACCTAATATCTTCATCAAAATCCCATAGTCCCTTAAAACACCCACAAACACACACAGTCCTTCCTTCCCCCTTTGCCCAGTCTGGGGTACCGTATCTCAGGAAAAGAAATAGAAGTCCGTGGCTCGGGCAGACCCTGGTTCTTCCCAGTAATCCGTCTTGACTGGTAGGCCTTTCTTGGTTCCTGGCACCATCAGCTGTGTCACCAGGATCTCTGCTAAAGCCAGGTGGTGGGTGGTTCCTCCTTCTAAAGCTGCGGGGGTCCCCACTGTGCCAAAGCTGCGCGGCTCTCCTACATATCCACAGCCACATGGTCCTCTTGGCACAATGGCTGCGGGAGTCTCCACTCAGCCAAAACTGTGTGGTTCTCCCTCCTCAGTGGCTGCAAGGAGTGTGGTTGCCACTCTGCCAAAGCTGAGGTCTCTGCTAAAGCTGCATGGTGATTCTCTCTGGCAGGGCTGTGGGAGTCCCCACTCTGCTAAAGACCAAGTGGTTCTCTCTTCTATTGCCACAGCCACATGGTTCTCTCTCTTCAATGTCTGCCACGTCTGGATTTAAATCCCCAAGCCAATCTTCCTCTGCACCCCAATTTCCAACTCCTCCTACAATCAGTTACACCTGCCAGCGCTCATATCCTTCCAGCTTTACTGGGCTGCTGTGGTGAGTCTGGGCAGGCCTGACCCCATGTCATGGAGCCAATCTTCTTCAAGCTCCCACACAGGTGCTGTAACTCAGGGGACCTGCCTCCCAGTTACATCTTGGTGGGGAAGTTACTTCCATTCCCCTGGCTCAGAGCATGGCCACAGCTATTTAACATATCTATGTAGCCAGTTAAAGGTTATAGATGTGTTAAATGACCACACCAAAGGTTAGCTGCAAAGCTGTTGCTATTCAAAACAGCTCTCAAAGGCCCTGCTCCATTTGTCCCTTCCCCCAACCCACACCTGTGATGAGGGGTGGGTGAGGACATCCTAATATTTCCTGGACACCTTGAGTTCTGAACCCCATTCCAAATCCCTATCTGGGGCTCCCACTCTTGGCTGCACCCTGTTACATTACTACACCTTTGTAAGTTGTTTTAGTTCATTCAAGACAAATTCTTCTGCATTAGTCTATATTTTCAAAAACCTTCTGGGTTTTCTCAGACATGTATTTTTCTAAATAGCTTCTAGAATCATCTGGATAATATCTGTTTCTCCTTACTCCTAAAAGAAGTCTAATGGGACTCGTGTTGGCAGTGTGTCAAGTTTCTGGGTTAACTGAAGTAGGATTGTCACCTTTGCAGCCTGTTAATTGTCTTTGCCTTTGTAAATGAATGTTTTAATAACTTTTAAAGAACATTAATATGCAGGTATGTAATCACTGTTTAATCAGTTAAATTAGGCAGTGTATTTAGGTGAAATTCAAATGAGTTTCCAGGTCCTTTCCAGTAATGATAAGAGACTTAGTGGTCCATCAGCCACAGCCTGGGAACCTGAGCATCAGAGAAAAATCTGGTTTTTGTTTGGTGGGCTGTACTTTATCTGGGGGTGTGTGTTGGGGGGATAAGTTTTAGAGTGTTTGTGTGTCTTTGTTCAGAGGCTTGACTTTGAGAGATTCTCCTTCTTTAGAGCACGGCTTAATCCAGCTCCTGTAAGATTTGCATTTTAACCTGAGAGATTAAAGGTAACCTTCCCACCAAATCTAGAAGTTAATAATTTTATTTCTATATGTGTTTTATCCATCTATCCATCTACCTATCATCTATCTTTATAGGAGAATTTAGAGAGAAGAAAATCATCTGCCACTGTAATAATGACATTCAATTTTATTAGTTTACATACCTTCTTAGTAAATCAGAGTTCACACTAGTGCCATTTTCCACAGTTGAAACCGTGCAGAATAAACACGATGCTCTGATATGTCTTTTTTAATCTGCCTCCTTATGCTGAATGGAGGCTTATCATTATTAAGTGAGATATATTGTGCTTTCGGGTAACAATGTTCTAACTAATTTGTTTTTAGAACAAAATCATTTTCTAATCATTGTTATGAAGTTTTATGTTTTCCATAAGTATATTTTTTCTATGATCAAGAAAAAAGATTAATTCAACACTTATTTTAACTGCTTTTCATTAAATTATACTTAAATTTCATTGGGTTAAAGTTGGTAATTTTCCAATCTAAGTGTGTTTTTGGTGGTGTCAAGACTAATTCAATTGCTTCTTGTCTAGATTCATAGGTTTCATAAAAAGTTCATTTTATGTTAGCTTAGGGCTTTTCTGCCTAGTGAGATTATAGCATTTGTCACAAGGGTGCCAAGATTTATTATGAAAAAAAGAAAATAATTGGTAAATTTTACAATTGAAATGACTATATTTAGAATGCTTAATAGCGGCACTTAAGAGACAACAATGTTTGTATATTCTTATGCTAATTAGCCAATTTGCTGTTGCTTGTCTTAATTGTGAAAGGTGATTTCAGTGCAGAGTGCTGTGCTGTGATTTACAGAACATTAAGACCTTAACTTGTATCAATGCTTTTAGTAGAACTGGGTTGTTTTCTTCTGCACAAATGTTGTCACATCGAGGAAGGCACGAATCTCATCATGCTATTTATTTATTGAAGGGTAGCTTTTACTGAATAGATATTGGAGATAGTGGCACCTATGCCTTTCTTATTGTGTCTCATTGTTTACGAGGAAGGCTGACTGTATTGTCATTATCATTCTGGTCACATCACAGAGATTGCTTGGAATTTTAATAACTACCCTATTCAGTGAATTATAGTCATTTGATGTAGCAATTTGGCAGTATTGTGATTAGCTGGCTAGTGGCTACTTCATCCCTTTAGTGTTCTAATAAGGCTACTCTATCCAGGCCTGTAGGCATCTTGGATGCTGTACAAAGAGGTAACGGAAATGATAAAGAGTTGTATATTATTTATAGCTTCAATTTGCTGAACTAGCTTGTTTTGTGTTGGTTTTGAGTGAAAGGGAAGATCAGGCGACTCTAAATGATTTCCATTTGTGTCCTCTGGGTATGGTGCTCAGTTCACTGCACCCTCCAATTTAAAAGATGGCGTTACTTCTCAGATGAAAGTGATTGTGCCAGAACCTGGCTCGAGCCAGCTGCAGAGCTAAATGAGGATTTGAAAAAGCCAGTGCACATCCCTAAATGCTTTAACGTACTACCAGGGAGTAACTTTGGCAAGGGGAGAAGAAGAATTCAGTTCATGATTTCATTAATAATATCAACTTCAACAAAACAACAACTTCTATTTTTATTACTCTCGGAGAATTTGTAAAACTGGTCTTAAATCATGTTGCAAGTGAGCTTTAGTTCAGACTCTAGTCTAACATCAATGCGATTGTTCTTTTTAAATTTTTATTAGAAAAGACACAAGAATATCTTTTTCCTTCTTTCCGTTTTTCCATTCATTCATGCTTATATTCATTTATTCATCCTTCCATTTATCTAACTAGCCAATGTTAATTAAATGTCTACTAAATGTCATCTATGTGTCTGTGCATTATTTATTATTTATTATGTGCCAGGCAGTATGTTTAGTGCTGTGGATATGAAGGTAAATAAAACCCTTGTGAAAGCAGCAGCTAAACCATGTTCTATTGGGTCACTACAAGACAATGTGGTTGGACAGTGATATGGTATTTATCCCATAGACACAAAGATGAAGGACTCTCAGTTCAGCCAGGAATAGAGTCGGGAAAAACTCCCTATATGTAGTTGTCCTTGAGTTGAAGTTTGAAGGGCAAGTAGATAGTGCCAAGTGGAAAAAAGAAAAAGTACTACTGGAAGAGGAAGGTCCTCTGTGGGATATGAGCAGCAAACTCGTGATGAGGCCCTGCCCTTGAAAGGCCAGAGCAGTGGAGGAAGAAGCAGCCAGAAATACACCCCAGCCAGGGAAGTGCTACCTAGAGCTATGGACAATTGCTGTGGAATACTTCCCCATCTATATGAGATTCATTTTGTCTTACATGTATAGAAAGAAAGCAAAAAAGATGTTTCAGATATTGTCTTTTGTGCTTCCAAGGATGACTGATCCTCAAAGTAAGGTTAGATAAATGTACCTTTTGACTTTAATTGCCAAAGAAAATTAAACTGTCTAGAATTTGTGCAGTTATTCAGTAAATATTCAGCAACAATGAGGTGATTATTATTGAAATGATAATGTGATACGTCAGTGGCAGCTTCAATGGTAAATCCTTCATAGTCATCGTCTTATTGAACCCTCACAGCAACTCTCTGTGATAAGAGCTAACAGATTACAATGTTATGTACTAAGACACTGAGCCTTGGATACTTTTATTAACCCACCCAGAGTCCTATGGCTATGAGTTTCAGTGGCAGTTCCATTCCAGCTCTGTCTTCCTCTAGAGCCTCATACTTAACAGATATGATGCGTTGCCTTTGATGGGCCAGGCACCATGCTAGACTCAAGAATCGTGAGTGATAAAATTCTGAGAGACTACAGTAGGGAATTTGGAAGCAATCCTTACATTTCCAGGAGTATTTAAAAGGTTTGGTGAACAGTGCCTGTCTGTATTTGAGGATGTTCACAGTACTGTGCAGTTGCACAGTACAGATTGTTTGCCTTTGAGGGTTCTGCTTACTGTTTCCTTTGGTGTCCCCTGAGTATTCTTCACTATGAGGCAAGACCCTTCTCTGGAATCTTCTAGAGCTAAGGATCTCAGAAAAGAAAAATTAGATTTCAGAGGTAGAATTAATGTTCATAAGCAGTAATCTTTTCTGTATTACCTATGGTTAGGAATTTGATGCTATTAACTAGAATACTAAAATGTATTTTTATAAATCTGCTTTGTGGCCCATTGGTATAAACCCAGTGATATCACTCCAAATAGTGTTATTCTCTTATGTTTTGGGGTGTATGCTTAACTAATATGCCTTCAAAATTAGGCCTCATGATGGTAAAGCTGTTACCACTACACTCTTTTTTTCACTAATAATTTTAGCAGGTAGGTGCCATTTACTATAACATGCAGTGCTTTCCTGCTGAATATAATAGAGAAGGATTTCATTCTTTGCTAGCTTCTAAAGCTGTTTCAGCTTTTAGAAGATCAGCATAACTACAGATGTGTTGCTTTTATTAAAGAAAGTCTACCAAGGCTTAAATGGTGTCATAAATTTTGTAGCTGCTTGCCTAAGGAAATAATGTGCATGATTTTAGATATTATATGAAGAAGGTTTCTTGGACTAGGCTTGACCATTCCCATTATGCTTCTTGTCTCTAGCTGCAATTTAAAATAGATATATGTCAAACTTTTTCAATCCCTCTTCCATAGTTTTTTTCCCTTTATTTCCATCTCCTTTGTTCTTTGTGCTGAATTGCATATAATTTTTTGACATCATTCTTTCCATACATTGATTTTCCCATCTGTGTCTTATTTCTTTCTAGACCTCTGATGAATTTTAAGTTATTACTATATTTTTCTCTTATGAAAATTTTATCTTTGATTCTTATTTACTCTTACCTGGTTGTTTTTGCAATGTCTTGTCCCTCATATACTTTTTATTCTTTCTCTTTGTCTTTAAATGTAATAAATATACTTACCATATATTTTATCTGATAATTGTAATATCTGAAACTAGGTCTCATTTTATTTCATTGGTTCTAGGTTATAGTATTTAGTTCTTTGTGTGTTTTTATTGCAGTTTTTAACTGTGTAATCATGTTCCTTGAACCATTATCTTTTGTTGGGAAGGAAAGTGTATACAATCAAGAGACAAGTAACTTTCAAGGGATGCAGAATTTTATTTCTTAAGGTAAATTACGGACACTTGGACATTTATTTTATTAGTGTATGTGATATATTACTTTAAATTTTTAAATTTAAATTAGGTGCATTTTTCTTCATCATGGATAAGTTATATAACCCTTAGTAGCTAGAAATGAGCACTTAGATCCACTAGATATTTTCTTATTCAAGATCCATTCAATGGCTTTCTCTGGAAGTATTTGTACAATGAACATTTATGTAAATCTTCCTGAAACTAAATGATGACTGTACTGTTTCATTCAATAATCAAATTGAGTGATTACTTATTAGATTTTTTAATAATCTGAGTTCATTAAGACAGCAATGGAATTTAGACAGAGAGTTATTGAGGGCCTCTCTGAGGTGAGCCAAAAGAATCAGTCTACATGAAGGGCTCAATTTTGAAATTAAATACGTTTTCTAAGGTAATGGAGCAGGAGCATATTTGTGGCAAACTGAAATCAAGATCCCAGAGATTATCAAACAGATGGAGGAGGAGATCAAAAAGAAAGAGAAGTAAAGGGAGAGAATGGAGAGTTTCAGATGTGGGGAGCTTGAATGCATTTCATAGAAATACATTTTGATGACTTTATTTGTTCTGTTTTTAATGAAACACATCTTTATTTTTATTTGAATGTATTGGGGTGACATTGGTTAGTAAAATTTGTATGTTTCAGGGGTAAAATTCTATATAGCACACCATCAGTATATTGTATTGTGTATTTACCACCCAAAGCCAAGTCTCCTTCCATCACCATTTATTCCCCCTTTACCCTCTTCTACCTACCCCCCTTTCCTCTGGCAATCACCGTAATGTCCTCTGTGTTCATCAGTCTGTCTTTGACCTGGAGAATATTATACTAAATGAAATAAGCCAGTCAGAGAAAAACAAGCACCGTGTAATTTAATTTGTATGTGGAATATAATGAACAAAATCAACTAACAAAGTGGAGACAGATTCATGGATACAGAGAACAGACTGACAGCTGTCAGGGAGGATGGTTGGGAGCTGGGTGAGAAGGGTATAAGGATAAACACATGTTTTTGCAAAGCATATTCTAAGGCACCATCTTAGTGACTTTTTTAAAAAAGGTTTTACATTATTATTGGAGTGGGTGAAAGAGTAGCTGTGCAAAAATGAGCTGTATAAGATATAACACTGCCTTCAGGGACCTAGAATTCAGTGATAATAAAATTTTATTTCAAAAAGCGGAGACTAAAGTAGAATAAGGTAATATACATTACACCTTAATATATAAGTTGTACACACAAACACACACGTCCCTTTTTGTGGACTATATATTTAACTATGCTTTAAGTAAGAAACCATTTTTTAGGATTTATTAATAATAATTATTTATTATACAAGTGATGAAACAGAGAAGTTATTCCTCCCAGTAAGAAGCAAGCCATGACTCAAATTTTCAGAATCCTGGTTTTATAGATTTTCTATTATTTCACTGCCTCATTTTATAAGTTGAAATATATATGTATGTTAAATAAAAGGGGACCACAGACATTGTTTTAGTGTTAGATAATGTATAATACATGTGTGGTGTGAGCATATTATTCACAGAGTCTAGTGTAAATCCTTTGTTAGCTCATTTTGCTCCCCAATACACTTGTTAATAGACTCCAAAATTTATTTTATAAACTCTGCAAAGTTTTCCAGCCAATTTACTGCTGTTATATCAGACTTCAGATTTAACCACTTAACCCCAGACACCCAAGTTTAAAATGAACAGACACCAAAAGTTTAAAATGATCAGAGCTTGCAAAAAATCATTGACAGACAGCATGTTCTCTTGGCCACCAGTGTGGGACCCCCATCTGCTGGAATGGCATGGCGCTTGCTGGGGAGGCCAGTCTGTGTTCATGAGGGCATTTACTCCATGGGTAACTCACTGCACTTCACCTAGTTTTGGGTCCACTGTGTAGGAATCATTCACTTAGTGTAACATACTTCTTCACAAAGATTAGTGCAATTTAAAACATATCAATTGACTGATATGTTTAAGCTTTCTAAATATTTATACTATGTTTATGTTATTAAGTTTTCTATTTTAATTAACTATTTCTTCTGTTCCCAAACAGTGCAAAGATCCAGGACTGAATAGAAATCTAAACATTATTAGGACACACCCCACTAAAGAGTTTAGAGTCAGTGAGGATAGAAAAAGGCATACCTGATCTCCACACTATGAGAATGAGAGGTGCTGCAGGAAGGGATATGATGGCGCTGTGGGAATGCAGGTTTGAGAATGGTTAGGTCTGCCTGTGGAACCTTCACAAAGGAAGTAGCCATTAAAAAGATCTTGGAAGATAAGTAGCAGTTCCTAAGGTTTAAGGACTGTAAAAAGTACTCAGGTGAAAAGCAGACCATGCAGAGATAAAAAGACAAGAGAAAATGTGGACTATTCAGGAAATGTCGGGGGTGTCCTGGGGCTGGAATGTCTACAGCGTGGAAGCTGGACAGCAGGGAGCGAGTGGTGGACAGTAAGGATGAAAGGCAGACAGAGGTGGATTGCTAGAGTTTTCATCCATTTAAAGAGGTTGGATATCATTCTCTAGGAAACAAAGGGAAATGATTATCAGCTGTTTTACACAGTGGGCACTGAGTTACAATTTGTGTTTCATAAACATAACCAGGTGTCATTAGAGAGGATAGATCAGGAAAAGGAGAAGGTGATGCTAAACACAACCCATCTCCAACAGTAACCACTTACTGCTACCCAAAAAAACAAGAGAAACAAGTGAAGTAGATGCACATCATGTTATGCTTTAAGACATTACATGTAGCTTTAAGACATTTGCCAAGGCCCACCCCTTCCACAGGGATTTCCACTGTAACTTCCTTCAACATAGACATTGCTGGAGCTGACAAATCAAACCAAATAACCAGAATATCACTTAAAATATTTTGGAAGTCTTCCAAACAAGAAATGGTGGGCATTGACATCAACTGACAGCTGCTTAGAGAGTAGATAGTAAATGGAAGACACCAGAGTAACTACTGCAGCCGGTAGGACTTTCTTAAGGATCACAGAAATAAGTTTCTTTCTGAGCCTGTTATTTGCATTAGTCCATAAAAGAAAACCATGAATGGATATTTTTATTTCATATTATCTTCAAAAACCAGAATATTTTGAATTATTCTATTAGTTTCCTGACTGCTTTTCAAAGATTAAGTTGATTTCTCTGTTACCTAGCCTTATTAGTAATGGTTAAGATGATATGTTTAAGAAAAACCCATGGTACATTTGTTGCCATGAAACAATACAGCAGCCCTAACATCATTAGTTGTGTCCATCATCTATGAATATCCTGAATTAAGTCTATAGTTCCACAGACTACAAATGAAACTTAAGCCCTCTTGAATGATTCTATATACCCTTTGTTTATGGAGATTGCAAAGATGAACAATAGAATGAGAAGGTCTTGATTCAGTAGGATAACAATTCTTACGTTTAAAAAATTCTTTGCAGCTGTCCTGACTGGTGTGGCTCAGTGGATTGGGTGTCATTCTGTAAACGGAAAGATCACCAACTCCATTCCTAGTCAGGGTGCATGCCTGTGTTGTTGGCCAGGCCCCTGGTTGGGGGGGCGGTGTGGTGAGAGGCAGCTGATGTTTCTCTCACACATTGATGTTTCTCTCCTCTCTTTTGGCTTCCCTTCCTCTCTCTCGAAAAATAAATAAATAAAATCTTTTAAAAAGTTATTTGTAGCTAATTCATTTTTCTCATGATATGCTGAACAATTATCAAAGTAATTTTAAAGTAAAATCATCTTATTTACAAGAATTAAAGAATAATAACAAAACATTATTTTACTGGGTTGAGAGAAGACCTAAAAGCAATACTATATTTTGACTCACCTAAATACATATTTAGTCTCTATCTACTTGTGTTTAATGATATAGAAAACTGGCAGGATTTATGTTTTAAGAAAAATTTTTGTCACTATGTAGAGAGAAGCAACATTGCCTAAGAGGCTTTCATGCCCTCTACTCCCCTGCCTGCTTCCATGAAAGCATCCTTCAGGTTTCAGCTCAAAATCACCTCTTCAGAGAGGTTTTCAGTGACCTGTGCTATCAAGTGTAGCCAGTTCTTTTCTCTCCATATTTCCACTTCCTTGCACTTGTTCTTACCTGACATCATCTTGTTTTGTAATTTGTTTAATTGTTCAGTATCTGTCCTAGGATATCAGCTCCAAGGGGGCTTGGCCATCAGTGTTCAGTTCCTAGGTCTCTATCTGGGAGGAATGCACTTAATAAGTACATGTGAAAAGGAGAAAAGGATGAATGAAAAACCTAGACATATGAGTGAAGAAAGGAGGCACCTGAAAATGGGGCTATTTTTCAGCATGGCAATTTAAGTCAGAGAAAAACATTCCATCTGTCATCTGCCACCTTAAGTGTCTATAGAAAAGAGTAGGAAACCAACTAGTAGTTACCTAGAGAGAAAGGAAATATGGATTTTCCTTGTTAGCATTAAATTAAAACTTTGTGACAGAGAGCTATAGGAAATCCTCTATCAGAAAAGAGATATTAGACCTATTATGTAAGGGAAATGACTCTGTCACGTGGGGAGTACTGACAGATGGTTGTAGAAGTCACCCTTACAGTATTCTTAACTGAGAAATTTAACATAGACCTTTGTTGGAAATCAGTAAGCTTCCAGACACAAGGCCAAGTTCTCCAGGGAACAATTAACAGTTGCAATGAAATCACAGAAACTCTAGCATGGCAAACCTATAATACTCAATCTTAAAGCCTACCTGAAGAGGGAAACATAACAGGCAATATATTCCATCAAAAGATTTTACCTTGCGCTATTTAGGAGCAGGATCAAGCACAGTTTGGAGGGTTAATCGAACATTTTGGTTTGTGGCCAACCGGCAATCTCTCACCACCCTACGCTGTCTGAGCAATTTTACACGTCGGCAGTGAGACTGACCAGCTGGCTGCTTGCATCCTCGTCTTTTGAAGCAACCACACTCGTCACTACTCATTTTCCCTTTATGTTTCCTGTTAAAGCTTTTTTTGTATTCTTTAAGCTTTGTATCAATTTCTAGCTGTATTGTTCATATTTGACTGTTAGTGTTCATTTCACACCCCTTAAATCTAGAGTAGTGCTGGGGTACTTCTTTTCTAAACCATGGGTTCCCCACTCCAGCCCCATTCCCTGTTCCCTGTCCAACTCATCCCACGTGTTCACCCATTGTGCTGTCTCTGTTTTGCCTCTATTTTGATCTGCATTCTGAATCATTCCATATTCTTTATTTCCATTTTTTTCTAATAATTTTTAATCTTAGGTCTCCTTTCTCCAGTATTGCTACAAGTCTTCTACCCTCAATGATAATTTCCTTTCAATAGCAGTCTGCTACCTAAATCATGGGTGTATCTGTGGTTATGAGTATGCTTGTTTGTATATTTTCAAGGCATTAATCTTAATCTCTGAATTTGAGATGTGATATTTTCTTTCCACAGGTAACTACAGGGATCCTAAGTAATCAACAGAAATGTGAATTGACTATGACCTTAGATATTCTGCCAACACAGTTTTGGCTCTTAATGATCAACTGAATATATGATGTTCACAACTGTTTCACCTATCTAAACTGAAAGACAAATGGCAGAATTGTGTACAAAAAATAATGTTCTTACCAGTTATAGAAACATATATATAACATGCCTAAAATCATAAACATGATCATAAATATAACCATAAACATAGCCATGGCAGTTCTATAAGTTAGTTGTTTTAAAAATACATATGACTGCCATGGCTGGGTGGCTCAGTTGGTTGGAGCATCATCCTATACACTAAAGCAAGGGTATCAAACTCATTTTCACAGGGGGCCACGCCAGCCTCACAGTTGCCTTTGAAGGGTTGAATGTCATTTTAGGACTGTATAAATGTAACTACTCCCTAACTAGGGGCAAGGAGCTCGGCACTATAGACAGATGGAAACAAGGTGCAGGGCTGGATAAAATAAGACGGAGGGCCAGATTCAGCCCCATGGGCCTTGTGTTTGCCGCCTGTGCACTACAGAGTTACGGGTTCAATTTCTGGTCATAACAGATAGCTAGTTTGTGGGTTTCATCCCTGGTTGGGGAACATATGGGTGTCAACAGATGCATGTATCTCTCTCACATCGATATTTCTCTCTCTTTCTTTCCCCCCTTCTTCTCTCTCTAGAATCAATGAGAGTATATCATTGAATGAGGATTATACACACACACACAATCTACATGCAAAATAAATAGATTTTAATAAAGTTATAGTGTTTTTGTAGGTTTTGACATTTAATCCTCCTGCTTTTGTAGGGGAAGAAACAAGCCCACAGAAATTAAATCTCCTAGCAAAGTCCAAATCTCCTCTTTTTCAGTCTTATGTCCTTTTCACTTTACATTTCAGGACTTGGTGCACTCATGACTGGCCCTGTCTTCAAAGATGTGGGCGAAATGCAAATGATATTAAAAATGGCATGTTTGTCATATTTATCCAGTTAGTTGTTTCTACTTCTATTTTAGAAATAGTCAGGAAGTAAAATTTTATGTAGTGGTTCTACTGCTTTTTCCTATGTGTGGGTGTGCTTGATCTCTGTGAGATGCATTATGTACTGTCTGTCAATTTCCCCCCTACTCCTCCACACCCACGTAGTGAGACAATGATGTAAGAGGTGGAAACAACAAGATAATGGATTAGATTCTCCTTCCCTGCATGGGGAGATATGGGCTTCATTATTATAAGGACTCATAAAACACAGTGGAATAGAGGAAATAACTCCCCAGAGGATTTGCTTGGTAAAGCATCTTTGTGTTTGGATATTTTGTTTAAGCATATTTTCTCTCTTCTTTTCTTCCTTCCTCAAAGGCTTTTCCAACACTGTACAACAAAACTTTTGCTAGGCATTGGGAGAGCAAAAAGAAATAAAAAACACATTATCTATCTTCAAGGAGCTCTCAGTCTGGTAGGATGGGGGCAAGTAAAAAGATAATGATAATAGCATGAAGTAATGCCTATGATGATGGGAAGGACACCCATGCTAGAGGCACATAAAAGGGGCATCTAATGCAGAAAGGAAGGTCAAGAAAATTTTCCCTGGAGATCCAACATCTGGAGCTAAGTCTCCCAGGATTGTTTGGAACTATCTCTCTGTAAAGCAAGGCAAAGAGCCCCAGCTCGAGTGGCTCAGTTGGTTGAGCATTCTCCTGCAAATTGAAAGGTTACCAGGTTGATTCCCAGTCAGGACATATGCCTGGGTTGTGAGATTGGTCCTCAGATGGGGTGTGTGCAAGAGTCAACTAATCATGTTTCTCTCTCACATTGATGTTTCTCTCCCCCTCTCTCCCTTTCTTCCCCTCTTTCTAGAATGGATAACATAAAAAATAATTAATTTTTTTTTAAAAGACACAGAGAATCCTAGATAAGGCCATGGAAATGATCTTGGATTTTGTATGCTGTGTGTTATGGTTGCATCATAGCTAACCTATGGCTGCTCCGGGGAAGTCAACACCTTCCAAGGAGAGATGGCACTCCTTCGACGTGTTAGTGTTGTCTGTTAATTTTACCAAGTTAGCTATTTTGTGATACAAATTCCAAAATTCCAATGGCTTAACAATGAAAGTTTATTTGTCAGTCACACTGAGTCCAAGGCAGGACAAGTGAACTTCCTCCATCTTGTAATTAGACCAAATGTGCATTCATCTTCCAAAATTACAGCAGCTGAACAGGAATGTGCGGTAGTTGCCTGGCATGCTTTTAAAGAGCTGTTGTGAAAGATGGTGCAGCACTTTCTGCCATTGACCAGAACTCAGTCATGTGATTAGTTACAAAGGAGCCTGGGAAATACAGTCTCCCCATGAACTCATAAGGGAGACAATCGTGTGACAAACTAAGGTTAACATTTCTGCCATAAATAGAGCACTAAAGGGCACCCTATTATTTGTGTGGTATCCTGAGATCTTATTTTGAATACAGTTTTTAAAAACAGCCTACAGCTATGCTCTCTTAAAAGGTCATTTGAAATAAATATTTCTGGATTTGCACTCCTTCTTAAGTAAATGAAATGCAATTGCAAGTGAAGAAAAGCAATTGAAAATTACTAAAAATTCATATTTATCAGAATTAGTGACAGCTGGTGAGCACATTTTGGCAGAAAACAGTTTTCTTTGTTCTGTTAATAGACACAACCCTTAACTTGAGGTTTTCTAGGCAATTTCTTGGAATTCTAGTTTATTTGATGGGATTGCCTGGGCCAAACATTTGTCTTTGAACAGCCTAAATGTTGGAGTGTCAGTTTGAGAGGGTCAGCAAAACAAAAGTTCTGCTTCTGGATAACTCTGACTGTTTGCTTAATAAATGAAATGTGTTTGAGGTAAAATTATGAGCAAATTATGGGTCTGACAATATGTGGGAAAGAGAACTGAGGAAAACATCGTAACTGCCTGCCAGGTGTTTATGATCTCCATGAAGAGACTAAGTTAAGTATCAGTAAATAGAAACATTGAACAATAGAAAGAAATAATAACCTTGTGGGGCATTGCGGTGGGAGGAATAATAAGTTAGCACTGTGGGGATTTGAGGAAAACATGGTGCTGTGGAAGTTGAATTAAGAAGAGTGAAATAAGCTATCAATAGAAGTAAGGGAGAAAAACATTCTAAAGTGGAGGAATAATATGAGCAGTTACGGCTTTGCAAATTTTAAATGTAAGTTTCAGACAGTTTGATTGCTCCACGTAGCGGAATGACAGGTGCTTAAAGGATGGAGGGACATGATAAAAGAGGATATGTGAAATCTTTATTTTGCAGAAGAAAAGACCAAGCCCAAGTGCCCTCATTACCAGGGCAGGGCTCTCTCTATTGTGCCTGTGTGCCCGAGAGGGTGAGGGTGCCCAGGTCAGGTAGGGCTGGGTCGATTGCACGTGGACAGTTATCTGTGCTCTGCTGGCACCGAGGCTGAAAAGACTTGTCAAGGATAATTAACAAAATGTAGCAGATAGAACGGGGAGGGAAATTATTCTTTTTAAATAGCTGTCATCAGATTTTCTTCTAAGAACAGCCAACTTTAAGTCATTACCTTGAGATGTAGCATTAGCTAGGGGTAGCTGACTTAGCAAAGTGACCTGGTGTCTGTTTCCTCCTGTACTAAATGAACTTAATAATAGTATCTACCTCATAGATAACGAGGGCTGCAACTGAGAGTATCCGTTCATTTCAGGCACTTAGCATAAGGTCAGGCACATGATAAATGGGAAATGAATGTTAGAGATTTAATATTGGTGTTACGATTGTTGTTGCTGTTTCTGCAGGCCAGCAGAAGAGGAATAAGAAAGAAATAGTACCACCAACAAAAGGTATAAATTCTGAATGAGATATGAGTGAGCATTGTGGGCAGGGAAAAGCAGCAGGGTGGGGAAAGATGAGAGAAGCTCCTGGTAAATGACAGAAGATTGCAAATAATGGCCGAGAAACTTTGAACAATATATATTGTTTTTAAAAATCTAGTCAATTTTCCTTTATTGGAGTCTCATTCTTTTTAAGTAAAAACCAAAGTGCAAGTGAAAGGTGACCAGTGCAAATACAGTCCAAGAAAGTTTCAGAAATCTTAAGGAGGGCTAAGGAGTCAAGGACTTCGCTCAGTGGGGGATATAGGAGAGGGTGGGCAACCAAGGACTTCCACAGGGATCAAGGGTCAGCATGACCCTAATTGGCTTCTGCTTTCCCTCACCCAGCAAATGAAAGGTTTCATATGACAATTTAGTTGTTAATTCCTCACCTGGAAACTTCAAGACTAATGTAAAAAATTGCCTAGTTAATAATACATAAAGAATTTTGCTTTTCTGTGGTTTGTATATTTATACTTTCTATTATTATTACAATTTTCAATGAAGCAGAGCCAACTATAGTAGTATCTGTTTTGGTTTAAGATTTATGGTATGGAGTTACTTTGAAACATTGCTAATTGCTAGGTAGAAATGGATTACAGATTCAAAAAATTGGAGAAAGTTTTGAAAAGTGCTCTGGGATTTTAGACAAAGGTTATATATCATATTTTCTTACTGAGTGGGGACTTAGTGGGAACTATAGCAGACTGAAGTCAGGAGATCTTGGACAAATGACCAGATTCAGTTTAATTATAATTTCCTTAAAAAAGAAAACAAAGTTAATGCATATTGCACAGAGTCATTATACCTTTGTATAATAATAATATACCTCCCCATGCCTAGGTCAGTGCCAGGAACTTGGCTGCATTAAAAGAAGTTTGTGTGCATGCTTTCAACATATGTTTCTTGACTACTTTACATGTGCTAAGTGTCAGAGGCAAAACAATGAAGGAGGTTCTCCCTGTAAAAGGTTCAGTGCTCGTAGGGAGTAAAGAAATGTACATACACAGGCACAAAAGTGAGTAACATGGTTATAAACTGAGTGGTTGCATCAAGAAAACCGGCAAGGGCCTAAACAGAAGGTGGTATATTTTAGATAAGCCTGCTGATTTTTATCACTTGCTATCAAGATGCCCCTCTCTCTGAATTGCATACATTTAAGGGACTGTTGTTTTAAGTGCAGAGTAGACCATAATATATATTTGTTTCCACCTTCCCTTTCAGTTTTGACATACTAGCTGTTTGACCTTGGATATTCTCTTTGGGGTCAAAAAAATCTAATAACTCAGTTGTAATGAGTTAGTTTTACTGCTGGTTGTGAACATGTAACTTCTACCACTTTACTTCATACCCTGCACAAAGTTGATTATTATTTTAACTCAGAAAGGTAAATCATTGAAAACTCAGGGCAAAAAGGAGTTTGTTTGCAGACTGCTATGATTCAAAACATGTGATGAGTCACGTGTCCATGGAAACACCAGCTTTGTAAGTTATAAACTTTCCGACACTGGAACAAGGCAAATATCAGAATCTGTGCGGTTATTATTACTTTTTTAGTGGAGTAATGAGCCGTCGGAGAATTCAGCAATCTTAAACAACCATTTTATTGCTCACACTGTCCTCCTTTCTGCTGTGTGGCTGGATTATTCAATTTTTAGAACTATTTTTAGCCAGGTGATAATTTATAGAAAGCTCATTAAGTAGAGCACAAGTTTCATCCTTAAAAGGGTTTTTTGAAGAAAAAATAAATAAAGCATGACTAAGAGACTTATGAAGTTGCCTACCCTAGCTTGATATAAGAGGGAAAAATTGAGACAGCCATAATAGTATAAACAATAAAAATAAAGTTAAAAAAAGAGAAAAAGAAACTGCCGTAGTAGGGAGTTATAAAAACTATGGGTTTCCAATTCTGATATAACCAGGGCTGGACCAGCTATTTCTAAACCCGAACAAATCTTTTGAGTTGATATTCAGCTGAATTTAACCTCACTCAGTGTTAGAGTTAAATGAGACCTGAGAAGAATGGAGGTTCTTCTCCCCTTCCCCTTTTTCTGCCGTTTTCACTTTAGTGGTTTCATTCGGTTCCCTGAGGCCCACTGCAGCCTGAAAGTATTATATGGAAAATTCCAGAAGTAAGCAATTCATGAGTTTTAAACGAGGTGCCATTCTGAGTGGTGTGATGAGATTGCTCCATCCTGTTCTGTCTCACCACGGACGCACCCCATTCCCTCACCCTGCCATCTCCATGCTGCGTGTGCTCCCTCCCAGCCATTAGGCACTTAGCCCTTTCCGTCATGGATCTGCTGTCAAGTGTCACAGCGCTTGTGCTCAAGTAAACCTCGTTTGACCTATTAATGTCACATTCATGTGGCTTTCATTACTGTATGTTGTTACAGTTGTTCTGGTTTACTATTAGTTATTATTATTTTTGTACCATCCCTAACATAAATTTAACTTTGTCATACATAGGTATGGGCAAAAACATAGAAGGTATAGGGTTCAGTGCTAACTGTAGTTTCAGGCATCCACTGGGGGTCTTGGAATATATCCCTTGCAGGTACTGGAGGCCTAATGCAGTATGAATATGCTGGGGATCTTATAAAATATACCCATTCCTGGGTTGTATACCAGTGACATTATATCATATCTGTCCATGGTGGGGCCAAGGACTTGGTATGTTTACTGAATTTAAAATATGATGGGTAGCTAAAGTTGAAAATATCTTTAAAGTGAAATAGAAGTCACAGAGGTCCAATGCATGGTGGAAAATGAAGATCTGAAAATTAAAGGGGAAAGTTATTCATTCATTTATTCATTTTCTTTTTCAATAAAGAGTTATTTTTACCATGTATATAGTATAAGGTAGACACAGATGGCACAATGATGAAAAAATATGGTCCCTGCACTATTCAAGTATGCACTATTTGTGTTCTCTTCAAAGAGCTATTAGAATGTAAATAAATGTATATATACCTATTTACATAGGACATCAAAGAGTGTGTACATTTTCTTTTCTTTTGGACAAAACATGAGATGCAGGAACAAATATTTTTCATCTGCTCTTCCTTCTTTTCTACTGCATCTTAAGCAGAGGTATACCACATATGATCAACCAATTTCCTCCATGGGGATAATAAATTAAATATAAAAGAATAAAAGTTAACACTTATTAAGCATAATATTCTAAGCACTATGCTCAGTACTTCCTAGGTGTTAACATAATCCTCACAACAAACTTATAAAGCCAGAGCTATCATTCTTCATTTACAAGTGATGAAACTCAAGGTTAAATAGCTTGCTCAAAGTCACACAGCTTGTAAGTCGTAGTGTTAGAAGCTGATGTACAGATGTGTAGCTATTTACAATACCGTTGTGTCTCTCTGCAGTAAAGGAAAAACAAAATCATTTTTTGGCATTAACAATTATTCACTAGCAATAGTGAAACACAAGACAGTGATATGCTGACACTTAACAAGATGGAAATCACTGGAATAACCAAGCATTATAAGCTCTTTATATCTATTTCTACAAAATACACATCCTCACCCCTGCCTGCAAAGATACTGAATATGGAGAAACAGTATTCTCTATGGACCCTGGACAAAAATAAATCACCCTGAGATTTGACAACAACAAATTGTTCACTACACACTAATCAAGCAGGTAAAAAAGAGGGCCATGGCATGTGATTTCCTTAATTAAATCTTTGAGGGAGGCAAGGTAGTTAGTTCATAGAGCTGTATGCTTTACAAATTGACAAAAACCAGCAATGTCAGCAGCACAAGAAAGGATATCACTCTAACAATGATGAATGCAAATGGTCGGGATGCTCTGTCTGCCTCTGTTAAATGTGACAGAGCCTGCTTCATGTCAGAAAAACCAGAAGACTTCTATTTGGCAACTGGTGCCTGAGTCTTGCTGTTCCCACTAAAACTTACCCTTCTTGTGTGGTGAATCATTGCTCAGGGAATTCTCCTGAGGCTGCTCTGGCAACCAGAGGAACCAGGCAATGTTTTTCGGGATAAATGGATGAATGTGGTCAGATGAGTGTGGACAAATTGCTTCTTTATTCCTTGGAGCCCCTTGGTCATCTGGGATTCACTTAAGGATGTTTTGGGACCTGCTGTCAGCCTTCACTAGTTCTGGTGTCCCTTACATCTTTTAATGTGTTAAACATGTTAATATAGTTGAACTTCATCAGTTAGAATAGTTTGGGTCTGATGCCATAACAAACCACCCTCAATTCTCAGGGGATTAACCCAGCAAAGGTTTATAACTTGCTTGAATCACCTCTGCAGCATAGAGACACATGGGGGATGGGGAGCGCTGCTTTTCTGTGATCACCTAGGGCCCTGGGTAGAAGGATGATCTGTCTTGACACATGCTTTTACAGTGGCCAGAGGGAGGGAGAGGGAATATGGTAATTAAATACTGCCTCATAAAGCTTCTGTCTGGAAGAAATAAATGTCACTTAAAATTAACTTCCATTGGTCAAAATAAGTCATATGACTAATTTCAAAGGGAATGGGAAACGCAACCCTATCACTGGCTGAAAAGATGTGAAGTGAAATATGTATGGAGATGGATGTGTGACTTTGCAACATGGTTGCTGGCTGTCCCCAGTGAGTGGTCGAAGATGGAAAGAACAAGAATCCCCAATGGTATTTATAACTTAATCTTGAAGGTTAACACACTTTCTCTTCTATTTTATTCAACTTGTTAGAATAATAAATCCAGCTCCACCTACTGAAGGGAAGAGCATCAAAAATTTGTGGATATATTTCACAATTACCATAACAAAACTATATTCTCTATTGCCTTACTTTTGAGTCATTTATCTTTATGCCACTTATCTCTTCCCCTTTTTTGCCCATCTCCACAAACCCCTCCTGTTTGGCAATCATCAATTTGTTCTCTGTATCTATGAGTTTGTTCATTTATTTTGTTTTCTAGATTCCAAATTAAAAGAAATTGTAAGGTATTTAACTCTCTAGGTCTGAATTATTTCACTTAGCATAATACTTCTTAGATCTGTCCATGTTGTCACAAATGGCAAGATTTTATTCTTTTTTTTTATGGCTTAGTAATAGTTCATTGTATACATGTACCACATTTTCTTTATCCATTCATCTATTGATGGACATTTAAGTTGCTTCCATATCTTGGCTATTATAAATAATGCCACCATGAACATAGGGGAACATATATGAGTCAGACTCTCTTAATTTAAAATTCCAACTGTACATCTTATAAGGAATAAAACCTTGGGCAAATTATATAACTTCTGTGTGCCTCTGTGTTTATATGTGTAAAGTAGGATACATACAGTACCAACCTCAAAGGATTGTGGTGAAGAATAAAGAGATAAGTAGGTAGATAGATAGATAGATAGATAGATGATAGATAGATAGAGATAGCATTCGGACAATGTTTAGCTCAAAGAGCTACGGATGTATTACACATTACTGCTACTGCTATCATCATTAATAGTTTTAGTAAACATGCAAGTATTTGTTTAGTTCCTTCCTTACTGGAATACGATTTATGTTGGTGCAAGGAAACTATGTGTTCACTGCTCTGTTCCCAGAGCCTGAAATAGGTTTTCAAAAATATGTATTGAATATATGTATATTCTAGCAGGCAAATAACAAAATTTCAAGGTTAGTGGCTATAAATATACTCAAATATATCCATTAATTTATCCATTTATTTATGTAAGTCTGACATATATACTGGCACATATTTAAGGCCATCATCTTTCCTTTCAGATATAAATTGTTACAGCAGAAGACATTAGAGTTAGGGTAGAAAACCGCAGGTGAACTGAAGAAAAAGGAACTATACAAACAAAGATAGACTGTGACCATTACTGTTGTAGTGGTAATCAGACAATATACAATTGTTTTTGTGATTTACAATTTATATATTTTTTTCAATTTATAAATAAAATATTTAGGCTAAACTGATATATCTTTTTATGTTAAAGATCATGAATTAATTTGGAACAATTGTAAGAGAAATACATGAGTGAGAAATGAGAACCTTAGTATATTACGTAAACGCTGTTAGTGTTTCTGGCTAGCTTCTCTTTGGGTGGTATACAGTGCTTTTTGAGTTGAATTTCTTAACAAATGATTGACTCAAAGAAAGTAAAGTTCTATTACACATTTTATCTCAAATTCAATAACTGGAAGTTTCAACAAATTTGAAACTTAAAATTTTTGTTTTAATATGTGGCATTGAGAATCCCACAGAATTTCTGATGTTGCTTAAACCCGCCAGGCCAAGCAGAATGTGACTGACAGAGCTGTCTACATTGGTTGTCAACTGTAAGAAGGCTGCACAGCTCAAAGCCCGCTTTGGAAGAGTTCTGAAAACATGTTGTGCCTATATAATATCACTACACTCACTCTTGCACCTGCAATTCACTTTTTAGAGTTAATGGAAACCTCAGTCCCCATGGTAGCATATGTAGTTAGCTAGTGATTGATAAAGGAAGGAAGCAAAGGAAATCAGACATTACTAAACATAATGAACTGGGGAGCAGAAGTCTGTTTGCTTTACCAAAAAATTACAGCTTCACATACTCCCCAGGGAACCACCAGCCTGTTACCCGCAGATCACTAGGGGGAAGGACAAAACAATAAAGGGGGAAGTAAGCACATGTGCAATAGAGCCAAGATGGGACCATAGAAACCTGTCGGTCTAGCCTGGGGAAAAGATTGAACTGTGTGAGACACAACCCAGAAAGATCTGGAGAATAAATTGGTTAGGAGGTGGATGCATTAGAAGTCCCAAAAGCTTGGGAAGTTGATTGGTATTTGGAAAAACCCCTGGTCCCTCTCAAGCCCTAGATAATATAATCTCAGCTAATGAAAAGGTTTTCCTCTTGCCCACCTGACGGGTAACACCGGTGCTGGCCCCACATTGTTCCTGCGTTCCCTGTCCTTAGCAACCACGTGTCCTCAGCAGCTGTACTGCCAGCAGCTCATCGTCCAGCTCCAAGCAGGAGCCTGGGTACAGCAACGCAGCAATGGATCGCAGCGGGGAAGGGACTCTGCTAGCTGATGGTGACAAAGGCTAGACTGGGGACTAAGATTTAATATGGTACAAAATCTCTGGACAAAGCAAAGCCTTTGCTTTGGCCTTGATGAAGACAAGATAGGACTTTTTTTCATGGCAGGGTGGAAGAGATGAGACATTGGGAAACTGGGGACAGCCTCCTATTTCCACTCAAATACATAACACCAAGCCTCTACCCTCTATGTGGGTCTCCTGGAATGCTTTCTTTGTGACTCTGCACAAATGCTATTTCTGCTGGAAACACCTTAAACCAAATGTAGCTGATGAGGAGGTGGCTATGCTTTACCATGAGTGATGCATGCTAACAAATCCTAGTCCACCCAACCCCAGGCATGGCCAGCAGACTGCCTTCAGGCAGAAAAACAAAAAGTAACACACTCCCTTTTAATTGATTGCTCCTAGCGAGAAACCTGCTGATGAGAAAACAGATGTAAGCAAAGTCTGAAGTACTTTGACCTTCCCAATTTACACCTGGCTGCTGCTTCTTTTCCTAATTCTATCATGCTTCTTTCATTTTTGCTGCTCATTTGAACCCACACAACAAGGTGTATGTGTAGTTTCTTTGTTCAGCATTATGAGTTAAAATGATAGTTGCAAAATTATGCTATGCTTTTAAGAAAAATTAATTAAATATATTTCTGACTATTGCAAAAAAAAAACAACAAGTACTACCCATCTTTTGAAATAAAGTATTAAAGTAAAAGAGATAACCAAAGTATCTGTTAAATAAGGTACTTATGCAAGACATGCTACTTCAAATTTGGATCGCATAGATATATTAGAGAGAGATCAAAAGGCTAGTACATTATTAACTACAGAATTATTTTAAATTTTATAAAATACATTATAAGCACAGTAGATAATAAAAAAGGATATTATGCTACTATTTTCCTTTCATTCATTCATTTAATGATTCATTGAAGATACAAAGCAAACAAAACATAAACGATCTCTGAACTCTGGGTACTTATGTCAGCATTGAGTGAAAGAAAAGCAAACAATAAACAAATAATCACACTAAACATTGGGGGTATGACTGTGCAGGTGCCTTAAAGAAAAGTGTAGTGATTTATTGATATAAAAAATTACGTTTTACCTAGTATGCATGTGTCTCCCCATTTTAAGTATATAGTAATGAACAAAATAGACAAACATCTCTGTTTTTGTTAAAAAAAACAAGCAAAATTTCTGTTTTTAGAGAAACAATAAACCCACTAGGTACAATCTGGGGAAGAGTGTATCAAGCAGATGAATCAAAAATAATAAAGGGAGATGTGGTCAGAGAGTCACTGAATTGAGGTAAGGGGATGTGTAAAGTAGGGTGTTCTAGCTGATTTCAAAGGCATTGGCTTCTACCCTGGTCACAAGGTGAGCCTTGCAGTACTTTTATGGGTGACATGGACTAACATGCCTTAAGACAATGACTCTGGCTGTAAGAGGTAAAGGTAGAAGTGGGAAAGACCATTACGTCAATTTTACATTCTAGGCAGAAATAAGGATGGTTCAGAAAGTGGTGACAACATCACAGGCAGTGGAAAGTGGTTGTATTCTGGATACGATTTTAAGGTAATGCAACAGAGTTGGCTTTTAGATAGGCTAAGGAGTAGAAAATAAAGGAGTCAGGGAGAACTCTCAGGAACTTTAAAACAGTGAGAGTTTTTAAGGAGATCTTTCTTGAGAGAATGACAATTGAGCTGATATTTGAAGAGATACTAGGAATTATCTAGAAAAAGAGTAAGGTTGTACCAAACACATGGGGTGAGAATGATGTTCCCAGGAAGATGAAAGGAAGGCACTTCTTTTATTGAAGTATTAACAAAATACACTGAAATTTCAGTGGATTTATTACACTTGTGAAACTTTTAGGAAAGGCATGTTTGCCACCTATGGAGCAGTGCATATGGCACTGCACTAATCATAAATTCTTAAATTTCTCTCTACATTAATTAGGTTGCTTTTACCTAAGTTTAATAAATATTATTCCAGAACTACTGTTGTAAAAGGTTCTTTTCGACACTTCAGCTGTACCTGACCCAGAAGCGACAATACAAGTTGTGTATTTCTAAAACTATGCAGCCATGCTTCTCTTTGGCAGCAGGGGCCGGGGTGGGAGTGGCCTCACAGGTCTGCAACCCTCAGCCCCTCGGCTGCAATTAAATTAAAAAATATCCAGCCTGCTCATAAGGATTCAAACCTCACATTTAACCTGGGAGTGAAATACATTAAATCTGGTCTCACATTAATACAAAATTAAGCAAATATGTACAGCATTAGCAAATATGAGTAGTATTCTCAAACATTTTCATTTTCTGTTAAGTATGTACACCTTTTACTAGTTTCATGTGTATTGTACTTACTAAATAACCGTTCACCTCTTTGCTGTTTCTTAAACACAGTACTTACATAAAATAAGCTGTAACGAAAAGGCTGGGCCATCTACGTTGTGTTTAATGCATTTTAAATGTCTCTGCTTGCACTTTCAGTTGGCTTTGCCTCTGATGGTTTGTATTTTCCTCTTTTAGAGCAGCTCCTAGAAGTGCTTAGTCTTGGGCGAATTATTAACCAAATTTGAAAAATTAGGTTACTCAAACTGCCCAGAGCAGTGATCAGAAGTGACATCAAAGGCTTCGTATGATGCTATTTTTAAAAAGAAGACTGTGAGGTGTGGTTTGATTTTTGTAAAGGAGGAAATCAGAAGTCTCAGGACAGGAGGGATAGAGCTTTGACAGTGACGCTCGCCCAGCATGGAGCTGATAGAATAAAGGAAAGCCCATCAGAAGCACATCTGGCTACCCACATGCAATCCTAGGTGATGCATCACGTCTTCCGGTGAACACTGTAGTAAACTACCCAGGTCACGTTCTCCCTGGCTTTGGAAATTCAGATGGGCTTTGGAGAGCACAAGTGGGTTCTATTTTCCCTTTTGTGTTTGAGTTACATTGATGTGACGAGGACGATGAGGCAATGCAGACAACACAAGTAAATTCAGGAAAATCAGTCATTTAATGTCAGTTTGGTAACTGAAAACAACACCAGCTCTTAAATGTTGTTAACATTGCCTGGAAAATATAAGATATATTTTAACTTGACTTCTTATTTGGCATAAGCTAAGTGTGTTGGTGGTTTTTTTTGTGTGTGTATATTCCCAATTAAGATATTAATTTTCTAAAGGCTAGAGCCAGAATACTATTTAAATGACCCTTGCAATTCTTAGGATTTGGGGGATTTTTTAGGCTAATTTTCTGACGACAGCTGGAGGACAGGAGACCAGATGAGAAGTCGTTGCTGCTTTTTCTTACCCAGGCTCCTCAGTGTCACTGGTGTCCCCATCTACCTCATTTGTTTGCAACATCTGCCCACCATGCTTACTGCATTCAGGGAAAGTTCTCTTATGAAATAGTTGTTAATAATTACCTACTGTTTACATGGTTTCTTCCCGTTTAAAAGTTGCTTTTTAATGATGTTCACACAGGAGTTCTCTGGAGAAGAAATGTACGTAAAATTGCCCCATTTTACCAATGAGAAAAATGGAGGTTTTAGTAAGATGTTGAACCGGTATATTGAAGGTATTTTCACTCATCTTCATACACACGAGGTGACCTATTTTGGTATTATTACTATTATCACTTTCCCTTTGCTTTTGGGGCTCCTCACTGCAGCAAAATATCATTTTATACCTTTGTCCAGTGAAAACATTTCCCTTTTAAAGTTTCCTGTGCAAAGTCTATTTATAGTGGGCTTTCTTTCATCTACCTGAAACATATTGCAGAGCTCTCCAAGCCGGGATTGCTAGCGGTTTTTATGAAGGACTGTCAGCCCCTGCATTCTTTACACATCGTTGAGTTTTAAAGTGCAGGACTGTGGCAGCTTACTATATAACATGGTCTAAATAAATCTATCAATTGGAGACTTGCCTCAGCAGCATTTCAAAAGCCTCACACTGGCCCCAGGTACCTTTGCGGAAAATGTCCCCTCTCAACAGGCACTTGTGGAAATCTGAATGCAATGTCGGCCCTGGTTAAAAGAAAGGCCCCAGAAAAATCAAGAATTACTGAATGTGTGAAGCCAAATCTGCCTTGAAACCCATTTTTACAACTTCCATTCAACTCTGTGAGGGCTTGAAAATAACGCATCTAGGGTCAATTAGCTTTAAGTTTTAAAATAATGTTGGTGACTTTCATTCTAGAGTGAGATCTGCTGAGGGCTTCCTTCAGATGGAAGATAACTCACTTGTTGTAATAGCAAATAGGAACTAAAGAATTAGAACTGATAGGCGAACACTCTTGATTTAGATATGGGCTGGTTTACTTAAGAAAAGTGATACCTTGGTAGCCTGGAATCATAGTCCACTTTTGTATTCAAATTTTGTATCACTGGCTTTTTCCTGGTGTTCCATAGTAGATGGGTGGGATATGGAAAGGTTTCCTAATAGATATTCTAATGCTTAGTATACATCGTACAAAGATAACTATTATCTCATATTTTCTCCAGTGCATCATTCTTCTTGAGTGTACGTAAGGCAGAGTAGATAGTTGAATATAACTGGATGAAAGGGAGACACGAAGGCCTCCCTTTCCAGGTATTTGCTTCACTTGATGATGTCTTCTCTTAGAGTTCCTATGTTTGAGGGAGTCATTGTGCACCAATGCATTAATTTTCATTCAATTATTAGCATTCACCACCAAAACATTACAAATCAGTTTATCCAATTATCTGATTATCAGTGTTACAAAGAGATATCAACACAAGCAAGTTTTGCTTAGGACATGAAAGGGTACAGCAATATATATTCTTTGCATGGAGGCCAAATTCAAGTAATGGCCTTTGAACAGATGGAAAAATTCTTTCACACCTTTTATGTGCAACTAAACTATGCAACTATCATCTTTCAATGCATACCTAATGACTATCTACTCTATTCAAAGCACTATGGCGTTGGAAGATAAAATAGGTAATTTAATCTTTGTATCTGCTTTTACAGACAGATGAGCTAAATAGGGATGTGTATGTATGTGTACATGTAATATGAGGAAAGTATTGGCAATGAATTCCTAGTGATTGAAGTAAAGCGTTGTGTGTGAGCAGAGGAATTAGAGACTAATCCTCCCCCAGGGGAACTGGGCCGGGTTCGGAGGAAAGCTGTCATTTGTGCTCTACCTTGAGTTGTAAACAGGATCCTGAGCGATAGGAAAAGGGAGGAAAGAGCCCCGAGAGAGGGAATGACAGGAGTGGAAGTTGGAATGGGAGGAGAGGTGGTGTGGGAAATGGCCAACATTCCTGTTTCCTGGAAAAGTAAGGTTCTTATAAATATGTGGGAATAAAACGTATTTGAAAGTAGGATAGTTAAAAGTAGGATAGCAAGGGCTAGAAAGTCATTATAAGGGTTTTAGAATTTAACAATGTAGGTGATAAAAAGTGAATAAATGGATTAGAAATACAAGAGTAATATGTTCAGTTATGTTTTATAAAGAGAACAGTTTGCAGAGAGGATCATTTGGGGAGGGGTACTCTTGCTTTTGCAAGAGTAATTTAAAAAAATGAGAAATGAAATAAAAACTATGAGGACCTGACCAGAGCAAAAGAAAGAAAAATAAGCTGGGAAAAAAACTAGGATAGAGCACCAAAAGGATCTAATGATTCATTAAATGGAGACAGTGGAGTAATGGGGACCCCAGAAAGAAATAGAATGAAATTTAATAAAAAAATTTCTTATTATTACTTCTGAATAAACTTCCGGCAAGATGGAGGCATAGGTGGACACACCGTACCTCCACGCACAACCAAGATTAGAACAACAACAATTTAGAGGCAGAATAACACCCAGAACTGATAGAGAATTTATCTGAATGGAAGTCGGACAGCCAAGAAGCTGAAGAAGATCCGTTCATCCAGACCGGTAGGAGGGGCAGAGAGGAAGAGCAGACGTGGGTCGTGGCGCTCAGAGATCTAGGAGAACTGGGTGCATAAGGCAACCGGGAGTGTGTAAGCCTTCTGGGATGCAGCGGTGGACCCGGAGTACGCAAGCGGAGGCTGGCGGACCCAGTGAGGCAGCGATTGTGGTCCAGGGCAGATCGCGCAACCCAGGATCCCAGAGAAGGGACTGAGATCCCAGGAGAATGGAGCTACTGCCATTGTTCCCTTCTGTCCCCACTCCCGCCCCCACATACAATGTCACAATCTAGCGACTGGGGTGCCCAGCCCAGGTGAACACCTAAGACTCTGCCCCTCACCATAACCAGAGCAACCAGACTGAAAAAAAAAAAAAAGGGAGAGAGAGAGAGACATATCTCCAACAGAAGAACAGATCAGTCCCCCAGGACTCATCTTTTTGAGCGACCAAAAAATAGCCAATCTATCAGATGCACAGTTCAAAACACTGGTGATCAGGAAGCTCACAGAATTGGTTGATTTTGGGCGCAAATTACATGAAAAAATGCAGGTTACCATAAAAGAGATGAAGGAAGATGCACAGATAACCAAGAGTGAAGGGAAGGAAACTGGGACTCAAAACAATAGAGTGGACCACAAGGAAGAAAAAAACAACCAAGCAGGAAAGAAGGAAGAAATAAGAATTCAAAAAAACCAGGAGAAGCTTAGGAACCTCCAGGACATCTTTAAATGTTCCAACATCCGAAGGGGAAGGGGAAAAGCAACAGATTGAGCATGTATTTGAACAAATAATAAAGGAGAACTTCCGCACTCTGGCAAAGGAAATAGACTTCCAAGAAATCCAGGAAGCTCAGAGAGCCCCAAAGAAGTTGGACCCAAGAAGAAACACACCAAGGCACATCACAATTACATTAGCCAAGGTAAAAATGAAGGAGAGAATCCTAGAAGCAGCAAGAGATAAGGGAACAGTAACCTACAAAGAAGTTCCCATCAGACTGTCAGCTGATTTCTCCAAAGAGACCTTACAGGCAAGAAGGGGCTGGAAAGAACTATTCCAATTCATGAAAGACAAGGACCTACATCCCAGATTGCTCTATCCAGCAAAGCTCTCATTTAGAATGGAAGGGCAGATAAAGTGCTTCTCAGATAAGGTCAGGTTAAAGGAGTTCATCATCACCCAGCCCTTATTTTATGAAATGTTAAAGGGACTTATCTAAGAAAAGAAGATAAAGAAAAAACATGTATAGTAAAAGGACAGCAAACTCACAATTATTAACCACACCTAACGCAAAACCAAAAGAAACTAAGCAAACAACTAGAACAGGTGCAGAACCACAGAAATGGAGATCACATGGAGGGTTAGCAACAGGGGAGTGGGAGGAGGAGAGGGGGAAAAGGTACAGAGCATAAGTAGCATAGAATGTAGGTTGAAAATAGATAGGGGGAGGGTAAGAATAGTATGGGAAATGTAAAAGCTAAAGAACTTATAAGTGTAACACATGGACATGACTAAAGAGGGGGATATGAGTGGGAGAGGGTGTGCAGGGTGGAGGAGTGTGAAGGGGGAAAATAGGACAACTGTAATAGCATAATCAATAAAATATATTAAAAATGTCTTATTATTCTTAAGCCACTCCTTATTGATATAATAATGATATTGATAATAATGTTAAATGGTTGATAAGTGTTTATTCTTAATCCTCACAACCAATTGATAAATGGACAATATTATTGAGACTATAGATGAAAAGCAGAAAGGTTAAGTGAAATATATAAAACAGAAATTTAGATAGCACATAATTTACAAAAAAAGGGTCAAATTCAACTGCTTTTACTCCAAGTTTAATCTTCTGAACCATCCATCAGACTCATCTGTTCTGTGCATCATTAGATTCAACAGCCCGAAGTCCATACATCCATACATGATTAACACAAAATGCTCTTCATCTTTTGTGGGGAGAGGGAGGTTCTTATTACATAAATGCTATGAAGCAATTTTCTTTCTCTGCCAGGAGTAGGAACAAGAAAAGCAAACAAAAGTATAAAAAATTGAAATAGTAGGGATAAAATTTCTAAGATTAAAGGAAGTTAGAAATAATTTTATTTCTAAAGTTAGATATAAACTTCTCTGCTGTCTCTAGATTGGGCAAAGAGGGACATAATCTTTGTTATCCCATTGAAATGGACACCTAATAATGCCTTCTCTTCTTATAGTTAGTATAGCATACATTTTCTTTTCAAATTTCACTGTGAATTGTGTTAGTTGGTTTTACATTTCATTTTATCCTTGAAACAACCTTTTTTAGTAGATAGGACTGTTTTTTTTAAGCTCCTTTTATAGGTTAGGAAGTTAAGAATTTTCCTCATAGCTGTTAAATGACAAAACTGGAATTTGAACCTTAATCTTCTGATACAAAATGCCTGGTATTCTTTCCATGATCCCACATGACTTAAGACAAGTATGATAACTGAAGGCAAACAGTTTCTATTATGAGGAAAGAGAATGAGAGTTAATTTTTTAAACTGCCCTTCCATCTCTGAAAGTTTTAGAAGAGGAAGCCTCAAGCTGGGAATGCTTCATTCATCTTGTCTCTTTGACAAGGAATAAGATGTATTTTGGAATTCTCTAAAGCCCAGAAGTCTGCTGTGCACTGACCGAGCTTCCTATAATTAAAGGCTACATTAAATTTGGATGGAAGTGGCAAACTCACTTCTAGAGGCAAGGAGCCCTATGCAAGGCTTAGTTTAATAAAATAGAAATCAGAAATCAATCGAAAGTGAGATTTGTTAGGATTAAGATGTTAAATAAAACCATGTTCCAGGCAGAGTTGACAAAATCTTTCTCCCTGAATTGGTGTGAAGTAAGGAGCTTCTGCAATCATAAAAAGGATTTTATTTTGTAAGTGGGTGGAAAGAAGAGATATTATTTGGTCTGAGCTGGAAGCGTGCAGAACTTTTCAAAAGATTTAGTGAACAGATGCTTTTAAAAGCTCTTACCACCTCAGCCTTTACTACTAGTAATTTCAAACAAAGCAGGAGGTCGGAGCATTAATGTTATTTTCCTTCCTTTGTCTGTAGTCCCCTTGGCTAACCACTGATACAGAACAGCCTGGAGCAGCCTTGAGAAGTCCCCATGGAGAAAACACACCAATGTCAGCTTTTAACTGGGAGCCTGTCTGCTTGAACTAATTTTTCCCGTTTCTCCCCTGTTTACTTTTTTCTAACCACATTAAAAAGGAGATGATATCCATGACCTTTCTCTAAAGATATGCTATTTTATTTGGGTTTTCATCATGAATTTGTCATTTCTTACTCGTGATGAATTCTCTGTACATTTTCCCAAATAATAAGACAAGATGGAGTATGAGGAACTAATGATACTCTTGCCAGAGATGCTGTACCCACTGCAGAAAATGCCATCTTAGATCGGTATCTCTAGAGGCAGGCTTTGAAATGAGGATCCATGTGCAATAGAGTCATTAAGGGGGTCCTTCCTGGAGACACTGTTAGGGAGGGATTTCAGCAGGAAAAGGAAAGGGAAGAAGTTTGCAAAGGGATGAATTCCAGCTAAGTCCTCCTGAGGGTGGCCTCAGTGTCCTCCCCCCAGGGAACTTTGGCTTGTTCTTACTCCTCACAGCTATTCCTGCTGCGGGTGGTCTTAGAAGGACAATCCTACAGGAAAGCAGAAGCGAATGCATTCCAGAGCTGGGGGAGATAATCACAGAAAGAGTACAAGAGGCCCAAGGGGATCTACGCAGAGCACCGACCGAGGACGCAGCAGTTGGTTTTTAAAAACCGGATAGGGTTGCGTCAGCATTTTACTTTCCCCCTAAAAATTCTTGAAGTTTATTATGAAACAAAGGACAATGAACAGCCCTGGGGTAGAGACAGGTCTTTGGAGAATTGTGAAGGGGAGGGTGGAAGTGCTAGGGAAGACGAGAGGGAGGCAGCGTTCACTGCAGGAGTCAGACAAACTGACACAGGATTTGCTTCTACGGTACACTAAATAGCATCATTTGGGATAAGTTAAGTTTACCTCTAAAGTGGCTATTTTGAAATACGTTTTCCTATTTTTACCTAAACTCCCCAGAGAGGCAACCCCCCCCCCCAAAAAAAAGACAATTTCAGCTTTTTTAGGAGTAAGTACTGATTTATTTATTCCTTTCCCACTGACTTTTGTACACATCTAAGGCTTCCTGATACACTCTCCTGCATTTTCCTCTATGCTGTGCTTTGCCAACCCCAAACTGGAGAGTGTATTACCAAAGCAGCACCATTTGATAACAGCTTTGTATGCCCAATAAGCATCTTTCCTCGCTGTAGCTCTGCCCTGCTCCACTGCACTAGCCTGGTTCAGGCCACTTTGAAGGCAGAATACACAAGCAGCTGTTAAGAACAGGCAAAGTAGAGACCCTGTAAGTAAGGTGCTCAAAAATTTTTTTAAAGATCTGATCATACTATGAGGCTTGACTTCTGGCAACCAACTGTACAGATGAATCAACTCCATTTCATTGTGAAAAAGGCTACAGTATAGTTCCTGTGTCCACAGGTTATGACAACCATGTGACTTGCAAACTGAACCATGACAAAAGTATTTTGAATATAGAATAACATCTAAAAATAATCATTATTGGTACCCACAACTGCATAATAATATTGCCAGCATTGCCAGTTTCCTAAGCAAAGGCTAACACATGCATTTAAAATCTTAAAAACAAGCTATTAATGATGGGATGGTAAGCAAGCTGGGAGTGACTTCGCTGCTTCATTCTGTCTGCAGAACTCAGAAATACTTTGTGTGTGTAGCTGGGAATATTCTCCATCACCTCCCCACCCCAAGCCCCAGACCTACTCTCCATCTTGTCCACCTAGAGTACATCAGAGGACTCTTTGTCCTCTGTCTTTGGTTCCATGGGCCAATCAGAGGCAGTAAAAGGAGCTAAGTGGGAAGAGAGTGAGATGGGCATATCTGTTCCCAGATTGCCTCCATCCTGGGATGTATAGGGCAGCTACAACTCTCTCTCTCTCTCTCTCTCTCTGACTCGGAAACTCTTCCCTCCCCTCGAACTTTTAGACTAAGGGCTACTAATGTGTTCTCCCTGTTGCTAGCCCTGTTTTCTCACTGTTTCACACTGTTTCCAATGTTCCCAACCCCTGGGGGCTTATACACCTCTTGCTGTTTTCTATGAATCCTGCTTATATTTCTATATAGTTTTTTTTACTAAACTCAACTTCTCCATTCGAGCACAACTTCTGGGACTTGACCAAAACAGAAAGGCAGAATCGCTTTACCCTAAAAGACATGTCTGCTCATAAATCTATAGTTCCCACATAGTCCCATAGTCTGTAATAAGAAATAGACTATTTGTTAGAAGCAGAGCTATCCTCAGACCCAGGTAAGTGGGGTCTGTTGCAGGCCCCAGGCCTCAGAAAGCCTCACTTATCACAAACTCACAAAAATGAATTCATTAAAAACACCTGACTGCCTCCGTTGCTTGAAACCCAGCGCTCTGCACTAGTGTGGCACTACCCGAAATGCTGAACATCTGCTCTCATGACTAGCGACGTTAGCCTCAAGCAAACATTTCTCTACACTTTTGCTATGGCCTTGAGAGAAAATGTACTGCATCCGAACTTTCGAAATTGTGGAACTATGTTTCTGTTAATGTGGGCGGCACACTGCTTTGGGGCGCAGGAAGGATTCAAGTGGTGAAAGCACATAGGTAAGGGGGAAAATGCTAATTTATTAAATCTTTTCCCTCAAATATGAACTCAGTAATTTCTTGCATAATGAATTTTCATTTTCTGGTAGTATAGAGTACCTGTTTTCTTTTTTCTCATCCTGTTCCAATTTGTACTTCAGGAGTTAATTATAAATCAGTATGGCTTAGTCCCAACAGAAACTGGCAGAAGAAGCAGTTGCAATGTTAAATATTTAACATTTCTTTTATGTTTATATATATCTAGGTCAAGATTTAACATGCTTAAAGCCATTATCAAACAAATAAACATTGAAAATTGGAATTTAAAATAATTATATGTTTTAATAAAAATAGGTACTAAAATGAATTAAAAAGTAAACATCTAGCTGTATTTAAATATTTTTTTAAAAATTTAAAATATTTTTTATTTATTTTTAGAGAGAGGGGAAGGGAAGGAGAAAGAGAGGAAGAAAAACATCAATGTGTGGTTGCCTCTCACATGGCCCCCACTAGGGACCTGGCCTGCAACCTAGGCAAATGCCCTGACTGGGAATCAAACTGGCGACTCTTTGGTCCATAACCCATGCTCAATCCACTGAGTTACACCAGCCAGAGCTATTTTTTTAATTTTGACATTTACTATAATCATATTTATATTTTATTTTAAAATATAATTTTAAGTATTTTAGAAGAAAATTTTGAAAATAATATTTCAATCGTTAACATTTACACTTTGATGAAGAAAGTGAGCAACACAATTTGCACCAATCTTTCACATTCTCTGAAACAATTCTGTAACTCAATCATTACAAAATTATATCAGCAACAATTATGTAATGAGTGGTCTAGCTTGTGACAATATAATGATGGTAAAATAATGTTTCCTAATATTCATGTCAATTACCAATATATGAAGGAGTATAAATAACCTTTTCTGCCAAAAAATACTAAGAGAAAAAAAGAACTTTGATAATTTAACTGAGTCTTTGCTAACAATGATAAGTTTATGAGGAAAGACAGAGCTACTAAAAAATCTTGACTAAGCAATAAACCCTTTTCTTTTTCCCAGAAAGGACCACAAAGGAGCAGTTTGGAATTAAAGAGATATAGAAGAGGAATTAACTGCTATTGGTCAAAGTACTATAGTAACATCCTTTAGTGACCCAACCCGAAGTCCTGCTTTGAAAATTAATTTTAGAAATGCTTTCTTACTTACTGGTTTAGCCACATGTGTGTCTGTGCTGCATGTTCTTCTTCTAGTAGCCATCTGCTACACAGTGACTCTCAACATTTTACTGAAGGCTAAAGGGAAAAGTGCATTTTATATTGTGCCTGTGTGTGAATACACACACACACAACTATATGATTTTGGAAAAGCATTTTCACAAAACAATACCTACTAACACAATACCTGCCATTACACTGTGTGTGGTACACACTGATGTTTTCTATTCTTTTTCAGGCTTATGTAGAGAAAAGCACTGATAGCAATCCTCTACACCACACATTCTCAATGAGATTGATACTGTCCCCAAGGGGGTAAAGATGAGCTATTGGGGGCAAAGAAAACTTAGATAGTATAGTGATTTGTGGCCCTCCAAAAGGTCAGAGTTCATAAATAGGTACACAGTACACCTGTGGTATCAGCATTTCCTGGAGGTTTGGTGTTAGGGGACATCTGTGATATTGTTAACAACCACAACAAAAATAATGTTTGAGAAGTCTCCTTGGGGGTAATTGAAAAAAATTAAGAAACACCATGAAATTGACATGCAATTTATAAAACACCATTTAATAATTAAAAAATAACTTTAAAAATTTAAGAGAACCAAGTAACTGGGCTAAAATTCACATTGTCAGAGAGAAAGCAAATGAGATCAGGTATGTAAAGAACACAGTGCATTGAACATTTATTTAGCACCCAGAATCCTAAATCCTAGGCCCATTTTGTTTATAGGGTTTAATATGTCAACAGCCTTTCTGAAACTACCACCGTTACCCCTTACTTTTCTCAGATTAATCAAATTACATCCTCTCTGCTCCAAGAAATCAGGACCCGAGCTCCAACTTGTTTAAGAGAAGGGAAGAAAGGAAATTATTATGATACAATTTGAGGTTAAACTTTTAAATTAGTTTGATATTGGGAAGCAAACGTGGTTATAAAACTATGGGATCTGCCCAAGATATCATTTAGGAAAAGGAAAAGAAGGCTCATGCAGTGTGGGGAAGGCAGCAAATAGAGGAAAGCAAACTCTTTAGTGTTTGTATCACAATGGCGTTCAGGCTACCTAATGCATCAGTTACATTTGTCAACATTTTACTCCTGCTGTCCCGTTCCTATGAGCCATTCTTCTCTTTCAGTCCTCATGTTTCCATTGTTGGACCAGCTCCATGATATGGAGAAACAATAAATATTACCAAAGCTCTCATAATAGAAAAACAGAAATGTTTTAAACAATGTTTCTTTGCAGTCCAAGTCTAATATCCAAAAACATGTGGAAATCAAAACCATATTTTTCAAGTAAACTTGGAATACTTAAAGTTCACTGCAAGAAATGACACCAAAGTTTTCAGCCATATATAACTGCACTGCACAGTGCCAACATGCACAACCCTCAGCTTCTCCATATTTGCAATGGCAATCAAAGGCAGATAGAATCTGAGCAATGGAGGAAAAGGTAATGTGTGCCCCATTTTCCCCTATCCATATGTTGATTAAGCTATTCAAAGCTCTAGTCACAAAGTGGGAATGCTGGTTAGCATTTCAGTCAATACAATCTCTGTTGAACACACGATATGGTTCGTAGCCCATTCTGAACTGGCAAGCTAGGAAAACGCGGTCAAATTGTATCACGCACCTGCTGTGCTCAGAGGATGGCAGAAATGCTGAGGCACAGCGATGGCCAAAGAGGCAAATCACACCACCACAGGTGGGAGTGGGGATGGGGGTGAGAGTGGGGAGACACAGCATAAGCTGCTTCTATCAGGAAAATGTCTATTTTGGAAGGGTCGAATTTTCTCTTTCTGAGAGGATATGTGGACAAGTCAAAATGATAGCCTGCAATGAATGGGCCATTTCCTGTGAAATGTCTTTCTCTGGCGCTTGTTTCAGATGTTAGTGCTTCACGGGCTCAGACTGACATTTTGATGTATTCAGATTAATTTACTCTTCTCTGAAACTAATATTTTATTGTCACTTTAAAAAATGGCACCTGATATTTAGATCCAAGATAATAAAAAGTCTATTTTTCATACTGTTATTAGAGATACTTTTATTTAGAAAATTGGTTTATTTGTTAATGATACAGTGTGATACATAATAAAGTCCTGTGTAAGGATTTTTTCAGAAATTCATGAACTTGGTACCACTCTGGGAGTACTGTCCAAAATGGGGGCTGGAGGCCTGCCTGTTTTTAAGCAAACAAACTTACACATACAAATTCTCATTGAGCACTCAGTGAAGAGGATACAAAATATTATTGTCACAATATTATTATTATTTTTGGATGAGCTCTCAAAATATTCAATACTATAAATATGTATTTTTCTCTCTATATATATTTTTTTGTACTTTTTATTGTTTGAAATGTGTGATTAATCAAATTCAGGGCAAATAAGTTAGAAGAGAAGATAGTCTAGACAATTATTATTATTATTATTATTTTTTTTTTTTTGCTGAGAACCTCTTATGCTGAGAACAAAATTCTCTTTAATGGAAGATCTTTATGTGTATCATGATATGGCCTTCAGGTGTCTTTTAAATAAAGTATAGAAATATAATTTCTTTTTATTTTTTGGAACAAGTTAACTTTTCCTAACTGGTAGAGTTCTCTTTTTCTGTTTATAGTTTATATATATATATATATGTGTGTGTGTGTGTGTGTGTGTGTGTATATATGTATATATATATATTAAAAATGGGTTCCAGATTCCAGCTGCACACTGTCTGGATGTTTTTGAAAGCATCTCTTTTCAACTAGTTTGGTTAGCAAAGTTATTCCAACGTGATGGACACTATTAGAATAGCCATAGTTTTGTAGTAACCTACCTCTAAGGAGTATTGATGTTTGTTAACTATATCAGTTAATCCAATTTTAATATTTATCACTCTAGACTTATTGGAAGAGATGGCCACAGCCTCCTAATTATGCAATAGAATCTATTTATTCTTTTCTTTTTCTTTTGCAATTTTAGACTGCTTTGGGTTGAGAAATTATGAAATATAGGTACACTTTTAAGTTACTTCTTTGAAACAATCCCATTCTCCTGTATAATTGAGGGGTTTTTTTCTTTCTTGGTTTATTATGTAATGTATTATCTTGTATCCTATTATTTTATCCTGGCTTGTCTGGACAATACTATAATAAGTTGTGATGGCTGACAGAGCATTAAGTGAATTTCAATAAATTATGAGAAGCTTCATTCTGCCAGTTATGCCAGAAAAATTTGACACCTCAATAAAAGACAATAGGGGCAGTTTTAAAAATGAATCCCTAAAATTTAAATATTTGTCCTATTTTTTCTAATCAATTCTTCTATGTAGGGGGAAAATTGAATAAATGTGTTTTAAAACTCTGTCATGGTAAGGTTTATCTTTATTTACAAAGTCCTCAAAACTGTTTATTAAAAGTTTTGAGATACATATTTTCTTTTTAAAATCATTTAACAAGTGGAAGTTGCTAAAACATATTAGATCGAGCATTGCTAATTATTCATCGTTGTCCATGGGAAGTATTTGGTCTCTGGCCAATAAAAGACTGTCATTTCTACAAAGGTATACTGAAGCCTCAGTATCATGTGCACTTTACATGGCATTTTAAAGGAACTTTATACATAATTGTAACGAGCATGTAATTTTCCATGCAAACTGGACACTTTGAGGGGGAAAGGCAGTTAGTTCCACTCAGATGTGAAGTCTGGACTGGCAGTGACAGCCAGCACAGCAAAAAGCACAGCACTATGTACAGCTTCTCCAGCGTTGTGGATGCCCAACATACTTTTAAAAATATTTTAGTATAACTCGTTCATTCTGACAATTGTTTCCAATGAGCGCTTTTAATCATGATTTTCCCAACATTTTGCAATAAACCCACTACTTAATATGCTAGGGGAAGAAAGAACATGTGTTACAGATTTGCTCTTTAACAATTTTAATTGTAATCTTTCAATTCTTTTTTAAAAATTAAATATGTTAATTGATTTTTGAGAAAGAGAGAGGGAAAGAGAGAGGAAGAGAATATCAATGCAAGAGAAAAATTGTTCAGTTGCCTCCCATACGTGCCCTGACTAGGGGTGGAACCCACAACCCAGACAAGTGCCCTGACCAGGAACTGAGTCCCAACCTTTTGGTGTATGGGTGACGCTCCAACCAACTGAGCCACACCGGCCAGGGCTCACTTCTTTTTATAAGTTGCTTTGAATAGCCTTCTTCATTTCCCCTTTGTTATTCCACTTTTTCTTTTTTCCTCTCTCCCTCTTCTTGAAATTCAAACCTAGGATATCATGGGTTTGGGTGGAACTCTTGCCTGGTAACAAATTATTAGACAAGGTGGAAAGTGTGGTCTGAATATATTTGGGAGAAGATGGGCTTCTCCCTGGGTAGTGGTGTCTCTGCTATGTGTGGTGGGAATGGCGACCAAGGCGCCCAATTTCTCTATATAGAAACTTTCAAACACTCTCTCCCTCTGCCCTACCAGCTTCACTCATGCCCCTTGTGTTACCTGGTGAGTCCAAAACATGAGACTCACAGCGATCTGAAGAACAAAATACATGTATCTACTGAAGCTCCTTAAATTAAAATTTCCTTCCTTTCACTGAATTGATTATCTGTCAAACTCCCTTCTGTTCTTCAAAAATGTGTTGAAATACCTCATCTGTTACTGCCTCCTGTTCTAATCTCTCAGTTTTTGTGGAGGTATACTTCGAACATTTCTTTTTTTTTATTATCCTAGCGTTTTGGAAAAGAATGAAACAAGTGTTCATATATCCCATTTCCTTCAGCATAAATTTTTCAGAATGATAGTTTCAAAGCTTAAATCTGATGGTATTATTTCGCTTTACCAAAACTTTTATTAGCTCGGAAGCCCTGAATAGTCTGGCTTCTGAATTCTCTTCATTCTCATCTTGAGTCTTATATTTTCACATCCCTTTGCCACACACAGGTCTTTTTTGGTTCCTTTGATATTTTATGCTCCTTCCTCTGCAGATAGCTCTTCTTGGCACTTTCTATCTTTCAGTTATTATTTTTCTGAAGAGGGAGAAATTGCAGAAATGCACTGTTGTTCTTTAATTCAGGTTTTTATTGATATAATTGTAGATTTTAGAGCAGTTACAGTACAGAGATCTTTTCTGCCCTTTCTCCATTTTTTCCTAGTTGTAACATTTTGAAAACTGTGGTATAACAGTGATTTTCAACCTTTTTCATCTCCTATCACAAATAAACTAATTACTGAAATTTTGCTGCACACCAAAAAAATTTTTTGTTGATCTGACAAAAAAATGTTAGGTCTAATTTTCATTCTTTCACAACAGATGGCTACTGTTGTGTTGGCTGTTGTCACCTTTAACTCGACAATCTAAGGGAAAAGAAGTCAGTGCACCTGGCTAAATAGTCAAGTACTGCAAGGGTGGGGGAGGGGGATAATAGTGGAAAGAAGGAGAAGGGACTAGACACAGAACCTGTATGAATGACCCAAGGACACGGACAACAGTGTGGGAATCAGCTGTGGGAGTGGGGGGGGGGCTGGGAAGAGGAGGGCAAAGGGGGACAAATTGGGACAACTGTTTTAGAGTAACAGTAAACAATGATTGAATAGAAAAATAAAATTCTTGGGGCACACCTGTTGAGAACTGCTGTGGTATAATATCACAGTCAGGATACTGACATTGATAAGTCTGCCTATCTTATGATATTTCCCAAATTTTAATTGTTTGTTTAATGATGTTTCCCAACTACAATTTATAACCAGTATCATTTTGTATTAGTTTCAGGTGTACAACTTAGTGGTTAGAAGTCATATACTTCACAAAGTGGGTTCCCCAAAATTTTAAGTACCCACCTGCTCCTAAGGTTTCTTGCACTCATTTGTCTGGTGTTCTTAATTTTATACAATTTTACTACATGTGGGTTTATGTGTTCATAGCCATAGATAAGATACTGAATATTTCTGTCACCATGAGGATCCTTTGTGTTGCCTTTTTATAACACAGCCATCTCCCTTCTATCCACTGGCAAGTGTAAAATGCCTCTAATGTCTAAAAGTTGGGCATTTCAAAAATATGTAAGTGAAATCATACAGTATGTAACCTTTTGAGACTGACCTTTTTGCTCAGCACCATGCCTTGGAGAAGTCACCCAAGTTGTGGCATGTATCAAATTGTTTGCTCCTTTTTATTGCCGGGAAGTGTTTATTGCTGAGAGATGTGTGCACACAGGTAGTTTAGGCAATCATGGGTCAGGCTTTGGCTTTTATAAATAAAGCTGCCTGAACACTTATGTACAAGTTTTTATGTAATCATTCTTAATTCTTTTTCTAGTTAAGACATCGCAGGGAATGAAAGTTGCAATTTTACACTTGCGTGCATGATGATTCAGTTACAGGTAATGTGTACTATTGGACTTTCAGCTCCATGGGGGCAGGAATTATATCTGGTTTTCTCAGCAGTGCTTTCCAAGGGCCGAAAACAGTGCTTGGCACACAGACATTTAGGAAATGAATTGCTGACTGTGTGAATGAGACACTTCATACATATTTCTTACCTAGTCTGACAACATCCCTGAAATTTATACATTTATGGATTTTATTGTACAGGTGAATAAAATTAGGTAATTTATCCAAATTACTCTTTGAGGAAGTAGGCAGGGTAGATTTCCAAAACATATCTTACTTTAAAGTCTTCCTCTTTCCATTGCACTAGCCTTTTCCTTGCAGCTAGGAAATCATTTCTGGTTTTCTCTGGTGGAGCCATTTATTTGCAACCACAGAGACACAGCTGTGACAAAATACTACATTCAATTGATAACCTAACACAATGATATGATGAAACAAAAACTAACCCCACTGCCTTTTGTTTTGTGATAGACTGCATGAGAAAGCACACTTAGGCGCTGTGTAATTTGCAGTTTGCAGGTGTGGGAATCTCTATTTCCTATGACACAAATAAGCCTGGACATATTTGGTAATTACTGTGTTAACACAGAGTAATTGCACAGCTATTTCTTTCTTACAAATTATATGGTAGTTGTTCTTGGAATTACCATAAAAAAATGAAAAACTTCTAGTTGCCAGTAAATGATTGCTTTATAATTACAAAATAATTACATAGTTATTTTGGCCTAGAAATATAATGCTTTGTACAAAATCCATATACTTTGCTGCCAGAGAGCTGCCAAAGTTCAAGGCTATCAGTCCTTTTAGGAATTGCCCTTAGGATTTTCTAAGATTGTCAAAAATTTTAACTTCTCAGGGAAAAAAAATATATGTCACAAAAGAGATAGCCTTCCTCATTAGATGAGAATTTTCAGTGACCCCAAAGCTATGACATTGTAAAAATTAAGTCAGTAATGGTAGTAACAAACTATTTTGCCTACCCCTGATGAGACCTGGTTGGCTGTCATTACTCAAGAAGAAGACAGTTAATTTAGTGTAGTCTTTATGCATTTTCATGTGTCACAGAGTCAACTTGCTACATGGGAATTGTGACAGTTATTAACTTATTCAACTTTTCAGTAACTTAAAATATTGACTTCAGTATATTTGCCTATTTATACTACATTTTATTATCTCATTTTTAATTTTTATGTTATTAAAGCTTTACTTCCTGGGAATGTTAGAATATTGTACATAGATTGATTATTTGTTTAGATTTTTATTTATTTATTTTAAAAATATTTTTTATTGTTGTTCAAGTACAGTTCAGATTGATTGTTATTTGTGATGCCAACTCTGCTTCTCTGGATACTTGAAATTAACATTTTTTAAGAAAGTCAACAATAAAACTGCTGTGTAATTATGTTATAAAATTGAAAACTATTGGAGAAAATAATTTCAGTTACAAAGCTTAAGGTACTCATTAACATTTTTAATTATGTCTATATTGTCAGAATATAATTTTTAGTGTAGCAAAGAGTTAAAAAATTAACTTACTAAATTTTAATTTTTGTATCTAATAGAAAAAGATAAAGCTGAAACACTTTGGAGATTCATAGTAAAAACAAATTTAATGTGGAATTTCAATCCCAGGCATAATTGAATAACTACTATAAGACTTAATATTCCACTGCAAATAGGATCTAGTTTTTTTTTAATGTATAAGGTATCTATGTTCAAGTATTACAACAAGCAGTACCTGGCTGTGATTCATGTGGGAAGAAAAGTCATGAAGCAAGCTGCACTTCCCCCCAACTTTCCTCCTGAGGCATTTTGTACACTTCCATACAAGCATGTGGAACCAAAATGGAACCAAAACAGTCTTGCTGGGCAGAGAGAACAGAGGTCAAAGATCAGAGTAATTGAGGTGATGGCAATCATCAAGGTAGGCTATTTAAAAACAGGGTAAAGTGTAGAGAAGAAGCTCCAAAAATATACTTTGGGTCTCTTTGAATTTTTGTCAGATACTCACCTACAGATTAATAGTGTAAGATTCTGTAGGACATGCATGACAGATAGCTACCAGGTGCCCAGTGGACTGAAGGAAGTGTTCAGACTCCATATGGCACTAAAGACAGACCATGGAGAGGGGGGAGTTAAGGCTCTATTCAAGGTATTCAACTGAGTGTTCAGGGGAGCCACACTTAGCTTATATAGGAAAGACTTATTCTAGATCCAAACTCTCTAAAGTCTAAAAAAAGTTTTCCATAAGATAAATAAATCTACTAGTAAATTTACTGCCTTTCAGGCAAAAATTAAATGTTTTTATAGGAAATTAAAATCCACATCCTCCACCACATAGCATATACAATGTCCATGTTTTTTATTAAAAAGTAAATTATGTAGAATTAGGAAAATGTGGCCCATAATCAAGAAAAACAAGAAAAGCTGATCAATAGATAATACTTGTGTTAGAAGTGGAAGACAAGAACTCTAAACAGATAAAATACACTCCAGGTTTTAAAGCAGAAGTTGGACATAATAAATGAACAAATGTATTTTCTTGAAAGAAATATAAAAATTATATAAGAAATTCTGGAACTCAAATTATAATTTCTGAAATAAAAATTACACTAAATAAGCTTACCAGGAGCTTTGACATTGAAAAGAATAGGTAAGTGAACTGAAAAAGAACCTAGCAAAATTATCAAGACTGAAGCACAAAAAGAAAAAAAAAACAGTCTCAGCAAACTTTAAAACAACATCAAGAATTCTAACATAAAGTAATTGGGGTCACAGAAGAAAAAAAGAGAAGGATTTGTACAGAACAATATATATGTAGTCCTTCTGGACAAAGCCCACCCATTGTTAATCTAATGACAACAGTTTGCAGGATATCAATGTAACCTGGCAGCTAAGGAGAGTGGACTGGAATGTGCATGCATTCCAGAAAGTATCCAGCCATGTAATATGAAAAATAGAGACATTTATTGAAGAAGACACAATATACAGAAAAAAATTGTACATAGGACAATGATACCTCAGCCCCCTTCAAAGTTATGACCTTCTTGAGGAAATCTGGTTCATTGGTCATTAATCAAGTCATTAACTACAGCAGCACAATGTTTCTTCTGCTCTGGTAACAAAAGCCAGAGAACGAATTTTGCCTCAGCATGTTTCATGCCAAGATTCTGAATGAAAGTCTCAGACACAGTAGTTTTGGAATCCCCAGATCAGTTTCTAGTTCTTGTACTGCCAGTTGCTAATCTTTGTTGACTGCAGCCTGTACATGTTCAACATTCTCAGGCTTTCTGCTTTGTGTAGGCCTTCCAGAATGTGGATCACTTTCAACAGATTCTTTACCATCTTTGAAACATTTGTGCCACAATTTTATTTGTGCTGCACTCATTGCATCATTCCCAAAAGTCTTCTGATTCATCCAAATAGTTTCTAATGTGGAATGTTCAAGCTTAACATAACATTTGATGCAGATTCATTGTTCTACTTGCTCAATCATTTTGAATGTGTCATTGACACAGTACACATGCCCACTCAACAATGTCTACCACCCTCACTGACAAGTACAGTGAAATCATCATTGTTCACACATGAGCATTCCAGTCCACTCTCCTTGGCTGTCAGGTTCCATCAATATCATGCAAACCATACTCATTACATTCACAATGGCTAGACTTTTTCCAAGTAGACCTTGTGTGTGTGTGTGTGTGTGTTTGTGTGTGTATAGATATGGATATATACATATGGATATGGATATAGATATAGATATGGTTATAAATATATCTATATCTTAGAAGCAGTGTTTTAAAATACATTGTATATGGAAAAATTATAATGAATTGTCTGAGCATTTGTCAAAAACAATCCAAGCCAAGAGACAATGGGACCTTATATCTTTAATGCTGAATGGGAAAATCAAAATACAGTAAACCTAAAATTCTATGTCTTTCATAAATGTCATGGAAAATAACCTTCAAAATATTATGGATAAATTCTGCTAAAGTATCCTCCAAATTGTATTGAAATTAAAATATTTTCAGATGACCAACAGATGATCAACAAATTTATGACAATGAATGTTTGAAAAGTTCTTCATCTTAACAAAAGTAATACTAGATTGAAGTTTTGAGTCATACAAAAGAATGAAGAGCACCAACAATTTTAAGTATGGGGTAAATATATTTTTAAATATTGTTATATCTTTATTTTTTTAAAAAATGACTTGAAAACTAAAATGATATTAATGCATTTGTGAGGTCATAACATAATTTATGAAATATAAATGACAAAACTTGTACCAAGTCTGGAAGAGAATAAATAGAAGTATTCTATTGTAAGATTAGTGTGCTATTTGTGAAATGGCATGATATTAATTTATTATTGACTACAATGACCTAAGGATGACTATCATAATCTCTAGAAAAACCACTACAAAAATAAAACAAATAGATACCTAGCTTAAATTTAAGCAGAGACATAATTAAACACCAACTTTCTTAATTATTCCAAAAGACGATAGAAAGCTGGAAAAGAAAAACAAATATTAAATCGGATGAGGAGGAAACAATAAGAAAGATAATACAGAAATTCAACCATATCAACATTTACAGTAAATGTAAATAATATATTTTAATGAGAAAATAATTTTATCTTGAATATTAAAAAAGAGCTACTTTATGATGTTTATCTGAAATACACTTGAAATATGATTCCAATAATTGGTTTTATGTGAAAGAATAAAAAATAGACTAGACAAATGCTAATTATATGAAAGTTGGAAAGTTGTATCTTTTAATATCAGATACAATAGACTTCAAGATAAAGCATATAACCAGAGAAAAATAGAAATATTTCATAAAGAGTCACTTCTTCTAGAGTATATAACATAATTGTGTACAAATCATGTAAGTGAGCTTTAAAATATAAAAAGCAAAAACTAAATGAAAGAAGAAATAGAAAAATAGACAAACACCATTAGATTTTAATATTTCATTTGACAAAAACACACTTAACCTAATACACAGAATGCCTCAGTGACTCATAAGCTCCATATAATTTTCATATAAAGAATTCACCATGATATACCATAATTATGCCATAAGTAAGTTTTAATAAATCTCAAAGCATGTAATAACTCAGAGAATATTCCCTGACCAGAACAGAACTGAATTATAAATTAATATCAAAAAGATATTGGGTAAATACCCAAATATTTAGAAATTGAGTGATAAGCTTATACATATGACTCAAAAATCCCCCAAATTTAGAAAATGTTTTGAACTAATAATATAAAAGCAAATAAAAATGTAATTTGTGGGATATAACTAAAGAATATTTAGGAAAAAAGCATTTATAGCTCAAGAACATTTATCAGAGAAAAAAGGATAATTCAAAATAAATCTCTAAATTTCCATGTTAAAATACCAGGAAACATAGAATAAAATATTTTTAAATATATGTTTAAGAAGGATATATTAAAGATAAGAGAAGGATAAAGTAAAATAGAAAACAGACAGGGGTTATTGGCAATGCCAAAGTTTGCTTTTGAGGAAATTGATGAAATTGCTATCAAGACTGAGGAGGAAAGAAAATGAGAGAGAATAAAAGTAATATCTAAATAAAAGTATAGTATTAGTAATCCTAGAGACATTAAAAATATATTAAGTAAATAGGTCAAAGAACTTTATGTCAAAACAATCTATAGCTAAGGTTAAATGAACAAATTATTTTTTAAAAAAATATCATTTACCAAAACTGATCCTGTAAAGAATAGCAAATCTTTATAACCATATATTTATTAAAGAAATTGTATTGTTATCAAAGACTTCCCACCAAGTAAAATGAAATCCAAGACCACCGGTGTCACTGGTGAATTTATCCTACAAATAGATTAAAAATTGGACTCTAAGTTACACGGATTCTATCAGAAGGAGGGGAAAAGGAAGCAATCCTAACTCATTTTAGGAAGGTAGAATAAAACTCAAGTACAAAAGCTTGACAAGGGTGTAAAAAGAAAAGAAAATTACAGATGAAATATTAGCGTATTGAGGCCATGTATTACATAAAGAGATATGTTCTCTACTTCACACTACATATACTAAAATTAATTCATGAAGAATCATCAAACTAATCTGACAAGCTCAAACTATATAACTTGTAGAATAAAAACAGGCAAAAATCCTTATAGATTAGCATAGGTTTCCCTAACGTGCAAAAATGACTAACAATAGAAAAAGATCACTAATGATAAAAAGTCGATAATTTGTTATTAATCAAACTTCTGCTTTGTCAAATATCCTATTAAAAAGTAAATAAGAAAGTCATGAGAGAAAATATTTGCTAAACATTTGATAAAGGATTTGTATAAATAATATATGAAAAACTTCATATAGTTCAATACTAAAAAGACATTCCAGATTTTTAAAGAACTGATTTGAGTTTGTTCACAAAAGATGTAGATAATGAAAAATGAGCATATTAAATGCACAAAATAAATCAAGGAAAGGCAAATTATAACCACAATGAGATACCACTACTAGAATGTATATAATTTTTAAAGATTAACAACTATAATTGTTATGGGATGATGGCAGTATAAAATATAACAACTGCAATGAAAAAAATGTTTGGCAATTTCTTAAAAGTTAAATATATACTTAGACCTTTGAAGCAGCCATGGAGGTAGTTGTGCCATTCCCATCTGGTTCATAAAAGAGCCTGCATGTCATGTGTGATTTGTGGAAGTAACTGACAGCAACCACTTGCATGATCTTCAGGATCTACCTAGTGCCCACGGTGAAGCCATACTCTCTGGTGCTGCTTCCGACTCCTCCTGGTCATTTATCTGCAAGATGAGAGTCTTCTGATGGGTAGACTTTGGGGGAGGAAGAAGTGGAGGGAGGGAGGGAGAAAGAAGGAAGGAATGGAGGGAGGGAGGAAGGGACAGATGGAAGGAGGAAGGGAGAGAGGGAGGGAGGAAGAAAAAGGAACAGACTATTATAGACTTAATGTTTGTGTCCACCCACCTCAAATTAGTATGTTGAAGCCCTAACCTCTACTGTGATTTTCAGATGGGGTCTTTGGGAGGTAATCATAGTGGGATAAAACCATGAGAGTATGTCCTTTATGATGGTATATGATGGCATGATGAGAAGATAGACATATGAGGTAGCTTTCTGGGGTAACGGACTGTTCTAAAATTTAATTGTGGTGATGGTTGTACACTATGTACATTTACTAAAAATTATTGAATTATACCCTTAAAATTAAAATGAAATAAAAAGATCTCACTAAAACAAAGACAGCAAAAGAACAGACACAAAAGAATCTTAAACCAAAAAGTCTTTAAGAGTCTTTCTCTCTCTTTCCCTCTCTCTCCTCATGCCCTCACGCATGCACCAAGGAAAGGCCACACAGTGAGAAAGTGAACCTCTGTGAACCAGAAAGGGAGCCTTACCACAACTTGAAAATGCTAACACTCTGATCTTAGATTTTCAGCTTCCAGAACTTTGAGAAAATAAATTTCACTTGTTTAAGACACCCAGTGCATGTATGCTATTTTGTTATGGTAGCATAAGCAGACTAAGACAAAAAAAAAAAAACATTCATGAGTCCATTTATATAAAGTTCATGCACAGTCAAGATATCCTGATGGAAATTCATAAAAAGGCTGTCTCTGATTGGAGGGTGTGGTAGCATTGCCTGGGGAAGTGTATAAGGAAACTTTTAGGATTGATGGAAATGTTCGGTATGCTAATAGTTTGTGGTTAGATGGATGGATACATGCATTTGTCACAACTCATTTCACCGCATACAGTCTGTGCATTTCGCTCTATGTAAATGTACCTCAATAAAAATTTAATATATTCAAAGGGAAAAACGTATTTTCAGTTAATGTTCAACTTTTCTAAAATATTCCCATTTTATTTCATTTTCTATTTTATGTTTGAACTTTTTTTTATTTGATAGAATGATCTATAGGATAAACCCAATCTCAGTAAAAATCTCAGAAGCCCCTTTTTTACACAACAGAAATTGACAAGCTGATTCTGAAATGCATTTGGAAATGCAATGGATTTAGAAAAGGCACAACAATCTTGACAAAAAAAAATGAAATCGGAGGGCTTACTCTATAAACCAGTACTTTCTACATACTACAATAATTAAGATTATGTATAGAAATTATGATTTGGTCTTATACCACTACAAATCAGTTTAAACAATAATTATTAAGTTAATCATTATTAAATTTTACATTTAAGATTTATTTAATCTATTCACTAAGATGTTAAATGCAGATTGGCCTAATCATATACAATTCAAAAAACAGAACACATTTTCTTTAAATATTTAATAATGTGATTTATAAACTTCACTTTTTAAAAGGTGTGCACAATTAAGGGTTTGTTATATGATCTCTATTTTTAATTCATATCTTTCTCTAAGATACTGCAATTCATTTTTGAAACTTCTTTTTATGATGATAAACAAAACACTCAGAGGTATTACAAATATTTCAAATGGAAAATGTACTGCTTCAAAGAGACCCATTATCCAGTTCTCAGAAAAGACTAATTTTCAGTAAGGAGAAGGGATTTATGTTTCAAATTTCTCAGTACTAGACATTTTCTTAAAATAAAAGCATGGCATGGCTTTAAATGATGATAAGAGATTCAAACACCGAATGTAAACAGATTTGGTAAGCTCTAAATAAACATTTAAAAAACAAACATAAGAGCATTTCTACATTACTACCTGTTCTGTCAAATGATAATTTTTGATCCAAGATATTGGAAAACTTGACTACTTTTCCAACCTCCGATGTGAAGTGCCAAAACAAAGCCTATTATTAATTAATCCACTTGTTCAGTTAACAATGACTTTCCCAACACCCCCTGTATGCCTGACACTTTCAGGTGCTGGCTGTATTAATTACATAGAATGCACTCAATAAATAAGGCTTACACTTACATATGGATGAATAAAGGGATACATGCAAATGCTCTACCTCAGCTAAAAATCCACGCAGAGAAACATGGTCAGACAGAATTTCAAAGGGTCCACTGTAGTAAATGCTTCTATTAGTAGTTACAGGGACCTCTGATCTCACATGACAGATGTAAACTGAGAAGTAATTTTATAAGTATATTTATATTCATGTGGCTTAAAAGTTATAGGTTTGTATTTATTTTTATTATTTTTTATTTAAAGATCTAATTGGCTTTTTCCAGCAATTCCTGAATTGAGCTGCATTGCACCTGGTAAATATAAAGGGGCTTCTATAGGTTTGCATTTAAAGTTACAGGTTTGTGTTTGTATTTTTCATGACTTCTTTGGTTTAAGAGTTTCATTGACATTTATTAGCATATAATAAGCTGCACATACTTAAAGTGTAAAGTGTTGTTAGCTTTAACATATATACACATGTGAAACTAACACCATGATGAAAATGAGCATGTCCATCATACCCGGGTGATGAGAAAGTTCCTCATCATCCATTGTCATCCCTTCCTCCTGCTTCTTATCTTCCTACTTCACACCACATATAAAAATTAACTTAAAAGGGATCAATGAGCTATGCAAATATGAGAGTTAAATTATAAAATCCTTGAGAAAAAGTATGGTAAATCTTCATAACCTCAAATGCTTATTTGACACCTAAAGCACAAACAGCAATAGAAAAAAAAATAAAACATGTTAGTTTTTACAGGAAAACCAAAGATCTTAAAACTATATGATTTTTAGTTTGTGACATTTGGGCACTAATTCATTTGACAGTCATACCAGTAACATTTTCTTTTCAAGTTTGAACCCCAATTCCATCAGAGTCTCAATTAAACTTTATTTCTTTTTTCTATGCTGATAAGATAGAAATAAAGATACCTTTCAATTGGTGCCAGGAAACATATGTGAATTAAATGATAAAGCAGGATGTCAATAAACATTCATCAATATTCTCCGTGGTATTAATAAGCTTCCCTTTAAAGCAGAATTCATTTAGTCTGGAGTCAGTCAATCTTATATGAAAAAAATAAAGAAAAGAGAGAAAATTGCTGTCAGGTAGGCACATTTGTCTACACTTCAGAGCACAGGCAGTTTATATTAAACAAAAGGTTCCACAGCTGTAGGTTGTTACTTATTAGGGTTTAACAAACAATGAGACAGTGCAAAATACGCCACTCCACCTCCTCTATGGCTGTTTTAGTTAAGGAAACCAGCTTTTGTGACTTATTGCAATGCTCCCCACTTATATTCCAACATTTCTCCAGTGGAAAGATAGACAGAATGACAGTAAATGCAGGTGTTATTCTGAAATAATTTTGGGAAAATCGTGAGCATGTATATGAGGATATTTGCCATGAGTTGCATGATATAAATATTTGAATTATATTAGTCTATTAACTTTGATTTATGGTTAATTAGAAGTTAAGAGAGTATTTGCAACTTCACATAAATATCTTAAGGCAAGTTCTTAACAGAACTTCAATATCCTAAATTTTAAAGGCAATTTGCTTTCATTCTGAGCATTTGCTTATACTTTTTCTTGGTTAATAATTCCCACAGAAATACTACTGTGCTCCAAGAACCTGATTAGAAGCTGTAAATAAACACAGAATGAATGCCAGTCCTGTAAAACACTTAAATCAGAGAATCAGAATCCAAGGTATGGTGGGAGAGGGTTAGTAAAGTTTCAACCCCATTTCACATATAAGTTAACAGAAATCTTAACTAAATGCATTCTACAACATTTGTTTGAGTGGGTATGTGTTGGAATCAAAGATGGAAAGAAAGGCAGATTGGGCCAAATCAATCATTTTATTTATATGAGAGTAAAAACATAGAAACCATTTTTTTTTCACGCTTCATGGATCTGATTGGAGGAACTATTTTTTATGTGCTATCTTTGGGGTTCTGGCCTAGTCCCCACTCTCAGTTGAAAACACAGTGAGGATGACCTTTTTCTTAATTTTATCTTTTTTAAAAACATGTCTTTTTAAATGATTTTATTTATTTATTTTTAGGGAGAGGGGAAAGGAGGCAGAAAGAGAAGAGGAGCAACATCATTGTGTGGTTGCCTCTCTCATGCCCCCTAGTGAGGGAAAACTGGCCTGCAACCCAGGCATGAGCCCTGGCTAGGAATTGACCTGGCAACCCTTTGGTTTGAAAGCTGGCATTCAATTCTCTGAGCCCACCAGCTAGAGCAAGGGTGATCTATTTAAATTGAAATGAATTTTTACATCTCTATTTCTCTTGCCTGAGCATTACTGATTTCTTTTTAAAATATAAATTTTAGTTTAAAAAACTGTACAATAATAAAACCTCTCTACCAGGGTAAATAATCTGGTAAAAATATCAATTACTCAGAAAATGAAGCATCCTGATATTATTCTTCAAATTTGGTCTGAGAAGATATGATAACTTTATATTTTTCAAAGCATATTCAAAATTTTCTCATTTAATTCTTGCAATATGAATTCTGCAAATACTAGTACTTACACTGAAGGTAACTATACTATAGAGTGAGATGTCCAAATATTTTTAAGTATCTGTTACTAGCTTTTGATGCTTTTGATTTTAAGAGCAAGGCACAACATTTTCTCTCTACCCTCCAAAACATAACATGTATTGATTTTGTTGCTTGTTTGATCTGTGTCTTAAGCAGACTTGTATACGATCTATGTGAATGCTCATGCTTTACCTGTCTCTCTCCTTGATTTCAAGGACAAAGTCTTTTTTTTCTGGAATGCTCATCACAAAGAATAATATCTTTTGAGCATCAGTTGATTCTACAATTTGCTTTTTCAACTTTAATATTTCTTAAAATATAAAAACACACATCACAAAAATGGAACTGTATTTGAGCAAAATTCTAAGCAGCACTTTATTATTATTATTAACTATTTTGAAAACCAAGAGGATATAAAACTGTCCTTGATATCAAACAGGTGGGTGACAGGTCTATCTCACTTTTGATAACACTGCTTTCTTTAATCAGTGGGTCAGCATGATTCAACTAGCCTACTGTGTAAGTGAAGTGTGTATAATTTATAAAAATTACATTCAATTGAAAATGGTCAAATGCTTCAGACAAAAAGAAGACTGTAACAGTCTGTTGTCCTAGCATGAAGATGGTCAGCTAACCACATAATATATTTTATTTTAATGGATGATAATAAAGCATTAAGTGCTATTTTATTAAAAGATAATATTTTTGTTTGAATAAGTAGATTTAGGTAGGCAAAAAATCTTCACTTAGCTATTAAATCACTTTTATATTATCTAAAGCAAAATCTCTACACTAAATGTGTATAAATCCCTGACTTTCAAAGAACTAAAGGGAATGTAGTTTTTAAAAAGATTTTATTTATTTAATTTGAGAGAGGGGAAAGAAAGGGGAAAGAGAGTGAGTGAAATATCAATGTGTCATTGCTTCTTGCACGCCACCTGTTGGGGACCAGGTGTGCAACCCTAGCATTGCCCTGACTGAGAACTGAACTGCTGACCCTTTGGTGCACAGGCCAACACTCAATCCACTGAGCCACATCAGCCAGAGCTAAAGGGAATGTACTTTACACTATAACAAATGCTAATGAAATCAACTGAAAATAATGAAATCAACTGTTAGTCATTAATCAGCTGTGCCTTGATAAGTGTTCCCTCTGGAATGATATAAAGTTGCCATTAGAAATGATTCATTCACAGTTTACACTAAGTGTTTCATATTTTTGTTCCAAGCAGATTTAAATTTGATATTTAATGCGTAATTGTTAATTTAGATGTCATGGTTTTATATTTGTAACTTGTATTTAATCTTCAAATTCTATCAGCCTGTGTGAAATATATAAAATAGTAAAAATCACTAGTGGTAACATACTAATAATTTAAAAATCTCAAACAAAATCCTAGTGAGAGCAAAATGTATGCATACATACAACTAGAATTTTGATTTAGAAGTATATCTGTAGAATTTGGAGAACAAATATGCATAATGTCATTACATCCTTTTAGGTTAAGAAATGGTTAAAATTGTTTAGGCATTGATATTGAAAACATTATTAATATTAGCCCTGGCTGGCATAGCTCAGTGGATTGAGTGTGAGCTGTGAACCAAAGTGTCACAGGTTCGATTCCCAGCCAGGGTACATTCTTTGGTTGCAGGACATGAGCACCAGCAACCGCACATTGATGTTTTTCTCTCTCTCTTTCTCCCTCCCTTCCCTCTCTAAAAAATAAATAAATAAAATCTTAAAAAAAAGAAAACATTACTAATATTTACAAATTTATTATGTAAGCATTCTATGGAAATGCAAATATATGAATTTAAATATGATTTTTAAAAGATTTATTTATTTATTTATTTTTAGAGAGGGAAGGGAGGGAGAAAGAGAGAGATAAACATCAATGTGCGTTTGCTGGGGGCTGTGGCCTGCGACCCAGGCATGTGCCCTGAGTGGGAATCGAACCTGCGATGCTTTGGTTCACAACCCACGCTCAATCCACTGAACTATGCCAGCCAGGGCTCAAATTATGAATTTATATATAATCATGTTGTTTTGGGTGTGATATGAGATACAAATTTTACATACATCTGATTAAACATATTAAGAGTCAGTGGGGACAGAGATAAGGCATGGAAAACAATTTAAAATATACATATATGTAGTTATCACAGGAAGTATATGAAATTTAAAGTTAATATAATTCATCTTGATATATAAAGCTACAGCAGATTACGTAGTGAAAACACCTAATCTTTCACATTTTCAAGAAGTTTAGCTATTAGAATTTCAATAAAAAACTTTCACTATGAGTTTGTAACAAAAAAACAACCAAATGGGTTTATATAAAATACATCAAATTTATTTTATTTCCTACCAAAGTTCCCATTGTGCATAAACATATAATTATTTTAATTGTTTCAGTATCCAAATTACTTGTGGGAGATCTCTGAAGGATATTTAAATCTTCCTGCCCAGTATAGTAATAATAAGTATACTGGTAGATGTTATTACTTAGCTTCTGTTGGTCTGTGGATCTTGAAAACTAATGGTGCTATATATTTTTCATCAAGTATTATCAACTGGACTTCAGAGAAAAGTGTTGTAACATGTTCCCTAATTTTTGCAATATTTTCCCTGGCTTTACATCTTACAAATATAAAATAGTTTGTTTAATCTTACTATTGAAGAGTGAAGCCCTGGCTGGTGTAGCTCAGTGGATTGAGTGTAGGCTGCAAACCAAAGCATTGCAGGTTTGATTCCCAGCCAGGGTGCATGCCTGGGCTGCAGGCCATAACCCCCAGCAACTGCACATTGATGTTTCTCTCTCTCTCTCTATTTCTTCATCCCTTCCCTCTCTAAAAATAAATAAATAAATCTTTAAAAAATGGGTGAAAATAGTGAAGAGATTTTTCACAATAAGATGGAAATAAACACAAATAAGTATAAATTAAAAGGCTGAGCAATAAAGTCACAAAATGATATAAACAAATTAAGAAAATCATGAATTTTAGCTGTATATTAACACAAATTGTCATAAGAAGGTACCATTTATAACTATACATTTAAATATATTTATAAATTACTATTAGCAATTGTTAGGTTATGTTGAAATCTGTGTATTTAATATACACACATGTACACCCATGCATTGATAGGTAGGATTGCTGACAAATTTATAACTGAGTGGACACTTTTTGGAAAACTATTTTTACCCTTTATCTCCTATATTTAAGTTTTCCTGAAATAAAGTTATTTATGTGATTGAGTTCCTTACAACATTTTAAATCATTTATTCTTAAAAGCATTGTATCACAATTTTTATATTGGGCTATAAATTTCAGTGTAAAATGAGGGGAAAACAGGTAAAATGTCAGGAAATAAATAACATTATGTGTAAATCTTTATATCTAAGCATTATATCCAGATGTGGCAAGCACTTGCTTAAGCCAAAATTTCAAGTATGCGTCCTTTGCCTCTACAAGCCAACTCAGCCCCTCTGAGGTCATTGGTAAAAAGCAACATTATGATGAGAAGGCTTCTTATCCCTTGTGTGTTCCGTAAGGGACAAAAATAATTAACCCAGATGACCGGTCAGAACAAAACCTTTGCCCACACTGACGCCTTTATCACACTAGGCAAAGCTCTCAGAAGCTATTGACAACAAGAGAGGCCTTCGGGACACCTCTGTTGTCCTACCCGTCCTCCCAATCATCTGTCTGTTTCCTGCTTTTATCTCCTTTCTAAGAAAACTGTTGAAACCTTAGAGTCATGTATTTGAGACAATGAAGAGAAGACTGGGAAAAGAATGAAGAAACCAAACAATATATGGTTATTATTAGAGAGATAGCCGGGAGAGCCCTAGCTATCTCACACCGGTTAAAATTATAACTTCTGAAATAATACTATTTCATGGTCTGTTCATGCTTACTCTGCAGAATCCACATGCAGGTGTGTGTGTGCATGCAGCTGGTTGTGGTTGTGTACAGGTAAGAATGGAAACAAAAATAATGTATATAAAATCCACTGTTAGGAAAATATCTATATTAATAAGGAAAACAAGAAAAATTAAGTTACAGAAAATCAGAAGCTTCTCTACCTGCTGGAGTGCATTTCCTGTAGTTTCATTATTATAAGCAATTATTTCCCCCAGGGGTTGAGGATGATTGCACTTCATTTATACTTGGCCTCCTTTGAATCAACTGGCCTTGGCCTAGGAAAGCTGCCAGCAAAGCAAAGAATAGAACAAGTCTATATTCTCATCACTTGAAAAAGATGACAAAATTTCAGAAGGATTATTGACTATTTGACAAAGTTTTACTTCTTCTCTTTTCTAATTTGTGGTTCATTCTAGATTTTCTAAAAGGAAAGGGCAAAACCAAAAATGCTACTTGTTAAGTGTCAGAGCAAAAATGCTTGGATATGGGTTGCATAGTGTCAAATTTGAATCCATCTATTTCATACATCATGAATACAAAGCTATCTGTGAAAGAATTAGGAACAATTAATGCATTTTGTTTTACATAATAGAATTCTGATAGAGATTAAGATAGTTCAAGTGCCAGACATTGGCTCTTTCATCTTCCACAAAGTATATTCTGAAAATATCTTAGTGAAGAAAAACACTTTGTTGTCAACAGTTCCCCTTTTGAGTTGGCTTGTCTAGAAATGGGTGATAAGATTTTGTGATAGTTCTTTGTGAATTAACCCTGAGTGCCTGTAGATCAGCTGTGGTTTGGGGCTCTGAGGAGGGGCTGGAAAGAGTTTACTGAGTAACATCAATTTGACCTCCTCATCAACAATTTGCTTGGTAGTGACATGAGGCAGAGAAGCATCCAGTGGCCTTTCCCTCTCCACATCCTCTTAGGGATGGTCACAGTGACGCTATTGCTCATTCAGTGATCTAAGCAGATATGACTGGGAAGACCCAGCAAAGCAGATGCCTTGGAATCAAAGCAACAGCTACTTCCTGTTTGTCACAACAGTGAAATCTGCCTTCCTAAATCTCACACATATGTGGCTGTGAACATCCTGATTTCTTTTTTCAGTTTACTGTCTCTATGGGTTGTGTGCATATGGAGGCTTTTTGTAATTATTCTCTGCCTGCCATTAATTCTTTGGCACCTTTTCCTGATGTTATAACAGTTTATTAAGTTCATCTTCTGTGAAATGTTTTTCTTCTCCTCCCCCATATAAAATATTTCCATTCACTTTTTATTATTAAAGTCAGGTGAACCATAAAAGAAGCAAAAAACCCAGAGAACATTTCCAGATTTGCTGCTTTGGAAAGACTTACCCACTGGGCTGCAAACCCCTGTGTTGTGGGCTGTGTAATTGAACACAGAAGCCATTCTGATAACACTAAGTGAACACTGCTCTGTGGGTGTATGTGCTGTGCGTGTGTGTATGTGTATGAGAGAGAGAAAGACAGACAGGTGCTGGGTCCTGTGAAGTCACACACTTCAGTTCCCCAGACTTGCTTCAGTAGTCAATGGCATTACTTCCCCAAGACTGTGAGCCAAGACTTAAATCACACTCTGTTAGTTTCATGTCATAACCAAATGGAAAATGGGGAGTTCTGAGTTATAATGGGCAGGTCTGATGAACTTCATGAATTCTCCGAATAGGTCAGAACCTTACACTAGGCAGGACTTTGCATTTTCTTTTGCAGTAAATTGCCCTGCACCAGAGTGACAAATCATGTCATATTTTATTATGAAACCTGGGAACTCAAATCAAGGATCAATGAGACTTCAAAACATATACTTATTAAGGGGTGGTGGTGGCACGGAAGGCCACAAGGCTTCAAGCTCTACCTTACTTCCTCTGCTTTTCCCAACTTTCTCATTTCGGACTGTCGTTTCACAAAGTTTTCATAAATATTAGAAGAGGCAGTCACTCAACCCAGGTGCTAGGATAAAGTCAACTTAAAATTCTCTTTAAATACAGATTTTTAAGAAGTCCTTTTAAAGAACTCACTTAAAATCATAGCATCCTTATTTTAGGCAGGTAAAATGACAATAATTATTTCTAAATAGTTGCAAAATGTACCTAAAACATTTAAAATATTTGTATAAATACTACTTAAAGACTTCAAAAATTTCCACAGCACTCAATTTTGTGATTTTTCTATCCTATTTTGAGTTTTTAATATGTTATGCCTGTAGTTTAATCCTTTTTGTTGGAATTCCAAAGTTGTCTTGTTTCAGTCATCTAATAGAGCTTAAAATATTAAGGACATACCAAATCATTGTTCATACAATATGCTGATAAACCATGTAGAGCAGTACCTTCCTTTAATTTCGTCTAATCTGAATGATTTCATCCCTTTAAGGGTTCATTATTCTTTAAACTTTTTAGAGAAATTCACTGTTGATTTTGAGGAAACTTGTAAACAATTGACACATTGGTTCACATACATGAACATGCACATTTATATGCTGGAACATACATATCTGCCTATGTATTGGGTCGGCCAAAATGTCCATTTAGTTTTTTCTGTAAAATAAAAGACACATTTTTAATTTTCACCAGTAACTTTATTGATGTGGATATTTTTAGTATGACAGCTATCTCCCGCTATTTGCTTCTAGTGGGCAGAGGCCAGGGATGCTGCTAAATATCTTCCAATGCATATGACAGCCCCACAGCAAAGAATCATTTGGCCAAAATGTCAATAGTACTAAAAAACTTTGCAAAATACTTTGACATGTTCGATCAGTCACAACACCTTTCCGATATACTGAACAAATCTTTTTGTGCATTTCAGTTGTGTTTTTACCTTTCTTTCTTGAAATAATAAAGCATAATATGTTGAAAGTGTTATGCATATTCTTCCACCTTCAACATCAGAATGGCTGCACAAAAATTCACCAATTTTGATGTTTTTTAAAATGCATACTGGTATGACACCTGTCACAATACAATCTAACAAGATTATTTCAAATGAAGTTAAAGACAACTGAGCACTACTAGAACCATCATATGGAAAAAATGTATCCAACCTTTTGGCCAACCCAATTTATTAATTTATTCCCTTGGTCAAAAGAAAGTCTAGATTCTCATGCTTACAGCTTCTGCTATGCAGGAGGAGTATCAAATGCTATCAGTTAAATTAGCAAGGACATTTTCACGGAAATTGATTTCTGGAGTCTGATCCCTGAAATCACTCACAGTCCTTGTTGCTTTTCAGGTGCCCCATTAATCTTTATAGAACTCTATTGGCAGTGGTGCTGGCTGCTTTCACATGCAGAGCTGAGGGCAGACGTGAGTGGAACACCGTGGCCCAGGGCTTCAGGTCTAATTCAACAGAACTCACGTTAGGCCTTTAAACTAAACAGAAAATGATATAGAGGGGATTTGTAAAGACAGGGGTGTAAATTACAATAATGGTGCTGAACTAGTCCCTGATGGAGCCGGTTCAGGGAAGAGCTTGCTTCTTGAATTACCTCCCTTGCCATTTTATGTGGCTTGCAATTTAATAAGGGCCATGCCTCAAAGCCAAGGATTTTCTCATCTAAATGCTGCCTCCTCTGGTGAATGGATATTTGGGAGTGTGGGCAGCAGCTATAATGGCAATTGTTGGGAGGGAAAAAGAAGAAAGTGGACCCAAATCGGCAAACCATGACTACAGAGATAAAAGGAGCTATGATGAAATCGAAGTTTAAATTACTAAGGTAAAACCATCCAAAATGCTACAGCATGACAATGTGTAGGGACAATGGAGCCAGTCAGGTTTCCTCGTCCGATTTCTGGGTGACTATGACTCCACAGTGTTCATATTATAACCTTGAGTAAGGGCTCGCATGCGCAAAATTAAACTCTGTTATATGACCAGAAGGTGAAATATTGGCACTCGGCCGGGTTTGTGTTCATTTCGCGTGTAAGGGTGTCGGGACTTCCTGCCTGCGCCCTTGAGGATTGCCCCACCCTGGAATAAAGGAACTCCAGATATCTTGTCGGCCCCGTGTATTTTCCAGTGCTTGCAGTACATGATGCTTTGCTCCCAAACTCAAGCGCAGCTCTACTGGATCATCTGAGCTCTAAATTGGTGGCACTTCCATAAAAGGATTAATCTCTTCTGAAGGAAAGACAAAGATAAAATGTTGGTCTGGATTTTCAGAACTTCTAACAATAGCTGTAGTTCTCTCACAGGTAAGAAGGATGAAAGTAAAAATACTCAGGAAGAAGTAGGTTTGAAAAAGGTTGAAATGATTTCTAGAAAAACAAAGGCTGTAGCTAGTTTCTTCTCTGGCTTGCCGCTTGCCAACTCTATCACCATCATGGTCTCTTTTTTCGATTCAGCTCTCATAGTAATCTGTTTGCAAATGTAGGATGCTCTGATGACTCTTTCTATCCTTATTATTTTAATTTCTGCACACAATGTAAATGGTGTAGTTCAGAAATATTGGTGAATTAATGAAAATATAAGCAATTCCACAGCAAACATTTAAACATAACTGGGACAGAAGTGATGATTCACTTGTTGAATAACAAAAGACCATACTGATGACAGCGATGACATTATTCCAGCATGTGGGGTTTCAGAATAAATATGTTAAACCTTGAGATACAATCCTTTTCTCCGAAGCAGCACCCTCTTTCATGTGAAAATGAGAGAAATTAAATATAGACAGACAGATAAAAAGGATTTACTCCATTTTCAAGGTAATTTATTTTCAGTGCTTACTTTCTTGGCTTTATTTTCTGTATTAAACACTATAAAAGCTCTCTTGATTAAGTTCCCCCAAGTATCACTGAGTGAAGCAGTTCAAAACATACACAGATTTGGTCATAAAGTGCATTTTATTCCTCTTGTCAAAACAACAAAGAAGTCAGGAGGATATCTGAAATCACACGAAATGGACTCTAGGGAAGGAGAGATGCATGAAAATGTTCTAATATCTGCCATTCATGGCGAATAAGTGCATAAGCATGATTCAGACACTTGTGCTTGAAATTCAACTAAAAAATCACTTTCTGTTTTAAAGATTGAGTATGGGCAGCCTTTTCTTTTTATTTTTCCTCTGGGTATACTGATAAAATAAAACAAAACGATGAACTATTCAAATTTACACATCATTTTTCCAAAAAAACATGTGAATGTTTATGTGAATTATCTAGTACTGCCACTATGAATGTTGTATAAAAGAAAATTTGGATGTATATTTCTATTGAAATCTTTAAATATGAAGTCTCCTTGTACGCATGGGCAAGAGATTTTTTTTTAAACTACTTAAACATTGATGCTTGAAATCTCCATGGGGCTCAACCATGACTTTGGTGGACTACGTGATCACCCAAGACATGATGGGCAGTGTGCCGATGTGACCGCACAAGGCTCTTCTGCAGGCAAAGTCTCTTGAAGCAAGAACTCCAGCCAAAGTTAGAACCTTAGAAGGGGAACATTTCCCATGAGATTTCTAGTATACAAAACAAATGTATCTGAGTTTATTTCATCTTTATAACAACTTAATGGTCAGGTTAGATGAGCGATACTGTCTTCATGTTACCAATGAGGGGAAAAATGAGGTTTGGGGATATTATCTGACTTACATAACATCATAGATCTATTAAGTGACTTAGTTGGGATAAAACACCCATTCAGTCTACTGGGTTGAAGATCTTTCCATTAAACTAGTTTTTCTCAACCTTTTAGCCACCCCCCTTCTTTTCTTGCCTTTTGGTGGGCTTTATGTTTTTAAATATTTTGTCAAATAAATGAAACAAACTTATCAAATAGCGTCCTGAAGACTTACCACAAGTAAATGTGGATTTCCCTTGTGGACTGGAATGTGAAACAGCTTGTGTGAACTTCTTACTATCTCAGGGCAGTCAGAGACTCACTCTGCCAAACCCATCCCACCTCCCCTTGGAAGACAATCTCAGGGCTTATCAGTCCTTTACACACTGGTGTCAATTTGACAAGTTTCCTTCTGTGGCTCATGAAGCCTGGGCATGGTATGGGTGACAGTAGAGGGATATGAAAAATTCCAAAGCAATCAGATGCCGGGTTAAAGACTACTGGAGGCAGAGAGGAGAATGGAGATAATGTATGATTCATGGTTTTTCCTCAGTGCTGTTCTCACTTAATAGAAAAAATGGAAAACAACCCTAAGACAATGATCATAATTTGATGACTACAGTAAATGGTTCACTGCAGATCAGATGGATTATTTTTAGCCTTCATAATGAGCAAATCAAATCATCGCCTGATTGACGTGGTCAAATAATGCATACCTGACTATAAAAGTAACTGAACATGACAATTTGAACTATGCCCAATTAGCATTACATTTGTGTGTGTGGTGTGTGTGCTAACTTCATAAAAGCATCTTGGTGTAAACCCACAATGGCAAGCTTCTAAATTGATGTTAAAAATGTAACAGATTCAATCCTCAACTAGAATGTTCTGAAAATGCAATTTGCTCAATAATAAGAGGAAAGTAAGGAAGTCCCTGCCTAATATAATTCTCTTAACACTATATAGAGTTAGGAAATATAATTCTACTTTATTAATCAACTGCACATTGTGAAATACAGTTATGTCCTAAGTTAGCAATTAAATTCACATGATACAATATCTAATATTCATAAAAGACATATTGCATGCACATTAGCTTTATAGTTTTTGCATTTTCTTTTGCCCCTTGAATAACATTTATCTTGTACAATTTGAACTCTTTAACGTATCATGTCTTTATAATGGATGGTCGGACAACCATTACTGTCTCATGCAAAACCGTGTTTTACCTATTTAGTCAGACAAAATGAGAGCCCCTCAGTCTTGCCTTGTTCTTTCATTTAATTGAATCTTTCAACAGGACTGCCCATCTTCCCTTTAAACTCTTCCTACACTTATCAGCTAAATGAATTCCTATTTATCATTTATGAACTTTGCAAAGTCTTTCATTATCTCCTCCTTTTCTACTTCAAGCAGAGCTAGCTACTCTTTTTTCTTTGATCTTGTGACATATTTTTTTGATAGAACTCCTCTATTAAGGTCTTTTTCATATTTCATTAGCTGTCTACAAACTGTCCCTCCACCATCCCAATCCTAGAAAGAACCATAGTATATTGATTTCTGAATCCCTAGAGTTTAGCTCAAAACCTGACACAGAGTGGGTGTTCAATAAATATTTGTTGAATAAATGTCTTTGGTCAGGCTTCCTAGAAGCAGAGCCTGAGACTGAAATTCTTTTGCAATGATTTATTGATGGAGAACTCTCAAGAGAAACTGTAAGTAAGCGAAGGAAGTAGGGTAGGAAGCAGGGAAAGGACCTAAGCAAACAGGCCATCAGATGAGGTCTTCCTTAGCGGATCCCAGGGTAGCTCTGGAGTGTGAGGGACACCCCACAGTTGTTGTCTCATGAAGCAAGAGGATTGGCCTTCTGTAGCTTATATCGTTCCATCGTGAGCCATGGGCCTCCTGAGAAAAGAAGAGACAAAAAAATCCCAGACATTTCCAAGCAAGAGAGCTCAGTTTGATCAGCAAACCTCTGGAGAAGGGCTACAGTTATGTGACGTTATCCATCATTACTCAGAGCAACCAGGGGAGGGACCTGGAAAAGGTAACAACAATGTCAAATAAAAAAAAATAGGCCCATTGTCCAAAGTACTGTGAATAATGATCCTCGTGGAATAGGATGACTAATGTGGAATACCAGAAAGAATTCAGGCTTAGGAGTCAGACACCTGGTCCGAATCTCAGTTTTGCCTGTGTGACCCTGGGACAGGCCACCGCGCCGCACTCAGTCTCAGTTTTCTTCTCTGAGAAAGGGTGGTGATAAATCTATTTCCTGTGACTCTGCTAAAGTTTAGTGTAACATTCTACTCAGGTTCTGTGACAGTGAGAGCCCTTCCCCACGTGTTAGAAATATTTTTAAAATACAGGGTGCACAACAGAGAAAAAGCTAGACCAACTCTCTGTTTCAACTCAAAATCCACATTGGAAACCTTAGGTAAAGTTTCCCCTTCCAAAAATAACTCTTCATTGTTACCCTAATTTGCTTTCTTCAGAGCACTCCTCACTATTTAAAATTGTCTACAGTGATTACCTCTTTTGTTTTTTATCATCTGCTTTTCTCCCAAAGTCAGATCTAATCCATTGTTTTCCAAAAAACAAGTTTTATGTAAATAAGGTTTTAAGTACATTGCACAACATAAAAAAAAAACTGAAGGGGACAAAAGCAGAAATTAGTTGTTACCCACCATGGCATTGGACAGCTGTTACTAGTAACAGCTAAGCTACATTGTTGGGAACCGCCCTGACTGGTATCAGGAGCTGAAACCCCCGCCTAGGCTAAGGCTAAGGGAACGCCCTTGGAACTGTAAGCCAGCAAGGAGACAAAAGCTTATCTCCCTGGCAGGAATGCTGCTTCTGCTGCTTTATTCATGACTGAACCCCAAAAAGCTTGGTCGGTTAGCCAAAGACAGGTAAGATTCCCCACGGGGGGAATGACCTAAGACAGGCACGATCACTTTGGGGGGCCCCCCAAAAGAAGGACTCGGGGGGCTGCAGCAAAAGAGGGTGATGGACCCTCGCTCCTCGGCTTTGACATAGCCTGAGTTCTCAGTGTCTGGGAAAAAACCTCCTTGTCTCCCTGTTGCCTTAGTTCCCTTGCTCCACCTAAGCCTGAAATAATGACAGGGTGGTGCAGCTCGGTACTGAGAAGTGCGGATTCCCCGGGGTGATCAGGCCTAAGAAAGAACATGTAAATTACTGTGAAACCTTCTTTGTTTAGAATGCTCTCAGTTGAATGAGAAGGGTCTTAGGAGGAAGTTATTTTGTTCCTCAGTCTTACAGCTCTTTGACCCCCAACTCAATAGACCGGCAGAGTTCTTTGTTTTCTATAGTTCCTTACTTCCCCTTAATGAGTACTGTACTTTACCTGAATTATTATGCAAAATGAGCCCAATAAAAGCAGGTATGGACAGTAAATCAGCACGCTCCCCACTAGGGGGGGTGGCCATTTCGTCCCTACTTCCCCACAGAAACTAGTCTTTCTCTGTGCATGTTGTTTTTTCTCGCGTGTTTATCGTCGAGCCATCCACAGCGTTCCGTGGTCACTGCTGGCCGGTGACCCACACCCCCACGCAACACTACATGACTGACACATCAGTGTAACTAGTTAACTTATCAGAGTAATTTAACTCTGATAAAAGGTTGGTCTCATACTTTGGTGTTTGGACATTGATTAGCTAGGATATGTCTGGTCAAAAGACAGGCAGCAAATCGATGTGCTATCACTTCACTGGAGGGAAGGTGGCTGCTAAGTTCCACCCACCCGGATGTTTGACTACCAAAGTCTTCCTCTAAGGCATAGCTGCCTTACCACAACCCTCTCCTCCGCTTCACTAAAGGCTGCTTTTAGCTGGTGACATTCTCTTAAGGAAGGGAACTCTGCAGGGGGAGAGCCATGAGTTTCTGGACAGACATAGCCGTCTCTGTGGGGTTCTGGGTGTGGCTGGACAGTCACATGATTGCTTTTTTTTTTTTTCAGGCTGAACAGTGCCCAGCACCTACTGCTTGACCCCTTTTTAAATGAGGGACTTCAAGACTAGACAGAATGGCTCATTTCAGTTTATTGCATGGAGTTAACACTAGTCCAAGTTAAAAGCAGACCCAATGGTTACATTATACAAGCTGTAAGGTTTTTAAACTTGTGACAAGGGATGGAAGGGAAATTCTACTCATTGTTACGTAAATCCTCACTTAAACTTCAGTGAACCCAGCACTTAACCCCATGAACCTTCACCTGGTGTCCTTAGCCAGTCCGATCTCACCCTAACTTGCATCAGCAAAGGCGTCGGAAGGGCGGAGGTTCTGGACAGCAGATACAAAAGAATTCCCTTTTCCTCAATGGAAACAGCCTTTAGAAAGTGGGAGCTGGTGGGATAGAGAGATGGAGCATAGAGGGCTGAGGAGTTCAAGGGATGGCTGCTGGGTCACCAACAGCACCTCAGTGACTGGGGTCAAATCTAATCCTTATAATAGCTGCTTCTGTCTTGTTCTATGCAGATTCTTTTGCATAAAACCCTGCCGGGCATACTGTTGGTAGTAAATACCACTAAGAGGGGGAGCGTCACTCCCCCCTACACACATAAAAAGAATTACCTTCTGGAGGGAGGGATCTTTGTAGTGCATCCTTCTCCTGTGAGGTGAGTGTTCTAGGAATCCATATGTATCAGAGTTCCAGCTGGTATTGCTGTGATAGGCTGTGTTGGGCTTCAGTGAGTTTTTATTGAAGACTCTCAACATGTTAGCTCATTTCATGATGGGCGATTTACAAGCACACCTGCCTACACTGCACTGAATGTTCATCAGTTTTTGGCCAAAACCAGCCTGACCCCCATTCCCCATGCTCCCTATTCACCCCATCTCACCCCAGGCAATTTTTTTGTTTGTTTCCCCAGATGAAAAAATGTCTTCAAATGGAAACATTTTGCTGATGTGGAAGAGATGAAACAAAAAATATCAGAAGCATTAATAGGCATCAAATTGACGAGTTTAAAAACTGTTTTGAGCAATGGGATAAATGTCCCGGTAAGTTTTTTGCATGAAATAGGGAGTACTTTGAAGGTGATTGAAGTTTAAACATGTAAAAATAAACACACAATTTTTATAAATAAATTCTGTTTTGGGGGTCCTCTTTGTAAATTACTGATGGTCTTAGTGATATTTTAAATTACCTTATCAAAATCTCACACTTGTCTTAATTTAGAATCGGAACTGAATGTGTTCCCACTTAGTAGAGGTCAAAGGCCACACCTGCTGTAGCCGTGTTGTAACCCGTCTGAGCGCACTTAGTTTCACAGACACATGCATGTCACTAGTATTATTATTATTCACCTAGCCATTAATTATGACAAGTCTTAGCTGACTCATTTTCAGATTCCCAATTCAAGCAAAGTTTCACAAGTTCTATGCTCTTTACAATATTACTGCTAGTTAATGAATAAAGTCAGGAGAGACAAGACAAAAAATTGCCATATAGTTCTTGAACTAGTATGATAACATAAAAATTATATTGCCTATTTGTATGGTGTTTTTATGTTCATTATTATATTTTATGTTGTGAATGTCTGAATAGTCATATGTTGCTTATCTGTTTTATTTTTCAAAAATTTTGGCTGGCCTTTAACTTGCTTTTTTCTGAGTCTATAAACATACATAAATATGAATTTATACTTTTCTAAATTATGACATATGTAAGATGTTGTGGATTCTTAATTTGCTTCTTTGTGCAAGTTAGACATAAATAGCAATCCCACTCACTGTATTTCTTGATCCAATAAATCGGAGCTTGGAACCCAGGATGACTGAAGTCTGAATTATTAGTAATGCCAATGTCAATCAAAAGAACAAGGAAAGAAGAAGTTGGAGGTTTTATATAATTACATGAACACATGCTCGAATACCTGAAGACTTCTGGTATTTACTTGTATTTACCACTGACCCAGTCGCTGATGGATGTAGATGTATCAATGGTAGCAGATCCAGCTTTTCCTCCTTCCTCCTGAATCTACTGATGTACCTGTAAGAAGTGATTCAACTCTGCCACTAAAGACTAAGAAAGTCAAAGAATACAGAATAACTGCCTGAGAAATATAGTTTTTTCTTTGGTTTTAGATGTTAATATATTTTTATAGTAACAATACCAAGGACTGTATTCCCTCTATGCATTTTAATAGTCTTTTTGGATATATATGAAAAAATCTTGCAGAATGCAAACATACTGCAGACAAGCCAAATCTGATATCATGTATTATCAGGTGGTTTATCAAATATATTTGTTGAGAAAATAAAATACATTCAATGGTTTAAAGATTACACATTGAGTTAACTCTACTTATTTTCGGTCTCACATCTAAATTTGAAATGGGCATGGTGAGTAACTAGACCCTATTTCATTTAACACCTGAAATGTTTATTCATTCCAAAATGATAGATGACTTTTGTAAAGTATAACTGAGTCCATACTTTCTGAATTAGAAAATTGTTTCTCCTCATTTACGAAATTAATTTTCAATGACAATTTAATGAGTAAAGGGGGGAAGAAACACTGAAAGAGACAATGAAAGCTTTCATAAACTCTTAGAATATAAAGGCCTTGAATTGTCAATAAAAATGCACCTAATTAAAAAAAAATAAATGTGTAAGACTGACATGAAATGAACTTAAATTCCCCACACTTCTGCTAAAATTTCATTGCATTCTCTAATTAAACAACTTTTTTATGAACTGCTGGGTGTGTCAGGCAATTTTCCTGACTGAATTTACTCCAAGAAATAAGCAAATAAGGAGTTTATGATTTTCATTCTACACCCTCATCATTTAGGAAAACTTCAAAATTTGAAATCTGACTTTCATCCTTTGTTTCCTAGAATCCTGCTTTGATATTTTGGACTTACAATAGGCACTGAATTTATATTAACATTGACTTTATCCAATTATAATGGCATCAACCAAATTACCATGTAACAGGGTTGCTGTGACCGTTTAGGTTATCCACAGATTTGGCTGCTTCTGGATTTGCAAATATCACCTTCCACACCCCAGCTTTAAGTTTTCTGTGCTGTGATAGCTTGCTAAGTGTCTGATGTTCTTTGTACCTGAAAAAGAAATACCAAGGCACATGGGTTGTGCAAAGGTATGACTGTTTTAGGATATCAGCAAAGTCCTTTAAATAAAAATTTCTATTCTTTAAATAAAAATTATAAAAAAAGAAATTCATTTTAAAATTTCAAGACAGTAACTGATGGGTCTCATGAGCAGTGTGAAGTTTACTGGTCTATGTTAAATGATGCTTATTTGGTTACATATTAATCTAATATCTACATACACATTAAGCACATTATGTTATTGGCCAAGCACAGACTGGGTTGGCCAAAATCTGTTCAGTTTTTTTCCATACAATAAAAGACACATTTTTCATTTTTACCGATAACTTTATTATTTTTTCAGTATGTCAGCTATGTCCCATGTGGTATAACATTGATTGTACTCAATTAATGTCTTGATTTGATTGCTGTCAACTTCAACTGTTCTATCTGAACATGGAGCAGCCTCCAATGAGAAATCTCCAGCACAATACTTTGCAAACCACTTTTTAAATTTTCTTTTATGTACTTTTTCCATTATAATTTAATCCCCTTATCCCTGCCGCCCCCTGCAATCACCACACTGTTGTCGATGTCCATGAGTCCTTTTTCTCTTTTGCTCAATCTTTCTACCCAGTACTCTCTCCCCAGCTTAGCTGTCTTCCTGCCTTGTATCTGTGGCTCCATTTTGCTTGTTAGTTTAGTTTCTTCATTAGATTCCACAAAGGAATGAGATCATGTAGAATAAGTCTGTCTTTCTCTGACAGACTTATTTCACTTAGTATAATGATCTCCAGGTCCATCCATACTGTTGCAAAGGATAAAAACTTTTTTTCTTTTTTACAGCCAAGTAGTATTCCATTATATAAAAGTCCCACAGTTGTTTTATCCACTCATCTACTGATGGACACTTGGGATGCTTACATATTTTGGCAACTATAAATAGAGGGGGGTATGTAAAAGACCTGTACTCAGAAAGTTATAAAACACTGAAGAAAGAAGTTGAAGAAGATAGAAATAAGTGGAAGCACATATGTGTTCATGGATAGGAAGAAGTAATATCATTAAAATGTCCATACTACCTAAGGCAATGAATACATTTACTGCAATTCTTATCAAGATTCCAATGACATATTTCACAGAACTAGAACAAATACTTCAAAAACTTTTATGGAACCACAAAAGGCCCCACAAAGCAACATGATCCTGAGAAAGAACATGGAGTTGGAGGAATCATGCTACTAAATATCAAACTAGACTATAAGGTCATAGTAATCAAAACAGCATGGTGTTAACATAAAAACAAACACATAGATCAGTAAAACAGAATAAGTTCACACCTTTATAATCAATTAATATTCGACAGAGGAAGCAAGCATATACAATGGGCTAAAGATAGTTTATTCAATAAATGGTGTTCGGAAAATTGGACAGATGTGTGCAGAAAAATAAAAGTAGACCATCCTCTTACACTACACACATGAATAAATTCAAAATGGATCAAAGACATAAATGTTAAACCTGAAACCGTAAAAATCCTAGAAGAAAACATAGGCAGCAAAATCTTGGACATAGCTCATTAAAATATTATCACATAAATCTCCCCAGGCAAGGGAAACAAAAGAAAAAAATAAACAAATGGGACCACATCAAGCTAAAATGTTTTGTACACCAAAGGGGGACATCAACAAAATAAAAAGACAGCCCACAGAATGGGAGAACATATTTGTTGATACATTTGATAAGGGGTTAATATCCAAAATTTATAAAGAAATTACAAAACCCAACACCCAAAATCCCCAACTTAATTAAAAAATGGGCAAAGGACCTGAATAGATACTTCTCCAAAGAGGACATAGGGATGGCTAGTAGACATATGAAAAGATGCTCAAAGTCACTAATCATCAGAGAAATGCAAATTAAACCACTTCACACCTCTCAGAATGGCTATCATCTATAACAACAAAAAACAAGTGCTGGCAAGGATGTGAAGAAAGGGAAACCCTTTTGCACTGTGAGTGGGGATGCAGATTGGTGCAGCCAGCTGTGGAAAGCAGTATGGAAAGACCTCCAAAAATTAAAAATCAATCTGCCTTTTGACCCAGTGATCCCACCTCTGGGAATATATCTGATGGAACCCAAAACACTAATTCAAAGGAGCAAACCACTTTTGACACATTTTATTAGTCACGTCATCTTCTCTATACATTGTATAAACTGTTTTTTGCATTTCAGTTGTATTTTTACCTTTCTTAAAATAACAAAGCATAATATGCCAAAAATATTGCATATGTTTTTTCTTCTTCAATATTAACATGGATACACAAAAATTCTTAATTTTGATAAGTTTTTCTTAAATGCATGCTGATATGACAGCTGTCACAATACAATCTAACAAAATTGTTTTTGAATGAAGTTAAAGACAACTAAGCGCTACTAGAGCCATACTACAGAAAAAAGAAAACCAAACTAAGTTTTTGGCCCACCCACTTTTCACAATACACCAAAGGTTTTAGTAAAATAAATTATTGTACTTTATTCAGTTTTCTTTTATTTGACTAATAATACTCTTTACCTTTCTTTTATCAAATGTGATATGGATAAAAACAAGAACAAATTGCATAGACTAAAGAAGAACAGACATGAGTCTGAAGGTCACAGCCATGTGATGTTTTTCCTCTCAATATAAACTATGTTTCTAACCCAAGCACATTCCCCACTCATTTCCCTTTCCTACAGCTTTTGTCAGTTCTCACCTGGATTAAAACAATTCTTCCCTGGATGAGGTATTTTGCACAGTATTCAGACTGACAGTTTATTTTAAGTTATACTGTTGACTCTTATTACACATGCAACATATATCTTGTTATACATTTAATAAGTATGGACAAGAACAAAATAAGGAAAATGTGTTCTCATTACTCATCACCATAGAAAATCACTATTAATATTTTTATGGTATAATCTTCTCTTATAAGAACACTTAATTTGTAAAAATAGCATTGAAAACCCATTTTGCTTTGTTAACTATCTTTGGCTTCTGACAATCTGTTATAAAGTTTCCTCCAATTCAATTACATTTTATCCTGTGGTTTGTATTTATTATCACAACCCTGCAATAATCCTTCTCTTAACTAAACCATCCTTGAAGGAATCCTGATAGTTTTTTTTAATCTTTTACCCAGATGTTTTATTGTCCCTCGCTTAATTTTATCTGGTGCCTGTTGTGCTTCTGTGGCCCATGTTCTCACATGTTGGCCCTGGATGACCTTTTTCTATTCCCTTTTGACCATTAAGTTGTTTCCACTTGTGCTGCATTTTCTTCAAGAATGTGGACCATCTGGGTATTGATCTCTCTTGTCACTTCATTATCACATCCTCTCAGGTTTCCATCATTTCTGTGACCTTTTCCTCAGAATCTCAGATCAGTTTCTCGAACATGCTTCCTACATCACAGGTTTAGTTTTTTTTCCTTTAATGGATAATGACTACAAAGTAATTTGTAATATAATTTAAAATTCTACTATGACATTTTCAAATTTCTTTCTTGAATTTTTCCAATGACTTTTTATTGCCATATCAAAGCATTTCAATATTTTTCATAAAAATCATATGTATATTTTCTTAGAATACAAAAGAGATGTTATAATTTTATTTTGTCCCTTGTTTAATGCATTTTTAGAACTCTTTAAATAATTTGCCTTATTTATATTATAGAATAGTTTTAACAAGTACCCTATTACATTTTTCTCCAACAAAGAAATAACATCTCACCTTACATTTTTCTCCTAAATATTATAAATGCATGATCATTACACCTGCTCACTCTATCGGTATCTTATGTTCAGATATGAAAGCTGGGTTAAACTGGAGTCCTTCAGACACCAGCTTTCACCACCTAACTTTCTGCACACCTTGACTTTATGTAGGTATGCAGTATAGTTGTGTTGGACTTTCTTCAAATTGCTGTTGTCATTTCACAGGGGACAACATTGTTGTACCAGAGAAAGGCTCTCAAAGCATTGTGTTACATTCTACCAAGACAGAAAAGGGCCCATTGTGAAAACCCTTTCAGGAGAAACTCAGCTGTTTCTGACTAATGTATAGTCCTTCCGGCACAGAAGGTTCTGAGTGCTGTCAAATATATGTTTGTTAGCAACCTGGCACAGGACACAAGAAACAAGAATTATACCTTTCAAACACTTTCTTGTATAACATTTAATTTTCACCAGTATCTCCTTATATCTTTTTTTCTTCTCACAAAAGAATAAAATCACTCCTTTCTACATTTCTTCCACAATATATATTGAGAATCTTCTACATGCCAGGCATCATGCTATATATTGGGAAGTACATGGATGAATGGCACTGTCTATGCCCCTGTCTCAGTGTGTCTGCATTTGGGAAGAGCAGGTACACTCTGTAAATGGCTGTATGAGGCAGCCATATGCTGCAGAGCTGTGAAGGGCTGAGTGGTGTAGGAAGAAGATGATTGGGGTGTCATCTTAGAATGGGACTGCCAAATACCACCTTTATGATGGAAATGAGTAACAGTAAAGCTTGTTATAATAATAAAGAACAATTATTCCAGAAAAAGAAGAAAAGAACAAAATCATCTTAGCCTCAAGTTTCTGGTCTTTTTTTTAATGCAGATATATATGTATGTATGTATGTATCTTCATATATATTTGGTTTTTATATATGTATATATAATTATTATTATAATGCTCGCCCAAGGACATTTTTCATTGTTTTTAGATAGAGGAAGGAACAGAGGAAGAGAGAGAGAGAAATATCAATGTGAGAGAGAAGCATTGATCTATTGCTTTCACATATGTGCCTGGACTGGGAATCGAACCTGCAACTTAGGTATGTGTCCTGACTGGGTAACTAACCTGCAACCCTTGATTACTGGATGATGGTCCAACCAACTGAGCCACATCAGCCAGGATTACTTATATGTTATTATATATTAACATATATAAGTGAAGATATATGTATATATAGAATACAATATTTCTCTATACCATATTTCCTAATTTTTTTAAAAAATTAAATTTACATATTCTTAAAAGGTTATTTAATGACTGCTTATAATATATAGTTTAAATCTTTTCTGCTTACTTTTCAATAACATTAAATTTAATTGCTAATTTCCTGAGAACTACAACAAAGAAATGCATTCTCAACTTGTTTTAAAAAAAGATTTTATTTATTTATTTTTAGCGAGGGGAAGGAAAGGAGAAAGACTGAGAGAAACATCAATGTGTGGTTGCCTCTTCCATACCCTCTACTGGGGTCCTGGCCTGAAACCCAGGCATGTGCCCTGACTGGGAATCGAACTGCCAATGCTTTGGTTCACAGGCAGGCACTCAATCCACTGAGCCACACCAGCTGGGTATAAACTTCTTATATTAGGGTCTAAGAAAACATGCCATTAATTCAAATTAAAAACATTTAAAAACTAAATTCTAAAATTATACATTATAATATAGGTTTTATTCACCAGTCATTATACACCATAATGAACAGGTTACATTTAATTTTACTTAAAAAATGTAAAGAATATTATGCCCTTTTAATTGTAGTTCACCTGATGACCCTCTGTGATGAGTCTAAAGGATCCAAGATAAAGTTTATGAGGGATATCATTAGTTCTTCTACCTGGAGAATAATTTAAAGTCATTTACTATACAGATGATGATGTGGCACTAAATTACACAAAAAGTCACCAGGAAAGCAGATAGCACACATACCTGCTTACTTACTTTCTGTAATCTAGCTCAATGGTTCTCAAACTCCAGTGTGTATTAGAATCCTCTGAAACCTTGTTAAAACTCAGATTTCTATGATTTGTTTCTTTCTTGTTTATTTATTTTGCTTATTAGATTCTACAAGTAAGTGGCATCATATAGTATTTGTTTTTCTATAACTGGCTTATTTCACTTAGCATAGTGCTCTATGCACTATGTTCATAGTTCATTTATGCTGTCACAAAAGGTAAGATTTTCCTTCTTTTTCACTGCTGAGTTGTATTCTGCTGTGTAAATGTATCAAAGCTTTTTTATCCACTCATCTACTGATGGGCACTCGGGCTTATTCCAAATCTTGGCTATTGTAAATAACACAATGAACATAGGGGTGTATACATTCTTTTGAATTAGTGTTTCTGGTAAAGGTGAAGGTATTAAGCAAAACAAACAAACAACAAAAAAACTCATGGAAAGAGACAACAGTATGGTGATTACCAGAGGGAAAGGGGGCCGGGAGAGGTAGAAGGAGGTAAAGGGGTGATACATGGTCACAGACGGAGATGAATTTGCATGGTGAACACACACTACAATATATAGATGTATTTTAGAACTGAATATATGAAACCTATGTAATTGTTTTAACCAGTCACCCTAAAAACGTCAATAAAATTATAAAAATAAAAAAATTAAACAACAAAAAAACAACCAAACAAGCAAAACACTCTCAGATGCCTGGCCCCTTCCGCAGTGTTTCATTCAGTAAGTCTGAGGTGGGGCCTTGGAGTTTGCATTTCTGTCAGTTCCCAGAGGCTGCTAATCCTGACCCCACTTTGATAACTATAGTTCTAGGGAATTCTGCTTCAAAGGAAATTTACTCAGAGAATAATTTGGAATTAGTGTGTATATAGGGCTACGAGAATGGACCATTTCACGTGGTCAGCCAAAATTCACTTCAAATAGAACACTTATTTTTTTTCCACCTCTTCTCTCTTCAGCCAAAAGCACACAAACACCTGTCTTATCTGAAGGGGATATATTCTAAGGCACTCAGTGGATGTCTGAAACCATGAATAGTACAGAACCCTTTATATGCTCTTCTTTCCCTATCCATATATACCTATGGTAAAGTTTAATTTATAAATCAGTCACAGTAAGGGATAAACACCAATAATTAATAATGAAATAGGATACCTATTGTAATACTATAATAAAAGTTATGTGAATGTGGTCTCTCTCTCTCTCTTTCTCTCAAAATATCTTATTGTACTCTACTTACCCTTCTTGTGATGATGTAAGATAATATAATACCAATATGATTAGATGAAGTAAAGTACTTAGAATGACAGGCAATTTCAAATACAGATTATTTCCAGAATTTTCATTTAGTGTTTTCAGATCACAGTTGACCATTAGTAACTGTAACTGCAGAGAGCAAACCCACAGATAAAAGGGGACTATATGAGTGATTTTTCCAATATGTAGAGTTAGGACAGTGTTATGAAGAACTATGATGCAACCACTCATTTACCTCAAAGGAACTGTATTTTTTTCCATTTCCCTAAGCCAGGGAGTGAATTGAAGTTTTGGGAATCAACACAGTTTTGATAAAAATTAAGTGCAAAAGATACCGAGGAAATTGTAAAACACAGGTCTCACAGGTCTCAATCATGTCTCACCTGGAGGGGAGAAAAAGGACCGGCGTGAAAATAGAGTGCTATGTATGACTTAGCAAATATCCGAGATTATGATGGATGTGGTAAAAATTGTTCAAACCTCCTTCTTATTCTACCGTAGAGTGCAGATGATAAGTGGGTTCTACTATGTTAGAGGACACAGCCGTTGAAAGAGAAAGCAAAAGAAAGAGAGAAGGAGAAAACAAGGAATGGCCAACCTGTCAGTAGTGCCAATGGCCATGCAGGTAAAATCAGGCCATGAGAATGTTTGGCTAGCTTTAGATCACCATGGTAGATCAGAGGCTGTGCATTCTTCAATTTCATTACACCTATCTCTATTGGAATTGAACAAAACATATTAAATCAAATTAGGGTTACAAAGTTAAGCAATTTCAACGAACCATATGTCTCTTTTCTTTTTTTTTCTCATTAACTGTGAATTATTTGATTTGGCGTTCAAAGTAATTTTAAAATAATAAAATATGAGGTTCATGCATTGCATTAATTATCAGATTTACCTTCTGTTGAAAATAATGAAAAGTGACAAGAAAATAAATCTTTAATGATGTGAAAGAATAAGGAGAAAAGTCATTACTCAGCATGCTAAATGTACATTTTAGATTTATCACTTTTTACTCTGTTTTATTCATTTATGCATCTGCATCTCCAAATAAACTGTTAACTCCTAGAAATCAGAGATCCTAATTGTTAGTGGTCAGTGTATGTTTATTAAATGAATGGACTGAAACACACTCGATTGGGTAATTGTAAATAATTCTAATACCAAGGAGGAAATTATGTAAGGGATGGCATAGGAAAACATCAAATCTTGTAAAAGAGAGCCCTGACCTTCTGAATTTGAGTTTAGACTTCTAGAAACTATAAAATAAACACTAGGTCCATTCCGGACTGATTTCAAAAGTTCCACATAGAACTACCATTCAGATTTGACTTGACTGATGAGAGGGAAAATATGTAATTCATTCAATACCTGAACCCACATTTCTGATTGTTCTTATAAAATTGAAATGGCCCTTTGAATTTCTGATTCTGACAAATAGCCATATCTAGTGTTCAGTTTCAAAGCTCTAGCCTTTGTGTTCGCTGTCTGTCGCCTATCTTCAGTCATGTGTATTTGTGGCTCACTCCTTCTCTCTGCTCCTTCACCTCTCTGGCTCAAGTGCTACCTCACCAGAGCCTTTCCTAACCACCTTGCCCCCAAAAATATCTGCTTTCCTCCTGGACTCTCTATCCCTTATTTTGCTCTTGTTTTATAGAATATCACCCTGCAGAAATATTTACCCTGGAGTAAAAGTCAAGATATTTAACTCCCAGAGATAGCACTGGGTGCCAACCCCATCAATCAGAGTGGGTGCTCACCAGGTTCCTATCGGACTGGACATTAATTCTTCAGCGCCTAGATCAAGAGGAAGCCTGAGGGTCCCTGGGAGGGTCTAAGTGCAGGCATGTCCAGCCCATGGATCACATACTGCCCAGGAAGGCTGTGAACACGGCCCAACACAAAATAGTAAATTTACTTGAAACATTATGAGATTTGTTTTGCTTGTGTTACTATTTGTGTATTTAATGTGTGGCCCAAAACAACTCTTCTTCTTCCAGTGTGGCCCAGAGACACCAACTATGTGACACCCCAGAGATACCAACTGTATGACACTCCTGGTAGGAGATTCAGGAGGAAGGAGGAAGGTGCACTTGGAGAAATACTTACCATGAAGTACAGAAATAGCTCAATATTTGCGCAATCTGCACACCATCCCAGCTCATCCCTGGCATTTTTGTACTTTTGAGTCTGGATCCCCTGTCTCCGGAATATAGGCTCTGTCTTGTCCACCAGTACCAAATCCTCAGGGCCCAGAACGGTGCTTTTCATACAGTGGGTACAAAATAAACATATGTTAAATGAATGAATAAAGAATAATATGCAAGAGATTTACATGGCACAATGGAAAAATCTTAGAATTTCTAATTTCTTTCTTTTTATTACAGAAATATACTTTATCAAAATGTATGAGTAGTGGTTTAATATTTTTACTAATATTTGAACATAACAATTTTTAATTTAGTAGCACAATACACTCTCAATTCTACGTGTACAGATAGTTGCCCAGTTGCATTCTGTAAGAAGTGATATAGTCAAACACTTGAACACAGCACTTTATGTTTAAAATGTTTTGGACCTATAATATATACATACATATGTGTTTAAAAAATAGCTACATTCTACTAATTATGTTAGTATACTATATTCCAAAATAGAAATATTAAAATATGAAAGAGTTAAGCAATATTCAACATTTATTTTATGTATCACTTTATTATTCCAAATTTTTTTCAAAGTAAAACTATTAATTGAAACCTAATAATAATGAATTTCAGTGTTAGCAATATTATTTACTCTATCAAATTTTCTGGAAATTGTTGCTATAATATTTTGTGATATGACTGGACAAAATTTCTGGCTATGAGTTAATTCATTTCATTTTAATGGTTCTCACAGCTGAAAAACTTAACATTACAAAGACACGAAGATCCAAATACAAAAAGAAGTCATCAGCTATGAAATTATACTTTTTAAAAAATGTTTCATCTCTCTGAGCAATTGTGGAGTTTTGTTAAAATTCAGCTTGTCAATTTCTATCTTTCCTGATATCTACAAACTCTTTATTCAGACAAGTTAGGAGGGGTAAAGTGGTTATATTTTTATCAAATGATTTAAGCTCCCTGAAACTTCTCATTTGGAATATGGTGAAACAAATTTAAATATCTGCTTTTCAGTTGTTTCATACTGGTATGCGTGTAGATGACTCTCTTAGGCAAATTTTGGAAAGTAATAGCCTAACTAGGCAAACGTTTTCAAAGTGCTCTTCATAACATGAATGCTTTTGAAAAAAAAAAGTTTCTTTCTCATAATTTTAAAACATAGTCTTTACAATATAGAGACTAACTGTTATTTTTTTTTTCTAAAGTATATTCTGGAACCTCTGTGATATCTAAATACAGCACCCCTCAACAGAGCATTTTGGCATATTAAATATCTTAAGCTGCAGGAATTTTGTTTTAAAAGCAGAAAGAAGAAAGTCACTGTGAACTTCCCCTCATCCTTTTTCCCTGAAACAGATCATAAAATTCCCACTTGAAAGCCTCTCCCCTTGCACGGGGAGGAGGAAGACCTGCTTGCCCGTTATCAGAGACCAGGAACTTGGGACCACAGACTCTGCGCAAACAGGCCTCCTTAAACTAACCCTAATTTTCCCTAGTTACTACTTCTTCTTTTGTCTTGTCAATTGTTCACAGTTTCATTGTTGTTTGATGTAAAAGATATAAAAGCATCCTGCTCTGGTCACTTCTTTAGGGATTTATTCTCTTGTAAAGGCTCCCCTTTACATGTAAAAGTTCAATAAAATGTGTATGCTTTTCTCTTGTTAATCTGTTTTGTCAGTTTAATTTTCTAAACCAGGGACCGGGTTGAAGAAAAGCTTTTTTCTCTCCAGTGGATGCTACTAACCACTAAATTTAAAATATTGTCTTATGTGACTTTACATCATTACTCCTTATCTTATTACAAAGTATTGTGAAGATACCATGATACAGGCTTGTACAATTATAAATCCACACAAATTACGTATGCAATCTGCAAGGTGCCACGTGCACTGGAGGGGAATGGCTGGGCCTGTGGGTTCTGCCAGTACCTCCACTCCTCCAAATCCTCTTTCTTTTGGCAAAACTTGAGTGTGGAGGTGATAAGTGACTTTCTGACAAACAGATCAGTTAAAAGCATCAAGGTCAGTACATTAATTAAATTAAAATGAAGCTTAATTCCTTCCACCTGTTCAGAAATAAAGCTGAAATGGAATTTCAGTACTAACTTCCCATACCCCAAAGCAAGTGTTTGTGACTGCTGGGAGTGTGCTCCCCACTGTGGAGAGGGCCTTGTGGCATGGAGAGATATGACCACAATTTACTGCTGCTAAATAGTTTGACTGTGAAAATTCTAATTCAAAACAGATTCGCTTTCTTTGTAAAGTAAGTCCACTTTATAAAACTACACAGCCAGTTTTTTTCTCTTTAAATTTTTATTTAGACAATCCTCCTTTGCATAAGAAAAAAAGATTCAGACCTGTGTTTCTAGATTTTACAAGAGATTACTATGTATTTACTAATCAGCTTCATCATTTTCAGGCTGCTTATTTGAGTCTTCACATTAAAAAAATAAAATAAATCTCCATAGAAAATTAGATTAGATAGAGATCAGAAATTGATATGTACTCTTACATCCTTTCTTATTTAACTTTTCTTTTCTAATATCTTTTCTCCATTTTATTAAGCTTTAAAAATTCAGTAATATCATACATGATACCAGTAGAAATATCTAAATATGAATTATAACTGTTTCTTTTGTTGCATCTATTTCAATATTTTCAAATCAGTTTCTTAAAAGAGCTCTGGGTTTATTTTAGCCATATACTTCATTGATTTTAAACAGCACAGTAGCTTTCATATTTTCAGATTGTAGGTACAAACTACTTCAAGTTGTGACTGGGTAGGATTTCTCTATTGGCAGCCTGTTGTAGGGTGACAAATTGTCAGAATGATTTGAAGGCAGCATTAGTTTTACAGATTGGTTATTAACGTACTGGCAAAGCAGTGAGGACAAAGTGCCTGCTTCCTGCTGGGCTCCACATAAATTGGATCTTCCTGTGAAATTGGGAAGGGAGCAGGTTAAGGAGGGTCCAAGGCCAATGTTCTGCAGTTGAAAGCAGCACTCAAGGGTCTACATTTAAGATCTTTAGGAAATGAGGCAGAACTAAAATTTTTTTTGAAGGATTCAATCAAACTCACATTTCCCCCTTAACTGTTTACATAAAACATGCCTAAAAGGAATAAAAAAAATCTCTTGAACACAATATTTCTGTTTTTATCAGTGTGTACACATGCATACACTCTTATGTGTATGCCTGTGTGGGAAGGATATTTATGCACTTAGTGGATAATCTATTTTTCTAATATGATTTATACAATCCAAGCCAAGTCAAGCACAGGGTTAATAACTCTTCCACCACCTAAGGAGACACCTAAGTGAAGGCCACATGTTACACTTTGGCTCAGTATCAGTTGAGTTTGTTATTTCAGGATTCTAACCTTCCCTATGCAAGACCCTGGGCTTTCCTTGGGTTTCTAGTCTGGCCTTTTTAGTGCAATTGACTGTATTAAATTGTTTGTTTGAAGCAATAGCGACAGCCAGAAAGACTGAATAGTTTTCATCTGTTAGGATTTTGCAAACCACTATAAAATTCTCCTTAAAAATTGAACCCCAAAGGCAGAGTACAGCCAAAGCCAGGGGCCAGGCCAGCAAGGAAGCGACCCCTAGAGGATAAATCATGCTGCTTATACTTAATGCTGAAGCATCAATGGGATCCAAACTCACTTTGGATTCCATTTTCCAAGCACATGGCCAGGTTTTCAGTTTTGGTTCACTTTCTTATATTTACTTGACCTGTCCCATCAGGTGAAAACCAGCAACAGATAGTGAACAATGAAGGTGACATAGCACTAACTTGACAATTGGAAAAGATGGGCTCTGTCCCTAAAAGGTTAGGCCCCACCTGCAATGGGAATCCAGAAGAAAAGCTCAACAATATGGGGGAAACGAAAATCATTTACAATGGAGATTGCAGTGGGGTTAACTGATCATGGAGTTAGGGAGGATATTTTGATTTAATCCAGGGAACTAAGGCCAGACTCATAGGATCTACCTAATGTTGTGTCATGTTGGAGGTACAATAGCAGAGGATCTACAAAGAATCCACTAAAAATGTGATAGAGAGTTAAAATGAGCTGCAAACTAATTTTAGGAACCCTAGTTTTGTACTGCAGACTTGTCTTTTCCATGGCCTAACATGGTCTTAGGATGTCCAGAGATGGACCTTGTGAGGACCAAGATGGCCTTAAAAGTGCCAGGTTGAGTCTGTAATAATTAACTCTGTGAACTTCATCATGTTATTTAAACTCTCTCTTCATTAATTCAGATGGCTGCTTTTATAAAGGAGTATTCATGGGGTCAAAAGGCAGTTCCATTTTTAATTGTTGAAGTATCTCCACACTGCTTTCCACAGTGACTGTACCAATCTGCATTTCTAGCAACAGTGAAAAGCATTCCCCTTTCTTCACATCCTCACCAGCACTTGTTTTTTGTTGAGTTACTGATGATAGCCATTCTGAGAGGTGTGAAGTGGTTTAATTTGTATTTTTCTGATGATTAGTGACTTTGAGCATCTTTTCATGTGTCTACTGGCCATCTGTATGTCCTCTTTGGAGAAGTATCTATTCAGGTCCTTTGCCCATTTTTTAATCAAGTTGGGTTTGTTTGTTTGTTTTGTGTTGGGTTTTGTAAGTTCTTCAAAAATTTGGGATAGTAACCGCTTATCAGATGTATATTCAACTATGTTCTCCCATTTAGTGGGTTGTCTTTTTATTTTGTTGATGTCCTCCTTTGGTGTACAAAACATTTTAGCTTGATGTGGTCTCTTTTGTTTATTTTTTCTTTTGTTTCCCTTGCCTGGGGAGATATATGTGATAAAATATTATAATGAGCTATGTCCAAAATTTTGCTGCCTATGTTTTCTTCTAGGATTTTTGTGGTTTCAGGTTTAACATTTATGTTTTTGATCCATTTTGAATTTATTTGTGTGTGTAGTGTAAGAATATGGTCTCAATATAGTTTCATTTTTCTTCACACATCTTTCCAATTTTTCCAACACCATTTATTGAATAAACTATCTTTAGCCCATTGTATATGTCTGCTTCCTCTGTCAAATATTAATTGATTATAAAGGTGTGAGTTTATTTCTGGGCTATCTGTACCTTTATATTAAGGCACATTAAGGTATCTTAATATTCAATGTACCTTAATATTAATCAAACAAATGTATTTAAAGGAAGTTAGCTACTCACACAAATACGTGACTTACCACTTTCTTTAAGTGATTGAAAGATGACTTCACCAATAATAAAAACATCATCCCATATATGTGGTGTCCTGACCTCTGAGGTGCCTTAATTAGCCAACAAATAATCTTCAAACCAATCATCCTAAATCATCTTCATGTTCTTGTCAACATGGATTCAATCACTTCCCAAGGGAGTGGTCAAGACAGGATCCTTCAGCAACCAGTGAAGATGAGATTTCTGTGTCATTTATCTGGAGACTGGACAGCCTCCTTGGTTACCTATTGTCACCAGGAACCATCATATATCATGACAGTGGCCATATTTTAAAATCCACACTTCTGTCAATCCAAGCATTACATTAGTAGCTTAAGATCACAGGTATAAAATGATCTAACTCAGAGTCTGCCAGACTGCAAAGCTCATGTTCTTATTATTTAAATATAGGACTTTTTCCTGGTGACATTGTAGAATAGTCTGCGTGCTTAATGCAGGGAAGAGAAGACTCAGACCCATCAATACCTTTCTTAATGTGAACATCCAGTGGGGATGGAGATGGGAAATGTTGTTAGGAGAAAAACTAAGTACACAAATAATGATTAATATCAAGAAAATACAATAAAAGAAACATATTGTAAAATGAGAAAGCTCATTACTTTTTATATTGTAAAATGAAAAAAGTCATTATTTTTTCTATCACTGTTTTTCTCACGGAATGACTGCCTATGAGATAAATTGTAAGTAACATTGGACTGTCTCTAGAGAAAAATTGTAATGTGGGCACAATTAATGATGAAATGGACAAACAAATATTTGATTTCTCAGATATATTATATGAAGTAGAGTGAAGTTAAAATTAACTTCTAAAACATAACTTGCATAAACTTACAAGGCATTTCATATGCATATATCTCATAGTTTGTGCTTAACACTACAACTTTACAGTAATTTTTATTTAAAAAATCATGGCAAGGATTTACTGAAAGACACTCACATGTGAGATGTTGTTCTAAGAGCTTCACATGATCTTTCATTTAATACTCAGGATAATCTTTTGCAGTAGGTACTTTTATTACCATTTTTTATATTTGATAAAAACCAGGTACACTGTATATAGATAATTTACCTACATTCTCCATAGACTATAGGGCATATATCCAGAGTTTTAACCCAGGTCTGTCAGATTTCAGAACCTACACTATTTTTGTTTTGTAAATGTCATTTTCTATACATTATTAAAGTTCTATTCAAAAACACTCAAATGTAAGTTAAAAACATAAAACAATGGCCATAATATGTGCACAAAAAATAGTTGCTGAATAACAGAATAAATGATGTAATGGTGGCATTAATCTTTAAAAATTTAAAACTTTATACAGAGAAATACAATAATTTTCATATACCTGCAAAGTTTCTAAACATTTTCCACACTTCTGTCATTGCTTGTTCATGACAACATCCCTGTGTGGTGAGCATCTGTCTTCTTAGTCCACTTTATTGATGAAAATACTGAAGCTCCGTGTTATTACTTTGTCCAAGTTCATACCACACAGGGTGGTAAAATCTCCACTTGAGTCAAGGTCATACCACACCCAGTCCTCATTCCAGTATGCACGTTGGCCTTGAAATCAGTCACATCAAATCTATCACCTTACTTTTCCCTGACTTCTAATTTGCCCTAAACATATATATTCTAGAAATAAAAATTCTTTTTTTACCTCTTTTTAGAATTTTATGTGATCATATCCATTTTATAATCTGAGTCATTATATCATTGCTCTGTGAGTCCTTCTCTATGGCTCAGAAGCCCAAAGCTATTCTGGGACTAGGTTTCTGCCCTATATATAGGCCATTACTTTGAAAATTAGATGAGTGGTAACCTTATTAATATTTCATATTCTCAATCCTGCTTGAATTGATAATGTTGCAGCAATTTTAGTGTGAAATAATGTAACATAATATGCATGGAGAATAAGTAGTCCTGTCAGAGAATTAATAAAACTTAGTTGTGAGAGGGAAAAAATTCTCACTTTTTTTTTACCCTGATTCAGGAGGATTTCGCCTTTCTCTCTGCCCTATTCAAGTTGCCATATTGGTAAATTAAGCATCTTTCCATTCCAGAGTGTAAATAAAAGCTGGCGTCATTATTCTCTATAGCTGAATTAGAGCGGCTGTGTCCTGTGTATTCCCACAGGCATGCAATGGGGTCTGTACACTGTTGCAGAGGTAGAGGGACACAAGGAAAGGGCTACCTCAGCAGGATGACCACCTGTCCCCATGGTGTAGATGGCTACCTTGATGCGCAAGCTTATAGAACACATTTTACCTTATTTAAGATAGATAGATAGATAGATAGATAGATAGATAGATAGATAGATAGATAGATAATCTCAAAGCCCTTGGTTCTATGAATTACTAAGGTGCCAATTCCCAGTGAGCAGAGAGGCAGAACCTTCTTCTGGGGAGTCACATAGCATGCAGTCTGGGTTTTATAGACTCCTTCTGCCCAGCCAGCTCTGTGTCCCGCACTTGTGAGCCCATTTAGTCCAGCAAAGAGGTAACTGCCTCTAATTCTCCTTCTCATCTCTGATTTTCCTGGTTTCCACTTTCCTGGCTACTATTTCTTTAGGAGATACCAATTTTGGACTCCACTACATTCTTTGATGAAATTTTGCATTATCTTATCAGGCATGTGCACCTTGAACTTTCTTTCACTCTTAAATCTGGTCAGTCTATTAATTTTTGTGTTGCTTTGCAACTTTAGACCCAAAGATTTCCCTCTGCCAACCTTGTCCACACAACATAATTCCTCTTGCAGTGCTCTCTCCTAATAGACCATCAAAAGAAAGGGTAGCTTTTTCCAGTTAGAAAACATGATGAAACTTTTTAAAGATTTGAAAAAATATGTCTTTTTTTATTGCAAACTCTCAGAAAGTATGGAGAAGTTTAACATATGCAGATATTTTACTCATTCTATAGAATTCCAATTGCCAGTGGGAAATATTTGTCTTTGTTTATAATTCTTAATGAAGCCCCAAACATTCAAAGAAAAACACTGGTAAACTTAAAGGTGGGTTACTAATAATATGTAAGTAGTTTTATACATAAAAGGGTGCAGAAAGTGAAAATCACAAATTATTGTCTCCAGCGATCTAAGTTACAGACTCTTATTTTCATATGGCATCTCAGAATTTGTTTAGAGATGCATCAAATGATTCATTCAAAGGCTCTAAACACACTCCAAAACATACATTCAGTGTGAGCATGGTTCAAGCTCAAAGTTCCATGCTATGTTTCCAAGCTTGAAACAATCGTCACTAACAATGAGTTTTAAATCCTTTTAAAATAAAATGATTAATTTTGACTTGACATACTTTGACACCAGTGATGTTTATTTTTTCACGTGTTCATTTTTTCATTCATATTTAGATTTTATCACCTCTCACACCTATACATTTATTGCATATTTCTGAGTGCTCTTATTGATGTCCAACTTTATATCATCATGCTTGTTTTGTAAATATTAAAATTTTGTATCTCACATCATATCCCATATATTTCTGCCTTAGCCACATCTGAGACTTCACCACATTTGCATATCAGAAGGGGGAGGATTGAGGAGGGGAAGAATAAGCTAAACTGTTTAACACAACACCCAGAGCTAGGCAGCCCCTGTGTCCCTCGGGGAGGGGAGGCAGTGAATGGAAGACTGCAGGGCCACCTGATGTTCCAGGGTCTGCACGGCTGATTTACTGCCATGGCTACAGGATATTTTTTGCAGAACAATGTTATCAGACAAAAGGGTCTCCACTGTCCCCTGTATTTTAGGGTTTAATTTAATGTCTCATCTTAGAAAAATCCATTCTTTTCCCTCATCCCTTTCAAGGTCTTCTGAATATTTGGGATTATCTATGGTTCAGCTTTTAACTTAAGGCCCAAAAATTGTCCTAAAAACTTAAAAGAACTGACGTGCTTTCCTCAGTTTCTACCCTCGCTGGGGGCAACTTAGCCATGATGGAAGCAAAGGCCAAACCAGGAGAGGTGACGATAGGTTTGCACATATTAAATTGTGTAATGTTTTTCATTGCTGTGTTTAACCAGAGAGTAAAAATCACCTGTAAGCCTTCACTGCTCTTAACCAGGAAAGCATTTCCTTGGAACTTTTCTTCATTCTATTCACATTAAAAAAAGCATCCTATCCCCTGAAATTCTGCCTGTTAAAGGTTACGGTGTTCATGTGGGAGTTTGTTATTAGTGCCGTTTGCCAAGTAGTTCAGGTTTTCCTCCTGCTAGGCCCCCTGTGCGCTCCTGCCTGGCTGTGGGTGACGGGCTTGTGTGCCGAGGTCTGGCCAACGAGTGGTCTCAGCACATTTAATTGCTTTTCTCTTTTCCAAGGACCCACCAAAGTTTCACGTAGAGGCTCTCTGCCAACCAGGGCCCCCCCACTAGGGGCAAACTGTGCAAAGATCCCTAGTTAACCCACAACAAACATGTATCAGGAGTGACAGTAATTTAATCCTTTGCTGTGTTGAGACACTAAGACGCTGGTTACTTCAGCATGATCTTGCCTAGTCTAATTGATACAGCATGTAAGTTGATATTTCAATATATTTAAAAGTTGTAGTTTTATCCTTTAAAATGCTTTAATAAAGGAACACTGCTCATTTTTCGAATATCTGAACTCTATAAAAGTAGTTTCAATTGTTAAAATTGAATGGATAAAATGGGTAAAATTGAATGGATAAAAGATGATGAACTTTAATAATGGGTAGAGTCTCTCCTGAACTTTGACAAGGCACAATGACATTAAATATCAATCGCATGGGGATTTGCAGTTACCATTGGTCTGTTATTGTGTCTTTATAAAGGCAAAAAAAATTCAAATACATATGAGAAATCATTTTTACATTCTAATATTACTATGCTTGAATGCTCAAAAATAAACTTGGGAGTTGATAAACTCCATTGGGAATTAGTCATTAAAATACATGAGTACGTGCTGCTGGTTCAGGACTTTAACACAAGTTCATTTGTTTTTCTGTGTCTCACTGTTTCAGAGCATGTTAAATGTAGTCTAAAGCATGCATGCCACTTAGGGAACATAGATATTTTGGTCAGGCAGGTACTGACGCTTCTGTGGTTTTACCTCAATACGCAATTCCACTGATGGTGGAAATTACCTATTAAGGTCTCATTTCCTTTCTGTGTAGGGAAAAAGGAAGTCCCTGGCAAGCTCCTTTTTCTTATACGTCTGAAAGCTCTCCAATTATGCCGCTACTTTTAATTCTTACCCACCTTCTTACCAATCTATTGTGGTTTTGTTTGAAGAAAAGATATCAAAACAATTTCCATCTTACTCTAAATGTAAGGATTTAAAGTCTAATCTTGAAACTTTATCTTTTGAAAGATATTGTGTACTGTAAATCACACGTCCTTTCAGAACTGAAGTAACTGCACTAGTTCTGTTAACACAAGCTTTCTAGAATTATGTGGCACTCAAATACCTTCTTTTTAGACGTTTGCAGTTTTCTTGTGCAATTTACAGTGGAGGCAAGGTGGTAGGGAAAAAATGAAGGAATTGAAGATTTAAAATATTGGAGCTTATGACACAGGAAATTGCTTACAACTTGATGAGAGAAAAGTAGAAGTGCAAGGTTGAAATGGGCAAGAGATAATCACATATTGAAAAGCAAACAGTGAGAATCCTGTTGGTTAAATTACTATTTAAAATCCAATACACAACTGGGCTTGGTACAGAAGCTTTAAAATAATTTTTAAATTCTTTATCTGAATATTAATTTCCTAAGGCCTTCTGGGGCACTAGAGTGATTCCAGACACAGTGAGGCCTCGTGAGCTGCTGACTCATGAAGCAAGCAGTGCATTAGATTACACAGTTGCATTTTTCTTTCTGAGAAAAAAAAAGATAAAAATGCCAAGGTGAGTCTCTTACATTTTATTTTACACATAAGATAAAGAAACATGTATTATGTTCATTTTATTTGTATTTGTGAAAGTAAGGTTCTAATTTGTGATAAGTATACCTGTGACCGGAAAGGTAGATCACAGGCATGTTATGTACCTTGTAAAAGGAATTTCAGAAACAGGAGGCATTGCTTTGTGGGAGATCTACCAATATAAAGATTGCATTTCCAAACTTCCTTTTATGCAAAGGCAAAGTCCTGGTAGGTCTTATTTCTGTGGCTACAGGACTCTGCTCTGTAACTCCCAATGGCTGTTACCATTTTGGGAAAGGCAGGTTGCTTTAGAGCAAATCAAATAGTGTGGAACTCATCGTGATGGAACTGGCAGAGCATGATTCAAAAAGCAGGGTGGTGACACACACACACACCCACTAAACAATTTTATTATGAGATCTGCTAAGATCCAGAGATGACACATGATTTGTTAAGGTTTCTGCAGCAGAAGTTTGCCTTGCATTTCTATTTTTTAAAGATTTTATTTATTTATTTTTAGAGAGAGGGGAAGGGAGAGAGAAAGGGAGAAAAACATCCATACGTCATTGACTGTCAAGTGCCCCCTACTGAGGTCCTGGCCCACAACCCAGGCATGTTCCTTAACTGGGAATTGAACTGACAACCCTTTGGTTCATCGGCCGGCACTCAATCCACTGAATCACATCAGCCAGGGCTGCATTTTCTATTTATATAGCTCTAATCATATCTCGAGATCTCTCTCACATATTAAGATGTCTCTTAAAATGTGATCTGTGAGGTGTAACAAGTGAATGCTGGGCTACTAAATGAAGCTTGGCCAGTTAGACATGGTAGCTGGGTGACTTGTATTGTCTCTCACAATTAGGGCTTCCCTGCCCACATGGTCTTCTCTGCAGAAGACTGGGTTTCCTTACTCTATGGATCTCAGGTACTGCTGTACAACTTGTTGGGTCAGTGGACTATGAATACCAAGAATTGTCAATGTTCTGGAGTGAAGAAAACATGAATAAGATTCTTAGCCAAACCGAGATGCATGAGGAATTATCTATCTATCATCTACCATCTATGTATGTATGTATGTATGTATGTATGTATCTATCTATCTATCTATCATCATCTATCTAGTAAAGCACCCATAGTTAAGATTTATAAACAAAGAGGGAAATCTTGCCATGCACAACAACATGGATGGACCTTAAGGGCATTATATGAAGTGAAATAAGTCAGAGAAAGACAAATATTGTATGATCTCCCACATATGTACAATTTAAAACAAACAAACAAAAATGAACTCATCAAGCTAGAAACAGATTGGTGGTTGCCAGAGGCAGGGTGGAGGCTGAGTGAAATGGATGAAGATGCTCCAAAGGTCCAACCTTTCAGTTATAGAATAAATAACTCCTGGGATATAATGTACAGCGTGGCAAATGTAGCACTGAACTGTATATTTGAAAGTTGTAGAGAGTAGGTCTTAAAAGTTATTTTCATAAGAAAAAAAATTGTGACTATGTGTGGTGAGGGATCTGAACTAGATTTATGGTGGTGGCCATTCCACAATAGATGCCAGTGTGGAATCCTTATGTTGTACACCTGAAACTAATACAATGTTGTATGTCAATTATATTTCAATTTAATTTTTTTCCACAAAACGAAGACCTTTTTAGGGCACAGTTGGAACCCACAGGGTATGCTACGTGACTTTGGATATCTAAGGGGAGCAAAAGAGTTCTGACCCTGAGGGGCAGGGAGAGGAGAGGATGGGCTGAGACGTGCTGACCATCAGGGGTGGCTTAGAGAATGGTCAGATCAGGGCAGAAGTGCCTCAGCCACTCCAACTCTTCCCAGAAGAAGCCTGATATCCCTGGACCCCAGAGGGTCTATGTGCCTGCCAGTGCAGTCATGGGATTAGAAACACCTGGGTGTCCTAGGTGCTGGAGGCCCAGGTTCCTCCATAAAGAGTCTGGCCCATCCCAGTGCTCTTGGATGACTTGTCCACAAGCCCCACTCAGAGTCACAATGTGGCAGTGGCAGTGCCTCCTTCCAGAGGCTCAGCCATGTGTAGGGGAGGGGCCACCCAGGCCAGAATGGAGGATTGAACTGCACATGCCCAGGCTGTAAATCTACAGCCTTACAAAATCCCCAAGGGCCCTGGTTAGTCATGCAGGCTTCTGGCAAGGAACCCTGGGGCCAGGATCTGACATCAGCTGAGGTCCAGAACCGGAGCCTGATTGTGTTGTTCCATTGCACATCCTCAGGGCCAGCTGTTCCTCCTGTGAGCTGAGAGTTTATGACTGAGCATAACCTGGGTAGGTATCCTGAAAAGTACAGAAATCGATGATAGAAGTGGGATGCTATAATAACAACAAAATTGATAGTATGTGGCACTGGCTTAGGAAACTGGGCTACAGACAGTGAAAAAAAAGTATTCTGTGAAGCTAGAAACATGCTTATGAATGTTACACTGTGAGAAATCATTTAGAAGATTACAATTTCCTGTAATAAAGTAAAAGGTAGATAATACCATAATGATCTTATTACTTTAGGTTAAAAATATAGGAAAAGAGATTTCTTGAAACATAGGTTAGTTTCTATTGGATTTTTAAAGGCGATATAGCAGAAGTGATCTCAGAAAACAAATTAAAAAATTGGCTCCTTTACAAGCAGGAATAAGAGAGCATTTTGACAGTTCAGAAATTCAGGGACTTTCAGGGCTGAGTAATGTTATTGATTCTTATCAAATGAGTACAGATAAAACTCGGGATCCTTTGAGTGACAGCCTCGGACAAGAAAAAAAATTAAGACATTGCCTATTGCACCCTTAGCTAAAATTCATGAAAGACTCACATAGAATTCAGGAAAACCATCCAGGTAACTCTAACAATGCTCAGGGAAAAGAGGTTAGGTGTGACTTTCAACAGAAGCTTTATAAACTCAAAGTATCTACAATTAAATCTAGAAAAAGGGACATAGGCACATGAAAGAGATGACAAGAATCAGATATTAAATATCCAGTTATACTGGACATTTATGTATTATACTGTACACACTATGCATTGTTACTTTGTTCCACTATTGAATATTCTGTGTGTGCATGTGTGTGTGCGTGCAGAAGGCAATGTGTGCAGCTCATCCTGTGCTTCCTAGGTTTCTGAAACAGGAAGAGCCATATGCAGACCTGATTGATGTAAAGACTTCCAGGCATCTCTCAGAGATCCTGGTCTTTGAACTCAAAGCAGAGGCCGGATGGGACTATTGCATTGTTTTGCTCTGTCAGGGGAAAAGAAACAAGTATTGTGACAAGAAAGGTTGACTTCAGTATCTATAATTTACTCATTATGCCAATGTTATAAAGTTATATAACAGAGTCTACCTTAAAATATTGTCTAATTGAGAAGATTAAGCAAATTTTGAGGGTTTCTGTGATACAGGTTTTCAAGCAATAAATAATTCCAGAAAGATGTATTATCTGGATCAGTGAGTAGTCTTGTCACTCATTTTGATGCTAGATAATATTCAGTTCCATTTCACTTGTTTTTTTAATGCTTCTGACTTGCTAATTAAAGGTCGTTTTGTTGGGTTCCAAGATTTTAGGATACTTAGAATACTTAGAATATTTAGAATACCCCAGAATACTTAGCCACAAGAAGTCAATGATTAAGAACAAAGATTCTGAAGAACAGAAGCCTTGAGCAATACAGCCATAGGAGTTCTTAGTTTCTTAACGAACTGATCGCATAGTTACAAAAAATGTGAGCTTATTGAAACCTTGCTTTGTTCTGACACAACAGAGAGGCAGTGTTGATACATAAGTGAAGTTCAGAATAACTGCAATTTATACAAACTGTGCTTTTTTGGTGGTTTCCCTGAATGGATTGTCTTTGGCTTTCCCCCAAACTTGGAAACTGAACAGCTAAACTCAAATAAACTATCTGAGAATACCAACAGGATATTTGCTGACTATAAATCAACATAATCAGAAGCAACTCATGAATAAGCTGAACGAGAAAACAATGAATAAGAATCACATGGGAATGGAAGAACTCCTCAGTTAATAATAACATCAGTCAAATCATGTGGCAGGCATTCACATAGGATAAAAATATTTTGGACAGGCCAATTGCCTAGGGCTAAAGTTTTATGTTGAGCATTAGAGAAAGAGCATTAAATTTTTACTACTGTAGAATAAAATTTTGCAAAGTTTCAAATTTGGAGGTAGAAACATAACAAGGTTTCAAGTACATCTATCAAGACCATTGTAATGATGTCACATGTGGGGAGAATGAGATCAAGTGCCTCTCCTCCTGATTAGCATGAAAATTATTTAATCAGCCAGTTACTTCTTTAGATTCCCTGAGAAAATATTTACATTCTGATTTATAGGGCCATGGGGTCCCACGGAGCCTGGGATCATCAGCCATAAAGAAGACAATATGCCTGGCTTTCCTAAATGTGTGTGGTACGGTAACTTCACTCTGAACAAGAAATGAGGAGTATCATGTGCATGGGAGAGGCGTAAGAAACTAAAGGTGTTAGATGCCTGGGAACGTGAAATAAAGGTAAGGAAAATGATGACTGATACTTATACCAAAGACTCTGTTCATTCTTTCCCCCTGTGAGGGGATGCTGTATTTTATTCCCATTTTATAGATGAGAATATTGAAGCTCAAAGAGATTAGTTAACTTGTTCAAGGCCTCAAGCTAAGAACTGAAGCTCGAACTTAAATCCATGTCTATCATATTGTAAATACCTTGCTTTTAACTACCATGAAACACTCACTGTTTTCCAACTGCTCCAGTCATTTCTTACCTAATTTCAAGACACGGAGCCAAGATATTCCTGAATTATTATCATGCACCACTCTTACTTTGTCTGGTAAAGGATGCTAGATAATTCTTTATTATAACTTTGCTTAACTCCTTTTTTCTCTGGCATTCTAGGAATTTGTTAAGGAATAAGAATATAACTTATTAATGACAATCCCCTAGCAGTGCATTAGTATACCCATAGAATATAATATTACATTTTATATCTTTATTTAATATTAATAACTAGTAAATCATTTTAATTTGACATTTACATGCATGGTTATAGAGATTTAAAAAAATATTTTTAAGTTTTTAAGTTACTCAAGTTAGATGGTTAATAAACATAACTAAACTAAGACCAAAAACTAAACTTCTAAATTATGAACTATTTGTTTTCCTTACTCTACATGCATCCACATACTCCATGATTTGGTACTTCTTACCCTCTAGGCTTCTCTTGTTCACTCTCTGAGATATATTTAATGCCAGTGACCTTCTATAGGTATCCTAGAACAAAATAGAAAGAACCTCCCTACCCATTTTTGAAGTCAGTATTCCTGCTGAGAAAGAATTGATGTATCAAGCTCAAAATATGGATATTGCTGTGTATGTTACAATATGTGTATTACATTGTAGTGATGTAGAGGTTAGCAAGGTATTTCCTTTTCTCATTCTCTTAACACTGTTCAGCAATATGCAATTACTAATGTACACTTTCAGGTGGATTTCATAGCTTCTAAGAACTGTTTTGTTTTGTTTTTGATTTTGATTTCCTGAATTCTTATATACTCAAAAATCTGAGTCCTCCTTCTCAAGATCCAGGAGTCTTGACTAGTTTTTATCACATTTCATATTACCCCTCAGTCCCCAAATCTTTTATGAAGTACGTAAATTAAATAGTGTCTTATATGGAGATCACAGATTTTTCTCATGATTACGGCTTGGAAATCATCTGATACTAATCAAGATTGCTCGAATAATATGTTAACCTTTAAAAGGTAATTTCAAATACAGTTGCTTTATTATAATATTTACTAAACATTATTTACCTCCATCATAGCATGGAAACATGTAAAGGAATGGAAAAAACTTGTTTATTTTATCTATTTTTAATTATCTGATCCCTGAAGCCCCTATGATAGTATTTGAAATACATGAATGCTTTCCTTCTTGCTGTCATTCCAGGCCTCAGGATAAGGACTGCTTTTGGATCACTGCAAATAAATGAATTTGCTGCATTCTCACTCCCAGTCTTAAAGGCAAGAGACTGGAACAATACTTTTTTATATTCTATTAAGCTAGTCTATGTGCATAGATTGCAGGAGAAAGAGGCTGGTCAAGCTGAATATCTATTCTTTTCCCTTTAGACTGACTGAGTACTCACATAACCTTGCCCATAAAAGAATAACCTATGGCTGCATTACTCACTTAACCATTAGTTAAGGCCAGTAAACAGATGATAAATCTATTGTATTACTTAATTTTAATTCCTGTATAAGCAGAGATGGTTAGTAGATATTCCCAATTAACACTAATGTTGGAAAAAGTTAAAGATGTGATTTATTTATTTGAGTATCAATTTTTTCACTTGGGTTTTTAAAAATCACCAACATTCAGAACACTGGAGATGACTATCAGTGATTTATTTACATTTTGAATATGACACTTGGCCCTTCTAATATTTCTAACTCAGTTATGAACACTTAGCTAAAAAAAGATCTTTCTTCTATTCATCAAATCTGGTCATTTATTTAATAATCCCTTCTTTCCAAGGCTACAATTTTACAGTCTAGGAAAGATAAAAGATAAAAATGATTTAAATAGAGCAACTTGAAGGAAATTCTATTTATATGCCTTAAAGTACTATATCTGTATATTACTATATATACATACACACACACACATATATATAATATATAGACAAGTAGATAGATAGACATAGTTATAGAGACGCGTATATATTTTACATTCTCTCTTTGAGTCACATTGGGAAAATAGTGCTGAGTAACTGATAGCTCTGCAAAGAAATAATTGAAGAACCTATGTGAAGACATAAACTCTGTAACTTAATATCTACAAATCAAATCTATTTTTTACCAGAAACGCTTGTGTTTTAGGAGGTATGTATTTAAACCTAAATGTTAACAAAAGAGACATACAAATGCATGTGAAAAGCATATCAAATGGAGGAGTACTAAAGGTTGAGCATTATGTATTGAAGAGCTTGAGTTCGTAGGCCAGCTAGCCTCTTCTGGTTTTGAGTTCTGCCACATACTAATTGTTGGTAGAGTCACTAAGCTGTTTGGCACCTGACTTTCTATTTTATAAAATGAGTATAAAGAGAGTACTTGCTTTGTAGGGTTTATATGGATATTAAGTTAGTGTGCAAAAAAGTGTGACTAGCATATAGAAAATGCTACTTAGGTATTAGCCAATAATAATATTAATAGTATTAAATAAACAGATGTAAGCCACCAAATTAATCAATTTAATTTAAGTCAGTCAAGTCATCGTTTGCTGTTACAGACTGATACTCGCTCGCAGTTGGAAGGACTGGGAAAATGGTGTGTCGGTAAATCTGGGGATGCGCGCTTTCGGATTAAGATTGGTTTTGTCCAGTGGTTCATGACTCAGCCTCTCCCAGTTCTTACCTGATCCATAACAAATCCAAAGCCCTAATGCCATAAAATTTAACTTTGATAGATAACTCTATTGTCAAAACCTGCCAAGAACTTCCTACCTCATAAAACCGATGAAGACGAAAGATGAATTACAGTTGTGATTTATAATGACACATGCTCTGATACTTTAAGGAAAACTAGTCTACTGGCCAGAAGGATGGTAGGAGAAGCTTCGTTCCTTTGCCCACAGGCTACAATCTGATGCAGAAACCTCGGCTTTACATGTGTCAGAAAACTGAGGTACCATTTCTCTACTGTACCCATATTTATTTTGAAAAAATACAGTATAGTTTGCTTTAATTATTTTCCTACTCTCTTCCATAAGGACACACATCTTTTATATTCCAAAATTCAAAAGAAAACATTTCTTAAAAATACTTGGATAGTAAATCTTTTCCAAAGTCTACGTGAGAGAATATAATAGAGTTCACAATGAGAACAGCAGTGGGATGAGAAAGAAGTGAACTTGCCATTTGATTGGATGTAGATGTTGTAAGAGAAGAACAGGTCAAGAATGACTCCTCGTTTTCTGGCAAGAACTATCAAATGAATGCTGGATAAATTTACAGAATTGGGCAAGTGGGAGGAGCAGGAAAAGGTTTGGTGAATGGATCATGTGTTATGTTATTGGGCATGCCACATTTATGTCATTTAAAAATACCCAGGTTAAATTTGGAGTAGAGACATAAGGGTCTGGGGTCAAGACAAGAGGAATGGGTTGGAAGAAATTAATTGGGAATGGTTAGTAAATAGTTGCTAAGCAAAACTTAGTGAATGCATGAAATTGGAAGGAAGTGTAGTAGGAGGAAAAAAAAAAAGCTGAGAACCAAGTCTTGAAGAACGAGTATTTCATGGTTGAGTGGATAAAGAGGAATCAGTAAAGGAGCACAAGAAAGATAAGGTAGAAAAGAAATCTTAGAAGATTTTTTTCTTTTGTAATTGTAAACTACAAAAGAACAGGCATGAGTTTCACAAAAAGAATGAATGTTTAAGAGTGAAGCCCACCCAAGAATATTTAGCCTAGTGTCTGGATCAATTCAGGCATGTCATAATATAGCTTAATATTAGTTATAATCAAAATAAAATAAGTTCTATGTTCTCTGCATATCACAGCAGTAGCATGAATGAATTTTGAAATCATATTACATGCATAAAATTCTTAAATTGTTGAAAAATTACTTAATTATTTGATGTTATTATTTGATAACTAAACTATTCATTTTAAAAGACCAGGACTGTAGTGGCTACTGTTTATTGGGCACTTGCTACTCACTATATTTATTTCCAATGTTTAACTAGCTATAAAGATTATTACAGTCATTTAGAGTTGAGTGAACTGAGGCTTAAACAGTTTTCAGAAATTTGGCTTCATGTCATACAGCTAATTCATGGTAGGCTACAATCAAATCTAGATCTGGGATTCTTTGTCCAAGAATTCAAACTACTTACTTTATACTGAAGTTTCAATATATTATCACCTGGCTGGTGTGGCTTAGTGAATTGAGTTCCAGCCTACAAACCAAAGGGTCGCCAGTTCGATCCCTAGTTGAGGCACATGCCTGGGTTGCGGGCCAGGTGCCCAGGAGGGGGCACATGAGAGGCAACCACACATTGATGTTTCTCTACCTCTCTTTCTCCCTCCTTTCCCCTCTCTCTAAAAATAATAAATCAAATCTTTAAAAAACAAATAAATATATTATTATGACAAAAACAGAAAATGATTCACATAAAATAAAAGGAAAATAATATCTATGATTATTGAATATAACTTCAGAAATATGAAATATTCCTGCCAATCAATGATTTTTTAATTCCCTAAAATTATTTTTTAATATTTATCAGCTACATCCTGTTTATCCTTTGAAGAAGCAGTCAGTGGAGTTCAGCATATCTTTGTTAAAGAAGGATTCCAAGGGAGGTAGGAAACAGATGTTTGCGTGACTCCGTGAGAACTAACTCACACACCGGCCCATGTGATAGCAAGGCACCAGTGCACACACCAGTTTCCTTGCTATGTTACATCTCAGTATGTGTGATGTGACCATGGGTAACACGAACTGCACTTTCCTATTAGCTTATCCAGTATAAGAACCAATACTGCAAGAAAAGAGGAGAAGACATCTTTTTAGTCACGTTATTTCCTGCACTAGAAATGCTCTTACAGTTTATTTGGGAATCAAAAAAAGATCGACTGAGCATATATATTGAGGTCAAAATATTTAAAGATGAAAATGAAAACAAAATACCTTGTAAAGTGTAGTTTGGTGATGTGTGCAAGCAAGTGCAAGAAGTGTTTCAGATCATTAAAAATGGACACAGAAAACATTAAAAAACAAAATCAGAAAGGGAAACATTTGGCTTCTGTGAGCATGTAGGTGGGATTAGAGCAGGTGGTGCTCCACGAGGAAGACAGGACCCGTTGCACCATAAACGATGGAGCAGGATACTGAATTCTGGACACTGACTCTTGGTTTCTTTGCTGTGCTCAGCTTAAAGCCTCATGACTTTCACATGGCTCACTAGATACCCAAAAACATGATTCTCCTGGAAGTTAATTCTCACCTGCAGGTGAGAGCTTGGCTGGTTGGAGCAGGAGCATAGCAGGCACAGAGGGACTTTCATCACCAGGCGTGGCAACAGGAGCAATTGAATGAAGAGCTCAGAGCACTCCATCACTGAGCCTGGATGCTGAGCCTGAGAATGTTTGCTGCGTGGGGATATGCTCTCCAACTGCTCCCATACTATCTGAGACATAGGAGTAATCAGTTCCAGTAAGTGGGGCTAATACGTTTCTTCAAAAACTGACTCGTAGCTACTGTCACTCTGCATGGACTTCATGCTTTAGAATGAGAATAAGAAATCAACCTGGGTTGATTTGGTTACTTTAATCATTTATTTCATTTGTGAGGGTAATGATCGAAAGAGAAGATTTTGGAAAATGCAGAGATGGGCTTTTTAAGAGGACAGAAGACATTTTAAAAAATACATGTAACAGATGGAGGCAAGCCAGTAGAAGTATTAAAGAGAAAAAAAAATATCGTTTGGAAGAAAGATGTTTCTCATATTAAATAATTAGTATACAATATTTGAGAGGCCATAGGTTATAATGGGGTGACAATGAAGGCTTGGAAATTGTGCATTATGTTAATCAAAATGGAGTTTAATTAGTTATTGAATTTCAGAAAGCATACCTTTTTCAGTAAATTTATCAGCTAAGGATTTGTGAACAGAAATTAATAAGGGTGGCGAGTAGGTGGAGGTGGGCAAAGGCAGGGCTGGAGATGGGGGTGGAAATAGACTTTGCTTGGGGTGATGGGTGCGTGAAACAGTGTGCAGATGATGTTTTGTTGAGCTGTACACGTGAAACCTGTATGGTTTTGTGAACCAATGTCACCTCAATAAATTCAATTTAAAAAGGAAATGAATTTTAAAAAGCTTAAGCATTAAAGGAAATGTATTAACTTTAGAGGAGAGGCTTCCCATTAAGCCCTGACCTGGTGCTCAAATACTATAGGATGCTGAATTTCACTGTTTATAACTCAGTTACATTTTTCTCTTCCTTTGGCTTCATTCTCAGGCAGCCTTTCTTTAAATAAAGAGGTAACAACTCTAAGCTCTTCTCTATGCCTCCTTCCAAGGTGAGAAAGTACATTTTCCTTTGTAGTTGCACAAATTCCTGAAGTGGAGTCAGGTGGCTTGTGTCCCGTCTCCACCCTTGAATACATAGTGTGGCATATCAGGCTGGCTCTCCTGAATAAATGTGAGTATCTTTGTCCTTGAAGGTGAGAAGCAATTAATCCCACCAAACTGCACAGAATGATGGCAGGGAAATTTGTGTGTAGTCGTGGAAGAACAGGAGTGGATGCTAGACAAAATACCAGATGGTCACCCTGGGAAGAAGTGTTGAAATGGAGGAGGAACGATGAGAAGGTTGTTGAATGATTTCATTTTTGTGGCCAAAGGAGAGTTGAACCAAGAGCACTGTTTACATTTAACCAACCAGAACAAAGAGCCTGGGCGTAGAGCCTGAGGTCAACAGCAGCCTCTACTCCCAGCGCAGAACCCCCTGCTGTCCTGGCAGAAGAGTAAACTGGTTTAATGGAGTCTTCCTGGGTCTCCAGACAAACTCCCGTTCTTACTAACTGTGTGATTTTGAACCAGATCCTTAGTATGTCTGTGCCTTTCTCTTCTCCTTTGTAAAATGTGTGTAAAAATACATCTCCTCTCTCAGGAGGCTGCAGCAAAGAATAGTTGAAAATATAAAGTGCTTAGAATGGCATGTGGTACAGAAGAAAATTGTATGTGTCTGTCTTTCTTATTTTTATTAATGCAATTTCAGTGACAAAAACCACGAGCACATGTGAGCATATACAGGGGTAACACAATTTATGATACTAGAAATTCATCCTTAGAAGGGAAGACAGAGGGATAGTTTTTCTTTGCCTTTTTAAATTAAATTTATTGGGTAACATCAATTAATAAAATCACATAAACTTCAAGTGTACCATTCTGTGATATCTGTAAATTGCACTATGTGCCCACCACCCCAGGTCAAATCTTCTTCTGTCACCAGATCTTTGATCCCCTTTCATCTTTTCCGACCCCTCAGCCACCTTCCCTCTGGTAACCACCATACTATTGTGTTTTGTTCTTTTTGCTTTTGAGTTTTCGTTCTTTTGCTTTTCTTGTTTGTTCATTTGTTGCTTTCAGTTTTATATCCCACACATGAGTGAAATATAGTTCTTGACTTTTTCTGACTTATTTTGATTAGCAAGATATTCTCAAGGTCCATCCATATTGTTGCAAATAGTAGTATTTCATCTTTTCTTATGGCTGTTTAGGTTTTCAGTTGAATGTGAAATATGAGATGACATAGGACATGACTAAGAGTGGCTTTGTTATAGTATTAGCTGGCTCTTTCTCCGGTTTGTGTGTATGTACAGAACAGAGTAAAACCAGCTACTGTGTTTTGTCGTGTATAATGCATACCCATGTTTTTGGTTCAAAATTTCAGGAAAAAATCTTTCACTGTAATTTTAATTCAATTTTTATATATTTATATTTAGATACTTGTTTTTGTATTATAAAGGAACTTTAGCATTTATTTTTAACAGATTATGGTACAAAAAATTTTATGTAACAAATAATTTGAAAAAACAAGAACAGATACAAGGTATTTCAGGTACTAACAATGTATAATGCATATCCTTATTTTTCCCTCAAAAATTTGAGTAAAAAGTGTGCATTATACATGGCAAAATGTGGCATTTATCAGTTTAATTTTTCTAACTTGTTGCACTGTAAGCATCACTTCCTGGAAGAAGTTTGTGGTAGACAGACGCTAAGATGGTCTTTAGTCATCCCTGCCTCTTGGTATACATGCTCTTGCATGATTACCTCCTCTTATATTTGGAATGAGCTTACTAACTTGCTTCTAATGAATAGAATATGGCAGGATTCATGGGATGGATGCTGCTTCTAGCTGTGCTCTGGGCATTCTCTCTAGGTTTTTTTCTTGGGTCACTTAATCTGGAAACATCTAGCTCCATACTATGAGGTGGCTCTGAGCTAAGACTTACTGACAACCACATGGGTGAAACTGGAAGGAAATTCCTCTACCTTCAAATGTGCCTTTGCATGAGCCAGACAGTCATCCTGATTTCTGACCCACAGACACTGTATGGACATTGATGAATATTTGTCAACTAAATATTTCAAATAATAATTACTGTTTTAAGCTTCTAAGTTTGGGAGTAATTTGTTACACAACAACAGATAAGTAAAAAAATAATTTCTAGACTAAAAATAGTAGGACATAATCATCTAGTAGCATTTATGAGTTGACCTGAGTTGCTAGTAAATGTGGCAGCTCTTAGCCTGAATTAATCCCCAATGCCCTTAATACTGTAAAGAGATGAACCCACTCCAAGTAGAGAGAATGGAAGACTGTGTCAAATAATAGTTTTTAAACAAATACACTTTTACTCTATTCTGGCCATAATCTATACTAGACCATAATGCATATGTATATATCATAACACAGAGAGGGGGAGAGCACATGTAAGATTATTTTGCATGTCTAATATTCATCAGCTTAACTAGGGATAAAATATATAAAGATGTCAGTCATTCAGTTAAGATATAGTACAGTGAAAATAATTACCAGAAGCATGTACTAGACTGAATAGTCACTCCAGCTAATTTGAATCATCAAAAACTTATTTTATAAATAAAAGTGTTAATGCTCCCTTTCCTGCTCAGTATAGGGAAAATTATTTTTAGACCAACCTGGCAAATTTTATTATACTCCACCTAATAAAGTAATAGATTCTCTCAGGAAATATTCAATCAAATTTAAGTATCATTCTGTCAGTCATTGTTCACAATTCAAAGTTTTCTTTCTGAGTTTCTTCCCATGCTTGCTCTTTTTCTAAAAATAAGAAAAACAGTAAGAAAGGGGCATCTGTTTCTCTGGTCTAGGTAACATGAAGTTGTATGACTTATTCACTATCATTTCTTTGTGGCTTCTGACACCTGGTGTTTTCATGTCACCCTGTATCGCCTCTGGTGCTGGTAGCCAATAATGCAAACTATCTTGTGGAACATTTGAAAGTTCTTGAACACTCAGCTGGGCAACCTCTGCAGCCCTCCAGCACAGGGGACACTTCTATATGAACGTATCATGAATTCTCTTTGTCTTCTTGAGCTATCTTTTTGTGAGCAGCAAGCTGGTTCAGTCACCAGCTATTTTCATCATCTTCTGGGAGCTTATCAGAAACCCCATCCCAACTGGGATTCCCATATGTGACAGGCAGTCTCTAAGATGATCTCCAGTGGTGGTATGGGGGGGGGGCTGATTTCATCTGTCTCTTTTATCCTCTTCCCTCACTCTCTTCTTCCCTCCTCTGCCCCCTCCCTTTTTTGGGACTGCTTACTCTAGGGGAAGTCAAGTGCCATGCTGGGTGTCCATGTGGCCGGGAACGGAGGGAGAACTGAAGTCAACAGCCAGTGAAGAGTGCAGGACCTGCAGGCATTTCTCTCATTCCAACAATCAATCCACAATGAACAGAGTCCCCGTGAACAACTTGGAAGTGAACCAACCCCAGTAGAGATCACAAATGTTCAGCAGAGACCACGTTCCTCGCTGACAGCTTGAATACTGCCACTCCATGAGAGACCCTGAGCCAAGGATACTTAGCTAGGCATGGCCTGGGTGTTTGAACTACAGCACTATGATAATAAATATTTGTTTTATAAGTGCCAGGTTCTGGAGTAATTTGTTAAACAGCAATAGATAACTAATACAGCATACCACACTGTGAGTATTCTATATTAGTTTCCCAAGCTTTGGCATCATTGGAAGTTCCTGCAGGTCATCCTATATCAAATTCTAGATGATAAACTGGGACCATGTCTTTTTGTCACAAACTATTCCTAAGCTACAAGAGCAAGCATTTTCAGTGTGACAAGTCCTTATAGAATAACATATTAAACACTTTTCTACCCATACTCCTGCATAAAAGAGGGAAAAAAAGACATTAACTGAGTCTTAGGCTTTACAGAGGTTGTTATCTCTCCCATCCCTACCAGGGCAATACCCATACTTCCCCTTTCATATCTTCTGTGGTAAAGGCTGAAAAATAGCTCTTCCTTACTTGAAGCTTATAGATTGGGAAATCCCTGAACTAGTAATAAATCTTCCTTTATATTAACTGTCTGATATAATGTATCATTATCCTCAGATCAGAGCTCTCTCCATATTTACCCATGTACTCTCTACACGGTCATCATGAAGAAACAGACAACTGGTAAACCGGGAAAGCAGGGAAAGAAACCACTTATGATAATTTACGTTATCATGTAGCAGAATTCTCCGAGGAAGAGATCAATGGAAGCTGGTCTCACAGAGGAGGTGGGATTTGTTCTGAGCCTTAAAGGATTGGAGGATTTGCATAAATAGACTGGAGGTTTATTATCATTTCGGAAAAGAAAGAAAAAACAGAGCTCCTGTTCAAGGAGCTCTAAGATCAAAACTGCATTTGGAGGTATAATGGGGAGAAGAACCTTGTGAAAACAGTGTTGTCTATTGGGCAGCAAAAAGGGAAAGATTTTTATTGCTCTGGATTACTCAGAAAGTCTGACCATTACCTGTAGACAAAGGGATTGTTTTTCTTTAAAGATTTTATTTATTTATTTTTAGAGAGAGGGGAAAGGAAGGAGAAAGAGAGAGAGAGAAACACCAATATGTGGTTGCCTCTCACATGCCCCTTACTGGGGACCTGGCCTGCAACCCAGGCATGTGTTCTGACTGGGAATCGAACCAGCAACCCTTTGATTGGCAGCCTGGCATTCAACCACTAAGCCACAGCAGCCAGGGACAAAGGGATGTTTTTGAGTACAGGAGTAAGGCAACGATATAAGGACTTCACAATTTGATCATATGGCAATTGATAACCAAATAATAAATATTTATTGAGGGCCTTCTTTGCATTAGGCATAACATTGAAAGTATAATGGTCAGCAGAGTAGAAATAGTTGCTCCCCTCATGGAGCTTACTATCAACTGTGGAAGACCATAATTATACAACTAAATCACAAAATTTTAGTGTGTAAAATGCTAGAAGTTAAAATTCAGTGTGACATAAAAGGCTGCAAATGCAGTGCATCATGAAGTTAGGGTTTCCTGAAAACTTTTATAATGACACTTTTTGTTTCGAGGTAGTTATAGATTCACATGCAGCTGTAAGAAAGAAAACAGAGGGGTTCCAAGTATCCTTCCCCTGATTTGTCTAATGCTAACACCTTGAGAAACTATAGTATATTTCATCTCCAGGATATGGACTTAAATACAGTGAAGACTCAGAGAATTTCCATCAGAAAGATTCCTCATATTGCCTTCTTTATTACCACCTACTTCCTTCCTACCCGACCGCCTTACTAATCTCTGGCATCCACTAATCTGGTCTCCATTCCTCAATGTTGACATTTCAAAAATGTTACATAAATGAATCATAAAGCATGTAACTTTGGTGATTGGCTTTTCATACTATGTGGAATTTTCTAGAGATTCACGCAGATTTCTGCATATGTCAATAGTTTATTCCTTTTTTATGGTCAAATAGTCTTCCTTGGCATCGACATGTCATAGTTTATTTTTTTTAAGACTGCCCAATCACTGTCCAGAGTGTGTAAGTGACCATTTCTCTGGGTCTTCACCAACAATTGGCATTGTTGCTATTTTTATTTTATCCATCTTTATAGGTGTGCAGAGAAAAGAGAAAGAGAACTCACTGTGATTATAATCAGCATCTCCCAAATGGTCAATGATATTAAACATCTTTTCATGTGCTTATTTACTGTCTCAGTATTCTTTATATATATCTTACCTGTTCAAGTCTTTGTCTATTCTCTAATTAGATTGTTTATCTAAATGTATGTTTTAAGAGGTTTTGTATATTCTATATAGAAATATGTAGTTTGAATTTTTTTCTCCTAGTCCACATCTTGGCTCTTCATTCTTTTAAAAGGGTTTTTTTAACAGAGCAGAGAAAAAAAAAGATAGGTCTAACATCATTTTTTCCTTTTATGGTTCATACTTTTAGTGTCAAATCTAAGAACTCGCTACCTATTCCTAGAAACCAAAAAGTTTTTCATATTTTTCTAAAAGTTTTATAGTTTTATATTTTAATTGAGAATTTTACATTTATTTTTTATTGTTCAGTTACAGTTGTCCCACCTTTTTCCTGTTGCTTTCCCATGCCCCACCCCCCACTCCCACAGTCAATCTCCTGCCATTGTCCATGCCCATGAGTCCTCTATTTGTGTTCCTTTGTTTGCCTCATCTCCCTTCTTTCCCCCATTACCCTCTCCTCTCCCCCATTACCCTCTCCTCCCTCTGGTCACTGTCAGTAAAGTTCAGTCCATGATCCATGATGTGAGAGATTTAAGTTGAGGGTTTTTGTTTGTTCATTTGTTTTCTGTCTTAGATATGTAACTATTCTAGTATCAGTTGTTGAAAAGGCTATTCCCTCTATTGAATTGATTTCCGCCCTTTGTCCAAAAATCAGTTAGAAAAACTTGTGTAGGTTAATTTCTAAGTTTTATTCCATTAACTAATGTGTCTGTCCTTCTGCCAATAACACACTGTCTTGATTACTGTAGCTATTAGTAAATCTTGAAATTAAGTTGACAGATTTCTTTATGTTTTCCTTTAAAAAATTCAGTTTTATCTTCACTTTCTTATGTACATTTTAAAAAATGTACCTATATTTATAAAATATCTTGCTAGGATTTTGATAGGATTATATTAAGCCTATATATAATTTAAAGACAATTGACATCTTTACTATTTTGAAACTTGCCAAAAATGTATGCCGTGCTTCTCCATTTATATGGATTACCTTTGGTTTTTCATCAGTATTTGGTAATTTTCAGCAAACAAAACCTATAGATGTTTCTTAGATTTACACTGATTTTTTAAATCAATTTTAAATTATTTTAAATGGTATGTTAGTTTTTTTCATTTTGCAGTTCATGTTTTCCTTGTCTATAGATAGCAACACCTTTCTTGCTTTATTATACTGGCTAAAAATTCCAGCACTATATAAAGAGTGGATATTCTTATATTGCCCCTGATCTGAAAGAAAAATAATCAGTCTTCTTTCACCTTTAAATATACTGTTATCTGTAGATATTATGTAGATGACCTTTATTAAGTAGAAGATATTTCCTTTTATTCCTTGGAGTTTGTCAAATGCTTTTTCTGCATTAATAGATATGTTGTGATGTTCCTTCTTTAGCCTGTTAATAATATGTAGAATTACAAATTACAAGAGTAATTTTTGACTTTTGAAAGTGGCTGGCATTTCTAGCATAAACTCTACTCACTCATGGTATATAATCCTTTTATTATATATTGCTGAATTTTGTATGCTAATATTTTTGTTAATGGGTTTTGCATATATATTCATAAGGGCTACTGATCTGTATTTTCCTTCTTTTTATTTTGTACTGTCTTTTACTAGCTGTGGTATAAGAGTAATAATAGCTTCATACAATGAATTGGGAAGTGTTTCCTCCTCTTTCATAATATAAAAGAAGTTGTATAAAAATTGTGTTAATTCTCTAAAAAAAGGTAGACTTCTTTAGTGAAACCGTACTGATCCCAAGATTTCTTTTTTAAGAGTTTTTAATTATGAATAAAATGTTCTGTATAATTATAGAACCACTTAAACAAACTATTTTATATTTGATGAGTTGTGGTTGAGTTTTTTTGAGAATTGGCCTAGTTAATTTAAGTTTTCCAATTTATACATGTAGAGTTGTTTATGGTATTACCTTATTACCTTTTTGATGTCTCCAGGGCATATACTGACATCTCTGCTATTTTATTCCTGATACTGATGATTTGTGTCTTCTCTCTTTTATTCTTTATCAATCTTCCCAGAGTTTTGTCAATTTTAATAGCATTTCCAAATAAACAGTTCTGTCTCATTGATTTTCACTACTGTTCCTCAATTTTATTAATATCTGCTGTCATCAGTATTATTCCCTTCTTCTACATGCTTTGAGTTTATCTTGTTCTTTTTCTTTTTTCAGCTTTTTGAAATAGGAACTTAGATTATTGATTTGACAGTTTTCCTCTTATCCAAGATATGCATGTATTACTATAAATTTCCCTCCTAGCACTGCTAAAGCAGCTAACACTATCTCACAAATATTGATATATTGGATTTTCATTTTTATTCAGCTAACTGTATTTTTTATTTCTTTTGAGATCTTTTATTTGATTTATGGATTATTTAAAAGAGTTTTGTTTAGTCTTCAAGTGTTTGAAGAGTTTTCTGTTTTTTTTTTATTAGTACAATAGCATTATTGATTTCTAGTTTGATTCTATTTTGGTCAGAGAATACACTGCGTATGATTTCAAATTTTATAAATTTGGTGAGGTTTGTTTGCTGGTGTAGTATGTGGCCTGTTTTGGTACATGTTTCTAGAGCTCTAAAAACGTATATTTTGATGTTGAGAGAAGTGGTCTGTAAGTGTCAGTTAGATCTTGTTAGTTGATGGTATTTCTGATTTCCTTCTATAGTCTTGCTAATTTTATATTTCATTGTTCTATCGCTTGTTTAAAAAGGTGTGTTGAAATCTTCTTTTAGTTCTATAACATTTTCTTCACATATTTTGCTGCTCTGTTTCTTGGTGCATACACATTTAAGATCACTATGACTTCTTGGTGGGATGATCCTTTATCATTATGTAATGTCCCTTTCTGACTCAGGTACTTTTCTCTGCTCTGAAATCTAATTTATCTAACATTCATATAGCTCATCTTGCTTTTTCTCATTAATGTTTCAGAGATATATCTTTTCCTGTGCCTTTTCTTATAGACCACTGGTGTCATTATGTTTAAAGTGAGTTGAAGGTAGCACACAGCTGGGGCATGCTTTTTAATCCACTCTGCCAATCTCTGTCTTTTAGTTAATGCAATTATATATTTACAATTCATGTCATAATTTATATCTCAGGGCTCAAATCTGCTATTTTGTTTTCTCTCTCTTTTTTATCTCTCTGCTTTAATTTTACTGCTTTGTATTGATTACATGAACATATTTTAGCGTACCATTTTGATGTGTCTAAGGTATTTTTAGATAAATCAAATAGTGTTTTTTACTATTAGAGTAAGAAAGAAAGTTGTAAGAAAACAGTAAAAAATTAGAAAGTAAGAAAATTATGCTCTTTGTCCGCTCTTTGTATAACTTTCTTAGAGGTCGCTCTAGCTACTATATTATACATACATAAATTATCATACTCCAATGGTGTTGTGATTTTACATGTTCAAATGAAGTATACAAAAATTATCTTTCTTACCTTCCCATATTTATAATATAATTACGTATTTTGTCTACATACTTTTGGAGTCATATTTTAAAAGCATTGCAATTTTTGCATCACCCTTCAAAGATAATTCAGAAGACTCAAGAAAAAAGATCTTTTTTAATTGCCCGTATATTTGCTTACCATGTTATGAGTTTTTCTTTTTTTCTTTGATGTCCCAAATTTTATTCAATTATTGCTTCCTTTCTGTTTAGAGAGCTTTCTTTACTGATGATTTAGGATAAGTCTATTGGTAAAATATATTTTTAAAATTTACCTTTATGAGAATGTTTTGATTTCTCCCTTCATTTCTGGAGGACACTCTCACTAGACATAGCAGTCTGGGTTGGGAATTTGCTTTCAGCATTTAAAAAAATGTTGGGCCACTGCTTTCTGACATCTAAGCTTCCTAATAAGAAGTCCTCTGAAATTCTAAAATTTTCCTTCTATAAGGAACTTGCCATTTCTTTTTTACAGTCTTCAAATTTTTTTCTCTCCCTTCAGTTTTCAGAAGTTTCATTATATTTCTTGTCTTCGAATTCTTTGGATTGTTTCTTGTTTGGGGTTTGCTCGGCCTCTTAAATCTTTCAGTTTATACCTATTACTAAATGGAGGGGGGTTCAGCCATTTGAGTACTTTCTAAAAAATTTCTGCATGAATTTGTGATGCATTTTAAAGGGTATTGGGAAGTAATAGATTTCAATCAAGGCACTTGAACTAATAAGGTTTTGATGAGAAACAAACCATCCCACAATTTAGTGGCTTAAAGCAGTCATTAATTAGCTCACAACTTTGTGAACTGGCTATTTGAGCTGGTCTCAGTAGAGCAATGTTTTCCCTGGTACCTTCTAGTCTTATTCATACATCTTTGTTTAGATGCTAGATTGGCTGAAGGCTGGTTGCTATAGAAGGTTGCAGTGGCATGAATTGACTCTACTTCAAATGTCCCCTCACCTACCATCAGACTAAACTGAGCTTTCTCCCATGGAGGTGGAAGTATTACAAGATCTAAGAAGCAAATTCTGAAGTGTAAGTGTTTTTCTAGATTCTGATACTGGTGTGCTTGCTAATGGCCCATTGGCCAGAGCAAGTCACATAACCAACCCAAATTCAAAGGATAAAAACACAGATTCCAAATTTCATTTATAGAGGAATTTAGATTTTTTCAGTCCAGCCCAGACCTTTTATGATCAGATGCACTTTTTTTTAAAAGAACATTTGCTACTGTGAGAGGTGAGATTTGCAAGAAGCAAGAGTTGAGGATGAGAGATCAGTGTAAATAGGAAGAGAGAAAATTGGAGATTTAAATATACTTAGGGGATAGTATTTGAAAAAAGATTGATTATGCATGAGCAGAGGAGAGAGAATGCGTCATGAATTACTATTAGGTTTCTGTCTTGAGCAATGTAGTGAATAGTAGTGACACTTATTGAATTGGGAACCCTAGAAGTGGCAAGATTAAGACAAGGGTAATGAGTTCAGTTTGGGATAAATTTTATTTGAGGTACTGAAAGCATCCAAGTGGAAATATTGACTATGTGGTTCAGTATAGGGCAAGAATCTTAGAAAAGAGTTCTGGACTGAAGAAAAAGATCTGTGAGTTATCAACTTATTGACCATATATTTTGCTGTAGCAAGGGGAAGTTAAATGCTAATATTCATAGGAGTTTTACAGTTCTGAAAATATAAAGGATAAAACAAATGGAGGATTCCATTGAGTTCAAAAATCTTCAGCAGTGGTTAGAGAGATATTTCATCTCATGGTTTTATTAAACACACATATCTTTAGTATTTGTTTAAAAGATTTGTGTATATCTTAGTCATAACCCATAGTGGAAGCTACAGACTTCTATTGGTAGAGAGAAGGGTCAGGTGATTGTATATTGAACATGAAAGGAGTCAGGACTATAAGACCATAGCATCACATCCCTAGTGGGATTATGTAATTATTAATATCACAACTCTAAGTGAAGCCAATCTGTCTGACCAAGGTTGCCAATGAGATCGCATTCAGTAAAATGACAGGAAAATACTGAAAAGTTTTGAGATAATTGACTTGGTTTCAAGTGGTGAGAATTGAACTGGATTCCTGAAGTTCACAGATCATGACCAGTCCACACTTCTGGTCATATGTCACTTTTTCCACGTGTGCATTTTTTAGTGTGTATGCATATTTAAACTCTAGGGGGATTTAGAATAAAGTACAGATATACATGTATTTTTAAAAGAGGTAAAGCAAGGTATTTTTATCTTGGAATGGAACCTATACATCATTTCTTTTTTTGTATAGGTGAAATTTATTTATTTTTTTAAAGATTTTATTTATTTATTTTTAGACATTCCCAGGCATGTACCCTGACTGGGAATCGAACCTCCAACACTTTGGTTTGCAGCCCACTCTCAATCCACTGAGCTACACCAGCCAGGGCTGTATAGGTGAAATTTAATAGAATTTGGCATGTTTGAGTGACAGCCTTGTCAATCTATTTAAAATGTTATTGAGTAATTGATTCAGAATGGTGATTTCTAAGGAGAAATCTTGCTGTTTATGTAAAGTATATTATGAACATTTATACAAGCTTGAATTGGATATTTATAAGTTGGTATATATATTAGATTTTTTAAATATGTCTAATATTTGATAAGGCTTTTGGAAAAAAATCAAAATGCTTAAAATGAATCTCAAATATTGCTTATTTATAAATTCTGTTTAAAATATTTAACTATATTTTTAAATGTGATCCAGTTGTATTCAAACCCCCTTTAAATTTGATTGATTTTCTAGAATTATAACTTGAATTTGCTAACTGAACTTAAGTTAATAAAACACTAGTGTTTTGACTTCAGAAAATTTAATTTAAAATAAAATCATCAAGCTTTGTAAAGTCTTACCTTCACAGTCTACCCTGAACTCAAAACAACAAGCAAATACATTAGAAGATGCCTGAAATGAGGAAATCAGTTTCATAGAGTCAAAAGAAGAGGGGGCTTTAAAGGGATAATACAATGGGATCTGAAATATTATAGAATGATAAACAAAATGAAATGTTGGGGGTCTTCAGAGGGAATGGACTTGGGCTGTACAATGTCTTACTGAGGTCAATGTTAAATACAATGTCCACAAATAAAACCAGTATCGACAACTAGCAAACAAGGTGAGGGGTTTCCCCTCCCTATCCATTGAGCTATCTGGGTCCCTATTTTATTTGCAGCAAATTCCCATTCAGTTCATTCATTCCCTTCATCTCCAACCCTACATAGTGAGGGCATGAGAGGAGTTGTAGGAATAACTCTCTCTGCATTGATTGGTTGGGGTGATATAGGGGAATGGTTGCTTAGAGTAAATGATTAGCTCAGGATAACTAATTTAAAACCTACCTGTATGAAATACGCTTGTTGTTTTATCCCTTCTTTCTCCAGAACTGGAAAGATACATTAGATACCCTCTTTGCTTTATACTCTCATTCATACCATAACCCTTTATGCATGTGCAAAATTTCCACATGCACTTGGTATAAAACAATATTATTCCTTTTTCTTCTTCTCAACCGCTGACACTTTAATCATCTTTTCTGAATTCCTTTTGAAAAACAAAATAGCATCTGACTAGTGATCCTCCTCTTCTCAATAAGCTCTTCTACTATCCTAGGTAACTTCCATGTCACCAATATCCTGATCCTCAATGCCTTGACATTTTCATCTGCAGTGATTATCTCTCCCATTTCAATTCAGCCATTTACTCTCATGGCCCCACCCAGAACCTTGTTCTCTGGAACTTCTTTGCTCCTGATGTCAAATAGGCAGGATATATGATGACTACAGTCTCCTAGCTTTCCATCCTTTCAAACAACAATCAAATCTATTTCTTTCCAACCCTATCGTCATCTACTGACCATTCCTTCATTGAATCATAATTTATTTTCTGGATTATTGCTTCCACCTCTTAACTGACTTGCCAATTCTGTTTTATAACTCATTTCTGCCTATTCTCCTGTCTTCAGGATCCTTTCTTCATAAATTGAAAATTAGATCTCTGCACTCAAGACAGTGTCCAAACACTTGAACATACATACTTCGGTTCAGGAGATTTCTTTCTTCCTACTTCAGCTCTCCTATTGCCCCATATCTGCCACTCTACTCCAGCAAGATTGAAATGTATTGACTTTTCCAAAGATTCCATGTACTCTTACCTCTAATGTTTACATATTCTCTTTTCTTCCTGAAATATCAACCTAAAACCTACATACAAGTTTCACCCCTCACCATACTCTCTTAATCTAGTTCTTTCCTACACATTCTGTAGGTCCTAACTTAACCTTTAGCTTCTTTATAGTTTTCCTTAAAATCCCTCTGGACCAGGCACCCCATACTGGATGTAGTTATTTTTATGTTACTAAAGATTTATCTACTTTTCTATCATAATTTATTATACTTTATTGTTGGGAACCACCCTGCTTGGTTTCAGAAGCTGTGACCCCTCCATGGCTAAGGCTGAGTAAAAGACCTTGGGACCACAAGCCACTAAGGAGACAAAAGTTATTGTCCCAGCAGGGGTGCTGCCTCTGCTCCCTTTACTTCACCCTGCTTGGCCCCTGCCAGATGACTGATTAGCCAATGATGGGTAATATTCCTCAAGGGAAAGATGACGTAAGACAGGCACAGTCGGGATGGAGTCATCAGGAAAAGACTTGGGGGACTATAGAAAAAGGAGGTGATGGACCCTCACCCCTTGGCTTTGACATAGCCTGAGTCCTCATTCTGTTTGTAAGAAGTCTCCTAATCTCTTGGTTGCCTTACTTCACCTGCCTGATTTAAGCCTGAAACAATGCCAGAGGTGGGTGCAGCCCTGTGCTGGAAAGGGTGGGTTCCCTAGGGCAATCAGGCCTAAGAAAGAATAAGTAAAATCCTGTGAAACCTACTTTGCTAAGAATGCCCTTGAAGGGTTCAAGCATAAAACAAGTTTCTTTCACTCTATCTGACCCTGACTCAGAATAAGCCCTCACAGTTCTTTGTATGTTATCTATTGTTTGATCCTTACTGCCTGACAATGACTGAGGGCTTTACACCCTGTATTCCTATGCAAATTAAATACAGTAAAAGCTCACAGAGGAATAGGCTCAAGGCCCTTCTCCTTGGAGAGATTGGCTACCTTTCCTCCCCAAGCAGACCTTGTCTCGGTAGACTTATTCTCATCTGTGGCAGACAGGGTGGGGAGGGCTCTGCAGGTTGAGCGCCCCTCTTGCTTTATGATAATTACCTTATAGTTTGTAGATTCTTTGTTCAACGTATTTGGAGATATTCAAAAGAGTCAGACTTTCCTAAATATTTTTTTCTTTTTTTTTACTCTCTATATGTTGTGGTCTGAGGAACAAGGCTCTGTTATGTTTTAGAAGTTATTTTCCAGTTAAGCCATCATTGTTGTTTTATTTGATGAAAAATATTTACACTGTGAGAAGGTATGTTTGAAGGAAATAGGAAGCCAAGACTCACTGATAATTATGTGATCTTAATTTGTATTATTTCATAGATCCCCCTTTGTAGAACTTATAGTCATCTATTGAACTTAGCTGCATGCATTTTGATGAAAAACTAACATTTATTAATAATTATATACTAGGCACCAAGGCATTTAACATGTATTTGTTCATTTGTCATTTCACACCTCATTAAAAAGTAGGCATTACTCTTATTATCACAATATAAGAAATAAGAAAACGGATGCTGATAAAGCTTAAGTAACTTGCCTAAGGTTTATGATTTCTCCAAGTGGGGAAACCAAGATGCACACTCAGGCAGTTAAGTGCCAGGACCTGCCCTCTGAACCACCCAATTGTTTTGGCAAATGAGTAACCTCAGTATAAGAAGACAAATATAATATTTTATATGTAAACAATATGACTCCAAGAAATCTTCATTTGAAATGAAACAAGACACTTATTTAGTAGTTCTCAGGAAAGCTTCTCTTTTCGGTTTGACTAACTCATGTAATCTGTCATATTGGACATCACTGGATATTTTTTATTTTATGTTGACATTCATGATAAAGAGACATAGGACGAGTGATCTAAGAAACAAAAATAGAGGATACTGTTTGCCACTGTCTTTACTAAGAAGTAACAAAGTATCTTGTGAAAAATACACTTACTTAATGGGGAAATATCATATGGCCTACCATGGCAACAAAATCGAGCACCTTGCCAAGAGCTTGTTTGAGAACTATGAATTGTGTAGTCCCAAATCCTTAATTAAGTGTCCTTTACTATAAATTCCCTGAGGTATAGTTCATTTTACTAATAGCTACAAATATCTTTGGCACAGAAATTACTTTTTTGTACGAAACATCACCTATGCCAGGGAACGAGCACAACAATAGCATAGTAAAACTGATTCTCTGAACTCTGAGCTATTAAAATAAACTCATATATCGAGGAACAAAATTCAAATGAGGGAGGTTTACATAGTGCATGATGGCAATTTGGGGGATGAGGTGGGCGCAGGGTGGGAGAAAGGGGTAACAAAGGACATCATGTCCCAAGCATATGGTTAGTGATACAGTCTTTCCTATAAGCCAGGCAACAATTCATGCTCGGGTCATGTGATCTGGGCCTTAAGAACCAAAAGTGCTGAGCTGCCTGTAACACCACCAGTCCTACAGGTGACACTGGTGTGGAGAAATAACAGGGAGCCAACACAAGTGATTATGCTATTTACTCAGCTTTTATTGATGCAGAGTCACTCAGCTTTTATCAATGCAGATTCAATCCAAATCCATACTAAGTTAACAATAGTACTCAGAAACAATAAGGAATAGCATCACACAAGAGAATTGAGGGATAACGAACCTGAGTTTCAAGAGTTCAGATCAGGTCCTGGTTCAGGACACAACCATGCTGGGTGGTCAGTGTCTTGAAAAGCAGAGTCAGAAGGATGGAAGGAAGCACAGCAGAGCTCTTTCTCTCCTGAGGTGGCATGTGCAGGACGTCACGGAGTGACTCACTCTCAGGCTGCATGGTGCACGATCTGAAGTCCTCTGCTTTTACGATTTTGGGTTGCAAAGTCATGTTGATTTTGCACAATTTCTCATAAATATGTTTTTCTCATTTTGTATAAGCGCATGTCACTTTTCTCAGTCCTGATAGGCACATGTTATAGGCATCAGCTTTGAGAGGCACATATTTATGTCAGCCCTGATAGACACATGGTTTATGTCGCTCTAGTGCTCATGATCTGAGAGTGTGGTGTTACTGTTCAGATAAGCACGTGTTGCTTGCCACACTGTACTGTGCATGCTGAGTGGCTGTATTATTTCTCTGAGTCACTGCTGTACTGCGCATGCTCTAAACATGGCTTCAGGTCCTGTTCTCCACACACAGTTAATGCATTTCCCTATTTAGGACAAGGATAGGTTCCTCTTGCATTTCTATATTCCTCCCTCCCTCCCTCCCTCCCTCCCTTCCTTCCTTCCTTCCTTCCCTCCCTCCGTCCTCCTTCTTTCCTCCCTCCCTCCCTCCCTTTTTTCCTTTCCTCTTTCCTTCTTGCCTTACATTAGGGATTCATATGCATGGATCCAGGGAGGAAACAAGTATTTTATTTTAAAAAAAAAGCTACAAACCCTGTCAGAAGTGCTGGAACCCACTGCAAGACAGCAAATTTGAAAAATTGTCTGCTCATCCTAGTCTGTTTATTTAAAAACAAGCTGACAGAGAAATAAAATATATGAAAGGTTCATATCCATTCATGTTAATACTTTTTGTATTGAATAAGTATTTAGAAATAACCCTTCCTTAAAATGGCAAAAAAAGGTATTTTAAATTCTAATTTATTTTTTACACAAATCATGGTACAACATTAAGTATAGGATATTTACAATAAAAACAAATTTTATTTTTACTAAGTTCTATTTGTATAAATTTTGGTAATTTTCTTATTTCATGGCATATAATTTTTTATCTCCAAAATGAAGACATTGATACCTCTTCTGTCTCACAAAGACTGAAGATCAAATTTGAGAAGGTGCTTTGTAAACTATAAAGGATTTTGAACGTGTTTATAATTATAGTGGTGTGTTAACTATTATTTTCCAAGCTAAGCCTTAGCAGCACTTGCAATTACTAAATCAGTATTCATGTAGATAATATCATTCACAAGGCTCCAAGGATCTCCTAATGAGATTATATAAGAGCAAATATTTTATCCAGTATTGAAATGCTTCACTTTTGAAAGTTAATGGATCAATTGCCTAATAGGAATAATAACTATAATGGTTTACAACAGAAAGTGGAAATATCCCTTTCAGCTGACATTCTAAAGGGACTTAGGTGGGAGGGAAACAATTATCCAGAGTGGATAACAGTGCTTAGAATTGCAGAATGTGCCCTGGAATCTTAACTAAATTCAGATAGACTGATGTTTAAAGTTATATCCATCAATGCTTTTCTTATTGGTATTTTAAAATATTTCTAAAATATCTGAATTCTTCACCTCCAAATGTTTTTCTTTTAATATAATTTGCTTCAAGCTGGCATTTAGCGTCTTTGAAATTAAGTCGTTCATAGTTGTTTTTTTCTAGTATGTCAATGAAGCTGTTTTATAGAAGCCAAAGCTATATGATTTAAGCTGCTATTTTTTTCTTTCCTCCAGAGACTTTGAGAGAATTCTCAAAAGAATATTTTTTCAATTCTTCAGTGAAACTGAGAAACACTGATTACCATACACATTTCTTGGGAATTCACCAATGCATATCAGTGTATTAAAAGCTTAACATCGCCAATGTGAGGTTCCTAAACTTTTTCACTTTATAATTAACATTAAAGCAATTCATATTAGAGAACTTTTAATACAAAAAGTTTATAATTGAGGCATAATGTGTATTTTACTGTTTATAGTAAAATCTATACATACAAATTTCTAAGGGTCAATTTTAATATTTGTACGAGATCTGTTTTTCATGTCAACACCTACAATTTCACAAACTGTGTTATTTTCTGTTGAGGTTCTGAAGACTATGGAGCTCATGTTTTTTTTTTTTTTTTGTCTGTTTGTTAATTTTCCTTCTTATTTCCCTGAAACAAGATACTTTGTATGACACCCTGGCTGGCGTAGCTCAGTGGATTGAGCGCAGGCTGTGAACCAAAGCATCGCGGGTTCGATTCCCAGTCAGGGTACATGCCTGGGTTGCAGGCCACGTCCCCCAGCAACCACACATTGATGTTTCTCTCTCTCTCTCTTTCTCCCTCCCTTCCTTCTCTAAAAATAAATAAATAAAATCTTTTAAAAAAAGATACTTTGTATGGCCTTCAAGTGCAAGAACTTCAGACCAATTCTTCATATTACACTTGGTTGCCTTTGGCTATATAACTTCTAAGAACAAATTGTTGAACTCTTTAGTGAAGCATTATAGAGAATAAATTGTAATAGTTAGAAAAAAGGCTCTACATGTTTTTGTTGTATAGGAACGTATTTAACTATTTAAACCAGTGTTTTTCACATTTTTTGGCTATGGCAAAGTGGAAGTTCCCTGCAGTAAGGCTGCCTAAGCTGGATCCTAGACCCTACCTTGTCTTACCTGAGCCCAAGTTTCTTCACCTGTAAAATGTGGATTTTAATGCTATAAATGTAAGGCATCCACTAACAATAAGCTGATGTGATATTTGTAAAGTGCTTGGGACATTGCCTGTCATATGACTATGTAAGTGTTTATTAAAAATAATATAAATTTTCCATTCTTGACATATTTTTTAGAGCCCTGATACTTGAGGGTCTATCCAAACTGGGAAGGCTCTGTGAAACTCAAAGAAGTCAAATGATTCGCATGAGTCCTGTGGTGAAGATTCAAACCCAGGTAGTTTTGGGTTTTGGTCCCTACGTGAAACCACTGCACTAAATGCATACCTGAGGAAGAAGCAGCAGATCATTGTTTCATGTAATTTCTCTCCTACAAATGTTTAGTCCAAATAAACCTTTATTTTCTAAAGCTCATAAAATATTTTGAGTAGTTAGGACCAAAAGAATGTAACTCTGCTTTTAAAACTAGTAGAATTATTGAGCAATCTTGGCTGCCTTTGTCATTAGAAAAAATACTGGAATTCTCCTTATTAAAATGATATAGTTAGTCTATCTCCTAAGTATGCCTATTTGGTTTGCTTGGACAGTATATGTTAAATACTTGTTTTATACCTAGTATTGGGGCTGGAGTGACAGGTAGCCCTATGTCTCTTCATCCTTGTCCCAATGCTTGTTTGTTTGTTTTTTTATAAATGTGCAGGGGAATTGTATGTGAGTTTGGGAGGGAAATAATTAACATAGGAAAGAATTCAAGTGAAATAATTTGGAAAAAGACGAATCAAATACCAAAATATGTGGTAGATCACTAAGAAGGAGAGAGATTTGATGGATTGGGGAAGATTTCCTCAATAAAGGGTATGCCATATTTGGAATAAGGAAGGATTAGGATAATAAGGCCTGAATAAGTGTTAAGATGTCTACTGTAAATTTGGACTTGGTCAGATGATGGATGTCATCCAATGATAGACCAAGGAGTTTGTAGTGTGATGAGCTGTTTCCTATGCTAGCAATTTGGCTGTTTTACAGAATGCTGAAGTGGAAGCTCCCTGTCAGGTTCTGTGCACTGGGGCCTCCTTTAATGAGTGGAAGGATGAATGAGGTTAGTCTCCCACTCTGCTCGTCATATACAGCTTGCCTCTTATTCCATGATCTGCCTCTACTATTCACATTCTATACTACACTAATATTTCTGAAACTATGTTATCAACAACATGCAAAAGGGAAATATTATGTAAAGAAAAAGTTTTTAGCCAAGTTAAGTTGGTAAATGGTGGTTTAAGCTAAAACTTACAAAACCTTGCAATACTTTCTTCAAAAATAAGATATTTGCAGTTTGCTAAACTTTTTACCTTAAGAATATGTTTCTTCATGAAGAATGCTATAGGATTAAATGCTGTAAGGAAACAACTCTATGGAATACTTAACGAAAGGATTTCAATAGTTAATTAATAGGGAAAATCAAAGTTTTTTACTAGTATTATTCAATAAATACAAATAACAACACTTCTAGTCAGTATTCTAAATATATTGTCTGCAAGATGCTGAACTATTTTGCATTTCTAAAGGATAAATGTAATTTTTTCAATTTCACTCTAGAAATTTAGCATTTTAGATATGTGCTTCTCATTCTGAAATTTGCAGGTGCCAAATAAATAGTTTTTAAGATACAGAACAAAAACATTATTAGAAAAAAGTATTTTAATTTATTTTTTAAATTATTGACAGTTCTTTATAAGGCACTGTGGTAATCAACTATATTAGGGGTTAATCCAATAAGTATAAACATGCCTTATTATGCAAATAGAAGTTTGATTCTATATAGCTGTTTTGTTTTAAGGAAAAATGTCCATTTTATTTTTTTTACGTAGAATTATTCCAATAAACAGAGGCAGTATTGCAGAGTGGTATGCACACTAGATCTGGAGAGAGAAGATCTGAATTTGTATTCTAGTTCTCTTCCTAAAGTGCTGTTTGACCATGGGAAATTTTTGATAGAGAAATAATGTAAAATAGAGCTCCATAACATAAACCCTGGAGCTCCATGCCCTGAGTTGGAAGCACATCTCTATCACTGATGAGCTCTATGATCTTTGACAACATATTTCACATCTCCATGTCTCAATGTCTTTATCTGTTAAGGCACAGGTGGCAAACACAAGGCCTGTGGGCTGAATCCAGCCCTCCACCTTGTTTCTACCCGGCGGCAGCGTGGAGCTCCTTGCCCCTAGTTAAGGTATTTACACAGTCCTGAAATTACATTTGGCCCTTTGAAGGCAACTGCAAGGCTGATGTGGCTCCCAGTGAAAATGAGTTTGACACCCCTGAGGGCATATTATAATAGTACTTAAACAACTGCATTACTTAAGTCTGTTATAATTATTAATTACTCTGGGCTTCAGTATCTTCAACAAATAGAGTTAGACTAGGTGATTTTAAGGCATTTTATTGCTAACATCCCAGGATTTTGTAAACTGTCTTATCAATAAAGAAATCAAAACCTATATGCTTTCATGTTCATGAAAAAACTATATAATATAGTAAGGAATATGCTAACATTTTATTCAAGAGTCATGGGATGGGATACAGAAAATATAATATATTCCAGCTTATTTCCTTTTCTTTTTATTTTTTTTGCTTTTGGTAGTGTGGTTTCTCTTTTAATAAGCCTCTCCTAAATAAAAACATTAAATGCAGAATTATTATGTTATTCAGGAAATAATGTTTTCTTTTTGCAGTATAGAAGTTCAGTTTGCCTCAATCCAATTCAATCATTAAGCAATCACTATTTGCAAGGATATCCACTACATATTTTTAAAATATGGATTTTAAAACTTATTATCTATTTAGGGATGTGGCTCAATGGGGCATTTAGGCAGCCTAAGAGCCCTACACACATGATTAGCAATGAATCTTGTGTTGTACCTAGGGAAACGAGAAGAATTTAAAGAAGGGAATTGGATTAGGGGATGGCACTCTGCGATTAGGATTGGAATAACATCATGAAGGACACACGAAGGAATGTGCAAGATTTTTTTCCAGGTTCTGTAGATCAGTTACTCTAAAGCAGGATTCTTTAAACCGCAGCACTATTAACATTTGAGGCTGGATAAGTCCTTGTAGTGTGGGGGTTTCCTATGCATTAAGGGATATTTAGCAGCATCCCCAGCATCTACCTACTAGATGCCAGTAGCAACCCTTCCCTCACTGTGACAAAGAAAAACATCTCACATGACCAAATGTCCCTTAAGGAGGCAAAATCACCTGTTCTTGAGAATATCTGGGCTAAAGATACAGAGTTCCAGTGGGTAATCCAGTGGGTGGTAAATTTCTTTCAAAGAACAGATAGCAGATAGTCTTCGTTCCCTTAAAAAAAGACGTTAACTTACTTAAAAAATGTGAATAGACGGAAGTTTTCTTTTGCAGAGACTGAGTATGAGTAATGAAGTTCCACTGTAGTGTATAACACAGAAAGGGGGAATGCGTAGAGACTGATTATAGACCCTGGCTCTCCCATTATTCCCCCTGGCATTCACAGAAGAAAAGGTGAAGGTGAAATTGACTATCTGCCACAATGAGAACATTTTATTAAACAAGTTTTTAAGATTGATTAGGAGAAAAATTATAACTTACTAATGTTTCACAATAACTGGGGGGAAAACATTGAAATCTTGACTTCTTTTCAGCACAACAAGGACAAGATATGATCTGCAGGTTTGAGGCACTTCCCTTGCTCTTTCTTTGGGGATTTCCAGCATCTGTCCTGCCCCAAAGCACCAGGAGCCTGGAGTGAGGCAGACTGTACATCCCTGCTGGAGGCCAGCAGAGCCAGCTGACAGGCATTCCCATTCAGAGAAGAAAGAGGGAGAGAGGCTGTAACTACTCATGTTGGGAGGAGGTGAGGAGTCAATATATTGTGTTGACCCTTTCAGTGAGGTCTTCAGCCAGGGTCAAGTAATCAAAAACCTTTTAGTAACATTTGGTCTGTCAAACTGAGAACAAAAATGCCATCGTGGTCATAAAGCCTTTGTTGTTGTGTATAAGGAATGTAAGTAAAGGTTATTGTACAGAAAAACTGTTTAATTTTCTCTTTGAAAACAAGATGGAAGAGAAAGACTTATGCCATGCATGGAAATTATACAAAGAAAGAATATTAATTTCCAGTTTTATGAAAATCTATGTGTTAATTTCCATTTTTAGAAAAATCTAATGCAGAATCTAAAGAGAAATCTGTCACTAGATTAAAAATATGATTTTAAATTGCTGGCTAAAGCAAGAGAAATCATCTCTCTCAAATAAAATTTTGCATTTACACACGTATGTGTGCACACACACACCAATTAGGCAACTGAGGGATTACTCCATCCTGGCAGCGACTGCTAATGTGCACAGCTTTGAATCATGTTCATTGCTCCTATTCAGGTCACTATCTATAATTCAGGCTTATTCAAAAACACTTCACTTTGTCAGTTTTCAGTATGCTATTTTTAGTGATAAAGAGTTGTCATTAGGGAGAAAGAAATATGGTTCTCCTGCTTTTGTTAAAAGATCACTATTCTGCAAAAGGAATACTTATGCATGGTTCACTTGTTCCCTAGCATTTACTTACACTTTGACATGGAAAGTTTGAGGTCTTTTATAGGCAAATTATTCCTACCTTCCCCTTCTTGTTGTTAAGGTGACTAGATGCCGTTCTGTTATCATTATTTTAAATGAAAGGATGTCTTAAAATTCCTTGCTATTTTAGGCAGATCATTCAAATCTTTTTAAAGACATTAGTATGCCATTTCCAGGGAAGCTAAGTTTATTGAATCTTTCAAATACTCTCTGCTGAGCTCAGTTGTCACCATCAGTTGCATGGTATATAAATAGCCTCATTTTAACATGTGAGAAATTATACAAAAGACTCCTTCTGGATGTTAAGATGTGAAATTAAACTCCAGGTGCTTTTTGGAGTTATTTGGGACATCTTCCAGGTGTCAGTATGGAAACCCTGTCACTCAGGGCAGGGATCTGTTGCCATCGGGAGGCAATAGCTGCATCCTCTGACAAGTTGGCAGTTGTTACAGTTGGTAGAAAAGGAAAACTTCGAGACAGGCATTGGAAGATGACTATTCACCGGGGATTGGTGGACTGGCTTATAAACTTTAATTATTCTTCTTTCTTTTTCATAGACATCTGTTTATGCATAATAAAGATTATGGTCTTTTAGACACACTGACCCTAGAATTTAAGCATAGCCATGTCTCTTAACTACATGCATTCACACAACTAACCACTTAGTTGATTCATTAGCAAGATTTTGATTACCAATTCCAATATATGTGGGGTTTTCCCCACACCATCAAGTAATTCTCTGACACCAGCTGGGTGTCCTACAAATCAACTCAATTCTGGCACCATCTACCCAGACAGCATCAAATCCCACAGATTAAGGACTAAGTGTCACAGACTGTCCTCTACTTCAAATGCCAATTCAAAGTCCATATTGTTACCTGTACTTCTACCTGACTGCCTATAAATCAGAGGTTCCCACAGCCCTCTCCTTGGTTCCTCTTAATTTGCTAGAGAGGCTCACAGAACTGGGAAAGTGGTGTACTCACTAGATTACTGGTTTATTGCAAAGAATATTAAAGGATCAGATGAAGCAATGTATACAGTAATGTTTGGGAAAGGGATGCATAGCTCCCATGCTTTCTGAGCATACAGCTCTCCTCAAATCTCAGGTATTTACAACCCTGGAAGCTCTCCAACCCCCACCCCTATTTTGAGCTATTAAGAAGGCTTCATTACTTTGGCATGATGGATTAATTCAATGGTCATTGGTGACTGATTCAAACTCCAGCCCAGCTCTGCTCCCCAGAGGTCAGGAGGTTGGGACCAAGTGCTCTAACCTTCTAATCACAGGATTGCTTCTCCTGGAAACCAGCCCCCATTCTTAGGGGCAGTCCAAAAGATACTTCATTAAGATAATAAAGAGGAGCAGAATTCATCACCCCAAAATGTGTCTCTTTGGCATAACGATTATTGTGGGGGGGTTCCACCCACAGCCCCCCTCCCCAGCTGCCATGGATGAGATAAGTCTACCAAGACATGATCTGCTTAGGGAGGAAAGTGGCCAATCTCTCAAAGGAGAAGGTCAAAGACCCTTTTCCTCAATTGGCTTTTATTGGGTTCATTTTGCACAGGAATACACGTAAAGCTCATTAATCATTGTCAGGCAGTAAGGATCAAACTACAGATAACATAAAAAAGAACTATGAGGGCTTATTCTGAGTCAGGGTCTGTTAGCTAAAGGGCTACAAAACTTTGGGGGACAAACTCATATCCTGCTCGGACACTTATCAGAAAATTGAGAGCATTCTTAGCAAAGTAGGTTTCACAGGATTTTAGGCATCCTTTCTTAGGCCTGATTGCCCCAAGGAACCCGCCCTTTCTAGCACAAGGCTACACTGCCCTTTGTCATTGTTTCAAGATTAAATCAGGCAAGGGAAGTAAGGCAGCCGAGAGATTAGGAAACTTCTCACAGACAGAATGAGGACTCAGGCTATGTCAAAGCTGAGGGGTGAGGGACCATCACCCTCTTCTGCTACAGCCTCCCAAGTTCTTCCTTGGGGACCCCCGTGATTATACCTGTCTTAGGTTGTCCCTCCCTTGAGGAATCTTACCCATCATTAGCTAATCAATCATGCATTGGGGGCCAGGAAAGGTGAAGTAAAAGGGGCAGAGGTGGTGCCCATGCGAGGGAGATAAGCTTTGTCTCCTTAGTGACTTATGGTCCCAAGGTCGCTTACTCAGCCTTAGCCATGGGGGGTTATAGCTTCTGAAACCAGGCAGGGTGGTTCCCAACAAATTATTTTAGGCTGGTTAATTTCTCAAGAAATTAATAGACACAGTATGGATTTAAATTTCCTTAGTAATCATACCTGTGCTTTGCCTGATAATCCCCATAACTGGCTACCCCAACATCTTCTTTACTTTTAGCTGGAGATAGTATTTACTTACACAGTGTTCCTGGTTATCTCCCATGTATAGGAGTGTCATACATATTATTAAAGTTCTGTTTGTTTTTTTCCTGTTAATCTGTCTTTTATTACAAGGGGAGGTTTCAGCCAAGAACCTAGAAGAGTAAAGGCCAAATTATTTTTCTTTCCCCACACTAACAAATAAGCCTTTTTTGCTGCCTTCACTTAGGAAATTTCAAAGGTTTTAGGAGCTCTGGCCCCAAAACAGGGGAAAAGATCAAATCTTCATTTTTTATTATAAATCACAATATCATACTCCATAGGATGATGATAAGTTATATGAAAAATTTAATATTAACTTGGACTGGACTACACCTCCAAGAGGGTCAAACACCATGGTGTTGGGTAGAGGGGTTAAAGGCATGTTTTTATTTAGTCCTATGGAGGTTTCCATTAAAGATGCTGTATTCTATTCCATTCACTCAGTGCCCTCAAAGAAGTTGACAACTAGACAAATGTTCAGAGAAGAGCAAAGAATGTTAAGATGATTAAGGAATTGACTTGTCAATAAAACAAAAACCTCCATACCACACTTGAAGCAGTGTGTCAATTATAACTTTCCTTTTAAATTCAGGAGGCCCTCTTTCCAATTTCTCACTAGAAGAAGAGTAAAACATCTGTTATTTCTCTAAGGCAAAACCCACCATAGGCCAGATTTGGCCATAATCTTCTAGGACTCGGACACTATTTAAAGATGCTAAATATTTGGAATTACTAGAGTGTGTGGCATACTATAGTCTCTTCTGTACAAGGGTATTTTGTCTGACACTCAGAAATGATAACCAAGTATTTGTTTTTCCTATGAGTATTATCTGTAATTCCACATGGGAGTAAGAATACTTGGATATTCAAAGTAAATTTCCAAAGCAAATTACTCTGGTAAATCAACATAATTGAGTGAAACAACTGATAATCAAATAGAAGAGGTACAAAAGTTGTTTTTTTTCTTTACTGATTGAGTTACACTCAAAAAGCATTCTAATGCAGGTGGAGAAAACAGAACTTCTCTTTCTCCCTTACAAATTTAAGCAATGTGAGGATATTCTTTGTGTTAAAGACCTATTCTTATTTTTTTTTAATTTATTGTATTTTTCCCATTATCATTTAGTCCTCTTAAACTTCTTTTTGCCCAGAAATCACCACACTGTTGTCCACGTCCATGAGTCCTTTCTACTTTCTGCTCAATCCCTCCATCCCCTAACCTCTTCACCCTTAACTACTAGCTCTCTATTTATAAGTCTGTCTTTGTTTTGGTTGTTAATTCACTTTGTTCATTAGATTCCACATATGAGTAAAATCATATGGTATTTGTCTTTCTCTGGCTGGGTTATTTCACTTAACATAGTATTCTCCAGGTCCATCCATACTGTTACAAAGGGTAAAACTTCCTTATTTTTTATGGCTGAGTAGAATTTCATTGTGTAAATGTCCCATAATTGTTTTATCCACTTACCTATTGATGGGCACTTGGGCTGCTTCTGTATCTTGGCTGTTGTAAATGACACTGCAGTGAACATAAATATACTTATGTTCTTTTGAATAACTGTTTTGCATTCCTTCAGAGATATTCCCAGAAGTGGGATTGCTGGATCAAAAGGCAGATTCATTTTTAATTTTTTTGAGGAATCTCCATACTGCTTTTACAGTGGCTGCACCAGTCTGCATTCACACCAACAGTGCAAAAGTGTTCCCCTTTCTCCACATTTTTGCCAGTACTTGTTGTTTGTTGATTTACTGATGATAGCCATTCCAAAAGGTGCAAGATGGTATGTCATTGTGGTTTTAATTTGCATTTATCTGATAATCAGTGATGCTGAGTATATTTTCACATGCCTGTTTGCCTATTCAGATACTTTGCTTACTTTTTAATTGTTTTTTTTTTTTTGGTGTTGAGTTTTGTAAGTACTTTATAAATTTTGGATATAATCCCTTATGGGTTGTGTCAGCGAATATGTTCTTCCATTCTGTGGGTTGTCTTTTTATTTTGTTTATGATTTCCTTTGCTGTGCAAAATCTTTTTATTTGGATAGTATGGACATTTTAATGGTGTCAGTTTTTCCTGTCCATGAACATGGTGTGTGCTTCCACTTGTTTGTATCTTCCTTGTTTTTTTTTTCTTCACTGTCTTATAATTTTCCATGTACAAGTCTTTATATCCTTGGTTAGATTTATTCCTAGGTACCTTATTATTTTTGAAGCAATTGTGAATGAGATTTTCTTAATTCCCTTTCTGTTAGTTCATTATTGACATATGAAAATGCAACCGATTTCTCAATATTAATTTTGTATCCTGCTACTTTCCTGAATTCTTTTATTTTAGTAGTTTCTTGGTGGACAATTTGGGGTGCTCCATGTACAGATTCATGTCATATATAAATAAAGAAAGTTCTACTTCCTCCTTTCCAATTTGGATGCCTTTCATTTCTTCTTCTTGTTTGATTGCTGTGGTTAGGACTTCCAGTACTATGTTGAAAAAAAGAGGGGAAAGCAGACACCCCTGTCTTGTTCCCTATTGTAAGTTTTTGCCCATTGAGTAGGGTGCTGGTAGTGGGTTTGTCATTTGGGCATTTATTATGTTTAGGTATGTTTCCTCTGCTCCCACTTTGCTGTGAGTTTTGATCATAAATGGGTGCTGGATTTTATCAAATGCTTTTTCTGCATCTATTGACATGATCATGTGTTTTTTATCCTTTTTTTTTGTTTATGTGGTGAATCACACTTATTGACTTGAGAATATTGTACCAAACTTGCATTCCCAGAATAAATCCCACTTGATCATTGTGTGTGATCTTTTTGGTGTGTCTCTGTATTCAGTTTGCTACTATTTTGTTGAGGATTTTAGCATCTATGCTTATCAGGGATATTGGCCTATAATTTTACTTCTCTTCAGCTAGTGTTCAGTTGGTACTGGATGAATTCTGTACAATTTAGTTGTAAGTCCAGACTGGTCCTGGGAGGAGGTCAGTGAAGCTTCTACTTATCTCTCTTCCATCTTGGATCTGCCTTATTTAGTTTTGATTCCTGAGTTGTGTCAGTCACAGTGCCTCAGATACAGTAGAATTTTATTAAATAGGGTTTTTTTTGGATAATATCCATGTTGCTAAAGAAGACATAGAATTTTTTGGAGGCTTATGGTGGAAATATATAGAATAGGTGGGTCTATGAACTTTTGGATGGATGATAAAGTCCAACCTATGACCCATCAAAATGCTTAACAGATAGGAATTAAAATAGAAAATACACTTGGAATGATTTTAAAAATTGTAATTGTTTCTCAAATTAATTCCAGGATACTTAAAGTTAAGCTGAATACTATGTATTTTAATATAATATATTAATATTAATATGTAATTACCCACCAAACAAATGGTAGACAATTCATTTAGAATAAGCTGAGAAAATGTGTATTAAAATTAATGTACAAGATGAAAAATTGGGGTGTTGGGGAGAGCAAAGGAATGCATTTGTGGAGCACACACTATGTGACAGCTACTATGCTAGGTACAATTCTCCAAGCAATTTCTAAATGAAAAAAACAAAACAAAACTGAAGCTCCATATTTGTGACAGTCAAATTCACTAAGTAAGAGGTACTCCAGTATTTAGAAGACAGATCTGACTGATTATAAAATCTAAATTTTACCGTAGATCCTTAGTGTTTTCTAACAAGATGGATTTAAAGACTACTCATGCTTACTCTTTTTTTTTAGTCAGCAGTTATACTCTCAAATTCAATTCTTAATACTATCTTTTATTCATCTCTTAAACAAAGTCTACCTATCTGATTTAGTATTCACTATTTTCTCTCACCTGTTCCTTGTCATCTGCTTACCACATTAACCACATAGCAAAAGTGTTGACTTTTCCCACTAGCAAAACTTAAGTTATCTGGAGCTACTCAATTTTGATGTATTTTACCTCTGACAAAGACTCTCTTTTAACCAAAAGTTTAATTAAGCTTCTCTGAACCCTGTTTTTGACTTTGCCTAGATCTTGCACTTCTCTGTCTATCATTTCATCACTCAGTTTCAGCAAAAATCATGCTAAGCAGCTTGGAGAAAACCACTCATGAACAATATCTGATCACTTAAGCCAACTGATCAAATTCTTCATCCTCTACCATCCCCTAGGTAATATTTGATCACCTTGGCCTGCCTTCAGGGAGAATCCTATTAGATCAGTTTAGCAAGAATTCCTTGGTTATTAATCCCCACTTTTCTTTGCTGCATTTTGAACGGAGCCCAGTTCCATACTAACACTTCTTTCCCCTATCACAATAGTTCCTGAATAAAATCTGTTTCAACCACTTTGCTATTCAACTTTGGTTTTCTTTGATATCTCCATTACAAAAAAAGTACAAAACTGTAATTGGGCTCCAAGACCTTAAATTCTAAACTTCCCCCTGACTTTAATTACTCATCTTTTTCATTTCACCAATTTCTAATGTTTGTACTTCTTCATACTCATTTTCAACTTCTGAAGTACTCAGGGGTAATACTAGTAGAGGCTCCATGAAAAATACTAAAATAGTCATACAAATTTTTAAAAATCTTTACAGTAGTTCATAATTAAAAAATTATTTTACATATATTTTCTCAAGATCAGACCACAACTAAGAACTCTATATTTAAGCATAGTCTACTAATTCTACTTATTTTTTCATTTATTTACTTTCCAGGTTTAATAAGATATTATATATAGTATATATACACATACATATACACACAAACACACACATATACATATACACACACATACATATTTCTTCTTTTCTTAACACACATAAACTCATTATGTGACATTGGCTGTTTCAAACTTAAAGTAAAATGAAAAAAAATAACATTGCTCCAATATGGTCCATTGGATCAAAACATTTTCTCCTCTTTGGAAAGCCTTTAACAACAAAAAATAGAGGTAAACTTTTATAATGTTCTCTCTAATTGTGAGTGTAATAATTTATTTTACTGGGTGTAATTGTTCTAGAACAGGGATATTTTTTGCCTACTTTGTAGTACTTATGTCTCCAGGGATCTAGCTGGAAATTTGTCATTAAATTTCTCTATATTATGTGCTTCTCATTTTCTTTTTAGAATTTGCATCAGAATTAACATTATATACTTCCCATTTGCATTCTGGTCTATGTATGTTACAGACCTGTGTTTTCTGCCAGTAGCAGTAACTCAATTTGACTCTTTCAGAGCCATTATCTGGGCACAGAATTCTTCTATGTTGGTTGCTTAAAAGAAAGGTCTATGTTATTGATGGAGTTCAGGACATGTTACTCAAAAAATATGGTACTTTGGCACATTGAATTTTTTTGGTAATTTCTACAAAATTTATATCACAATTCATTAATCAACATGCAGTCATCACATAGGCTTGTGTCAGCTTGGTTTTTGAACGTTCCACATTGTTATGAAGACTATTTGGTATTTTTTTTTATTGTTGTTCAATTGCAGTTGTCCCCATTTTTTCCCCATTACTCTCTCCTGTTCTACCCACACCCCACCTCCCACATTCAACCCTCCCTCCTGCCCTGTTGACTTTGTAACTGGGCCTTTTATACATGTTCCTCAACTTGACCCTTCCCCTTCTTTCCTCTGTTACCCCTCTCCCTTATTCCTTCTAGTCACTATCAGTTTGTTCTTTATTTCTGTGTTTCTGGTTCTATTTTGCTCACTTGTTTGTTTTATTGGTTGGGTTCCATTTATAGGTGAGATCATAGATGAATGGAAAAGAATAGAAAAACCTGAAGTAAACCTACTTTTCTATGGTCAATTAATATTTGACAAAGTGGGAAGGAGCATAAAGTGGAGTAAAAGTAGCCTCTTCAACAAATGGTGATGGGAGAGCTGGACAGCTACATGCAAAAAATGAAACTCGACCACCAACTTACACCATATATAAAAATAAACTCAAGATGGATAAAAGACTTAAATATAAGTCATGATGCCATAAAAGTCCTAGAGGAGAACATTGACAGGAAAATTTCAAATATTCCACACAGCAATATTTTCACCAATATGTCCTCCAGAGCAAGCGATATAAAGAAAAAAATAAACTAATAGGACTACATCAAATTGAAAAGCTTCTACATGGCTAAAGAAAACATCAGCAAAATGAAAAGGGAACCTACCATGTGGGAAAAGATATTGGATGTATTGAATATTTCAAGCAGAAGGAAAATGGCAGATATGAGAAAGAACCTGACCGACCACCTTCAACTCCCTTGAAGCAGGCAGTTCATAAGACCCTCATATGAGAGGTGCCCTTTCTATACCAGGGAAAGGAACATCCTTATTTCCAAAGGCAAAGGGAAGCCTAAAGGAATCTAAGTAGACATTTTTTTCTAAATGCCCCCAGTTTGCTACCCTTGGCTTATATTTGTCACATTTTCCCACAACTTATTAACCTTCATCAAACCTAGTATAAAAACACTTGTTTAAATATTTTCTTTGCATCTTTTTTTTCCTTATGAAGGCTAAATAAATATTTATTTTTTTTTCTTATTAATCTGCATTTTGTCAATTTAATTTACAGGGTCCCCTTTGAAGAACCTAAGATAGGTAGGGGGAGAGATTTTTTCTCTTCCACTATAAAGTACACTGAGCAGGATTAAGGCTGAGGCGTAACACATTTCATTTGCGACCTGGCTCTTCAAGTTAATAGCTGTACTGATCACAATTCCTGACAGTTTGTTTCTCCAACTGTAAAATGGCGATGAAAGTCTCTTCTTCTCTAAGCTGCTGCAATATTAAATGAGATTAGATTTGTTAAAGGCTAACATTGTATATGACGTGCACAAGAGGTACTTTTTAACTAGCTCCTATTCTTCACATTTGTGGACTTTTTTTCAATCCTCACCCAAGGACATGCTTATTAATTTTAGAGAGAATGAAAGGGAGGAAAGGGCAGTGGAGGGAAACATTGAAGCAAGAGAGAAACATCAATTGGTTACCTCCTGTATGTGCCCAACCAAGCACCAAGCCCACAAGCTAGGCATGTGCCCTGACGGGAATTGAACCCAGACCTTCCTGCTTGCAGGATGACACTCTAACCAACTGAACCACATTCTCCAGGGCTGTGGACCTTTCTTTAGTGAGTAGTTGGTATAAGATTATTCATTGCCCCACAGCATAATCATTTAATTATTTATTTTAGAGTAAAATTTAGATTACAATTTTAGGGTAGAATTTTATAGAGTTTGCTATTGTACAGTTTTCTTCTTTTTAAATAATATACTATCCTTAATAGAGTGAGAGTCAGGGGAGAAAGTGAGAATTGACAGAGATAACTAAACATAGTGTATTTTCTCTATTTAGGAACATAAACATCTAAAAGAGTCCAGGTAAATCATTTATTTTAAAAAATAATGCTGCATAATATCCAAAGAAATGAATATCCTCTCATCTCTAATAAACACAATGCAGCCAAAAAAAGTTTTTGGGAGATGAGGTTAGACCTTTTGAAACCTAAGTAGCTATTGAAGCTACCTTTAGTAAATATACTTTCTAAGTAACAACTCCATGTTATGCAAATACAACTTTAAAACCTGCTCCTTGGGTATAGGAAATGGAGAAGCCAAAGAACTTATGTGTACAAACCATTGTCATGAACTAAGAGGGGAGAATGCTGGTGGGAGAGGGAGTGCAAGTTGGAGAGAAATAAAGGGGAGAAAAAAATGGGACAACTGTAATAAAATAATCAATAAAATATACTTAAAAAGCCCCTGCCCCTTGGTATGTCCTATCAATGGTAGGCCTGATTTTGGATCTGCCACTGTCTCTACCCATTACTAACTTTTTAATTCTCTGCTTATCTGCTTGTACTTACTTGAGCTTTCTGTATTGTTTCCTGCTTGTGAGTGCTTTTCTTGTCTCCTGTCTCATCACTAGTGCCTTTTCTTTCACCTACCTGCTCTATCTCCACACTTACCTATGAACACACAGGTAAGGAAATGGCTTAGGTTGTCTTCTATTCCAGTTTGAACTTCCACTTATTCATGTAAATTAGTATTTCTAGTTCCCCAGTTACAATGAGAATTTCATTGTTTTACTAATGTACCATAGATCATGGAGTAAAGTTCCAACTCTCATGCTCTATTCAACATCCTTATGCATCCTACTCTGCTGTTTCCTTTCAACAAAGTCTATCCCCAGCCAAACATTTTCCACAGGTGTTTACAGTGTATTTTTTGCCATCCTTTCTGCATAAAACATGCTTTTTCATCCATATCCCACTGCAAAGCCACCTATCCTTTGTTTTAATTCAATTGCCACTAAAGCCAACTTACTTGATTTTCATCACATCTTCTTATAGAATTTATCACATTCTACCTGTCTTCTTGTTTTTATCTGCTTATCTTAAATTATAAGCCCCTTAGAGATGAAGCCATCATATTTATTTTTACAGCAACTGACATCTTTGTACTACTTGTAGTCTTTTTGTCTTCTTTTTATTTTCATATATCAAAATAAGGTTAGCAGACTAATTTTTAGCACATAACCATGAAGTGGTAAGTATTATCCTATATATTTTTAACACTCTAAGAATAAGATTATTATGCCCATTGTATTTATTGGGGTAACTAGTAACTAGCACAGAGTTACATACTTTGATAGTGGAGCAGCCAATTCTGTCTGATTCCCAAATTCATTCTCTAGCCTCTAGTCCATGCTACCTCTTTTCATTGCTTTCCCAGGTGTACAGCAATAATTTGCTTACATGCCTGTTTTCTTCAACTAAATTTAGTTTCAGAAAATAAAGCTAACATTTAGTAGGTGCACCATGCAGGCTTTTGAAATGGCATTTGATTAGTAAATGTAAATTTGCAACACACTGAAAATGGACATTATTGCAAGACGGGGCTCTGTCAGATAATTTCGGTTTTGGTTTAAAGTGTTTATGAAGAACATTCAAAATTTCTGGTTAGTGAAAAGAGCAAATGATGCTCTGGCAATCTCAGAACCTAGAACTTTGCCAGGCCATGTGTGGTCTTTAAGCCAACAGCATGAACGTCACCTGGGAGCTTGCTAGAAATGACAAATCTTTGTCCTGTTTTAGATTTACTGAATCAGAATCTTTACTTAGCAGAAATCCCCAGCAATTATTGTGCACATTAAAATTTGTTAAGAACTACCTAGGATTGCAACCTTCTTAAAGGTAAAAGTCATATAAGTAAAATATATGTGTGTGTGTGTGTGTGTGTGTGTAGTGAATTTCACTTTGATTAGTAAATTCTGGGTTGGTGGAGCATGTATGTGAGCAAATGCTGAGGCAGCCAAACATCCCTTTCAATATAATCAGAATTAACAAGCAGCACAATCTACAATTATTGTCAAGAGACTTTCTATCTCCTCTTTTCCTTGCCCCTGCCCAGGCCATTCCATTAACTGAGCCCTGGGAAACATTTCAATGACAAGTGCAGTAAGTGCTTTGATTTCCCTTTCAGTTTATATTTGCAAGTGGAAAAGAAAGGAGGAGGGATAAAGAAAGAACATTACAAACAGCATAATGCAAATGAGGCCCCTTTAAACAGCAAGCAATCAGCATAGGTACATGCCTTATGCTGTAGTCCCAAATGCAATCATTAAACTGCTTTCTCACTAGGGGAAAAAGAAGACATTGAGTGCTATTGAACATTGCCAATTTTTATAGTGGATCAGCTTGAAAATATTTAGCACAGATGTTTCTGTAATTGTGACACACTGGGAAAATTCACATGTTCAATAGCCCTCTAACTCTCTCTTCCATCTGTGCACTGTGTTGGTCCACAGTTACTGCACAGAGCCATTATATGAAACAGAGAGTAATGGGGTCTGGCTCAAGACCTAGAGAAAGGTTCCCTTGTACCATCTGTGCAACTCCATTTACTTGCAGGTATAAGTGTGCTTGCCCTTATTTATGGCTGTTGCTATCACATACCTAAAAGGTTGCATTTATTTCCTGTAGTCAGTGGCCAAGCAGAACTTTTCCCACAGACAGAATCTAGAGAGAAGGAGTGGTATAGGGAATTGGAAAGCAGGAACCCCACTTTTCATTCCTTGGCTCCAGCCTTAAATCTAATCAAGGTCAGTAATGGCTGAAAGTTTTTGTTTTTTTTTATGAGCAGCTGGATGTTTGGTGTATGCAAAGTAAGCTAACCAACTCATCTGGGCTCTCAGTGAACAGTTGCCCAAGTCACAAACCACTGGCTTCATGTTTTTATCTGAGCGAAGAGATCTCCTAGCAGAGTGTTCTTTCAGAGTATCCCAGTCCCCACTGTTCCCGTTCTCTTCTCTCCAATGCAGAATCGCTGCTGAGTTGGCCATGTGATTTAGCTCCCAGTCTGCCCTGTTTGTTCTTGGCTGCCATCTTTCCCAGACCCTGTTCTAGCCCCTGAAAATTATATAAAAATTCCCTAAAGAGAAGGGCCCTTTCTTCTGTTGTTCCTTTTATTCTCACTTGTATCTACTGAGAAGTTCTCAATTTGTGATTCACTGAAGATGAAATTAATGCAAATATTAACTCTCATACAAATTCTCTGGAAATATAGTTGAAATATACTATGATGGTACAAAGATTGGACTAGTCTATATTTCATGATTTTCTACATCTTTTGTAGCCTCTAGTCACATTGAAACTAAAAACTATTTGCAAAATACCAAGCACTTTGACTTTTTTCTTCTGCAACAAACTACAAGGCCAATAGAGTTCTAAAACCACTCGATCATTTTTAATGTGACCCCAGAACATTTTAAATATAGTACTTTCCATGTGGGCTGTAAACATTTCATATATTTTGTAAGTAATTTGCAGGTTGAGTAAGCCATGCTGCTTAGATTGCTCATAAATTGAGGTATGCCTCATCATCACAGCCAACTTAGAAGAGCTACTAAGCCAAATTAGAGAGCTAATTTTATCTTAAACAATATTTAGCAATTATAAAGCTTCAGAAAATATTGTACTTGAATTCTGAACTAAAGAAATAAGGAACATTTCTAATTCTAGGTTCTATCTCTCCATGATGATTTTGCTCCATGCCACTGACTTACGTCACACATTATACTATGGCTTATATATACATTTTTTATTAAGAAATCCTAAAATCCATACAAAAGGGAATTTAAGAAAAATATTATTCTCTATTCACAGTTATATACATTGTGAGAAGAATGAACATAAGATTGACATATTTGTATTTTCAACCATGTATTCAAATTCATTCAACACTTATCAATTGCATATCTGTTATGTGTTAGGCACTAAGCCAGAGTGTTGATACACCAATATGAAAAAGAAAACTGATGTGTTATCTTCCTTCTTAAAGCTTGTAATCCACTAGGGATATAAGAAAACATACGGACAACTTAAATGTGAGTTGAGTCATTACCAGGATAGGATAGGATATCCTGAAAGCCCATAGAAGTCACCTAACCCTTACTTATGGGTTGAAGGACAGTTTCTCCTAAAATATGAAATATTACAGATATCAGAAGGGTAAATAGGCACTTTCCAAAAAAAGTGGAAAGTAAAACTAGAAGAATCTTAAGGCAAATGAACTTTGCCACCCTAAAATATGCCGCTTTGCATGAGGATTAATTTGAGCTAAAGGCAATGGAGAAGAAGCAATACAAAAATACCTCTCTGCCTTTTCCATACTTTCCTAAAAGCAGGGCATGAAGTTATAAACTAGTTCCCCATCCCAACTCTATCAAGAAAGACAAAGATTAATTGTGGAAACTACTCCAAATCATCCTTGCCAGTCCCATATGGCACAAGAGGAATTTATATAACAAATTTTGCTAAAACCAGCCCTTTTCTATTAGCTTCTCTACAATTTGCCCCTCCTAGAAGACCAAAGTCCCCCTTTTTTACCTTGTCATTTGTGTACAAAATTATTATTCTTTGCTAAAATTTTATGTATGCTCAAGTTCTAACTACCCCTTTGAGTTGTTTATCAATGTGTTCCATATTTACATGTAATACACATGTTAATAAGTCTCTATTTGTTTTTCTCTTAATAATCTGCCCTTTGTCAATCTAATTTATAGGGCCTACCCAATATACCTAAGATGGATGGGAGGGAAAAGACATCTTTCATACATATATCAACATGTGCATTCCTAAGAATCATCATGTGATACAACACTATGCAATAAAAACCACGACATTTTTTGGGAAAAGTAGGTTTATGCATAAAATTAAAAAAGTTTATCAGTGACACACACAAAGAGATAAAAAAATCTAATAAGAATGTTGGCAGTTTTGCATGTGTTAAATGATAAAGAAATATATAAAGACAATAAATATGGCACTTTACCTTGAAAAGATAGCTGAAGTTTGCTTGTGGAAGTAAATATCAGAGGGATTGTGGTTTGTGTTATTGTGAAATGTTGCAAAAAGAGTTATCTGAAATCATTTGGAAAATTGTAACACCAGATGTGGAGGAGTGCATCAGTTTTTCCTTGCTACTATAAAAATTATAATAGCAATTAAATCACAAATTTAGCCGTTTCCATGAATCAGAAGTTCGAGTGTAGCCTTGATGTATCCCCCTGCTCCTGATTTCAAATTCAAGGTATTGGTGGAGCCATGTTTCTTTATGGAAGCTCTGGGAAAGAACCTACTTCCAAGCTCATCCAATTGTTGAATTGAGTACCGGAGGAATTTAGCTTTGGGTTCATGTTTCCTTGCAGGCTGTTAGCTGAGGGCTGACTTCAGCTTCTAGAGGTTTCTCTTCAGCCCTAGAATGTGGCCCCCTACATCTCAGAACCAGTAACCCTGTGCTAAACCCTTCCAAAGCTTGGAATCTCTCTGACATGTCTTGTGCTTTGTATCTCTCACTCCAGACAGAGAAAGTTATCTGCTTTTAAAGGCTCACATGATTAGACTGACCCCACCTGGAGAATACGGGCTACTCTTCTTATGGTCAGTAATTAGTAACTTCAATCACATTTACAAAGTCCTTGTTACCATGGAGTAATACATTCACATTTTCCAGGGATTAGGGCATGGCACCTTTGGGAATCTATTCTTCCTACCACAATGGGTATAGCTCATAAGATACCTGTGGTGGACCAAGGTACTGTTGCAATCTGTCCATTTTCTGTATTGCTATGTGGGTCAGTTCAGTTGGGTGCCGATTTCTGTGGTCAACTAGTACAATATGTGGATGAAACTAAGCACAAACAAGCATGAAATTTGTATTGTGCCTACATCCTTACTATATCAATTACACTGGAACAAATTTGTGTTTTCAAAAGAATCACCATTACAGAGCTGATCACAAATATTTTAAGGAAAAGAGAATTAAAACTGGTTTATATGGAAATGTGGGGGTGTGACACACTCACATGTGGGGATGGGACACACTCATAGGCACAGCAGGCCCCAAAACTCTGCCTGGTCTCAAACATATTCCAACTTTAGGAATCTGGGCTAATGTCCACATTTATCTAGCCTTCAATTTCCTCATAGGTAAAAATAGGACATTTGGCCAAATAGTCTCATAAGCCACTTCCAAATAAAAAGCAATTTCCATAATACATCTAAATTCTTAATAAGTACATCAGTAACTTATAAACAAGATTTGAAGTGGTGACTATTTCTATATGTGCAGATGAGTATACCTGGTCAAAGGCCCTCAGTCCATTATCCCGAAAAATGTCATTTTTATCCACTTTAAAATCATATGACAACATATCTTTTAATGTATTTTGAATGAATATATTTTTGGCCCTGGAAATGAGAATAGACCAAAAAAACCTTAAGTGAAAAAAAAGACACAAAATGTATGACAAGATCTAAAAACTAGCTGGCAATAAAAATATCTGTATTTTTTTTCTGTAGAAAAAAATAGAATATAGAATATTCTGTCCTGAGCTAATACCGTGCATTCTTGGTATTTTGAATCAGATGTAATTTTAGGCAGGCACTGTCAACTATTGTATCAGGAAACAGAATGGAGAGTCAGTCACCCCACTGACAATATTTCCCCTTTCTTTGAGTTCATCACACTGGCCCAAAACTGTCAGTTAAGATCGTGAAGATTTCTGTGCTCAAGTGTTCAGATAAAGTTGTTCAGTCAGAACTAAAAAACTGTTCTTCCTGGCAATGATATTTTAATTTACTCAAATTCATTGAACATCTGTTGCTCCTTAGGTTTCTTGCTAGGTTGTATAGTGGTCTAAAAAATGCATGATCTCAGGTTCTATAATCAAGAAATACACAGCCACAACAACAAACTTCTTCTTCAATATGCTACCTGCTATATATTTCAACCCACAGATAAAAAGAATGATCAAAGGGAGCACCATTAGATCTTACTAAGTTGCAATTCCCAAGAGATTTCTTTATCAGCTATCAGATCTGTTGTGCTGAGTTACAGCTGACCCTGGAACCTTTCACTTTACAGGACAATGGTGGCCAACTTACTGGGCCACCCCAGTCAGGGAAGAATTCAATATTTTTAACTGACCATCACGCTTCACAACTTGAGTCCTGTAGTTTAAAACTCTTCCCAGGCCATGGGCAAATAATTTCATTAGAATTGATACAAATGGGAAGCATGTTATTGCATTCTGAACCAGTGTGGTCAGATGACTTACTCAGATTTCATTCATATATCAGAGTACATACGTCAAAAGTAGTTATGGGAGAAAGGCACAATTTATGAATATGTTGTACAACCAATAACCACCCAGGCAAAACAATGTAACAATCATACATTAATGTTAATCACATGTCAGTAAGTGTTATCAAGTTTGAAGTAGTGATTCTTGAAATGAAAAAATATGAAACTATATAGCAATCTTCAAATATTTTTGTTTTGGGGGATTTAATATTGAAATACGCACATAATCATATTTCTATATACAATAAGATATCTTGTTTATAGGTTAAGGGACATTTTAAAAATCAAATCTGCTCCATTATTCTGTGCCTCTGATTAAATGCTAAGATGATTCAGCATTTACAACAACAACAACAAATCAGCATTTGTCTCTGTGAGCATATAGAAATTAACATAATGATAGGCCTTAGATCTCAAAAGTGATGGTGTCACATCACAAGCCTTGACTAAACAGATATATAAAAATCAGGATATGTGGAAAGCATTTGGGTTAAAATAGAGGCCATATCAAGTTAGAGGTAATTAAATCTTTAAGATAGCTTTTTTTTTAATTTCAAGATTACTTTTACTCTTTATTAGTTGGTAGATCTCTCTCAATTTTAGCCCCAGCTTTGCTACTGATTACACATTTAAACGTGTTAAGTGATAGTTGCCTTTTTTTTTTTTTTTGGACTTCAATCTCCTTATGTGGATAATTAAAAGTCTGCAAAAATGAATCCAAAGATCCCTTTCACCTATAACATTTTACTATCTTCTTTTATTTTCAGAAATATTGAAGTGTAATGGAATGAAATGAGGTTCAACCAAATATTACTGCTCTTTCAGTTTCACCTTGGTCTCCCTTTGTAAATAGCAAAGACAGATTGATTCTTTCCTCCACTACCCAAGTCCAGTCTCTCTCTTTTTTCCCATATCTCTCTGCACCCTCCCTCATACTCACTTTGGTCTTAAGTGATGAGGGGAACCAAGCACATGACCCCAATATATGCCTCTTTGGCATATGAATCATTTTGAGCTGAAGGCAATCAAGACTCTCAACAGATTTAAATGTACTTAACCTCTCCCTTAAGGACCTAGAAGAATTTAGATAGAGGGGACTGGACCAGAAAGAGAGCAAACACCAGATATGTATTTTTATTTGATTGACCTACCTCAGTGTCAGGACACACATCTGATTAGCAACTATCTGCTCTTTTTATTGTCCTCTGAATTGCCCTCCTCCCCTTTGAACACCTAAGCCCTCCGCCCTTCCTTAGCTCAGGATGGCATGTAAGCCTCAATTGCCATACTGATCCTTGAGTCCCCTATCAATGGGGCCCCCATATACATAATTTAATATGTTTTTCTCCTGTTAGTCTGTCTTATGTCAATTTAACTATTAGAACCACCAAAAGAACTATAGGAGTAGAGAAAGAATTGTTGCCTCCCCTATGGTGAGGAAGAGAAGCCTCCACTCCACAGACTACAGGTGAGAGGAATATCCACTGAGACTCAGGTTTCAGTTAATCAGCACACCACAAAAAGGTAAATGTTGTAAGGGTGCTTTGTAATAGAATTAAGTTCTCAAGGGCAGGACTTAAAGAGCTGAGAGAAGGCTAAAATAAAAGGTGGATCTAGTGTGGGTTTGATGAGAAATGTAATGTCTAACTGGGACAATAAGTGATTTAATGACTGTGCATTTTAGGAGACACCTGAACAGAACAGAACTGATTGACATAAATATAAATACTATTTTAGTGTGATTGAAAGAACAGGGTTTAGGAACTAGGCAAACCCGAGCTGGATACAGTTTTATAACCATAAAACACAGGCTAGTTGTTCAGTCTTATGAGGCACAGTTTTCTTCACTGCGAAATTTCATTAATTTTAATTGGTTAGGGGAACTCAATCATATTATACACATGAACACCTAACACAGTGCCTATCATATTTTAAATTATTACAAATTTTCTGCAAGCAAATCTTATTACAGTTGTCATCATAATAGTCAGGCCAGTGCCTTGCAATTTTCCTCACTGTGAAAGGAGGAGCTTAGGGTACATTCTCATTTTTAGAAATAAAATTTGATGATTTCCAAATCAGAGTGACTCAATGCCCCTGGCAATAGTCCTTCTGCCAGATATCCCATCTGTTTTCATATTATTTCTCAGTTTGGACCTCATTCTACTACATATGTAAAGGATTTTGACTTCTCTGGAAGGAGAGATGGATCATTCAATCATTCATTTACTCAGTAGGTATTTATTGAATGCCTATTATGCACTAAGTATCTGGTTATGTATGAAGACACAATAGTAATTGAAATAATTTCTTTGGTCTCATGAAACTTAGAATCTAAAGTTGAAGAAAGACAATCAAATCATCATATATGTTAAATTGATTTTGTGATTTCTGTAAAGGGAAGATCTTGGAGAATCTATAAGAGAGTTGGTATCATATTAGGGAAGTCAGGGAGGGACTCCAGCAGGCTGAGGATGTAATGCTTGAGCTGCGATTCGGGTTTTCTAGGTAAAGACAAAAGGGAGTTTTAGTAACAGAGAGTGGCATGTGTGTGGTTATAGCTCTCTTTCTGGGCCAGGCCCCCTGTCTAAATTCTTCTAGGTCCTTAAAAGAGAAGTAAAAAAAAAATAAGTAAATACATTTAAATCTGTTGATTCTTGATTGTCTTCAGCTTGAAATGATTTATATGCCAAAGTGACATATGTTGGGGTCCTGTATTCTGCTCCCCTCACCATCTAGGGAAGGAGCATGGGATTATGACCAATTGACAAACAAACTGAAATTTAGAGAGTAATGAGTTAAAAGATAAAGTGGGGCAAGGATAGGATATTGGCATAAGATCCACTTCATCCTAAGAGCATTGAAAAACATTTTAATCAGCAGTGGAAGATTATAATTTCTGTCTTCATTGTGTAGAATTGAATGAAGTGGGGCACCAGCTGGTACAAGCAAGCCACTCTGAAGGTTACTTGATAGTAGAGATAGCAACTGATGGATGAGTGGTTAAGATAGAGATGGGCATGGTACCAATCATGGGAATTAGAAATTGAGACCGCTTTGGAAGATCCAGGAAGAGTTGTTAAAGAGGTAACTGCACCTACAAATTTGGACCTAGGAAAGTGGGACTGGTATGGTGATACAAATATATGAGTCATCCCCATGTAGGTGGTAATGCTACCAGACAGGGACCAGCCTGGAACTGATCTGCCTCAGTCTGGCCTGTACTGTGTGGGTTCTTGACTTTGTGTGGGAAAAATTTCACAATACGAGTCCAGGTGATTTTCAGAGTATGTTTATTAAAGCTGGGGACAGTGACTCAAAAGAAGGACTTAGGGTAGAAGAAGTTAACAGAAGAGTAACAGCAGAGAGCCTAGACTGTGCTCTGCTTTGGCATCCTAGGAATGTTATAGGAAAGGAGTGAGCCCAGGTGGTGTGTGTGGGTGGGAGGAGCTGCTATTAGCTCACTGGGAAGTGAGAGTCATGGAGACAGAATTGAGCCAAGGCAAGAATGCTTTTAGCTCACTGGGAAGTCAGAGAAAAGGGGGCCTTGGGGACAGAATCAGGGAGTAAGCATGCTTCAAGCTACCCTCGGCTCCTAAGGCTGTAAGTCTCCTGGGAACCCTTAGAGTTTAGGAGGAAATAAAATGTTTATGCCTGGGAAGGGGCACGGGTGTGCTCTAGAGCCTTGAGTCTTTATCCTGAGGGCTTTTGTCTTTCCTATCCAGATTAAATCTTATGGGGGGAGGTAAACATAATATTCATTAGCATTCCAGGTACATTGTTAATATGCTAATGGGTGAAAAGGAGCATACAGGGTGGGTTTGAGATCATTGGTTTATATGTTAATATTGCTGTACTTTTATTTTGGGTCTGTCTGTCTTTTAATTGAGTTTTTGTTATTTGTTACCCTGACTTCATCTGTCTCTGGGTCTCTGTTCTCTGAGTCCCAGACCAGGGAGATTTAAGCCATGTATTCTCTGATTAGGGAGGAGAGGTATAAACCATTTGCTCTCAGGTATTCTTGGTTAAGGGAGATAAGCTCTTTCAATTCACTAGCTGACTATAAGTTGCTCAAATTGGCCTTATTTACTTTTCTTGTCTCAGTTTCCCTACTCCACTTGCCCAGGAATTTCCCTAACTTCTTAGTATTTTGTCACAGTAATTGAAGTTATATGGATGAATAAAAAAGAATAATGAGGAGTCTAGAGTAAGAAAAGGTGAGATTGACTAAAAGACAAAGAATGAACAAAGAGGTAGGAGTTAAACCAAAAGTGTATTTATAAACTTTCCTATCAATAGCAAGTAGCCATTTGAATACCTTCCCTGATTAAATCTGACCTAATTACTAAGAAACCAGTTAAGACAGAAATAGCAAGTTTACTATAGAAAGTTTCTATATAAAGAAACAAGCGGATTGAGCGAGGGCTGGGAACCAAAGTGTCCCAGGTTCGAATCTCAGCCAGGGTACATGCCTGGGTTGCGGGCCATGACCCCCAGCAACCACACATTGATGTTTTTCTCTCTCTCTCTATCTCCCTCCCTTCCCTCTCTAAAAATAAGTAAATAAAATCTTGGAGAAAAAAATAAAAAATAAAAATAAAGGAAATTTAAAAAAAGAGAAAGAAACAAGCTACTGGTTGTGCTAGTATAATGGGGTGCAGCCAGGGCCCCCCAAAAGTGAGATTTGCAATGGAGTCCAGAACTTGGGGTGTCCAGCAATATAGGGTATCCCCACCCCCACAAGTCTGGCTGGGGGATGAGACACATGGAGCAGGTCCATTGAGAGTTATTTTACATATCAGTAACAGTAGACTAGTCTTCATATCTATATGCAAAAACAGTTCTATCAACAGCAGGTTAGCTAGAGAGATGGGCATGACTTTGACCCAAGATATAAGTGGGAGCCAGCTTCCCTTACAGCACCTGTGTGAGAGCTTGGAGATGGTTCATTCCACACCATGGGGCCACGCCTGCCCAAACTCACTATGGCAGCCAAGAAAGGCTGAAAACTGTGGGAGTGCCCAGTTGTAGCTGATTGTGGGAGGAATCAGAAATAGTGTTACGGGTGAGTTTCCAGGCTGGAATTTAAACTAAAGGTGGGCACCATTAGGGACAAAGACAATGCAGGACAATGACAGGTCAATGCGAGACCATGTGGGAAGGAAAGGGATGAAAGGACTCTCACTGGTGGGCCATGAGGAAGTGTCCCATGGTTTTTTATTAAGAACTGGAGATCATGGCCGTGACACAGCTGATGTTGCTGGGGACTGCTAGAAACCTGTCCAGTTGAGCATGGATCACTGGGAGGAACTGGCAGTCTAGCCGAGCTACGGACTTGTATTTCTTTTCCTGAGATGTGGTATCCCTGACTGACCTGGTTTGGCAAGGTAATGAAGGACTGTGTGTGTGTGTGTGTGTGTGTGTGTGTGTGTGTGTGTGTGTTCGTGGGTGTTTTAAAAGGACTTTGTGATTTTAACAGTGACATTCAGCCATTACTCCATACCTGTATAACTTTTTAATCAATAGTTCCTTTCCTTTGTACCAGTCTCTGGCATTCAGAGCCACAATGCCTAACACATGCTGGTGGGCAAAGGACCCACAGTGACAAAAAGACCACAGGGGTGGGGGGAGCTTGTTTTAGTAACAGTATCTTGGCCCCCAACAGGTCCGTTCTGTAACATTGGCATTGTATTCACAACTATTTAGAAAACCTGAATAATGAAGTGAGGTACCTGTAATTCTTTTTACATAATGAAAAACTTTGAAATTCATGAAAATTGTATTGTAATTATGTCCTTATTGTTACCTACATATTTCCCTGTTTTATTGTAAATGTGCTTCTTTTTTATGCATTTATTATTTATTTACTTTTTAACATATTAGGTATAGTAATAAACCTATGCAAAAATTGTTTAGCTTATACTTTATGACTAATTGAAGCCTTACATTCTTGGGGGAATTTGACTAAAAAATATATTTTCTACCAATGAATGGGAGAGCCTTGGTAGATTACATTTTAAGAGGAAATACTTTAAAACTATGTAGATATGATGTTCATTTTCAGCTCCATCACCCTCCCCAAATTTGATAGCTGTTAATAATCCCTGTCTGAATTAATTTTTAAGAAGTGTGCCCTAAATGATGATTTTTCTAACTTCATTATTTATTTTATAGTTATATTTGGCATTCTATTCACTGGCATTAGATTGTAAACCATTGCTACCTTTATTTATTTTAGTGTGTGTTCATATATTTCTTAAATTTAGTCAGTGAAAGCCTCTTCAAGCTGACTTCTATGTCCTTTGCCTTGTCTTCATATATATGTTTTATTATACTTTATTACTCTCTAGTTCAAGTATCTTCTCCAATTGGGTCCTAAAATCAGCCATTTCTTCAAAGATCTCTGATTCCTTTGGGTGGGGAATGGAATTTAGAAACCAAAATGTAGATACTAGGTATGTTTGTAAGGCAAATGTCTTTATTTTTTATGAGATTTTATTTATTCATTTCTAGAAAGAAGGAAAGGGAGAAAGGGAGGGAGAAAAACATCAATCAGTTGCTTCTCCAGTGCACCCCAACCAGGATGAACCCACAACCCAGGCATGTGTCCTGACTCTGAAATGAACCAGCAACCTTCTGTTCTGTGGGACAGCACCCAACCAACTGAGCCATAGTAGTCAGGGCGGTAAACATCTTTTAAACAAAATTTTAATGCCAATCTCTATTTTAGTTTTTGGCAAAAAAATCAACCAACAAGAAAACAGAAAAATAAAAAAGCTACATCTTGGTAGCTCAAATCTTACATTGAGCTGATACCCAGTGGTGGAATTTAAGTAAAAATTCAACAGCACTGCCTGCAAATGTTATAGGACATTCATTATAATTAAGTACATCAAAAAGTTCATCAGGATTGAACTAATTCTTACAAAGATTAAACTCATTTTCAACTTACATTTGGCTAGTTAGACTTTGAAATACTTAATTAGGAGGTTAAGACTTTGAAAATTGAGTTCCTTCTCATGTTAAAAGAATTAAAACAATGTTAGATAAATTTAAATTTTTATTAAACATTTGAAATCATTTCTTCTAAGAAGGTAAGTTTCTTTTCAAGGCATGAACTAATTATACCATTTAAAATTAATAGCTTGGTTATACATATCTTTTGTTAATAATTAGATGTTTAAGTGGGTGTAAAATGTTAACATGTTTTTACTAAGCACTGCACTGTCTTAGACTCAAATTAACCTTTGCACTAAGATGAAAACATTAACTAAATCCTAAATCAGGTTGTGATTACATTCATGTGAAATTAGAATACATATATTAAAGAGGAATATTTTGTGATAAACTGTCACTCTCTGTCTTTTAATATAACCCACTTACCAAATATTTATTTTTGATAAGTACTTAGCAATACCTGATATTCAATGCTTTTGTTTATTGTCCTTTTTATATTTTTAAAAGATTTTATTTATTTATTTTTAGACTGAGGAGAAGGGAGGGAGAAAGAGAGGGTCAAACATCAATGTCTGGTTGCCTCTTGTGCGCCCCCTACTGGGAACCTGGCCCGCAACCGAGACACGTGCCCTGATTTGGGAAAAGAATCAGACTCTTAGGTTTGCAGGCCGCCACTCAATCCACTAAGCCACACCAGCCAGGGCTTGTTTATTGTCTTGATCTTCCATTAAAATGTGTGTTTCAGGAGAGGATAGGAATTTTGTTTTGTATCCAGCACGTAAAGACTGCCTGACCTACAGTAGCTTCTGGATATATAGTTGATAATTTAGTTAATCAAACATACATAGTGGAAGGAAAATAAGTACAAAGTGGAGTGACATTTTCTGTTGGAAAGAATGTTATTGGAAACTGTATAATGGGACATCTGGAAAACCAAAAGGAAATTAAGGGAGTGGGGAGGGTATGTGGGGAGAAATAGGTCAGGATATGAAGTTTGGGACAAATAGGTCAGGATATGCATCAAGATAAAGTAATACTCAAGTTCCTATTTTTATCATATTCTCAAGTGAAATATATATATAGCTAACAGAGTAAAGATTTTCACTTTTGTGTTAGATTGCTTTTTTATCTTAGATAAGTAAAGATTTAAACTATAATTAGAAATGGAGTGAAATTAATGTGTGAGCATGAAACCATTAAGTAGTTAAGGGAATTCTGACCCACAAGTGGAGATCAAATTAAAAAAAAAAAGAGTAACAGGTTACAACATTATAGCATTGCGCATGCTAGTATAGTAGTAGTGTGTTTTTTTTTACATGCAAAAGAAATAAAGGACACCATTTGTACAGGTATCACTGTATATATATTCTCACTTAATGTTCACAATGACCCTCTTGATGTTGGTTTTATTATATCCTTTTATAGAGCTTGCCATATTTGTCTGTACACACATCTAATCACCATGTCCAATTTTAAGGCAGGCACAATTACTGTATTTCACTCTTATTGTTTCTGAACTGAAGAGATTTGTTTGCCTGAGCACATCAAAGCCCAATAAAATGTAAACAGGAGTTTGCCACAAAGAAAATAGAGCCTTATCTAAGGAAATGGCACCAAGCCCAGAGACATAGGTGTCACCTAGCTCCCAAATGGGCTGTAAGGGACAGATTGTATAGGGTAAAAATCCTTAGCTATGGTGACTAAGGTAGTAGGGGTCCTGGACTCCACTTACTGGTTGAGACCTGAGTAGGGAGTAGTTGATCACTGAATCAGGTGCTGGTGTCAGCCATGGTGTCCGTGTCTCTGGTTTCTTGAGTGTGTGGCCCTTGGGGTCATTCTGCTTTTATGGTCCTTGGGCTGAACTACAACTGGGGTCAAGATGTTATGTTCAGTTTGAATGAAAGATACTTAAAGCTTTGTCCTTAAAACAGTTTAACTTTGACTAGAACCTGATGTCCTAGGGCTTGATGATTAGGGAATGGGTGCAGTATGTGTGAAGGTGGAAGGGTCTAGGTGAAAGGAGGCAAGTGAATCATGGTGCTATTAAACTGGACAACTGACTTGACTTCAGAAAGAAAGTCATATTAAAAAATTTAAGTTCCTACACACTTACATGATTAAAATTCTGCCTGTTTCCAGAAGGCCAATGTCTGTACTTCAATGATTGTGAGCATACTATTTTTTTAACTGGACACACTTTTTGTTTTCCTGTTTTTTGATTGTTTGTTTTTAATCTGGTGTGATCTGAGAAGTACACAGTGTAATCAGAGGATCCTCTTTCAGAGGTTACAAGTTAGAAATCATAGCAGACATCCAAACAAATCACCTGTGAAAGGGGGAAAGAGAAAACAAAAACTGTGGGTACACAAAGGTCAGAGATCAGGAGGAAAATACCTGAGGGAGATTTCAAAGGAAGCTGCTCAAAATAACAGATCTGCTTTTTATATAAGTTGTCTTCAACCTGTAAAAATGGATCTGAAATAAAACAACTAATGGAGTTAACAGTAGCCTAGCATGGACCAAAGCAAGTTTGATCAAAAGAGGGAAGGCCAGTCATTGTATAGCCAATTCTCAGCATTCCTGCCAATGGAATGTCTCAGGAGGAACCTGAGACAGGGGGAAAACTGGGTCTGGCTGCGTTTGCCAGGGTAGAATTAAAATTTTCAGACACTGGATGATAAAGAAGGGAGTTACAAATCCTTTGCATGTGTGTGTTGTTTTACCTTCATTAATAAGGTGTATAACACACAGAATATCATCTTTTTTCTCATCAAAATGACTACATCCCAAAATAATCATGAGACTTCTGGTCAAGATGGTGGCATAGGTAAACAAAGCTCACCTACTTGCACAACCACATCAAAATTCCAACTTTAATATACAACAACCATTGCTAAGAACTGTCGGAAATTGAGTTGAATGAAAGTCTGACAACTATGGATTAAAGTAACCACATCCATCCAGACTGGTAGGAGGGGTACAGATGCAGAACAGGCTGGTCCCATGTCTATGTGTGGTGGATAAAAATTTGAGAGGAGTATCTACGGAGTGAGTAGTCCAAACTGTACATCAGGCACCCTAGCCCAGCATTCCAACACCAAGAACTTCTGGCTACAAAAATTAGTGGGGATTGAGTCAATGGAAGAAACTCCTGGAGTTCCAAGCTGTTCCTCTTAAAGAAACATACACAGACTTAGACTCACTTTCTCCAAGCTCCAACACTAGGCTAGCAGTTTAAAAGGCACCAGTGGCATACACAGAAAAATTGAAGTGTCTGGCATCATGGTGAGGGCTTTCTCACAGAGAGAAAGGGGAGCAGAGGCCATTGTCCCTTTTCTGAACCCTCCCTGCATAGAGCCATAGAGCCAACAGGTTGGTGCCATATATGATATTGCATTGACCTGGCTATCACTGTTTGCCCCACCTTGGAGATCGCGAGAGACTCCATCCTACCCAACTTATAGGCCACCCATGTTGCTTTTCCATATAAATAGTCTTACTCATGCTTTATAACTTCCTAAATCCTATAAAGTAAGAAACAGCTAGCTTCAATGAGCCCCAAGCTCCCATACCTCTTGCTAAGGGTCCCCAGGTCTGCCACTAACAGCAGGTCTCCTAGATTTACAGCTTTGCTTTGCCTGGGAATCTCTAAGCCTAGTACAAGTAAGAGCCTTCTCAGATTGCTTTATAGGTCAGGCAAGGTGACCTAAAAAGAATACAGGTGGGGACTGAGCTTGGCCTGCACCATCCAGGAAAGCCCCAAAGTCTGTACACCCAGTGCATAGCTACAGACCATGTTGGAGCACCACCACCCTGTCTACACACAGTTGATCCCCATGGAGGGTGGAGGTTGGTGGTCAGTGGTCATAGTCACTCCTCACAGCTGACTTGCCTGAGAAAATCCCTCCTATTGACCTGCTAACAGCAATCAAGGCTCAACTATAGGAGAAGTGTGTACTCAGACCACATGAAGGGTATACCTTGAGTACCCAGCTTGGGATAAGAAAGGCTGTGCCACTGGACCCTACTGGATACCTACTACACGGACCATGCTACCAAGACAGAGAGTCATAACAACTCTGCCTAATACATAGAAATAAACAAAAGAACCCTGCCAAAGTGAGGAGACAAAGAAACATGACCCAAATGAAAGAACAGATCAAAACTCAAAAAAATAGTTAAATGAAATGGAGATAAGCAATCTATCAGATGCAGACTTCAAAACACTCATTATAAGGATGTTCAAGGAACTTAGTGAGGACCTTAACAGAAGAAAAAAGATCCAGTCAGAAATGAAGGATACAATAATTAAAATAAAGAAAAATTCACAGGAAAATAACAGTAGAGCGGATAAAGCTGAAAATCAAATCAATGATTTGGAACATAAGGAAGCAAAAAAAAATCAGTCAGAACAAGAAATAAAAAGAATTTTAAAAAATGAAGATAGCCTCTGGGATAGTTTCAAGTATTTCAACATTTGCATCATAGGGGTACCAGAAGGAGAAGAGAAAGAGCAAGAAATTGAAAAAATAATGAAATAAAACTCACCTGATTTGGAGAAGGAAAGAGACATGCAGGTCCAGGAAGCACAGGGAGTCCCAAACAAGATGGTTGCAAACAGGTGCACTGCAAGACATAAATAAAATGCCAAAGGTTAAAAATAAAGAGAGAACCTTAAAAGCAGTTAGTTACCTACAGGGGAATTCTGGTAAGACATTCTGCTGATTTCTCAAGAGGATCTTTGCAGGCTTGAAGGGACTGGCAAGAAATATTCAAAGTCATGAAAAGCAGCAACCTGCAACCAAGATTGTTCTACCCAACAAAGACATCATTTGGAATCAGGGCAGATAAAGAGCTTCCCAGGGGAAAAAGAAAATAAAGGAGTTCATCATTACCAAACTATTATTACATGAAATTTTGAAGGGACTTATTTAAGGAAAAGAATATCAAAATTATGAACAATAAGCCATGGCTGGTGTGGCTCAGGGGACTGAGTGCTAGACTTCGAACCAAAAGGTCACCTGTTAGGTTCTCAGTGAGGGCACAGCCCTGGGTTGCAGGTCAGGTCCTTAGTTGGGGGCATGGTAGAGACAACCTACATTGATATTTCTCTCCCTTTCTTTCTCCCTCTCTATAAATGAATGAATGAATGAATAAATAAGTAAATAAAATTTTTAAAATCTTTAAAAATGAATCAGAAAATTCTATTTAAAAACTATGAACAATAAAATGGCAATAAATGTATATCTATCAACAATTGAATCTAAACAACAAGCTAACAAATAAGAACAGAGACAGAATCATGAATATGGAGAATGTTTTGATGGTTGCCAGATGGAATGGCTGTGTGGAGGAATGGGTAAAGAGGTGAGGGGATTAAGAAGTACAAATTGTTAGTTACAGCATAGCCATGGGGATGTAAAGTACAGTATAGGAAATGGAGTAGCCAAAGGACTTATGTGTGACCCCTGGACATGAACAATGGTGGGGGGGATTGCCTGGGGGAGTGGAGGGTTCTAGGTAAAAGGAGGCATAAGGGGGAAATTTGGAACAACTGTAATAGCATAATCAATAAAATATAATTTAAAAAAAAATGATCACATTCCTTCAGAGGTATTTATGGAGGTGTAAATCTATAAACTCTCTTTGTAAAGGCATCTCCTTCCTTCACACCAAAGCTGTCCCTTAAATGCCACAAATGCCTCAATCATGGCATTTATCAAATTGCACTGCAATTGTGTATTTATATGTCTTTCTCTTGAGATAGCTAGACATCACCTTTTTCTTTTTTTTGACTCTAAGGCTTAAAAGAGTGCTTGGTACATAGAAAGTATTCAATGAGCTTTTACTGAATCAATAACTTCTATTTACAGGTTAAAATACATGACAATTATGCAAGAGGAAAGGTCACTTTTAGAGAAGATGTTTTTCACATGCTATGAGAATGAAGCCCAGAGACTGCCATTGTCATTCAGAATATTTGGTATCAGGAAGTCCTGATCAATTTTTAGAGTGTCACAAATAGCTGTATATTAGCACGATTGGGGGAATGGTATATATGAGTATTTTTGTGTTTGCTACCTAGTTCATTTATTAATAGATGTGAGTGTAAGAAGACAGCTCACTAGGTACTTGGTAGTGATTATTAGAACAGAAAGCACACACACAACTTTTTTTCTAAAGTACTATAGAAAGGTTACTGAGGTTTTTGCCAAAATTATAGAGAACATGTGCCTTCTGGAAATACACAAACACTAGATTGATATTCCTGGAAGCTCTTTCTGTGAACTTAGAGAAATTTCATTTTGTCACTGCCAAGAGAAGCATAAAGCTTTTGAGTAAAAATGAAAATTAATTTAAATACCAAGAAGAATTCCCTGAGATTTGATGCCCAAGACATTTTGATAACATAAAATTTCATCAACATATTCTTGAAATAATGGGATTGTAGATATGTCACAGGGCATATATTTTTTTCCCTGACATTTTGGATTTTTTTTCTTTCTATATGTGGGGCAGTATATGATGTGGACTATAATTAGAAACATAGCTTTTAGCTTATTTTCATTGGAACAAAATTCCTTTTCACAAATATTGCAAGATCCTCACCTACAGAACGCCCCTTCTCTGCATCTCCTCGATATCAAGAAAGGTCTTGATCAGGTATCAACTCACCAGATCTTTACTGAGTGTGTGCTCTGATCCACGCACTCCAGGGAAGCACTGGGGATGAGTGAAGAACAGGCAGGCAAGGTCTCTGCAGACATGGTGCCTACTACCTCTCAGGAAAGGAAAAATTTGAAACTGCCTTGATGATGGGAAATAGAAATAAAGGGTACTACAGAAGTATAATCTTGAGCCATAACTTCATTTGTGAGTTCTGGAAGGTCTGAGAAGCCTTCTTTGTCAAAATACATTGAGGCTGACACTTCCAGTAGCAATTGTCAAGTACCCTGTTCCTCCCACAGTCTGGAAAGAAAATGTTGATTTTTAAATTGACATTTTTCTGAACAGTACCTACTGTTACTATAACTTTAGCTATCATATACACACACACACACACACATACATATAACACGCAACATAATATATATTATATATTGCAATATTATTAGAGATTAATTATATATTATAATGTATACACCATATTATGGCTCACTAATTTTTAGTACGTTTCTTTAAATAATTTGTGTGCTTATTAGGAGAAACAAGTAGATTACAGTTTTCAAAACATTTAAACAAAATTTATCTTGTGTAAATATTCTCTAGTTGAGACAACATTCTTTAAAATGCAAAATGCTTAGAAAAAATTTTTTTTTTTCTAGTTTGGCAATATAATTCTAATTAATTTTATTTTAGAAAAAAATACTAATAGATTTTGTAAATGATTTAAATGATTCACAAAAGCTATATAAAAGGCACTTTACTTGTTACAATACTTCAACATATTTTCCAGATGTATAATGTAAACAAAAACAAGTTAACTAGCCCTGGCTGGGTAGCTCAGTTGGTTAGAGCATCATCCTGATACACCAAGGTTGCAGGTTTGATCCATGGTCAGGGCACATACAAGAATCCAATAGTGAATGCACAAATAAATAGAACAACAAATTGAGGTTTCTCTCTTTCTCTCTCTTTCTCCTACCTCTCCCTCAAAAATTAATTATAAAAATCAAATTAACTATCTTATAACAATTATTGGCAAAAATGTTGGATTTATTAGGTTTCGACGCTTATACTCCTTTGATATTTGAGACTAAGCATTGTTTTAAAAAATCTTTGAACAAAATAATAGCAGCAGTGAATATATTTCTCTCTCCCTTTCCTAGCCTCTCTCCATCTCTATAATAGACTGTGCTTTGAACAAACGTGTTGTGTTGGGACTGAGCTACCATTCCATATTTTTGTCACATCATGTACCTAGCAAAGATCTGACCATATTTTTATCTGCAAAATCTAGAACACCACTAGTAGTATGTAACACAGCAAAGTTTGAATGCCTACTGTAATGATGTTATAACTGTGCCAGGCCATCAGTAAGTCAACATGTATGGATGACCGAGAGAGCATCACTAAATAGCTCCTAGCCTACTGTTCCCATCTTACACATTGTGAAGTACAAAGATTTGGTCCATTTTTCTTTCTAGACTTTTAAAAAATTTTTCTTACAACTTTGAAAACTCACATCTCTAGTGGTTTTTATAGGTACCAGTTGTAAGTGACAAGGCATTCAAGGCTGGAAGGGGCCTCAAAGATCATCTAATTTAAATGCATTTTTTGTTTATTGTCATTTTTATTATCATTTAGTCCCCTTATACTCCCTTACCCCTTAACCACCACACTGTTGTCCATGATCATGAGTCTTTTTTACTTTTTGCTCAGTCCCTCCCAAATGCACTTTAAATGGTTGAGTTGTTTCTATAATATACCTGCCAGGCATCGGTCAAGCTGCTGTTGGGATCCTCCAGTAGCAGGGAGCTTCACTGCTTCAAGGGCAGTGTGATCCCCAGTCGGCAACTCTGGCTTCGATGTTTATTCTCCTTTCAAGCCCAAATATATATTTTTGTAATTTCTTCCCATGACTTGTAATGCCATTCCTTAACTCAGGGCCATATTGAGTGTATCTAACCCTCTGACCCTCACCCTATGGGTCAGCCTCTGAGATATTTGGATATGGCTCTTGTCCACTCGGCAGGGGAGCAATTCGGAGGGTGATGACGGGTCAGGGTCAGGAGACTGGAGCCCCTGTATAGTTCTGGACTTGTGAGGGGTTGGCGGGAGGTGTACAAAGTAACCTCTGAGAAGCAGGAGGGAAGCTTGAGGGCCCTAGCCACCTGGGAAAAGGACTCAGAAGATGAATGAAGGGGATCAGCCTGCTAGCTGGGAAGTTCAAATGCATAGTTGACTTATTTCACAGGTTGTCTAAGACTGTATGTAAAATTTATCATGTTAAAGTGATATTTTACTAAACTAGACCATGAATTTATTATGCTTCTTTTTTTCAATAACAAAACTCCAAACAACTATTAGAGCTCAAGGTAAAAATCAATGTAATACAAAATTAGCTATAAGGCCAATATACCATCAAGAAAAAATAGTGGTTAAGGAAGCCATCTCTGGGGTCAGACTACCTCCTCGGTTCAAATCCAGCTTTTACTGTACAAGCTGTTCGATCTGTAGGTCTCAAGCTCCCCATTTATAAAAGGGGGATAAAGAGCCCTGACAAGTGCAGCTTAGTTAGTTGGGTGTCGCCCTGCAAAGTAAAAAGGTCACTAGCTCAATTCCTAGTCAGGACACATGCCTGGGTTGCAGTTCGGTCCTCCACCAGGGTGTGTATGAGAGGCAACTGGTGGATGTTTCTCTCTCACATTGATGTCTCTCTCCTTCTTTCTTCCTCCCTTCCCCTTTCTCTAAAAATAAATAAATAAAATCTTTTAAACAATTAAAAGTAATAATAAGAAGGGGATAATGATATAAACCACTTCATTATATAATTGTGAAGTTTAAGTGAGCTAATGTAGTCACTGTTTATTCATTTCTTACAACATTATTTTATACTTTCTATGGGCCAGGTGGTTTGAAAGTTTTGAAAGAATCAGAAGTTTAAATTTGTTTTTGAATATTAGAATGCATGGTGTTGCACTGTGCTTCTCTATGATATTCTACTTAGTTAATATTTTCAATAACTTTATATTAAGCCACAGATTTTGAGAGTGAAGTTTAGTGGGCCCAGAATTAATGATAGATTAATTGAGTGAACAGATCATTCACTGTTCCACCATAGTAGTGACACATTTTAGGTCAGGAGAGAACATGACTCTTTTTGTTACTGAATTTTGTGATTGTCATTATTTGTTGTTGTTGTTTACTACACTGTCTTTGCTTTGAAAAATATATCCCTAAAAAACCTTGCTTTTAACAATCTATTTTTAGTAGAAGGAATGTCAGACGTTTTTCAAGAAAACAAAAACCTGGAGCTGAACTTAAATTGATTGAAATACATAGAATAAATGAACAGTTTTTACCTTGAGTTACCAAGATCATTTATTTCAATTGCAATGAGGGTCTCTCTTGTAAACAATCTTTCTGGATTTGAATGACCTCTGTGAATAAGAAAACAAATCTATAAACTCAGTTTATATCCGTAGCTTCTCCAGTACACACCATGTTACGTGAATAGATCAGCATTAATGACTGTTGGATTTGTTTTTTTAGCAAAGAATTCAAGGACAAAATATTCTTTTATTGGCATTTCTGTTGTGTTAGACTGAATAACTCTATTATATGTAGTTTAGAATTTACTAAGTATTTTTAATTTTGAATGGCAACAAACTTCTGACTACTATGTTTTTTCATTTAAAATATATGTTTAGCAGGTACATCTCTAAGTATGTGTTCTCAAGTATTAAGAATATTTGAGTACTTGCTAAGATTTGAAAGGATATTAAAAGGCAGAAGAGGTGATCATATGAAACACCATACAGTCTTACATTTATGAGTGCCTTTAGACTGAGGAAAGGACAATTGTCATATCAATTCTGAAGAAGAGGCCAATAGTCTTTGCTCTTATGCCAAAACCAAGATCCAGCAAAATACAGTAAATTGTGTCTTAGTGTTGCCAGCTTATAACACAGATGTTTAGTTCATGTTGCAAAATAAAAAAAATATCTAAACTAGAGAAGGGAATATTTGGCCATAAATGCTACATAAAAATAATAATTCATTTACATCTTACAATTTTTTAATATGGCAAATTATCATTGTTTTAGAGTGTTTTCTCAACTCATTTTGTATGCTTGCCTTGCAGTCTTCCTTCTTGCACATAGATAGAAGGATTTGGGTGATCAGTTATACTTAAAGATCAGTCGAGCCTCATTGTATGTTATTATCAGCGTCTGTGTTCTCTTATCCATGTAGGAATGTGCCACTCAAGTTAAGATGTCTTGAACATAGAACTTTTTATGGAACTGGAAGACATTTCAAAACCATCTATTTCAACCATGACATGGACGGAAGAATTTGAACTTCATGTGGGCATTATAGCATGCCGTGTAGGGGCCTGGGTGGTGTAGCAGCTGCAAGCCCTCACTCCTATTGCCTAGACGTTTGTCTCGGGCAAGGTTGCTTTTATAGCTCACCAGGTCTCTTTCCTTTCCTTATTAATTTAATGTTCCCCCAAATAGAACCACTTTGCTGTGAGGAGTAAATGAAGAAAAGTGTGTAGGGCAGGGGAGTGTGTTTCATTACCAAGTCAGACTTGGGAGGAGGCATGTTCAAACAGATTTAATCTAATCCCACGTGGGTCATATGTTGGAGCCTTTACTTCACTTCACAAAACCAGCTCTCTGAATATACATGCCCTAGGTGTTTAATGCAGATTCACTCAATAAAATGGATTTGATGGAAATCTAAAAACATTTCCAGGCCCAGATAAATGATGCTCAGATCTCTCAGTCATATGCTTCTCCTCTTTCCTACCTCCCACCCCATGAAATTTTGTATCTAGTCCAAGAGCACACAGATGCACATACACAGCCTGTGGGGACTCAAGCTATTTCTCTCCCTCACAGTTTGGCTTTGGAAGATAAAATATCTTGTTGCATTTATTTTTTATTTCCACAATATAGCAGACACAATTAATTTCTTACACAATATCTCTTCTCTTTTGTTTCTTCTATTGGAACTCCAGTGAAATTCAAAGTGACAGTTTTCCAAGTTAAAACATCTCAACTGTTAAGATTCTCTTGTGACTAGAATTGGCTTTATGTCTAAAATATGGTAATAAGATATAAGTAGAAATTGACTTGATGGAAATTCCAAATAAATTATCATTTTCTTGATTAAGAATCAACACACCATCGTGGCATGCCTGTTTTGTATCATTCCCCCCTTCTTCCTGCTTGGGACTGCTCTGCTGCCTGAATGTGGAGGTCCATTGCCTTACTATGGGGATGAACCAACAATAGGATGACAATAAAAAACCAGAATGAATCTTGATATTGGACATTTTTAACAATGATGACATCTTGGGATTGCATATTTTAAGACTTCTTGTTACCTAATAAAAAAAGAAACACTAGGTATTGTTAACTTGAACCAATAATGAAAGCAATCTCCTTTAATAAAATATAAGGAGAGCCATGCTTTGGCATCTGTGTTGAGCCAGTAGGGGAGGGATAGTCCCAAAATACAAGAAGTACTTCAATAACAGAAGTAGCATTATTGGAAATTGTGCTTTGACATATTCTCCTGTCATGCGTACATATTCCCAGACCAGTTCCTATCACACAATTATGATCTTACAAATGGAAGTTAATTGGTTATTTTTGGAGGCAGGTTGAGGACTAGAAAACTCATGTTCCCTGACTGCAGTTCCATTACATCTCTATGTGGATCAGTAACCCAAAAAGCCGTGAGATCCTCAAACTGGTAATTCCCTATATGGGTGTAACAGCCATGGGAAAAAGTGCAGAAAGTAGCTGTCAGATTAGGAAATAGTCTAGAACTTTTCATGGGAACTTTATTTTACTACCTCAAAGAGCTCAAATCTTTTTGTTTGTTTTTTTTTGTTTTTCAACTATAAACTTCTTTATCAGTGTGGTAAAGATAATGGACTCTTTCTAGAATAATTCTCCTAAATACATAAAATACCACACATAGACTTTAATAAAATCAGTGAAGTAAAATTCAGTGATAAAAACATCTGTGATCCAGTAGCTTTTGAAACAAATCTCCCTAGAGTTGTTTGACTCATGGATGACCTGCCACTTTTGGAAAAGGTGTTTCTGTTAATAATGAATTATTGCCATTCTGGCATAACACACTCTTAAAGAAAAGAAAAAAATAATCTAACATTAATCCAGGGTTGAGCCCTTTGTCAGCCTTTCTGAAAGAAAAAGCTAAAGAGCTATCATGACTACCAATAGTAAGATGAATGCTCACAAAAACACACATGTGAGCACACCACACACAGATACACACGGCTAAAAATAAAGTAGTATATGAAGCTGATACCAAGGTCATTATTAGGAGTCTTTCAGTTCTCAGAGAGGAGACAGTAGATGGCGCACTCAAAATTGTGGGAGGGTGAAGCAAGCCATCTGCTTAGAATGGGGCCTCCAGGGTTGCCTGAGGGAATGGGTCATTTGGAAAATGGAAGTAAGATTAAAGCTTTAGGAAAGAGTAGGAAAAGCAGATCATTAAATGTGGAAGAGGGGAAAACACATAAAATCATTCATGTATGTATTTGTAGGTATGCCAATTATTATCAATTATAAATGAGAGTAAACAGCTTCCTACCAGAAGGAACTGGCACAAAGTAAAATACAACTCGATTACATATTGTCTCAAGTTATTTGTACAATGAGACAGATTTAAAATGTTTATCATTTCTCTTAAGAGAAATTAGTTATTTCATACACAGTATACAATGTTTAGTCACTCAAAGCAAAAACAAGCACTTCTATGTTACGTATGTAGTATTATCTAATAAATGGCCAATGGGTTGTGTTGACTTACTGATTGGTCCCTTACACTTTCTTGACAGTGAAGAAACCCAGTACTCTCAGATAGAGTAAAACACTCTCTCTCAAAAACAAGTATCCCGCCTTTTCCCCATCACCCAATAAATATTGTTCAAACCACATCTGACTGGTTGCACTCAAATATGATGCAATATTTTTATATTTCAAGCTATGTACATATTCTTAAGGGGAAAATCTGTAGGAAATGATTTGTGCAGCAGTACTTTATAGCAGCCATGAAATTTGGCAATTTCCTTTTGACCCAGGGACCAATGAGTTACATCGCATTTCAACTGACTTTGGCTCCTTGATGGCTGGAGAAACACCACATGCCACCTTTAACTCTGGCTGTAATTTTAATTCCAGCTAGGAGATGGTCCTACTTCTAATTCTCTTGTTTTCCATTTATACAAATCCAGTCCTGAAAGTCAGTCCTGGATAGTTGCTTTCACAGCCTGTCCTTTTGTTTGTTTGTTTTGTTTTAGTAATATTTTGGTAAAGGATTAGTATAGTGCAACCTTCAGAGATCTGTCCAGCCAGTCCAAGCCTGGGTCAATGGAAATCAGGAAACTGCAGTGTCCAGAATTATCCTGTCAGAGACTTCTGTGTTTAAATTTGTGGAAACATATGCCTACGTCAAATTGTATAAGGCTTTGATCTTGACTTTGACTGTGATGCAGAAACATTGTATAACTGTGAGAGAATGTCTGACTATATTCCTCTGGGTCTGTCATGACACATATTTGATAATAGTGAGAATTTAAAAGGATCCAAGGTTGTAGTTTACTGATTGGTAATGGTAATATTACCATTAGGTAATATTGTTAAAAATAAATTTGGTAGATTAAAAATTTTCTGACTGGTACTAGAGGTTCCCAATTATTCTGGAAGTTTCTTTTAAAATTGGATCAATCTTAACTTTCAATTCTGTATCATCATTCTGTTACATTCATTTAAACTATAAGTGACATAAATTTGTTTATTTAAATACTTAAAGTAGAAAGAATTTTTATGTATTAAGTAACATTGATACATTTTACTAAAATTTAGAAATAATAGGTTAATGAGTAAAATATTTAACATTATATAGTACCTCTAAGACAAAACATACATGGCATTAACAATGGAATTGTGTTTTCTCATGGAAGGATGAATTGTTATTTAAACACTGAGCAGGAAAGAAACTATCCTTATACAAACACAGACACACAAAAAAATGGTAAAAGAACAATTAAATGTCTACAGAATGTTAGTTAAAATAAATAATTTTTTTTCAACAGGCATTCTTAATATAGCCATAACATTTACAAACTGTTTCCAATAATTCAACCAACTTAAGTTCAAAACTTTCTGCTACATTTAGACATTATTCCAAACACTAATGTTCAGTTTTTATTAATGTTCAAATCTGAAAGGTATTGCTAGTGATCCTGCAAAATATATTTACATCACCACATCATACTAGCACTAACACTTTATGTAAAATGCACATGAAATAGACATATGCAGTCACTTAAAAGGTGTTAGTAGCTAAAATGCACTCAATTTTTTAGGGGGTAAATGTTTAAAAGAACCAGAAATATTTTATTCAGCCTAAATCTTTAAAAATTACTCAGTAGACATGATTGAACAACACCCACTTTTCAGGCTCTGATAGGTGAACAAAATGTAATCTCTAGCCTTCATGCATCCATAGTTTAGTGGAATAAATCTATACAGAAGCAACTGGAAAAAATAATGTTTTAAGTGCTGTAATAGAGAATTTTATGTGGTCTTAAAGGAGGGGCATTAAAGGATCAGGCTGAGGATGATGTCGACAGAGAAGATTAGAGAAGGAAGCTATACTGAAATAAATTCAAGATATAGAAGAGTAGAATTCATGAAGTACGATGCCACTGGTGATTGCAAGAGCAACTGAACGTGGCATATTTCATTTTATATGTTAAAAAAACACAAGACAACGGGCCAAAAATGGAGTTACTTATGCTAAAATCCACATCATTAGACCAAGATTTTTAAAGTTTGTGCTCTACCAGAATGAAATCTTAAACCACTCAGTCAATATCACCTGATCAGCACTAGTTAGGTAATCTGACTGATAGACACTTGCCATCCCCTAAAGAGATGCAATCTTGAAAAACAACCTTCTTACTTTGTCTAGTGTAAATTCCTTGCTCCTGCTCCCTCTAGCCACTCAAGTCTTATTCTGTACAGCTCTTTAGAACTCCTTTCTATCTGCTAGATTGGATTCTGCTTAATTTGAATCAATTTTTGCTCAAATAAACTCTTAAAGTTTTTAATATGTCTCAGTGTATTTTTTGTACATGGAAATGACCTTGGAAATAGTAGGCAATCCTTGAGACTGTTTATTGTAAATTAAAGTGAATAGTGACTATATCAATCATTTGTTGGAAGGATCAGTGAAGATAATCAATATGAGTTGCCTAGCAGAAATTCTAGCTCTTAGTAACTACTAAATAGTTACTAATTTTTACTTCTTTCCTCTACCACTGAACATGTAAATGAAAGACATTTCAGATGATTATAGCCACCAATCATGAAACATTCCAGATGAACTAAATGAGGCACCAGACACTATGGAAAAGAGATATCACCCTAGTTATGTCTTGTCTAAATTTTTGACATTCAGAACCCATGAACGTAGTAAGTTTAATGTAACCTGTTATCCAGCATTAGATAACTGTAACATTCCTCAACCCAAAACCTTAAATCTGGATTCATTAGTAGAAGCTATAGATGAAAAGAATTATTCAGTATGCATATAGCCTTAACATGCAGTGTTGAACAAAATCAGGAAGTCTAATAGCAAATGGTTAGAGTATTTACTTAGCGTTTTGGATCAATGCAAAGGGCATAAAACCAGAAATTGACTGGTGAGCAATCTCAGAGTAGAGTTAATAACACTTAGAGAATAAAATAACTAGGAATGTATGTCTGTGTAGTCATAGAATAAAATATTAAAGATTAAGACTCATTGATAAAGTAACTTTAATCAAAAGTTTTAGTTACTTTATAAGATACTGTGAAGCTGACTCATTTGGACTTTATAAGGAGTGAATCTATTACAAAAAAAAGGTTATTGAAGAAAAGTGTATTCTTAGCAATGTAGATAATTGTAATGACATTTATTAATGCTCACAGTAATAGTAATGGCAATGTATCACCCTTAACTGTTTGCCACAGTCAAAACTGTTCAGCAGAATAGTGTTCCTTGCTTATTGTTCCAAAAAAAATGGAGATGAACAGACAGGAACAATGCCACCACCATCAGTCTCCTGTCATGATACTCGACTACAATACATCAGGCATGTTCTTAAAGTAATGATTCTTTTTTTTTTAAAGATTTTATTTTATTTTATTTTTTAGAGAGGGAAAGGAGGGAGAAAGAGAGAGACAGAAACATCAATGTGGGGTTGCTGGGGGTCATGGCCTGCAACCCAGGTATGTACCCTGACTGGGAATCGAACCTGTGACACTTTGGTTCACAGCCTGCACTCAATCCACTGAGCTATGCCAGCCAGGCCGAAGTAATGATTCTTAATGACTCTCCTTAGTGTGGGAAGATGGTGACCTAAGTGAGATGTTTAACAACCCAGAGCAAGGGTGTCAACTAACTTTCAGACAATGCAATATGAGGAAAACTGCAATTACTACATGATATACCAATAATAAAACAAGTTCTTTGTGTTCCATATCAATCACTGCATAATACTTCTGGAAATAATATCTAGCAAAAATAGAAAGACATTAACTATAGAGGACAGTTGAATTCAATTGTGCACATTTGGTAGTAGATAAGAACAACTGATGGATTAAAACAAAAAGGAAAATTCTGGGGGAAAAGAATATGTTAACTGTGGCAATATCAGAGTTCAGAAAGAGGAATGAATGAAGAGGACAAAGGTTCATGGTGAAGCCTTTACATTGGAGAAGAGACTGTTATTCTCATGTATCAGTGAGCAAAGAAAAACAAAAAGCTAATTTAGAGAACTGAGTTGAGAAACTCTAAAAGAGGGAACTATAAATGCGATTTTCGGTGATCTCCAGAAGAATGTAACTCAACTACAAAAGCTGAGGGTTCTGCAAAAACTATGTATAGTCAGGAAGAGAGTCAACAATAACTTCAGAATAGAATTGTGGAATATGTTCTAAGTGATCAGCAATATGCAATCCTCCAATATCCAAAGCTTTATTGTCAAACTGAAGTGGGTGTTTTGGATGTGTTTCTAAGGAAAAGGAAAAGTAGACAGTGTATAGTGAGAGGGAACAGGCACAACTAGCACACGGGAGGCTCTTTCTTACAGAAATCTTTAACTGGTGGCCAGAGATCTAACATTTAGGATGTAAAAATACTCTCAAGGCATTAATGTCAATTAAAAGTCAAAATGTTGGTAAATGAAGCACGTGTTAACTACTGGTTCCAGCCATATGAGGTGAGTGGCATTCTACACGAGGTCCCTATCATCTCCCACCCGGTTACTGGAATAACCTTGATTGTCCTCCCTGCTTCTACATTTGCAACCGAGTAGTCTGTCTCAGAATGAAAGACAGAGTTGTCCCTTACAATTATAAGGATTATTTCATTTCTCTATTCCAAACTCAGTAAAGTTTCCCATTTTACTAAAAATAAATGCACAAATGCTACTCAAAGGTTTTACATGATCTGGCCCCTGTTCCTTTTCTGAACCCATCACCCACTACACTTTGCTTTGTTCACAGCTTTCTCGATACTCTGGGCCCCTCACCATTCCTTGAGCACACTGCACAAACTCTTACATAAAGCCCCCTGTCCTGGCTGTTCATTCTGCCTGGAAGTCTCTTCGGTCAGACATGTGCATGGTGAAGGCCCCATCTCCTTCTGGTTTTGTTTGGATTCTACCTTCTCAGGGAGACATTCAGAAGTAACCATATTTGAACTTACCACACTCCATATACCCCTGATTCCTATTACTCTGATCTACTTTTCCTTTTCTTGTAGAACTTAACACATTTTAATATTCAAAATAAATCATTTATTTATTATGTCTCTCCACTGTTCATCACTACCTGCTAGAATATAAGCTCAGAAAGGCAGTAATCTGTTTTAATCATCAACGTATCTTAAATACATCAATGTGTGCCTAGCATTTCATAGGCACTCAAGAAATGTTTGATACATAGTGAATGAACAAATATACTTTTTGAGGCTCAAAAAAATAAGAAAAAATTATATTTATTCAACAAGAAAAGAGCAGGCATAGGTTTCCCACCAATATCTTTACAATTTTTAAATTAACATGTTGTCCCTTAGTATTTGAGATTATCCTAGGTAAACTAGAAATTCCATTCCAATTTTTTAGAAGAAATAATTATTGTAGCAGAATAAGCTAGATAACACCAATAATCTGTTCCTCTGGTTGTTGTAAGAGAGAAACTGCCTAGCCAGGGATTACCTCTCTCTGCCATAAAACTAGTTCCTATCCCTGGAATCTGAGTTTAATATATATATATTTATATATATATGTATGTATGTATATATATAATATGTATATATCACTGCCAAACCAAGTGATATACATAAGTGAATGCATTTAATTCTAAACCATCTCTTTATCTGTTTGTCAGCTGGGAGAACAGGACTCTGAGATACTGGAGGATAGTATGCCACAAGATAAAAAATCCTGAATCCCTGAATATTACATGGAAGATAGACACCTGTCAATCATTAACACCTGCATTTGACAGTTATATGACTGGCAAAGACACATTTATTGTGTAAGTCACAGAAATCTGTGAGTTTATTTGATATAACAGCTGGTATGACCTTAATGTAAAAAGAAAAATTGGCTAGGGCATAAAATTGGACATCATAAGTTTGTATATGTCACAACTACAGAATTCTTGGTGGTCTAGAACTGTGCATTATGCAGTTGAAGTGGCCAGGATGAACCATGTACTTAGTGATATTGGTGGAGTCAAATGGTTGAAGAAGCTGTTCATAAAAATAGAACATACAAAAAGCCTAATTTCACCACTATATTTATTTGGAATACAAATATAAGATAAAAGAAACATTAACTTTAACACAGAACTCTAACCAAATGTTAGGGCAAAACACAATCATTGTCAAGTGCTACTCAGTACTCTGATCATTTTATTTACCCAAAACTTCAACTCGATCTTAACATAAAGCTGTGTATAATTGAAATTCCAATGTTATAAGAAGCAATAAAACTAGACAAATTCTAAGGAATTTATTTCTAAGTCACATTTACTTATTACATAATGAAAAGAGTATGAATTTAGGGATTATATCATCTGCTAAAAAGAGTTTGCAAAAATCCTGCTTGGTATGAATTAAGCTAAAAAAGTATTCAAATGCTTTACTGTAGGGTTCACAGAATGAACAGAAGATTGGCAATTATAGGTAGACTGTCATGGACATATTTTCCTCATATATTTTAGAAACATGTTATAAGTCATAATATACTGCACATGTACTTATTAATTAGAATATGTTTCTCTATTTGAAAGAATACATTGCTGAATACAATGGCAAAAGGCTTCTATTTTTAAAATATTATAATTTAATTCCATTTACAGATTTAAGCTTGTAACAATTATAGTTTCTTAGTACCTTTTTCAAAGCCTATTTATTATTCAGTTGCACTCATTGGAGAGCATTTCCATATTAAAGTTAACTTTAATTAACTGTGGTGGAGTAGTGAGTAGTACAGAAAATAGTGTTTTTTGAAGTTGAAATAGGTTTGGCATTAAAATTTTGGGGTATGTACTAGCAGACCAACATAGACCCTGTGGTCTTTAGTGAGTGCAAGTAAGTAATGGATAATTTTCTAAAGAGCTATTATGACACTGTGTTTTGGGGCGGAACTCACTGTGGGAGTGGGGGATGGGGTGGGTGGAGGAGAGCAAAGGGGGAAAAATCAGGACAACTGTAATAGTACAATAAAATATTTAATGAAAAAATATATATACTACATGAATTAAATAAGTGTGGTTGATTGGAGGTCCTGGTAAAGGCTTAAGCCATGTTTAGTTCACATGGGGGATTAGTAAAGGATTGTATAATTTATATTATGAAAGAGGAAGCTCTAGTTTGTGATCTTGAAGATTGTATAGTTACATATGAACCGCAGTTTTAGAAAGTGATAAATCACTAAAGGTTGGTGGCGACAGAGTGAAAAATACTTAATTTCAGGAATAAAGTGTGCCTTCCATAGAGATATTGCAATTTTTGAGGAGAATTTTCTGTTTATGATGAAATACTTTCAAAAGACTAAAATTGGTCTGGAACAGCATAAGTTTGTCACGGTGATGACTAGAAAACAGATGTATAGTTTAATGACTAATTTGAATGGAAAGAAGTAAAAGGAAGAAGAAAAGCAAGTGGAAACTTGCCTATAGAACTTCGAACAATTAGGTCCTAATGTCTTCAGTGCAGGGGAGTCAAAACTAAAGTTTTCATGAGACAAAATATCTTCAGCAGTAACCTCAGATTTTACTGAATACAGTAATAGTGTATACTGATAATATTTTTGCCCTAATTATTTGATCATGTTCCTAATGCATATTGATTTCTTTAACAAATGGAACCTAGCAATATATGCTTTCTTATGTCTTTTTGGACTGTGACATCCTTCTGAGAAGATGTTGAGTATGCATTTTAAAAATAAATTAATAAAGGTACAAGGAATAAGAAGCACAAATGGCAGGTACAAAATGGGCAGGGGGAGGTTAAGAATAGTATAGGAAATGGAGAAGCCAAAGAACTTACATGTATGACCCATGGACATGAGCTAAGGCGGCGGGGGGGATTCTGATGGGAGGTGGGTGCAGGGCAGAGGGGAGTAAAGGGGGGAAAATGAGACAACCATAATAGCATAATCAGTAAAATATGTTTAAAAAATAAATAAATGAATGAGAGGATGTGTGAATGACTGTCTCCCATAACATGTACAAAAATAAGTAATGAATATATCATTATCAGATGGATATAAAAAGAATTCATAAACTCATTCTTCAGTTGCTTATCTAGGTACCATCACTTTCAGAGTTTTAAAATTTCAAAAGAAAAAACAAAGTTCTTCCCTCTAGCAAAAGTAAAAATGCTTTTTCTACATGTGATCTTTGTGCTTAAAAGAAGGGAATTAATCTGGCTAGGGTGGCTCAGTGGATTGAGCACTGGCCTGCAAACCAAAGGGTCATCAGTTTGATTCCCAGTCAGGGCACATGCCTAGGTTGTGGGCCAGGTCCCCAGTTGGGGGTGCATGAAAGGCAGCCACACAATGATGTTTCCATACCCTCCTTCTCCTTCCCTTCCCCTCTTTTTAAATATAAATAAATAAAATCTTTATTAAAAAAGAGGAAAACCAGAACCTTTTGTAGATGTGAGTATCCCAAGCTGATGATTAATCTTAATAAAGATTTATAGGTATCATAACTATTCATAACTTAAAAGATTGAAAATATAAAATTGTACAGTAGCAAATTATTGTAGTGGAAACATCTATAAATCAAAAGTTAGAAGATATGAGTTCTAGATCATATTGCATCTGGTAATTATAATGACATTTTACCATTTGTACCTTATATTTTAAAAAATGAAAAACAACATAGCAAATATTCTGTCATAGTAATTTTCAGGTAATTAACTGGATAAAAATTGTTTTTTTTATGTTCTAGATGTCATGAAAAACTCTTTATTACATTATTTAATTTATTTCATTACTTATATTTTATTGCTTATGCTATTACAGTAGTCTCCAATTTTTCTCCTTTGCCCCCCTCCATCCAGCACCCCCCACTCCCTCAGGCAACCCCCATACCATTGTTCATGTCCATGAGTCATATGTATGAGTTCTTTGGTTACTCCATTTCTTATGCTGTACTTTACATACCAATCACAATTCCATAACTACAAATTTGTACTTCTTAATTCCCTCATCTCTTCAAATATTCCCCTCATATACCCCTCCCATCAGGTAACCATAAAAACACTCTCCATATCCATTATTCTGTCTCTGTTCTTGTTTGCTTAGTTTGTATTTTAGGGTCAAGTGTTGATAGATAGGCACTTATTATCATTTTATTGTTCATAGTTTCCATCTGTTTCTTTTTCTTAAATAAGTCCCTTTAACATTTCATGTAATAATGGTTTGGTGATGATGAACTCTTTTAGGTTTTTCTTGTCTGGGAAGCTCTATCTGCCCTTTGATTTTAAATAATAGTTTTGTGAGTAGAGCAATCTTGGCTGTAGGTTCCTATTTTTCTTAACTTTGAATATTTCTCACCGATCCCTTCTAGACTGCAAAGCTTCTTTTGAGAAATTAGCTGACAGTCTTATGGGAACTCCCCTGTAGATAACTAACTTCTTTTTTCTTGCTGCTTTTCAAATTCTCTCTTTATCTATAACCTTTGGTATTTTAATTATGATGTGTCTTGGAGTGGGCCTCTTTGCATCCATCTTGTTTGGGACTCTCTGTGCTTCCTGGACTTGCATGTCTGTTTCCTCCACCAAATTAGGGAAGTTTTATTTCATTATTTTTTCAAATAGATTTCCAATTTTTTGCTCTCTCTCTTCTTCCCTGACATCTCTATGATGTGAATGTTGGAATGCTTGAAACTGTCCCAGTGGCTCTGACACTATCCTCAGTGTTTCTGGATTCTTTTTATTTCTTGTTGTTCTGACTGGTTGTTTTTTGCTTCCTTATGTTCCAAATCATTGATTTGATTCTCAGGTTCATCTACTTTACTGCTTTTTCCTTGTAAATTCTCCTTTGTTTCAGTTAGTGTATCCTTCATTTCTGACTGGATAACTTTTGTGCTGTTGAGGTTCTCACTGAGTTCCTTAAGTGTCATTATAACCAGTGTTTTGAGCTCTGCATCTGATAGATTGCTTGTTTCCATTTTGTTTAGTTCTTTTTCTGGAGTTTTGATCTGTTCTTTCATTTAGGCCCTCTTTGTCTTCTCATTTTTGCAGGGTTCTTTGTCTGTTTTTATGTATTAGGTAAGGCTTCTATGACTCTCTATCTTGGTAGCATGGCTTAATGTAGTAGGGTCCTGTGGCACAGCCTCCCCTGTTATCCAAGCTGGATACTCGAGGTTTGCCCTTTGTGTAGTTTGAGTACAATCTCATCTTGTAGTTGAGCCTTGATTGCTGTTGGCAGATCAATGGGAGGAATATAACTAGGCCAGTCAGCTTCAAGGACTGGCTGTGATCACTCTCCACCACCTCTGCCCTCTGTGAAGGACCAGCTATACAGGGGCAGGGTGGGGGTGCTTCAGTATGATCTGTAGCTGTCGACTGGGTTATAGTCTCTGGTGTTTCCTAGATGGTACAGACCAATGTTCCCCCATCTGTATTCTGCCCAGGGCCACCCTGCATGAGTTGTAAAGCAGTCTGAGATGGCTGCTACTGTGCTGGGCTTGGAGGTTCCTAAGTGAAGCCAACCTGTGAACTTGGGCTGGCTGCTGCTATTGCTGGGCCTGGGCCACTTAACAAGAGTTAAGGGACCTGGAGGCTATGGAGGCCAGCTATTGCTTGTTTGAGATGATTTGGTAAGTTGTGAAGCATGAGCCATGACCAGCCTTTCATATACAATAGCAGCTTGGGTGGCCAATAAGTTGGGTGGGATGGAGTCTCTGGGGATCTCCAGCGTGGAGCAAACAGTGTTAGCTGGTTTGATGGGGTCTCAGATATGGCACCAGCCAACTGGCTCTGTGGCTCTGTGGAGGGAGGGTTCAGAAAAGGGACAATGGCTTCTGCTTGCCTATCAGCCTGGGAGAAAGCTGTCTCCCAGCTCTTGCCTTTATGCCAGACACTTCAGTTTTTCCCTGTATGCTACTGGTGGCTTTCAAGCTGATATCCTAGTGCTGGAGCACTGAGTGAGATTGTCTGAGTGAGTCTGTGTGGGGTTCTTTAAGAGGAACTGCTTGGGACTCCAGAAGTTTCTTCCACTAACTCAATCCCAACTGGTTTTTGCTGCCAGAAGTTATGGGGACTCGTCCTCTTTCACTGGAACCCTGGGCTGGGATCCTGCAGTGCTGATGCAACTTCTTGGTTCCCAGATATCCCTCCCAAGTATTTATCTACCACATGTGGATGTGGGACCAGCCTGTTTCACAACTCTGCCCATTCTATCAGTCAGCATGGATGTGGTTTCTTTAATTCCATGGTTGTTGGATTTCAATTTAACTCTATTTCTAACAGTTCAGAGTGATGGTTGTTGTATAGCTTAGTTGTTATTTTCAGTTTTGTGAGTGGGCAAGCCATGTGTACCTATGCCACCATCTTGACTGGAAGTCTAATCTGTATTTGAATAATAACCAAGTTTTATTATGCCCATTCCTTTGGAACTAAGGGAAATGAAGCATACAGAATTAAGTGACCAGCCCAAGGCTATGCTGAATGAATATTTGAAGTAGATTCTCTGTCTGCAGACCCTGAGATCTTAATCAGTATGCTGTTCTGCTTCTCTAATGCCAAAAAATATATGTGAAAATATTCCTTCACAATATATGTGCCCATGATGGGCATACTCCATTCACCATAGATACTCATATGTATTATAATTTAAATACTTATCATTCTACTTAAATTGTCCAATTGCCTCCATCTTCAATATCTACATATATAGACAAAGTCTGTTTATCATTTAAGACCTATGTCAAATACAATCTCCTTTGTAAGGCAATCCCAGCTGATGAATAAAAAAACATCTCCTATCTCTGATAACACTTTTAAAAATAATTTTCTATAGTAAAGGTTGTAACTATTCTGAATAAGAGATTTTAGCCAGATAGCTTACTATCCAATAAGAGTGTGATTGCCCAGTCATTAGAAAAATTATTGTAGTCACTTTTACTGCTCAGCTTTATTGAGGAATAATTGACAAAAAATTTATATATTGGAGGTATACAACATGATGTTTTCATATGCATATTCGTTGTAAAATGATTCCCACAATGCAGCATCTCACCATGCATACCACAATAGCGATATTCATCATCTCAGCTGCATTTTTGTATGTGTGCAGGAAAACATATAATATCTATGATCTCAGTACATTTCAAGTACATAATACAGTGCTATTAACTATTGTCACCAAGCTATACGTTCAATCTGCTTAATTTTTTAACCCTGTGTAACCGAAACACTTTACTTTTTGACCAATATCTATTACCCCTTCCTCCCAGAGCCTGGCAGCCACCATTCTACTCTCTGCTCATAACAGTTTGCTGTTGCAGGTGCCACATAATGAGATATTTAGTATTTGTCTTTCTGTGTCTGGCTTACTGTACCTCACATATTTGTCCTTCAGTTTCATTCTTATTCTCATAAGATTTCCTTTTTTTAAGGCTGAAAAATATGTATTTGCATATATAATACATATATGCACATATATGATATATAGTCATAATGTATAATATGCACATATGTACTATACAATATTTGTGTGTATGTATAACATGTATATGTACATGTGAAATTTTATTTATCCATTTATATATTCATAACACTTATGTTGTTTCCATATCTTGGCTATTATGAATAATCATGCATTGAACATAGGAGCACAAATATCTCTTTGAAATATTGGTTTTATTTCCATTGAATATACCCATAATGGGATTGCTAGAGCATGTGGTCATTCTAGTTTCAATTTTTTGACAAATCTCTGTACTTTTTACATAATGGCTATACCAAGTTTTATCTTTGTTATAGATAACATGTATAAGGGTTCTTAGGCATGTTTTTATTCTATGGAGGCTTGCTTGTAGTAAGCAATTGACCATTGAATAACTGTGTTATTAAAGCATTTTGAAAAAGCCTAAGTTCTGAGCAAATGAGAGATATTGTCAGTTGTCATGATTATTGAAAATTTAACAAGTCTTCCTAAAATTCAAAATAAAAATATATTATAAGATTTATTTTATAATATAGAGTATATCCTATTTCCATTCTGCCATACTAAACAAGTTTTCTGAAGAAAACTTCCTCAATAAGATTATTAATTTAAAATCTGAACATCAGGACATGACAATATCATTGCCCCAGTTTAGATCCTATGTTTAGAGTCAGTTAAAAAATCTTTAATTTCTGAAGCTAGGAAAATTGGCTGAACAGCTAGCTGACTGGTTCAGTCAGCTAGAAATCAGTCAAATTTCAAAGACATGAAAAAATACATTTCACAGTAGCAAGAATCATAAAGTTGCTGAGCTGAGTAGGAGTTAAAAGAACCTGGGCAAATTAAAGCTGGCTTGGTAAAATAAGAGCAAATCAAATCCTCATTGACCTTCTCAAGCTAAACTAATACTATGTCTAAAACTTGGACCAACTGCACTGAATTTTCCATTGTAAACCTTCGTATTGTAATAAACATTTAGTCTTTCAAACTTTCAGTTTATGGTCCTCTTCAGTCATCTTTCTTGGTTTGCTCCCCATGTTCTGTCAAACTACCTCACCATATCAGCATACAAATTTCCCTTATTTTGCTTTATTTGTGTATTTTTGTCTTTGGTGGAAGGGAATGCCAGTGTTTGTCTAGAATCTTATGACTACAATGCAGGATGTGACTCCCTCCAGCTGAGGTGCAATGTAGAATGTCTCCTCCTCTGTCTTGCTGGGAAGTCGAGAGGAAGTTTGTCATTCACACTGTTTAATGTATTTCCTGTAAGTGTGTAGGAAATGCCCATTTGAAGTTCTGAAGCAAGCTACCTTGATGTTCAGAGAGATGAGATAAACTACTTGATGAAAGAAATCATGTTCAAGGAAGAATGCTATGAGAGAAAGGCAACCTGTTTATTTACATGAAGATCAAAGAACCTTTACATGAATTGGAACTACATATTTTTTCCTGAGTAATTGGCGGAGGATAATCTACATGGCAGAAAGAAAAGTGGTAAGTCTTTAATGACTGTAATTTGATTTTATGTATTAAAAGGTTACTAAACTAACTAAAAAAATATGCTTGCAGAAATTTTATTTTTAAGGAAATATTCTATACTTTCCATAATTATCAATATTAAACTATAATGGAATAAGTTAAAATTCATTAATATTACATGTTTTACTTTTAAGAAAAAAAAGCAATTGGGCTTGTCAACCACAAAGAAAGTTACACTTAACAAATAAATGTTATCAATGATTAAAATCTTTTATAATCAAAGCCAGTAGAGTATTGTACAGTACAGATGCCAGGATAATTTAATACAACAAACAAAATCTCTCTAAGTACCCAACACCATAATGATGTGCTACCCAATATAATATTTTTTCTCTCTATAAAAGGATAAATGTTACCCCCTCCTCCAATGAGAAACTTAAGAGTAATATTACATGTGAGGGAAAACCACACATTCTTAAATCATTAGCGTTTCCCTGTATATGCAATCTATCTCCTTTTCTCTCTTACTAAGATTGACTGAGTTTCAAAAAATAAGGCAGGGAAAAATGCAATCAACTTCAAAAATTACTTTGGCACAGCATGGCAAAACACATCCAATTAAAACATTAAACACTGTGCTAATAATTATGTTTCCTATGGAGCCTTTTTATCAAGGATTTCAAAGTCAAATTTACAGTTTCTCCGCTGTGCTTTGGACATCTCTAATTCTGATGGCCGACAAGTATTCCTCCCCTTTCACCTTCTTAACCTGTGCTCAGAGTTCTAATGAACTGGATGGACAATCATTCTGCCACCAGATCTGTGACTTGGAGGCTCCTTCATCTTCTTTTGCCTTTGCTCAGCTAGCCAAGTGGCTGATTCTCAGTAAGCACAAGTTGGCTGATTTTGAAATCTTAAAAATTTGAACTATAAGCTTTTAAAAATGAATGAACTTTTATGATTTTCAGTCATAAGAGCTTAGTTTGAAGTACACTACCAAAAGTCTGCCTTCACAAGCAAAAGGTAATTAGCAAGGAGCATAAGTGAAACATTTAAATTAGCTCTTTTAAAGCTTTTTTAAACAATGGCATTTCTAAGTACATTGTCTGTAAACATGTGCCACTGCCTTCATAGTCTATGTATTTTTTAATATGCCCTCTCTTTTTTAAATAAATAGATGTTGTGTTTGGCTCAACTATTACATATATTATCAAAATTCCTATACATATTATTAAAATTAACTAAGAAAATTTCACCTTGTTCCTATAGTCATGCTGCTTATGATCTTTGATCTCTCAACAGATCCTTTCTGGGATTCTGTGACTAAATTTATTTTCCTTGGTTTAAAAAATAACTATCTTGTTATATTTATATATAAATATTTTTCTTTTTATATTTTCATCAGGATGAAAATATTTCTTACTGTTTTTATGCCATTTTATTTTGGATGCTTGGTGTTAAACTGCTCTGATACTTCTAATTTCCTTGAAATTTCTTTGCATGATTCAAATATAATGGTTGCCTTAAACTGAATTAGACTCCTTTATAACCATAGTTTTAAAACCACTCAATGTAAAGCCCTAGATCATCTAGAGTCTAATTTCAATCTGTTATTAACTAGCCTGGATCATATAGCAATCCAGAAAAAGTACAATAGTATTTAGTGTCTTTATTGTTAATACAAAGTGAATGACCTTAATACATTTTTTAGTGTTAAAAACTATACGGTTCAAAGTTAAAGCTTAATGTTATGCATCTTGAGGTTCCTGATACTTCATTTGCTAACAACAATGATACAATCTGCACTGAAGGTCAGCTCTCTAGAAGGTACTGTGGAGGATGCGTTAATATGAAGATGAACAAGAAATGCTTATATTGGTACAATATTTACCTGTCTGTTTCCATATATATTGACTTATTTGGTGCTCATAGCAACTTATGAATTAGAAAGGAAGCTATTATTTGTTCCATTTATGAGATAAAGGCAGGTAGCTACAAAGGTCAAGTAGTTATCAGGAAATTCCAGACCTAGTGAGAGAGGCAGAACTAAAACTACATAAGATGTTATTATTGTTACATATTGATTAGTGTACACTGTTCTTGAATGACATTTTTTAGACTTCTCTTCCTGAACCACATAATATTGTCCCGCTGTGAGAAAGGCATTATAATTTTGTATTTACTCTAATGTATCTCAAAAGGAACCTTGTTTAATGACATAACATTTGTAAATTTCTTGGAATAAAGGAATCATTTAAATGCAAAGTACTGCTGAACATTATCCCCTGTACTCTCCCACTGGGCACATTAAAATCAAATAGAGCTGGCTGTGATCTTTTAGAAACGCAAGAGTGTCATAAATTGACTTTTTGCAACTTGCTACACCACCCCCTGGAGAAACTGTGCGCCTCAGGCAGATCTCCGAGAGGGGTTATGATGCCCAGGCCACAAGTTCTCCATAGAGCATGACAGGGGTAAGAAACTGAGAAGTTGAAAACCTTTCCTAAACTTGCACTTAGTTTCAAATCAGCAGGCACTGGGAATTAGTTTCTCACATAACTTGAGCAAATGCATGCACAGAGATCAAAGTTGCATAGGAGGAGAAATGTGACTCTTAAAATAAAAAAAAAAAATGATGCTGCAAGTCTGAGAAAAAGAACTCTGCATGATTGACCCCTGTTGGTGCCATTGGCCATTTCATGGACCTCCTTCTACCTATTTTTCTCTTATTTTCCATTGTCACTTTCAACACAGACCTTCAAATAATCTGGCATTGGTATCCGATCGGGTTTGCTGCTCAGGTTTCTTTAATCATCTAAATTTCCCCAAATCCAATTATCATAGATTCCTTCCTTGCCCAGGATGTACCCCTTTTTCTATCTAATATAATCCCTAAATTTCAGTTTGGGATAGAAAACACTTCACAAGCAGTGCCTGATTTTCCTGTTTCACCCAGGCTGTTATTCTTGAGGCCCTTTTGCTTATTTAATGTTTCTCACATGTTTCCCAAATTTATTTCAGTTTTATCTACATACCAAATATCTCACAAAGTTCTGTTAGACACACCCTTCATATTTTTAAATTATTGATGCAAAATTTATATACAATGCTTTAAATTAAAAACTCAGTAAGTTCTGACAAATGTATACATCTTGTAAACAAGACCTCAAATAAGATATGGAACGGTTCTACCACTACAGAAAGTGCTTATCCAGTAAATCCCCATGACCCCATAAGGTGCATCTTTTCTGATTTTTATTTCCATAGGTAATTTTTTTCTGGTCAACTTCAAGAAAATGAATTCAGTAAGTACGCTTTGCTACTATTTCTGTTTTCTTTGCAATTCTAGATAACATTTAGCAGGTTGAGGAATTTTTTTTCTATTTTTGGTTTGTAGAAGGATTTTATCAAGATTGCACTTTAAACAGTGTCAAATACTGTTCTGCACTGAAATAATAACATATTTTCCTGCATTGTTCTGCATTATTCTTTCCTGCATAAATTAACTTTTATCAATTGTTAAAATATTAAATATTTAAATTTACAAGATAAATCCAACTTTATATTGTGGTATTATCTTTTTATATATATTATTGGACTTAATTACCTAAATTTTAAAAAACTTGTATAAATATTCATAAGTGATTTATACATTTTTTTCTGTTGTCTTTGTCCAGTTGGTACCATGGTAATTCTCGCCCCATAAAATCAATGGAGAAATGTGTCTTCCCTCTTCCTCTATTTACTGAAAGATGTTGTTTAAGACATAATTTCTTCTTTGAATGCTTGATATAAATTGCTAGTGCTGTCATATTGGCTTAGAATTTTTTTTGTGAGATGGCTTTTAATTAACATTTCATTTTCTTTAATAGACATAGGAAGCTTTAGATTTTTTTATTTATTCTTGAATCAGTTCATCTGGTAACTTTAGAATTTCAAAATTTTTATTACATCTAAGCTAGTTAATTAATTGGCATAAAGTTGTTTATCATATTTCCTTATCTTCATTTTGTTGTCTTTATGATCTGTAACAATGGCTCCTTCTTTGATTTTGATATTGGTAGTTTATATTTTATCTCTCTTTTTATTGATTTATCTAGCTAAAGCATAATCAATTCTATTTTTTCAAAAAACAATTTTTGTTTTTTCTCATAGTTGTTCATTTTCTATTTCATTGACTTATACTCTTATAAATATTACTTCCTTCTTATGTAAGTTTGGATTTAATTTGCACTTCCTTTTCTATCTACTTAATTGGAAAGCTAGATTTTGATCCTAAACATCTCCTTATTTAATGTGAGCATTTAAGGTATAGTTTTCCCTCTAAAATCTGTGAAAGATATAGTTTTGCAGATTGTGTGTGTGTGTATGTGTGTGTGTATATATATATATAATCATGTAATACATATAAACATATTTGGCATTTAATTTATGTAAAGTTCAAAATATTTTCAAATCTTCCTTGTGATTTCTCATTAGACCTTAGATGTATAAGTATTTTAACAGCTTTATTCAGATATAATCTATATACCATATACTTCACTCATTTGAAGTTTACAGTTCAAGGCCATTAGTATATTAAGAGTTGTGCATTCATCACCAGAATCAATTTTAGATTATTTTCATTATTTCAGAATGAAGCTCAGTATCCCGTAGCTGTTAACCACTTAACTTCTCTCTTCACAGCCCTAGACAACCACTAATCTACTTTCTGTCTATATAGACTTGTTTATTCTTGACATTTCATATAAATGTATCGTATCATATGTGGTCCTTTTGACTGGTTTCTTTCACTTAGCGTAATGTTTTCAAGATTCATCTATGTGGTAGCATGGTGCATTTTATTATCCATTCATCAGTAGATGGATAGTTAGTTTGTTTCCAAAATCTACATCTTGGCTATTAAGAATAATGCTGCTATGGCCCTGGCTGTCGTAGCTCAGTGGATTGAGCGTGGGCTGCGAACCAAAGTGTCGCAGGTTCGATTCCCAGCCAGGGTACATGCCTGGGTTGCAGGCCATAACCCTCAGCAACTGCACATTGATGTTTTTCTCTCTCTCTATCTCCCTCCCTTCCCTCTCTAAAATTAAATAAATAAAATCTTTAAAAAAAAAGAATAATGCTGCTATGTACATTTGTGTACATGTTTTTGTATCTATATATGTATTTATTTCACTTGGATAAATACCTAGTTATAGAATTGCTAGATCATATGGTAACTCTATGTTTAAGGAACTGCAGACCTTTTTCTTTTCTTTTTTAATGGAGAAATTTTTTTATATTTTTTAAGATTTTATTTATTTTTAGAGAGGGGGAGGGCAGAGGTGGGAGGGGAGAAAGAGAGGGAGAGAAACATCAATGTGTGGTTGCCTCTTGTGCACCTCCTACTGGGGACCTGCCCTGTAACCCAGGCATGTGCCCTGACTGGGAATGGAACTGGAAACCCTTTGGTTATCAGGCCAGCACTCAATCCACTGAGCTACACCAGCCAGGTGCAGACGGTTTTTTTTTTTCAAAAAGGCCAGATTACTTAATATTCCACAAGCAATGTACAAGGGTTCCAATTTCACCATTCTCACCAACGCTTGTTATTTTCTGTCTTTTTGATCCTAGCTATCCTGCTGGGTGTGAATGGTATCTCATTGTGGTTTTGGTTTGCATTTCTCTGATCTCTAATGATAATAAGCATCTTTTTTATGTACATACTGGTCATTTGTATATCTTCTCAGAAAAAATGTTACTTCAGATCCTTTCCTCATTTTTAAATTAGGATGTGTTTTTATTGAGTTGTAAGAGAATGGTACATATTCTTGATATAAGTGCCTTATCAGGTATATAATTTTGAAAATATCTTTTGACATTTTGTGAGTTGTCTTTTCATGGTATCTTTTGAAGCACAAAAATTATTGTTTGATGATGTCTCATTGATTTGTTTTCTTTTGTTGCTTATAGTTTTGATGTTACGTCTATGAATTCATTGTCAAATTCAAGGTCATAATCTCTCTCTTTTAACTGGTGGACTTTGAGAAAAACAGATCACCCTCTATAATGTGGGTGGTCCTTATTCAATCAATTGAATGCTTGAATAGAACAAAAGACTGAGCAAGAAAGAATTCCCCAGAAGACTGTTTTTGGATTTTATATGCAACATCAGCTCTTCCAGTTTCTCATAGTACCTTGCCAGCCTTTCTATGAACTGGAATACGGGCTCTTCTGGGTCTCTAGCCTTCCAGCCCACCCTGTAGATTTTGCATTTCCCAGTCTTTATAATCATTTAAGCCAATTCCTTATAATGAATCCCCTTGTACACATATACACAGATCCTGCTGGTTCTGTTCCTTTGAAGAATCCTAACTGATACACATTTTTATATAGAGAGTGGTTCTACAGCAGGGGTGTCAAACTCATTTTCACCAGGGGTCACATCAGCCAAGCAGCTGCCTTCAAAGGGCTGACTGTAATTTTAGAACTGTATAAATGTAACTACACCTTAACAGTTAAGCGAGAGCTTGGCACTGCTACCAGGTAGTAACAAGGTGCCAGGCCAGGTGAAACAAGGTGGAGGGCAGGATTCAGCTGGCAGGCCTTGTGTTTGCCACCTGTGTTCTTATGGAACAAAATTTTAGGGATGAGTTTTTTAAATTGATTCTGGGGTTTCTAGAATAACTGCTTAATCTGATTAGATTTAAAGATACTAATAATCTATTTCCAGTAGTAAATAGAGCACTGATAATCCATGGCATGATCTGTCAATAGAGATAAGCAAAAACATCACCACTGTATGCTCCTAATCAAATACTTACAGGAAGCGAGGAGCTACTTTAGAGTGTACAAGATCTGGCCAGAAAGTATCCAGCCATGTAATATGAACAATAGAGACATTTATTAAAGAAGATACAGGATACAAGAAACAATGTACATAAGAAAATGACACCTCAGTCCCCTTCAAAGTAGGCACCTTGGGACTTCACAGAGTTGTCACAATTCCCATCAGCTACCCCATAGTATTTTCCTGAATCTCATTGAGGGTCTGAAATCTCTTTCCTTTGAAAGGTGATTTTATCTTGGGGAAAATCCAAAAGTTGCAAGGTGCTAAGTTTGGGCTATAGGGGGCTGAGTTACCTGTGTGATCTGATGTTTCACCAAAAAACTCTGCATGAAACATGATGCATGAGTGGGTGCATTGTCATGATGAAGCTGCCAATCACCGGTTGCCCAAAGCTTTGGCTTTCTGAATCATCTGAACAGTTTCTATGGAGCAGTGTTCAAGCTTAACACAAAATTTGATGCAGGTTCATTGCTCTGCTTAGCTATTTTGAATGTGATGGCCACACAGTATACATGCTCACTCACTGGTGTCTACTGCCCCCACTGACAAATACAGTGAAGTTGTCATTGTTCACACATGAGCATTTCAGTTCATTCTCTTTGGAGGCAGGTTGCACTGATATTGTAAAAACCATTGCCATTATATTAACAATGATTGTACTTTTCCAGACAGACATATTTTCATATGATACTTTTCTAAAATGAGATTGGCTGGTTGCTCCTAATGTTGCTGGATAAAACAGGGAAGTCAGGGACAAAAAATGAAGTCAGGGATTAGAATTCCTAGTTTGAGCACCATGTAAATGACTGAAAGTTTTCACGTGTGCCCCAGAAGAGACCCCACCCCCTTTTACCTATAACCATAGGACTGAGATGGTTGAAAAACAAATCCAAAGTCTCCACCTGTGAATGGCTGAATTACAAGCCAAATTGAATTCTAAGCCTGACATGGTATCTACTTTTATTAAGTAAGAGCACAGATTGGGGAGAAACGGGATCCTCAAAACTGGACTTGGGATGTATGCAGAGAACATGATGATGCTGGGGACATCGAGCCCCTAAATTCGAATGTGCCCGTTGAAATAGCCTCACTGCATCCATCTGAGGGAATTCACCTTGTATTACCTGAAGAAACTCTAATGGCCTCCCCTTAAACAGTGGCCTTGCAAGACACCACTGATTCTTCTCAGGACTCATCCCCACTAACCCTTTTTGCTACTGTACTGATAACTAGATTCAAGTCCCGCATAACCCCAGAGCATGACCCACAAGGAGATGTGACTTAAATGTTCTAATTTATAGAGACAGAAATTCAGAGAATATGCATGGGGATGGATATTAAGGGAGTGTGATAATGGTGAAGGAAATATAAATATAGGTCAGCCTAATTTATTAATATGGGCCCATTAAGCAGAAATTCTGCATTTAATATTACAGCTCAGGGAGTTAGAAAGGGCTCTAATAAGATTGGGAAGGGCTGGTTGCCTGAAACATGGACCAAAATGAGCTCACAGTAAAATGAGTTAGAAATGCAATACCTGCCTTGGTATGCTATAGAGGAAGAGATGCAAGTATGTGGGGAATTGGGAATCTTAGAGTAGATTTGTCATCTAAGAACTATCTGAGAGGATTTAGAAAACATGCCTCACACCACTGATGGTAACAAATAAAATATAATCATTTGTACAGAATTCTGCAGTGGCTCTTCTCTGTAGGGCACATCTCATAGTGAGAACTCTGGTCACTGAACTGAAAAACACAATGAAATGGGAGTAGTAATCGGGTCCACGGTATCAAGCACAAAGCAGCAGCACTCAACCGCTGAAGTCAAAATAGACATACTTATCTGAATGGGCATCAAAGTCAGAGCAGCTCTCAAAGTCTCATGACTCAGGCAGACTTATGGTGTTGGCTAGCTCATCAGGTTGTTCCTAGAAGTGAAATAGACAGAAAGTCTACTGAAGTTTTACTTGGTCTGTATAAGTAAATGAGTTTTAGGTTGAGTTATTAAAAGTCTAACCTGAATTATAAAAAGAGAGAGTCTTGGCCCTGTCAAATCATTCTTAGACATAAGCCAATTTGTAGACCTTCCCCAAAAGGACTGTGTCCTTTTACAAAAGGAACTATGTAGCGGGGAAAAGGAAATAACCAGACATTTCAGGAACTTCTAGACTCTGGCTCTGAACTGGAACTAATTCCAGGAGGCCCCAAATGTCACTGTGGTTTAATAGTAAGCAAAGGGGCTTACGATAGTCAGGCGATCCATGAAGTTTCATCTCAGGTCTTCTTCAGTGTGTCCCCACCACATCCTGTAATTACTTCCTCAGTTCCAAAAGAAATAATTGGATTAGACAAACTCAACATTTGGCAGAATCCCCACCCACATTGGTTTCATTACCAGTGGAATGAGGACTATTGCTGAGAAATGGCAGGTGGAAGACATTAGAATCGCCTCTACCTTGGAAAATAGTAAACAAAAAGCAATACTCCATTCCCGTAGAGAGTGCAAACAACAGTGCCACCATTAAAGACTTGAAAGATGTTAGAGTAGTAATTCTGACCACATCCTCATTCAAGCAGTTGCCTATTTGGCTTGTGAAAAAAACAGGTGGTACTGCTCTTGGCAAATGACAGAGAATTATCACACGACTTAATCAGGTGGTGGTTCCCATCGCTATACCAGGAGTGGTTTTGTTGTTTATGCAGCTTTAGGCATTTGCTGGTGCTTGATATGCAGCTATTGATCTGGCAAATGCTTTATTCTCCGTCCGTGTTAATGAAGACTCTCAGAAACAGTTTGTTTTCAGATGACAAGGCGAACAGTACAGCTTCATTCTCCTACCTCAGGAGTATACCAACTGTATACTTCTGCTGGGGCTGACATTTTAAAAAAAAACAGTACCACAGACTACATGCCTTAAACAATACAGATTTATTTTCTCACAGTTCTAGGGGTTGGAAGTCAAGGTGTCATCAGGTTTGGTTGCTCATAGGACTTTTCTCCTCGGCTTATGAATAGTTAGTTACCTTATGGCTCTGTCCGCACCTGGCCTTTTCCCAGTGCACGTGCAACCCTGGCATCTCTCTCTCTCTCTCTCTCTCTCTCTCCTTACAAGGTCACCAGTCTTATTGGGTAAGGGCCTCACCCTCATGACATTATTTAATTTTAATTACCTCCTTAAAAGCACACTAAGGAGGTATATTTGAGTTTGAAAATGTTTGAATATGACTACACATAGAAGACATAGTGAAATAATAACAAAACGAGCTATGATGATACATGGAGCCTAATATTTGACATGAACTGAAGTTTCGTAGTAATAGCTGCTATTCACCTCCAGGTGATTGTTGTTAGGTCTTAATTTTATGCTAGTGTTATCACATCTAATTTTCCATAAAAATCCAGACTTTAGAATTTTGATATGTAACGTATTTATTTTTACATAATTAATTTACCTCCTTAATTACAACCACATTGGAGGCTAGGGCTTCAACATAAGGTTTATAGGGGACAAACGTCAGTCCAAAACATACATTCTCCAGTCCTATTCAATATAAAGTTCACAGGAATCTTAATTGCCTTTTCCTTCTACAAGATATCACACTGGTCCACTACATTGGACTTAGTTATGAAGTAGCAACTACTTTGAACTTATTGGTGAGATATTTATGTGTTAGGAATGAGAAATAAAACTGACAAAAACTCAGGGGCATTAATCTCAATAAGGTTTCTCAAGATCCAGTGGTGTGGGGCATGTCAAGATATCCTTTCTAAGGTAAAGAAGAGTTTGCTGCATCGGTTCTCTCCTACATCCAAAGAGACACCATGCCCAAAGGGCCTCTTCAGATTTTTGAGACAACATAGTCCTTATCTAGGTATGTTTCTGTGTCTTACTTACCTAGAGATCCATACATTTACTAGTTTTGTGTGAATCCCCCTCTATTTTTGGACTTTGTAAGAAGTCTAGGCTGCTCTGCAAGCTGTTCTGCTAGTTGGGTCATGTGACCCAGCAGATCCAAGGGTACTGAGGTATCAGGGGCAGATAGGTATGCTGTTTAGAGCCTTTGGCAGGCCCTGGAACAAGAATTGCAGTACAGGCCTTTAGAATCTTGGAGCAAAGGCCTGCCATCCTCTTTGGATAACTACTCTCTTTTTGGGAAATAGCATTTGACTTTCTACTGGACCTTAGGAGAGGCTGAATGCTTAACCATAGGCCACCAGATTACCATCAACCTGAGCTGCCCTTCATGAAACTGAGTGGTATCTCACCCAGCAGCTCATCAAGTTTGGTGTGTACAAAGTCTTCCATCATTGAGCAAAAGTGCTATGTATGAGAGTAGGCCCAATCAGGGCAGATTATAACCAGAGAGCCACCGGAGACCTATTAAGATGGCCTATTAGTATTCACAGACTAAAGAAATAGATTTGAGAGCTATTTTTTTTTGTATAAGAGGCTGCTGAAGATATAGGACTGGAATGAGAGCCTTACAGACATTCAGGAGATGAAGCAAAAAGTCCCAAGGATAAAACCTGGGAGAACAACAAAATTATTTATAGAGACATTGGGATATGTTGGGATATGAGGGATGAGCAAAAAAAAACATAAAAAATCGTAAGAATGAAATTGGTACGTGAGTTTATATTCTAAAGAAATGTGTGTTTGGTACTTATGGGACAAGTAGGGCACATTTATCAAATTGTCATTTGTGAAAGTAGGGAGTTAGAGAGGAACTGAAGCTAATATATGGGGAAATGGATAGTGTGGCAATGCACAGCATGGGTGGCAGATGTATTATTGTTAAAATATTCACTGTTCTAAGGTCTTCCTCACCGGGCCCATCCTGTGAAAAAATTATATTTCCCACCTAATCATTGTTGTATTGGAAATGTGACTTACCTTGACCATTGAAGCATGCATGGAAATGACAGGTTGCCTTTCTAAGCAGCAGCTGTAAGAACTAGGGCATGAGTCTTTTGTATCTCTTTCCTTCTGTCACAAGAGTGGCTCTGCCTTAGACAGCGGCTTTTCCTTCACGTAGATCCCAGGGTGAAGAGAGTATAGGGCAGAGGCATAGACCACGTGTGATGCAAATAAGAATGGAAGTTTTGTTTTTGTAGGTCACTAGAATTAAGGCGACAGTTTTTATTATAGCACTACCTCATGAAAGCTAATGGATACCTTGTGGAATACAATGTAGTAGCAAAAATAAACTCATGTTTGCATGAAATACTTAGTGGAGATTGAAAAAAATAAGTACAAAGTAATACCTTTCATGCAATATTAGTTAAGTAAGTTAGAAGCATACCAAGTGAGTCAAATTACTTATTTTAAAAAGATACATACAAATTCAGTGAAACATAACCAATACATTAGATTATTTGCCTGTGGGAGCTAAAGAGAATGTAAATGGTAAACAGATAAAAAATGTAAAACAATAACTGAATGTTAGCCTACATGTGAGTGTGCTTACAATCATAATAGCTATATCCTTAGATAAGAGAAATATTTTAAATGTGGATAATAATAAGAGGGATGTAATGAACTCAACCCTTTGTACCTAAGAACCAAAAGCAGAAACAGACAACAGTATTGAAGAGAGCAAAATAAAAAAAAAGAAGGAAAAAACAAATTTTAGGGAAGTTTATAGAGGAGGATGCTTCACCAACCAGGCTGAAATTTAACAAATGCCATGAAAGGTTAAAGAAGATAATAATTGACAAGTGGCTATTTGTTTGGCTTATTATAAAGTCACAAAAATAATCCTTTGTTTCTATAAATGTAGGTATTATGAAAGCATGGAGCTGATTGAAAAGGGAAGTTTGGAGGCAGTTTGTCAGAAAACTGTGTAATTGCATCTATCTCTCCCTCCTAACCTTTTGCAGGAAAGTGGAGAATTTGATAATGTTAATTGTATGTCTAAGCTAGGAAAAAAATAGTTTCATTGGTTTTGTGGTAACAGCACCTTAGAAGTGTTGACCAGTTTACAAGGTATTGTGGGAATTCAACAAAAGTTGTTAGATCACTTTGTGTTGACTCTCTGATAGATTACAGCTGTCTCGTTCCATTCCTGAACACAGTACAGTTACTTTTAGATAAGCTCTTATTTCCTTGCTGTGATTTTTATTTACTGAGCCCAATGCAATGGTCTTTGTCAGCTCAGAGTGGGAGTAGGCACCAAGCAGGTATGGGCTGCGGATCCATGCTATTCTCCCCATGTATTTTGTGTCCTTGGCAGAATATCAGAGGACATGCTCCCTTGTACAAAGATGCATGCAGATTTTCCCTCCTTCTACTTCATATTTGCCTACAATTCACAGCCAAATAAAATATAGTTCTGTACTTTTTCTTGACATCCTCATGATCCAGCTTTTTTATGGCTACAATTCTACAATTATAACCTTAGAGCTTCCTGATCTGATGCATACTTTTCTCTCTTCTCATGCTCATTTTTTGGGAAAGATGTCGGAGAGTTTGTGATACGGAAGTAAAATGTTAATTTCTCAAAAATGCACTTTTAGTTTTAAATTCTCAATAGGAAAAGTATATGAGGAAAAAAGAAATATAAAAAAATAGTACAGAAATTAAAGGAGGTAATTCTTTTAAAAATCAGATTTGAAATTTAAAAAATTAAAAATGTAAATAATTAAAGCAAATTATTGTATGTGATTAAGTTGAAGAATACAAGCATTTAATTCTTACCCTCTATTCACTTCCACCTCTTAAAAGATTCTCTGAAAATGCATTGTGTTTTACATAAACTAATTTGAGTTTATGACAAAATGAATTTTCCTGAAGTTTGATCCAAAGAACAATAGTCCTAAGATATCCTTCAATATAAAAAGGGAAAATTCTACCTACAATATTACGTTGGAGATCAGGAGTCTGCAAGGTAATCCACATTAATGTATTAAAATCTGTAAGACAAACTGAGTTACAGGAACTTGTTTAATTTGATTTAATAAGGTTTTTTCAAACTTATTTGAGCCCATAACTTTTTAAATTCAGTAATAGCTATTCATATGCATCAGAATTGAAACATTTTGGATGTGCTTTAGTAAATATGGCAGTAAATATGATTACTAAAGTGCTTATAATATTCATTCAATAAATATTTATTATAAATGTAAAGCCAATGAATGTGTGATGTTTAAGGTGATTACCTAAACAATACCTTAAGATATTCCAGTTAGGTGTTTTTATCCCTTGTGAACAGAGGAAAAAAGAAAACTTAGTATAATAAAAAAATTCCCAAAGGTCATACTTTTACTTAGTTGATAAAGTCAGAAATTAAGAAAAATGTATTTCCTTTCAATCACTTTTTTTTGCACTAGTGCCAACATATGGGGCAAATATTTATTTACTTAACAGCTATAGATTACCACATTGTATAATTCATCCCCCCAAAAAATTTTCACAACCAAATATTATGCTATAACAATGTACAGTGATCAGAGAGTAATAGTCATTTTTTTTGCCTGTACTTCCAGTACATAGCCCAAATATTAGAAAGAACTTAAAAGACAGATTAAAAGTAATGTTCTAAATTAAGGAAAAGACAAATTTTAACTTGTTTGTTTCCTCTTTAACTTAGACTTTTAAGAGAAGCCAAATACTGTAATTATGGCATTCATTTTGCTGTAACAAGGCCAGACCATAATACTTTGCACTGAGCAGTGAAAATGGCCCACTGAATTCTTTCAAATATGAATAAATGTTATAATATATTCTAAAAGTCTTACCAGCATAAAATGACCTATACATTGGCATAAATTCTATCAAATCCTTTAACTTTTCCTGTTTCTACACCCTGAGAGACCACACCTTCTGGAAGTGAGCTCCAGCTCGTAGGATTAGCAGACAGGCAGTGAAAAGCCGCGGGAGCGATCTGCTCAGACACTCAGGCATTCCTGACTGTGCTGAGGGAGCAGGAGCCAAGGAAAGGCGTCCTGCGTCCTGCTGAAAAGCAAATGGCTTCTCCATTGCTTCAGGAAAATTTGACCAGAGTAGACCTATTGAACACAATTTAAATCTATGTTTAAATGCATTAATATATTCCAGGAGACCTAAATATTTCAATAAACTTTCACCATGCATTAGGATCTTTGGTTCATTATAGAGAACAACTAACATTAGTCTAATATTATTCATGAAATGTGTCTAAGTTTTTCACTTCATGACTTTTTAATATAAACTTAAAATAGGCCAAAATAGCATTGATTTTTTTAATATTAAAAATAGGATTCTTGCCAAACAAAGCAGCATCTATAACAGTTTTTATTGCCATAACATTTCATAGACTTCAAAGAATCTAGTATAATATGTACACCTAGCAGGCATTTATTAATTTCATTTTCATTGACCGGTGAATATGGCAGGGTGCTGGATGCAGTCTGTTGTCCACTCTTCCCTTGTTTCACTGTGAGGACTTTATCCACCTTGGCAAAGGCTACCTTGGAAAAGACTGTACTTTCCAGTGTCTTTTGTATACAGCTATGGTACAAATTTACCAATTTTATCAATGGGACATGAACAAATACCATATTTGACACTCTTCAGTTGTACCCTTTAAAAAAGAAATGGCTGCATATTCCCTTAGTCTCTTTCTCTAATTCTGTGGCTGAGACACAGGAAGTTTGAACCTGAGATGGAGGCTACATGTTGGAGATGGCAGATCTGTCTTGATAGCCTTGGACTTCAAGGGGGGACCCCCCAAAATTGGAATTATCTTTTAGAGGGCAGGTCCCTTGTAGTACAGGTTTTCTCTGTTAGGTAAGTGTTCCAGGAACCCTTCTATATCAGTGTACCAGCTGGCGTTGCTGTGAGAGGCTATGTTCAGTGTCGGTGAATTGTGTTTGAAGACTCAATGCATTTGCCTATTTCACAATAGGTGATTTACGAGCACACCTGCCCACACTGTACTGAGTGTTCAGTAGTTTTTGACCAAAAATGGCAAGACCCCCATGCCCCACCCTCCCTATTCACCCAATCTTGCCCTGAGTTACTTTTTTTTTGTTTCCCCAGGTGAAAAAAAGTCTTCAAAAGAAAATTTTTCACTAACATAGAAGAAGTGAAGCAAAAAAATGTCAGCAGCCCTAAAAGGCATCAAAATTGACAAGTTCAAAAACTGTTCTGAGCAGTGGAAAAGCCATCTCAATATTTGATGTATTGCATCAAATGGAAAGTACTTCGAAGATGACTGAAGTTTGAACATATAAGAATAAATACACAATTTTTTATAAGTAAATTCCTCAATTCTAAAAAAAATATAATGCCTGAAGCAGTCCATGGATTTATCACAGCTTTACCATGGTCTTACAAAAAGTCTTGAAAGATTTATCAGAGCTTAAAATTAAGTACTCACTTACTGGGCATTGAAAGCCCCTAATGATTTGGCATCTGTCTACCTGTTTATAATATTTGCCATGGTTCTCCATACACTCTGAACCAGAACCACATGACACAGTTTGCAGAACATCCAAAACAAGTTCTAGGAGACCATCCACTTTTTATATTGTTACCTTCTTCTGCACACTTTTCTTCCTTAAGAATTTACTCACGGGTAAAATCCAAACAGGGTGAAACTTTAGTTCTCCACCCAGGAAGAATAAGTTCCATCTCAGCCTGGACAGGCTCTGGTGTCTACCTGTGTTCCAGCAGTTACCGCGACACAGCTTTACATCTGAAACAGAAATATGTGGAGGGCACATCATCTCTCATCTTCTTATTTTCAAGCTTTGAGTATGACGGTGCTTGGCATGTGGAAAGGGTTAACAAAGTGAATGTTGAGTGACTCAAATGAGAAATAATAACGATCACTGTAGTAACGAAAATGTATATAGCACTTACTGCAGGCCAGGAACTGCCCAGAGCACTTGAAGTGTTTCAATTCAATGAACTTCATTCTTAAAATCACCATATGTGGTATTTTTCTTCATTTACAGATGAGAAAATGGATCAACTTAACAGAGATATTAAACAATTCCCCCATGGCCACGCTGCTAGTGGGAGAGACCCAGCATTTACATGCAGGCAGACTACTTCCAGAATCTAGATTTGTAAACCCTGACAATTCAGTTCCTGGTTTAAGATCATTCAGTATCTCCCCATTTTTGACAGAATAAATTTCACTGTTTTTACAGAGCAAAAAAGCCCCCTTCTCTTATGGCCCCTACATAGGCTTTCAGATGTTTATCATTCAGATCCCCAAAATTGCTTTCATATTGCAATATTTGTCATTTTGCTAACACAGTTGTGTCAGGACACTATGTATATAATTTTTTCTTCTTGAAAGGATGTCTACTGCAATCTCTGCATTCATCTGACTGGGGAAAGCATTGCCGTCTTGTGAGAATGTTCATCCATCACTGTTTCTTTGAAGACCTCCTAGACTGATCCTCTCTGAAATTTACATTCCTTAGTGACAAAAAATATGAAGAGATGCTGGTCAGACAGAGGCAAACTTTAAGAATGATTGCTCTTTATTGTTATACGCATAGATAAAAATATTAGAATTAGAATTTGGAGAGGCAAAACTGGCATTAGGATGCAATAAGCCAAAACAAACAAACAAACAAAAATACATAAAACAAAAATACATAAAACAAAACGTGTTTTTGTGCAAAACCGCAAGTTCCAGTTGGTTCCCTTTGTTGCTTTTTGGTTTAATTTACTGGAAACACAAATTTTTATAAGAGGCATGGTAGAGTAGCAATAAAGATCAAGTTGTCAACATATGGTTTCATGTCTAGGTAGTTTGTGAGATTAATGCATCTGCCTATGGGTTATGCTTTGCTAACTCCAGCTCTACAGGAATGAAACATCATGAGCCGCAGCGTGTGCTTTATCGCCTAGCATGTGGCCTGCCTGCGGATGGTCCAGAGAATCAATGTCCTTCTATTAGTTTCCATATTGTGTTTTATGAGTCCCATTCCTGAATGGTCTGGTCATTGATGATACTTCATGTTAAACAGCGGTTATCTGATGAAGAGAGCTGAGCACCGGGGATTAGAAAACTAATGCCCGTGAGAGGGTAATTAAATGTTATATATGGGCATTTTGCAGCCACACAGGAAAGCAAGATTGAACTCTCATGTTAAATGGAATGAAAAAGGTCAAGTGAAATACATACAAAGACAAAATAAAATAAAGAATAAAATAAAAAATCAATTCGCTATAAAAAGAAGCTACAATTTAAGGTTTCACTTTCTAAAGCTACCTATATTCAACCATGAATACCTTTTCATTTTAAGGTTTTTTCCCCTAGTATTCTTTTAAGGGGTAATTGTAAGAGATTCCCCAAATGTAACGGGAATGGAATTTGGTTTCTTGCACTGGTAGTGTTTCTGGCTAACTGAATACCTCTATCACTAGATTGGGGGAAAGGGGAGAATTGTTAGTGGTGATGATGATTTGTAGGGATAGTTTCTGGTGCCGAGGGTCACAGTATAAACTGTTTAAATTTTATCTTAGTCTTTACGAAATTCAAAGTAGACCATCTCAAATGGCAAGAGAAAATTATGTCGTTGTATTTCCATGACCACACACTACTCTCTGCTTTGGAGGACACTAGATTATGCAAATGCAGCACAGAATAGTCAAAAGAATATGAATTTTGGAGTGAAAACTGGGTTTTAATTCTGAAACTGTTACTACCTAGTTTTATGAATTTGAGCAATTTATTTAATCTCATCGGAAGATAGCTTTTCACCTATAAAATATAAATTCAAAAGGAGTTAAATTTGTAGATTAAAAATAGCATATGTATAAAATCTGGTTTATAAAGTGATATGCATTAATTTCATCAATATTTTACTAATACAAACAAAAAAAGCAGAATCTGTAACAATTTTCTTCAGAAATCGAGGATATTTGATAAAACTTTCTTCCATAATGAAGTAAGCAGCCTAAATACTAAAGAAAACTAAAATTGTTTTAATGCTAATTTAAAATACGCAGAAACTTAAGAAGCACATTTTCTTATGAAAAATAAATCACAAGAAAAATTATATACCAGATGAAGTTATTATTCTATTAAGAGAAATTAAATAGTTAAAGATCTATAGAAGTTAAGAATTTTGCATCATTACTGTGAAAAACATTTAGTACCAATGCTATTCTGTTTTATTCTCTGTCATTTATTGTGACATTGAATCAAATGATTATAAAAAGTCAGAATTGAACTAATTATGAAAATTTTATCTTTTGTTGTAAATTTATACCTTAGCACTCCTTCTCTATCTCCAGCTTTAGATAACTCTATTTCTAATTTTACATTTTGCATTTTAACATTTATTGATTTGATAGGCTTACAGAATACTGTCCTTTTACAAGAGACTATTCTTAGTTGAGCAAAGGTCAGTGTTGTAAGAGATGAGGCTGAGAGGTGGGGTTACTCAGACAAAGGTGGGTGTTCTGATGTTAATCAGGATGAGGCAGAACAGAAAACAAAACCCTACACATGTTGCTAAAACTAGTAATACCAGCCCAGTGGTGGTGCTGGCTTCCTTGCAAAGGTGAATGCTGAGCTCTAAGGTCAGTCTTGTTTCTTGTAAATGTGCTGCTTGTAGACAAACGTGACCTTATGTGACTGCCATTTATGATTCATAGTGATTATGATACAGATGCAATTCAAATTCAACTTGGTTGGTGCTTTATAACTAACCAAATCTTCCCCCTAGGATCTTTCAGATGTAATGGCTTGAAATAATGCTAAAAATCTTTTCTACCTCTGACAGTACATAAATCTGGATTCAGGTTCTCAATTTGTACCCTTTTTGTGCACAATATATTTTTCTGTAAACACAATTTTTTTGGTCTATCTAAAGAGATGGATATGAGAAAAACCCTTTGAAATAAAATGACTGATTTTTTTTAAATAAAGCATTTGCATTTTTAAAATGCAAATGAGCCCTGGCTGGTGTGGGTCAATGGATTGAGTGTCAGCCTGTGAACCAAAGCGTTGCTGGTTTGATTCTTAGTCAGGGCACATGTCTGGGTTGCAGGCCAGGTCCCCGGTTAGGGGCTCTCAAGAGGCAACCACACACCGATGTTTCTCTCCCTCTCTTTCTCCCTTTCTTTCATTTTCTTTAAAAATAAATAAATAAAATCTTAAAAAAAACACAAAATAATATTGAAAAATGGGAAAAAGCAATGACACTTTTAAATCCTTTTTCTGAAGTGGCATTGATTCAGAAATGAGGTTTCTTTACTGAAAAAGAGTGAAAGAGAAGGTCAAGGTATGTTGAAGTCACAAACTAAGTGTATCAGTGGCAAAAGAGGAGAAAAATCAATTGTAAAGGACTCAGTCATTTTTGAAAATCTGATAGATATAAAATGAAAACTTATTGTGCTTTTAACATGCAATCCCCTGATTAATATTTCATTTAAGTATTTTTATTGGCTTATTGGCAATTTGGGTCCATTTTTCTGTGAATTTACGTTTTTCTTCCCTTGCTGTTAAATAGTTTGTCTCTATGCTTCAAGTACATATTTATTCCGGATCCTAACTTGCTGCATATTCTTGGCAGGATCTGTGTAAAGATGGCATAGAAAACATGCACAGGATTCAGAGTCCTTAAATTTAGGATGGTGCATAGCCTTGGAAAGGAAGAAAGGAAATCAGTTGAGTGAAGTTGTATATCAACTCTTGAACATTTTATTTGTTAAAGTTTTTAAATTAAATATAGCAAAATAAGACCTATTCAACCCCACCCAAGAATGGTACTGCTCAGGGGGTCAGATACCTCAGGCATGAGGGTTTTGGTGGTTGACCCGGTAATTTCAGATTGGCATAGGTTCTAGTCAAGGGGTATAGGTTCTGGAATGGGATGTAGAAGAAGGGAAAAATGAAAATCTTTTTATAATTTTCGACCAGCTGTGGCAGCACAAACTATAAAGTTTCACCTACTGACTTACTTCTTTTTGTTTTTTCTGAGACAAGAAACCAGTCAAAGTTCTAGAAGAACTCCTCTCAAACTGGGTCAGTGTACTGTGAAGCAGGTGGATTCAAGCATCATGAGAGATAGATTGTAATTGTTGTTGTAATTTATCATCCAAGTCTTTGAGCATTGAGGTAACTCCACCTCTTGACTGCTGGGAAGGTTGGCCATTGGTAGCTCACAGCTGCATGTCACTGTGGGCATTGTTCCCCGTCAAAGGAAACCTCCTCACCTAAGTTACACCCCCGTCCCAAGACAGCTGCAGCTAGTGACAGGACAGTATAAGAGGACAAAGGCCTGATTCTCTCACCTTGATATGAGATTCTCTGAAAGGCCTCTCCCTTCTGAGTTCCCTGCGGAAAAGGCTGAAGCCATTATTGCCCCTGTGACAGACTTTAATCTACCTTATGCCTATTCTTGCTGCTTTGTCTCCCTCAAGATCAGTGTTTGTGAGAGCACTCTTCAATGAGCCAAATCTCAGACTTTCAGATTCTGTTCTTAAGGAGCTCTTTCTATGACAAAGCTCTGAGCTTTAAAAGATAAAAATAGAAGGAAATTTTTTTGTGTTTTCATTTAAACTGTCAGCCCAATTTGATAGCTAGAAAAAGAGGTCAGAATTCAGAATAAAATCTTTTCATGAATAAATCAGTGCTTTGGAACACAATATATTTTTACCTCACTTTTGAGGAATCTAGGCAGAGTAGGACAAAGAAGTGTTCAGAAACCTCGAGGTTGATCTCCATTTATCAAATTTATGAAGGAAGGTTGGTGTATTTCTATGCATTCATAGTTTTAAGCAATATACTAGCCTCCTTTCCCATGTGTTCATTTATTCAACATCTACTAAACTATACTCGTATGAAAGTTGCTGTGATAAGCATAGATATTTCAAATAAGATGCAATCCCCAAATTCAAGGAACTAGTGAAAATATAAATAATAAACCAAGAGTGATGAACAGTGTACCAGATGCTGTAATAGACATTTACACAGAATCCTATACAAGGAGACGGAAGAAAACTAGATGTGTGTGAGCAGTTGAAGACTTCCTGGAGTAAATGAAGACTGAGTTCAACTTTGATGGACAGGAAGAAATTATTTAGGCAGGAGATATGGGAAGGAGCAGATGGAAGTATTTTATGTGGGAATGATTTTATGTTCTGAGACAGTTATAAGATTGAATTTGTTGTGGTTTGGTATAACTGATATAAACATTTTTCAAAATAAGGCTAGCGTGGTAGCTAGTTCTCAGGCTATGGTGATTCATGGTATAAATGGATTTAAATTCAATCCTTTCAGAGTGGGGATGGATTTTTTTCAAGGAGTTACAATAGAGAAATCTCCTGATCAGACTTATGTTTTACCTGCATCCCTAACTGGAAGTTCAAAAATGTAATCTCACAGGTCCTGGATAATTATCCAGGGTATGCAGAGTAGTCCTGCTCATTTTCTAAGACTTAATAACATGATACAAATAATCCAGATCTGTGTCCATCAGGGTGGTGCCCAGGGGGGTTTATGGGAACTAACCAGGGACAGTGACACACCCTGGGGATGCAACAGAGAGAACCCATCATCACACTGGACTTGACTGGTTACTAAATCCCAGTTTCTCACAATTGAAACTAAGGACCTAGGAAAAAAATAAAATTAATTTTCAAATTACATTAAATTTCCTGAGGGGAACAAAGGGTGTGATGAAGAAAAAAATCCCAAATAGCTGAAAGAAAGAAAGCAGCAGTCATGAAAATAAGAGTTGAAGTGCCCTGTCCCATAGGAACCTCTTACTGGTCACCCTGAGGGGAACCATGCAGGCTAGGTGATGCCAACCTAGAGGTCAGCCCACCATCCAACTGAGCTCAGCTGATAGCTTTCACAGAGGTCAAGTCTAGGTCAAAGAACAGGGTGGAGAAGTTTGGCGAGTATGCAGGAATGGGAATCGGGGTTAGTGAAAAATTTAAACTATAGGAGAGGAAAACTTATTTTCCCTCTATGATTCTGAGTTTTTAGCTGGGACCTCTGTAATAAAGATACATAATAGAAAAACAAAGTTTATTAATATGTATACCTCATGTATACAAGGGAAATACCCAAGAAAAAATAAGTAACTCCCCAAATTGGCTTAGAACTCAGGATTAAATAACATCTTAATAGGGGAAGGAGAGAGGGAGTGTAGGTAAACCTCTTAGGGGAGAGTAAATGATTTTCAGGAAAAAGAATGGGCCCTTAGAAAAATAGATGGGAGATATTATAGTTTGTGGCAAAATTTACATGAGGGTGGTATCAACTTCTAGTTTCCTCTTCTGCAATGAGTCAATTTTCCGTGGTTGATGAAACTTCAGGGGATTGGATTTCTGATAATTGAGTTTCTTTTGGAGAGTTTGTCTTCAGACAGATAAGGGGAGTTCAGAGAAAAAGTTTCTATTAATTTGTTGTTTTTCAAGTGCCTATATCTCAAAATAATCAATATACCAAAGCAGCACATATTTGGGGTGTCATAGTTTGCTGCTCGTTAAAACATCCTTGCAAGACAACACATACAGTCCCTTCTTCCTGCCTCCTTTTTTCCTCCTCCTCCTTTTTCTTTTTTCTTTTTCTCTTCCTTCTTCTTCTCTTCCCCCTCTTCTCCCCACCCCTCTGTCTGTCCTCACCAGTAAAGCTGAGGCAAATAATTGCAGTTATAAAATTATTAATCCCTCCTCCTATATTCATTTTTCCTCTTTTTTTGAACATATTAATTATAGTTATCAGAAAGTCTTTGTCTGCTAACTCTATTGTTTACTAGGTCCTTTGTGGTCTGCTTCTACTGTCTTATTTTCTAACAATTTTATTTCCTTTTTACATTATCTGAGACCTTATGTATAAAAAAAAACTCTTAGAGAATTCAGATGGTGCCAACCTTCACCACAGAGCTTATCTTCCTTCTGTGGTCAGGCAGATCGAATAGATGGGGGCTGATCAATTTGGTCAGGAATTAGACTGGGTTGGGGCTGAATTATGGTTTTGGTAAAATTCAGTGTACCTCTGTTCATCCTGATTGTAAGTCATGGCCTTTCCATGGTATTTATCTCCTAAAACTTAAAATTACATCAGACTACATTTGCTCTTATAGAGACTTTCAACTTATCTCTCCAGCCTCTTGACCTAGGCAGCTTCAAAATTTGTGCAATGTCTTGTAGGCATGGAGAATCACATATTGAAGTACACACTCCCTCCATTTAGTGTGTTTTTTATTTCCCGATCATTGAAAGATTGAAGCTCAGCAAGAATCTGTGTATTTGATTTCATTCAACTGTCCAATTTGTCACTCCAGCCATAAGTGAGAACAAAAAGCTTTTCCAGTTTCTCTTTTCCCCACAGCAGAGTCCTTCTGCCTAGGCCAGCACTGATCTTCAGTCCATATTCAGAATTGACAAATGTCCCTAGACCTAAAACCACCTGTGATCATCACCTCACTTGGGGTGATTCTCTTTTCTCTATTATTGTAGTTTCCCTGGTGTTCATTGCTTTCACAGTCCTTTGATGCCTTTAAAAATGGAATTTCAGTTTGTAATTTTCTGCTTTTCTCCAATTGATGCAGTAGAAGCATTGGCCCTTCTGACTTACTGTACCACTGATTTGTAATGTCAAAAAAATTCTAGACCTTGTTCCCTCTCAACATAATAACATTGCTTTCTTCATTCACTGATTTTTTTAAATGAACAATGTAGAAAGATATTATTCATGTATTAATGTTTTTAAATAAGTTGGGATTTTACTGATCATAGCAGAATTTATGTGCATTTGAAAAATAATAGTACACATATTATATTTTCAAACTGTAGGCAAAATGTTTTGGCATGATAAACACATGGTCACAAGTTATAGATTGGCAACCACAGGATCAGGTGTTTTACTGAAACATACTAGAATTCAGTAGCCTGAGAAGTATTAAAAGATAAACTGAGACATATTACATTTGTAAGAGTCTATCTGAACAAAAGTCAATTATAATAAGGCAGTGCCACAGTGGATATGGTTAGGAGAGCTCTACCAGCAGGAATCAGGGGAAAGACTTTTACAGAGAATAGGCAGAAATAAAGCAAGGCATGTATTTGACTGATTATAGTTTAAGTGTTTGCCTTATTTGGGAAAGGCTTGTTGGCTATTTGTAGTTGGTTTTCCTTAGGTTTTCATTTCTCAATCTTAAGGCATTTACAGGTTTAGGTTTCTGTCTCCTTATGTAGGCTGCTGCGGTATTAGAACACCTGAGTCTAATTAATGACCTTCCTTTTAATTAATTTGAATTAATCAAACTGTGCCAATTCTAAATCCAGACCTCAGAGGCCCCAAACCTCCTTCTATGAAGGTGAGTTTGCCAGTAAATTAGATACTGGTATAGGTTTTATGCAAAAAAGTTCTAGCCTTGAAAATTTTGGTTTAGTTACTGGATTATGTGATATTAACTATTAATGGCATTGTCACCACTCTTAGGAAATACACACTTTTCGTGTTTTTTTATTGAATAGTGTTATGAGACGATTCTGGAGATAGTAAGCTTTGGTGGTTGTACTTGCTTCTTATGAGGAATCCAAGATTTCTGCACATCTTTGGTTGAAAGGATATCTGTTTTTAAGCTAGAACACAAGTTACTCTCAGTCTGTTTTCTAGGCTTTGTTTTCAGGATATCAGATTCCCGCAAGAGATAATGCTAATGGGGATTGGGATGTGCACAGGGCATGGTGCATGGGAGCAGGAGATAGGGCCTGGTGGGTCCCTTCCCTGGGTGAATCCCAGGAAAATGGCCAGGGCTGTGAGAGGACTGGCTACTAGAACCAAGACATAGGTGTTTTTCCAAGAAGGAGACCCCTGTTATCCATGATGGTGTGCTTTTAAGTGACCCATATGTAAATGACCATGCAGACTTTAAAAAGAATATTATTGAAGGTTCAGTGATTAGAAGCTAGTTCTCCCATATTCAGGGCAGTTTCCTCAGTTCTTTCATGACCCCACAGAAAAGGAGAGACTGACCATAACAGAGGAGATAAAATTTCTTAGCAAGTCAGCCCAGTAGCAGCTCATAGTCATATGTAAATAAAATTTAAAAATTTTCCATGTTGCTTCTCCAATCTCATGGTTTCAAAATTGGTAGAAAATGAAGTGCTGAAATGGGTATTCAATAAGTGAATTTATTTTTTAGCAATAATGTGGACATAAAGGCATCACGGTTGCTTAGATACTTTCCCCAAGAAAATTGCAAAAAGAAAAAATGGAATCCTGAACTCACATTAATCTTCCTGAATTTAAACATTTTGAGTATCCTATATGTGCATACATGGGTAATGAAGCCTCACTGAATTCTTCCAGCATTTTGTAATGATAACTGTCATAATTGTAAAAGAGAGTTTCAGAACTGACCCGGCAAGGGGCTGCGCAAGAAAAGGTTGGTTCAGCATCTGTTATAGCATAAAATAAATTAGTAAATATCTTACTGAAGCATCATTCACAAGGGTTCTGTAAGCAAGGAAAATGCCTGGTGCTTCTCTGCACGCCAGTATTCCTCCTAGAGAATACTACATCCCAGGTGGAAACTTTTATATTGCTTGGTGAAATGGATGAAAGTTCCTGAAGAGTTAATATTTTGAAAGAAAGAAAAACATGAAAGTAGAGGTTGTTTCTTATAGAAATAGTTTGCAAAAATAATTCCCATTGTAAAATGTGAGGATTAATGTATTAATCAGAGCTTTGTGAACTCTCACATTAAACACCTTTGTTATGCTAATTCACTTGTAAATGAAGAACGAAATGATACTCCCATTTATTGAATATCATTCTCAAAGGCCTGATTTAGAAAAATAAAGATGTCCTTTACACTTGCAAATGATGCTAAGTTTTAAAACAGGAGTCTATTTCAGCAGAAGTCACCTTATTTTTCCAAGTTGCCACATATCCATTAAGCTTTGTATTTAGTTTTATTCAGCCTATTAAATGTATAAAAGAAATATCTGCTCAGGAAAGAAGTAACACAAAACAACCTTGGAATTCCTTTCCTCAAACTCTCTCATTAAAAGGCCAATATATCATGAACGAAGGCTAATCTCAATACATCTACACCAGAGGTTAACCTGAAATTTTAAAAAGCTGAAATGAGAGGCGATAGCATTTATTGGTGATCAAAGAATTGCAAATCTGGAAGGACAGGTTCAGGCAAAAGCCCAAGTAATGTCTCCATTACAGAACAAAGGCCAGGGATTTTTATGAGGAAAGGAAAGAAGTAATTACATGAGAAGAAGAAAGAGTTTCAATAGATGCTGATAAGCTGAGCTACTTTTGGCTATACATGATTGCTTACTGATTCTGTCTTTAGATAGAGAGTTTTTGATCTTCAGTCCTTGTGGTCAGAATGTCCACAGTCTTTCTGGCTTTACAAACAATTGTTTGTGAGACAAATTTGGTCTGGTCAAGTCCAAACAATCCATCAGTTCAAGGGGGAGACATGCAAGGCAGTTTTCCTGGAACTACTGCTCTGGACTTGTTTTAAAATGGCTCCACTTATGTCAGCTTTCACTACATCAAAACTGCTGGTTAGAGGGTTGAGTAGTCAAAAGAGGTGTATGGTTTACTCTTTAATGCTTTGCTATGAAAATTTTAAATTAATATATTTATATAAACATTAATATATTTTATATCAAAATTAATATATCAAAGTTCTAAATTCCAGATTTAGATGCGATAATGCTAGCATAACATTCAGACCTAATAACAATCACCTGGAGCTGAATAGCAGCTATTGCTACTAAACTTCTCTTTCAATCATGGCAAATATTAGGCTCAATGTATAATCATAGTTGTGTTGCTATTATCTTATTACTTGACTATGTCTTCTATGTGTAGTCATATCCAAACATTTTCAAACTAAAATGCACATTATAATAAACTTTTATCATCTTTCCTTATTTTATATTTAGGGTTTTATACTTATTTTAAATAAATAAATAAATATATATATATATATATATATAACATAAACATGGAGGTTATTATTTTTGCATTTCAGTCTCAAACAGAAATTTGGGTATTAAGATATTTGTAAATAAAAAGGTATTAAGTCTGATAAATTTTAGAATCACAGTTTTAGAAACTTGGAAAAAAAGAAAAATATGATGGCAATTAAAAGTGTATTTTTAAATTATTTTAATTTAAGGCAAAATGGGGAAATTGAGAATGACTGAAGTCTGTAGATGCAAGAAGTGACAATGGAGAAGAGATTAGATGAACAGAAGGACAGTGTGCATAGTATTAACTCAAAGTGGTGGCTGGAGTGGTTGGAAATAAGTTTGTTTTAATTTACCTAATTGCAAGATATACCTATAACTCCTCCATCAGTTATCACCAGTATCAGACAACCTTAGTATCTGTTTCTTAATAGTTTGTTGCTGTCTTCCTCATTTGACCCTAAGCTTCTTAAGAAAAGGGACCAAGGATTTTAACCATGTATGCTACAGAGTGGAGAAATTGATTGTATTAAAACCTCTCATCGTTAATTGTCCATTTGAATATGGAGACAAATGCTAGATGCAGAATGGTGATGGGACAGAGAGGCTGAGAGAGACAGAATGCACAGCCAATTTTGTTATTAATAATTCAGCTATCCTGTCCTCTATTTTTTTTATTGTTGACTTTAAGTTTTCAGAAAATGAATGAAAGTGAGACTGCAACCAAACATAACAGATGACTTAAATTTGACCTTTGTAGAAGTCAAGTTTTAAGTAATAGTTGTGACTCGTGGGATAAATTACTTTGGCAATAGAGGGCAAGTACCCCATGTGCTGAATCAGGTTAAAATTGCAGTGTTTTGTTATACTGTCTTACCATGCCCCGGTTCTTCTGTATGCTAAGGCTTTAAGTTATTCACATTTTGCTCCTAAAAGTCACAGCAAGAAACCATTCTTATCTCTGTTTTTCAGATGAGGAAACTCAAGCAGGAGGTTGTATGACTTGGGTAAGATCAGTCAAAAATCGTTAGGTTGAAAACAAACATCAGATCTCCTGAGGCCAAAACTTTGTTCAAAAACGACATGTTAGCAAATCATGCAGAAATATAATAATTGAGAAAAAATCTGTGAATTTATTTTTCCAGACTTTGATCACTTGAAGTCAAGTTAAATAAAATAATAGTGTAGAAATTTATATAACTTGAAAATTATTTACTTCCTAATATCAAATAACATGTGCAGCACTCAGAAAGCACCTACTTTGTCATGTGTTAGGTGTGCTTGGCATACTTACTGAAATTAAAAGATACAAATTGTATTCCAAGATTTAAGATGAACTCATTTGATGTTGTTTTGATCATTTAAATTATTTAGATTCCAAAACTCAGTCTATACTATGAAGTACATATATATTTCGTGTGTGTGTGTGTGTGTTTCCTTTTTAATGCCAGGACATTTAAAACATATTAATTGGAGTGCATTTCACTCAGGATCCACCCAGGAGTTGTTATGGGTCACTTTACCTACCATGATTTTAAGGACAGAGATCAAAAGAAAAGTCAGATAGCAATCTCAGGAAAATAGACTTCAGTCCTCTGTTATAAAAAAAAAATCTTAGTCAACATTCTACAGAGTTTATTAGATACTCATTTGTATTTTAAAACCTTAAATTATCGAGTAATGAAAGACACCACCATTATCATCCTCCAGTACTTTATGGTTCCTTTCCAGATTTATGTCTGCCTGTAGCACTTGTCACAATGAGATCTTCATATTGTAGAATTGCAAACTCCATGAGAGAAGAGAATTTACCTTTGTTTTTCCATTTTTATGATCCTTGAACTTAGAAAAATGATTCGCATATAATATGTACTTCAAAATATTGATTGTATAACCTGAATTATAGGAAATTGTGAGATAGATTAGATTAATCAAGACCTTTTTGGACACATACAGTTAAGAGGATTTCATGTAAATTGCCTGTGTGTACAGCTATATACTGGTCAAAACAAAAGATATGGTATGTTCCTTGCCCCACCCTCAAAGAACTACAATTATGTGTATAAAACAAGAAAACAAATGAATCAAAACATGATTGTCAAAATTTGTCAACCAAATATTAATGATACATCCATGTTGAGAACTAAAATGATATTTTATTAGAGTAAAGGCTTACTTCTCTGGAAGAGGAAAAATAGAAAAAGAATAAGGAAATAAAGAAAAATTTCAGTCACTTAGTTTTGGAGCTAACATATGTAGACCTATATCTCTGTTTAGGATTTCATACAACTAGCTGATAGACAAATGCTTTTGGATTTAAACATTATCTTTCCAATATAGACAATAATATTTAAATCTTTCCAGAAATCATTGAACTGATATAGTCATACATTTTTTTAATAAAGCAAGTCTACTATGTAATTTTTTTTAAATTCCAAATAAGGTCATAAGTCCTAGTATTTAATTCAAATACTCTCTCTTAATTCCTAGGGCCATATCCTAGAAAGAAGCACAGCATATTATTACCAGTTATACAATAAATCATACTTAAATGCATTAGAAAAAGCCAAGAAAAGAAAAGTTAGGGATTTTCCCCAAATGTTATATATTAATGCAATTATTATATTTTATTTTACTGCTGGTAAATCTACATTGTCTGAATCCATATGGTTATTATAATTATAAGCATCAATTACACTCAATGTGTTACACTAACAGACTTAAACACTGCCATTCGTCTGTCTATTCAGCCAATAATTTTTTGAGTAACTGTGGTACCTCTGTCTTGAAAATATTTTAGTGGAGGAGGAACACATTACTACATAGACCAATAGGCAAAAAGTTAGGGAAATAAAGATACTATGGACACTCAAATTTTTCTTTGGGAGTTAGGATATTGGTCAAGATAAACTAGGCTTCCACTGCTTAGAAAGCAACTTCCAATTTTCGAGGCTCAATATATAACATGTATTTCTTACTCATGCAAAATCTATGGTAGGTATTTAGGAGGTCATTCCAAGATCCAGTCTGAGAGATGCGGGGCCATCTGGAGCACTGCTGGTCTCCCAAGCACAGGAAGACAGAAATGGGGGAATCACTCAGGGTCTTTTTACTGTCTTGGCCTAGGTGCCCCTCATGTAATACATCTCACATTTCACTGACCCGAAATGTAAAAAGGAGACTTGCAAAACCAAGACAGAAAATGACCAAACTAAGTTTCAGAAAGATAAGACAAAGAGTATTATCTTTGACAAGACTCCAAATGATTTAATTTTTTTAATTAAAAAAACAATGGCAAATAATTAAATGAATGCTCTGAAATTAAAACCATAGGTAGGACCATAGGAAGGAGGTGGGAGGAGGTGGAGGAGGGAGGGTGTAGGGAAGGTGAATGGTGGTAGAAGACTTAACTTGGGTGATGAACACAAAATACAGAGCACAGATGATGTGTTCTGGAATTGTGCACCTGAAACCTCAGTAAATTCCATAAAGAAGAAAAAAATACATAGGTGGGACTTCTATTTCTTTTCAAGATAGAGTGGCAAGGAACAGATTTTTTCTTTTGCTTGAAACACAAAGAAAACAGACAAAATATATGAAACAATGGATGAAGAGACATTGGACATCAGACAATAACAGACTATATAATCTGAAAATTGAGAAATAAATAAACTGAGCCCTATAATAAGCCCAGCTACTGCTTTGGGAGGGTTTTCAGGCTGTGGCACATGGAGGAAGAGCTCAAGTAGAGCCTGGAAGACATGCCATGGCTTGGAAAAAAAAGGACATGAAAAGACCAGTCTCTGGGGAGAACAATCCAGATAAAATTCAAGGGCCCCATACGGAACAGGAGAAAGAAACTCAGAGAGAGAACCCTAGAGATCTACAGATAGTCAGCTTCAAGGGGTCGCCAGCATCCGGATTAACGCAATCTTAAACTGGAGTAAAGGTCATCTGAAAAATGAGATGCAACAGTGCCCCAGGTTCACACCGGACTGGGAAATAGCACTCATTTGTACACTCTGGACAGGAAAACCTCATGATATGCAGTAAACTGAGTACACAGAAGGGTCTTGCCTTAGAATTGAGGAGAAATTAGCCCCAGATTGGGTTTTGTTCCAGTTCCACTTAGCAAACTTAAAAACAAGACCAAAAGAATTAAACCTGTCTAAGTAACTAAACAGTATCCCAGAACGACTAAGAATGGTTATAATAATAAAAAAATCTAACATCCAAAAAGGTAAAATTCACGCTGTGAACTATCCAATAAAAAATTAACAGGCATAGAAAGAAGTAGAAAAATAAGGCCCATAATGTGGAGAAAAATTAACCAAAACTGACCCAGAGCTAACTTGGGTTTTAGAATAATTGGATAAGGACATTAAAATAGTTATTATAATTGTATTTCACATATTTTAAAAGTTAAGTTGAGACAGAAAATATGTGAAAAAGACAAAGATCAAACTCCTAAAAATGAAAACTAAAATATCTAAGATGAAAAATACCCTCAATGAGATTAATAGCAGAAGAAAAGATCAGAGAACTAGAAGATATCGCAAAAGAGAAAAGAGGATCATAAAGAGAAAAAAGAATTTGAAAAAATGAACAGCAATTGTGAGATGTGCGACAACTTCAAGGGGACCTACGCACATATAATTGGAATTCCTGAAAGGAGTGGGGAAACCAGAAATGTCTGAAAAACTAATAGCTGAAATTTTTCAAAGTTTGCTGAAAGCTGAAAACCCACAGATTCACAAATCTCAATGAGCCTTGAATCCTAAATGTCTTTTTCCTTAAACATGCACACACACACAAAAAGAGAGCAAGTTACATCACTATCAAATTTCTCAAAACCAATGATACAAGTAAAATTTTAAAACAGCCAGAGTAAAAAGACATGCTATATACAAAGTAACAAAAAAGGATGTAAGAAAATTTATTGTCAAAACAATCCTAGTCAAATATTGAAAACAACAACTACAAAAATTTGTTATCCTAGAAGTTTTCAGAGAGAAAAAGAATTAATCCCATACAAATAACTGTATTAAGAAAGGCATTGTGTTTCTAATTGTAACATTGCAAGTTAGTAGACCATGACACATTGCCCTCAATGTTCTAACTGAAAATTATTTCTAACTTTGAATTCTTTCCCCAGACTACTAATCAATTTGGGAGGTAAAAGAAAGTTATTTTCAGTCATGTAAGGCTGCAAAAGGTTTGCTCCCATGTTTCCATTCTTAGGAACTCATTGGTAATATATTGTATTATATTCTAAAAAATCGGTAGGGAAATGAGACTGGTAATTAGCTTCCATATTGAGAAGAATACCTATTGAAAATTTTGGAGTTCAATGAAGAGAAAACAAAGCAAACAAGTAAGAAGGTTATTAACTTCAGTGAAAACATGAAGTTATAAAAGAAGTGATTGTATAATTTTTTTTTAAATTTTGTACTGCCATTTTTTAATTTACCCATTCAATTAAAGTTAGCAGTTTCTTTTTCTTTTTTTTTTAAAGATTTTATTTATTTTATTTTTAGGGAGGGAAGGGGGGAGAGAGAAAGAGAGAGAGAGAGAGAGAAACACCAATGTGCAGCTGCTGGGGGTTATGGCCTGCAACCCAGGAATGTACCCTGGCTGGGAATCGAACCTGGGACACTTTGGTTCCCAGCCCACACTCAATCCACTGAGCTACGCCAGCCAGGGCTAATGATTGTATAATTTTAATATATTACTTGCTCAACTATAAATAAAATTTAAAGTCATGATATGAACACTGATCATTAATTAACAAAAGTATTATATCATTACAGTGGGAAGAGGTAATTATATATGTGCTGTGTTAGAATGTTAAATCCTTGCATTTTATTTTAATAATATTAAATAATTAATATTATTTAATGATAATATTAATAATATTTAATGCTGGTAAAGTGAGTGTATTATGAATTATTTAGACATTTCAGGCAAGATTGCTGAAATGGCTGAAAGTGGTTGCTTTTGTGGCGGTGCTGGCTTCATGGACATGTGGCCTATGTAATGACACAGGACCCCAGCTCCTACGGGCCCTATGCTTGGTTTAATGCTCTGCTCTTGCAATCTTGAAATGTTTAATAATTGTATCCTTGAGCTCAGATTTTGTAAGTAAAGTCTAACAGAACAATAGAGCATGTGTGTTAGCAAATATCCTTGCCAGCATATTTGCATATAATGCTTGAGATGCCCTATAAACACAGAGTTCCAGTGAACCCAAGATAAGTGTGAGTTCAGCAACGTTCAATCGAGTAGGAAGTATGCATATTACAGCTACAACTGAGTTAGTGGAAGTAGAACTTCCCCGAAACAGCCAACCACTTACACTTAACATGATAATAGAAAGAAAAGGAAAGGTAAGCCACATGTAGAGAATGCTAGTAGAATGTGTATGCATGAAAAAGTAAAAAGAAAAAAAAGTAAGTTTTTTTACAGTGTGTCCACTGTTGATAATAATTAAATGCATATTCATAACAAGCTATAAAATACAAATTTTGTAATTTTGGTGATACCATACACAAGTTAAATATTTTTGTATTTGCATTTAATGTCATTGCATAATATTTTAAATGTTTTAGTTAAAAATACATTAAATAAAAAAACCCAATAGGTTAAGAGACATAGAAGAAAGAAAAAAGCTTTGTATTTTAGTAACTTCAACAGAATTTTTTTCTTTTAGAACAGAAGTTCCCATATTTTCTTTTTGTACCAATTAATATAGCTGGCTGCACTCTAGGGAATCAAGACTTAAGGGTGTGTGGAAGATAGAGAAAAGTGAATTTTTGTTTTTCATATAATCCCATTATATTTTTAAATAAAAGTATGCATTATTTTGTTGGAAACAAAAATTTAGATTAAAATATTAACAGTAGTAGGTACAATTAACCAGTGAAAGAGAGGAACCACATGTAAAAATGGTGAGGTGACAGTGAATTCTGACAACCAAAGTTGCTGAGACAGGCCAAGGCATAATGTTAAGAGTATGACCAGTGTATGGACTGAGGAAGGTATGGGACAAATTAAGTCGAGTCTTATAATCCATTCTAAAGAGCTTGTATTTGATTTTTCAAGTGATAGATGACATTGAAGAGTTGTTAAATGGGTAAGATTTCACAGTTTTCACAGGAGTGAAGAAGAAGCTGAAAGAGGACAGTTAAACATTTTTAGGCGAGGCCTTCTCTAGAAATTGTAATACAATATGATGATTAGAAATTAGACATTTGAATGAACCATCAGTGTATCAAGATTTATCTTAAAGTGATGTGGGAGAACTAATCAAAGTGATTGAAATTTTCCACAATTCTTTCAGAATGAAAATAAAAATAACACTGTAGTTTTTACAAAGAAATTCATTTTTCATGAATAATTATTTTTATTTAACCTGAATAGCATATTATTTTATTCTATTACTTTGTAGAAAAAAGGCCAGAAAATGCTTTCAGAACTTTCTCCCCTATCACATAGGTGTTTTATCTTTCAGTTCACAAACAGAAGAAGATTTTTGTTTTCAATTATGTAAATGTCTTAGAATTTTCTTAAACAGAGTGATTCTTGCCTAAATGCAATGGCTCCTTTGCTTGGTGGGGAAAGGGCAAAGCAGGGAATTATTCACCTCAACTGAATAAATTGTTTGGAGCCAATTCAGTCACCAATTAAGGTGACTTAAGTTTGTAGAGATGAATATAGGCAAAGGCAAGGCTACATTTCCTTTGGGGCAATAAGGGATGATGAAAATCATCACTGAGCAGCTAAAGGACAGAAAAGCATTCAAATATCCATAATACTCCTCAGATGATGTGCCAGAAATGTATTTAAAACGTTAAACTATTGTTGCACTTTGAAAGCATGAAAATTCTAAACTGCAAAGATAAAATAGGAGAGATAACATAGAATCACAAATTTGTGGATTTTCCCTCTTTTAATAACTGACAAAAACACTTTGATCAAGTGGATTCTGTTGACAGACTTTTTTTTTTTTTTGCAGCAGCAGATGGAAGAAACTCTTATCTTGAAGCTATGAAACAGAACAACTGTTCTTGAAGATTGCTTTGAATGTCAGTTTTTCTGTATTATGTTTAGAGATCTGAAATAGACAACAATGTGTGAGATAAAAGATACAGTGCAGCATGTATTCTAATACATGGTAATTTATTGCCATTTTTACCACTAAATAATGTATTCTTGTAGTAAATATCGCTCCCCATTCAAAAGTTGTACCACTGTGTACAAGCAATTCTTCTAATAAAAATTACTTTGTACAATATGAATGTCTCTTAAAACATCACATAAAATACTGTTTAACCTGGCAGTTTTCCCTGTTAATTCAGTCATAGTTTTTGAAACCACATTCATTTGATTCAATACTAATGGACTAGCTGAAAAGAAGATGAAAGAAATGAAGTATTTTTATGATTAAAAAAAAAGAAGACCTAAGGTAAAGCTGTCAGTAGCTTGATAAAATCCATGTGCCTTTAGGAAAACTAATATCAGATTTTAACCATGTTTTCTAAAAAGGAGATTTCTCTTTGCATTCGGTAACTAAATTGGCACAGTGGAAGTATTAAGTGACCTTTGACTTTTGTATATGGGATTGCAGTTTTACTAACAGCTCAAAAATAGCAAAATAATTTTTAAAAAGTTGAGATTCCAAGTTGTTTTATTAACAAAATGCAGATTTTTTTTTAGTAAGTGGTGTCATTATAGTTTCAACAAGGAAAGCTTTGTAGAACCAAGTAACAATTTTTATACTCAACCATTTTCAGGCAGATAGTGTAGTTGGGGTTAGCTACTGAAATAATTTTGAGGGCTGTATCCTTTAGAAGGATTATTTTCTTCCTACCTGGTATAAGTAGTGTTAGTTTTAATAATACCCTGCTGGGAGGAAAAAGGTGTTAGGAGTCATATAAAGAGAGCCTTCACCACTGTCTTGCAAGTATAACATTTGAAAGTTTGTTCAGAAAAATTCTTCCCTGGATGGTGTGGCTCAGTGGATTGAGTGCCAGCCTGACAACCACAGGGTCACCAGTTTGATTCCCAGTCAGGGCACATGCCTGGGTTGCAGGCTGGGTTCCCAGTTGGGGACGTGTAAGAGGCGACCACACATTGATGTTTCTCTCTCTCTCTCTTTCTCCCTCCCTTCTCTTCTCTCTAAAATAAGTAAATAAAATCTTTTTAAAAATTAAAAAAATTCTAATTAAAACTAATAGTAATCCACTATACAAAAGAAGATATATGGACATGATTATTAGACACGTCCATTTTTTATAAGAAGCTTTGAACTCTGCAGTCTTTTTTTTTTTAACTTTTGAAGCCCAACCTAGAAAGTCTTCAGAGAAGTAAATGAGAATCTTGGAGGAAATTGTAGCCCTGAAGTTTTCATGGCTCTTCCAAGGGCAGAGAGAGCAGGGCATTGTGAGGCAGACATTCTTACGTGAGCATGCACTGGGTTTTTTATTTGGGTGTTTCTAGAATAATTGGGGAAATCTTGGGATCTTCCATTTCTAATTCCATTCATGATCCAGAGATGGATCTTTCCTTCTTTAACTCATATGAATTTGGTGGTGTAACTAATTGCTATTTTAAAAAATCTACTTTCTGATCACCATAGATACACCAGCTTCTAGGGAAAATCATTAATTACAGAAGGGGATTGATTCAACAAGTAGTTTGAATTTAACCAGCTGAAGACAGTGAGCAACCAATGCTAATCAATGCTTTGCACACTAGGTCTTTGTAGAGAAAGTCTGAGGTGGGAAAATCAGGCAGGATACACTTCTGCACATCCCACCTGCCTCCCTAGTTATGGCTTTATTTATTTTCTTTAGATCTTTTCTTTAAAACTTCCATTTCTCTTTAGCTTATGATTAAATCTTGCATTGAAAGCCATTTATTTTACTTTGGATGATAGATTGCTTGTGCAAAGAAATTGGACTGCATTAATATATCTACTATTCTATGTATGCAGAGAATCTTGTAATCTACAACAAAATGTCATAAATATCAAGGAAACATAATATCTTCTGTGAAAACATTCTATAACTAAAGTTTACTATTAAAAAAAACCTGAAACACCAATGCTTTATTTTATTGACAAGCTCACAACAAAAGTGAAAATATAAAGTATGTATACATAGAGACATTTTATATTTCAGCAAGTACATTATTTTCCCAGTTAGAGTCACATGTGATAGTTTGGTGGGAGAGTGGAGCCTCGCATTAAAGATGGGCTTATCATTTATGTAGATATGCATGCTGTCATAAGAAAGCTCAAGAAAGACAGATTTGCCTTTGCTCTCCACACTGCTAGTGTTAACTATTAGAGTTTGTTTGTTTAAAACAAAGATGACTCCGAGTTATTACAGGAATGCAACAGCTGTCATAGTACCCTAAATATGCCATGCGTAACCAGGCGGTTTTTAAAGATTCAAATTCCTAGGATGAGCTAGTGCCATAATGAGTTAACATTAATTTAATTCTTGTGACTTGTCCAGTGCTTTCATTATATGAACTCATTTAATATTCACAACACCCTAGGACCATTATTGTCATCACCATCATAAGATGTGAAACTGAGGTGAAAAGAACTATGGTAAATGCTCCAAGGTGAGAGCTGGGATTCAAACCAGACAATCTGAGTGTAAGCTACACTTTTAATCCCTTTGTTTTACTTTACCTTCTCATCTGACCTGAAACTACCTCATTGATGGTTCATGTCCATGTGTTAATGGGGAGGAGTTATTGTATTTTATCTGTGTTTATTATTTATTTACCTCAGTTCATTTGGGCTTCTCTAACAAAATACCACAGACTGGGTAGTTTTATAAACAACTGAAATATAGTTCTCACAGTCCTAGAGGTTGGGAAGTCCAAGATCAAGGTGCCAAAAAGTTGCTTTTTGTTGAGAGCTCTCTTTTTAGCTCAAGACTGTTGCCTTCTTGCTGTGTCCCCAACATGCTGGAAGAGGCAAGGAAGCCCTCTGGCACTTCTTCATAAAGGCACTAATACTGTTTGTGAGGGATCCACCCTCATGACCTACGAACCAACCAAAAGCGCCTTCTCCTAACACCACCATCTTCAAGGGTTAAGATTTCAACATATAAATTTGGGGAATACAAACATTTAGACTATAGCACTACTATTTATTTTATCAAGATTTTTCTAAACAAATATATCTTGCTTTTTGTTGTCTATTCTACTTCATACTCTGTTGGTGGGAATATGTCAATTGAGAGGCATAGACATACGGATTTCTCAAAGTATGTTCTTGCTTTCCTTCTCTTGTTCTCATACACACACAGGGTAATGCTTTAGTGTACACTTCTGGGTAATTTATGTGAGAATATGAAGGAAATATTTTTGAAAGATTATGTAAGAGAATAGAGTGATGTCAATTTAAGTATAGATTTTCTTTTCAAATAATGTTTTTTTTTATTACAGTTCATGTTATGAGTTTCAGGTACACAGCCCTGTGATTAGTTATTTATATAACTTACACCAATAAATCTAGCAGCATTCTGACACCATATATAGTAATTACAATATTACTGACTACAGTCCCTTATGTGGTACTTTGCAACCCCATAACTAGTTTTGTAATTGCCAATTTGTACTTCTTAATCCCTCTACCTTTTTCACCCAGGTGCCCAATGGCCCTCCCATCTAACATCCGTCAGAATGTTCTCTGTATCTATGAGTCTGTTTCTGTTCTGCCTGTTGGTTTATTCTGTTCTTCAGATTCCACATGCAAGTGAAATTGTCTGGCATTTGTCTTTTTTCTGTTTGATTTATTTTACTCAGCACATTACCCTTTCGGTCTATCCATGTTGTTGCAGATGGCAAGATTTCATTCCTTCTTATGGCTGAATTAGATTCCATTGTCTATATGCACAATTTTGTCTTCATCTGTTCTTCTATTGATAAACATATAGGTTGCTTCTATATCTTGGCTATTGTAAATAATGTTGCAGTGAACATGTGGATATATATATTTTTTTCAATTTAGTGTTTTGTGTTTCTTCAGATAAATACCAAGAAGTAGACTTGTCAGGTCCTTCTTTATCTCTTATTATAGCCTTTGTTTTAAAGTCCATTTACTCTAGTACAAGTATTGCTACCTCAGCTTTTTTATTTCCATTTTCATGAAATATCTTTTCCCATTTTTTAACTTTCAGTTTGTGTGTGTTTTTCTATCTGAAGTGAGGCTCTTATAGACAACATGTGTAAGCTTCTTATTTTGTTATTTATTTAGATACTCTATGTCTTTTGATTGGAGAATATAATTCACTTGCACTTAAAGTAATTATCAATACATATGTATTTGTTATTTTATTATTTTTTTCTTTTTTTCTTAAGGAAGATTCTTTAACATTTCATGTAATGCTGGTTTGGTGTTGATGAATTCATTTACCTTTTTCTTGTCTGGGAAGCTCTTTATCTGTCCTTTGATTCTAAATGAAAGCTTTGCTGGGTTTTAATCTTGGTTGTAGCTCCTTGTTTTTTATCACTTTGAATATAGAGTGGCAATTTCTGCTGGTCTGCAAAGTTTCTGTCAAAAAAATCAGCTAACAGACCTATGGGATCACCCTTGTCAGTAACTAACTGCTTTTCTCTTGCTGCTTTTAAGATCCTCTCTTTGTCTTTAACCTTTGGCATTTTAACTATGATGTGTCTTGGTGTGGTCTTCTTCAGGTTCATTGTGTTTGGGACTCTCTGCACTTCCTGGACTTGTATATCTATTTCCTTCACCAGGTTAGGGAAGTTTTTCATCATTATTTTTCAGATAGGTTTTCAATTCCTTGCTCTCTCTCTGCTCCTTTTGGCAGCCCCATGATGCACATATTGGTATGCTTGAAGTTGTCTCAGAGGCTCCTTAAGCAATCTCATTTTTCTGGATTCATTTTTCTTTTTGCTGTTATGATTAGTTGTTGTCTGCTTTCTTATCTTCCAAATCACTGATTTGATCCTCTGCTTCATCTCCTCTACTGTTGATTCCCTGTAATGTAATCTCAATTTCAGTTATTGTGTTCTTTATTTCTGATTCCTTTTTATGTTTTTTTTCTATTTCCATTTTTATACTTCTTATCTCTTTGTTGAAGTTCTCACCAAGTTCCTATACTCTTAAGTTCATTGAGCATCCCTATAATTAATGTTTTGAACTCTATCTCTGGTAGCATGCTAGTCTCCATTTTGTGTCCGGAGTTTTGTTCTGTTCTTTCATTTGGGGCATGTTTCTTTGTCCCTCATTTTGGCTGCCTCCCTGTGTTTGTTTCCATGTGTTAGGTAGAACTGCTATGTCTCCTGGTCTTGGTAGAATGGCTTTATGTAGTACGTGTCCCAGTGGCACACCTTTCCTTGTCAATGATCCAGTTGCTCCAGGTGTGCCTTCCTCCACACATGTGGACTGTATATATGCTCCTGTTATAATGGCCTTGATTGCAGTTGGCACATCAATGGGAGGGGTTTGCCCCTACTAAACCTGCTGCAAGGGCTGGCAGCAACAGTTTAAAGATCTGCTGTGCAGAGGTTGACCCCATGAAGCAGGACACACTCCAACAGGGCTCTAGTACCTGCTGAGTCAACCTTCTGAGTGTGTCATTTGTGAAGGAAGTTGGGTGGTCTGAAACTGCCCACTGGGTAACTTGGCTCTGTGGCCTCCAGGGAGGTTGCAGACCAAGGTCAGCTACCACCTGTTCCCTGCCTGGGGCCACCCAGCATTAGCTACAAAGTGATCTGCAAATGGCTGCTACTTGTGCTGAGATTGGAGTTTCCTGGGAGAGGCCAAATTGCAAGCTAAGGTGAGCTGCTTCTTGTGCCAGGCCTGGGGCCACTTAGGAAATGGTTTTGGGCATGTCAAGGCCAGATTCTGCTTGTTTGAGAGATTTTAAGAAAGTCTTCAGCATGAACCAAGACAGGTAGTTTGTATGGGAAAGCCACTAGAAATGGTAGGGTGGGCCTGAAAAGTGGGTGCAGTGAGGTTTCAGGGAGTCAACAGGGCAGGGCAAACAGTGTTACATTGATGAAGTCTCAAATATGGTGCCCACAAAGGGCTCAGCAAAGGCACAATGTCCTCTGCCAGCACTCCTGTCTGGGAGAAAGCTGCCCTTCCAGCCCTTGGCGTGATGCCAGTTAACTCAGTTCCTCCGGCTTTGTCTCTGGTTTCTTTAAAGTTGCTGCTCCAGTGCTGGAACTCAGTGGGAGTGAGTCCATGTAAGCCCATGCACTGGCCCTTGAAGAGGAACACCTGGGACTCCAGACGTCTTCCGTCTTATTCAGTCGCAACTCCTGCTGGTTTTTGCAGCCAAAAGTTATGAGAACTTCTCTTTCTGGCACTGAAACCCTGGGCTAGGGTCCTGGTATGGGATTGGAACCCCTCACTCCTTAGGGTGGATCTCACAGCTGAGATATTTCTCAGGGTTTTTAATTGTTACAGGTGGGTGTGGGACCATCCTATTCCACGTCTCCGACCCTCCTACCAGTCTCAATGTGGATTCTTCTTTATATCCTTAGAGGACTTTGTTTAGCTAGATTTCAGGCAGTTCTGAATAATGGTCATTCTGCAGTTGAGTCATAATTTTGATGTGGTTGTGGGAGCCTTCAAGTACCAAATTTACCTACTTTGCCATCTTGACTGGAAGCCTTATATGTAGATTTTAAAGATAATTTTGCAATAATATTCTGCTAAAATCAAGATATGCCAAATGTTTTCTCTTAGGAAGAAATAATATAATTATAGTGCCTGGTTGGAATAACAACAATCCCAGACACAATCATCACTTTTCATGTCCGCAAATTGGATTGTGTCAGTGTGCTCAAAGATCACTCTTACATGGATTCCTAGCACACCAGTGACTATTGTAGAAATGATGTCCATGCAATAATTTACAATAAGAATTATAGCTGTCAGATAAACTATATCTTTCATGTTTAATGGTAAGAGAATTTTTCCCTTGTTGTCTAATTTATGTTTAAAGACAAATTATAAGCTGAGTATTGCTCACTAAACACAAAAGAGAGCAAGGAGAGTTGGAAAGAATATCCAAATTCAATGTGAGTTGGTTGTCATATTCTGGTAACTACACAAGTGCTCATTTCTGAAAGGAGAGAACCGAGATTATAAAAAGCAATTTTTCTTGCCATCTTCCAATGTAATATTTTGTGATTTTGAAATGCTCTCATTAATTAAAAGATTATTGTTCAAAAACTAAGCAATCTATACTTTCACTAATTTTATGAATATCTAAAAATTTGTGAGTATACATGTTTTGAGCACTATTATACATATTAGTTGTGCTAAATTTAAGTTCTTCATGAGAGAGATATCATGGTAATCCTCACCAGGATATCTGTGGAAAAGCCCTTTCCATGCTTGGGAAACATTTCATTACATTCTGGTGCAGAGCTAGATAATAAAAATGATATGGCTCAGAAATAATATAGAAGACTCCTTTTTACTTACCTATAACTTCCATTTTTGTCTTTCTATCATTTGAATTTTGTTAAAATTGTCATTCAGTGACCATTTAAAAATTATTACAAGCTTCAGCCTTTATTGGATTTGGAACAAATGTGAAACCAAGAAAAACAACAAAAAAGTAACTGGCAATTGTTCTGAGTATTCATGTTTCTCCTAATTCACAGGCAATCACATCCATTCCCACCCTGTGAAACCCAGCTATCATCAGTCACCTTGGTCTCTCAAAACAATCAATCTACATAATGAGGAAATATGAAAATCCTGGGGTCAGAAAAGAACTTTTGCTTCTTTAAAGCTAAAGAATGTTTCATTAACATATCATAGCAATTTCAACCATGTATTCACCATAAATTGGATAAATATTTGTTGTGCTCTTCCCCTCGTACCAAGTGAGGGAAAAAATAGTTTCTGAGGTCATCTCTTTGTATAAATTATCTTGAAAGAAACTAGATGTCTCATTATATTACTTTTAATCTGTAACATGGGTATGTTTTTAAAACCTATTTTTAAAAAAGGAACAATAAAGAATCAAAACTTGACCCTATACCTAAGTGTCTATCCTATATTAATCTAGCATGATGTGTGATGTCTAGCAAGTAGCTTTCTTTTAAAGTAAACAAATTGTTTAAGGGTATGAAGAAGGAAAAATTGCAAAATCCTAAAGGGATTTGAGTTTCAAATTTTAACATAGAAAATCATAAATTAGCAAAAAGAAAGACATCTAATTTTTAAAAAATATGTTAGAGCACAACACTGCAGGGCTCGCCATGCTCTGAAACAATTTGTTTATATGAAATCAAGTATGATAATTATTAAATATATAAAATTTTCATATTGCTCTAAGTGTTTGATCTCAAAATAAGTCTGATGATTTGAAATTAATTCAGAGTTATTTATGATTTTCATATAATAATATATCAGGGTCTTTAGATATAAAAAGGGTAAACTCAGTGAGGTAAACCAACAGAGCGAAACCAGGCTGAAATACAGTAAAAACTGTGAAAGAAAGACAGTTTCAGTTTGGAAACCATAGTCATGGAGAGCATTTGATAAAATTGCTATCAAGAGGCAAAAAGAAAACTATGGCACAGATCTCTTCATGAAGAGGGTGTTTTAGACTTGACTTTTGAAAACCTGAAGAAAAATTTGGTGTAAGAACATAACGGTATCATCGTTCCCAGCAAGAATGGAGAGGAGAGAGTTGGTGACAGAACTGAAATTGAACCTGTAGCTCTAAAAGAAGTTCAGTGCCTGTGCAAAATTTTTGAAGAGCTTTACAGCTACTTAACATCCCCTAAGGATAATTTCAAGCAAGAAGCTTCTTGAAAGAGGAAGAAATGTGCTCAGCAGCTCATCAAATATAAGAGCAAAATGTGCAATGCCAAACAAAATAGAGCTGAGGGCTGTGTTCTTGTCTCCCTGGCAACCTCTAGGCCTTTCAGAGCTCTCAGTTCCTGAGAAAGCGTTTACTTTCTTCTGCCCAGAGAGCATTCCCTTTCTCCTTTTAGGTTTTCTCTTTTTCCTTCTATTACTTTATTCAACTTAGCTATCTTTGACTTGTGGAGTCCATTCATTTATAGATTTATTGGATCCCGACTGTTTGCTAGTTACTGATGTCAAAAGATGCGGATGATGCAGTACCTGACATTGAAGAACTCATGCACTGAATGAGCTGCTGACAAATCAAACTCTAAACCTCACTTGCAGACCCAGTTCACTGATGGCTTACAATGTTGGACTCTTATTTACATGCACACTGGCCATCCACATAGTTTTCTTCCGTGAAGTGACTGTTCAAGACTTTTTCCACTTTTTCATATGTTCTTTATCATTGTACTATTGAATTTTAGGAGTTTTTATATATTGTGGATACAAGTCTTATTACCAGTTTTCTTGGGAGGGGTGTCACTAATATTTTCCTCTAACCTACTACTTACCAGCTTATTTCATAAATGGTGATTTTTGCCATTTTTACTTTTCTGTTTTTCCCCACTTGCCTTTTGTTTGTTCTCTTTCTCTGTTCTTTGGGGAATTAGTCAAGAATATTTTCATACTTTATCTGATATCCTTTATCACCATTATAGTTATGCCTTTTGTGTTATTTTTTTAGTGGTTGCTAAATATATAATTTAACTTATCTAACATTTACTTTAAAAATAATTTTGCTATTTCAGAATGTATGAAATTAATCATTATATATTTATATTTCCAATTTATCTTCTATGTTTTCATCATATAGTTTTCTTTTTCTTATGCTATACACCCCTCAGTACATTGTTGTTATTGTTTAAACAATCAATGCTTTTTAAGGAGTGTTAAAGATATGCCCATACATACAACCATGAATATATATATATATATATAAAATAATTTTTAATGGCCTTTATGTTAAACAACACATCTATAGTGTCTTATGTTCTTTGATTTATCCTCTAGAATTAAGTTTCTATATATAGTGTCATTCATATTCCTTTAATCTTAAATTTTTTACCTTAACCTGGATTGCAAGTTTAATGGAAAGTACCTGTTTTTCAGCTTATATCTAACTGAAAATGTCTTTATTTTGCTTCTTTTAAATGAAGACTAATATATACGATACATTTCACCTCTGTGAGTATATGTAACTGGTCAGTCCTCATCTTTTGCTAGCACCTGGTGTGAGTGTTGAACTGGATTTGGGTTTGTTATTATTTTGGTTGCATTTGATTAAGCATGGGTTTCACATGTACGCAGGCGTATTTTGTGTGGATAGTGGGGGGCTAGTTTGTCAGATAGTTTTTCTCGTTGCCATTTTTGTCTTCAGTTTACGTGTCCCATTGTACCTGTATCACCAAAAATAAAACAACAAAACCTTCCTCACACCCTTTATCTTGTTCTATTAGTAGAATAATGATACTTGTTACTTAACACTTGTAAGCCCAGTGGTAGTGGGGCTGTATTCTGTTTAATCTTCAGCTTTAAACAGGCATTGGGTCCCTGGGCCTCAGGGATGAAGCCTTCTTAGGGCTTCGGTCCTTCCTTCAGGTATAGGCCAGCAAGAGAAATTTGACTATTCTTTCTAAAGTGACATCCAGCACCATCATGCCAGTTTTTCTAAATTATTATCCTCTATGTTTGAGCCCCAGTACTTTTTAGGATTTATATTTAATTAATTAATTTGTTAAATTTTATCTGTTTTATTCATAGATAATAACTCCCTTAGGGAAGAAAGTAAGTCTACTTTTTTGACTTTCAGATCCATAATCGTCAGTAATGGGCCTAGAGCATAGCTGCAACTCAGAAAATCTATTTGAAATTATGAATGCCTGTTTTTGTTTTTGGTGAAGGATTTGTTTTATTTTTTATATAATGGTTGTTTTTATTTAGTTTCCAATGTGCAGAAAAGATGCAAGAATAATCCAAGAAAACCCTGTACGGCATGTTCAGTGTTCGGCTCTGCTCCTCCGTGACATCGCTGTGTTTCGCCAAGCAGCCTGTGGGGCCTGCAGCTGGCACCAGCTCTTCGTGCTCACTTACGGTTGCAGAGTCACAAGCAAAGGCAAGTTCCTGACGTGACTTCTCCGGTAGCCCTGGGGACCAGCAGTCTCCCCTGCCTTCCCATTGTGTGCTGTTTATTAGATAAGACTCCATGAAACTTACAAAACCCCTGCTTTTTAGGTTTAACTGACCAACTCAACCTCAGCCCAGGAACCCCAAAACATTCTTCCCAGGGACCCTAATAAAATAATGTGCCCCCTCCTGCCAGTCTCTCTATGTGTAGTCTGTTTTGACTTCCCTGTGTATGGCCCCTTAAGCCTGTCATGTACCTCCTCAAAGACTTGTAAGGAATGTCTTTATTTCAGTTTCTCTTGTAGCCTTCTGTTGAACAGAGGCTTATCATCTGGCATCCTGTGCTCTGCTTAATAAACGTTAATTTAACAAGCTCACAACATACCCATTACCCAAATTTACTAATTACTTACATATTGTCCTTGGATTTAGCACATCCTCTTCTCTTTCCTTCTGGGAGTATATATAGTTTTTTCTGAACTATTTAGAGAAATTTATATCTTTTATCCTATTCAGCTCTTAAATATTAGTAGTATGCATTTTCTAAGAAAATGGCTTTTAATTCCACAGCCATCATACCATTGTCAAAATTAGGTAATTTAAACTCTTTAATTGGAATAAATAGAAAAATCAATGTTAGAATTAAATCCAAACAAAGATGCAATAAAACATATGTAGACTAAGTACCGGAATTAAAGGGTAAAGATTATCTGACTAGAATAAAAATAAACAACAAGTAATATGTTTTGATGACAAGAGACTTACATTAACAATAAAAAACAAAGATAAATTGACTGAAAAAAATTATAATAAAACAATAGCTAAAAAAATGACATTTAAGTTAATATTAGACTAATTATAAAATAAACTCAAAGGCAAAATGTTTAACATGTTTTAAGTATATAAAACACAAACTGAAAACAAAATCAAAGGAATTAAAGTAGAAAAATTAAAGTAGGAAACTTCATTACAATTCTGTCATTTACTAATATAAGATTTAGATAAAACATCATTAAATAAATGATGCAGTAAAAACATTCATAAAATTTTTACATAGAGAATTTTACATGCAACAATAGCAAAGTATGTATTATGTCAAGTACATACAAAAATTTATCAAAATTGATCATGTGTGGCATTAAAAAAACTAACAATAATGTCAAAGGATTAAAATCATATTTTTCTTTTGATTAGAGTGGACTTAAGGTGCTAATCAATATATAAAGTAACTCTTCCACAATGTTTAGAAGTTGATCAATATATTTCTACATGGTCAATGGCTAAAAAAATCACAATGAATTTAAAATAGATTTTAAAGTGAATAATAATAAAAATACCACATACTAAAATGAGTGGCATGTAGTAAAAACAGTATGTGGAAGAAACCATGAATAAATGTATTAGGGAAGGAGAAAGAATAAAATCTATGGTGTTTATCTTAAGAAGTTAAGTTTAAAAATTTCAATAAGAGTGTATAAGGAAGCAAAATAGATAAGATAATAAATCTTTGAAATAGAAAATATAAGTAAAATAGAGAAAAATCAATAAAGCCAAACATTTGTTCAATTAAATGGATAATATAAATTGATAAACTTCTTGAAACTTGATAAACATGAGAAAAATGGACCAACCATTAATAAATAGGAAATGATAAAAGGGAGAGTACTAAAAATCTTAAAGACATAAATATAGGTATGTTATATTTGATTATAAATTTGACAATTTAGATAAAATGGAAAAATGCCTAGAAGGGAAAATTAAAACACTCTGGCAGGTGGGTTGGGTGGGTGGAGGGATCAAGCAAAAAGGAAAATGAACTCATGGACATGAACAACAGTGTGGTGATTGTAAGGGGCGGGTGGGTGGAGGTGGAAAAGGGTATAAGGGGGATAGATGGTAATAGGAAAAATACAATAAAAAAGAAAAGAAAATTAAAATATTTGTAAACTATTAAAGAAATTGAATCTGTAATTTTCAAAATGTCTCATCATGCAATCTATAAACTAGATAAATGGCTATACTGACGAGTTTTCCAGACATTTATGCAGTATATAAAGCACTATTACACGAACTTGTCCAGAAATGCTAAAAGGAGGAAACACCACTCACCTTGCTGTACAAGGCTGCTTTAACTTTAATACCAAAACTGTAGGCCAATTACTCTCATGAATATGAAGGAAAAGCCTGTGTAAGTTAGTAAATCAAATCCTTAGGAAATAAAATTCAGCAATGGACAAAGGTCACAACTATATTAGTTCAGATTATATTGAGAATGCAAGATTTTTTAAATGTATTTACAGAAAAGCATACAAATTGATTCATGCATTTTCATAAAGTGAACACACCTGTGCAGTTAGCACCCAAAGCAAGAAACAGAATGATGCCAGCACCCTAGACACAGTCTGTCCCCTCACAGTAAATACTTCATCTAAGTATCCACAATTTTCATTTCCTTCCATCCAACTTTATTTAGAAATTATTGACATATGTAAGTTTGAGGCACACAAGGTGGTTTTTCAATAATTGAAAAATTAATCAAGATAATTCACCATATATATATATTTATATTTATATAAATATTTATATTTATATATATTTATATATATATTTATATTTATATGGGTATATATATAAATAAGAGAAAATCATATGAAAATGCCCTTAGGTTAAAACAAAAATTTGATAACCTTTGAACATCCATTTATAACATAAAACCATAGCCACCCTCAGTGTCCATGGAGGAATGGCTCCAGGCCTCCCTGCAGATACCAAAGTTCACCCATGTTCAAGTTCCCTGTATAAACTGGTTTACTATCTGCATATAACCAATGCATGTCTCCAGTATACTTTAAATCTTGTCTAGATTACTGATACTATATAATACAATGTAAGTGCTATGTGAATAGCTGTTATACTGTATTGTTTAGGAAATAATGACAAGAAAATAGTCCGTTTATGTTCAGCACAGATACAACCACCATAGGCCAAACTACATAATGCATGTCGGCAACAGTATAGCACTGCTGAAAAATATTTTTAATTTAATTATTTTCAAATATTTTTAATTTAATTTAATTTAGATTTTTAGAAAGAGGAGAAGGGGGGGAGAAAGAGAGGGAGAGAAACATCAATGCTAGAAGAAGCATAAATTGGTTTCCTTCCGCATGCATCCCAGTCTGACAAACCCACAACCCCAACATATGCCCTGAATGGTAATCAAACCAGTAACCTCTCGGTTTGTGGGATGAAGCCCAACCAACTGAGCCACACTGGCCTGCTCAACAATATAACTTTTTAAGAATATTTTTGATGCATGGCTTGTTGAGTCCATGGATGCAGAACCACTAATAAAAAAGGCCAATAATACCTGAGAGTTTAAGAATTGCAAGTAGCTTCTTTACTTAATTGGCTTTTTACTTATTGGCTTTTAAAAAGCCAACATAAAGATAAAATATGAAAAATTTTCTACCTAAAAGTTTGAACAATACAGGGTGCTATCATTTTTTCTATTTGCTTGAAGCCATAGCCAATAAAGTAAGAGTTTCTGAAAAAGGAAAAAGTGGACTTTTCTCTTAAAAACAAAAGGTATTAATTGAAAAGATAGATATAAAACTTTCATTTAGTGTGCATAGCGACTTCTTCCCAAAGAGTACAGTATGAAAAAGGAAAAATTATAATAACTTTATAGTATAAAAACATGACAAACACTACCTCAGTCAGGTAATCAAGTTCAACATCCACGTCATCAATCATGTAGATAGTATCCAGGCTTGATATGATGTAATGAAAAATAGCACATTTACCTCTGCAGCTTTCCTCCACAAAACCCATAACCTCAGTGTAATCACCAGAAAACTGTCAAACAAATTCTAATAGGAAGTGTCCCACAAAATACCTGAACAGTATTTCTTAAAATGTTGAGGTCATTAAAAACAAGAAAAGTCTGAAGAAGCCGCCATAGCCTAGAGGAGCCTAAGAAGTCATAGCTACAAAATGTAATAAGGTATTTAAAATGAGATCTCAAAACAGGTAATGAACATATAAAATCTGAGAAAACGCTAATAAACTATAGTCTTACATTAATAATAGTGTATCAGTATTATTCATTAATTATGTCAAATGTACTATATTAAAACAAGATACTAAAATATGAGAAACAGTCGTGTGAGATATACAGGAACTCTCTGTACTATTTTAATTATTTTCTGTAAGTCTAAAGTTTTTCTAAAATTTAAAATTTATTTAAATTACATATATATATTTTTTACTTACAAAAAAAGGTATGTTTTGAAAACTTTTCTTCCAAAGGGAGAAGATATTTCTTCCAGAATAACAGTTGTAATTCTAGCTGATCTGGGTCTGTATATGGTGTAAATGAAGCTAAAGACTCATGAAATTGGTCATGCAACAATCCCCAAGGTGTGAGTTAGAGTTGGTCAATGCACATGACACATTATGAAAAAAAATAATTTTTCATCGCAATTTGAATTATTTCAAATATAATGGCAACCTCCAATTGGAAACAAAGCCATTTATGTCATACTTGTAAGAGCTGGCTTTTTAATTTTTTTTAAGATTTTATTTATTTATTTTTAGAGAAAGGGGAAGGAAAGGAGAAAGAAAGGGAGAGAAATGTGGATATATGGTTGCTTATTGTACACTCCCAACTGGGGATCTGGCCCACAACCCAGGCATGCGCCCTGCCTAGAAATTGAACTGGTGACTCTTTGGCTTGCAGGCTGGCACTCAATCTGCTGAGTCACAACAGCCAGGGCAGAGCTGGCTTTTAAAAATGGGTTGCACTAACGCATTTCATTGTTCATCCCTTGGGAGTCTATTTATAACATTATTTATATGTCAACTTGATGGTGTTCTTTCATCACAAAAGCTAATTAATTTACAGGTAATTGGGTCATAAAACAAAATACAAACAAAGAGGGAAGCTTGTTATATTTAGGAGTGAAGTTATTTCCTGCAGGTGTTGGTAGAGGAAATTGTTGGCCATAGAAAGTTCAAGCACAAATTGAAACAAGACCTTTTCATGACATTTATACAGCATAAAGGTTACATACATTGCAATGAAAATTTAACAAACGCACAAAGAATTATTTCAAAGATTGACAAACTTACATTACTGTAAATTATAAAAAATATATTAACTCAAGTGCACATCAGTAGATGAGTGGATAAAAAAGCTTTGGTACATTTATACAATGAAATACAACTCTGCCATAAAAAAGAAGGAAATCTTATCTTTCGCAACAGCATGAATGGACCTGGAGAGTATTATGCTACCTGAAATAAGCCAGTCAGAGAAAGACAAATACCATATGATTTAATTTATATGTGGAATCTAATGAACAAAATAAACCAACAAACTAGAAACAGACTCATAGATAGAAAACAGATTGACAGCTGTCAGAGGAGAGGAGGGTTGGGGGACTGGGTGAAACTAGTGAAGGAATTAAGCAAAACAACATAAATTGATAGACACAGACCATAGTATGGTGATTACAAGAGGGCAAGGTGGGTGTGGGAAGGTGGGAGTGGGTAAAGAGGGGATAAATGGTAACAGAAAGAGACTTGACTTTGGATGATGAACACACAATAAAATATACAGATGGTGTATTATAGAATTTGGCACTTAGAACCTATGTAATTTTATTAACCAATGTCACCCAATAAATTTAATACAATTCAAAAAATAATATTACTTATTATCCTTAGCCAACATGATATGTGTTGCTATATATTTGTTTACATTTTTATTTCTAAATTTAAGTCTAAAGATAAAGCATGCATACTGTTACCTATCATTAGTATATAATAGCTAAAAAACAATATATGCTCCTATGTAAGAATGTAGTACATCATATTTATTAACACCCTATGACAAAATATAGTTACTCATTGAATGTGTTTTGAAAGGAAACTTTCTGCCCTTGTATGATGCAAAGTTTTCACTCCCAATTCCACAAGTAAAAAGTTTTGAGGGGACATTTTTGGTCTCCTGGTTCTTCTCACATGAGAAAAGAGCCATCATTAGTCTAAATTTACTAGCTTTGGTGTATTGTGGTTTACATCCCCAGCATCCAGTTCCACTTGCTTTTTTCAAAATGACCATAAACTTTCCAGTTCTGACATTCAGGTCGGAGAGAACACTCAGTTCTAAGTATGGACCATTTCTGCCTTAACTGATCAATGTATTTCCATACCCTTTTTCACAGTTTTTAGTTCAAGATTAGACATGGTAAACAGATCCAAAAAATAGCTTTTTCCTAACCATAGTGATTAACTCAGTGACAGGAATTGAACTTTGATCAAAATGGCTGTGTGAGATAGGTACAATTCTATCATCGCCACATCACTATTTTGATTTCTCTCTCTACTGCCTCTCTCTTCCTTTTATTCTCTTTAAACGTGGATGAAATAACAAGTAGCTTCAAAAGCTGTCTATCGCCCCATGCAGCCAAAAAAAGAGTGCAGCTACAAGATAAGTGGACCCACATAAAGCTGAGAAAAAGTAGGGGAATAAACTGCATTCTGAGTTACATCACAGATCTATGAAATTATACCAGCCCGAAAGTGCCCTTGACTACTGGCCTTTCCAGCATTACAAAAACCTCTTGTAATGAGGTGTGTAATGTTATCTACAGTGTAAACAGATCTGGAGATCTTATATTGCTTAAACACACACATACACACACACACACACACACATATATGCTCGTAGGTCATCATGAAATATTACTTTCATGTATAATGCTGCATTTCTTACTTAACCCGACGAAGCTCAAGGAAAATGGACTTGCCTCTGTGTCTCTATTTCATGTGAAAAGTCCACATGGGCAGGGACTCTATAGGTGAAAAGAAAACTAACAATTTCTTTCCACCTCTCTATACTTTCTAGCAAACTGATATGTAACACTAAGAGCTTGGTAAATGGAGGCTTGTCTTATGTACCCAACTTTCTATACACGTGAGTGGACAAGTGTATCTCAGTAAGGAGTAGAAGACCCATTTTCATCTCAGGTCCAAGCCACATTCTTATATCCAACTTATTTAAACATTTAGTTTAATTTAGTTTATTTTTTATTTTTAATTACATTTTATTAAGTTATTACATTTGTCCCAATTTTTCCCCCTTTGTCCCCATCCACCCAAGCAACCCCACTCCCTCAGGCAATCCCCACACCATTGTTCATGTCCTAGGTTCATGTGTAGGTTCTTTGGCTTCCCCATTTCCTATACTGTACTTTACATCTCCATGGCTATTCTGCAACTACCCATTTGTACTTCTTAATTCCCTCATCTCTCCCCCCATTTCCCCTTCCCAACCAACAACCATCAAAACACTCTCCATATCCATTATTCTCTCTCTGTTCTTCTTGTTTGCTTAGACTGTTTTTTGATTCAATTGTTGATAGATATATGTTTATTACCATGTTATTATTCATAGTTTTGATGTTGTTTTTCTAAAATAAGTCCTTTTAACACTTCATAAAATAACGGTTTGGTGATGATGAACTCCTTTAGATATTTCTTTCTGGGAAGATCTTTATCTGCTCTTCGATTCTAAATGACAGCTTTACTGGGTAGAGCAATCTTGGCTGTAGACCCCTGCTTTTCATGACTTTGAATATTTTTGGCCAAACCCTTCTAGCTTTCAAAGTTTCTTTTGAGAAATTAGCTGAAAACCTTATGCGAATTCCCCTGTAGGTAATTAACTGCTTTTCTCTTGCTGCTTTTATGATTCTTTCTTTATCTTTAACCTTTGCCATTTTAATCATGTGTCTTGGAGTGTGCCTCTTTGCATCCATCTTGTTTGAGACTCTGCGCTTCCTGAACTTGCATGTCTATTTCCTTCACCAAATTAAGGAAGTTTTCTTTCATTATATTTTCAATAGGTTTCCAATTTCTTACTCTTTCTTAGATGTGAATGTTGGACTGCTTGAAGTTGTCCTAGAGGCTGCTTATACTATCTTCATTTTTTGGATTCTTTTTCTTTCTTGTTCTGATTAGTTGTGTTTTGCTTCCTATGTTCCAAATCATAGATTTGATTGTTGGGTTCATCAACTCTACTGTTGTTTCCTGGTAAATTGTTCTTTATTTCAGTTAGTGTATCCTTCATTTCTGACTAGATCTTTTTTATGCTGTTGAGGTTCTCACTAAGTTCCTTGAGCATCCTTACAACCAGTGTTTTGATTTCTTCATCTGATAGATTGCTTATCTACACTTCACTTAGATCTTTTTCTGGAATTTTGATTTGTTCTTTCATTGGGCCGTATTTCTGTATTTTCTTGTTTTGTTATTCTCCCTGTGTTTGTTTCTGTGTATTACATAGAGATGCTATGATTCCCTGTCTTGATAGTGTGCCCTAATGTGGTAAGTGCCCTGTACAGTCCAGTGGGATAGCCTCCCCTATCATGTAAGCTGTGTACTGGAAGTGCACATTTCATGTGGGCTGAGTACACCCTCCTCTTGTAGTTGAACCTTAATTGTTCTTGACATGTCAATGGGAGGAATTAACCCAGGCTAGTCTGTTGCAAACTCTGGCTGTGACCACTGACCACCAACTTCTGCCATCCATACAGAATCAGTTGTTCAGGAGCAGGTTGGTGGCACTCCAACAAGGTCTGTAGCTGTCCACTTGGTGTGCAAGTTCCAGGGTTTCCTGGGTGGTGCAGGCCAAGGTCGTCTCACAACTGTGATAAGCCCAAGGCCTCCCTCCATGAGCTATAATGCAATCGGAGATGGTAGCTACTTGTACTGGGCTTAGAGGTTCCCAGGAAAAGCCAAGCTGTGAATATAGGCTGGATGCTGCGAGTACTGGGCCTGGGGACAGTTAACAAGATATACAGGGATTGGGAGTTCACTAAGGCAAGCTGTTGCTTATTTGATAGGATTTAAGAAGTTGTGAATCATGAGCCCAAACCAGCCATTCATAAAGAAAAGTCACCATTAACAGTTTGAGTGGGCCTGTGATTTGGGTGGGCTGGAGTCTCAGGAGATCTCCAGGGTGGGGCAAAGAGTGTTAGATTGATGGAGTCTCATATATGATACTGGTCTGTGGCTCTGTGGGGGGAGGGCTCAGAAAAGGAACAGTGGCCTCTGTATACCTTTATGTCTGGGAGAAAGCTCTCCCCCAGGTCTTGCCTTGATGACAGATACTTCAGTTCCTCCCTGTATTTTACTGGTACCTTTCAAGTTGCTACTCTGGTGCTGGATCTCAGAGGAAGTGAGTCTGAATAAGTCCATGTGTGGGTTCTTTAATGGGAACTGCTTGGGACTCTAGAAGTTTCTTCCTCAATTCCTACTGGTTTTTGCAGCCAGAAGTTATGGGGATTAATCTTCCCGGCCCTGAAACCTTGGCCTGGGGAGCTCTTGGTGTGGAGCTGAGATTTCTTACTTCTAAGATATCCCATTTGAATTTTTATTCACTCCACATGGATGTGGGACCAGCCCATTCCATGTCTCCACCCCTCCTACCTGTCTGGATGGATGTAGTTTCTCTAATTCTGTCACTGTCAGACTTCCATTCAACTCAATTTCTGACAGTTCTGAGTGAATATTTTTTCCATATTTTAGATGTAATTTTGATGTGGTGGTACAAGAATGCGAGCTGTGTTTACTTATGCCTCCAACTTGACTGGAAATCTCAGGTCCCACTTTATCAGTCACACCTCTTACTTTGAGAGTCATGGTCACTTTCTGTCACATCAGTAATGTGTCCCATAATCCTTATTTGGTCATCAGTTAATTTTGCATAGTGTTTCCATAGCTTAAAATTGAAAAAGAAAAAAGTGGTCAGTTTAAGGTCCATTCATACATTATAAATGTATTTGTTTTGCAAGTTATTTATGCAGTAAGCTCCAATAATTAATAACCAGAAAAATGCATAATGTATCATCATCTACAGATTTTTAAGGGCAGCCAACCAGATTTGAAGTTAAATTACTATAATACATCTCTGCTTCTAGGCTAGATAATAAAGAATGGTTGAATAACTGGACAGAAGTTTTACAGTAGTAATAATATACCTTATTAAGTACCAACTACCCAGAAGACTCATCACTCCAAACTCTACGTATTTTCTTGTCTTCCTAACATAAATACTCCAGGTATGTTTAGAGAAGTTCAGGAACTTGATCAACAGCACTGATGGTTTGACAAAACAGGTTTCTCAGAACCAGCCTGAATTTCTACTGCATTATTTGGGGAGGCCAAATGGAGACTTAAGACACAATTGAGTGCCTGCTGACTTCCTCATTCCCTGAATTGATGTTGGGACCTCAAAGTACTCATGGCTCTATAGGTTCCCCTCATCACTAAGTTTCAAGTCCATCTACTTACTACTACTATGACTTTGAATAAATTATAAAACTTTTATGAATATTTTTTCCTCAGAAAAATGTAAATTACATATTACATATGTAATTACATATTATGGAAAATATGTAATTACATATTACATTTTCCTTGGAAAAAGTGTAAATTACATATTACATTTCTAATTTAGGATTAGGGCCAGTATAAAATGTGTTTGAACAAATGAAAGTGTGAGAAACATTGATTGGCATTCAACAAATATTACTTTGATTCCTTTCCTTAAGCAGCAGTTCTAAAGGTTAACTTGTCAAAGGCTCATCTTATTCAGAATACTTTGGTGAAACCATGGAATATAAAAAATGAAGCTCAGACTCTTTAGACTCATGTCCACGATTCTACACTATGACTAATGACCCTTTACAACTTTATTTCCCAACACAGCCCACCATATTACTGTGGTTCCCAGATCAAAGCATGCACTGCATGCCTGGTACAATCAGAAATGTTCTTAAATTTGTCTGGAAATTTGTTCTTCTCTTCCTGTTAAAATTCTACTTATCCTTAACATTTACCTTATATTTCTTCTTCTTCAAAGTCTTCCTTAATCTCTCGATCATAGGTTATATCCTCTGTATCCCCACAAACCTTGTATTTTTTTGTTCATTTTGATTTTGTCTGTACTTTTAGAGTGCACCTCTACCTCTTCTTCTACTCTGTACAATGTAACTAAAAATTTCTTAATTAATACTTATTAATTTTTTGTTATGACAGATAGGCTTCAAAGAGTGTGAGAATTATCTGAATAATATTTAGCAGTCATTCATGTGATAAGAATAAGATACTGGGAAATATACACATCTGGAGAAGGAAAAAAAACTCAGATATCAAGCTGAAGAACAATTTCATTTTTGAGATGCACAGAAAGAAGAAATTCTTGTGTGTTCATCTTATTTCATTCACAATGAATAGAACTTAAGTATTTGTTTAAAAACGTGAGACTTTGGGAAAGCATTTTGTGCGTTTGTGAATCGGGAGGACGGGCACCAGGTCCAGAGGCTGACTCAAAGCCGTGGGCAAGCACTGTTATCTGGTATGTCATGTATCAGCTTTTTCTGAGATTAATTGTGTAGACATATGAAAAGGGTCTATTTATTCATTAAAATTACAAATACGAAAGCACTTTAAAATGCTAGGCAACACTCACTTTGAAGATAAAACTCTAATGTATGTTTCTCCACAGTTGATACATTGTAGGAAGTTAAGGGGTTGGCCCGGGTGTATTCATTCTCTTTTTGAGGGGTGGGAGATGCCTCCGCGGAAAGGAAAGAAAGTGACCCAGCTAGTCTCCTTGTCAGACCTTTCAGAAAGTGTCTAATGGCATGTTTTCAGAGGAATAGAACTGAGCTATTCAACGCTGGTAGAGGGGTCTTTCTGCATAAAAGATTAATTAGATCCCAAATCTATACAGCATAGGGATGTCCCAGGAGAATAAGTTTGAGTAAGTGATACAACTCCCTGGGGTAAAAAATGATTTTTTTTAATTTAAATGACCTCTTCTGTTTGAGGTAAACACATAAAAATTACTTAGAAACCTCATTTATTACTCTGGGCTGGACGTGTATGTCCAGTGCAAGAAGAATATTTATCCACCATTTTAAACTGCATTCTTTTTGAAGAAGAAATGTTATTTTATTTAGTCTGCTATATTATTGAGAATGAAAATCTTGATTTTTATACAGAAAATTTAAGTCCTTATGTAGCTGACTACTCAGAAATAAAAAAGTAAGTTGATATGTGAGCTGCATATCTAGAAGAAATATTGGCATTTTAGATGGCTAATTAATGGTGACTTGTAGGACTAAAACATAGGTTTGTGCTACTGAATTGGTCTGAAAAAAATCACAGTTAGGAACATTTACATAAATTTTTATTTTGTATTTCACATTCATCTACTTTTTGTCAGGGTATCAAAAAAGTCCACTTTTGTTGTTGTTGTTTTTCCGTAAGTCCTCTGAGACTTTCTATGTTTGTTGTTTAATTTAGAAAAAGGGTCTTTTGGGTTTCATACTATTTCTTCTAAGTGAAATAAATGACTTACTGTATTTTTTAATGTCTCCAGGATTTATTTTACTAGGGCAATATCTTTTCTTAATAAAGGAAATATAATTTTCCCTCCAAAATTATACATATCAATGAAATATATGAATAGCTCATACAGGACTTAGAACTGTAGATAATATATCACAGAGATCATCAAATCCAAAGGAGCACACCCACTTACAGGAAAGGTAGATTCAGCAAAGATATATATTGGCCCACTTGAATTAAACATTTATTATATAACTCTAGAATTTCCTAAACACTTAATTCAAACTGGCATAGGGGCACAATTAGCTCAGTATTTATGCTGAAACTGAGGAAGTAAAAGTCTGCTCACTATGAGGCAGTAAAATGAAATCAGGTGAAGTAAGCACTATTTTATATTTTGTATTTACTTTGGCACTTCTATTTGAAAAGATAACTTACATAATCATAAGAAGTTAAGCACTCAAACATACTGTAGAAATGAAATGTGAGAAGGTGAGTATGGTTTAGGATTAATGTACAACAAACGAAACATAGGTTGTGTTTTCTGCTTCAGTCTAAGATGTAGATTGGATGCATTGTTTCTCCTGAAACAGCTAAGAAAAATAAGACAAAATATACGAAATGGTGGTTTTTGAGACACTGAACATAAGACAATGAAGTGAGCCCTGAGAGCCCAAAACAAGTGAAGTGAACCCTCTCATTGTTAAAGCCCATTGCCTTGAAAGTTTTCTGGGAGGGGTGCAAAGAGGGGTAATCCAGTCATAGCCCAGTAGGCTCCCTGAGTCAAGCAGATGGAGCCGAGTCCAAGAGACTAAAGAGGGTGTGGTGTGCAGAGAGAACACTGGAGGGAAGAGACTCCCTATGCCTGCAGAGGATCCACCTTGAGCGTTCAGTAGAGTGCTGATTAGGGCATTCATGTGAGGAACAGATGGGAGGCTGGGGAGAGAACCATCTGAAAGGGCTAGAGGGGATGTATCATACTTGCCAGTCTAGAAAACTTCCTGATTCACTTGATATTAGACACACTACTTAGAAGGACTTAACTTTTGAATTGGGCGTGATTTGCCCTAGACTACATGCTCCTCTAATCCTGATTAATGAATAAGAATACCAGGAAGGATCAAGCTACTTTCAGGTAACTTGGCTGCATTCAAGAAAAAAGATCGAGAACATACTACAGAAGGAATCGGCATGCAATAAAGTAAAATTCGCAATATCTGTAAAAGAGAACACCTTTTTCTTTGTACTACTCACTAAACTTCTGACACCAGATGTGTCAGTTTTTCCACACCAAGCAATCCCCCAGTTCTTGGTGGACACTATCTTGGTGTCTTACAATTTAACACTCGAGATATGAGATTTTACCTATAGGGTGTCTAATGCATTTACAAGTACTTTGTTGAAATAATTTGCATTAAATTTAATAATTTTTCTAATTTATACCAACATAACAATACTATAATTAGTAACAGTGAATAACTGATATGAAATTGTGTTTACTCAAAATGGATTAATATGTATTTTTGAAGTATTCACTTTTTTTATTAGCATAATAAAACATTTTGACACTAGTTGAAATTATTCACTTTTTTTCCCTCATGACATTGCCTCAAAGCTCAGAAATTAGAATAACATTTATAGGTTTCTCTGATGTAGTAAGGTGACAGGAAGGATATTAAAGCAATTTAAATATACAGTATTATATATGGATTTTTCTATGGTGACTTTTTAAAAGTTTTTTTTATTGTTTTTGGAGAGAGAGAGAGAGAATTGTTGTTCTACTTATATATGTGTTTATTGGTCGATTTTTGTATATGCCCCAACTGGGGATTGAACCCTTAATCTTGGCATATTGAGATGATGCCCTGAACGAATAAACTACTGGGCCAGGGCTTAAGGTAACTTTTTGATACAGAGTATTATTATGTATTGCAAGCAAAATGTGTTTTTGAAAGATTATGTTAACTACAAAAACAAGTAATTTTGTTATGAATAAAGTTATACATTTTATTGTGAATAAAAATACAAAATCCAAGCAATTCCGTTATTTACCTTTATAATAAAAGAAAGGCTTCATAGGAATATGTCATAATGTATATAATATAAGCACCTTTTTACTCACTCAGATATTGAAAATATCTACTGACAATTAAAAAAATGTGGACCTTGATCATTGTTTTGTACAAATTCACTTTTGAATATACTTATCAATTCATATTTCAGTATGAAGTTTAATATAGAAGTCTTTAAGTTATGCTATCATTTCTGAAAGACAATGGTACAAAATAACTAGTTGTCACATGGCATTAATGGTCAGAATCATTTGTATTGTTCTTTACACTATGCAGGCACTCCTGTAGTTAGCACCTTCATGCTGACAGGAACATAGGTCTGCGGATGGCATATAGGCTTTGTTTTGTTTTTTAATTATAGCTATAACTTCATTTCTGATATGTGCCCTATGATTACAAGAAAGATGATGTGTGCAGAGTTATTTATCTACAACATGGTTCTGATATCATTCTTGCTTGTTGCCACAGAAACCCAGGTCATGGTCATATATTACCATGAAAATAGGGGAAGAAAAGAATATTAAGAGTTGTAGCTCCATTCTTTAATTCTTGCTTTACTTGGCACAAAATCAGATTTTACTTGATTTGACTACCCTACTTACATCACGTATCTGGTAGCCTACTTTCCTTCGTGTTCTGCTCTACAAAGAGCATGTCCTGGCGATCTGCACATCAGTAAATAGAGTAGAACACACAGTGTGTTGAATTTTCTTCTAAACATATTTGCTGGGCGGATTCATGTAATTCTAATGGCCATACATAATATTGTAAAAAATGTGCTGACACTGTCTGTAGTATATTAATGCTGTAAAATTATTCAAAGCTATCAGCTTAGTAGTTTTTCAAAACACTTCATTAACCATACCTTCAAATGTATTAAACTCGTTTCTACTCTCCTTGGCAATAGTAAGTTATATAGGTCACAACAACTGGATAATTTTTTCTGACTCATTTTATGGTGCTGCACATAACAAAAAAAATGTGAAAAGGAGGCCCAAGTATGCTTGACTTCACATATTAGAGAAATTTTTATTTGTCAACATGTCTTTTTACTGTCTATTGTTTCATGGCTAAAACATAAGTCTTTCAACAGAAATATTTGTTATTTACATATGTGCCCCCATTTTCTTTGTTTCTGTTAAAACAAAAGCCTCTGAAAAAGAGCAATTAAGGAAGGCTACATATCAGTGAGTATATATGACAATGATTGTTTTGATCATCCTACAAAATTTTGTTTATATTGCATTTTGACTTAGGAAGCTATGTGGCCAAAAACTAAAATAAAACTAAATCTTAATAAAGTCCTTTCTGCCATAACTTTTCAGTAAGGAAAAATGTACACTTTTTTATTTTTAGAACTTTTTTATTTAACTAATTTCAGTTTATTAATTTAGATTATTTTTATTTAACTAATTTCATCTAAAATTTTCAGATCTTCTCAGATGTTCAAATTACCATAAAATTATACCTAGTAAAATATACACTTATTGAGAATACAGCTTGATGGATTTTGACAAATGTATATAGGCATTTAATCAGTACCCAATGTTTTTCAGATTTGCATATGTTGTGTGATTTTTTTTTGTAATTGCTATGTAGTGTGCCTTTGCATAAATACACCACATTGTTTATCTAATCTTCTAATAATGTATATTCCTGTTGTTTCCATTTTTTTTGCTATTGTGAACAAAGCTGTAATGAACATTCTTGTAAAAAGTTTTATAACGAATATGTTTTAATATCTTTTGAAAATAAATACCTGGAAATACTAATTTTGGAAATGAAATACCTGGGAATGTGTGCCAGCTATTGATTTATAGCCTCTCTGTTCCAAAGTGACAAATTTGTCCTGATCTATAAAAATGGAGCTGAGTCCTTTAAATATTTTTTTCCTTTGTCCATTAGCACCATGTAAGATTTTGTCAATAGAGGGAGCTAGATAAACATCCCAAGAGGAAAAAGTTTTGCATCATGGTCCCAAATCACTTCCTGCATGTTTCTGCAATGGAAATGACATCTCCAGCCTCTGGCTGGCACCACTCTCAGGAGCTGCTAAGGCACCTGCTTCCTACCTAGCGTGCGGTGGACAGCTACACCCAGACTTTTGTTTAACGTTATTGAGGTATAGTTGGTATACCAACAAATATGCACATATTTAACATATACAATTTGATGAGTTTGGACATAAGCATACAGGGTGGCACCATGACCATTATCAAGCTAAATAAACATAACTACTATGCTAATGGAAATAAGTCACTTACAGAAGAAAAAAATACAACCTGATTCCACTTATTTAAGGCATCTAAAAAATTTGTAGAAGCAGAAAATAGAATGGTGGTTGCCACGGGATGGGGGATGGAGGAAATAGGGAGATTATTATAAAAATATAAAAATAATTCATAGAAATGATGAAGATAAACAAACTGGTGGTCAGAATAATTGGACAGAAGATACATGAATGTCTTCCACCAAAAAGGTTTAAAAAACTAACTGGCAAATTGTTATTAAAAAACTGCAATAAATAAAATAAAATTTCATTATCACATTGGCAGAAAATATCAAGAAATATACAGTTTAAATGAAGATATTCAGCAACAAAGACTGCTGATGGGACCACAAATTTGAACAATCACCTTGAAAAATAACTTTCTATCATTTAAAGTTGAAGATGTGCACATAGTATAACCCAGCAGTTTATCCTCAGTGTTACCCTACAGAAGCTTTAATATGTACCCCGGAGGACATGCTCAAGAATATTCATGGGGGGAAAAGGGTGAAGGGTTTATAGGAATAATTATAAAGGACACATGGGCAATAACAAGGGGGTTGGAAACAGGGGACAGAGGTGGAGAGGGCTTCGGTGGTGGGGGCAGGGTGGGGGAAAAAGGCAGAAAACTGTACTTGAACAATAATAAAAAATAAAATAAAATAAAATAAAATAAAACAAAGAATTAAAAAAAGAATATTCATGGGCAATTTGTTTGTGAAAACAAAATGAAACAAAACAAAATCCCCAAAACAAGATACTGTCAATATGAGAAAAAAATCAAGACATTTTATAATAGCCCTATGATAAATATTAAAGACAAATGGAAATAAATAAAATGCATCTCTACGTGTTGAGGTCTCAGGAATATAAAGTAGGGTAAAACTGCAGGTCACTCAATTATACAGCTAGTATCATTTATGTGAATGTCAAAAAGTAGAAAACTAAATACATTATGTGACAAACACCAGAAAGTAAAAAGCATAAAAATACAAAGGATTGCACATCCCTAATATGGGCAGGGGTGGGACCTGAAACACATCTAAATTTCTATTTTTAGACTGTGGAAGATACATTAAAGTTTATTCCACTGTTGTTTCTTTTACCATACATATGCATTATACATTTCCTTGTATGTATTTGATGTGTATTATGTATCTAATATAAAATATTTAATATAATACTTATTAAATGTATTTAATTATAAAACATAGTATATTTTATTTTGTATCACATATAAATTATATAATTATTTTGTATTATATAATATATATTATAAGATAGTACATATTGCATATGAAATATTGAATATAAAATCTACATTTTTTCTAAATATAATATTAAAATGAAGACAATGGGGTAATAGCTTCAAATTTTCAAGGAAAATTTAAACAGAGTTTTGTAGTAGTTAAATTATGTAAATATGAGGGTGGAATATTCAGCTTGATAAGGCCTTAACATTTTCATCACGAAAAGTTTATTTTTGAAAGTAGCAATCTTGAAGAAAGCACTTCATCAAAAAAGAAAATTATCTTCATTAGGAATACTGAACAATAGAAATTAAGCATGAATGAAAAACAGGAAAATTTGTTGCAAAATTAAGTAGAATTTTCTGTGGAAAAATAAATAAATTTCCCGTTCTTTATAGTAAGTGAAACAAATTGGAATTAAGAAGTATAATTAGTCTAAATATTTTAACCAACTACAATAAAAACAGTGTGTGATTTTCAAGGGTTAACATATATTGTACTAACCGTAGTTGAGATGGGATGGAAAGGCACATGTTAAATTTATTAATGTCGAGAGCTCTTGGCAAGAGAAGAATCAGAGTGCCATTAAAGTATAAAGGTGACAGGAGGGTTTCAAAGGAATAGAAGATTAAAAAAAGCAGAGACGAAGTGTGAGAAAATAAAAAATATCCACTCGTATATCGGTCTCTTGTTTCCAGCTCCTGACAAAAGGCTGTTGAAACTCTTGTAATTTCCTGACCCCGATTGGGCCCCTAGATGGCTCCTGCAGAAGGGTAGGTCACAAGAAAGATTAAGCCATGAGTAGAAGCTTGGAATTTTCAACCCCACTCCCCATTCTCTTACGAAGGGAGGAGGACTGAAAACGGAGTTAATGATCAGTCGTGCCTGCGTGATGAAGGTTTTATAACATCCCCGAAGCACGGGGATCGGGAGCTTCTGGACTGGTGAACACCTGAAGGTGCTGGGGCGTGGCACACATGGAGCACACGCAAGCTTTGTGTCCCTTTCCACATCACATACCTTGCCCTGCATGTTTCTTAATCTGGCTTCATGTATATCCTTTAATAAAGGGGTAAACATAAGTGTTTCCCGAGTTCCCAGAGCCACTGTAGCAAATTAATCAATCCAAGGAGGGTGTTGTTGGAACCAATATCTACGTCGCTTGGTCAGAAGCACAGGTGGTTGCACCTGGAGTGTGGCATGCGCGTGTAGTGGGGGGTTGAGAAGGAGGGGATCTCATGGGACTAAGCCCTTAGCCTGTGGGATCTGATGCTATCTCACAGGGATAGTGCCAACACTGAGTTAAACCGTAAGACTCCTAGCTGCTGGCTGAGAATTGCCGGGTGCAGAGAAAAAGCCTCCACGCATTTGGTGACCAGAAGCATCATGAATAGTCTTCTGTGTGAGTGTGGCTGTAAAAGAGATGTTGAAGAAACAGACTGAAATGAGATTTTCCTTACAAAAGAAGGTGGACAATGTAATTAGCTCAATCATACTTACCTTAAGTTAGGAAAAGACAATGAGATAATGGACCTATGAATTGAGCAACAAAAAGAGAAGTAACAGATCAGGTGGAAAATGAATCAGACCAGATGATAAGACTTGCTTGCCTTTAGGCAGTTGGGATTCAGGGGGCCTTTTAAAAGGGAAGTGAGGTAAACAGATGTGTATTTTAATAAAAATTACTCCTTTGTGAAGTACATAAAAGATTGTAATGTGTGAGAAGAGGGCCTAGGGAAAATCTCAGAGAGAGCAAATTTAAAGACTAGTTGGAGGCAGCAGAGGTTTTAAGATGAAAAAGACAGGTGAACTTAATGGTGTGAGCCAGTGGGAAGGAGCAGCCAGAGTCAGAATGGAGTCACCTGGGCCAAGGTGGGCACTTGCAAGGCAGAGAATGATCAATAGTGTTCAATGCCTCCCCAACACAAAGCTTTTTTCAGACCTTTTGGTTTTGCAATTAGCAAGTTTTGGTAAATTTTCCCACTGCAACTTTTCTGATACAGTTGGTGTAGAAGCTTTATGTTGTGACTCAGGTGTAAGTGGAATTTGAAGTAACCACAGTAAATAGAATAAATTTAATTTTACCTGAAGACAAGAGACAGAGGGAGTAATTGACTTTGACTTGAGGATAAAGCAAGATAAAGGTAAGACTTATTTGTGTTTGTTTTTTAAATAGAATTTTCTACCTCATATGCCCAGAGTACATTTTTTAATCCTCACACAAGGATATGTTTATTGATTTCAGAGAGAAAGGAAGGGTGAGGAGTTGGGGGGGAGAAAGAGAAAGAGAGACATCAATGTGAGAAGCATGAATCAGTTGCCCCCATACACACCCTGATGGGAATAAACCCAGAACCTGTGTATGTGCCCTGACAAGCTAGCTATCCTGCAACTTTCTGGTGTATGGAACAATGCTCCAACCCACTGAGCAACATGCCAAGGGCCAGCGTACATTCTTTAAAAAGTCTCCTGCTGAAGAATTTATTGCATTTGACTCGTTAATGATAAATTTAAGCATGTACTCATGACTGTAATCTCAACTCTGTTGGTGAATTCTTGGAGGACAGGAGTGATATTTCAGTCATTATTTTCATTTCCAGTGCATGTAATTTCTAGATGGATGCATAAGAAACAACAATACAACATAATTTAATTAATCAGTATGTAGTATTTCAGGTTTCAAATGATTCTCAAGTATTTTCATCTTGAATAGTAAATCTTGTCAGAAGTAAAATGTAAAATACCCCAGGTATGACTTCCTAGTGAGGGGCAGCACAGTATGGAGGAGGGCTTACAAAGCGTGGTCCCCAGACCAGTAGCATAGCATCACCTTGGAACTCAGAAGAAATGCAAGTTTTCAGGCCACACCCGGACCTGCTAAGTATAAACTCCTGTGGATGGGGCCCAGCAATCTGTGTTTCCACAAGCCTTCCAGTTGATTCTGAATAGCTCTTACACTTGAGAACCATTAATGAAGAGAAACAAATAGATCCTTGGATTTAACCAAATCTGTTTTCACATCTCACTTTTGTCATCTGTAAGCTGTGTGGTGGAGGGGAAAAAAATCCTTCTACCCTTCTAGGTCCCTTGGCTGGTTTAATAATTAAATTGACATAAAATAGATTAATGGGAAAAAAACAAGTTTAATTTTGTACATATGCAAGCTCCATAAAAGTATGAGACCAAAAAGCAAGTCTGGCAGTTGAGGCTGAGATGCCATCCTGAACTCAGGAATGGGATTGGGACCTGGGGTGTCAAAGGGGAGGAGGACAACTCATTATACTGTAAGAGCAAATGTTTGGTGACTGGATGTTTGCCCTGCCATATATGTAGGTATTTCAGATAAAAAGTTATGTCTGCTAAAACTCTCTTTCTAGGCCAAGCCCCCTATCTATATTCTTTTAGATAGTTAAGAGAGAGGGAAAAGATTTTCTTGAGCCTGCTGGGTCTTAATTGCCTTTAGATCAAAGCAATTCTCATGGCAGAGTGGCATATTTTGGAGGGGCAAAGCCAGACCCCTTCAGCTGCATGCAGGCAGTGTGTTTTTAATAATTCCAGAATGTGGTTTCCTTAAACAGGATGGCAGGGGCTGCTTGAAGAATCTTTATGAGAAATGAGTGATGCAGTAAGTGACAGCAATTAGCCCATTGTCTGATAGGATGTCAATGTTAAATATACGTGAATCTTCCTACTTAATACAGAATGTGTTGCTATTGTGGAATTACGTTTTCCTAGAGAAACCTAGGAATTGCACAGTTTAAAAGAGGGGGAGCTGGGAGTTGATGTAGGCTGAGTACTCATTTTCATTTGGCAATTGTCTTGGGTATTTTTTCAAGAGTGTCATCTAGATTCCAAAGGAGGCCATCTCGCTTCACAGTCTATGTTATTTTTTGCATCACTCCAGGTATCATTGTGTCAAGAATGAATTCATTAACTGCAAAAACAAACAAAAAAAGGAAAACAAAACAAAACAAGAAAGATTTCTATAAGGAATTTCAACTTCTCACTTCAAAAATTCAAATCTTTTTAAAATTTTAAATGGGGAAGTGTACTATAGAAAATGTTTTAATAGCAAAATTCTAAATAAGGAACATTTCTTATATTTGGGGAAAATAAAGGCACTAACACTTGCTTGCCCCATAAATGCTTTTTATTATTTGGGCAGGAATGGACCCATAAAATCAATCACAGGCAAAAGCACGCATTTTTCAGAGCTTTGTCTCTTTGTATTGTTCAGCTTTGGCAAAGGCATTAAAACAGCTTCGTATAAACAGCACTTATTCATATTGCTCACACTTTCATGTAGCTTTCCCCCATTCCTCTATCTTTAAATGCAAGGTCAGCTCTACATTGTTATGAAGAGAATGGCTTTGAAATCACACCTATCCTTTTCTTTCCTGCCTCAAAAATATCCCTGAGCCCTGTTCTTAAATTGACATCTATTAAAAACAATTCAATCGTGGACTGATCAGCTGATCCAGTGACACACAGACTACAGCTTGGTTTCATTGTTTCTTTGTTGCTAGTGGGCCTTTGTTTGAATCCTGCAGCATCAGCCCTGACTGCAATAATTGACTGACTGAGCTCTGCCAGAGGGCACGAAATAACAAAGGAAGATAAATATGAGCAGTTAGTGAAGGAAGCCCTGGGAAAGACATAAATAAATGTTGTGTGGGCACCCAAATACTGCAGCACTGGTGGAATCCTAACTGAGTCAAGATAAACAAGGTGACTGCATTTTTATTTCACTGTTTGGGAGGTGAATTCAAGGAGAGGCTTTGCGTTCCAAGAGACATGTTAAGCCTTCAAATGATCATTGCCTAAGCTAATGGGGCAAACACACTCACACATAGATAAATTGTGAACCTAAATAGCCTTCACAGTTTGAACTCCTTAGATAATACGATAATGAATATTTTAGAGAAGTCTACATAGATAATAGTTATTGAGTCAATAAATACAGACTGGCTATGTCTTTGGTAATGACATATAAATCCATTTGGTAAACCATTCAGAATTCAGCATTTAGCCCATTACATGAATTCAAACAGGACCTAATAAAATCCTTAAATTTTCTGTGAGGTCCACACATACATGAGGAAATCATGGCCTTCTATAATCTCAGGAGTAGAAAGAACCTTATAGATCATATAACCCAGTTGCCATGTAATGAGTTGTTTGGGGAAAAGCATCATTATCAGGTGGTATTATAAATTGCACAATTGGTAATTTAGGCAGAATCTCAGCATCTGGGGCATTTTAATTGATGACAAGCATACAGCAAGTATCAGGTGAAATTATTTAATCAGTGACAAGGATTATTTTGAGTGAGGTGCCTTTTGCAAGAAGACACAGAATTTATACTGTATTATTGAAATAAGTGAAGAGAGTTCCTTAAAATATTCCTTAAAATAGGCTAGCTTCTTAAGACTTCCTTCTTTTGCCTTCCTCTTAGTTCTCCCTTCCTTTTTTCTCCCTATCCTTTCTCCCTCCCTCAGTCCCCTTTCTCCTTCTTTTCCACAAGATAAAAACTAGGGCCCTGGTAGGATACCTTAGTTGTTTAGAACATTGTTCTATATGTCAAGATTCCAGGTTCAAGGTCAAGGCACATACAAGAAGCAACCAAAGAAAAACAAAATAAGTAGAACAACAAAATTGATGTTTCTTTCTCTGTAAAAAGTCAATAAATAAAATTTTTTAAAAAGAAAGATAAAAATCAGTTAAAAACTAATTACAGTATCTATCTCAGGAATTGCTTACAAGCACACCTAATAAAACTATTTAGTCAGGAATGCGAAGCTGAAGGGAGTTGGCTCTGGCTAGGTTGCTCTGCTAAGAATTTGACGGGATGTTTTGTGGATAGTCAGCTGGGAGATAGAAAAGAGGATTTTAGCAATTGCTTTGCAATACCTACCTGTGAAGAATTCCCAGACATCCCAATAATTACAGATTTTTATGACCAGTGATTTTTTAAAAAGATTGTATTTATTTTTTAGAGAGAGGGAAAGGGAGGGAGAAAGTAAGGGAGAGAAATATCAATGTGTGAGAGAATCGTTGATCTCCTGCACATTCCCAAGGTTGGGGGGGCAGTACTGGTCCATTGCCTCCTTACCATCTGTACGGTGACTTTTTCAGCTTGTGGGTCGACTCCCAACCCCCTGAGTCACACCAGTCAGGGTCAGTGATATTTCAGTTTTAAAGATATTTGCTCAGCAATGTTGTAACACAATGCCTTTTTATTTCCTCAAGATTTTAATTAAGCATGCTCACATAAAATTATCTTTTGTGAAGTGAGGTTGGATTGAAAGAAGGTAAAACAAGCAAACAAAGAAGTCTGTGCTTCATTCAGCTCTGGATTAATGCAGCACAGAGAGAGAAATTCACCGATAAGAAGTGATGAAGATCCAGATTTCAGCAGAAATAGAAATTAATACCTTACATTTATGGAGAAAAAATGCCAAACACTGTATTATCAGCCTACACGAGTTTTCAAATCTACTTACTCTATGGAGAGGAATGATTATTTGTCTTATATTCTACAGTAAGAAAATAGAAGCACATTAAATCACTCCCATAAGAAATTAAATCACTCCCATAAAGGCACACAGTTAATAAACAATGTGAATGAGCTTTGAACCTAGAAAGTCTAACATCAAACAGAAAATAAGTAAATAGAAAATAAATAGATGAAAACAGATAGGTAAATAAATAGATAGAATTATGGAATGAGTGTTTGCATCCTTCCAAAATTCTGTGTTGAAATCCTACTCCCCAATGTAAAGGAATTAGAAGAATGCGGTAAATCAGTAGTCTGAAATCCAGAAGAGCATTCTCACAAGAGTCCAACCCTGCTAGCATACTGATTTTGGACTTACATGCTACAGAACTACGAAGAATAAATTTCTTATGCTGATAAGCTCCTCAGTCTCTGTTGTTTTCTTATGGTGTTCAGAACCAAATAAGATAGATAAAGCCTAGATAGATAGAGATTTGTTACATAAATGTTTTCCAAATACAATCTGGGTTATTCTGATTTGAAAAGATTAGCTTTAATATATGCTATCGATATACAATGTGTTTTTAAACATAGCCACTGAGTAATCTCCTCTGCAATATAACTGCTCTCATTCTTGGAGTGGTGAATTAATGAGTGACTTCATCTTTCCAGTTCTGACATATATATTATTAATTCACATGAAGAAGTGGTAATGAATTTAAAAGGACTTTTGTTTGTTGACATGAACCCAAAGTATATAATAGTAGGAGACACTGCTTCTTCATTCTCTAGTCTGTGCAACTCCAACTAGGTCCTAAGCACAGGTATGCCAATCTTTTTGTTTTGGGTAGGATTTGAAGGGGTTTAAAAAATTGCTTTTCCTCCTATCTTCTAAATTCTTATAGTTCAGATGAACAGAAAACCAAATTTTAATATATGCACACAGGCAATTCATATAAGCATACCATTCCAAAGAGAGGCAGCATTGGATATATGTGACATTTTGGATGAAAGAGAAAAAATGGTGAATGGGGTCTTAGATTTCAGAAGTGGGGCTGGGCGATTTACAGGTAGTTTAGGAATTGCCTGACACAAGTGGAAAGGAATTTTTTCTAGGCCACTCAGAAACAACAGGACACAGATGGTATGTAGCTAACAATCTCTTGTCTGAAGGCTTCTGATTTACCACATTGTATTCAAGTTAGTCTAGGTGAACATTTTAAGATTTTCTTCCTGAAGCAGGATTTTCTATCTGAATCTCTCAGGCAGAAAAGGGGAGAAAGTCAAAGTTTCTTTCTGCATCTTTCGCTTCTTAATAACCAGTTTAAGATTAATATCCCCAAAGGCAGAACTTGTGGTCCCCTCAGATCGCATGCCTGAAATGCTAAAGTAGTGATTACAAAAGGAGTATGAAAATGACAAACATGTGCATTTATTGATCAGAGTGGCTCTCAGAAGTGTTTCAGTGATGTAAAAGTTTTGCCTATCGACTTTTTCATAGGTTTTGTTTTTAGTATTTTTTGTTTTTCTATTTCCAGGTACTACACGCATGAAAAACTGACCTTTTAATGAATTTATGATCTTTTCTAAAGGAATCTGAAGTTTCTTTTAAGCATAATCACAACAAAAATTAATACATAAGATTTAACTTCAAAGAAATTTTATAAAACTGTAGAGGAGAATGTAGAATGGCATATAAAATATAGTTCAATTACTTCAAATACAAATGTATTTCATTCTTCTTCCAGCAAAGATGGAAGTACAATAATTGCATTTATTTTCTTTCCTGAAATAACTAGACAGCAGGCAAAAAAATGCATGTAACAATATTCTGAAGCCATTAGACATCCAATAGTGAAGGCCAGGGATTTATAAGAGATAGGACACAAGCAAGAAGATATCTATCATTTCTACAGTGTGTACAGAAAATTTCTAAGCTATGGGAGCACAGCCAACAGAGGAGGAATGCGGCAAAAGAACATAGGCAAAGGCTGTCCTTTCTCTCAGCTGAAAAGATTAGGCTTAGAGTTCAAGGAAGCCAAGGAAGCTAGAGTTGACAGGACAAAACATGGGAGAGGAGAGAACTGAATAGAAAGAACACTGGAGACTGGCAGGGTGTTCATTCCGTCAAGTATTTAGCTGAGCACTGATCAGCATTCACATGTGAGAAAAATACCTGAGGCTGGGGAAGAATGGCATGAAAGGACCAAGGTTCTGCTAACCAAAGGTCATGCAGAGCTCGGCATAGTATAATACCTGTCTCCCACAGCCAGAGTGGAAATTCTTATAATTCAGGGGACTTCAGTTAGAGTTAAACTATTAAGAAGGGTTTTGTTTCATGGGGGGTACTAGATTAGTGTATAGTGTATAAATGGAGTCCTGGAGAAAGAAGAAGAGGAAAAAAAATTGAAGAAAGAGTAAGCCACAATTTTCCAACTTTGATGAAAAATAGTTATGTGTCTGTGAAGTAATGTGATATCACTTTAACACTCATTCAGATAACTTACACATATATACAATAAATTCTGCAACAAATAAGCATGAAAATTTATAATAATAAGCTAATAAAGGCAATACGATTGAACCACAAAAATTACACAATCCAAAAGAAGGAAAAAATAGGTGGAACAAATAAAAAATAAAAAGAAAGATGGCATATTTAAACCCAGTTATATCGATAAACATGTTAAATATTAATATTCTGACATCTCAGTTAAGGCAAAGATTGTTGGATTGAATAGAATGCAAGACCCAACTATATATGCATCCCATAGTACACTCAGTTTAAATGTAAAAACACAAATAGTTGAAAAGGAAACGAAAGGGCAAAAAATATGGACCATTTTAGCAATAATCATGAACACTGGAATTGCTATATTGATATGAAAATGTATATTTCAAAATAAAGAATATTCCAGAATTAAGTTAATTTTTTAAGAGAGCATAAGAATCTTAAATGTTTACATACTAAATGACAGAGCTTCAAAGTACAGGAAGCAAATACTAACAGAATGGCAAGAAGAAATAGACAAATCTGACAGTAAATATAATATCTCTCCTTGAATAATTAATAAAAGAAATAAAGGGATAATCAGCAAGATTGTGATAGACTTGAATAACACCACAAACCAACTTATCTGTTCAATATTAAAGACTACTGCACCCAATAGCAGAATGCACAGCCTTTTAAACTGCCAAAGCACATGTATATTTTTAAGGTCATTAAAATTTTTTCAATAGATATTTACAAGTAAGTTATACTAAGTTAAGTTCTCTGGCCATAATAGGCTTAAATTAGAAATCAACAACAGAAAACCTCTGACAATCCTCAAATATTTGGAAATTCAAACACTCTTCTTCTGGATCTATGAGTCAAAGAAGGACTAAAAGTTAGTTAGAAAATATCTTGAACAGAATGAAGAGAAAACAAAACATGTCAATATTTGTGTGATACATGTAAAGTAGTATTTAGAAGGAAATTCATAACATTGAACATTTATTATTTTTAAAAAAGCCTTGTCCTGGTTGGCGTGACTTAGTGGACTGGGTACTGGCCTTCAAACCAAAGGCTCACTGGTTCCGAGTCCCAGTCAGGTCACATACCTGGGCTGCAGGCCAGGACCCCAGTTGGGGGTATGTGACAGGCAACCATACATTTAATGTTTCTCTCCCTCTCTTTTTTCCTCTCTCTCCTTCTCTAAAAATAAAAAAAAATATTGAAAAAAAGAAATCTTTTGGAAAAAAATAATGTTTTAAATCAATCACCTCAGCTTCTGACTTACGAAACAAGAAAAAGAAGAGCAAATGAAACCAAAATATTCAATAGACAGGAACTGCTAAAGGACCTGAAAAGACACTTCTCCAAGAGGACAAAGCAATGGCCAATAGACATGTTAAAAAATGCTCAATGTCACTAATCATCAGAGAGATGCAAATTAAAACCACAATGACTTATCACCTCACTCCTGCCAGAATGGCTGCCATCAATAAATAAACAAACAAGCATTGGCAAGGATGTAGAAAAAAGAGAACCCTAGAGCACTGTTGGTTGAATGCAGATTGGTGTAGCCACTGTGGAAAACAGTATGGAGTTTCCTCAAAAACTTAAAAATTAAACTGCTTTTTGACACAGTGATCCCACTTCTGGGAATTTATCCTAAGAATCACAAACACCAATTTAAAAGAATATATGAACCCCTATTTTCATAGCAGCACTATTTATTGGGTTGGCCAAAAATTTCATTTTTTTTTCCTGTAACATGGCTCCAGTAGCACTTAGTTGTCTTTAACTTCACTCCAAACAGTTGTGTAAGATTGTATTGTGACAGCTGTCATATCAGTGTACATTAAAAAAAAATCTCAAAACTGGTAAAATTGTGTAACCATTTTAATATTAAAGATGGAAAAAAATATGCAACATTTTCAACACATGCATTATTATTTCAAGAAAGGTAAAAATGCAACTAAAATTAAAAAAAAAGATTTTTGCAGTGTATGGAGAAGGTGCTGTGACTGATCAAATATGTCAAAAGTGGTTTGTGAAGTTTCACGTTGGAGATTTCTGACTGGATGATGTTCCATAGTCAGGTAAATCATTTGATGTAGTGATCAAATTGAGACATTAATTGAGAACAATCAACATCATACCATGTGGGACAAAGCTGGCATACTTAAATGATCCAGATCAGTAAGCTTACTGGTTAAAATGAGAAATGTGTCTTTTAATTTACAGGAAAAAACATATGGACCTTTTGGCCAACCCAATACAATAGCCAATGTCTCTAAACAGCTCAACCATCCATTAGTAGAAGAATGGATGAAAAAGTCATGGTATTTTTACACAATGGAATACTATACAGCAATAAAGAAAAAGGGACAATTACCTTTTGTGATGGCATGGATGGACCTGGAGAATATTATGAAGGTGAAATACTGTATTTTGCCATGATAATGTGCAAATTTGTGCCCAAATTTTGAGGGAAAAACAAGGATGCACATGGGTATAATGATTACATACCATGGCCATAATAATCCCGTGTAAAATGCACATAAAAATGTTGGTGCACATTATGTGTGGCAAAATACAGGTAAGCCAACCAGTGAAAGACAAATACCATATGATCTCACTTAATCGTGGAATCCATTGAACAGAATAGAAACAGAGGCATGCGTACATGGAACAGACTCACATCTGTTGGACATGAGGGGCGAGGAGGGGGCTAGATGGAAGGAGGTGAGGGGATTAGCCACAGAACACAGGTGCATAACCCTTAGGCACAGACAACATAACCCTTAGAGGGAAATGTTGGCTGAGAGGGAAAGGGAGGTGAGGGCTAGGGGTCAGTGGGAAACCCTCGTATGGGGGGAGGGAGTGGGAATATCTGTAACAGTGTAAAAAATAAAAATAAAGTAAAAAGATAATAATAAAATAAACTGTTCATTAGAACAATAAAAAAGCAGAATAAAAATCAGTGAAATTTAAAATACAAAACATACACAAAAAATAGTACAAAAATCTAATCCAATTGTTCTAAGAAGTCCATAATATTGATAAATGTTGAGTCAGGTGATCAAGAAATAAAGAAAAAAGATATAAATTATCAATAACAAGAATGAAAGAAGTGATATTATACAGATAGTAAAAATTATAACAGGAAGATTATAAAAATGGATACTTTTTTTTGCAAGATACAAACAGTCAAACACACTCCAGATAAAATTAATAACCTGGATAGCTTTATATCTATGAAAGACATTGAATTTATAGTTTAAAATCTTTTTTTTTAAAGTGAACAATGAAAACTTTTTGGGTCAGATGGCTTCATTTGACAATTTTACCCAAATAATACCAGTTCTATCCTAATTCTTTTTCTCCAAAATTAAAGAGGAAGCAATATAATGCAATTCATTTTATGAAGCCTATATTACTTTGATACCAAAATGAGATATAGCTATTTCAAGAAAGAAATGTATAGATCTACATCTCTCATGAATGAAAGTGCAAAAAAGTCTTAATAAAATTTTAGCTAATAAAATTCAGTGATATATAAAAAAGATTATATGTTACGATCAAGTGGAATTTATCTCATATATGCAATGTTGGTTTATCATTTGAAAATAAATCAATGTAATTTATTATAGTAACAAAAAATAAAAACCATAAATCATCTCAAGACACAGCAAAAGCGTTTTACTAAGGCAAAATAAAAATGGAGAAAAACACTTTCATTATTAAAGAAAACTTTTAGAAAACTAAGACTAGAAGGAAAATTTCTCAACCCGATAAAGGTATCAATAAAAATTCTGCAGGCTAACATATGCAAAGGGAGCACTAAATGCTTTATTCCTTAGATTAAGAGTAAGAGTATGAGAGTAGGTGTACTCTCCCCACTTGTCAATCTTGCACTTGAGCTTCTAGTCAGTTCAATAAAGCAATAAAAATATATAAATGTCATTCAGATTAGAAATGAATAAACTTGTCTTCATGTACAGAAAAAATAATCCTTCATATAGAAAAATCATATGAAATCTACAAAAGTGCTATTGGAACTAGTGAGTGAGTTTAGGAATGTTGGAGGAATGTACAGAACAAATATACAAAAATAAATTTTATTCATTTGTAGACTACAAACAATTGGACAGTGAAATAAAGCAAATCATAATACATAATAGTAACAAAAACCATGAAAGCAAGATGAATTTGACAGAACTGTTGTAAGACTGCACATGAAAAACTTTAAGCATACTTACCTGACAAGGGAGATACCATGACTGTGAAGGTGGTTTTCCCAGGGTGAGCCACTCCTGATATGCTGACCCCTGGGCTTTCTCCAAATGTGGGAAGGTAGACTGCAGAATTTGTGATAGTGGGGGACTGCTTTCGTGCTCTCTCATTTTTCTTGGGTTACAAATGTCAGATCATATAGTTTTCTCTGGTTGTGGGCAAGATGCTAAGCTGGTAATTAAATACATAAATAAATAAATACTATAGTCAGTGCTGAGAGAAAATAAAGAAGTCCTAAATAGACAGATCCTCTATATAATGCAAAGATTTTTTTTAATTTTGCATGTAACACCAAAAGAATGATCGATCAAACATTTAGAAATTCGATTTCTTTATCCTCGATAACTTCTACTCTTCATAAGATTTTGATAAAAAGAGGTGTCGTCACCGAGGCTGAAAGAAATGTACATGGTAAAGTACTGGTATCCAGAATATATAAAATTTTGTTTTCAAGTTGCTATAGACAGAATTTGTGTGTCCTCCAAAATGTATGTGCTGGACACCTGACCACAGTGCAATGGTGTTTAGAGATGGGGTCTTCGGGAGGGAATTAGGGTTAGAGGGAATTAGGGTTAGATTCACTCTTGAGAGCGGGGCCCTCCTGATGGGATTAGTGGTCCTATAACAGGAGGAAGACAGCTTTCCCACACTGTTCCTGTGTCCCCAAGGAAAAGCCTTGTGAGGGACAAGGACAAGGTGGCTGTCCACATGTCAGGAAGACAGCTCTTACCAGGAATGAGAACTTGCCCAAACCTTGAGTTTGGATTTTCTAGCTTCCATAACTGTGAGAAATGAATTTTTCTTTTAGCACCCAGGGTATGTTTTTTTTTTTGTTTTGTTTTGTTTTGTTTTACAGCAGCCTGAGCAGACTAAGACACAGGTATATAAAACTCCATACTGCGGAAACAACCTAATTAAAAGTAAAATAAGCTTTCAGCTGATACTTTACAGATACACAAATAGAATATATAAATATGAATTGATGTTCAACATCAATTGTCATTTGGGAAATTAAAACCACAGTGAGATACCACTCCAAGCCTATTAGAATACCCAAAACTAAAAAGACTGATGAAGACTGTGAAAAGATTGTAACAGAAAGCAAATCCATTTCTCTCTGTGCTTGGGTGGGCAAGAAGGAGTAGAAGGGAGACACTGTAAAGAACTTCTGGAGAAAAAGAACATGGTTACTACCTTAATTGCACTGATGGTTTTATGGGAGTATACATATGTTCGAACTTATCATGGCTACATTTAGAGGCAGCTTCCATACTGAGATGGAGGGTATATGGCATTTAACCCTTAGCAAGAATGTTCATCAAAATTTAGCAACAAGGGAATAAAAAGTATAATTTATTAACTTAGTAAGGATGATGAGTTTGTAATTTAGAAAAATATATCTGGATTTGATGATGATGTGTGTATATGTGTGTGTGTGTGTGTGTGCGCGCGTGTGCATGCATGTGTGTGTATATAGATAGTCTGTCCAGGAGGTGTCCAGCCATGTAACATGAAAAATAGAGACTTTTCTCTATTTTGAAAAATACACAAGATACAAGAAACATTGTACATAGGATTATGATACCTCAGTTCCCTTTAAAGTAAGCACCTGGGGACCTCACACAGTATTCCCAATCTCCATCAGCTGCCTCGTTATACTTTCCTGAATCTCATTGTCTTCCCTTTCAAACATGGTTCTAATTTTGGGAAAAGCCAGAAGTCACAGGGCACCAAATCTGGGCTTTAGGAAATGCTGAGTCACCTGGGTGATTTGATATATCACCGAAAGACTCTGAATGAGATGTGATGCAAGAACAGGTGTGTTGTTGTTGTGATGAAGCTGCCAACCACCAGTTGCTAATAGCTGCAGCCTTCTGAATCATCTGAATGGTTTTCACAGATGAATGCTCAAGTTTAATGCACCATTTGGTGAAACTTCATTACTTTACTTGCTCATTTTGAAGGCTATGGCCACAGAGTACACATGCTCAGTCAATGGCAAGCACCTGCAATCCCAACTGATTAGTACAGTGAAGTTGTCATTGTTTCTGCACTTGCATTCCAGTCCACTCTCCTCAGGAAGTGTAATGGAAATCATTTTCATTATATTAATGATGGCTGGACTTTTTCCAGACAGACCATATCATTTACATATATACAGAGAGAGAGCACACATACACTATATACATATCCATATATCTATGCATCCTTTGTATATATATGTAATAATTTACAGTGCATTTGAATGTAAATTCTGATACATTAGTGTGTATACACATGTACACATTTATATGTATATATGTGCACTTATACATGCCATATTTTGTTTATGCTAAATTAATGAAACAGTTTTAAGTTAATGTCTGTTGGCATGTAAACTGTATGCGAATCTTTAACTGCATTGGCAGCAGTGGAAGTTGTAATTGGTTAGCATGTGTAAAAGAGGTGTGAGCTGGTACATGAGGGCTTGGTCAATGCAAATTTTGCAAGCTGTACATAAATTTTGTAGAACTAATGAGTTTTGAAAACCATTTCCAAGGCTGTTGATGTCTCATGTGGAAATCTAAATGGGATCTTACAGGAACTGGATTAAAGAATTTAGCTCTTGTCAAATATTGCTGGTCTCTGCTTTTTAATTTTTCTTCCCCGCTTGCATTTAATACATGCTTAGCCTTAGTAGACCAAAAGTAGAACTCACTAGCTAATATTTTTTTCTCTATTGTGCAAAGGGATTCTTTAATGCTTATATGGTTATCTGAGTTTGGCTGTAGAATGCTGTGCATTGCAGTTTTGCTTTGAAATGAATAATCTTCTTTGTTTGTTTCAAGGTAAACAATTTTCTGCAGTGTTTTTGTTGCACAATGTTAGAAATCGTTCTATTGCTTAGATGTAGAAGGGGTATTTTTTTTTTTTGAATCACTGCTGTGAACAACTAGCTGTTTGATCAGCAATGCTTCCTTTTTTTCCCTTCCTCCCTTTTGTGTTGGTCTTAGTCCCTGTCTTTCTCTATGACACATCAGGATATGACTAGCTGGTACCACTCACAGTGGAAGCAATTTAATCTTTGTTAGAAAAGCACCCTGTTTCTCAGAAGTCGCATAAACATCTTAGGAAGAAAGGTTGATTAAATTGTTTTTGCCAGCAGTTATACTTATCTGACTACATACTTCCTTTGTGCAGGATTTGGACATTTTTTTCCTTTTCACTTTAGAGGGTATAATCAGGCTCAATTTCTCCCTGTATGTGCATGCTTTGTTCTTTGAACATTTTCCACAGAAAGAGTGAATTTCAGTTGTTCTGAGCTTATCTTTCAGTAGGAAAACGTAGTTATTGTTCAGCATTTTAAGAAGCAGAGATAATACCCTAGCTTTAAACTTCCATTTGGAGCTTTGTCTTCTGGCCGGTGAATAAAATGATCGTATTTCATAAATGGCATTTCATCTCATTGTCGGCATCATTTCTTCCACCAAAGTAGTCATACATATTAAAACTGGGTGAAGGATTTGGTAAGAGATTGGTATGAACTAGCTGAAAAATGATGTAATCCCCTGCTGAGAGCCTTGTCTAATTTACTCTGCTTTTTCTTGTAACTTGAGAGAAAACTGATAATATATGTTTTCTAGGACAAGGTTTAAAGATGATTAAGGAGAACAATGGATGTTCTCTACATACAGAGCACAGATCGAAGTAGAGGCATACAAAATATTTGATATTTTAATGAGAGGTTGAAGGCAAGAAAAATAGTAAAAGAAATTTTTAATCATTAGAAATACTTCATGAAAATAGATGCATTTTAGTGAAGCTTTATGAATGGATAATTTGGAGCATATGATCCTTCTCTGATTCTTAAGCACTTGTATGTGTTTATAGATAATTTGTGTACAATGTCATATAGCTCATAGATTAATTTATATAATTGTGTTTAGAGATAGTTCAGCAAAATACAATGGTACTTTAAAAACATATGTGCAACATCTTGAGCATTGAAGGTCAGATACTAACTTATTTAGAAACCAAATGTAAAAAGAAATCTGCTAAATATATTATTTGAAAATAAAGAAAACATCAAATAGTTTTATAATATTTGAATTATTGACAAATAAAGGAAATAAAATCTCATATAAAATAAGAAAATAATGCATCATTATGAAAAATTCCTGACTTTTCTTATTGGTTGATACCACTAAAAGGGTTAAAAAAAAACTCAATGATAAAATTTTGGAACAGGGGCCATTGAAGGAAGCATGATTGATATACAATTGATATGCTGATCACTTAAAAATTTTTAAACATTTGTAACAAGAATATTTGTTACACATGTGTGCAAAAATGTTACTCCTTTTTTCTATTTTATTTTCAATACACTCAAAGTTCTCTATTTCATGTGCTTTCTCTCAGGTATAAAGCAGTCAACTTGAAGTGCACATTCGATCCTTGTTGTTGCCAAAGCACGTTCATTTTCTTTGTTTTGAGCAGATGTCTAGAATATTCCTCTAGACAAACGCTTTCTGTCAAGGTGGCAGCTTTGTGTTCCTTTTTGTGAAAAGAGCTTAGAACAAGACGCTTCCCATTTTACTTCTCTGGAACCCTGTGAGGAGGTTATTTCTGCTCTTTTCCCACCTCGTATTTCCCACAGGTTATTTTTGATATCTTAACTCTACTTTTGCACACTATTTTTCAGACATTATTTTTATAAATCCAGCTTTCTCCCATGCCTCTCCATTAGTATTAGTATTTAGTATTTGTTCTAATCATCTATATTCATGAAACACCAGCCATTTTTACTCAACAAATTGTTGTTGGTAATGTGCTTCTGCAAAGTATAAGAACACTAGAGGTTTTTATTAGCTGTAGTAACAAATCAGCTATAATTTATTAATTTTATTAGCCATAGCTCATGGAGCTAATTTCCAAGAACCCTCATGAGACAGCAATATCATTTTTTCACTTGCAATACTCTTAGGAAAGATTATATTTTTTTGTTTGTAATATTAGTAAATGAAATAGAGCTTTCAACCTTACCTTCTCCTCTATCAAATATCTACTTGCTGTTTTAGGTTATGTCACTTTATTTTTGGTAACTCTTCTGGAAGTTCAGAGACAAAGCTAGGAAAAATATTAAACCGTCTTTGGATGGTGATTCTCTCTTCTCTGATTACGAATAAATCACACATAATCTGTTACACATTTTCACGGATGGGGGTATTGAAAGAATGTGCAGAAAAGAATTTCTCATTGTAACCAAATTAGCCGAGTCTATTACTGGGAGCTATGGTATAAATTTAGCTTGTTACAGAGTAAAGCACTTCTAATAATATTCATTAGACTAGGGATTTTAGGCAATGTATGAAACTACATTTTCACTAATGTATGCCTGAGAGATAAATAAACCAAGTCTTTAATCTTAGGGGAGTTACAATTTTCATTATTAGTCATTCAAAACTTTTAAAGGCCATTCATTTTTGTTAACTAAGCTTTTTTTATTTTGAAGTAATTGTAACCTCACATGAAGTTGTAAGGCATAAGACAGAGAGATTTCATGTATCCTTTACCTGGGTTACTCTAATGATAAAATCTTGCAAACTTTTATTCTGATGTCATAAGCAGATATTGGCATTGATGCAGTCATGGTAGGCATTTCCACACTATGAAGATCCCTCTTGTTGCTCTTTTGTAGCCAAAATCACCCCCTAGACTTAATCATTGACAATCACTATTCTGTTCTGCAGCTCTATAAATTTTCATTTCCAAAATTTTGTAATTCAATTTATATAAACTAAAAATAGAAATAACATTTCTTCTACTTGCATACCCCAACCTCTTGCAATCACCAGTATGTTTTCTGTGTGAGACTGATTTCTTTTTGCAGACTTCACATATTTGGAGAGATCATGTGGTGTTTTTCTTTCTCTATCTGACTTAATTTCACTTAGCGTAATGCTCTTGAGGTTCACCCATGTCACAAATGGCAAGATTTCATTTTTTATGGCCGAGTAACACTTATATGTGTATCACAATCCTTTTAAAATGTTAAATAAATAAAATCCTACCTTGTGAGATAACTTTTTAAATAAATTCATGAGATAACTTTTAGGATGGCTTTTTTCACTTAGCATAATTCTTTGAAAATTTATCCAGGTTGTTACATTCACATACATTTTCTTTTTTTCTGGCATAAATACCCAGGGGTGTAATTACTGGCTCATAGGATAGTTGCATGATTAATTTGTAAGCATCTGCCAAACTGTTTGTGAGAGTGACTGTAACATTTTGTATCACCGCTAGTAATGTAGGGGTGAAGTGCTTTCTCTGCCATTTTCACCAGCACTTGGTGTTTTCATGGGTGTTTATTTCAGCCAGCCTGATAAACAGAGGGTGGAGAAAAAGTAAATTTTCTCACAGTTGTGAGGATACAAATCACAGAATTTATTCTTATGTTATTACCTATGAATTCTTGTATTATTTTTTCATACTAAAAACTGTAAACCTAACTTTTGCCCCACCTGGTGCATAGTCATATCTCATTGTGGTTTTAATTTACATTTCTGTGATAGTCAATAATGTTAAATATATATTTTATGTGCTTATTTACCATCTGTATATCTTCATTGAAATATCACTTCATGGCTTTTGTCTTTTATCTAAATAAATTATTATTTATCTTCTTTCTATAATCTAGTTCTTTGTTGGGAACGTGTTTTGTAAATATTTTCTCCTTCTCTGTACCTTGTCTTTTCATTCTCTTTATAGGGTCTTTTGTGAAACAAAATGTTTTTTCCCCTAATTTTTCATTTTTATTGACTTTATTCAGGTGACACTCACTAATAAAATTATACATGTTTCAGGTGCAAAATTCTACAGAACGTTACCCTGTATTGTGTGTTTGTCACTGCAAAAAATTCTCATCATGGATTGTTTTAAATTTGATGAAGTATAACTTACCAATTTCTCCTTGTATGGATAAATATTTGGTGTTAAATCTAAGAACATTTTACCTAGTCCTAGATTGCAATGATATTCCACTACATTCTTTCTAAAATTTTATAGCTTTCCAAGTGATATTTTGTGTTAACTTTTGTATGAGATCAAGGTTCATTTTTTTTAACCTAAGGAAGTAGAAATATCTAAATATCATTTGCTAAAAATATTTTTGCTTTCCCTATTGAATTAATGTTTTACTTTAGTTAAAAATTGCATTGGGCATATTTCTATGAATCTCATCTCTAGGTTTTCTATTCTGTTCTACTGATCCATGTTTGTCTTTCATCAATATCACAGTCTTGAGCATTGTAGCAACAAGTTTGAAAATTAGGCATATTCTTTCCTTATTATTTTTTTCAAATTATTTTAGCTATCTTAGTTCATTTACCTTTTCCCATATATTTTTAAAAACATTTCTGTATTCACTAATTATATTTTAGAGATTTTGATAGAAATTTTGTGAAATGTGTATATCAATTTGTAGAGATTTAGCATCTTTACTTTGTTGAGTTTCCAATCTTTGAAAATACAATGTGCCTTTCTACTTATTTAGGTCAGTTTTTATTTATTTCATCAATATTTTATTGTTTTTAGCATAAAAGTCCTGTACATGTTTTGTTAGCTATATGTGTGTGCACATATGTATGTGTATATATACATATATGTATATAAATGTATACATGTATATATGTTAGGTATGCATATGCATGTGTGTATATCTATATACCTGACATATATGCACCTAACATTTATATTTACTTATAAAATTATATTGTTTGTATATATATACACACATATATATACATATACATATATACACAATATAATATATATCTTTTTAAAGCTTTAAGTGGCATTGAATTTAATTTTGGTGCCCCTATCTTTAATGCTAGTATATAACTTATCTTTTATGCTGATCTTGCATCCTGCAATATTGCTGAACTTAGTTATTAGTTCCAGGAATTTTTTTGTTAGGTTTCTTAGAAATTTCTACAAGATAATCATGTCATATACAAATATGTGTTTTTGAAAAGTAACCCATATAGTTTTTTAAATTAAAGTTGACATTTAATATTTTATACTAGTTTCAGGTAAATGACATAGTGGTTAGACATTTATATAATTTACAAAGTGATCCTCCCAATAATTCTAGTATCCACCTAGTATCATATATGGCTACTATAGTATTATTGACTATATTCCTTAGGTTGTATTTTACATCCAGTAATGATTTTGTAGCTACCAATTTCTACATCTTAATACACTCACCTTCGTCACCCAGTCCCCAACCCCTGCTCCCATCTGGCAACCACCAGTTTCCTTCTCTGTATCTATGAATGTGTTTCTGTTTTGTGCGTTCATTTATTTTGTTCTTTAGATTCCACATATAAGTGAAATAATATGGTATTTTTCTTTCTCTGTCTGACTGATTTCAGTTACATAATATTTTCTAGGTTATTCATGTTGTTGCAAATGGTAGGATTTCGTTCACTTTTACCACCATGATTACATAATATATTCCACTATATAATGTACCACATCTTTTTTGTTTGTTTTAATTTTCTATCGTATTTTTTTATTTTTAGAGAGAGGGAAAGGGAGGGAGAAAGAGTGGGACAGAAACATCAATGTGAGAGAGAAACTTCAGTTGGTTGGCTCCTGCACATGTCCCAACTGGAGACCGAACCCGCAACCCAGGCTGTGTCCCATCAGAAAACTAGCAGGCAAACTTTCACTTTCACAAACTAACCAACTGAGCCACACTCACTTGTTTTAGTTTCTAATTGAATTTACTGGGGAGACATTGGTTAATAATATTTTATAGGTTTCAGTTGTACAATTCTGTACATTCTGTACAATTCTGTACAATTAATTCTGTATCATCTGTACTGTGTGTTCAGCACTCAAGTTAAGTCTCTTTCCATCACCATTTATCCCCCCTAAACCTTTCCATACCTCCCCCATCCCTCTTTCTTTCTGGTAATCATCATACTGTTGTTTGTGTCTATGAGGGTTTTTTTTTTTTTTGCTTCATCCTTTAGCCTTTTTCACCCAGACCTTCAACATCTCTCCCCTCTGACAGCTGCTATTCTATACTCTGTATCTTTCAATCTGTTTCTATTTTGTTAGTTTATTTTTTCATTAGATTCCACATATGAGTGAAATCATATGGTATTTATCTTTCTCTGATTGGCTGATTTCACTTAGCATAATGCTCTTCAGGTCTGTTCATGCTGTCACAAAGGATAAAATTTTCTTCTTTCTTACTGGACTTCATCTTTATCCAGTTGTCTATTGATGGGCACCTGGGTTGTTTCCATATGTTGGCTATTGTAAGCAATACTGCAATGAACATAGGGGTGCATATATCTTTTAAAATTAGTGTTTTGAATTTCTTCAGATATACATCCAGAATTGGAATTACTCGGTCATAAGGTAGTTCTGTTTTGAATTTTTTGAAGAACCTCCATACTGTTTTCTGTAGTGTCTGCACCAATCTGCAATCCCATCAACAGTGCACAAGTGTTCCCTTTTATAACATCCTCACCAACATTTGTTGTTTGTTGATTTATTGACAGTAGTTGTTTTGACAAGTATGAAGTGATATCTCATTATAGTTTTAATTTACACTTCTCTGATGATTAGTTAAATTGAGCATCTTTTCATATGTCTATTACGTTATCTTGTCTTCTTTGAAGAAATGTCCATTCAGGTTCTCTGCCTATTTTGTTAATTTAGGTAATCCCCATATCTTTAATTTCCTTTTAAAACTTGCCTTATTAAGAATCTTTCATTATTATGTTTGATAAGATTAGTGGGAGTAGATATTCTTGAAGCATCTCTAGTCTCAGGGGAGAAAATTTAGTCTTTCTTCTTTTAACTTAGTAGTATTTTATAGTGAAACAATCTAGGCTTGGAGATTAATTTTTCTGGAAGTTTTAAATTATAAATTAAATTTCCCTAACAGTTACTGATCCATTCAAATCATCTATTTCATATTGGATGAGTTTTGGTTGTTGTGCTTTTGAGAAATTTGTTTCATCTAAGCTTTCCAATTTATGTGTGCAGACTTGTCTGCAGAATTGTCCGAAAGTATCGCCTTACTTCCTTTCTGAGGGATGCAGAGAATATAGTGACACGCACTGTTTTTTGGTATTGGTAATTGTCTGAGATTTCCCTTTGAGATCTTTTTTGTTTCCTGGAATGACAAGCAATTTTCTATTAAAACCTGAATATTTTGAGTAACATGCACTTAGCATCCTAATTCAATTTAGATCTTCCTCTTGATCTCTCTGACTTCACTCTTGCACAGGAAGGCATCGAAGTAGGGGAGGGTGTCCCCTTATTACATCCAGTTTGGTGTAAACATATAGATTCCCCAGCTGGTCTTGGTTGACCCCAGAAATGGGGAGGTTCTCACTACCAAGCACCGAAAGAATGTGGGAAGACTGGCTCCCCACTGTGCCACTGAGGCTAAAACCATATTAACTGAGAGGAATTGCAGTGCCTTGTTACTGCTCCCCACATGGCCTCCACTGACACTCTTGGGGTGTGGTCTCATTTACACTGAGCAATGGTAAATGTTCTGACTTTTTACTGACTGCTAGAGGGCATCACATAAGAGGAGAACTTCCCCCCCCAAATTTATAAGACTTTGTGTATTTAACATGTTTAAACTTCAGTCACTTTCAAAGTACTCTTCATTGGACACAATAGACCTATTGAGATGTTTTTTTCAATGCTCAACACAGTTTTTGAACTTGTCAATTTTGATGCCTTTTAGTGCTTCTGACATTTTTTGTTGCACCTCTTTCACACTGTCATACTGTTTTCCTTTGAGGATTTTTTTCGTCTGGGGAAACAAAAAAAAATGTTGCTTGGAGCAAGACTGGGTGAATAGGGAAGGTGAGGCACAGGGGTCACATCATTTGGGTCAGAAACTGCTGAACACTCAGTGCGATGTGGGCAGGTGCACTCACAAATCACCCATCATGGAATGGGCAAACACGCTGAAGGGGTCTTCAAAAAAGAAAGCTGAGTACAGCCTCCCATAACACCACCTGCTGGTACAGCGGTACAGATGAATTCCTAGAACATTTATCTAGTGGGGGAAGCCTGTACTACAAGGGGCCCGCCCTTCAGAAGATAATTCTAGCTTTCGGAGAGCCACCCTTTGTATATAAAACAATCATGGAATATAAGCAATTATGCATCAGAAAAATGAATTAAGATAACATCATTTTCAATTTGTTAAAAGATTTTATTTATTTATTTTTATATGGGAAGAGAGGGAGAAAGAGAGGGAGAGAAATATCAATGTGTGGTTGCTTCTTGTGCACCCCCTGCTGGGGATTTGGCCTGCAACCCAGGTGTCTGCCCTGACTGGGAGTCAAACCAGCGACCCTTTGCTTCGAAGCCCTTCACTCAGTCCACTGAACTACAGCTGCCAGGGGAAGATAACATCATTTTCAAATTAAATTTTAATTGAGGATTCAGCTGCACACTACATAAAACTAATTGGATTCGAAGATAAATTTAGGATAATCTAGAACAAGGAAAAAAAGAATTAACAAAAGAAAACAAATAAATCCAAGAAAAAGTTTGAGAGATGGGCAATGCATTTAATATAATTTCCCCATTTACAGATGAGAGAATTGAGACAGAGAGAAAGTAAATAACCTCCATAAGTTCACACAGCTGGTAAAGTGGTACATAACTGTATGCAAAAATTTTTTATCTTAAAACATACATTGAAATGTACCAAAATTCTGACTTATATTAACACAAAAGTAGTCTTATTGGAAAGATGGCATTAATCATGAGAATGGGGAATTGAGAAGAGGGATGGGACATGTTTCCCTCGGGAAGCCTTCCCTGGCTCCCTCGGGAAGGTCTTTACATGTTCCGGTTTTGTTCCTTGGGTCATTATTCACAACACCCATAAGGTAGAGTAGATTGGTCCAGTTTGATCCACATGTTCTGGGCTGGTTGTTGGGAAGGAAGGCAGGGTAGAAGTTGGCTGATTAAGTGCTTCATATACATATAGTTGGGTAAACAGAGTGTTGCAAAGTAAGGGTGCAAGGAGACATAAATTATGTACACATCGGTCTCTTGTGGGAAAGACTAGAAGAGCTGAGCAACAGCAAGCGACGTAAATTCACTCTCACAATAATGAATGGATTGATTTCCTGCTGCAGCCTGAATACGTTATCAGCTTTAAAGATTACTCTTGGGCACATTGAAGAGTCTTATGTTGGTAACTTTCTATCTAGAATTCATTATAAGTGGCTTTTACTTTTTTCTATCTTGAATCAAATCAAAGAGATGACCATGAATAGAAGTATGCTCCAGAGAGTTTGAGGGATCCAAATATTTGTCTTCACTAGATCAAAGAAGGAAATTGTGAACACATATTTATTATAGCACCATGAGTCATTGTGCAGAAGTTTAAAAGTCATAAAAAGAATGGAATGTCTAATTATATTATTGTTATATTGGTGTAATCTGCTTAATAGCTTTGAGAACAACTATTGTAGACAAAAAAGAGAATTCTGGACAACAAAATTACCCAAATATCTTAATTACACACTGCAGAATATTGGTAGATAAAGTTAAAAGAGCATAGATCTACCTATTTAAAAGTAAGACTAATCTTTCTGTACTGTAGAAACTTGATATGCACACTTTTGAAAGAAAAACAATCATGGGAAGTGAATCTCAACTGTGAATGCATAGTTAGAATAATCTGTGGGACTTCTTAAAAATACTGATGCTTAGATCATAATCTAGAAAAATTATATCAGAAATTTTGGTGGTGTACCCAAACATTCCCTGAGGGATTCTAATACATGGCAATCTAACATGTACAAAATCTAAAGTCCTAGAAAGTCCACCAGAATCAAGCTGAAGAAAATGTGCAGGGATTTACCATACCTGGATTCCTTCTTGGTTATTCACAGGGCCATAGGAATTGTACCCTATATAGCAAGTGCAGGAACAAAGTGCCTCAGGGCACTGCTGCAGGGGCTTACAGCATTGGGAACCTCTATCCCAAGTAGATGATCATTAAAACAAGCTGAACAAGGGAAATTTACAGATTAACTAAGGTATTCTCAGACAAACTGATAGTCATCGATATAATCCTATATGAGTCCAGGCACTGCAGCAGTTTATTAGAAAGCTAAATAATACACTTTTGGCATCATGAAAGACATCCTGGGGCAACTTTCAGTTAACTGTTCTTTCACAGAGCTACTCCGACTCTCCTAGACTGAAGAGCAAGCCTGATTCATCGTCCATCTGTACCTAGCCTATAGGTCTAACTTCACCATAGGATTTGAATCAATTCTGATTATAGGAGAACTTAAAACAAATAATCAAGAGAACACATAAACTTTAGGTCAATATACAAAGGACTTAAAATCAGTCAAAAACTTTGAAACTGTAGATAGTCTGAGTCAGGTTCCTCAGGAGTAGACATTTCTGTGTGATTCTTGTTCCAGTGATTTATTTATTAGGAGGTACTCTCAGGAGATGAGGAGTGGAGAAAGCAGAACATAGCAGAGGAAGGAAACTCAGAATGATGTAGGCTCAGCAGGATACTAATTATAGTCTTATCCTATAAGGGACACCCTGGAGACAAAATTACAAGGGAGAGATATGCCCATCTTGAGGTAAGGAAAACCAGCTTTTAGACTCCCTGGCAGTCAGTCAGGGGCTGATTTGAGAAGAGGAAAATGTCTCCTGAGATGCTGTTTGGGGTGCATAGTTTTCTGGAGAAGTGGCTGGTTTGTTGATGTGCAGCAAGCACAGCAGCCAGGCAACCAGTGCACCACTGGTGAGAGTGGTCCTGGCCGACCACCAAAAGCATCCACTAGAGTGCCCACCACAATGACTCCTTTTCATATTTTAGATGCAGTATTCTATTTTAAACATAATTAAACCAGATAACATGAACTGGTATTATAATGTTAGGGCATAAGTATTTCTTAACACTTTAGCTATTTGTAATCCATACTTCCCTGTAATTTCCAGGAGCATTTTGAGACATAACCAATCAACGTTGGTGATACGCAGCTCACTGAGGTCACCTACTTCCAAAGTAAGAGGTAGACTTACATGGTTAATCTTCCTTTTTTTTTTTTACTGAGAAACAAAAATCTAAAAAATAAACAAATATTTTATAGATCTGAAATTTATGCATTCACTTATTCAACAAATATCGGTTGAGTGTCCTCTACATGCTTTACAATGGTATATAACTTGGGGATACAGAAGTGCAGAAAATAGTTTTTGCAGACAGTTCTCCTGGAGCTTTCATTCTTGTTGAGAGAGGAAGAAGTAAATGATTAGAAGATAATAGTTTAGGTAATAAGTGCTGTAAGGAAAATAAAGCAGGCACAGCTGATGGAGATGGGAATGAGTAGATGCTAGTGAGGTCAGATGTTAGATCTCTGGTGAGCTGACACCTAAGCAGAGGGCTGAATGAAGTGATGGAACAAGCCCCACAGATACGAGATTTCCTAGCCTGAAAGTGTTCTCTGAAAAACAAATAACACAAAAATGCTATAATATATTATTGGTTTTCCATTAATGAAGGTTATGACACGGACAGCCATTTTAGTAAGCATCATGTCATAGCATGAGTAGTCACCCTCCACTGCCAGTCCCTGATGACGGGATGCATCAACACGGTTCTGGGTTTGATTTGAAATACAAACACATTTATGAATATATTGTAGAAATCCACCAACAGTATGTGATAGGAAATTAACTTTATTTTACTATAAATTTATAGGTGTGATTTTATTATAACAATGTTTATAAAGTTTAATTTTTTCTCAAAAGTTTAGAAGCATAAATAGGGCTATTGATTTTAACCTGCCTCACTTAAAAGGACATTACAGGTTTGAGCCTAGGAAAACAGAAAACATAACTACATTTTACAACTGTCAGAAGGGGTGAAGGATGAAGTCAAATGAAACCATTCATAGTATTTTATAGAATGGATAAGATTTTAGATTAAATTGTGAGCAGCGAACTAACATCTATTCAATTTATTAGCTACGTAGGAACTCTATTTTAATAATTTATGGCACTTTTCCACTTATTACCTTATTGACCATTAAAGCTCTTAGAGCATCTTGATGGAAAAATAAGATTTTGAAATCGTTAATTCATATCGTCAATATGAATAGCCTCAACCATTTAGAGCAACTTTAAGTAATTTAGTCACTTCTTATAAAAAAACTAGCTTTTATGCAAAAATTAAAATGATCTCTATTTCCTTAAATATAAATACCTGCTAAAGTCAGATCTAGAAATGTGCCACATGCAATAGAGTAAATTCATATGGAATTATTGAAGAATTAGTGGAAATTTTGGCTCTTTACCAAGAAACATAGTTTTGTTTTCAAGTATAATATCAGAAGAGCCTAATTATTAATGGGAACCAAAGCCAAGATCCTACTAAACTCCCCTTTGTCAAAATTTGAGATTCCTTTTATTCTTACTGTTAGATTTCTTAGTAAAATAATGTCTTGGGAAGTAAATGGAAATATTTAATTTCTGAAATATCATCTTTGAGGGTCAGCTTTCTAGAGTATTATGAACAGGTTATTTAATCAGAGAATTGAGGTATGTAGGCTTGTTCCAGTCCTATATCACTGACAATATGTTGCTTCACAGATCTAAAGGGCCTCCTCAAATTTTTATGTACGCAGCAAAAGTCTTATGCTGCTGAAGTAGTTATCTTGTATTTTGAGAAGCCTAGGTTGTGTGTGCTGCTGACGATATGTGTGCCTGTCTTCAAGTTTTACTTCCATCACATCTTTTTTTAAAAAAGTTAAAGAGAGATCAATGAGGGATACATTAATTATTTTCAGAATCTAAAATATTCTTCCAGGCTGAGCAAACCTCACTTACTCAAAAGTATATTAAACCAGAGATCCCATATTAGATAGTTCCACATCTAATGTTAATTTTGACTGTGGTAATGAAATTTTAAAATTACTGGAATGAACAACTTTAGGACCTTGGTAAGAAACTCCATCTGAAGTTCACACCCTCAAATGAAATATATGTATCACAAAATGAAAACCCTCTCTAAGTCAGTGATATTACCAATGAGGATTGTATTCTGCTTCTTATTAGAAGCATGAGTCTGCCTAATGATGGGAATTTTTTAACAATCTTAGTGTCAATTTTTTGACACTAGAAATAAGCAGTTAAAAATGTACTTATGTACTTAAAGTTTTGGAAACAATAACAAGTGGTTAGTAGATTATTAATTCTAGGTATGCATTTTCTAATTTTCCCAAAATGTTCATATTCTTTAAATAAGGTATTAGTTATATCACATGAATTAAAGTCTATGACATCTGTGTGATTAGTATGTATACCATGTAGTATGTAGGATTTGCATGCCAATTAATGAGATTCTCAAAAGCAGATTAAAGGATATAATTAAATGTGCAAATACCAAAGGAACATTTTTTTTGTCACTAAAACATAATGAGTTTTAATTTTTCTTCTGAGAGGTGAAATGGGAAGCACTGTAACTCACCTTTAAATGATGTGAGAGTTTTAGAAATTTGTGTGTTTATAGGCCTGAAGGATATGGCTCTAGAGACTGTACCAAATTATACAGATTTCATTTGAATCTATTCAGTATTCAAACGTCTAACTACTCTACATTGTGTCACGTTATTTTTCATGGGATGAAAAATCCAACTTCATTTGTTAACTATTGATTATTTATATATTATGACTTATTTTATTATATATAATTGTGTATAATACAATAATATAATAGTATATATTGTCATAACATTATATTATGAATTACTATTATATAATATTACATTTTATCATTATAATTTACCTTATATAGACTACACAATAATAATTAATACTGTTATAATTAGACATAAAATAACATGATTTGTTTTAATTATATATTTTCTATTTATAGTATATTAATTACAGTATATTTTCTCTGATTGTGGTGCAATTTTTTCTCTATCTCTTTATGTTGTTGACACTACTACAGATTTTTCTATTTTCCCCCTCTTGACCACCTCCACTAGCCCCCTCCTTCCCTGGCCTTCACCACACTATTGCCTGTGTCCAGAGTCTATGCATGTATGTTCTTTGGTTAATTTCTTCGGTTAATTTCTTCACCTTCTTTTATCCATATTCCCCATGCTCCTCCCCTCTGACATCCATCAGTTTCTTCTATGTATCCAGGCCTCTAGTTATATTTTGTCAGTTTGTTTTGTCCATTAGAATTTATATTTATATAATAATTTGTATTAAATTAGCATGTATGATGTCTGTTTGGAAAAGTCCAACCATTGTTAATATAATGAAAACAGTTTGCATTACATTGATATAACTTGACAGCCAAGGAGAGTGGACGGGAATGTGCATGCATGAACAATGATGACTTCACTGTACTAGGCACTGGGAGCCTTAGGTGCTATTGAGTGAGCGTAGGTACTGTGTAACTGTCACATACAAAATGACTGAGCAAGTAGAGGAACAAATCTGCATCAAAATTTGCATTAAGCTTGAACATTCCTCAGCAGAAACTATTTAGATAATTCAGAAGGCCATAGCTATTAGCAACTGGTGATTGGCAGCTTCATCAAGACAACATACCCACTCATGCATCATGTATTATCTTTTGCAGAGTTTTTGGTGAAACATCAAATCATCCGGATGACTCAGCCCCTCTGCAACCCAGATTTGGTGCACTGCAATTTCTGGCTTTTCCCCAGACTAAAATTACCTTTGAAAGGCAAGAACTTTCCAACATTTGATGAGATACAGAACAATACTATGGGGCAGCTGATGGCAATTGGGAGAACGATGTGAGGTCCCCAGGTGCTTGCTTTGAAGCATCATTGGACTGAGGCATTATTGTCCTATGTACAATGTTTCTTGTATTTTGTATCTTCTTCAATAAATATCTCTATTTTTCATAGTATGTGGCTGGATACTTTCTGGACAGACCTCATGCATAATTTATGCCTGGTAATTTAATAATATAATTATCAATATATTATAACAGTGTAACTTCTTATGTTATCATAATATCATTGTAGAACCTCAGGGAAGTTCATTTAGTACCTAAATTTAGAGTCAGATTTGACTGACTTGAGCAGCGATAGAAAGATTAATGATTTTGGAAAATGGTGAATGATTTGTTTGTCTAATATTCTGAGGGTTTTATATTCTTCAATATTTCTTAAAAATTATTAATATACAGAACTTGATTTTTCAGAAACTCCAAGACAACCACAATAACTCTTGACTAGTAAATTTTTAGACAGGAAAAATCTAAAAGGATGAAATCACAGACATCACCAGAAAGTGTGGCATGTTCAGGAGGATCGCTTTGTCCACATTTTCAAACCTTTTACAAAACTTATGTTAACATAAAATTTGAAGAGTCATTGTGTGTAAAACAGAAGAAGCAAAAGTTAAAGCATACAGTCTTTGTTATACATTTTCTCTCACTAACTAAAGATTTTGATCTCCCTCCCCAGGTTCTCTCAACCTGGTTTTCACACCCTGGTTTAACTCCGGCTGGACTGGAATGTGCATGTGTGAACAATGATGACTTCACTGGGAGTGGTAGGTGCTACTGAGCATAGGTACTGTGTCACTGTCGCATACAAAAAGAAAATTTTGGCTTGAAAATATAGGGTTGGTGAGCAAAAATGATAAACTTGAAGAGCGTAAAGATCCTATTGTTTTGAATATAAATGTTCATTATTGCTACTGTTATAACTAAAGCATAGGGAATAATCCAGGAAAATGTTATTTGTTCAGTATTAGCTCAGCTCTTGGTTTTTGTCCTTCATATTCCATTATGTCTTTTTCCTCCTTCTCCAATCCTATACTGTGACATTGACATTCTACTGCTTAAATTCTACAGCCCTCTCCAAAAACAACAAAAGATGACCTTCCAAACAAGTATACACTTTATTCTGACTAAAAATTTGGCTCCAATTCTGATGTGGTGTCTCACACCGAGGAACTCATTGGGCCATATGTTAGCATCAAGGATATTTGTGACTGATCCTCTTGTCTAAGCCCCAAACTAAAGCATAGTATCACCATTTATTAGTTTCCTTACAATTGTGTTTTTCAAAATGTGATCCACAGGCCATAGGCATCAGAACCACATGGGATGCATGCTAAACATGTGCCCACTCCATCTCCTTCACTGCCATCCAACACACATAGTGACTCAGTCTTTGAAGGTGGCATCTCGGAAGCTGTAGCTTCAATGATCTACTAAGGTGATTTAGCACTGTGAATGGTTTGGGTGGCTTTGCCCCAAGAACCCCCTATTTTGGTGCTTAGGTCTTATCCATTAGGCAAAAAGAGACCCCAAAAGATTAATCAAACAGAAACACAAGTATTTGTTCAAACTCATGAGCAGTTAAAGTCAACTTACTGAATTTCCAACCTGGTAATATCTTCATCCTCAGGGTGAAGTCAATAAGTATCAGGCACAAGCCCACCCCTAACATTTAAGATGTCCGGGCACTGTGTCTAAATACTTTAAAGTGATAAATAAAGCTAATTATTTGTTAAATAAAATGTTTCACCACCTTCTCTGATAACCATTCCATTAAAATGTTCTGGGAAGCCAGTTACAATACAGAATGTTTAGACTTCTTGACGTTCTTTGTTGGTACTTGGTGAAGCAGACAGAGCCAGCTCCAGAACCCCTCCAGCCTACAACACACTCCTTCTTATTTCAGTCTGCCCAGCCTTGTACTTAGAGGAGCTTCATTCACACAGAAGCGGACACGACATTTTGCAAGTGAAGGTGCCATCACCCCTAACCACACAAACAGCTACTCCTTGGCTATAGCCAGTCTTCAGGCTTCACATGCATTTTTGTAGGAAAAGACCCTAGCAGCTTCTAGAGGTGAGCAAGGGGCTACTTTACTTAGGTATGAAATCCCCAGCGTGCTCCTCAGTGCCATGGGCTCCTGGAAGTACATCCCTGGGCCTGAGGACTTCTCACTCTGTGAGAAGATTGTGGTTAGAGGAAGGCGGATCAGGACTCGATAAAGTACAGGGCCCATGGTAGACTCATGGAGCTATCTTATGTGTACAATTCTTAAAATTTAAACATCATCTAGTCTAAGTTCCTGGCTGATTTATTCATATATTCTCCAAGTATTTATTGAGCTTTATGGCAAGTATTAGTCTAAACATTTGGGATACATGAGTGAATAAAACATACTAAAGCCTTTGCTCTCATGGAGCTCACAACCTAATGGATTCTTAAATCCCTGCTATAACATTTCTAAGACCTGCTGTCTGAGGCTGGCTTGAACAGATCCACTGATGAGCCATTGAGGTGCTTTCATTGTTAGCTAGTTTTTTTTCCCCCCATTTGGATATATAGACACCTTCCAAAGACAATAAAAATGCCTGCTGGGAAAACTTTTGCAATTAATTTATTCTACAGGGAAAATAACACTCCAGGCTTTTAAAGCAAGTTTTGTTGAAGCCAGGAGAAGTAAATAAAAAAATAAATGTTTTAATTGTATGGTAAACTTCTCCTTGATCGTGATTATGAAATCCTAATTAATTTGTATTCTGAACTTGTTTTTAATAAAAGAACAAGCCAAGAGTTTATAACAATTTATAAAACCATGTAATTTTTCTAAAGTTTGTACATTTAAAAGCTTGTGAACTCTTGCAATTTTTGAATTGAAAATAATTTAATCCTTGTTTAAAATATGCAAAGCCACAAGTTATCCACACAAAGAATGATTGCAATACACAATCTCACATGAGAAATTGAGATTTAGATATTTTAAATATGGTAAATAGTTCTGCTTGGTTGATTGATAACTCCAGAATTACTGTTAGGAAAATAAGTTGGTCCAGAAAAGCTAAGTGTGACAGTGCTGTAAGTATATCCCTGTGACAGAGTCTTAGAAGAGTTTCAGAAGTGAGATCCCTGGGGAAGACATTTATCATGATTACAGTCTTGGCTGAATAATTTTAAGGGGGTTAGCACCTGGGTTTGGTGACTTTAGTATGAGTCTTGCAAGATGGAACACTGGTTGGAATTGGCAGAGTTTGTGACCTGGTAGCTTTGGATGGACTAGAATAATGAGAAGATCTTCATGTGCTTTTGAATAAGTAAGCTATGGTAATAATGCACTGTCATACTGTGGGGGTTCAGAATGAGTCACCTCAAGATGTGCCTCTGGAATATGGTGATTGTTTTGAACTAAAGGTAACTCCCTTAGTCACCACAATGAATGACTTTTCCTTCACATAACCCATCCCCTGGAAGCCACCAGGGAGCCAGGTCTTTGACCGTTAGCTAACCTGTCTCCCAGAGTGGACACTTCCTAAAAATATACCTTTACTTTCTTTGCCGCTAACTCCTATTCATGTTGTACTGGGCTCTAATGTGTTCAGGCAAATGGATACTTTTAGTCCAGTAACACAGCTGCCTTCCTGTTCTTGTCCAAGCAGCCTCACCAGATTCAAACTCTTGAATTACTCTAGGTGAGCAATAGTTAATTTTAGTATGGATTGTAAGAACTTTAAACATAAGCATTTAGGAAGCTGAAGCTGATACTTATCTATAAAGAGTGATAAAACTTTTGGCTTGGTCTTATTTTTGTCACTATTCTTGTGGTCTACAATTTTAGTTGTATTTTTTTTTCCATGTTTTCATTCATATTACTAGTTTTTAGGTTTTGGTCCTAAATCCTTTAACTAAAACTAGCTTTTGTAAATTGTTTTTGGAACAGTCTGCTTTAGCTTTAATGTGTTTTGATGGTCATATTAAGAGAATAGTGCCATTCATCTGCAAAGTGTGTTGCAATGCAATGAGAATCACAATAGGAGTCAGGCCAGCTGAGTTCTCCTGCCAATTCAAAGGACTAATTGTATAAACCTAGGAAACTCTATGGGCCTAAAGATTTTATTTGAACAAATGAAGTTATTGGACTAGTTGATTAATAACATTTTCCCACATTTCTAAAGATTTAATTTAGCTTTAAGTATAAAAATATTTATAATAATTTGTATTACAACTGGAAAAGGACGTTAAAAATTAACATGTTGACATATGATATTTGCAGTGTGTTGTTGGTATTAGCATGTATAATGGATTTATATCTGAAACATGAAAAAGAAACCAAGGTTGAAATTAAAATTAAAATTTAAAAATCAAGTTGAAAAATTAATAGAGATTTTAAAAATTAAGGGAACATAATTTGAACAGTGCCAGCTCAGAATGGGCCTATCCTATTTATTGTGATACTGAGTTGATTTTCAGAAGCAGACCAAACTGCAAGTCATGCAGGAGAAGCATGTGCAGAAGAGAGAACTTTGACCTCCAGCTGTGGCTAGAACCAAGTCTCACACTCTCCTCCTTGAACCTTCGGACAAAACTGGGCTCAGAAACCAGAACCCTTTCAGGAACAAGGGTTTGTTGGCCAGGAAAATCTTATGTGGTCTCTCCCTACCGCAGATGGTTAAGCTCCAGGGTCATCCCATTATAACTTGCTCCGCCAGTGCTTCTGCATACCTGTTCTTCCTGAACCCTTATAACCAGGCCCAAACCCTAGATCAGGGAGTTTGACTTTGAGTGTGGGTTTCTCGTTCTCTTGGGTGGTACCATTTACAATAAAATAGCCTATCTTTCTCTACTGCAATTCTCAGTGTCTAGTGTTTAGTGCAGGGTGGGCCGATTCTTTCTGCACTGTAACAGGAACACTTGAAGAAAAAGATTTAGTTGGTAAAATGAATTTAATTTTGAGCAAATTTAACCCAGAGAAAACTGTACTGTTTCTAAATAAAAATCTAAGGGTTTTTTTCTTTCTTTTTCTTGACAATGTTGGAATTTACCTGAGCATTATGCTTTGTAAAAGTGATGGGTAAGAAATCTTCCTAAGCTTTTGTTACCCTAAATCCCCCTTTTTGTCTTAGGGGGAATAGCTTACTTCAAAGAACCACACTTGGCTAGGTGAGTTAGATAAGATCCCCGGTTCACTCTCTCATCACTCCCATAAGATTGGCAGATGACTCCTTTGTCAACCTGTGACAAGGACCAACACAGGCATTTCTATTTTGCCTGAACCTGCTGACAAAGCCAGACATAGACCCTCCTACTTTCCATTCTTTAGCTCATGGTTGAAATGAGCTGTTTGTTCCCTTTGAAACTAAACACAAAGATAAACTTTTCCACTTTAGCTCATTGACTTAGAATCCCCAGATTGCTGGGGAAGAAATCACAACTGTGAACCACCCTGCCTTTACCTTGTCTGTTCCTCCCCATGAAAGTCTAAGGCAAAACTGCACTGTTCAAACACGGAGGTTTGGATCTTCCTACCGCAATTTCCTGAATAAAACCAATTTCCTTACTTATTTGTTTTTTGTCTTTGTCATTACATTCAATTCCTCTTCCTTTTGCCTTCTATGTCTCTGTTCCTTTCTTTTTAATTTTCATTGGATATCCACAGGGTTTCTTAGCTTTTATTCAAGGTGAAGCTTGAAACACAGAGAAGACACTTCCCTTGTCTTGCTAAACAGTAAGAATGATGAGTAGCAGATGGGCATGTGTCTACTAAAATGAGAAAAGAAAAGATTAATTGCACACTAAAAAGATAATGCTCCTGAGCTGAATGGCATTTTAAGGACTAGACAGCACTCAGTTATGATAGAAGAGTTTAATTTGGATTCATCATTAGGGAAGCTTAGATGTGAGATTTCTGGTTATTAATTCCTCAGAATAAATGTGTTTCAATGTTATCAATTTACATAAAGATATATATGTGAGTGTATATATTTATTTTTGACTTATAAATTCCTTCAAATTAAAGAGATTTAAAATAATTCAACTTAATTAAAAGTATTTATATGTGGACCAAAAGGGGTCACATACTGAACCTGACAAGCTCAGAGGAGGCCTGCATGGTGGTCCTTACAAACTCAGAGACTAAAAATAACCATATAGGAAGGTCTGAGATAGAAACTTCTTAACTGAAAAACAGTCATGGTGGGTAGTCATGTCCTAGGTTTGGTGTCCTCCTTGACAAAGTAAATCTTTACCCTAACTAAGCCTGTCTATTATCTTTTTGCATCTATAATAACGTACCTTTGGAATGCCAGAGTCATCCCTCTTTTCCAGACCCCTCAGGGTACAATCTCCCACCAGAGCACCAGAACCTCTCCTTGCTATCTTGCTCTTCCCTGTACTCTCTCTGTGGGTTGTGAATATTAACTATCCTGTACCCACCAATGTAAAAGAAGTATGTGTCTATTTGTTTTCCTTTTTAGCCAATCTCAGAGATTTCCCCATTTTGCTTCTCCCACCACCCTAATCTATCACCAGTGGATTTCATTGGAACCCCCTTATGTCCTCTTCTATGATTCTGATATATAAAATAAGTGGTAAAATGCTATTTTCTGGAACATTTACTCAATCCATTGAGATCTGGCAATGGTCATCAGTTTAGTTCAAATAAACTCATAAAAATTCTCTACAGGTTGGGATATTTCTTAAGTTGACATATATGTGTGCATATGTGTTTGTGTGTATACATTTTATTTCCATTGAATTTGAAATATGTAATTCCCTTGCATGTGTGTGTGATGCACACAATCATATATAAAGTTTATAACTCCCTTTTCAAATTGAGGGCCAATTCAATCTCTTAAAAATTGTAAGATGGTTTTAGTTTTAATGAACACCCTCTATAATTATTTTACATTCCTTCAGTCTATAAAACTAACCCATTCAAAAAATACTGATTTAAACTTCTACTAATGTTCTTTAAAAAATAAATAAATTTAACTCTCCATGTGCTATGGCTTTACAGCATCTTTACTTCTAACAAATTAACAGATAGGAAAATTTCTAAAAATTTATTTGGATTGGTAGCTGAAAGAAATAAGAAACATTTCTACACTTCTCATATTATAAGAGAATTTTGCTCCTTCTCCTTGTGTGGGCGCATTACTCCTAGTGAGGGGGTTCATGACACTACACAGCATGATCTCTTGGATCAACACCAAATCTTCAATCCCAACACATCTCAGAGTGCATTTTTGATGAATAAATTACCAAACTAATGAGACACACTAAGAGGTTAAGGATTGATCAAGTACTTAATCTCTTTAATGAAGGACACAGCATGAAATACATTCCTCCAAACAGATACAATAAACAATCTTCTAAAACATAATTAGAATAGAAATACGAAGAGAAGTTCAACATCTTAGAATTTATCTACCAGATAAATAATAACTTAGCATTTTCTGCAACAAAGGAAAGGCTTTTAGTCATCAACCTTATTTATATTTGAATCAGGTTGGTTCCATAAGTTCATAAGGCTAAAATAATGGTATTTTAATATGGAATTTCAGTATGTTTTGATGCTTTCTGAGTCCATGACAATTTTTTGAAAATATGGCTTTGGAGCTTTTACAGAAATTGCTGGGCTTTGAAAAGACTATGAAGTATTTTGGAAATCTTCTAAATACACAATTATTGTACTGTGTGTATCTGTGAGGTATCTGTGACCTGGATTTAGCCTTTTGAGTGCCGACTTTAGGGAAATAATTTAGGATTTAATTGAGTTTTTGAGTCCTTATTTACTTTAGTTTGGATATTAAAACTAGGTTGTGTAACTTTAGTGAGAGGTGTAGTGAAAACTTCCAGTAACAAATTAAATTTTTTTTCACAACAAATCTTCTTCTATAAAATGATAACAGCAACAAGGGATTGGGTGTCAACCAACCAACCTACCTGGATTAAAAATATATAGTAAAAGAGATAATTGGCAGTTACAGAAGGTGGATCTAAATAAGAGCTTACTGTTTAGGTTGGTGATGAACTTACATAATGCTTCCCCAGTCAAGTAGTTAAAGTGTAACAGATTAACTATTAGGTATCATTGTTGGTGATTAATTATACCATGATACTATTATTTGTGCAGTATGCACTGGAGTAATATACACTTTTATTCTCTTTGCTATGAAAGAGTTACATTATAAATGCTAATCTTTTTATTTCCTTAGAGAACTAGACTTCCAGCAATCATTTTTTAGAAAAAAAACTTGTTTGCAAACTGTGCTCTAAGAGTTTTAGTGATTTTCCCTGGTCAGGTAGCTCAGTTGGTTAGAGCATCATCCCAATATACCAAGGTTGCAGAGACAAGAGCATATACAAGAAACAACCAATGAATGCATATATAAGTGGAACAACACCTCAACGTTTTTATTTCTCTCTTTCTGGAATCAATTTGAAAAATAAGAGTTCTAGTGGTTCTATGAGTACCATGAAGACCTAAGACTGGGAAACAGCTGCCTTGCCCTGGTACATATCAGCTGCCAACCCCAACTTTATTCAAACAGAGAGTTAAAAAACTGAAGTAAAAACAGGAAAAAATTTAGATCCCCTGAATTAGAATGGTAAGCAAGAAAAAGTTAAGAAGATAAGAAATAACAAGTGCTGGTGAAGTTGTGGAGAAACGGAACCCTTGTTCACTGTTGGTGGGAATGTAAATTGGGGCGGGCACTGTGGAAAACAGTACGGAGGCTCCTCCAAAAATTAAAATGAACTACAATATGATCCAGAAATTCTACCTCTGGGTATTCATCTGAAGAACACAAAAACACTCACTTAAGAAGATGTACACACCCTATCTCAGTATTCACTGCAGCACTCTTCACAATAGCCTAGATAAGGAAACAACCTTAGTGTCCATCGATGGAGGAGTAAATAAAGAAATTATGATATACGAGCATAATGGAATATTTTTCAGCCATAAGAAAAAAATTGAACGAGTGTGTCATGATGCTGACATGTATAACATGGTGACTTTAGTTAACAATGCTGTGTTGGACATGTGAAAGTTGCTAAGAGAGTAGATCTTAAAAGTTCTTAACATAAGAAAAAAACTGGTTAACTATGAATGACGATGAGTGTTAACTATGAGGGGGAACCCAAAATAAACCCAAAATTTATTTATAAAAAATTGTGTATTCTTACGTGTTTAAATTTCAGTCACCTTAAAGTACTCTCCGTTTGATGCAATGCACCTATCAAGACATTTTCCCACTGCTTTGAGCAGTTTTTGAACATGTTGATTTTGAGGCTTTTTAGTACTTCTTCCATTTTTTGTTTCACTGCTTCCACATGAGCAAAATGTTTCCCTTTGAAGATTTTTTTCATCTGGGGAAACACCAAAAAAAGTCACTTGGGGGGAGATCGGGTAAATAGGGAGGGTGGGGCACAAGGGTCATGCAGCTTTTTATCAAAAACTGCTGAGCATTCATATGATGTGGGCAGGTACACTTGTAAATCACCCATCAGGAAATGGGCAAACACATTGAAAGAATCTTCAAAAAAATTCACTGAGGCTGAACATACCCTTTCATGACAGTACTAGCTATAACACTGATACAGATGGGTTCCTAGAACACCCACCTAGCAGGGGAAACCTGTACTACAAGAGGCCTGCCCTCTAGAAGAAAATGCCATTTTGGGGAGGCTCTCCCCACATAGACTTACTGTGGTGATCATTTTGTAATTTGTGCACATACCAAATCATTATGTTATATACCTGAAACTAATATAATGCTATATGTCAATTATAGCCCAACTTTCACAAAGAAAATCCAGTAGATATCTGTTAACATATATCACTGGGAAAAATGTCATGATGTAATATACATTTGTTTCAGCATCTTAAAACATTTATCTTTGGAAGTATATGAATGTATTGGACAAGTCATTAGGAGACCTGAGTTAAACAGTTGATTTTGTATGTATCTGATTGATGTGTGTATCAATGTTTGGGTGTAAGTCTTCACATTTGTGAAAATAAGTAGGTTGGGTTGCTCCAATAATCTCTAGTTTTAAAATAAATGTTTTGAAATAAAATAAACACTAATGATAGCAAACAAGTTGCATTTGTTCTTTAAGGACTAAAATATATATCAGTTTTCTTCTCCATTTTTAGTATATTTAATTGATTATGCTATTACAGTTGTCCCATTCTCTTCTCTCCCTTTTCTCCCCCTCCACCCAGTACTCCCATTCCCCCCAGTGTCCCCCTGCCCCTGCTTAGCTCATGCCCATGGGTCATACATGTACGTTCTTTAGCTTCTCCATTTCCCATGCTACTCTTAATTTCCCCCTGCCTATTTTGTACCTACCATTTATACTTCTTATTCCTTGTAACTTTATTCCCATTCTCCCCCTTCTCCCTTCCCCCTTCCCATTGATTACCCTCCATGTGATCTCCATTTCTGTGATTCTGTTCCTGTGTTAGTTGTTTGCTTAGTTTGTTTGTTTGTTTGTTTTTTAGGTTCAATTGTTGATGGTTGTGAGTTTGTTGTCATTTTACTATGTTCATAGTTTTGATCACCTTCTTATTCTTAGATAATTCCCTTTAACATTTCATATAATAAGGGCATGATGAGAATTCCTTTATCTTTACCTTATCTGGGAAGCATTTTATCTGCCTTTCCATTTTAAATGATAGCTTTGCTGGATAGAGTAATCTTGGATGTAGGTCCTTGCTTTTCATTACTTTGTATACTTTTTTCCAGCCCCTTCTTGCCTATGAGATTTCTTATAGGTAAGTCAGCTGATAGTCTTATGGGCACTCCTTTGTAGGTAACTCTCTTCTATTCTCTTGCTGCTTTTAAGATTCTCTCCTTATCTTTAATCTTGGGTAAAGTAATTATGTGTCTTGGCATGTTCCTCTTTGCACCAACTTGTTGGGATTCTCTGGGCTTCCTGAGCTTCCTGGAAGTCTATTTCCTTCACCAGATTGGGGAAGTTTTCCTCCATTATTTTTTCAAATAAGTTTTCAACTTCTTGCTCTTCCTCTTCCTCTTCTCTTTCTGGCACCTCTACGATTCTCTTGCCCTCACTGGGACATGGGGTTGTGCAGTCTGTCTCTCTCCCGAGTTTCTCCTTCCTTCCAATGTGGGGCTGCCCAGTCTGTCAGCCGCCACCTTGCCTTGCATCCTCTCCACCTGGCTGCCTGTCTCCACCTCTCCTACTAGTCTATATGAATGTTTCTTCTTTAACTTCTTGGTTGTCGGACTTCCATAGAGTTTGATTCTCTGGTAGTTCTGGTTGTTTTTTGTTTTTAAATTGGTTGTTTCCTTTTTTTTTTTTGCTTGTGCCAGGAGGCAAAGTGTATCTACCTACACCTCCATCTTGGCCAGAACTCAAATATAGTCAGTTTTCTTATGTTATTAAAACATAATTATCTCATGTCATCCACTGTTAGCCAACATGCCATCAAATATCTGGATGCACAATTAAATTTTCACTCATTCAGATATTTATAAATATGCTCCTGTCTGATTCCAGTGATCAGTATTTATAATCAGGATTATTTCATTCTAAAGTAGGATGTTTTCAGATGCAGTGAACTATCAATAATATCTTAAAATAATATTGGCTTCTGTGGAAGGCCGAAAGTGTTTAGAGAATTTATAAATTTTGAAGGTGTTTGATCATCCTTCCCATATTACTCTATAATTAAAAATAAATTTAACTCTTTATAATTTATGGTTTTGCTGCTTACCTAATTCACAATTACTCTGACAAAGTTCATTGCACACATTTTATGAAAAATATGGAGAATGTTTTCATTTCTCAAAATATATGACTCTATATTTATTGCTTTGTGGATTTGTATGACTATAAAACTTAGCATTTTTATGTTCCATTTTGCCTTTCAGTGCTTTAGGTAATGAAACATAGACATATGTATCTAAATCATGAAAACTCTAAATTTAGTATGTTTTTTTTAAAGTCCTACAATGCTAGTTCACCAAAAATTTTTTGAAATATTGCTGCAGATTTCTCTCTCCTCCCTTTTTTTCTGAAAATGGAACCAATTATAAGTACACAAGTGAATAAATCTCACAAAGTGAACACACCCCTCACACCATATCAGAAAATAGAATGCTACCAGGACTTTAGAAAATACTGTCAGTCCCTCCACTGACTGTGCCCCTCTGGTGGTGACAATCTCTCCTGTGACCTCTAGTATCAGAGAAGCTTACCTGCTTTTAAACTCTGAAAAACAGAATCATACACCGAGCCCTCTGTTGTGTCTGGTTCCTAGCTCAGCTTTTTAAAAAAAAAAATGTATCCATGATTTGTAAATAAATGTGAATTGTTATTATAGATGTTTTGACAGTCAATAGTCAAAAAATAGTAGTCAAACTGTTTAGGAAAAATGCTTTTACAAGTGAGGTGCAACTGTCTGTTCTTCATTATCATCCTCATGTCATGCAGGACCTTCTATGTTAATAAAATTTTTTAAAAAGTCCTACAATGCTAGGCTAAAATAATGCCTAGCTGAAAAGAAATGCCGTATAATCTAGGAATAACCAAACCACAACCAAATGTAACAAGGCTTCTCTTCCCACACGTTTCAATTTCATGGCTCAAACTTTATCTTACAGATACCACAGAACAGAGTGTCTCTCTTCAAGTGAATAAAGAGGCGCATTGCACAGTTGGTGCAGAAAATAAAAGAATTTACTACATGTGACTTCTGCAACATAGAAGGTTCATCAATAGACTTCATGTTATGCTAATTCCAGGTTAGAGTTTATACATTCTCTTCCTTTTCTACCCTGCATTTTGAATGTAAACCAATTTTATTTCTACTGCTGGAGTGTATCTAGTTTCTTTAGGTGGGAAGGCATCTGTGTCTGATCTATTTTATCCCTCAAATTTAGAGTAACTTTGTAAGCCACAATTGATACTTGTTAAGTGTTTGTGATCTAAATTAATAAATGCCAATATTTCTAGTTCTCCAAATCATGCAATAATAGTCAGAATCTCTGTTTTTCATTTAATTTATAAAATGATACCTCTAAAATTAATTTTGCCTTGATAACAATGTGATATACTAAATTGTCTCAAGCTGATTATGTGTATTGAATGATACATTAAAATCTATCATTACTGAGGTATAGAAATATTTTTTGTTCTGTGTACTGTAAGTACTTGTGTTGCTCTCTTTAAAGTAAACAAGCATTTTAAAAATATTCTTGAATTTTCAATTAATGACTAAAGTCAAAGAGCTTTTCCAAAGCCCATGAACTTCTCCCTTGCCAAAAGGAAAAAAAATACATGAGAGAAATGGTAATTGTGCCTTAACTTCTAAATCAATATATAATCATAGTCCCAAATTATTGAATTCCAATGGACTGATAGATATTCCTCTGGAGTACATCTCTGAATGGCATGGAAACAATCAGAACAGGCCACAAGGCTAGAAAAAATGTTTAAAAAAAAGAGAATCAATTGGCTAAGTAATGCCACTTCATGAGAAAAAATGATGAGATATATTAAATTCAATCCTCAGGCACCACAGTGCTAAATTTCAGAAAGTCGATATAAAAAATGAAACATATTTTCTAGTTTTGTTTTCTTTCTTTTCTTTATTTTTTTTGGTGTAGTTCAGTCCAAAAAATAAAAATAAATTGGAAGAGAAAATGAGAAAAGTTATCTTTCTAACTGTTTTTTCTAGTCACAGTTGGTTTGAAATTGTTCCATGAAGCAGGCAGACATTTCATCAGTGGAGCTGGATCTAAATGACTCAGGAGTTTTTGTCCTAGAAGAAAAATTTTTATTTGAATTCCAAGCCTAGTGTTGTTCTATATGTATTGGCTTGTTTAGACATATTTAACATCTTCTGAGCATTAATAGCCTAGCAAAAAATACCATGTGCAAATCTTTCTGTTTCAGCTTGGGAAGTTATTAGTTAAAATTGCCCAGGAAATATGGTAGAGATCAGTCTCCTTGTCTAATCTTCCTTCCAAATGGGAGCCATGCGTAAGCTGTGCAGCAAAGCAGAGGAAGAAGCAGAGAAATCAGAGAAGCCAGCAAGCATATGGCTTAATTGTCAAGTCCATTCTATCCATCACTGAGCCATGTGCTATTTTGGCAGTCCAGCAAATGTTGTTTCTAGGAACAGTGTGCACTGCTGTGAAAGCCAGCTAATACACTTTTGTGGTAGCACCATTGGCAAGAAACATTTAATGCCACAGCTAGAAAAAACAAAAATTTTATATCACAGGTAGTGATATTAAGTGTTGGGCATCACAGGTAATGATATTAAATACTTAATACCCCATGTATGGTAATAATGATACAGACGCCTTCCTTTGCACTCCATCCTAAAGAGATAGGGAATGTCAAAGCAACCCTTATGTGCCTTTAAAACCACTTCCAACATGTAAGATACACTTGTGGGTTTATTAAACATCACTGTAACATTTATACACATACTTAATTCCATTCATACTTTTAACTTTTAACTTGAAAACTTCAAGTTATGTCCATTTTCCCCAAGATGATGAAAACTTATAATACTGGACTGCATTTTGTCGTAATCCAGCAATATGAAGGATATTTATATATAGATCCACTCACATAAGATGATGAATGACAATCAGGTTGATATGAAAGCTTCATTTTTGTCAATAATTGAATTGATAATAAATGATAATAAACAAGTATATCGAAAGGAGGAATATTACATTACCCAAAGGATCTATATTTAATAGGTCTGTGGTGTTGTACATGAAAAAAGAAAGAGAGACGATGAGGGAGCTGGTATATTAATGATACTGCTTTTAAAATTCAGTTTTACAAAGTAGTTAATATAAATTCATTTGTACACACAAATGATTTTATATTCAGATGAATATATGATACTGCCTACAGATATTCAAAACTAATACAAGAGCTAGTCATTTGTTGGCAGGAAGGAATAAAGAATGTCTGTATTTAGTATAAAATGTTATACAAAGTGTTGTGTCTGTTTCTTTGGCAAACACCATATTCAGTTTCCTTGAAACAACAAGAACTTCATATCTAGATTTGCAGATAGTTATCATACAAACAAAGGCCATCGTAAGTAAAAATATAACAATATATATTTCATACTATAAAATGGAGCTTTTGAATTTTTAAATCCTCTTACATTTAAAAAACACATTCCTCTAATTTTTATTTCTAAAGTATTTTCACATCTACAATTTATTTAAATATGATTTAAATCTTCACATCTATAAATGTCCTTATTTTTTTTTAAGTAAACAAAGATAGTCTCTTTTTTGTGCCTATGAAACAGTACTCTGTGCAAAAACTATGACCATTTTATTGAGAGAACAGGCATTGATAATTTAAGGTTCCATACGGGAACGTGAAGTGGGAGTGTGTGTGAATGAAGATGTGATTAGCCATTGTTAACTGCATGTTAGGCATCGTTATGAAATCTAACCAAAGGCTCCTAAGTTCTCTGAATAGTGGGAGTCTAACCCTGAGTGACAGATCACACTAAGCAGAGGTGGCCCTCCCTTAGTCCTCCCAGAAGCAGTCACTGAGGAAAAGATTAAGGTGCAAGTGAAGGACATTTCCCAGGAGAAAGCACATGAAGTAGAGGGGGACAGGCAGCCAAACTTGAGTGACCTCAGCCGAATCCCAGACTCAGTCCCCCCCACCAGGAGCTCTGCAGTGTCATGACACTCGGATCCAGGCTAGAGGCAAAGAAGAGGGTGTGTCTCTCATCCTAGTCAGTCATTGTCAGGAATCCTCACTGGGCTATGGGCATAATTCCCCCCCTATTTCTGGCTCTCCATAAGGGTGAGTGCCAGGTGGCCAGTCTTCTCATGTGGCAGGTACAAGCAATCAGCTACAAAGTGCCCTGAGCTGGGAGACAGTTGCACAGAGACTGTGTACCAGTTGGAGAGGATTCGGCAGGTGCCACCAGTGTGGGCTTCTGCCCATCTGCCTGAGCACAGAAGGTCTGGTTCCCCCTTAGTTATTTCTGAGCAGTCCCCACAAGGGGCTGTCTATTCCTGCTGTTGCTTGTTTCCTGTCCCTTCGCTTGGACTCCTCTGAAGCTGGCAGTCTGCTCCGTGACCATCTGGTGACTGGGACTCCCACCTGTAGCACTGCTTCCCTAGTCAGCTTTGCCCTGAGGCTGGGCACAAGCCCTTCTCTGCAATCACAGCAGCACACTGGGCACAAGGCAGCACAGAGAATAGACTTAAATAAACCTTTAAGATAACAGTCCAAGTACAAAGTTTTTGTCTTTGTAAGGAAAACATAACTGGCTCCTAGGTGCTGTGGCTCTGCCATTCCTTAGAGTGACACCCACCCACCCCTTTTCTCTGCTCTGCCTCCGAGTTCTTGAGGTCTAAGCTGCCCCCACACCCCTGCCTCCAAACAAGGTATGAATCCTCTTCTTACTTGGCACATTAGACAAGTCCTCTTTAAGTCACTATGAGAGGCTTTAAAAAAGCATCATCTTTTCAGAGGAAAAGAAAGATCATCACAAATAAATTCCTAGAGTCCTGTCTCAAGTACGTGCATGTGGGTTACTCTCTATATCCATATCTTTAAAAGAAGAAGGGCCAGGTCCTTACCTTACCCCTGTACTAATGAAGGTCCACGTGAAGCCTTACCCAAGATGGACTTCACCTTAGACCCTAAAATGCAGAAACTATTGCTTTTTAAAAATCAGCAGCTTTCCCCTGGCCCTATCTATACATCCACATGTCATGGTAAATTATTTTATAGAAGAGGAAGTTAAGCCTTAAAACTTTAAATAACTTTTAGAAGTCATGTGGTTACTGCATGTCAGAATTAGGGTCCCACCTTGGATCACCTGACTCCAGCTTTTTTTCACATGGAAGGTCTTAGTTCATTAATCCTCTCAAGAAAAAAATCTGCACAATGACACCACATTAGAAGTCACTGAAGAATCTTGACTCCTGTTGTCCTGCCTGCAACTCACTTTCTGTTGGCACCGTCACTGGCCTTCTCAGTCCCCCCCGACTTCCTTCAGTCTGTGTTTGTGTCCCTCTCTCTGTTTTCTTGACATCTTCTCCTCGTATAAGCCATGTCGTGTGAGTCTATGTTTGGGTTCCTTTTTCTTTGTGTAATTCAAGGAATCTTAAGTCACCCCAGGCCAGTTGTCTTGCCACCAGCAAGATGGGTTCTGAATCCAAACACAAAGATGACATCTGGTTTGGTCTTACACATTGTGACTAGTTTTCCCCAAAGTTCTCTCTTAGGTACTGTTGCCTTCCCAGAGTGAAGGACGTCAGCGGCCACTTTTTCTGTTGACCATGAACTTCCTGGTCTGGGTAATACTGTGTCGTTCATGGTGGTGGCCAATCTTCAAGCAGCCAGGGAAGAAACAGAGGCAAATGTACATTTTTAAATACCATTTCACTTTCTTATGAGAAAAAGGTGTCATAATGCTAAATTCTTATGTTTTTGTACCATCTTTGGGGGCTTTAGAGACCATTTGCTGCATAGGTTGGCTTCTCAGGATATCCTGTAAAACTCTCTTCTGTTGACTGCTCCAAATGCTGAATCTTGCCTTCCTAAGACAGGAGCAACACATGCTTTTACCGGTCATCCTCTTAGCTTGGACACAAGAATAAAGTGCAGGAACCAGAAGCTCAAAAGTGAGACTTTGCTGCAGAAGGAATCAGTGTAAATCAGCAGGCAGGGCCCCACAGGGTGCATCTTTGAGTGAGTGTGGTGGCAAAGGTGGCTGGCTTTTGTGGGCACACTGGTGAAGATCCTGGCATTCAGTTACAAACTTCAGTTGTGTAATCAATAGATACATTTCCAAAATAACTAACTTGGGAATAAAATACATATTGTCCTTACCTGTGTGGGTGGTTAAGAGGATTACAAGAGATAATGCATGCGCAGTGCACAAAAGTACACATGGCACAGAATAAGCTCCATATAAATTAGCTTTGATGATGACAGTGATAATGATGATTACAGTGATGACTGATGATGGTAAAGGTATCATTCTTCTGAAACCCTTTAGTAGTTCCCCAGGTTTTTCAAGATAGAGGTCAAGCTCCATAGCTCATGTACAAAGACCAGCATTAACAGTCTTTTCTTTCCAATTTTTTTTTTAATTTTTCCACTCTAGATATAGGGATTTGCATGAGTTACATCCACCTACTTTCAGTTTCTAAATATATAATATTTTTTAAAAGTCTCAGTGCCTTCGTGCATACAATTCTCCCAGAATTGCCCTATTCTTGGCTATAAAATGTACTTATCTTCATACAGAAATTTCTCTGGAAGTTTATGCTGACCTAGTTTCAGCTGATGCTCCTTCCTCTCTGCTGTCATAGGGTGATATCCCTTTCTCCATCTAGTGTTTTTCTAAATTCATTTGGACATAAAGATTTGTCTCTCCACTGTTCTCCTTGCTTATCCTCTTAATCTCAGAAAACATCATTAAATCAAACAATATAATCAGAGGCTTTGGGTAGGAAAATAAGGAAGTCCTGAACCAAAATGGTTGAATTGAGGAGGGCAGCCATTCCCTCCCAAAAATGCAAAGAGAAAAATTCATATTTACTTTCAAATATGTAAAAATCTTCCCTTTTTTATTGTTCAGTTACAGTTGTCCCAATCTTCCCCCCATTGCTCTCCCTCACCCCACCCACCCCCCACTCCCTCAGTCAATCCCACCTTATTGTCCATTACCATGGGTCCTTCATACATGTTCCTTGACTAGAACCTTCCCTTTTTTTAAATGTAATTGAAGAACAAATACATTAACCTATCCTCACACATCCATTGCTCTCTCCCTCCCTTGCCCTTGAATTTTCTACACTCACAATATCTACTTCTCCATCTTCCATTATAATTCAGCACATTTCCGTCTAGATTCACCACCACCCCCATGACATCACCACACAGTTCTCACCAAGGTCACTGATAATCTTCACGTCAGTAATGAACAATTTCCATTTCTCTAGTGGCTAAATGTTTTACCTACATATAAAGATGTTGACACAATCTCTTCCCTTTGTCCCTCTGCCATAACACTCCCCCGGCGTTCCTCTTCCCTTATATTTGTAGCCTCTTTTCCAAGCTCAGACTCTTCTAGCACCTTTAAACCTTGATAGCTCTTCTTGTTTGATACCCAAAGAAATTTCTTCTAAGAGTATGCTATTAATATATTCTAGAGGTTGTTGATACCCAAAACCTCGAACAGTTTTTGACACATAGTAGGCAGTCAATTTCTATTTGTTCAGTGTATGCTTGAGTGAATGAACAAAGCATCAGAAACCTAGAGTGAGTGATTTTTATGGTGCACTGGTCCTTAAATGAGCGCAACAGATCCCAGCAAGGCTTTGTACAATCGCGCAGGACTATTATAACTACATTATGTGATTAGAATCTGTGCTCCGAGATTAGACTTTGTGGTGTCTGAAAAATGTGTATCCATAGTAGATGTGTTATTTAAGAATTCAGCCCCGCGGGATGTTCTGTGCGTAGGTGGAAGCCCAAGTGCCACTCCTGGCAGAATCAACCTTGCATGCCTGTTCAACTCACGTCCTGGGTTCAACTTCAGGCCGGAGGAGCTGGAAAGATTGTTAGTAGGTGGTTGAATTTTCCCCCAGGCAAGCAGTCGGTTTTCGGGGACACAGACACTTATAGAAGGGTAGCATTTTGTGTGGAATAGGGAATGTGCAAACCTGAGAAAGAAGAATCAGGAGTAAAAGGAGTAAGGACACCTTCTTATTGTCTGTTTTTTACCTTAGCACCTAGGCATTATGGTATCTTTTGTAACACCACCCCACCTTGAAGCCTTGAAAGTACTCAGTAAATGTTTTTGGCTGAAGAAATGAATACATTTAGCCTTTAGATATTAAAAGTCAGCATTATTCATTTTGCAAATTCTAACAGGGGGTCCTCACCAGTAGTTTCATTCAGTACTTGGGACTGGCATCCTGGTAAGTGCTTAAATATGTTTACTGGAAAAAATGAATGAATGAATAAATAAGGAGCCACTACATTCTAAATGTTAATGTGCATTATGATAGGACAAGAAAATTACACAATGCTAAACAGATGAGACATATGTTCTTTATATGATTTAAGAAGTGCACTCATACTTTTTATTGTTAGAAAGAATGATAAAAAATAATTCATCTCGGAACTTCATATAAAATTTAGGACAAATTTTAAAATATTAGCTAACAGGTAACACCACATTGGTAATTAAAGATAAGAGAGAAAAGGAATGGTTTCCTCTCGAAAAGTGTCATTTTGTTTTTAGTAGTGCCTTAGCACGGGGCCCAGTGTAACAGTATTTTCAAGTTGTTATCTTTGATCTTGTACTATTACAGGCTGTTAGCAATAAGGCTAACCGGGTGTTTCTGGAGCTGATGATCTGGCCTGAAGGTCAGTCAGCTGGTGCCCACTGGTACAGTCACTGGTGAATTTAGCCAGCACATATTCTGACAGGTAGGCATCTGTACTTATCAGTACTGCTCTGATGTGCTGAGTGATTCGTATTTAAATGCTACTCTTGCTAAAATCAGATCTTGGTCCTTTCATTTCCTGAAAGAGAAGAATCCTTTCTAACTTGCCTCTGGAATAATTTTATTTTTATCTTTTCTTGGTTGGATAAGATAAATATCTTTATCTTATATTTCTACTTACATTTCCCAAGAACCAAGGCAATCTTTTTTTCCAAGTCAATAACCAAAATACAGTCTTGTGACTTCTTTACAGGGAGAATTGACCTATGCACACACTTGTGGCCAAAGTTTGACAATCAACTAACCCAGTTCCTTCCAAAGGTGTCATGGTTATTTTTGGACCATTATGCAAACCTTGAGACAAACATTTCTCTATAGTTAATGTAAGTTGCATACAGAAAAAAATAATAAATTTAGAATTTATTAAGAATGATGAGTTGTCAAAAGCCAAGCAGTAGTATTAGGATAGGCAACAGATTGCTTTCTTCTCTTTGGTGGTAGATCACACATTTTAAAGAAGTTAAGCATTAGTTCTCTAGCCTAGTGAGAATGCAGCAGAGTGAGGGTGAGGCATGGCGGGAGTAAGCTGGCTGTGAAGACCCATCCAGCCTAGTGCATCTATTTCTTCGTTCTTTTCCAGTGTTTAGATGGGGCCATGATGGATGCTATTTTCACACAGCACAATGCCTGTTGCTGGCCCTGGGACCATATCTTTTAATGTGGTAGATGTAGCCCTGTGCTTTTCACATCTTGGCTACTGGTCTATTTAATATAGACTTTGAAAAAAACACATTCAGTTAATGTATTTAATCATTGTTTATAAGTATGGTTTTCAGAAAAAAGTGCTTGGAAAAGTCTTAGACTATAAATTATGTGCATTTAACCTGATTTAAACAATGTATAGTGTTTTATTTTATAATATCTGTTTAACATATACTGCTCCCACACTCTTTCCTGGCCTTTTAGACTTTAGCTTTAATTTAAATTATCACTTTAACCTGTTCCATCTGCTAGCCTGAAGTAATTAATTTTGTTATACTTAGAAGTAGTTGCATATTCAAATGCTAATGAGGCTTATATTTATATCTGCATTTTGTTGTTTTAAATTTCATCTAATTAAAAAAGGAGCACAATGTAGGGATATATACAAAGCGCTCACAAACGTGTGCATTTTTTTCTGTAACCATGTATAACACTTTGAAAAGAGAGAACTGGTTAACTGGTGGAAAAACATAAACAAATAAAGAAACCTACAACAGATTTAACTTTGATTTTAAAAATCAAAGTTAATAGTGTAAAAGCTCTCAACATAAGAATAAAATCAAACTTGTTTTTTTTTCTAAAATAAGCCCTTTTTCTAGACCTTCTTTTTTTAATGTGCTACTTTAACAATTCTTTGGAGTACTGTGGTTTGTCTCTGCCCTTTAGTTTGAAGTTGACAACAACATTTTAAAGTCTTCACTATACTACATACTTTGACCTTTTTTAAATATCCATCATGATAATTTTGAAGTCTGAGCACTGAAACTGTTTTAGGGCATAACTGAAGAGGTCTCTTAAAATTTCCCTGAAGACAATGCAGTTCTGATGGCTGCCGGTGAACTTGGACTCATTGATATAATGGTATTTCTGCTGAGCAGTACACAGTGACTTTTTTCAGGATTCTAAATGCTCTTCAGATTAAATTGCTTTCCAGGGTTCTTTGATTTTATAGAGTCCAGGTTGATGTTTCTGTTTCTCTTTTGTGGTTTTAGTCCTTTAGGTGCTGATTTATCTTAAATCCCAAAGCTGTGAAAGGAACTAAGACAATGCCTTGCTATTTACCTAGTGATGGCTTTTTGGTGTACTGAAGCACAGAGACGTTAGTAACAAGTAGAAATAAAATAAAGGAATGTGCCTTATTTTTCCTTTTCCTGATCATTCCCTTTGAATCTGTAGGAGGAAACCGGCACAAAAGGCAAATGTTTGTCACTTAAACGTGCCACCTTTAGGGCCGTGCTCTCATCCCACTGGCATTGCCATTGTCCTGCACAGCTTGAACCAAAATGTTAGAATTGTTTTCAGAACTAGAAACAGGTTTATTTTTATTCCTCCTTTTTCTTTTTTTCTTTTTTTTTCCCTCCTTCCCAACATTCTTCTTTCTCCTTTTTTGCCTCCCTACCACCTCTTTCCTTTTTGCCTTCTGCTTTCTCCTTGGCAGTGTTCCTGGAGGCAAAACTCACAGGAATGTAGGGCACCCCTAAGACCAGGACCCCCTGGAGTTTTTCACTCTCACACTTGTGTGAGCCTCCAGTAATTTGCTGATTATAGTTTAGGTTTTCCTACCCCATTACTTGTTCCGATGGAAGTTTTGCTCTGGTAAGTTGTGAATTTCTGTATCACCTGTTTTTCAGTTTTGGGGGCAGCAGTTTGCCCTGTGACCTCAATTTTTTGACAAGCCTAAGTAGGGCATTTGACTTTTACTTCACCTCTTTTTCTTGTTTTGAAGAGGGGAGCTACAACTTCCCAGTTCCTTACAAGGCAGACCAGAACCTACAAATCTCAAAAGCATACTTTTAATTAACGAGAAGTTTAGAGTTTATCAGGGCCTTGCACATATTGTGTTTGCTGTCATTTTAGCTATCCATATCTCATTGATTCTAGAGCTTTGTTTTTTCAGATTTCAATCACGATAGGGTATTTTACATTTAGTTTGCATGTGATTTCTGCTGCTCCTGATCCCACCTCCACCAAGGGAAAAACCCAACTGCTGTAAGGGTCAGATTTTGGTAATTGTCCTCTCTTCACCACACATTCCCAGGTCCTGTCTGTGAGGTCCCTTTGTACCAACTCTTTATGTCAAGCAGAAGTTAACTGAAAGGAAACTTAGATTTCTGTGGTTCACAACCCAGTTCTAGTATCTACTGGCTACCACACTTGATTTAGAACTCAATGTCTATTCTCCCTCTATATACACTACATACATATATTTCTGTTTTATTCTTTCACATCTAACACAGGATAGGGAACCCTCCTGGGGCCAGAGGATCTTTGAAAGAAGTTTTCCAATAAGTACAAAATTAAAAAATAAGTAAAATGATAATAAGAAAACATTTTGTCATAATTTAATTGGAAGCATTACTTTCCTCTTACTGGTAACAAATGATATTACAATCAACAGCATCTTATATTTGATCAAATTATCCAGTGATATGCTGAAGCCAGAGCCTCCTGGCTGTCCAAGTATAGTGTGTGCGTCTCATCTCAACACCATGCCCAGTGATGTGAAGCCAGTGGTTCAAAGTTAGACACGGTGAAACTTTAACACCACACAGATCAGCAAACATGAAAAATCAGCACCCCTTCCCTGAGAGCCAGGGGTCAAAATTTACCAGAATACTAGTGACTGTGTCTCTGGGGTACAAATTTCACTCTGGAAAACCATTGTCTGTATGTGATTAGTTGCACAAAATACAACTTATAAAATTAAAATATATTTCAGAGATTTACACATATCTGCATTTACTGGCATGAATCAGTCACTAATGAAGTGAAAGAACTTAGCATGGATTTTTAAATCATATTTGCATTGACAAAAAAGCCATAGATAAAACTCCAATTACTTAATTTCTTTCTCTTTTCTTATTGAACATTAAGCTTAAAGGTTTTTAAGGAATGATTTTCATAACGAAACACAGTTGAGTTTATCTATTGCTGTAAACGAAACCTACATGACTTATGTAGATCTTCCAAATTTATAGCAATTGAACATTCTTAGTCTTTTTAAAATTCGTTTATCCTCACCTGAGGATATTTTTTCATTGATTTTTGAAAAAAGAAGAATGTGGGGGGAGAGAGAGAGAAATTGACTGATATGAAGGAATCTCATTGAATGGTTTCCTCTCATCCACACCCAGACACAGAAGGATCACATGTGCCGAGAACTGAGAGCCAACCTGCAACCTATGTGTGTGTGCACTGACTGGGAGGGATGACACACTAACCAACTGAGCCATAGCAGCCAGGGCCATTCTGGATGTTTTTTAAAAGACTTCATTTATTTATTTTTAGAGGGAGGGAAAGGGAGGGAGAAAGAGAGGGTGAGGCACATCAGATGCGAGAGAGAAACATGGATCTGCTGCCTCTTGAGCTGCCCTGACTGGGGACCGAGTCTGCGAATCAGGTATGAACCCTGACAAAGAATGGAACTGGAAACCTGTTGCTTTGTGGAGAACACCCAACCAGCTAAGCCACACTGGTCAGGACATTCTTAGTCTTTTTAAAATTGTGTTTCAGATTTACCTAGTAATGAAAAGATTTTTTAAAAAATAAACTATGAAATTGGGAAACTTTTTATAAACAGCAGTATTATTTTAGCTGATATTTTTCTCTTTGACTATTAAAAACCATGCACTTAGATCCATTTCTTTTCCTTTCTTTTTTCCTTTCCTTTTCCTTTTCCTTTTCCTTTTCCTTTTCCTTTCCTTTCCTTTCCTTTCCTTTCCTTTCCTTTCCTTTCCTTTCCTTTCCTTTCCTTTCCTTTCCTTTCCTTTCCTTTCCTTTCCTTTCATTTCTTTCCCTTCCCTTTTCCTTTCCCTTTCCCCTTCCCTTTCCTTTCCCTTCCCTTTCCCTTTCCCTTTCCCCTTCCCTTTCCTTTCCCTTTCCCCTTCCCCTTCCCTTTCCTCTTCCCCTTTCCTTTCCCTTTCCTCTTCCCTTTCCTTCCCCTTTCCCTTTCCCCTTTCCTTTCCTTCCTTTTCCCTTTCCCTTTCCTTCCCCTTTCCTTTCCTTTCCTTTCCTTTTTCCTTTCCTTTCCCCTTTCCTTTCCTTCCCTTCCCTTTCCCTTTCCTTCCCCTTTCCCTTTCCCTTTCCTCTTCCCTTTCCCTTCCCTTTCCCCTCCCTTTCCCCTTCCCTTTCCTTTCCCTTTCCCTTCCCTTTCCCTTTACTCTTCCCTTTCCCTTTCCTTTCCCTTTCCCTTTCCTCTTCCCTTTCCCTTTCCCTTTCCCCTTCCCTTCCCTTTCCCCTTCCCTTTCCTTTCCCTTTCCCTTTCCCCTTCCCTTCCCTTTCCCTTTCCCCTTCCCTTTCCTTTCCTTTCTTCTCTTTTTTGAGGTCTAACAATGAAGAAGCAAGCCTTTATTTATGGTATAAAAGAGACAATGTTTTCTGAAAAGTAAGTGAGGAATGTAATTTTCTATAGAAATCAGTACAAACGAGTTGTTAAGATGTAAGCCTTTGCTATGATAGTTATATCTTTGACTGAAAGAGCAAGTAGAAATTAAATAATAAAACTATTATATACATAAATCAATCCCTAAGTCTGCACATTGCTTCAAAATTTTTGTGTAGGTCAAATGGATATCCTTACAAAAGTTATCACTCATTTCCTCTTCACGTTTTCATATTTTTATTATTCATTTAGTTTAATTATTTATTTCATTACTATATTTCCAGTGCTTAGGGCAATGTCTTATGTATAACAGGAACTCAAAAATATATGTCAAAATTGTAAATATATGTGTGTATCTATCTAACATCTGTCTGTCTGTCTATCTATCTATCTATCTATCTATCATCCTACCTACCTTCCTATCTGTTTGTCTATCTGAGGAAATTCATGAGAGCATTCAGATATATTATATGACAGGAGGAGAGTTTTCAGAAATTAAATGTCTTTAACCAGGATGAAATATACCTCCACTTCTGCTCAAGTTCAACTTTAATTTTGCTCTATTTCACTGCAGGCCTTTTGCAGTTCAATTCCTTGAATCCTTTTCTTCTCCATTTTGCTTCTTTATTCACCAGTTTCTGAAATTACTTTTTTGAAATTCACGTTATCTTTTTTTCATAGGAATTACTGAATCATACAGACACGTGAAATATTGTCCCCTATTTCTTCCCTTCCTTCATATTAAAATGCATTACTGCATTACAAGTCACAAAAATGATTGTCAAATAGAAGCTCTGTACAGTTACATTTCTATGCATCAAAAGGTAAATACAGCACATAGTGCCAGAAAGCAGGAAAATATAATCAACCATTGCATCCACTGCTGTTATCATTCAAGTGGAAAACCACTTCTGAAATGTCTAGAATAAATAATAAAAGAACTCTTCCTTTCTCCAAATGGTTTACAAATCAATACTTTATAGAGTGTAAATAGTATTTCCATAATTTACACATGGATATTTATTGAGATAACTAGCAAATATTAACTTCCTTTTTTAAGTGTGTATTTCTTTAACCTATTGATTTACATGCTTGTAGAAAGGTTTCATTCTGTCAGTCTGTTAATGAAAAGCTATTAATTTTTTTGTATTTTAGACAAAAATTATTACTCCTATGGTATGTTAGGAAAACTTACTGTCAGATGAATAAGATAAAACATTTAACTATGTTGAAACTACAATATAATTAAGAATATTAACACTAATAAATTTTAAAAAATGTTTAAAAAGAAAAATGTTGACTATTAAAAAGAAATAATTTAAAATATATAATATTTATGAATTGATAACATTTTGTTTATAAGCATTCTGGGCTCTAAAAATTAGTGTTAATAGATAGAAATTTGTAATAATTTAAAAAGCAAGTAGAACTAGGATTTAAATGTAATTAATCACATATTAATTAACAAACATATCAAATTCAAACCAGAAAGTTCATTTAGCCTTTCGGTATAAGATTAAGGAAGTAATAAAAATAGTGAAAAGTGGGGAAATATCTGCTGTCCATCCTACTTTTTTTCTAGGGGGAAACTGAGATGAGATCCCCCTTTCTAATTAGGAAATTCCGCACCTGAGTGGGCACGGTAAGGTGGTTTCCAAAGTCAGAATTGAACCCATTCCCTCCCTTCCTTGATTCTATTTATGTTATATTGACCCAAGAAAGATGTTATTTGATTTGGATTATTTTTTAAATACTAATTCTCAAATTATGTGGCTATCACCGGTGAAAAAAATTAAGTGTTTATTTACATCAATTTCAGTACTTTGAGATTATGCCTGAAATTATTGTCTAAGGAAGAATTGTTGAGAAGCTTTGGAGTATTTTCTTTTTTCTTTACATTTCTAACCCTTCTCTCAGAGGGTCTTGGTAGGCAGATTTCGGAAACAATTTTAAGACTCTGAGATCATTAACAGAAATGCAAACAAATGGCCATAGACCAGCAGTGTTTCTGATTTGCTGTGATGAAGGTCCTGGTGCATATTGGGAGCATTGTGTCGGGCAGTGCAGGGATGGTGGGGGGAGGTGAGTGGCTGCTGATGCCCTCTATTGGTTAAATGAATATAGAAAACATAGAAAAGTTAGCATGACTCAATAATGCTTCTGTACCCCAAAATGCAATACAATACACCAATTTACTTGTAAAGTGATTGTCACATAATTACATGATACTCTTAATATTCAAAATCCATGAACTCCCAGGAAATTTAAAACTTTAAAACTCTGCTCTGGCTGACGTAGCTCAGTGGATTGAGCGCGGGCTGCAAACCAAAGTGTTGCAGGTTCGATTCCTAGTCAGGGCACATGCCTGGGTTGCAGCCCCCAGCCCCCAGCAACTGCACATTGATATTTCTCTCTCTCTCTTTTTCTCTCTCCAGTCCCTCTCTAAAAATAAATAAATTAAAAAATCTTTAAAAAAAACCTTTCTAACCTGAATATACATATTTCCACTTTGACAGACGGTTCTTCACAAGGAATCTGAAACAGAAGGTCACATCTGCCCAGTCAGACTGATTTTAGTTTCATGAGGTAAACCCCCCCCTTTGAAATCTCTTCAAATATAGTTTAGGCATCTTTAAATGCTCATCAGTAATGTTGAAATCATCTTTCTCTTCTGACCACCTGGAACCAGCAGTCCTATCACAGACAGGAACAGACCCTGAAGAAAATATGTTCAGAGTGTCAACAAAAAGAGAATAATTTCTTTATATATGGTCCAAATGAATTCTAAAAATAAACATAACCAGAGAGGGGTGATTGGTTCCAACATTCTGAACCCGACTATAAAATAGTACAAATAAATTAGTTTTAGATTTGTGCTTTGCTCACACATGATTGAGGTGAGGAGTTTTGCATAGCATCTGACATATTTGTTCCTAGAGAAAGCCCTATTTCCATTCCTGGACAGCCTCTACATAATTTTACTATTAAATATTGGCTTCAGCATTCCGGTTAATTATGTCTACTTAATTATTGTAAAAATGCAGGGACTCTATATAAACCATAAAACAATGATAAACTATGACAAAACATTGAGTCCAATCAAGTCTAATTAATTGGATCTGAAAAACAAAAACAAAAAAGATTTCTATTGTCTAAGCAATGATTCCTAATTTAGTTCAATCTAGGAGAAAGAAAAATAAATAAATAAATACACCACAAAATGGAGTTAATATAGTGAATATCAATCAAAATACTATAAGGTAGTTAGAATAGGCAAAGAACATGCACTTGGAAATCAGCAAAATCATATTTTAAATTCACACCATCCTCTCTATTCATGATATGATTTTTTAAACACTTATTTTCTTCATCTGTGAAATCAGATAATAATGCTGAACATTTGTATGTTGACCTTTATATAAATGTCTGGGTTTATGAGAATTACTCAGAAAAGCAGCCCTTTTTATAGATTTAAGAGAATATTTCAAAAAACTGAAGTACAATTGTCATAACATTACAAAGATTTTATCATCCAGTTAATTCTATAAACTAGCAAATAACTGCATCCTTGTTTGAGGGATACAAATAATAGTTCTCTTTTACTTTTTCAGTAAATCTTCCCTTAGAATGTCTGCATATATAAATATACATGGGTGAGTGCACTAACACACACACATACACATGCATGATTGTTTCACAATAAAGTTGTTTTTATAGTAACCTCAAGAAATGGCTTCATAATTCAATAATAATCCTATAATGTTGCTTTGACACATTCAAAAATTATTTCTAATGAGAAAATATGTTTGAAGTGAAATCTATATCATATTTGCTTCTGGATCAAATCACAAAAAGACTCAAACATTTTTGGTATTCATTTTTTTCTGTATTTTCTTTGACTTTTTTTTGTTTCTGTGAAGGAAAATGACTTTCATATCACAATTGGACAGATCTAATTGCTCCATATATGTTTAGTAAATCAATTTTTGAAGTATCTATGGCTTTACAGTGGATAATGCTGCTTTATTGAATTAATTTTGCTGCTTATTTTTGCTGCCAATCCACTGTATTTTGTTTGGTCAGTATAGTTGGCATGTGTGTTTGTGTTCATGTCGGTATGTATAAATGTACAAAGAAATGATCCAGCAACTAAATGTCTGCAGATTGTTTTTAGATGGTGCATGCAGTCTTCAGTTCACCACAGGCCCCACCATTCCCTATTGCCTGCTACTTCACATTCTACCTTCCAAGAATGCAGATCAGTTTTGACCACATATTTAAATGTCCCCAAATTTTTAGAGCCATTTAATAAATCACTGCCATCGCCTAGTAGGGACACAATGGTTTTAGTGTTCTCCAACAATTTTTCTGCTTGCTGTTACTGCTGAACTTATTGCTTCAATATATGAGTTATTTATTTTTTAAACAATTCAGATTAAATTCATAGATTAATAGAGATCTTTGGTTCCATGTAACAGATGGCTAAATCTGTGTAAAATATTCAAAAGGCTTTTTATTCTTGTGGCATTACATTTGTCAGAAAGACAGTAAAACAGTTAGCTTTTGCTATTGAAGCAATTTCAGAAGAGAAATTGTGACATTTGCACACTTTTTCCATGTATCTAATGTAAAAATGAAGAACCAAACTTCACTAATTCTGTACTAAGAATTCTACATGCATTTGCCCTTTGTAAATATATGTCATTGTATCATTCTCTTGCAAGGGTACATTCAATGAATTCTTGTTATTTTTAAAATGACAGACAGATAATATTAGTTATTACCAATCCTAATGTTGGCTCATACTTGGTCCCTAAGAATAAGTCTCCTAAGGGTCAGCAGATTTTTTTAAGTATTTATTTTTAAATTATGTTTCTCTTTAAATAGGAATTTTAATAGATTTTATTATATCCTCTGAGTTTTTAGTGTGTACAGAAAGAAAATACACATGCAAATACAAAAATATTTGCGTATATGTACATACCCCCCAACACCAGAATTATCTTCTGCAGGGTGGGCCCCTGTAGTACAGGCTTCCCTTGCTGAGTGTTCTAGGGACTCATCTGAATCATTGTACCAGTTAATGTTGTTGTGAGAGGCTATGTTCTGTTTCAGAGAATTTTTTAAGAAAACTCTCAGTGCATTTGCTCAATGGATGATTTACGAGCACCTGCCCACACCACACTGAGTGTTCGGCAGTTTTTGACCAGAAACGACATGACCCCTGTGCCTCACTCTCCCTATTCACCTGATCTCACCCCAAGTGACTTCTTTTTGTTTCCCAGGTTGAAAATTTCCTCAAAGGGAAGTGTTTTGTCGATGTGGAAGAGGTGAAACAAAAAAATGGCAGAAGCACTAAAAAGCATCAAAATGGGTGAGTTCAAAAATTCTTCTGGGCAGTGGGAAAAGCATCTTGATAGTTGTATTGCATTAAATGAAGAGTACTTGGAAGGTTATTACAGTTTAAACATGTAAGAATAAACAATTTTCATGTATGAATAATATATAAAAGTCTAGGAGATTGGGTTGGAGGGGTTGGTATTAGATCTGCCATAAGTTGGGTAATTGAAACTGATGTTGACAGTGGAGTTTCAAACAAGTGGACCTGTAAATAGGGTCTATTTTTTATGAAGTTTTCTTAGTATAGAAGAAAATATTAACTGTGTTAGTGTGATGGAAAAACAAGGTTTTCACACAGCAGTGGAAAATCTAGGTTTTGTTATTAGGTATTGCCCTCCAGAATAAAGGATCCAAGAAATTAACACAACAATAAAAAGACAAAAGCCTAGATTTTAAGGTAAAATCTTATCATCTAGACAGGGTATTTGGCAGCTAGAAAGGGTTTTATTTGTCAGTAGAGGGTGATTGATGTCGAGAATAGGAACAAACTGGCAGTTACTGAGAGTTTTGTAATATATGCTGTGCTGGATGCAGATAACCAAGCCTACATTTGAAACAAGGGTTGAGAGAAGGCCACAGTGAATGGGAGGTGTGAGCTTCTCAAGTCTGGATATCCACGAAGCATGTTTCTGGAAACACTGTGCCCAAAAAAGCATATAGAAGTTGCCCCTGGCCAGCTGCAGGACAGTGAGAGAGTGTGAAGCCTTCTAGATGAGGTACTCATGTGTTTGTGACTCCTTGATTTAGTCAGGAATAGTTGAGAAACTGAGTCTGATGGACCTGGAAGCAGAGAGTTCAGTGGAGCTGAGTTGTTGAGGAGATTGAAAAAGCAATATAATATTTATGGCTAATATTTACTATGTAAAACATTGAAGTTAAACTAGGAATACTTCAGATTAATAAGTGTACATTTTTTAAACTCATGAGTAGCACTTTGTAATGTAATTGCAGTCATTACTCCTACTGGATGAGAGAGATGTGTGCCTAAAAATGTATATGTAAATGATCATTGTTTGAATAAAGTGAGTTGCATTCTAAGTGCATAAAAAATTCACTGCTTATAAAATATCAAATGAGGTCATCAGAAATATGAACTTTTTCTTTCAATGTGTGATCTTTGCACAGCAATTCAGAAATTACAATAAACATTTTCATTTCTATTGTCTCCTTGGAATCTCATAACTCTGAAAGTCACCTAAGTAGGTATAATTAGGCAACTTTTGTGGAAGCGGCAGAGGCTGGGAAAGAAAAAGAGATATCGCCAATGGCACACAGCTTCTAAAAGTTAGCCCTGGACCATGAGCTATCCTTCCCTCTCTCTCTCTCTCTCAACTCCACTCTTTCTGTTTCTGTCTCTGTCCCTCTCTCTCCTACACTAGCTGTATGTTTTGTAAAATGTTTTAGAGTCCCCATTTGTTAGAGTCAGTGGTGGGATCTAATTAGTGAGAGGAGCCATCTTACTTCTTGGTATCATCAGCAATAGTTTAGCTTCTCCTCTCAGCAGAAAACAGGGCAGCTTTAAGCTCTGTCACAGTTGGTTCCTTTGACAAAAGCAAGTGGAGACATTTTGGGTGAAGGTGAAAGTATGGTTGTGGAAGTAAGCAACAAAGTAAAAACCTAGAAAAAAGACATGCATGGCACTTCCCTAATAAAGAAGGAGCAGAGACTCGATATGACATTGATTGAGGAAATCCATTCCTCAGATATCTGCAGGCGCCCTGTGGTTTTTTTTAAAGTTGACAATCTGACAAATTTATCTCTTACAAGCCATGAGAAAATATATCTGTACTGTTAGTGTTTAGGCTGAATAAATGATTCAGAGGTATTGTAATGGCTGTCTTTACATAAAAAAGGAATAGTTGTCATATGAGAAAGGAATTATTTAGCTTCATACATAATTCCAGAGGCTATAAGTAGGGCCAATGGACAGAAATCCAAGGGGAACTAAACTGAACTCAAAAATGCAAGAGTTGTTTAATTTACTTATTATTAATGAATAGAAATTCACTACAATGAAATGAGCTTTCCAGTGAGGAAGTAAGATAGTAGTCACAGATTTCTTCATGATCTGAAAACACAAGGAAGTGAGGTACCTGAGCCTAAAGGACACTAATTTTTATTAAAAGGAAAGAAAGTGTTGCTAGTGCTAGAAATAATAGTTAAAATCAGTCAAATGTTAATTATAATTTATGAACTATTTTTATTATATTTATTTTTTATTGTTCAATTACAGTTGTCTCCATTTTTCCTCCCATCACTCTCCCTTGTCCTACCCATGCCCGACTATCCACTTTCAATCCTACCCCCTCCCTTTGTCTTTGCCCATGGGTGCTTTACACATGTTCTTTGACTTGACCCTTTCCCTTTTTTCCCACTTATCCCCCAACCCTTGCCTCTCTGGTTACTATCAGTTGGCTGTTTATTTCCATGTCTCTGGTTCTATTTTGCTCATTTGTTTGTTTTGTTGATTAGGTTCCACTTACAGGTGAGATCATGTGGTATTTGTCTTTCACCACTTGGGCTATTTCACTTAGCATAATGCTCTCCAGTTCCATCCATGCTGTCACCAGGGCAGGAGTTCCTTCTTTCTTTTTGCTTGGTAGTATTCCATTGTGTGAATGTACCACAGTTTTTGATCCACTCATTTATTGGTGGACACTTAGGCTGCTTCCAGCCCTTGGCTATTGTAAATTATGCTGCTATGAACACAGGGGTGCATAGGTTCTTTTGAATTAGTGTTTCAGGATTCTTAGGGCATAAGCCCAGCAATGGCATTGCCACTTCAAAAGGCAATTCCATTTTTAGTGTTCTGAATAAATTCCATACTGCTTTCCACAGTGGCTGCACCAGTCTGCCTTCCCACCAACAGTGCACTAGGGTTCCCTTTTCTCCACAACCTTGCCAGCAGTACTTGTTTGTTGATTTGTTTATGATGTCCATTCTGACCAGAAAACTAATGAACACTAAGGAAAGAAATTAAGGAAGACACAAATAAATGGAAGCATATACCATGTTCATGGACTGGAAGAATTAACATCATCAAAATGTCCATACTACCCAAAGCAGTTTATAGATTCAGTGTAATCCCTATTAAAATATCAATGACACATTTCACAGGTATAGAACAAACATTTCAAAAATTTATATGGAATCATAAATGACCCCCAAATAGTTTTGTCAATTTTGAGAAAGAACAAAGTGAGAGAGATCACAATACTTGATATCAAATTATATTACAAGGCCACTGTAATCAAAACAGTCTGGTACTGGCATAAGAACAGACACATAGACCAATGGAACCAAATAGAGAGCCCAGAAATAAACCCATGTCAATAAACATTCAACAAAGGGGGCAAAAGCATAAAATGCAGTAAAAATAGACTCTTCAAGAAATGGTGTTGGGAGATCTGGACGGCTACATGCAAAAAATGAAACTTGATCACCAACTTACGCCATGCACAAAAATAAATCTGAGATGGATAAAGGACTTAAATGTAGGTTGTGATACTGTAAAAGTCCTAAAGGAGAACATAGGCAAGAAAATTTCAGGTATTTCATTCACCAAAATTTTCACTGATATGTCCCCTAGAGCAAGGGAAGTAAAAGAAAAAATAAACAAATGGGAATACATCAAATTAAGAAGCTTCTGCATGGCTAAAGAAAACATCAGCAACATGAAAAAGGAACCAACCATATGGGAAAATATATTTGCCAATGACACCTTGGAGAAGGGTTTGATCCTTAAAATATATAAAGAACTCACACAACTTCACACCAAGAAGATAAGCAATCCAATTAAACAATGAGCAAAGGACCTGAACAGACACTTTTCTAAAGAACACATGTGGGGGGCCCAGAGACACATGAAAGGAGGCTCAGCACCACTAGCCATCAGAGAGATGCAAGTTACAACCACAATGAGATACCATTTCACACTGTTCAGATTGGCCATTATGCACCATTTTAAACCTGTATTAACTCGTTTGAAAAGAATAAGGGTCACTAAAGTGTTGATTACAATTGGGAGAAAATAAATATAGGTTGATAATCAAGAAAATTAGGTAGGACAATTCTTTTTTTTTAGATTTTATTTATTTTATTTTTTTTATTTTTAGAGAGGGAAGGAAGGGAGAAAGAGAGAGAGAGAGAGAGAGAGAGACATCAATGTGTGGTTGCTGGGGGTTATGGCCCACAACCCAGGCATGTACCCTGGCTGGGAATCGAACCTGCGACACTTTGCTTCACAGCCCACGCTCAGTCCACTGAGCTACGCCAGCCAGGGTGGTAGGACAATTCTTGATGAGAAAAGAAAAAAGATAGTTGTCAATATTTGCCACTTGAATTACATAAAAGGAAGTGAAATGAACACCTGAAACTTTAGATGATAAGATACTAGTGATTAGAAGAAGGCACTTTAATTATAAAATTTAAAAGAGACTAAACAAACATAAAAGTTGGTAAAAAGTCTAGCTATAGTAATTATAATTTAGGATTTTAGATGCAATAATTAAAGATGATTATGTTATTTGCTCCCAGTTCTCCTTTTGTCCTATTCTTTTCAATGCTGAGTATTTTGATATTTCTGAATCCCCCCACTTTTTCCTTACACCAATGTAGAGAGGTCTATATGTATCAGTGTTGGTAGAGAGTTAGATCTTTAACCAATGTTGTCATTACTAATCAAGTCCTTTACTTTAAGACAGAAGTCTAAATATTTAGATATATTGTGAATGTTAAGTATTAAATTTACTGGGGAGTGTTTGGTTTTGGCAGAAACAAATAATTTTGGAGCCAGTTTTTTTTTTTCTATTTCAGAATCAATCTCTTCTAAGTGTGCATTGACAATGCAAAGACAGATAAAGTAGCTCCCCTGCACTAACTGGCCACATGGCTTAGGTGGATCTCCATGTTTCCCCCACTTGACCCAACAAGCTCTTTCTGTAACTCTATTCCCTGATTCCTTACAGATGAGGCATGTCTTGGAGTCTCAGGTAGGATTACAGTTTATTCTGTTTTCCAATCTTTTCAACCATCACTTTCAATTTATAAATAAAATGCATTTGTTGTGATTATATCTGCATGGTAATTATTTTTTTATTAATATAATTACATTATAATCTTTTTTAAAAGTTGAAGGCAATACCATTACTTTTTATATGTATTTCTGTCACATAGTCTTAGCATATAGTATAGTCTCAAAGTGTTAATCTTGATTTTGGTGTTTAACTTTTCATGCATATACTTAAAATAATCCATTCTATTCCACTTGTTTATTCTATATTTTCTGAATCATTTTGAGTCGAGCATTATTCTTTGTGTGTAATTAATATTGATATCAGAGCATTATTTATTTTTGTTAATATCAATGTTAATTTTATGTACTATATTGTTTAATGTTATCATTTATATGGAGCTTATTCTTTTTTTCCCTTAGCTTTATTGAGATATAACTGAATACAACATTGTATAAGTTTAATTTGTGCAATGTGTTGATCTGATACACTTATATATTACAAAATGATTACTCCCATAGTGTTAGCTAATAGCTCCATCACTTGGAATAATTACTATTTTGTTTCTGCAGTAAGAATATGTAAGGCATAGTGTTCTAATAATTTTCCATCCTATAATACCGTATTGCTAACCACAGTCACCACGCTGCACATTGGCTCCCCAGAAAGTGTTCATCTAATAACTGGAAGTTTGTGCCCTTGACCAGCATCTTCCCATGTTCCCCACCTACTTACATAGGACAAAGAATTTTGTAGTCTTTTGTTCTTTTGTAACTATTAATATAACCTGATATTCCATATCTTATATCTGTCATTGATTTTAGCAATATTGAACATATTATCCTTCAATATTTTTGACATTTTTATAGATATGACTCATCTATGCAAATTATTCATTTTAAGTTGATTTCAAACTGATTTTAGGGTTTACCTCATGACATTCATTTTGAGCTCTTAACCATATTTTTATATGACTTGAAGTATAGGTTTTCTTTTCCACAGTTACATGTGTAAATATTTCTATTGCCTTTACACATAAAGAGCAACTTGAGTGGCTGTATTCAGTGTTGTAAAGATAAACCTATTTCCGTTTATATACCTTATATCACAACTTTTCAAAGTTTGTTTTATGCTTGGATTTGGTAGGGTTTGCATTTTATTATGTATTTCAAAATCTTTGGAAGATCTTTCTAGGTATGAATCTTCCTTTGTATATGCAGTGTTCAGAAAAGATATTTGATGGTTACTGTCAAGATCCATTTTTAAGTCAGAAAATCATATTTTATCCTAAAATACTACTTTTACAATCTCTATCCTTTGCATACTTTGTCAGAATTTTCAATTACCTGTATGTTTAATTTTTTTCTTTGTGTTTTATAAAGTATCTTCTTTATTATTTTTATATTGTTGTATTTTTAGATGTTCTCTGCACTCAAAAAAAAAATTCTCCTCCTCCAGGAAGATTTTAAAGAGGGAATGCAGTATTTTCCATTCACCTTTAGAGCTTCACATAAAATATATAAGTTAAAAAAACCTTGCACTTGTCATTGATTGGTTTGTTTAATAAACTTTTAGAATAATGTTTACAGAAAAAGTGTGAAGCTAGAACAGAAGGTTCTCATGTATCCCACCTCCAATGTCCTCTATTATTAACATCTTACATTAGTATGGTACATTGTCACAATTAATGAACTAGTCAATTATTTTTAACTAAAGCCCACACTTTACACAGATTTTACTTTTTAGCTAATGTTCTTTTTTTCTATTCCAGTTATTATACAAGATAAACATTTGTTTGATATGAGAGAGCATACATTTCAGTACAAAGAGATTTCTTGTGAGGTAAATGTGAGCTCATGGATGTAATAGCGCAGCCCGAATGAAGGGCACATTGAATGAGGGCTTGGTCCACCATTGTCCTGAGTAGTGGTCAGCGAAATGGGCATATGCACTCTTAAGTAGTTTGTAAGGAAACTAATAGAGAGAAAGGAGACTATATTGAGACTGTTAAAATTGTGTTTTTACATATTTTATTTTTGTATATTTTTAATAACATAATACATGAATATATCTATATATAATTAACTTATAACTAACTAAATACATAAAAACAAGGTTCTAGCACAAACCCTTAGGCTGATATGGATCCATAATAAAAATAAATGTGGACCTCCATACCTCAGGAAAAAAAAAGATATGTGGTATCTGAGACAAGAGAATTTGGTTTGTATAACTTCAAATCATTATTAAGCATATGACTTTGGGTAAATATTTAATTAAG